>NW_023416324.1:202657782-203898180 GCF_014108235.1 Myotis myotis | reverse complement strand
TTTTTTTTAATTTCATAATTCTATAGTGATTGAGCTATGATTATAACCCATGTGTGTGTTCTGGAAGTTCTTATTTTTTTTTTTTCATTGCTAATTTAAAACTATTTTACCCAACTTTGTCCTTCATCATTAGTCTAGCCTTTTGTAGTGGTGAAGAACATGGTCTTTGAAATGAGACAGCCCTAAAATTAAAACCTAGCTCATCATCTTATGAGTTAGAGACACAATACAATTAGCTTAGCATACCTAAGTTTTACGATGTTAATATGTATATTGCAATAAAACAATGGCTAACTGCTAATGTTGTTGTCTTAAAAGTAATAACACATATAAAATAATTGCTTATTACACACCCATAAGCAATACAAAGTAAATGACAGCTATTCTTGTAATAATTACCACAAAATATTCAATCTTATTTAATCAAGTATTCACTAATAACCTGTTATCCAGAAGCTCAGTATTATTATTTTATATCACATACCCGATTTTCAGTCATGTTGCAGTTATTCATTAAATTTAGTGGCAATCTGGTACATACCACTTTGCAAATTGATGTGAATTCAAAGATAAAAAAGAAAATTTATAAAATGTGAGGTTTTAAAGGGCAGAAATTTATATTTTACCCCTGTATCAGCATTTTCTCTAGCATTTATATTTTCTTTATGGATCATACTTCCTTCTGTCTTCTAGGGCTGCCAAAAATACTTACTTTATTTTAAAGAAAATCTACTCTATGAAACTCTCTTTCATTGCTAGCCCATACATATGATTTCATTACCTAAATTTTTAATTCATTAGTAAACAAATACTATATGAGTTATTAATTTTGCACAGCATATTACCACAAACTTAGTGCCTTAAATCAGCACATGTTTGTTATTGCAGCCTCTGCAGTATGAAATCCAAGCATGAATTAGCTTAGTACTTTGCTTCAGGATCTGATAAGTCTGCAATCAAGGTAGCAGCCAGACCTGGGAGTCTGTCAAAGTTTACACTGGAGAAGGATCAGCTTCCAACTTCACATGGTTCTTGGTAGGATTCAGCCCCTTGCAATCTTCTGGAGTAGGAGACTCTTTTTTTTCTTTTCTATTATTCAGAAGTCCCCCCACCTCTTAGCTGGCTGTTGACAGAGACAACCCTTGATTCCTTACCACACGGACTTCTGCACCATGGCCATTTGCTTGCTCAAAGAAGGCAAAACCACAAGGCAATGAAGCCAGCCCACTAGCAAGATAGAAGTCACAATGTTATGTAATGTAATAATGGAAATAAAATGGCAACACCTTTGTCATGTACTATTAGTTAGAATAAGTCACAGATCCTTCCAGTATTCAAAGGGAGGAAATTCCACAAGTTAATGAAGAAATTATAGGAAAATGCTCTTCAGACTTTAGATAGGGTTGCAATAATGTACTTATTTTCTAAAATTAATGAATAATAAGCCAGGCTCATTTGTGAATACATTTACCAAAATACATTTACTACTTAAGATGAATATATTACATGTAATTTACCCATAAATCAGCACATTTTATGTGACATATAAGCCTTTGTGTGTGGGGGGTGGGTAAGGGGGGGTGTTTTTGTTGTTGTTGTTGTTGTTTTGCTATTAAGTTAGTTGTTTTACTTATTCCAGATTCGGGGCATCTGCTATGAGTTCTATCAATTGCAGTAAAATTCTCAGCCCGAGTGATCTAAGTAATTGTATGAAAGCATAAGGAAGAAGATAATAGAATAGGAGAAACAGAGAGCAACCCCTCTTAATATTATTTGTGGAAGCTCTGGACAGACCGCTGTTTGACCTTCTTAAATGACCAGCTCGCTGTCAACACCCACAACCGATGTACATACATGATCACTTGGCTGTCAATGCCTGTCACCACCTGTTACGATGGCAGCACGCCTGCTCAAAATGGCGTTCCAGTTTAGACCGCAGGTGCCAGCCATGTAGACTGGCGGCCCCCGATTCTGAAAACGCTCCCTCTTGTGCTGCAGACAGCGATGCCACATTAGCATCCACAAGGCTTCTTATAGTCACACCACCTGTTCATTCTTTTCAGGCCAAAAATAGCCATGACACGGGCCAATAGTGAACAGCTGATGAAACAACACAGGGCACCAATGGAATATTACAATGCTGTCCTGTTTTTGAAAGGGACAGTTTGGATTCAAAAAGCACAAATAGGTGGGTGTGGAAAATTGTAGATCATTTTAAGAATAATGGTTTCAAGGGTATACGGCATTCATCACAACATTACCTTTATTATTATTCCTGCTGATGAGGAATAACTGGCAGCCCAGCTCTGAATAACATCACCAGCCTTATGGAAATTCTCTCGCTTTGTGCAATGTCCTGCATTGTGTGTGTGTGTGTGTGTGTGTGTGTGTGTGTGTGTGTGTGTGTTTGTGTGTGTGTACGTGCACATATATCTTTGCTGCAGAATTCCAAAGGGACTAGTAACACAATGGAATGAGACAGGAGCTGCTAGGTTGGTATTGAATGCTTCTTTTATCATTTGGCTTTGGAAAGGAGAGTACATATCTAAAGTTAACCCCTACATTCTAATTTCTTCCTCTTCACATACTATATTCAAGGCCAAAATAATATGGGGCTGCTATTAACATCTGAAACATAGAAGTCCCAGGTTTTAGCGTAGCTGAAGAGAAACAAAAAAGCTAAAAGCTACTCTCTGAAGCTATTTTATACCTGAGAGTCTCAACAAAAATTGCCAAATGAACTTTGTCCTCAGCTAATGACCTTTTCTCATGTCTCAAAGAGTAAATACATTCATCGAGCAATAACCACTGCTTATCCCACAAGCAAATCTACAACGTTGCCTTAACGCTTCACTACTTCCTTCCTCCTCTTATACAAGATCAAACCCTCCATTTGTGATCTTTCCTCATTTTTTTTTTGAAATGACTTTCATTAGTTATTCCCTCCTGCTCAGGCACACTCAACCCTCCTATATTTGGGATCAGTTGGTCCATCAGCATTTAGACATGTGATAGCATCTCTCCTAAAGGCAATGAATACTGTCTTGACCCTAAAGCCAGCTTTTTTCACAAGTTATTCCCCTAGCATATAAATGGCCTAACAGAGTCCTATCCTCCATGATGTGTCTATTTCGTTATCTTGTTTCTGTCAGCCCACTCCAATCATGATTTGGCACACGTCATTTGAACAAAACCATCCCTATTAACATTTTCTAGAACTTTAAGTTTCTACGTATAATATGCATTTTGCTCTCTTCATCTTACTTAACCTCCCATGGCATTCCACAGAGTTAATCACTGAAATTTGTAAAAGATATGCTTTTCTCCTTTTTCTTCCCTTTTACACTATGACCATAGACTATAGGCTATCCTCCCACACCACTGCCACTCCCTCTCAGATGCCTTTACACTACCTGTCCTCTGGTCAAATTCCTTAGGAATCAGGACAGGGTATTGTTTGCTTCACATGCTAATATATCATGTTGTTGTTGTTGTTTTTTAAATATATTTTTATTGATTTCAGAGGGAGAGAGAGATAGAAACATCAGTGATGAGAGAGAATAGGCTGCCTCTTGCATGCCCCACATTGGGCATCAAACCCACAACCTGGGCATGTGCCCAGACTAGGAATTGAACTGTGACCTCCTGGTTCATAGGTCGATGCTCAACCACTGAGCAATGCTGGCCAGGACTAATAGCTCAAGTTTTAAACAGTTCCATAATTTCTCAATACAAATTAGAGGTTAATTCCTAAATGTATATCTTGTCTTCTTTTTTACCTTGAATCTCCTCTAAGTTCCAGATAAGTATGTTTATTTGTGATTGTTATTTCCATATTGATGCCCATTTTTTTCTGGGAGAAGAGTGGTGCCCTTGACATTGATTTTAAAAATTCCGGAGATGGATGTAGGCTTAAAGAAAAATACTACCTGGGATGTACTTGTGAGAAGTAAGACCTAAGTGAAAAGATATTTTACTATATATACACTCTTTTTAAGTGGAGTCCCATTTAGAAAGAAACCATTATTTGATCCATTTTAAAAAAACATATAAACAAAAGGCCGTTGTCCTTTTCCCCATTAAAAATATGTGACTTTTTACATGAAAATAGATCAGTGGCTGTTCTCATAGTGCCGGGAGCCGGTCCATGCTTGCTGTTTCAAGGGACCTGGCATATATGGCATACTGTTCTTAATATGTTTGCTCACCTTCTTGGCACTGTGTTTTAACCAAGGTCTCTGAGAAAGGTTGTTTCCCCAGGTAGGGATTTTCCCCTGAAGTTAGGGAGGGAATAAAACCTCTTAACTAGTGCCAGGTGGGTAATTAATCACTTTAACTACGAACAATCATGCTTAAGCTACATAATCTTTACTCCCTGGAATGGAGATAAGAAACGCCCTAACCTTTGTAATAGAGATTGATAGGATTGAATCAACTGGTATAAATACAGATGTAATAAGACAGCAAGACTCAGAACTTAGAATACGGAACCAGAGAAGACAGAACCTACACACAGAACTTAGAATACAGAGCTTAGAACACAGAACTAAGAGGCACAGAACCTACACAGAACGTTCTCTAGAGACAGAAGAACTTCGCTGGAGAGAACATGGCAAAAGATCCTGGACAGAAACTGGCCTCAGAACCTAGAGACAGAACCTAGCGAGAGAACATGGCAAAAGATCCTGGACTGAACCTGACTACAGAAATTGGCAAGAGAACCTGACTAGAACCTGGTGACTGAACCTGGCTGGAGAACTTGGACAGAACCCGGCTGGAGAACCTAGCGAGGGAACATGGCTACAGACCCTGGCTGGAGAACCTAGCAAGAGAACATGGACACAGAACCTGGCTGGAGATCCTAAGCAGAACCTCTCTGGAGATCCAGGCCAGAACTTGGCTGGAGATCCTGGCTAGGCTGCTGATCAACTGAACACTGCCTCCGTGTCGTTCCTTCTTCGCCGACTCCGTCCACGCCTTTGGGAACCCCTGGACCTGCTGGGGTTGGACCCCGGCATCATAGCATCACTAAAGAAAAGTTTCATGTTACTAAGAGTAGTTCAAAATACAATTCAAATTGGTAGAATTAAAATGTTTCTAAGTAATACTTGAAATCTCAGCCTCTATCGAAATGTCTGTTCAGTGTATAAATAATTTTTGAAAAGGGAGACATATGTAATACATTAAGCAATAAAAAGAAAATTTCTCACAAATAAAACAAAAATAAAAAATGTATACATTAGAGAAGAATTACATTTATTTTTTGAATAATCTGCATAGTACAGGGAGAAATTATTAAATGTTTATTCCATTGTGTTTTTCATTATTTGTGGTGTGTCCCTAGTAATGAAGATAAGAAATCCCTGATCAAGGAATTAGAAAAATTAACTATTAACATTGACTTTGATTCCAACCAGTCATACAATTACAGCGAATGCACTTACTAGTAAACATTGAATGTCTTTGCTTCCCCATCTGTAAAATGAAACTGATGGTTACTGGCACAATTGGCAAGTAAAATGCCTTATTACACGAAAATCACACACAGATTCAATAAGCTAAAGAAATACTAATACAAAACTAGACAAAACTAATCTAAACCAGTGATTTTCAACTGATGTGACACAAAAAAAATTAAAAAAATGCAATACCAATTTACTCAGGCCACTGATTTATTTCCCCTTAGATTTTCAGATCTAAAAAAAAACAAAAAACACAAAACATACAGCCAATATAACAATAGGCATCCAGTAGGCATACATCAAAATTATACCTATTTATTTTGTCAGATCAGCAAAAATTATATTTTTCAGTGTGCTGCAGAATTTTAGTAATTAGTTTATGTGTGCCATGAGATGAAAAATGTTGAAAATTGCTGATCTCGACTGGCAGAAAACAAATCAGTTGTTGCCTAGAGCAGGATTGGGTGAGATGTTGACTATAAATGGAGCAAGCAATATTTCAAGTCTATTAAATATACTGAAAATTTATAGGAATACTATTCATAAAAGTGAATATATTTGTCAAAACTGAATGAACTAACCAACTAAAATAAATTCATCTTATTACATATGTATTACACTCCAATAAAGTTGATTCTAAATGGGTTGTGTGAGTGAATCTATAAGTAATATGTGAAGTGCCCCAAATGATATGATACCAAGAATTTTATAAATGTGACTCTTTCATAGCTAAGACTTGATGAGTTACAATATTTTTCTAACTTCTCATACTCAAATGTATATATACTTCATAGATATGTGAGTGCAACTTTTAAGCCAGTATTATTACAAATGTTATCATTCTCTTATAAATCCAACTGGTGTAATGTTTGATTTTCACATGCCAAACAAGTTTAGCAGGAATCAAGTGACTTTATTGCCCAGAAGAGATTTTTCCCTGTTGGCTTAGCACTTCTCTCAAAGTTAATTAATTCTGCTATATTACAGTATTTCTTATAATTAAATAGATGTTTAAAATATTTAGGATAAGGGTACATGAGTAAAGAATTATAAAGAAAATATTTGTGTCGAAGTTAATTAACCCCACCCTTTAAGAATATTGTATGTCAAAAGAAGCTCTATGAATCTAAGCTATATAAGATTGCCCTAAGATTTAATTTCTTCAAAGTCTACATGTCTGAGAGCAAAATATAAGTTTTCCTGAACTCAGTGTGCAGGCTGTAGTCAGATAGAATTCAATGTGTTTGTCATTGGGGTTCTAGTATAAGTCTCAGATATTATTAGGAAAAAATACAAAGACACAAGATATGAAATCAAACTCTGGAAGAAAAAAATTGAAGAACTGTGAATTTAACAATCCATCTTCAAGACTATAACACAATATTTATTGAATGTATATAAAACAGTGTTAAGATACAAGAACATTTAATAATGATCAAAATGTGCAGGAAATCATTTGTATTGAAGTTTTTATGTAAATTTTAAAACAGATGCCTCTTCCCTGGGACTCCAGCCAGTTGGCATTGCATGGCATGTTTTGACTAGTGGTTTATGTGTAGTATTTGAGGTTCAACGTATAAGCTGGATACCCCTCACATTCTCTTTCAGACCATCTAGTCTGTGAAGCAGTGATTTTCCTTGTGTGCTACCCTGTGATGACATGTTTGTCAACAACGTGCCTATGTACAACAGTGATCGTTCCTGTAAAAATACACAGACGTAGGTTAACTTGTCAAGGTCATGCAGGATGTTGGTGACAGAACCAGGATTAAAACTCCCAGAGTTCCTGACCAGTTATAGCAATCTTGTAACAATCTTGTAAGTCTGTGGCTTGGATTTGTTAGGTTTTTTTTATATTTGAATTCACACTATTAGAAGCAATGTGACCCAGGTCCATTTTAAATCTGAAAAAAAAAATGTACTTGTTAAATTGAAAAAAATATATTAAATATGACATTTTAATTGAGTAAAACCTACTAAAATGTTGAATTATAAACTAATTTTAGAAATTCTGACTTAAATTTTATAATGTACCATTATGCGAACTTTATGATTTGCCTAAATATAAGACTCTGACATATGTTGTTTTAGTCTGTTTGGGCTGCAATAACAGAATATTATAGGCTAATAGCTTATAAATAACAGAAATTTATGTATTTATTTTTAATATATTTTTATTGATTTTGGAGGGGAAGGAGGAGGAAGAGAGAGATAGAAACATCAATGATGAGAGAGAATCATTGATCAGCTGTCTCCCGCACACACCACACTGGGGATTGAGACCACACCTGGGCATGTGGCCTGACCGGGAATCAAACCGTGACCTCCTGGTTCAATCACTGAGCCACTTCAGCCGGGCCAGACATTTATTTTTCATAGTTGTTGCAGGGGGGAAGTCTAAGAATGAGGCACCCACAGATTCAGTGTCTGGTGAGACACTGCTTCCTAGTTCATTGACAACTGTCTTTGCTCTGTGTCGGCACATGGCAGGAGAAATGAGAGGGCCCTCAGGTTCCTCCTTTAGAAGGACACTAATTCCACCCATGAGAGCTTTCCTCTCATAGCTCATCACTTCCCAAAGACTCCACTTTCAAATGTCATCACTTTGAGAATTAAATTTCAATATATGCCTTTGAGTGTGGGGGGACATAAACATTCAGTCGGTATGTGAAAGACAATGTTTATTTTAAATAAATAAGAAGTTTATTAAAATAAATATATGGTTTAGATTGAACAAATGTAAAAGGTATAAACAAACAAACATGTATTTGTAAGCTGTAGAGAAATATACTTCACACATAGGCAGTATCAGTTTAGCCCAACAGAGAAATGATTTGTATTAGAAATGCAGGCTATACTTCAGAGGCAATAGAGGTTTTAAATATGCAGGCGCGATAGTTGGATTTGCCAGCAGTATTAAGGATAAACTAGCAAGGCTACTTTTTAGAGATATAGGGAGAATAGTAAGGACATTATTGCAATTATTCAAGTGAGGAATGCTGAAGAATAATTTGCAACATTTGCAGTAGGGGCAGTAAGGAGCTTGGAATTAAGTGTGACATTTCAGAGACTGAATAAGATATCACTGTGATTTAGGAAATAAGAATCCTAAGGAAAATAAATGACTAGAAAATTATATAAAAAAATTTGACTTGAATGCCTCAGAAAATAGTGACATAATGAGCCAAGTTGATGCCACATTAAAAAATGAAATGACATATTTATTTAGAGAATAAGGTAATATATTCAGTATTTAACAATTTGAATTATAGTTTAGCAGAATATTTATGTTAATTTTGGGCAACCATTTGAGATATGAATTTATAGGTTTAGAATAAATGCTGGAACTAAAGTAGGAATCATTCATATATTCTAAGCAAATGTATAGCAATGCATTACGTAACTAAGATAGTACATTATAAATAAGGAGAAAGAGATTAGAGATAGAGAGAAGGAGAGAAAGAAGAGGAGGAGAAAAAGGAGGAGGGGAAGGAGGAGGAGGAGGAAGAGGAGGAGAAAAAGAAGAAGAAAGGAAGGAAAAAAAGAAGAAATTAGAAAGAAAAACTGGTTTAAATTATATATCCCAAAATATTTAAAGAAGAAAGTTATTATTGACATGTGTGTTTGGATATATGGATAGTAGAAAGATATGATTGACTAAATTACTAACTTTCTTTCCCAAAAGTGAAAAACATATCATATCTTTGTATATAGTATTCTTAGTCAGTTAAATACTGAATGCATGCTGCCCTCAAAGTGAGGAATAATGAAGATTGGAAGAAATAAATATTCACTATTTCTAGTGCTTTATTTCATGGGAAAAGCCGTCTCAACATAAATATATATTTTTTCTATTTATTATTTATTCCTTTCTTAAGAAGATGAAGTGATCATCTGATTAGTGCATTTCTGACAAGGAATTGTCCTTGTGTAACTTAACACCATTCCCTTAGAAGATGGTATCTGCCTAACTACCTACACCCTAGTCCCTATGATCAAGGATGGTGACTGAGATGTGTCATCAGTGACCAAATAGAAAATCTACTTCAGTGGGGGATTACTAACAATAATGTTATGGGTACAGAACATGAAGAGATTTATAACGTAGCTGATAATGACTTCTGTGAAGTCCTTTGTTAGTGGAAATTTACTTTGTTAGTGCTATGTGTTTTTTTTTAATTTTTATTGTTGAAAGTATTACAGATGTCCCCTTTGTTTGTTTGTTTTTCCCACTGACCCCCTCCACCCTGCACCCACTCCTCCCAGGCCTTCACCACTCTATTGTCTGTGTCCATGGGCTATGCATATATGTTCCCCGGGTAAGGTTAATCACTCTGCACCCACTCACCCACCCTTGCCTTTCCTTCTGGAATTCACCAGTCTGTTCCATGCTTCTTTGTCTCTCTATTTACTTTGTTCATCAGTTTATTTTGTTCATTAGATTCCACATATGAGTGAGATCATGCTTTTAAAAAATAGCCTTATTGGGATCTAATATACATACCATACAATTAACATACTCAAAGTGTAAATTTTAATGGTTTTGTGTATATTTACAGAGTTAACACAATTGTACTATTAACACAATGTAATTTTAGAACATGTTCATCACCTCCCAAAGAAGATTGCTAAGTATACCCATTAGCAATAATTACCTATCCCTCCTCAGACCTGATAACCACACTATGTGCTCTTTTTACCTTTACCTGTGTATTAACTTTGACATGAGACTGAATTTTTATACTTATTGGAATATGTTAATGGTTGCTCCTTAAACAGGCAACTGCTCGTCTTTGGAAGTTTATTACAGCTATTAATTAAATATGAGCTGAGGCAAATAATAGAATGGAAAAAAGATAATGATTTAATTATAATAAGGTTGAGAACTTCTAGATTTTGCTGGGAGAGTGGAAGAGAAGAGAAGGGGACAGAGGAGAGGGATGAATGGTGTGAGATTTCATCGCACTACTCAGAATGGCAGGCAATTGAAAACTTATAAATTGTTTATTTCTGCAATTTTCCATTTAATATTTTTGGACTATGGTTGACTATGGGTAACAGAAATCACAGCAATGATGATGCACCTGTTTATGTTAAGGGACTATATTAGAATAAAGAATAAATTTAATATAAGTCTAAATATAAATATAAATAATATAAACATAAACATAAATATAAATATAAACATAAAAATTAATTTCTATAACAGCTTGCAGATTCATTCAATAACTTCCTCAAATTACTTTTGAACTTTTGTAATAACTCTTTCAATTAGTAAACAATTTCCTTTTAAAGTCTTTTAACCATTAGGGCTTTATGCCCACGGTATCCAAAGCAATTTGGATAAAAGTAGAGAAAATGTTGACTTTATACTTGGTTGAGAAAATGGATACAAATACAATATAATCTAGTACTGTTATAACTAAGGTGAGGTGGTATATAAAATGAGTTTTGCTTAGTTGTTAAAATAAGACTAAAACTATAGTGGAGCTGCTTGCACAATTAAAAAATGTCAGAAGCATCATCTCTTAATCAAAATGGGAAAGCCAATATAAAGGAATCACATTAGGTTATTGGGTTTCCTCCTCTTTGTTGTAGTGATTCTATTAGAAAAATTGAGAAGTCCTCAGTCCTAATAAATGTTTCTAATTCTTCTCTCTCTTTCTCTCGCTCTCTCCCTGCCTCTCTCTCTCTCTCTTTCTCTCTCTCTCTGTTCATGTACTAGAAGGTACAATAGGGAGCAGGATGAATGTGAATCTTAGAGCATATATATATCCTAGAATATGAAAAGTAAATAACATGTATAAAGAACACTAAAGACAGTCATATATATATGGCCCAGTGCACAAAAATTTGTGATCTTTGGGGGGTCCCTCAGCCCGGCCTGTGCCCTCTCACAGTCTGGGACACCTCAGGGGATGACCACCTGCTTGGCTTAGGCCCGCTCCCTGGGGGAGGGGGTCTAAGCTGGCAGGCAGACATCCCTCTGGCATCCCGGGATGTCCACTTGCCAGCGGGGAGCAGGCCTAAGATGCAGTTGGACATCCTTAGTGCTGCTGAGGAAGCAGGAGAGGCTCCTGCCACCACCACTGTGCTGGCATCTATCAGCCTGGCTTGTGGCTGATCAGAGCTCCCCCTGTGGGAGTGCACAAACCACCAGGGTCAGCTCCTGCATTGAGCATCCGTCCCCTGGTAGTCAGTGTGTGTCATAGTGACCAATCATTCCCAGTCATTCTGCTGTTAGGGTCAATTTGCATATTACCCTTTTATTATATAGGATAGAGGCGTGGTGGATGGGTGGGGGCCAACTGATTTGCCCTGAAGGGTGTCCCGGATCAGGGTGGGGGTTCCGCTGGGGTGCCTGGCCAGCCTGGGTGAGGGGTTGATGGCTGTTTGCAGGCTGGTCAGACCCTCCCCAGTGGGGACCCTCACCCCATGGAGGTTTGGCGAGCCTGGGTGAGGGGCTGATGGCTGTTTTCAGGCTGGCCACACCCCCTTTAGGGTGGGGGGTCCCCACTGGGGTGCCTGGGCAATCTGGGTTAGGGGCTGAGGGCTGTTTTCAGGCTGGCCAAGGCCCCCTGTGATAGATGCTCCCAGCCTCTTCTTCTTCTTTTTTTTTATTCTGGGATTTATTTACCTTCTATAACTGAAACTTTGTAGCCTTGATTGGAGCTCAGAGCCGGCCATGGTGGGCGGGACGGAAACTTGGCTTCCTCCATTGCCAGGAGCAACCCAAGCCTCCTGCTCTCTCGAGCTCCATGGCCACAGCCATCTGAAAGCAGGTATCTGGGGTTTATTTATCTTCTATTGCCAGGAGCTGGTCCATGCTTGCTGTTTCAAGGGACCTGGCATATATGGCATACTGTTCTTAATATGTTTGCTCACCTTCTTGGCACTATGTGTTTTAACCAAGGTCTCCTCTCTGAGAAAGGTTGTTTCCCCAGGTAGGGATTTTCCCCTGAAGTTAGGGAGGGAATAAAACCTCTTAACTAAGTGCCAGGTGGGTAATTAATCACTTTAACTACAAACAATCATGCTTAAGCTAAATAATCTTTACTCCCTGGAATGGAGATAAGAAACGCCCTAACCTTTGGAATAGAGATTGATAGGATTGGAATCAACTGGTATAAATACAGATGTAAGAACACAGAACTTAGAAGACAGAACTTAGAAGACAGAACCTACACAGCACCTAGAGACAGAAGAACTTCACTGGAGAGATCATGGCAAAAGATCCTGGACTGAACCTGACTACAGAAATTGGCAAGAGAACCTGACTAGAACCTAGTGACAGAACCTGGCTGGAGATCCTAAGCAGAACCTCTCTGGTTCTGGAGATCCAGACCAGAACTTGGCTGAAGATCCTGGCTAGAGATCCTGGATAGGCTGCTGATCAACTGAACGCTGCCTCTGTGTCGTTCCTTCTTCGCCAACTCCATCCACACCTTTGGGGACCCCTGGACCCGCTGGGGTTGGACTCCGGCATTCTATAATTGAAACTTTGTTGCCTTGAGTGGAGCTCAGAGCTAGCCACAGCAGGTGGGAAGCTTGGCTTCCTCCATCATTGGGGCAACCAAGCCTCCTGCTTGCTCCAGTTCCGTGGCTGCCGGCAGCCATCTTGGTTGGGTTAATCTGCATATAGTTGCTCGGATTGTCTGGTGGGCGTGGCTTAAGGCATAACAAAGGTATGGTCAATTTGCATGTTTGTCTTTTATTAGTGTAGATATAGGACTGATACTTAACATTCGTTTGCAGGTATAATGGCAGTGTTTGTTTGTTTTTCTCTCATCCTTCAAACTGCTCCTTTCACCATCTGAACATTCATGATCACAACACCCAGTAGAACTGTAGTGATTTTCAAAAAATAGATGCCATTTTATTGGAAAATGAATCATTGCATTTAGAGTTTTTGTTAAGCCAAGCCTGCCTTAAATGTAGGTATTATGGTACCCAGGGCAGAGCCTAGAGATTATTAAATGTATGACTATGAAGAAAGTATGAATATTTTATTACAATAAAAATGTAAATCAAGGAAAAGGGAGCATTTGCCTATTTTATTTTAGATTATTTCAGATTTAATGTTTCCATTCAACCAACCATGCTTCTATTACTGAACTATTTTGCTGACATCTCTCAGATATAAACAAAAGCAGTTTAAATATCCACCCATACATTCAATAATCAATATTATGTGCAAATGTTTGTGAATCTTAATACTTGCAAAGACCTGTCATGGAGACTGGGGATTGCCAAGATAAAAAAGACAGATTTTGAGAGATGTCAGGATGTTTAACAATGAGTTTTAAATTGTTTTGCAATCTAATAAGATTTCTTAACAAATTCAAAACTTTAATTTCCCTTAGACAGTGCTGAGGTATTCCAAAAAATATTCTCTATTTTACTAATACAATATTAATATCCCCAGGTATATATCTGATATCAATAAAATAGACAGCAGTCTTCAGTTCACAACATATCTTTTTTGTTAATTCAATGGTATCAGTGTGATTAGACAGCATATAAAATAATTTCCACTAACAGCTTCAAAAAGTAGGTTTTATTACTTCACGTAATAAAAGTAGAGAGAAGCAGCTGTGACATTTATTTTAAGGCCCCATAATATTAAGGCAAATAATTTTGTAAGTCTTTCTTTTCCTCCTCATACTTCTTGTCTTATAATAGCATACATATGGCTCCTGAATGTCCAAGCAGTATGTTCAAGTCCCAGAAGTGAAGGATTTTATTCTGATGAGGTTTTATGTGTTTTGATTCAGTTACAGATGTTCCTACTGCAAAAAAAACTTAATTGACATTCTTAAATTGCAAGGGAGCCTAAGAAATAAGTTTCATTTCTCAGGCCAGGGATAGTAAAGTGACTGGGAGTGGCCATTACCATAAAGCAATTAAAAAACTCAGCCATATGAGGTATCCGTGTGTGACAGACATCTCCTGCTTAATGTCAATAAATATTTGTAAAAATCGAACATGTTGTGAGAAAGCTACCTCATAATTTTTATAAATGAAAATTGTAAAACATTTACCACTTATTCATTTCCCTTTCCTCTGGATGGATGGATAGATTGATAGATAAGCATTTACCATGTACTGGTACTATGTATTCTGTACTATTTTTAGTACACATTATTTTTAGTCTCATGTTAGGATATATAGTGCCAAAAACATTGCTTCCTCAAAGTTGAATAATATTCAATAACATAACCTCCCCTAAAACCAATGATACCCTTGGTATAAAGTTACCCTAAGGTTCTAAAATGTGTTCTAAAATGACTACACATGATTCTAATGTTTTCCCACTTACATTTAGAATATAGCTAGAAATGTTTTTATACATTATCTTGATAAAAATTTATAGTGTTATGTGTGAATTTTTTCTAACATGCACATTTATATACTGGTCTATGTATAGGCATACACAAAGTATTGTAACTTTTTTAAGATGTCTTTTCAGTATGTCTTAAATTGTACATATATTAAATGAAGATAAGCAAAGGAAATGCTTCAGAAATCCCCAAATTGATCAAAGTATTCACTTGATGAATAAGCTTTAACTCCTAACACTTTTCATATGTGGTCCAATCCAAAAAGAATTGGCCCCCGGGTGTTTACTGGAACCTTTATGTTTAGTCTTTAGAAGTCCTTGCTTAAAGGACACGGCAAATGCATATGTCTTCTCAAGGATGCTTACTCTGCTGATAGTATCTAGAAGTTCATTTTAGTTCAAGCTGTTGTTACAATAAAAGCCTAAGGAGGCAGGTGAATGGGGCTATTTGGTTTCTCAAGCCAAGCAGTCCCTTAGCACAGGCTCTGCCAGTCAGCCCCAGCACAGAAACACTTCATGTCTTCTCTATCATGTATATCTATAATCATATCTACATCTATATATCTATATTTAAGTAGTGATAAAGTGGTACATATTCTTTAACAGGATGGAATCTCAATTATCATTTATTGCAGTGAACTTAAGAAAACATTTAACATTAGAGTAAACAAAGTGTTTATTTTTGCTATGCTGAAAACTCTTAGAGAAAATAAAGCATGAAAATTATTAATGGATTCCTTCTCATGCAGTAATTCTTAATTTATTTTTTAAACTATACATCAAAGTTAGCCTCTATTTCTGGGCATAATTAACATTACTCCGATTTCTAGACAAACAGTTTGACAAATTTTACCTTAATTGACATTGACAGTGGAGTTTTATTGGAAAGTACTGGCAAGCTCATCTCCAAACAACCTTCAGTATAAAGGAGAGTTTCTGGAAATATGAAGATTTACTATAGTCTTTAGCATTTACTCAAAGAGATATACTGAACAATAAAACAAAAAGAAATATGACCATCCATCACCTGCTCACAAAAGGACCTAAATTCTTATGTCCATTAATACTGCTATGTTCTGTCACCGGCCAATGAGAGGACATGACTGAAAAATCCTTGCAAGAGTGTTAAGTTATAAATATGTCCATAACAAAGGCATTTCCTGGATTCTGGTTGGACTTAGTCCAATGCCACTTTACTTTCTACTGAAGAAATTAAACTTAAATGTTCATGATTACTGCTATCTAGTCTTTTAGCTATATATTTCCCTGTGAGGTAAACATACATTTTTTATATACTGCCGGCGTGGCTGGCTCAGTGGTGGAGCATCTACTTATGAACCAGAGAGTCACAATTCGATTCCCTGTCAGAGCACATGCCAGGGTTGCTGGCTCAATCCCCAGTAGGGGGCATGCAAGAGGCAGCCAATCAATGATTCTCTCTCATCATTGACGTTTTTTTCCTCCTCTTCTTTCCTCTCTGAAATCAATAAAAAATATTTTAAAAAAAATAAATGAATTTTGTATATTTAATACTTATAAGTAAACTTTGTATTTTTATACTTAAAGAAGTGAAGATTCTTTGAATCTTAATTTTCTAGATTCTGAAATAATAATCATGTTAGAGTCTTCCTGTATCATGTTGAAGGGATGAGAGGCTAAGACAAGTGGCAACTGGTATGGTGACAAGCAGGTTTCCCACCTGGTGTATGTATCCACATGGTACTTCTTATCATTTATTGTAATTGTTTGCATGGCCAAATGCTGCTTTGTACTAACAGACTTGTCCTTTTCATGTTATAGAAGTCACAGAAAGTGGTTAGAGTGTTGCTTGCAGGTTCCATTCTGGTCAAAGGCACGTAACTTTGTTGAAGGCTAGATCTCCAGCCCCATTGCAGGAGACAACCAGTCAATATGTCTCTCACATCGATGTTTCTCTCTGTCTCTCAACCCTCCCTTCCACTCTCTCTAAAGAAGTCAGTAAAAAAATAACCTATGGGGAGGATTAACAAATAAGAAAATAACAATAATATATGAAAAATCAAACCATAGCCATTATTGGAACTTCCATATGAATAGTGATAGGGAGAAATGCTGCTGATATTTTTAAATGTTTGCTCAATAGCCATGTATGATTAGAGACCAAAAGCCAGTGAAACTGGTTTAGCAATCATCTTAGGATAAGGCAGCTACATTTGTCTGATTTTTCCTAAATTATTTGGCTGGTTTTTCTATTTCAGCATTTCAATACGCAGGGTGGGTAAAGTAGGTTTATAGTTGCTCATATGGAAAATAATACATTAATTTATAAGTAATAATACAAGAATAAACTCTGTTTCATGTACTCACAACTGTAAACTATGTTTGCCACACTTTGCACTTGTCTCTACTTTCTTAAAAAAAGTGTTCCTTTTAAAATTAATGAAACCGCAAACTATGTTTCCCAATATTAATGATCAATCTATACTAATATTAATGATCAATCTATACTAATAAAAGGATAATATGCTAATTAGACCAAATAGACTGGACGTCCAGAAGGACGTCCTTCCTGACAAAGCCACTGTGGCAGGCACCGAGACAGAGGCTGTTAGGGGCAATCAGGCAGCCAGGCAGAGGGATTAGAGGCGATCAGGCAGGCAGGCAAGTGAGTGGTTAGGAGCCAACGGTCCCAGATTGCGAGAGGAATGTCTGACTGCTGGTTGTGAGATCAAGCCTAAACCGACAGTCGGACATCCCCCAAGGGGTCCCGGATTGGAGAAGGTGCAGGCCAGGCTGAGGGACCCCTCTGTGCATGAATTTCATGCACTAAGCCTCTAGTCCTATATAATAAAAGGCTAATATGCAAATCGACCAAACAGCTAAGTGATCGGTTGCTGTGACACGCACTGACCACCAGGAGGCAGATGCTCAAGGCAGGAGCTGCCCCCTGGTGATAAGTGCGCTCTCACAGGGGGATTACTGCTCAGCCAGAATCCGGGTTCATGGCTGATAAGCGCAGCTGTGGTGGGAAGAGCCTCTCCTGCCTCTGCGGCCACTTTAAGGACCTCTCAGGGGATGTCTGACGACTGTGAGAGGGCATAGGATGGGCTGAGGGACCCCCTTACCTCTGAGTGCATGAATTCCGTGCACCAGGCCTCTAGTAGATTATAATGCATACATTTCCAAAGAAGCATTAAGTAACTCTGACTGAAAGTAGCTTAAGTGTGGTAAAACCAGCTCAAATCTATTTGTAAATTTTGTGAGCATCCTTAATGATATACAGAGAGTCAGAAACTTGAAGTTTAATGACTTTTTTTTTTCCCCACTCTGAAATTTTGGGAGCTCCAGGTGAATACATATTCATGTAAAAATGGTCTTAGGAGTACAACCACTTGAACAGAATGCTTTATCTGGAAAAGTTTATTACATAACAAAGGGTAAAAGGACATGGCATTCAGGCCACAGCCAATGGCATTTGACAAGATATCCTTACTCAGTTTATTAATGTGACAGGAGCAACCATTGCACGACCAGATGTGATATTTAAAGGCAGGTCATTGCTTCTTGGAAAGGATATATATTTTGACTCAAGCCATCAGCAAAGGAGAAAAACATAGTGATATTTATGATGGAGAGTCATAATAAATATAACACACTTCTTCTGTAGGAATTTTTATTGTTGACCCACCAAAATTATGAATGTGGAAGAATCAGATATGTGGGACAATGGGATAAAATATTAGGCTAGTCATATACTTGAACTATTTATTCCTTTTTATTGTATAAATAACAAATTATTTAATAATTAAAATTAGGAGAAAGACTATAATTTGAACAGCCAGTTAATGTTCAAGAAAATTGTTAATAATAAATTTATACTACATTAATTATATAACTAGATCAATTAAGAGTTAGCAACTTCTTAGTTACAGGAGAAATTTTATGAAAATAGTCTTGTTTTATATCATAAATCAGCCAGGAATTTTATTTTCCTTTTTATAGCTATACAGCATCTGATAGTTCTTATTGGGGTTCAGTTA
Source organism: Myotis myotis (assembly GCF_014108235.1). Lineage (NCBI taxonomy): Eukaryota > Metazoa > Chordata > Mammalia > Chiroptera > Vespertilionidae > Myotis > Myotis myotis. The sequence goes on along the minus strand of NW_023416324.1, from coordinate 203,879,359 downwards.
GTCATTAGTCTGCACCTGAATTTGGAAGAGATGTTTTAGCTCTTTCTTATTTTTGTCTAAGATGTAATAAGTATTCCAATCATAGTTGTCATTACTCAAACACATAATTAAACTTTAACTGGACTCATTTCTCTTCTTTTTTCATCTAGGAATTAAAATCCTAAAAGATACACCTTTGAATAGTTTAGGAGGAAAGTAACAATTACAGAAGGGGGATCTCCAAATTTTGGGGGGCATTTAAAATTATCAACTAAAATATATTTTTTACTGTCCCTCCCACCCCACATTATAAAGAAAAGAAACTTAAAGTAAATTTACATTTTTCAAAATGTAGTTCTTCAAAGAAAAGAGAGGGAAGGCAAACTATTAACAGACTAGAGGCCCAGAGCACAACATTCATGCACTGGGTGAAGGGGGTGGTCCCTCAGCCCAGCCTGCACCTTCTCGCAGTTCAGGATTCCTAGGCGGACATCCCTCAAGGGGTCCTTAGTGCTTCCACGGAGGCTGGAGAGGCTCCCACCGCCGCCACTGTGCTTGCCAGCCATGAGCCCCGCTTCTGGCTAAGTGGTGCTCCCTCTGTGGGAGCACACTGACCATCAGGGGGCAATTCCTGTGTTGAGAGTCAGCCCCCTGGTGGTCAGTGTGCATCATAGTGATGGGTCATTCCACTGTTTGATCGATTTGCATATTAGGGTTTTATTATATAGGATAGGTATTTACATTTAAATGCACATGTCAAATTACCAGAAAAAATAATTTATTGTAATGTCTTGTGATCACTTTTCCCCAAATGCTACCATATTTATAATATGCAAGATTATATTTAGCATTCTATTTTACACCAAAATGTTTTCTCTCTAACATTATTATATACTTTAGTCTTATTTCCAAAACTACTTTAATATCTTAAAATAACCATACTGTAAAATAAATTTGCATCTTTAAGATCTTCATAAACGTTTTGCATATTTGATTTTCATAAAATTTTTGTATATTTCAAAAATATCTAAATAAATGACTTGCATCTTAAAGGTAAAATGTATAATTAAAAGCTATTTTTTTCTTAAATATATAAAGAGTAGCATTTCTATTCCCTGTGATTAATAATGTTGATATGTATATTTTAAATATAACATTCATGATTATGAAACTGGTGATGATCTATTTATCTATATGCCCATGAGCCTACTAACAAAATTTGGTTGATATATTGATCATATATGTACATATTTTCATATATTAATATAGATAGATTTTACACAATACATATTAATTCCTTTTAACTTCTTATAATAATGAACATTAATTATATGCATATTAGTTTTTAAAATTCTATATATTGATAACCCAAAGTTCATGCTGATAAAACTCTCTTTCTGTTTATTTGTCCCTTCTCTCTCTTTCTGTATCTCTACATCCACCCACACACAAATACACAGAATTCTAGTAAGATTGTAGATCTAAAACAGATCTAAATGTTTAAAATAAAACAATAAAGCTTTTAGTAAAAACTATAGGAAAACATCATATCCTCAGAGTAGGCAAGTATTTCTTAACAAAATGTGAAAACTATTAGTCACACAAGGGAAAGCAATACTTAATTTATATTTAAATGAATAACTTGCATACAGTACAAGACACCAATGAGAGTAAAAAGATAATGTGCAGATTGAAGAATATATATATCAGAAGATAAACACATTAAAAATAAGTGTGACTATGTCTTTTTCACATCAGGTAACAAATTTGTATTCTGGGCAGAATCATCAAACTTCAAACAGGAAGGCCATTAGAACTGAGTGACAAGCAGAGATTTGAGATGATAAAGCACCAATGGGCTTTTGCACTGTAGAAATCATTGAGACATAATCATAATTCCAGATGAGAAATTGGAAATTTAGAGTTAGAATTGATGTGGAATCCTGTTCAACAAATAATGTAATTCAGAAAAATTAGCTTGCATGCTCATTTTGACAACACGTTTTATTTTGTCCATAACATAAATGCCTACTCACCTAAATTGTCACTACATATTGGTTGATATCATTGTTCTATTTGTCATTTACACCCTATGTTTGCATTTACACTGCACAGTGAAATAATGTGTCTAGCATTCAACGAATGCTAGCTATAAGTATTAAATTGTTATATCAGGTGTGTCTGTGAACCGTTCTGAAAACACACACACACGTAAACAAAGAAAAACATGAATGTGAATGTCTATGTTTTTCCTAGGACCTTATAGTTGCATAAACTTGGCAACATCTCATTAAAATCAAACCAATAAAACCAATAAACTAGAATTGCAGACCCATATTTTACTGGCATTGTAGGAAATAGAACCAGGTTCTAATGGCATAGCAACTTAATAGGTGCTATGTGACAACGATAATGTAAATCTTTGGCTGCTATTTTATATTTAATTGGAAATATATTGTGTGTGATCATCATGATGTTATATTTTGTTCTTGAGGAAACAATTTGGTTTGAGTCTTCTGGTTTTTTTTTCTCATGGTTTCCGACTTTTTGTTATTACATTTTTTATAAACTGCTGTTTTGAATCTATTTTCCTTCCTGCCTGAAACCCTAACACCAACTCACTGACCCACAAACCTTATTAAATTGCAGGAATCTTTAAATCGTAAGCCTAACAATTTTGCTGACACTATCTTCTCAGGAGCATAAATTACTCTTAGACACTATAAAGAAACAGCTTTCACTAACAGTGTTTGCTTTTGCTTTTTTCTTTCAAATGCAAACTTTAGATGGTTGATAAGTGTCACAACAGAACTCCAAGTCATCAGCACAGTTTGAATGAGCAAGACACATACCCTAGTTCCATTTCTCCTTTGTTGTTTAAGGACTCGTGTTCCAATAAGCAGCTTGTGCTGTTTTAGATCTTTGACGCCTGCCAGTAAAAAAAGAAATTTGAGCCATCCTCCACAACGTATATTTAATTTTACTCCAGGCATTTAGAGAACTTTAAAAGGCTTCTGAGGATTCACATGAAGACAGTTTCACCCAGTGATAAAAATAGGACTCCTCTGTGTTTTGAACTCTGCAGTAAGGTGAAGGGACAATGACATCTCTAAGGTTGGTGCTAAAATCCAGCATCTGCTGATGTTTGAACTTCTGACTTAGCTAAACGGTATTCACCGGATGACAATCCATTTTCTTAATATGGTTTCATATCAGCTCTATAGCACATGCATGAAGTCTAAGTGTACATATACTCAGAAGTTTGTTCAAGCAGTAACTAAGTGTTTTACAAATGATTCTCTGGTTTTCATTGCTCACTTTGTTGTATAATGCATACATTTACAAGTATATATATATATAGTATTTATATTTACATCCATTATCATTTGAATAGAAAAAAGTTTAATGGGGAAAGTGACTTGCTAGATTGCCCCATAAAAATAGCTCTAGTAAAGTTTTAGAGATTCAAACCACTGGCTATAAAATAAACTGAGTCACCCAGCCGGTGTTGCTCAGTGGTTGTTGATTATTGATCTATGAACCAGGAGGTCAGGGTTCGATTCCCAATCAGGGTGCATACCCAGGCTGCGGGCTGGATACCCAGTGTGGGACATGCAGGAGGCAGCTGATCAATGATTCTCTCTCATCATTGATGTTTCTATCTCTCCCTCTCCCTTCCTCTCTGAAATCAATAAAAATAAACTGAGTAGGTTTTACTATTACACATGCTAGTGGTATTGGACACTATCACAATACATGCTAACTGAAAGCTTACAGAAGAATGATCAAATATTTATGTGCTGATTCTATTACATTAAGGATATTAATTCTAAACTGTTAAATATTTAAGTATCTGGAGTGTTTAGCACGAGGGCACTTCATTATGTTTTTATTACACTTTAGTGACAATAGACACTCTTTGAATACGTTAGAAAAACTGTGAGCATCTTTTTAGATACCTTTTGGCCATCTGTATGTCTTCTTTGGAAAAAATCAATTTAGATCTTCTGCCCATTTAAAAAAAAAAGGCTTGTGTGTTTATTGGTTTTTGCTGTTAAGTTTTATGAATTCTTTATATATTTGGAATATTAGCTCTGCATAAGATATATAATTTGTAAATATTTTTTTCCATTCACTATCTGAAAATGCTGTCCATGGTATTATGTTCCTGGTAGGTATAAAATGGTGATGAGATGTGCCACCAACTCAAGAAATCATTGCAGTACTGTCCACTTGATATTAAAACTATAAAAATACTTGTCCAAAGAAGAAAATATATTAGTAAAATTACTGCTAGTCTTTTAAAGGTTAACTTAGTAATTTCTATATTGTTTCTGCCATTGATGCTCATGTGCCTGAAATCATCTACTAATAATTTTTTTATTTTTCAAATTAAAGACACATGATTTCTCTATATGGCCCACTTTTAACTTTGATCTTGATTTTTTTCTATATTAATACTGATTCAAATGTATTTATCTCCCAGTAATTATAATAGTTTGTGTCTCACCAAAAGAAAGATAATGTAACCAATGAATAAAAGTTTGCTGTGATGTTTTATATTGTACCGTACATACACACATGCATCTCATTATTGTATATAACCTTTCAACAATTTGGTGATGAGTATTTGCCTTCTATACACACAAACAATATACATCTATTTATCTATATTAATATAAAAATAGATCGTATATCAACTATGGTACATTGTTTTAACTTTCTAAAAAGTACTCTGTATTGCTATAAGCTATTCAAACATGGATTAAAGTAAAAACTTAATTGGAATTATGCCATTCTAACTTTAGTAGTTTTAAAGCAAAGTCAATCCTCTTGCTTGATGTTTGGCTTTTCTCACTATTGTCATCAATAACAATTCATCCCCAGTGAAAGGTGTGCGCTTAGTCACCTCTGAAAACTGACCTCTCATTTAGTCTCAACACATTTTTACATAATTGTTAAGGCTCATTTGTTTCTTCTTGCCCTCCATAAAGCTGACCGCTTTCTCAAACGTAAATGCCTACCATTTAGCCAAAACAATCATAGCTAACAGCCAGCTTTGGCTTGTTTCTCTGCCACTTGGGATTAAAGATTTAAACTAGTTCTTAACTTTTTATTCCTTGTATTTTCTTTCCTGCTATTTCCTTTCCCTAAGCCAGGAGTGAATGATCAATGCACGCTCTGCTTTGATGGGGGAGAAGAGCGTCTTACCTTCTGATTCTCTTGATTTCAGAAAGCTCTCCTGCGCTGAATGGGCAGTGACCGTCTTGGCCTTCATGTTTCAGTCAGGGAGTGTGTTGATTGAACACACTTCTCAAAACTTCACTACAACTTATTTTTCTTTTCTCCTCTTCTAGGACAGGACCCAGGGATGGGCTCAGAAGATAATTAGGCAATAAGGAACTGGGCTTTTAGAGTATTTCTGTGTTAATCATGTGATTAGCATAGATCCAAGAATATTGATCTCCCTGTCCTTTAGGATTTTCTGAAACACACACACCGCTTCAAGTCATTTTACTGGAGGTGAGCATTCCCATATTGATTGTAGGCACAGGGATTGGTTTAGCATCTTATAGAGACCAAGTTGAAGGCACCACTTTTTAAAGCTAACCACAGTAGCCCTCTGGATTTATGTCCTCCTTTATGTAAGGGCAGTGAGCATCCCTAAAATATCTCAATCAGTCCAGATATCTTTGCTGTCACCAATTTCACTAAAACATACAAACAAAAAAACAAACAAACAAAAAAACAACCCATATCTATATTTAATTTTACAAATCAGAAAGTCAATGGAGATGATCATAAGAAAGATATAGGGCACTCTCCTACAGCCACCTCCCAGAAAGTCACTTTTTATTGAAATGCGAGCTGACCACCCTTGGAGTATGATTTCCTGAATAAGGCAAATATCTCATCTAGATTGTATATCAAATCAACACATAATGCCACATTGCCTGGGCTGAAGGATTCTAAATTACTGGCATCCTAACATTGAGCCCATGGGCTCCGGTGCTACTGGTTACTACTGACGAGTGTGTGTGTGTGTGTGTGTGTGTGTGTGTGTGTGTGTGTTTCCCTATTGATCATTCAAATTAATAACTATAATAAATCATGTCATTTCTTAATTTTAAGTTTCTTTTCAAGTCTACCTGCATAAGTTGCTGCTTAAAAAGAAATCCCAGTAGTCAGGAGCCTGTACTAAGAAAAAATGAATGTTTGCATACCTAGTATCCTGTTTAATTTCCCATGTAATATAGTTGACCTAAATCATGGGCACTCTCCTTTTCTTTACCTCTCTCCTGTGATTTAGGTCTATAAATAATGCAATTTAAAAATTTACTCTAAAATATCATGTAGAATATGATGACCATTTACAACAACCATCTTTACAAAAATACTTCTTTCTGTGAGTCAGTATTACTAGTTTCAAATTTTACAGTCTGCATTTAAAACTTCTTGTTCTTCAGTTCTAAAAACCATATCCTTAACATGTCATCTTTGCTTAAAATATGTTAGCTATGCCAAAAATTGACTAAAAAAATGAGTTTCAACTCTTTACTAAGGTTTTAAATTTTACTTATACAGAGCTGTCTTTATAATTTGCCCCATCAAAATTAGTATTTATACTTTCTTTTTCGGTGTTTCGTTGTCAGTGTTGTGATTTTAGAGCAGAATTGCTTCTATTTTTAGTGGGCTTTAAAGAAAATTGATAAAAAGAACTTTTGGGAGGTTTATTTATTCTCTGCCATCACTGATTGGATTATGTTTAAAAACACCATATAACAACTTTCTCTTACCTAAATATTTGATTTTGCTCATGTTTACCAAGGAGTATTAATTTTTCTGAGAGTTCTCATCACTGAACTCCTTGAGATCTAACACATAAATTAAAATCCATATACTATGCTTTGCTTCACAAATGTATTTCAAGGAGGTATGAATTCTTCAGAAATATACCATTCATTCTCAGCTTTAAAGAGCAGCAGATGTCATAATAGTAACCCCTTAGAGAAAAAAAACTTAGTGTAAAAATATAATAACTAAAATGTTAATTACATTCTACTACTTTAGCTTTTAAAAACATTTCTATTCAGTTTATTGGGGTGACATTGGTTAATAAAATTAAATAGGTTTCAAGTGTACAATTCTATAACACATCATCCGTATATTGCATTGTGCGCTAACCACTCAAAGTTAAATCTACTTCTGTCACCATATAGTTGACCCCCTTTATATTTTAGTACTTCCTGCACAGCCCTCTTTCCCTCTGGTAATCACCAAACTATTTGTGTCTTTGATGTGTTTTGTTTGTTTTATTTGTTTTTATTGTTTGTTCATTTGTTGTGTTGTTTTTATATCCCACATATGACTGAAATCATATGTTCTTTTTCCATCTAACTTATTTTTCCTAGAATGATATTCTCAAGATCCATCTATGTTTTCACAATGGCAGTATTTCATCTTGTCTTATGGCTGAGTAGTATTTCCTTGTAAATATATACCACATATTATTTTTCCGATCATCTATCCAAGGGCACCTCGATTGCTTCCATGTCTTGGCCATCGTGAATAATGCTGCACCAAACATAGGAGTACATATATACTTATGAATAGATGTTTCTAAATTTTGGGGGTAGATACCCAGCATAGATGTTGCTGGATCCTATGCTAAATCTATTCTTAATATTTTAAGGGACCTCTATACTCCTTTCCACAGTGTCTGTACCAATTTTACATTCTCACCATGAGTGACTAGCTTTTAAAATGTTGCTTCTCAATAAAAATATTAAAAATGTGATGACACTATTAGTTCTGCTCATATATTTCTTTTAAAATACAGATTTTACATTTATGTATAACATAGAAAAAAAGTACAAAAATACTACATATATGTGTTAAAATGAACATACACATATAAAAAATACCCAAGTCAAAAAAATAGAACACTCCCTGCACCTTGAACGTTTCTGTAAAATCATTTATTACTTTTTTTTTCCTCAAAAATAAGTAAATCCTAATTCCTACTTTATTTTTTTATTATTTTAGAGAAAAAGAGGAAAGTAGAGGGAGAGACAGAGTGAAACATTGATGTAAGAATGACACAACAATCTGCTACTTCCCAGATGCCCTGTCAGGGATTAAACCCTTGACCTGGGCATGTGCCCTGACCGGGAATTGAACCAGCAACCTTTTTGGTTCACCCCAACCAGCTCAGCCACACCCGCCAGGCAGGCCAGAGTCTTCTGTTTCTTAAAATAATCCTCATGCCGAAGAGACACATTTTGGATGGCAAGTTTTTCTCCCTTACAGTGTATGTCCAAAGTTACACACCAACATTTGTGAGGACATGGGAGAACACAGAGGGAAGCTAGGTAGACAGGAACAGGACCATGGGGGTGGGGGAGGAAGTAGAACCTGCAATCCAGCCAGAGGGAGTTACTAAGACAACCCAACTGGGTGGGGAAAGAAGGGTGCAAGCTATAAACATAAACTTTAAAATATAGGAATGTTGCTAAGACAGGCATTGTGCAAACAATGAATCACAAGGTTGTGAAGCGTATAACCAATCCCAAGAATGTTACTGAGACAGAATTCTTTGAAAGACCCAATCAGAAGTTAGCAAGCATGTATCTACCCCTAGAAAAAGAAGTGTGGACTTCCCCTCCTCTCCCTCTCTCTTCCCTGGGCACTAGATTCCTGGCTCTTGTGGCAGGGGATGTGCTCCCCTGCGCCCACATGGCTTACAGCCATGTGATACCCTGCACAGGATTAATAGACTTTAATTAACTTGGATGCTGAACTGCACCCAACCGCAAGTTGTAATGGAAGCTCTGGACACTGGCCTGCTGTCAGAACCCCAGCTGTACCGTTTCCAGGACTGGCTTCTCTCAAACTTTGCTTCATTCATCATTTTTGTCTGCAAATCCATTCTTCAGTTTTGCAAGACAACGAACTTGGACTCAAACACCACATTTTGGTTTCACATGGACTGTAGTTATAACTATTTAAATATCTTTGCATATAGTAATATATATGTCCATTCTGGGTATATTTTCACTGATTGGATATTCTCATTTTCTGATTCTTTACCTACCTGGTGATCTTTGTATGCAAGAAATTGTAAATTTTACTTTGTTGGGCACTAGCTATTGTTTTGTTTGTTTTTTTAAATATCTTAAGAACTTCTGATCCTTTAGAGGGTGTTGGGGGCATTCAATCAATACTTGGGATTAATTTATTTTGCTGATTTAGTAAAATAATTTTACATATGCTTGATGTTTTTATGCAGATTCAGTGCAGTCCTTATTCTAAAATGTAGTAGTTCCTACTTCCTACACAAGACCTTCATAAGTATTCTACCCAATGCACATGAGTTATGAGATTTTTTTCATTGTGGCTGGTGAGAAAACTGTTTGGGCATTGTTTATTTTAAAACTTTGGATAGCCGTTTACAAATAATATTCAAGTAAATAATGAGGCAAAATATATGTGTTAGTGATTATGACAAAAAGGCATGGATAAATTATTTCCAGAAGGCTGAGGCAGCTGCAGCTTAAACTTGTTTGTTTCCAACAATGAATGTCTCCTTCATCATTAATATAGTCAACTTCCCCACTGCCTTGCCACCCAGGATCCCTGCAGAGCTGCATGGTGTCAGCAATTCTACCCCCTGCATCCAAACTCAAGGCGCACTCCACAAGCTATCAATAGGCTAACAAAAGCCACTTCCAGGCTCTCTAGGAGGGCAAATTGGCATGATGATGCTCATTGCTCAAATGCAAATGTTGCTGCACTAAAAGTTAAAGCTACCCAATGCATAGGTCGCATTCAGTTTTAGCATTTTAATACGCTCTTGTAGAAAATCCCACATCGTGCTTTTAAATTTACACATAATTATAGGGAATTATATCATTAAATTTTAGTGTAGTAATATTTACAAAAAAGTGTGTTAAGGTAACTATAGACAGCTCTTTTATATTTTAAAATGATATGGGATATTTTTAAAGAGTTTATATTATTCCTCATAGTTTCAAACTAATAAGTAGAAATAAATAGAAAACATAATTTTAAATAGACATATTACAATTTAAATTCTTTACAGAAAGCATTCCTCAGTATTTAAGTAAATCATACACCTCTATGTGACATAAAGCTAACATTACAGATAATACACATAAACATTACATTACCATACTGAAACCAAAATGTGGGGTTTGAGTCCAAGTTCTTCGTTTCATGAAATCGAAGAATGAAGTTGCTGACAAAAACGGTTACCGGAATTGAAGTTTATTGAGAGGACCCAGTCCTGGCATTATTTGAGAAGTGTCTTAAAGCAAGAATTATATTTTTTAAAATAAGTTCATATGTGCTTATTAATTACTTATTATAAACTCCGTTTTGAAAACTTGCAAGTTTGTTTCCCTAAAGAGTGTAACATGTACAACTAAAATTATTTACTAGCACTTACTTATTAATGATTGATTGAAAGACCAATTCATTCCCCATGAGTGGCAGTTACCAATCAAAGAGTCCTGGCCTCATGGAACGTTCCTGCACGTCCAACTACCAGCCGGCTTCATGCCCCTGTGCCCCTCTCCTCCTCGTGTCATTCTCATCAGTATTAATGTATATGCGCCAATATCTTACTTTAAAATCTAGTATGTCAACTATGCCAAAAGTCTCTTACATGAACAGCTCTTTAACCTGCTTATTGGCTGGCTCTTCTATTTCACTGTGTAATACGATGTGTCACAGTAAATACATACAGTTACACTGTGTATTATATATATCACTAGAGGCCCAGTCCACAACATCTGTACATGGGTAAGGTCCCTAGCGGCTCCTGGCCACCGGATAGGTCCACCTTTCCTCCTGCTGTCTGGCGGTCTCCCTTCGTTCTGCGCCACCCTGTGGTGACCATCGCTCGTCATAGTGAAGGGTCAAACTCCCAGTCGGTTGAACTCCCGAAGGGACAATTTGCACATTAGCTTTTTATTATCCTATATTAGAGGCCCGGTGCATGAAAATTCATGCACTGGAGTGGGAGTCCCTCAGCCCGGTCTGCCCCCTCTCACAGTCCATGAGCCCTCAGGGGCAGGAGGTGACCCAGTGATCAGGGGAAGGCGACACCCCCATCACACCTCTGCTGCTGCCACTGCCAGCAGCACAAGCCTAGGCCGGCCCTGGTTACCTGAGCCTCAGGCAGCCCTGGGTGGCTGGGGGTCTGAGGGGACTGGGGGGACTCCAAAGACAGGTGCCCTGCAGCTCTGAGGGGACTGGGTGCCACCATCTTGTGGCTATGGATGCCGCCATCTTTGGGAGTGTGGCAGTCAATCAGCATATTCCCTCTTTATTGGCTGTGGGTGCCACCATCTTTGAGGGCATGGCAGTCAATTAGCATATTCCCTCCTTATTGGCTGTGGGCACCGCCATCTTTGCAGCCTGCTGCTCAGTCGTTTGGTTGTCCCTCACTGACCCCCCTACCAGCCTGGTCACCCCATGCAGCCTGTTCGGTATTCCATTCAGTTGTTTCGGTTGCGATGGTTGTTTAGGCTTTTATATATATAGATAATAAAAGAGTAATATGCAAATCAATTGAACAGCTTGAATGACCAGTCGCTATGAAGTGCACTGACCACCAGGGGCAGACTCTCAACACAGAAGCTGCTCCCTGGTGGTCAGTGCGCTCCCACAGGGGGAGCGCTGCTCAGCCAGAAGCCAGACTCACAGCTGGTGAGCACAACGGTGGCGGTGGGAGCCTCTCCCGCCTCTGCAGCAGCACCCAGACTGTGAGAGGGTGCAGACCAGGCTAAGGGATCCCCCTAAGTATATAAATTTTGTGCACCAGGCCCCTAGTATAGGATAAAAATCACCTTTAATAGTGTGAAAAATAAGATTATATTTATGCCTGTCCTTGTCTGTCTTTATCTCTCTTCTTTCCTGAAATATATAGAATTTATAATTTTTTGAGAAATCTTTATGTAAAGAAAGGTTTCACAGCCTTTTGAATAGCTGATTTATTCTCAATATTTGAAACTGCCATTTACAATCTTCACAGTGCCTAGAAATTTATCTTTGCTAACCAATTAACATATTTATAAAAGGTATTGTCTTTATTTTTTAACAGATGTTTAGGTAGACAAGTAGATACCAAAAAATAGAGTCGGTTTATTATTTTAATTAACAGTTATTTGAAACATCTTCAAACAATTTTAATGCTGTTCTTTCTAGATCAGGGTTTCTATTTAAGTTTAACTTGATCATGTTGCATAGGATATATCTGTAAAGAGTAAAAAACACATAGCTACTATTAGAAAGAATAAATAATTAACATATACTCAGCAAGGAGACAGTCACCACTGTGCATAACTCATGAGAAACCCACATGACATTAAAAATCACTATCCAATTTTGCAAAACTACAAGTGACCATTAACACCATGAATGAAGAAAACTTAAAGTGATGTTTATGTAATTATCTTTTGTTCAATTGAATGTGAACTCAGATCTGCAAAATTAGGAAAATACATGTGCTATCAAATTTCCAAGGTCATGTAAAAATTAATTTGTTCATTCAATCTCTAACTGGAAGTGACATATAACAAACTGCTTATTGTATATTTTCCAGCTTAACACAAAAAAACAGTATCCCCCAAGTTTTAAATTTTGTCTTTCTATGAATTTCTGCATTGTTTCAGGTTAGAATGCCAGTTTTAGGAATACAGTGTCCCTCACCAAGGAAATTAAATCTGTATCTTCTTTAAAAATTCAGTAGGGAGCAGTGGCTTTGTCAGAACGGCACCGTTATCATGGTATTCTCTTCCTTACTGAAATAGTGACATGTGTCTCAATGGCCACACTTGGGTTCCCTGCTGCCATTATAAATGGGTGTGAAGCCATTATCCTGCTGGGAATAGCTCTAGGACTGACTTTTCATTATAATGAAGAAAGCTGATGTTTCTCCAAATACAACAAAACTAAATGTTTTCACCCTATTCCCCACTCCTTCTATTAAGACTCTCAAGGGGGATAGAAATTAAAATGCAGATTAGATTAATGTAAAGCAATGCATTCGTATTGTAACTTTTTGTCACTATCATATGTAATTGCATCTAGGCATCTGCAACTCCCTACTACCCAGTGATTCCACTACTGCGTATAGCATAGCCTAAGAAACCCAAAACACTAATTCAATGACTATATACACCCTTATGTTCATTGCAGTGTCATTTACAATGGCCAAGCTCTGTAAGCAAGTCAGGTGCCCATCAACGGATGAGTGGATAGCCCTAGCCAGTTTGGCTCAGTGGATAGAGCATCAGCCTGAAAACTGAAGGGTCCTGGGTTCGATTCCAGTCAAGGGCACATGCCTGGGTTGCAGGCTTGATCCCCAGTAGGAGGCATACAGAAGGCAGCTGATCAATGATTCTCTCTCATCATTGATGTTCCTGTCTCTCTCCCTTCCTTTCTGAAATCAATAAAAATATATTTTTTAAAAAATAGATCAATGGATAAAAAAGGGGGTGGATTATATATAATGGAATATTACTTAGCCTAAACAAATAACAGAAAACCACACAATTTTACCCTTTGCAAAAGCATGGGTGAACCTAAAGGGTATTATGCTAAGTGAAATAAGTCAGTCAGAGAAAGACAAATACCTTATTATTTCACTTACTAGAGGCTTGATGTACGAAATCTGTGCAAGAGTAGGCCTTCCTTCCCCTGGCTGCTGGCACTGGCTTCCCATCTGGCACCCAGGACCTGGGCTTCCCTCCCTCTGGCCACCAGCAGGCACCCGGGACCTGGGCTTCCCTCGCAGCCTTGGCTTCATCCAGAAGGACAGAAGGATGTCCGGAAGGACATCTGGTCTAATTAGCATATTACACTTTTATTATTATAGATATTTAGAATATAAAAAAATATATAAATGAACAAACAAAACAGAAACAGACTCACAGATACAGAGAACAGATTGATGATTGCCAGAGGGGTAAGTTGTTGGGAGACTTAATGAATCTTTGCAACTTAAGACTTTGAAGGAAACTATTTTTTTTAAAGGATCAGAAAGACAAAAACAAAAAATCAATAAAATAAACTAGTTAGATACTCAGAACCTGGGCCTGAGTTCCCATAGGTTGCAGAAAACACCTTTTTATATGCTTCGCATCAATTTTTTAATGTCGAATTCTTATCAACAAATAAAGACCAGAATTATTCACATTATAATAAGACCAAAATGCAAATTATTACCAGGCTTTCAATTCCCAGGACTGCAGAGTGAGATGAAAATGTGTGTTATCTTATGTTTATACTATTCTCTGTAGAGTAACTCCAGTTAGCTCCCAAAGGAAACACAGAAGGAGGAAAATAATGCAGTGGGCAACAACTGTCTTGAGAGGTAATCATCAGAACTCAGCTCACTGTATTAGAGCTCAGTCAGGATGAAGAAAGTGAAAAATGATTTAAGACTTCTGCCCAGTTCACTGGCCGGCATGGAGAAATGCTAAAAGGCAGGCACGAAATGTACTATAATCGCCTTTCCAAAATTTGTTATGCCATTGAATATGAATTTGAATTATTTCTCAAGATGGCATTTAAATATGTTCTCTATTTAAAATGCACACCTTTATAATATTCCTCTTATTTTCTCCGCTGTGGCTCTGTCCCGTCTAGCCTTTTCATGTAAATTACTGGCTGCCTGTTATTGTATATTGTTGCAGCTACTTCCCATCTTCCTTATGTCGGTGCATTATTTGGCTGCCATGTCTCGGAAGGAAAGAATTTTAATAACTTTTACTTTACCCATGTGCCTCATTTTTTATTTTTGTGCTAGGGATTTACATGCTTATATATATTACCATAGTTTGTGTTAGAATATTTCAATTTTTAATAAGTATTTTTCTATTGTGTTATCTATTTTTACAGGACTTTGGAGATAGGCTATTTGCCCCTGGAGTTGTCATCGTTTTAAAAATATATATTTTTATTGATTTCAGAGAGGAAGGGAGCGGGAAAGAGAGATAGAAACATCAATGATGAGAGAAAATCATTGATCGGTTGTCTCCTGCATGCCCCACACTGGGGACTGAGCCTGCAACCCCAGGCATGTGCCCTGACCAGGAATCAAAATGGGACCTCTTGGTTTTTATAGGTCAATGCTCAATCACTGAGCCATGCTAGCTGGGCAGTTGTCATCTTTTTAAAGATCAATTGACTTATTTTCATCTTAATCTTGAATTCTACTATTCAACATCGTCCAAAATCAAGGTCAGGTCAGAATTTTATGAATAGCCATCTTGTGGTTTTGTTTTGTTTTGTTTTTATCAATAAAAGACAACAAACATTTTCAGTTAATGTTTTTTTTTTCCCTCTCAGGATAAAAAATAATTTAAAATGTATGAAAAGTATATATATGTACATATCTATTTATACACATATGCACACGTGTATAACTATTGGAAAATGACAAATTATTTAAAATTAAAAAATTGATTAGAAATATAGTATCACATTGATAAAATATATACTCTAAACTGCTTACAAAATGCTTTAAGCATATTAATATTTATACCTCACACACAACTCGAGGGCCACAATGGGTTCTTAAACTGGACCAGAGGGCCGGAACAAAAGCATGGATGGAGTGTTTGTGTGAACTAATATAAATTCAAAGTAAACATCATTACATAAAAGGGTACGGTCTTTTTTTTATTTTTAGTTTTATTCATTTCAAACGAGTGGATCTGGCCCGAGGGCCGTAGTTTGCCCACGGCTGAGTTAAGTGGTCACTATCATTTGCCCTATCCTATATAATAAAAGGGTAATATGCAAATTGTCCCCTCAACCAGAAATTAGACCTTAGCTTGACCAGGGGGCAGGGCCAGCCCACCAACTACCTGCAGCCCTTCCCCCTGTCTGGGCCCCACCCATGCATGAATTCATGCACCAAACTTCTAGTTTTACATGAAAGAAAACTGAGGCTTAGAGATGAGTAACCAATGTGAGGTCACATAGCTGGTAAGTGGCAGATCTCAGACAGCCTAGCTCCAGAGTACATCACTTATAATTGTCATCATCATTATTGTATTCCTAAATAACTTAATAAGGAAAGATAATCCTTTGAACTGGTTATTCTTAGAATGAGTCCTCTTAGGAGCTAATAAAAACAGCTAATAATTATTAAGATTTTTCAGTGCTAGTATTGTTTTAATTATGTTACTTAGGAGACCATTACATAATTTAACTAATTTAACCTTCATAACCCATAATATAGGTGTTATTTTTATCTCATTTTGGAGATGGATGCCTTTGGCTCAATAAGTTTAAGTGATCAACATAAGGTCATACAACCTGAAACTAAGGATTCTATTTCAGGAAATCTTACTCACTTATATTGGTTGGTCTAGATATGAATGAACACTATCTAATTGTGGAAACCCATATTTGAATTGCTACTTCAGACTATGGAGACTGCCCCTAGCATAGACTTTTTCAAGTGGAAAGCTATAATTTGTTTACTGCTGGAATTGTTGAAGGCTGTTTGCCAAATTAGTGGAAGTAATTCTAAAAAGAAAAGCAATAATGGACCCATATTAATACTTATACATGTTAGATTAGTACTTGAAGTAAAAATTTATACAGGGGTGCTGCTAATAAAAAAAAAAATCTGTATAAAAAAGTCCAGTTAGGGGGAACAAATGGAAACTCACAAAAATATAATATTTTTTAAATGGAACTTCTATGAATATAGTAATTATACATAAATGGAAATATGATTTTATGATTAGGAAATCTGAAAAAATTGTATTTTAACTATTGATGTAGAGGTACATTTGCTTATACTATTCCTTACTCTTAACTATGCAATTCTTTTCTTTCAAAAGAATTTAGTATCCTGTTATATATCTTTGTGTGTTTGGCATATAACATTATGAGATTATCAGGAGTTAGGAATAAGTTTGTGAATGTAAAGCATATTTAATTTAAATAATGTGTTGGACTCTTCCTAAGGGTATATAAACACCTCTACTTTTGAATGCATCCTCTGTTTTATTTTTTCTTTGGCATAAATAATTAGAAATACCCTTAATCCTATAAAATAATAAAAATATTGCCTCATCATTACTTAAATTTGAATACTAAAATTATAATTAAAGTTTGGTTCTCCATCATTCTTACATGTACATATCTATGGTTTCTATTCATTCTGCATTTAAAATTATTTTTATCTTATAATATTGTGTTATTTAAGTTCAATGAATTTAAGATCTCTTTTATGTAGGTTCATTAAAAAAAAAACAACTAAATGTCTTATAAAGGTTGAAAGAAATATAGAGATATTTCTCAGTATGAAATACCAGGGTATTGGAATAGTCAACTATGTTTATTTCACATAAACATAAAATATTAGTCATTCACAAGCTCACTCACCAGGATTGAGTGATAATATCATTAAAATACGTATTTTGTAACTTTATAACTGTTGTTCTTCCTAGAGGAATCAATTACTCTTCTGTGAATGTCTTTAATGTGAAGACAGTGATAAATCTAAATATAAAATATGTTTGAAATACAGATGTTTAAATATATTTGTTTTAGTGAATCATTTATTGTAATTCATTTTATTTCTTTTACTTATCAAATATGTATTGTGTTTCCTGTAGTATATTGCTCCATTCTAGGCATTTTGGAGAGCAGCAAATAGTTGAGAACATTATAATTTCCCTCAAAGAATTTGTAGAAAACTTTTTTTTTACCTACATTATCTCTAGTTAACAATCACAATGTGAAAAAGAAGCTTTTATAAAAAATGTGTGCTCACATTAGTATATTATGAAGTTATCTTTTAAATAAAATGCATTCATTTGGAAAATAACATGAGATTCAATTTTTGAACATATTAAAAATATAGTGTTTTGCTATATTTTTTATTAAACAATGTTTCATGTTTTCAAAAACCCAACTTACTTCCTGAATAAAAAATAAAATAGTATCATAGTTATATTTTGTAGAATAACTTTTATATGCCTACCTATTTTCAAAGATATTTTTGGGAAGTACAAATTCTGGATATTAATATCTTATATAATATTTTATAAGATTAACATATTTATATAAAGTAAATTTTTATATGGTTCTCATGAAAATCATTATCAAGATCATTTAATTCATTATCAGGGCCCTACATGTTTTAAGATTATGTTCATTTTCGTAACTATAAGAAAGCTATAAAATTAATCAAACTCAAATGTTTTATCTCCATAAATTTGTTGCAGTGAAAAATGTCAAATAATCTCATTAGTATTTTGTCCTGTGAAAGACCAAAAAGTATATATTTACATAATTTTTCTGCATTGCTGCTCTAAGCAAGTCTTGATTACAAATTCTCATATCTGTGAGTTTTGTAATAAAGCATTTTGAAATTCCATTTCAACATTGTAAATCAGTTGACCCTGAAAATGTAACAGAAAAAAACACACCTTTATTTTATCAAATGAAAATCTTAATCTTTTTCTTTCACTTAGACTAAAACTAAGGAAGCTAGAATTTTGCTTTGTTCTACTTTTCTTTGCCTATGTTTAGTAACCAACTTTCTAGTTAATATGGAGACTACTTATTTTTAACTTCTGAATACATTCATAAGTATCCAGAAAGAACATATTCATAAATTTTCTACCCTGCTTATCACTCTGCATCACATCTACTGTGATATGTTTCATATTAGTGTGTGTTGCATTTTTTTGTGAAAAGCAAAATAAATTCAGAGCATTGGAAAGTGTATTATTAGATCAAGAGTGAGAGATGTTTAAAATAATTAAGAGACATCTTCTCTTAGAATTATAGATTAAAATAGAAATATAACATATTTTGTTTATGCATCTTTATACTTAAAAAAGGAAAGCCAAATGTCTTTATATTAAAAACTAAATCAATAAACATATTAGTGCTATGTTTTGGGAATTAAAATTACGAACTAAAGGAATTAGAAGAAAACAGGGGAATCAAGAAAATAGAGAAAAATGACAGGCACAGATATGCATTGTAATCCAAAATAAACACACAGTAGCACATGAAAGAGCCAAGTGTGAGATAAAGCAATAATGACAAAGTCTGCCAACTTAATGATGCTTTAATAATAGTTGTTAATTTCTGTTAATTTCTGTTTCCTTCTTTGTTTAGAAATTTACGTTCTCCAATAGCAGTATTTGCACATGAGGATAATGAGCAAGGCAATGAATGGGAAGCTGAGTATTAATCTAAATATTTGGGGTAAACAGCTATTAAATAAGAGTTGAGTTTTTATTAGGGATTATAGGCTCTGTGTTTTAAGGAAAAAAGAAAGTAAAGCTACAAGGCAGTGTCAGACATGAGTCTGACATAGCCAGGAAAGACGCCATTGTGCCTTCCTTATCTAACCTGCCAGCAGTATAGTTCCCCAAAACAATACTGACAGAGCAACAAACGGCCTTGAAAGCAAAGCTGGGTCTTTATTGTGACTAAGTACAGCTCCCACAGAGTCATCTGATACGCAGGCTAAAGCCACAGGAAATATGGAGTGGGTTCTCAGAGTGGAGTCCAGGAAAAACAGTCTCAGGCAGGACATGAACACAACAAGGCCACAGGCTGTACTCACATTCTCTTCTTTTTTTAAAAAAAATTTAATATATTTTATTGATTTCAGAGAGGAAGTTAGAGGGAGAGAGATAGAAACACGAATGATGAGAGAGAATCATTGATCAACTGTCTCCTGCATGCCCCACACAGTTGGGAATCAAGCCTGCAACCCAGGGGGAATGTGCCCCGACGGGGAACCCAACCGTGACCTCCTGCTTCATAGGTTGACACTCAACCACTGAGCCATGCCGACTGGGCTCATGGTCTCGTCTTTATAGTAAATGTATATGTAAGTCTAAGCATGGGCCCATATTTCCCATTTTTTTATTTTCACTCCACCATCCGTTTTCCATTCAGTTTACCGTAATAAAGGACAATGACATTATTGGAGAGGGAAAAGGCGATGGCTGCATGTGCCAAAATGCACTTATAGAACACACAGAACTGTATCTCTGTTGGTAGGAGGGGACTAGACCCATGGTCAAGGGCACATGGTTTGGCAAGTGGAATTTTGAAATAAATGAATGTAAAGAATGGTGTTTAGATATTGGGCAGCCAAAAAAAAAAAAGGAATATGATGGACATTACATTTTCCTGCCTGTCATGTCTTTTCTCTTTTTTTTTTCTAAGAAATATCTAAGTTTTCTGTGAGAACAACCTCTTTGCACAATAGATAATGTTGGTGGAAATATCATTCAAGTCTTTTGGTTTTTTTTCCCCTTATCGGCACATGACCCACTTCAGGGCTAATAAATGCCCTCTTTCTGCTCAGCACAATGAATGAAAATTGTGGATGTGTCCCACTGCTGCACTGACTGGGGAAGGGAAGGTCTGTTACCTTTTGTTAGCCAGATCCCTTGACCTGCTCTGTCCAGTTCCTTCCACCCTGCTGAGTTTGACCCCTAGCTTCCAATAACTTCTTGGCCTTCATTATTCACAGAAAATTTGTAGTTTGTATAACCAAAGAGAGAAGGGCATATGTGTTTTCTTTTCCATCAGTGCTTATTGAATTTCCACTTGTTTGAAAACAGGAGGCCCATAAAAATAATAACTTTCTAGGGAATAAATTCTCCAATTTCTCTTAACATGAGCAAAAGCAGGTGCTCTTATATCCTCCTTTAGAGTTGTTCACCATATATTTTTGGCTTCAGGTTTTCCAAAGTATATTTTGATTAACATATAGTGGGTATATTTACCTTCTTCCAGCCAGTTTAGTTTAACAAATGCCTAAAAATATGCTATTTTGTTTTTAGCTTTTCCTTAAAATAACATTTCTTAGAAGATAATCCAACATTTTATACATTTTAAATTAAATCAGTACAGCCTCTGAGATGGTGTTCTTTGAACAAATGTGGAGATGTGTGTGGCAGATCCTTTCAGAACCCCACCGAGAGTCGTTTCTCTTTCCTTAGCTTTCAGAAGTCTGATTTTGTTTCTGCAGCCAAGGCCTACTCCAGGCATATCACTGAAATCGCATTCTCTTTGTCTAATTATTGGTCTAGAGACGGTGTAAGCACACCCCTGGCCAATGAAAGGTCAGTGGAACTTCATAGCAGTGCTTTTCAGAAAATTGTGTTCTCCCATTTAAAGAACGAAGCAAACGATAGGGAAAGACACCCAGACCGCCCCCTTCCCTTCCTGCTTTTGGCTATTGTGGAGGGAGTAGTGAGGTCGAGCTGCCTCAGCTACCCAGAGCATACACAAGTGAGCCGGTTTGTAGACCAGAAAGATGAGAGGCTTGAATTCACCCTGTTATTATTGAGCAGTTGAAATTTTCTATTGAAACTTCATTAGTTGTAAATATTAATCTCATGCAATGTATGCCTATACACTGATATTTTGGGTGCATTATAAGTGTGTGTATTAAAAGATATACAACAGAAAAAAGAGACATGATGCTGAAGAAAGTTTGTTAGATGAGCTTATTTAGGCTACATTTGCATTGTGACTCAAGACTTCACACACTACTCACAGATGGAATGTAATCATTCAATGGATCATCAGAAATTTGTTTCATCTAAGATTAAGGTGACAACTTTATACAAACAGTATCACTTTATAGTATAAAATAAATCAGATATTTTCTAATACATTTCCTAACAAAAATAAGCAGGTATTCTTTGTCTTTAAATAGTTGCATATTAGAACATTTCCCTCATATAAAATACCATCTCGTTAACATTAAATTTTTACTGAACTTCTCCAAATAAATGTAAAGAAGTATTGCCAATTTTAGTTGTTCAGTGCACCTGAACATTTTCAACCCAATACTTAAGAAGAAAGTGTACTTTTTGTAACAGGGTGGAAGCATGTTTTTGTCTTTCAATAATTTGTCAAAGGTTTATTAACATGGTAGTTTAGCTATGGCATTTGTAATTTGAGAGAATGCACTTGTGTTCTAGATAAAAGTAATTTATGTTAACAGGTCAGAATATAGAACACGAGAGGATGCTTTCTGAGAGCCAGGGAAACATGGAGAAAACTTTAGAGGAAGATTACATTAGAAACATTAGAGAAATTGAGTCTAGTTGATTATATTTACTTATATTTTCTTTTTAAAAAAAAAAATATTTTATTGATTTTTTTACAGAGAGGAAAGGAGAGAGATAGAGAGTTAGAAACATCGATCAGCTGCCTCCTGCACATCTCCTACTGGGGATATGCCCGCAAGCCAGGTACATGCCCTTGACCGGAATCGAACCTGGGACCTTTCAGTCTCCAGGCCGACGCTCTATCCACTGAGCCAAACCGGTTTTGGCTTATTTATATTTTCTGACTTGAATTCAGAGAAATGAGTGATGGCAGACTATGCTAAAATTCCTCTCTCTCTTTTCTCTTATTTTTATAAGACCTTATGCATCTACAGATTTATACATTTTTTTCAAGTTGTTCTCCTCGCACTCTTTTATTGCCACTCTTTAGAATTGTTAGAGACTATTGAGGATTGTTGTCATGGTGATCAATCCTAGAGACCATCTCATGCATCTCAGGCTTTGGAACCAAATTGACTATCAAAAAGAGCCAGTATTATTTTTTAAGTGCCTATTATTGCTAAGAATAGAAGGGAAGATTTTGAAGGATTTTTAAAATATCTAACATATAATATCAATTTACTTCTCCGATTGTTCTGTCAATAAATAATTGACCATTGAGGTTAGGAAATCAGTGCACTATTACAAGTACAAAAGAATCAGAACTGAACCAGCATAAGTATAGTAGGCATGGGGAGAAGTGATTAAATTGTTGCTATATTTTAAAAGTTGTGTAGGTAGAATTTACTGAAAGGCCCAGTGGAGGGAGTAAGGAAAAGAATAGTGACTCTAGTAATTTTGGTTTAAGTAACTTAAAAAATTGAATTATTATTTATCAAGACAAGAAGAATATGGAAGAAGATTTCTGGAAATAAAAGAAAAATTAGTTCAATTTGTGATGTTAATTTCCAAAGGCATGAGAAACATCCACGTGTCAGCTAGGTTGAATGAGCAGTTGGATAGGTGAAGCATTGTTCAGAGTAGAAGTCCAGGACTGGGAGTCTTTGGCCTATAGATTCTATTTAAAATGATGATATTGAAGGAGATATCCTGAGAAGTGGGTGGATATGGAGAGAGAATAGGTTTGATGACTGAGTCCAGGTGCATGGCAACATTTAGGTGTCTAGGAAGTGAGTAAGAATCAGCCAAAGAAATTAGATCTGAGTTTCTGAATCTCAGCACTACTGACATCTCAGGCCCGATAACTCAGTGTTGTGGGAGAATGGTCCTGTACATTGTATGGTGTTTAGCAGCATCATTGGCCTTTACCCACTAAATGCCAGTAGCACATTTCTTTTCTAGATGTGATAACCAAAGAATTCTCCAGACAGTGCCTGAGCTGGGAAGGGAAGGCACAGAAAATAGCCCCAAGTTGAGAACTACTGGGCTAGACTTTTAGAAAATAAACCAGGTAAATGTGGTGGCATTGAGGTTAGTATAATCTTTTTTTTTTAATTCCATGGCCGATTGAGTCATCAACTGTGTCAAAGAGTAAAGTAAGATGAAGACTAAAAATGAATTAGCAACATGGTGGTCATTGATATCCCCATACCTCATTTCCCCGACTATTGCAACAGCCTCATAGCTGATCTGCTTTCTTCTGCTCTTATTCTTTCATATTCTGTTCTCAAAACAGCATCCAGTATGAACCTGTAATATATAAGTTTAAAATTTCTTCACTGCATTTCTCCATCAATGCTAATATCTTTGTAAGGCCAACAGTGACCTGTACAATTTAGACACATGCTGTCATTTTGATCTTATCTCTTACTACTCTCCCCCGTGCTTCTTTCTTTGAACTCTTCCTGGAATACCTGGGGAAGGTCCCATCTTAGGCATTTTATTACTCCCCTATGTCTGAGCTTTTCTTTCTCTAGGCCAGTGGTTCTCAACTTTCTGGCCCTTTAAATACAGTTCCTCATGTTGTGACCCAACCATAAAATTATTTTCGTTGCTACTACATAACGGTAATGTTGCTACTGTTATGAATCGTAATGTAAATATCTGATATGCAGGATGGTCTTAGGCGACCCCTGTGAAAGGGTCGTTCGACTGCCAAAGGGGTCGCGGCCCACAGGTTGAGAACCGCTGCTCTAGGTGCTCATGTGGCTCACTCCTTCACTGATTTCCACTCTTTGAACAAATGCCAGCTTCTCAGAAAGTCTTTACTTATGACTGTATTTAAAATTGAAAATACTCTTCACATGCCCACCTGAACCATGGCCCTGTTCATTATAATTACACTTAGCACCTTCTAATATAATCCATATTTTAAAAAGTATGTCTATACTGACTAAGATGTATTAACAAGGAAATATATGGAAATTGGAAAAATTCAATGTAATGGATACTAACAGTCATTGTTAGTCTTTATTTTTATGTTTCACATACAGATATTTTAGCTTGAATTGTCTAGATTTTCACCACTCTACTTTGAATTGTCATGGACTAGCAAAAGTAAAGTAGGTATTTCAGGGATTTTTCTTAATATTATTAATATGAGATTGTTTAGACTGTGACTTGATTTGATTGTCTTATGCTCTAAAATGTAACAGTTTTGGTAAATGTGTGTGAAAAGCAAAGTTAATAATGTCTAAATTCATAAGCATGATGAATTAATGAAAACTGAAATGGCTCACTCTCCCATGAGCATCTCAGCAATGCAGCCTCATCAAAGATGCTTTCTATTGAAATATTTTTGTTTGAGCTGACAGTATGTCCTATAAGACTAAATTATATATTAGCATAAAATTGTATGTATGATGCACTAGAGTAATCTTTCAAGTTTGTCATCTTTCAAAAGTGTAATGAATTAGTGGATATGCGTGATTTTGCTCCATTATTCAAACATAATGGGAGCACTAGAATATGTTAAATACATTTAGATGAAACATAATTTATAGCTTTTGGATAAAAACCTACTGGTAATGCCATCTCACTATTATTCTTCTTTATCTATGCTATTTATTTTTAAGTGTATTTCATATTTCAAAAAGAGGTAGCATATTTTAACTTTAATGATGAAACATTTATCATACATCTATGCATGAAATATGGCCTCACAAATATTACCAGTATAATTTCTTGTATAAATGTGCTTTTTCTATATGAAAAGTGATCCATGTTAAGATAGTGTACAGTTTTATCCTGGGTAAAAATAAAGAGTGTAAATAAGTATTACAGATCTCTATTTTATGCTTTATAGACAGAAAGGTACTTTAAACCATTAATATGCTTAGCAAAAGTGATTTTAGCAAAAATCCTGAAAGAAATATGCTATTGAAAATTTTACCCAAAGGTATAAAGTGGTGGAAGAGAAATATCCTGTTTCTAAATTGTCTCTGGCTTCCTAGTATCTTTTGAATTCCAACTTTAATAACTTCCATTTTTTTTGAAGTAATTCAAAATAGTTTATGAACATTATTTGTCACACAAGCTAATTAAGAAGCTGGGGTGGGGGGGGAAGCAGTTGCTAAATTTTTTTGGAGATGTTGTTGTTTGGAATAAGTGGAACTTAGTAAAAGTAGTTGTTCTAAAGCCAAAGTTGTAGGTTGAAATCCTACTCCAGGGCCTGCTAACTCTGTGACCCTGGACAAGTTTCTATATAAGAAACTTGATAAAAGTACTTGTATCATAAATTCACCTGAAGGCTATGTTTGGACATGTGGCACGTACATAAAAGTGCCTAAAATGTAGCCTGTGTAAGAAAAATGCTGGTTAAAATTATCTTATCTGGCTAGATATATGCAAATCACTTATATGCATGCTAGGATCATTTTTATATGTATTTAATAGTATGCTTTTCCTCTTTTAAAATATCCTATTATGCCTTTCACATGGAATAAGGTATCTGATCTATTAAAAGTTTTATTCATTGCCATTGTTGTTTCCTGTAGAAACATGTGGTTATTGTAGTGGTCAACAGAAACTTCGCTCAAAGTTCTTTACTCCCAGGTAGGAGAAGAGAAATATAAATGAAGGGAGAGAATTAGTCAAAAAAAAATTTTGGCATTTAACATTTCTTAGTGTTAAATATTGGAAAACTTTAAATTTCTCAACAATTAATTTTATTTAAACAAATTAAAACTAATTTAAACAAACTAAAAAATAAAATTAATTACATTTGCCATCAAATTTTCTTTTCCTCCTTACCTAAGATACATATTAAACATTTTTAAAAATTAAACATGGGTTAAGATGACATGAACTCTGATTTTCTCAAGCTCTTTTAAAAAAAAAATTATCTTTATTGTTGAAAATATTATAAAAGTTCCCCCCTATATCTCCCCTGCCAATGCCTCCACCCAGCCCCTGCCCCCTCCCAAGGCCTTTACTGAATTATTTTCTGTGTCCATGGGCTATGCACATATACATATAAGTTCTTTGGTTAATCTCGTCCCACCTACCCCTCACTCCCCACTTCCTTCTGAGATTCTTCAGTTTGTTCCATGTCTCTGGATCTATTTGGTTCATCAGTTTATCTTGTTCATTAGATTTCCCATATAAGTGAGATCATGTGATATTTACCTTTCTTTGGCTGGCTTATTTTACTTAGCATAATACTTTCCAGTTCTCTCCACGTTGTCTCAAAGGGTAAGAGATCCTTCTTTTTCATAGCTGCATAATATCCCATTGTGTAAAATCATTTTTATTATGATGTGCCTTGGTGTGGGCTGTTAAAAGTCTAACAGTTGTTAATTTAGGACAAAATGAGCATTATCAATTGATGAGAATTATTTTTATATTTGTTGTCTTTCAGCTTTTACATGTCATTATCCTACTTACTCAAGAAAAAAATGACAACTTTCTGGTATTAACATGAAATAATATTTAAAAATTAAGGTAAAAATAATAAGCAGGATGTCAGAAAGAAAGGAAAGACCTCTGGCATACCAACTACTTTGTGTTTATCGACTAAATGCATGTGGCCATTCATATTGTGCATGTGGAAATAATTAAGGCATCTTTCTAATTCATCTTCAAATGTGGTGGAAAGATAGGCTGCTACAATTCCAAAACGGCAATGGTAATGAGCAAGAAAATTACCCTCTTTGCATAACATACAGGTAATTAATTGAAACTAATTTTCTTCTTAAATTCCCAAAGGGAGATTTTTCTTAATGTCAGGGCATTTGCCCTTGGGAATCTTTCTTCTCCACTCTATGTATCCCCTTGACAGTGGGAATTACCTTGCTGTTACAAATCCTATTTATTTTCCAAACATCATTTTAAAATGTTCAGTCAAATGTTTCTACCAGCTCTTACTTGAGTTTATTATTATACCAGAATTTAGATAAAGACATTCAAATTTTTGTTTCCACTTTATTTTTAATTTTAAATAATAAAACAGATTCATGCATGATCTGAGAACAAACCTGCAACCTGGGCATGTGCCCTGACCAGGAATCAAATCATGACCTCCTGGTTCATAGTCACTTACACACACACACATATACACGAACAAGTGAAACAAACAAAAAAGGATTTTTCCACCAGCTTTTTAAAGAGATGGGTTCATTAAAAATAATCAACTTTTATTTCCTCAATTTCCCTATCATGTAAAAAATATATACATGTGTTGGAGTTTAAGATCTAGGTATGTATATATCTATTTGAATAGTTGCTGATACAGATACATGAAAGAAAATCAATTAGGTATATGCCTATGCTCTAAGCATTTTTATGTAAAATAAATAGTAATATTTCTTATTTATCAACAGCTGCATGTTTGAAAGTGATTTTAAGATAATTGCTTGGAGAACTCAAATAACTGGCAATTACAGAATAGTTAAGAGAGAAGCTGCCCTGCTGATGGCATCAATATGTTTATGGCTAAGAAACTGGCTTTCCTGCATCTTTTGTTTCTAAATTTTACTGCAATAGCCCAGCCACAGTGGCTCAGGGGCTGAGCATCGACCTATGAACTAGGAGATCACGGTTTGATTCCTGGTCAGGGCACATGCCCGGGTTGCAGGTTCATTCTCAGATGGTACAGGAGGCAGCCAATCAATGATTCTCTCTCATTATTGATGTTTCTATTTCTCTCTCCTTCTCCCTTCCTCTCTGAAATCAATAAAAATATTTTTAAATAAATAAATATATAAATCCTAATATATAAAAACCCTGGGTCCGTCACATCCACAAGGACTGGAGACTCGACCTAACGCCCAGGCTGTGCGTGCAGCAGGCTCTGGTGGGTGGGGACCTGTGGCAGCTGAGACTTGGATGGGGAGGCAGGACTGGCACTCACACTCACTCACAACCGCACACGCGCACAGACACACACAGTACCTACCAGCTCACAGCCTTATCTCCCTTTCTTTCCCTCCCTCCCAGCTCACTCTCGGAGCCTCTCTCAGAATGAGGAAACAAAACAGACTGGGCCTAAAGAGGCCTGGATGGAAGGGAGGGCCAACAGAGGGTGGAGCAGCCCCCACTGACCCTGCCCCCTCCCAGCTGGGAAGGAGGAAGAGGGATACAGGGAGGCCTGGAGAACTGCTGAGAAAAACAAAGAGAGACAGAGACTGGGTGAGATCAGGCCGGCAGGGGAGGGCATTTAGGGGTGATCAGACAGGCAGAGGCAGTTGGGGGCATGACAGGCCAGCAGGGGAGAGCAGTTGCGGGAGAGATTAGGCCAGCAGGGGAGAGCAGTTAGGGGCAATCAGGCAGGCAGGCAGGAAGGCAGGCAGTTAGGGTCTATCACAGCCGTGGGCAAACTACAGCCCGCGGGCCGGATCCGGCCCGTTTGAAATGAATAAAACTAAAAAAAAAAAAAAAAGACCGTACCCTTTTATGTAATGATGTTTACTTTGAATTTATATTAGTTCACACAAACACTCCATCCATGCTTTTTTTCCGGCCCTCCGGTCCAGTTTAAGAACCCATTGTGGCCCTCGAGTCAAAAAGTTTGCCCACCCCTGGTCTATCAGGTAGGCAGGCAGAGAGGTTAGGGGCGATCAGGCAGGCAGGCAGAGGCTGTTAGGTGTGATCAGGCAGGCAAGTGGTTAGGAGCCAGCAGTCCCAGATTGCGAGAGGGATGTCCGACTGCTGGCATCATGGCGTCCCCGATTGGAGAAGGTGCAGGCTGGATTGAGTAACCCCCTGTGCATGAATTTCGTGCACTGGACCACTAGTAAATATATAAATAAATAAATTTTACTGCAATATATGCTCAGTGTATGCAATTTGAAAAGTACAGTATAAGATAAAGAAGTGGTGCATAATCACTCATTATTCTAAAGCCTGTTCAATTAGAGGCCATTTATTATTTGTCTATATACAATTCTAATTCTCAATGTGTTTTATCAAATAAATATAATTCTAAGAAAAATATGAGTCAATACTTGATCACATTTCTCCATTATGTAACAAGAGAATTACTTGCCAACATTTCTACTCTTTGAGGGACATGCTTGCTAGAGAATGTCTAATGATAACATGTTTGCTCCTTTACTAAAATTCCCACAATCTCACTCATAACGCTTCTGGTTAATGTCGTCTAGGACACAGCTCATCGACAGTCCCCTAGTGTTCTAATGGCTGTCAGCTTATGCCAGGCTTTTATTGCATCTCTGAACCTGAGAGTAGCCTGTCTTCTCCACTAACCAGCTCTACCCCAGCTCTCAGCCTGAGGCCAGTCACACTCTGCCTCAGACCTTTATCTAATTCTGGCTTTAAAATTTTCTCTTTTTCTCCGTCAGCTCACTGATTTACATTATTTACCAGACACCTCCCAATCAGATTTCTCTGTGGGTATGTCTTCTGTACTCTATGGAATTCTCATTCCATCATTATCTAACATCTTGGCATCCTGAAAAGTTTTAGCTCTTATTAGTTTATTGAACAAATAGTAGGGACACAGTAAACATACTTCAGCAATGTTTGCCAGTGGGGAAAAAAGAGAAGCATTTATTCATTCACATTTTTACCCCAATGCTCACACTTTAATTCAAGGACTTTTAATTCTCATCTCAGGTGTACTCAGGATGCAAAATGCCTGAGAAGATTCCATCATCACCTAAACTGCAGAGATCCTGGGATTAAGCAGAAGGGATTCAGTGCAGAGGCAGTAGATATGGTCAGTTAGTTTACTCAGGCATGAGAATGATTGTTACTGAATTTAGAAGTGAGCCAGGTGGATATGAGGCAGGGCTCCAGATGAGTCCACTATACTATATTTGGAACTACTACTTTTTAAAAATAGAACTTTAACTGTAGTTACTATTACTCATTTCTAGTTTAAGGCGATGAGTCTTAGCTAAGTAAATATCTTGCATAAATTAATAAAGTGAGCTGGCTTTACCATTCATGTACTTCTCTTTCCTCTTGAAACTATATCTCAGCTCAGATATATCCCTGGACCTTTAAACTTATGTTTTCAACTTTGACTGAGTATAAATATGTGAATTATCCAGAATTTCTTCAACATGAACACACGTTACAAGCAGGAAGTTAAAATAACCGGGTAAACAAAAACCCAGTTTAACTTTTTCCTGCTTCATAATCTCCTTCTCTTTTATAATATTGCATTGTTTTCTGGTGCAGACTATGGAGAAGGATGATTGCTAAATTTTATCTACTTCTGCAGTTCTGACTTGTTTTCAAAATTGTCTGTTTATAGTTCTCTCCTCCAATAGATAATAAGCTATTTGACAATAGGCACTTCATGGAATTACTCTTTGAGTCTCCACCTCTAAGCACAGTGCCTAGAAAATATATATGGTAATATTTGTGGGAAGAATGAATGAATTAACATATGTGGAGTAAGCTTCTTATATCAATTTACTCTCTCAAAATGAGAGGTTATTTAATATTTAATACATTTGTCCGTCTCTGTGAACTTGCAAATAGTGTAATGAAACACAATTTATTAGAAATTCTCAGTTATAAAACAGTATTAAATTTCACAGTCTATCAGTTTCTGGACATAAATATACTTTAACATTCTTAATATTACTTCTCTAGAAAAACTGACTTCCATAAGGAAGAATAGCAATTTAGTTATACCTAGGAGATAATTAACTGCTTTATGGAAGAATTATACATGATGATTTAAAAACAACAAAAGTGTTACCTTATTTATACAGGCTGAATAAAAAATATTTGCAAATATATATAAAATCACCCTCTATGACAAAATAATATCCAAGGAGGATTTAGAATAAAAAAAAAAAATTACTGGACTTCCAGGTGTGTTTCTCTTCAGTTCATTGATATAATATTTAATAAGCTTTTTTTCAGGAATTTTATTAAAGCTATAAATAATGTTGGATACTTTTGAGGTAATAAAGATAATGGGTACTCTACCTTGATTTTCAGGGTATTGTTTTCTCACACAAGTACCTTTGAAGTAACAACAAAGTGATTAATCTCACTTCAAGTTCTTCTTAAGTTACATGATTATGCCATCAGAGAAATGTACCTCATACTAAAACACATTCAATAACTCCATCATATTGTCTAGCTTAATATTCTGAGAAGGAAAAGTCTGGAATGCTATGAGAACTGTTGGCTGATTGCACTTGATCTGAAATTACTACTCATTCCCATCCAAATCATTCAAAGTTTATCAAGTCAATTCCTGTGATAAAAATGAAGCACCTGGCATCATACCATACTTACAGATGCTCTTTGACAAATATAATATTTTACACATAAGGTATTAATAAAATATATTTAAATTGTAGTATAGAAAATAAGTTCAGTTATGAACAACAAAAACTGATGAACAAAAATAGAACCAGAGGTATATAAGCATTGAGCAGACCTATGAGGGAAAGCGGGGTTAAGGGGGTAAGAGATCAACCACAGGGCTTGTATGCGTGCATATGAGCATAACCAAAGGACACAGACCGTAGGGGACTGAGGGCTGTGCTGGGGGGTGGGGGTGGCTGGGGAGTGGCCAATGGGGGAAAAAGAGACTTATGTAATACTTTAAACAATAAAGCATTTAAATTAAAAAAAAAGAAAATAAGTTCAGTTAATCTTCTATCATCCACTAAAATTGGCTGTATTTTTTCACTAGTACATGATTTGAGTGTTACTTTAGGGTTCATATGCGTTTCTTCTTTTCCAACTATTTTAATTGAAAAAAATATTTGATAATGGTTCAGTTGCACTCCATACTATTATGAAAGAGTAGTAGCAGAAACACATAAAATAGATTGCACAATTGAATTGAAGTAGCTAGTGTAAAGGAGTAGTAAAAGTTGTTAAAAATGATGTACATTAAACTTTATTATATAAAAAATAACATAACAAGTAAAACAAAGTTACTCTTTCTTGTACTAAGGATAAAACCATTAAGTATACCAAGAAAAACATTTGGTTTAGCATCATTGTCATATGTGACATTGCATGTTAATTCAATGCCTTGTGTTTCCATGGTAATCAAATTTTTTAGAGAGCTTTGTAATTTGTTGTTTGGCAGATAGCATTTTCTGTGGGTCATTCAAAAATTGTCGAAGGAAGGAATAAATGAATAACTAAAACAAAAAAAATGTTTTCTCTAAATAATGTGTTCAGGATCTATTGAACACCTCATTCAATAAAATGACACAATTCAGAGGGAGAGGTTTGGTTTCTGGAAGATTGTGTTCCTAGGACTAGTCTAGGAATACCCCTTCTTTAGACTCATTTGTCCCTGACTATAGTCCTCAAAACAAAATAATATAAAGAAAGAAAGAGAGAATGAAATAGGCCAGTGTATCAAATCCTCAAATTTTCCAGAATGCTAAAGGTTGCAAATGCTTTGTGTTGTCATGCTGATGTCAGAGACTTTCAGTTGCAAATGTTTATTGCAATGTGCTACCCTGTTCTGTTATGTGCAGATGTGTATTTAAACAGAAGAGACGGAGTTGCACTTTCAGAGATTGATCCAACAGAAGTGTATTCATTATTTTGTGAGCATAATCTAGTGGACTGAAATGAATAACATAGAAAATACTTTGAGTAAAGATTCTATGCCGGATCAAGAACTCGGTGAAATGATTTAGGCTTACTGGTATTACTATCTCTCAAGCGTAGACAAATTAATGATCTATATAACTAGATTTTACCATTTACAGATATGAATCGGAGGCCGTGCAGAAGGCAGTAAGTCAAAAACCTTTATGCCCCAAGTTCTTTAGATGGATAACCATAAATCTATACATTTTATATTGAAGAATCTTAAGAGAAAACTGCTGGGCAATTATTTGTGTAACACTGAAGTGGCACAGATGCAAGCTACCTTAAGTATTGTATATTTTACATAGGTTGAAAAAAAGCATCGCTCTTCAATTTTAGAATTATGAAAATGTTGTACTTAAACAGGAAAATTATCAGGAGGATGGTTTAGAGAATCTCTGAAGACTTTGCATTTTGATGATATCATAATTATTCATACAAGTTTTTCCAAACAAGAGTTTTTGCTTATGCTATTCAGAGCTCATTAAAGAATCATGGTATTTTGAAGAAAATGCAATGGTATTTGAAATTAAAGGTTAAGTGTTACAGTAAAAATAAGACAAACTGGAAAGAGTGGTAATAGTCTTTGATGTATGATTAGGAAAATAGTATTCTATAATATATACAGAGTGAGTATAAAGTAGTGATTCTAAGAAACACGATTGTGTCTATCATAAAAACAACTTAGTAAGTATAAAATCATATTATATAAACTCATTTTTAGCATACACATCCCTTAAAATAATTATTTAGAATATCATTGCATAGGCATCAATTTCTAATATCAATCCTCTTGTCTCAAGGATGGTAATAAACTTCTATTACTTTTTGTGTAAAGGTTTATGACAAAATTGCAGTCTATTTTAAAGTAGTTACTCATTTTAATAAGGTATATTTTTGTCATTAGTTCTGAAAAAGAAGTGTAAAATTTTGAATAAGCTATGAAAATTAGCGTATACATCATTCCAGGATCAAAAAGAGACTAATGCCTAAAGCAGAAAACCTAGGAGAAATTTTACACACTTCACCATTTTTTCTTAGCTTAATGGGGACAAATAATAACTGTGAGAAAGCTCTCTAGCTTAAACCCACATGTCTTTCCAGCAAAGATTAAATTCTCAGTTTGAAAATTAAGGTATGGTCTACTTTTTTAAAAAAGTGTTTTTGTGGAGAAAAATCTGTTAAAGTAGCTTTAAATGACAGAAAGAGACATTCGTTAAAAAGCCATTAAACTAATATGCCACCTGATTGGATCCTTTGTTTTTTGTCTGTCAGTATTTTTTAATCTGTCATAGCATCTGCATGTGGGGTGGGAACAGATGGCGGGATAATTGGAAGTGTCGTTGGGCTATTCCTCAGACACCCTGTGTCTTGAGTCCTATAGACACCTGGGAAGGAGAATTTGAGAGAACAGAGATCCTTTCTTCTAAAGAAATGTGTAATCATTGAAACTAACTAATTAATTAGCATATGCATGCTTCTAATAACTATGATGGGAAAGACAATGAACATCAATGTCATTTAACATACATTGTTAAAAGATGGCAATTGCTTTGTTACTTTTCTGGTCACCATTCCCTTGTACACTAGATTCTTTAACTGTTATTTTATATAATGTTTGTGAAACTTAGTTTGTTCTGATACACATGATAACTATTCCACAAAGATATATATCCTATATAATAAAAGCTTAGGTAGCTTTATGCGCAACATCCTCACAAGATGGCCACCACAAGAGGGCTGCCACAATTTTATAACCAATTGCCAATCAAAATTTTCTTTAAGGACTATATTCCATTGTGTAGGGATTAGTATTATTGATCACATGTGCTTATACCAAATTTCACTCTAAAAAAATGACCTCTTTGGAAAATGATCAGGGAATGGAATGTGTAAGCATAATATACCCCTTTAATTAACAATTCATCTATGGCAACATGGCTAAGAAACAAAGGGCTGTTGGAACACTACTTTGTCATTGCCACTTGTGAGATCATAGATATTACAGCATGTAACTTATTTCTAATGACAATCAGAGTAATTCAATTTATATAAAGCTTATTAATAAAACAGAACATACTAACATTTCCTAAATAATGTTTTTTAATTGCTTTCTGATGTGTTTTATTAAATTGAAGAACAAACTAGTACTCATTGGGATTAATGACATTTTTTTTTATATCAGAGCTGTACAGAGTGACTTCAAACTATAGTAAATAGTTTTTTATATTTTGAAATTATACAGTGATTTGTTTTCCTGATATAATCTTACTTTGCACAGTGGAGTGTGTTTTATATCTGAAATTCACTAGGCTTATGGCATTAGTCTTATTTTGAGTCCCATTTGTGTCCATAAGGATGGTTTTCTGAATATTTATTAAAGGAAATTAGCAGCTCACAGTCACACCTGTGAAATTCAGGTATCCAAATAGCTATACAGTGCCTGAACTTGGCGATCGTGTCATTTCTCATTCAAATAATTATTTACTACCAACTACTTTATCAAATCAGTGAAGGGAACACATCAATATTTTTGAAACATTATAGTAAATGAAAAGCAAAAGGGAAAAGTCTTTCACATTAACTCATTACAAAAACATCAGAGTTTAGTTCTTAAAATTCTTAAACTAGATGGCCAACAAGGAGTTCTTGAATCTTTATATAGTTTTAATAAATTTCACTTCATAGCTTTATTAAGAAAATTACAAAAATAATGTGAATACGATGTTGGGGAAAGAGGCATCCTATGCAACACAAATATATTGGCACCTACTTGTTTCAGCTATTATCCAGGTTCAGGTGAGCAAGCACATTTCTGCCTCTGATGGAGTTTATGGCACTGAATACATCATTTCAAGGGTGCTTGGCATGATAGCAAAGTCTCTTCACATGTCTTGTAGAGGGTCTCAAGTAGAAAGTTGTTTAAATTAATGTGATGGGGGGGGGGCATTCTGTTATGAATTGGGAGTAGTTTGGGTGTAACAAATACGGAGAATGCACCAAAGTTCAGTGAACTTATGTCTTACTTGCCTGGCATTCCTTCTCAATTACGGTGAGTTCTCTTGGTTCGAAAGTGATTCTCTCAAGGTTTAGTATATTGACTAGAAATGAAATTAAAAAATCTAAACCAACTGGAATTACAGATGTTCTGAGTAGTATATTGGCAATAGCTTGAAGAGGATGATTCTAGAATTATACTGAAAAAGAGAAACTTTACATAGGTCAAGTAGTGTCTACTTTTTCTGGAGCGCTTTCACATTTTCCCATCAAATTAATTTTGTTGCAACTGCCCCTCAATTAATATAGAAATGTGTCTTTCTCAATCACATATAGTACTTTGGCCTATCATAATAAAATACTCTAAATAGCATCTCTAACTAGGACATAAAAAATAAACCATAAATACACAATGCAATATCCAGATTATGTATCATAGAATTGTACTCTTGAAACTTATATAATTGTGTATGTACCAATATCTCCCCAATAAATGTAAATTAAAAATTAAAAAAATCAAACTTATACCAAAGCATTAATGAAAACAATAACACCCCTAATAAAAGTACCAATAAAAGTAAACCAAGAAAAATATGTTAAGAGGTGAAGCAATATGCCAAAACCGGTTTGGCTCAGTGGATAGAGCGTCGGCCTGCGGACTGAAAGGTCCCAAGTTCGATTCCGGTCAAGGACATGTACCTGGGTTGCGGGCACATCCCCAGTAGGAGATGTGCAGGAGGCAGCTGATCGATGTTTCTCTCTCATCGATGTTTCTAACTCTCTATCTCTCTCCCTTCCTCTCTGTAAAAAATCAATAAAATATATATAAAAAAGAGGTGAAGCAATAGTCTTGAATATTCCTTGCTTGTACTTAAAAAAAAAAAAAGAATGTATGTGTAGGGGCAGTGAAGGAGAAGAGGATGGGGAAGGAAACACCAAGTGATTGGTAGTACTTCCAACTTCTTTCCCCAGTTATTAAAACTATATATGTCTTTATGTGTTCTTTTACTTTTCATTGTTTATTGTTAGTTGACAATATAGTTGACTTAGGGAGAACTGAGGTAAACTATCTGTGTTATTCAATGTAGCTTCGAAGTCATTTTTGTAAAAGTTATTTTTGTAGCCAAAGTTATTTGAGATGTTGTTCCCACCTCTGCTCTGGTAATTTCCTATGTGCCTTTGAGTTGCTGATGGCTAACTTCTGCACAATTTTTCCTCCAAAAGAGGCATAAATATGATTTGAAGAAATTGGTTGCAGAACTGCCACAACGTTTTATACACTGACGGAGTCACAGACTAGATGCTATCCTGGCTCCCTGGCAGCAAATAATTGCCAGCAAAATCATGTAATGCAACACTGTTTACTAGTATATTCTGATTTCTAATGTTATTATTTGTTGCTTTTCAATTCATTCTAAAATCATCTGAGGTGCCTTATAAGCAATAGCATATATATGTATAAAATCACAAGCTTTCTCACAAAAATAAAGAACAAAGAAAAAATACATATCCTATAAAAAAGAAAACTAACAGTTTAACAAATATTTAAGTATCATCTATTAAAAATACACATACGCTCATATATCTGTCAGAATAAAAATCATGATTTAATTTTGAAAAATATAATAGTATACAGCCTACTATAATTTTCTTAGTCTAGGTGACAGTCTTGCATATTTGGAATGAGATAGTTCAAGGCACTAATTATGGATAGGGCTAGATGTTTCTCAAAAAAACTCCTCTAGATTCGAATGTAGCCCAAATTCAATTATCTTGTAAATATACTAGTGACAGTTGTTATATGAGTTTAATTTTGTTTTCAGCTTTAGTGTTGTATTGGGTTGTGTTCAGAAATAGTACTTAATATAAGAATTCATGCATGAAGTGTAATTGAGAGGCGGATTTAGAGATAATCTAGGGGAACAATAGAATGAAGAAGTCAGACAGAAGAAGGAAAAAGAGCGATACAGATGAACTGTTTATTGCTATGGCTAACCAGACCTTATCTCACAGAGGAGAGCTGGGAGAGAATATAGCGCTGTCTTAGCCAGAACCAGGAAGCAGAAGTATTTATCTCCCAACTCAGATCCATCCCTGGTTGAGTGCTCTACCCAGGGGTGTTAATTACTGACAGTGCTTATCTCTCCCACCTCTGCTCCTAGTAACTGTACAAAAACAGATTTGAGTTTGAATCTAAGATTTTAAATTCTGGGTTTCTTAGTACCTCCAAAAGTATGAGCCTTATTTGTGAAGCAATTTTTTTCTTCATTTGGAATCTGATATCCAAGAAATTTCATTTGCTCCATGATATCTTGTGTAGAAATGTATGGCATTTCTATTTCTCCAAAATTTATATTGCAAAGTGGGGCTAGAATGTGTTAGCCATAAAATGATTGCTAAAAATTTATCATGTCAATGTATGATCAAAGGAATATATTAGAAAAATGAGTTAGAAAAATGAAGGAAATTATAGAAAATTCATATATAATAATTATTGTAAAAATTTATTTTATATAAAGTTATTTTATGACTAAGATATGTCATTAAAACATGACTAGGGTATGTTTTATTATTAAATAAATTATACTCATTTAAAGTAAATCATTATTGAAGCAACATATACATAAAGAATATTGCACATATAATAATTTGTATAGTTGGATTCACTATCACAAAGGAAACACATCATGCAATGAAAACTCAGTGTTTATTTTACCATTCAATTCTTGAAGGATAACAAGAAAATGCACATATTTTTGTTCATACACTTATAACTAGTGCTGATACAGAGATAGGGTACATTTGTTTTGGCAAATATATACTCATTGTATTGCAAATATTCCTAGAAATGAAATTGCTGGGTCATAGGTCATGCTAATATTGATTTTAAGTAGATATGGACACACAACGTTATAAAGTGGTTGTAGCAATTGATACGCCCACAGGAATATGTATCCCCATTGCGCCATAATTTAGCTAACGCTAAGTATTATCAGTCTTTTTATTTTAAATTTTCTAATAACAGTGGTGAGAGTGGATGTCCTCGTCTTGTTCCTGATCTTAGAGGAAAAGCTTTCATTTTTCACTATTGAGTTTAATGTTGGCTGGTCATATATGATCTTTCTTATGTTGTGGTATTTTTCTTCTATTCCCATTTTGCTGAGTGTTTTATTTTTAAATCATAAATGGATGTTTTGTCTTGTCAGCTGCTTTTTCTGCATCTTTTGATAGGATAATATAATTTCCTTTCATTTTGTAATGTGTTTATTTTGTATCACATTGATTGACTTGCAGATGTTGAACCATCTCTGCAACACCGGAATGAACCCCACTTGATCATGAGATGTAACCCTTTAAGTAGATTGTGTTCAAGTTGCTAGTATTTTTGTTCTGAATTTGCATCTACATTCATCAGAGATATTGGCCTATAATTTTCTTATTTTTGCATGGTCCTTGACTGGCTTTGGTATCAGAGTAATGTTGTCCATTATTTATGAAGGCAGAGATTTTAAAGACAATCCTGCCAATAAAGTTTAGACTCCAGACCAGGCCTGCACAAGCTGAACTCTGCATCTTTCTTCTAATCAAGTTCCTACCTCTTGACATTTGCTCACTCGCCTATGCTACGCTTCTCTCTTTACAGTACCTGAAACATAGCAAACCCTTCTCCAAACATGCATGCTTCCTCTGTGGCTGGGATCCATGTGGCTATTTCATAATTGTCTATTTCCTCAATTACAGGTCTTTCCATTTTTATCTTACTTGTTTGTGTGAGTGTAGGTTCCAAAAGTAAATAATTCCATAAAACAAAGATTGTGCCAATTAAATTATGTTTTTCATCATGGTGTCCCCCACTCCTAGCACTCTGGATGGTGCTTAGAATATAGTCATTATTTTTTCTATTTGGTGAGTTAATGCATGTGTGTTAGATTACTTATTTTCTTATACTGATACCCTCCTAATGATGAAAAGC
This sequence comes from Myotis myotis, assembly GCF_014108235.1. Lineage (NCBI taxonomy): Eukaryota > Metazoa > Chordata > Mammalia > Chiroptera > Vespertilionidae > Myotis > Myotis myotis. The sequence goes on along the minus strand of NW_023416324.1, from coordinate 203,839,315 downwards.
TGTAGCTTGCTAAAGAACAAAGAATTCTGTATTCCAGCATTTTTGTAGCTCAAGACTGAATTTTGGCAATATAGTTTTTTTGTGTTTTTTGTTGGGGTCCAGCCCCAGGAGGTCCAGGGGTTCCCAAAGGTGTGGACAGAGTCGCGAAGAATGAATGAAGTGGAGGCAGCGTTCAGATCATCAGCCTAGCCAGGTTCTCTCTCTATTCTCCTGTTACATATATATTTATACTATTTGATTTTAATCCTATCCATTCTATTCCAAAGATTAGGGCATTTGTTATCTCCATCCCAAGGTCACTACACTACTCTACTGTTCTGTTAAGCTATAAGGAAATAACTGAAGGAGATTATCCTAAGTAAAGATTATGTAACTTAAGCATGATTGTTCGTAGTTAAGGTGATTAACTACCCGCCTGGTACTTAGTTAAGGGGTTTTACTGATTTATTCTCTTCCTTAGCCCTGTTAATCCCTAGCTCCAAGGAAAAATCCCCACTTGGGGAAAACAACATTTCTAGGAGAGGTGACCCTGGTTAGAACACATAGCGCTAAGAAGGGGAGCAAACATATTAAGAAGAGTATGTCATATACACCAGGTCCCTTGAAACATATGCTGTGCAGATGTTTCTTCCCTGCAGTGACTGTGTCAAGCAGCAAGGATAGACCAGCTTCTGGCATTTTTTAATAAAAGATTCTTATATATACATATATATAATTCATCATCTCTTGCCTTCAGTATTATAGGATTTAAATGTAATAATCATGGCTACCTGAATTAAGTGCCAGAATAAATGATAAAAATATAATTATATTATTCAGTTAAATTCATAATTTAATTCAATAATTTGATTAGAATTTGATTTTTGAAAGAATAACTACTCCACATATACTAGTATCATATATATAGCTTAGAAATTTTAATTGAAGATGTTCTATAATAAAACAATTATGCAAAATTATATCTGTTGTTATATAACACAAAAAATGAACATGTACATACATATAACCAAATACATGCACACATATGCACACACTAGGCAAAAGAGAAGAGGTGGGAAAAATACAAAATTTATCAGAGAACTCAATATAGATGCAAATTGATTCCTTGAAAATATTTTCCTATTTCTTTTCTTTTCTCAAAATATTTTCTCCATGTTCTTTAAAATTTTTAGTAAAAGATTTAACTAAACCTATAAGGTTTAATTTGATTATCTGTTATTATAGCTATTTTTTATTTATACTAACCAATGTCTAAAATTTATTAATTTATTTTTTATTCAAAGTAATAGGTAGTCTAAATGTAGCATTTGTAAAGTTAATGGCCATTAAAAATTAGTGACCACATTTTCTACAGAAATATTCATTGATATCTTCACTGGCTCTTAAGATATTGAAATATTGAGATATTAGATTATTATTTTCTGTAACCATATCTGTGCTCTTCACCATCCATGTTCTTGTTACTAAAGGGCTCAAACTAATAAGCTGGAAGAAATAAAGGAAACCATTTCCCTTTATATTTATTAATAATCAAGTAATTTTTTATAATTATGTAGTGAAGTTGTGTAAGTGTGAGGTGTAAGGCCATCAGCCTCCATTGCTCTAAATGCTAAGGATACTTGCAGGTGAAATTACCCTTGAGCAACTCCATTAACCACTAGGTGGTAGTATATCCTTTCTTATTTTTTAAAAAAATTCACAATATCAATTTATTCTTTTAAAATTTTAATTGTAAAGAATAAAATTGCTTAATTTGAAAAAAAATTAGTACATTGTTTTTCTATTTTTTGACCTTTGCTTTCTCTATGAGATTGTTTTCCCCAATATTTTGTTTTATTTTTCCTAGTTATAGAGAGAGTATAAAAACCTGTATTCATAGTACAATAATTTTATTGTTTAGGATTTTTTTGTTCAGATAATATAGATATATGGAGATATAATGTGTTTCTTAATGTAGAAGAAACATTAAGGCACATTTAACATTATATATTGAAATTAACTTTGTACCCATCTCCATTTTAGATATTCAAGTTTTATTTGATAGGGGGGAAAAAAATCTCTTCATCCAAAAATTATTAATACAATTGTTTTCCTGTAGATAATGCTCTTAATAAGAAGATATTCAATACTTTAGTACTTGAAAGAAAGTAAAAATAACCCTTTTTTTAAAAAAGTGATTTTCTTTAGCCATTATAAAAGAAGTATTATATTCTCTGTTGACTCGTATCATTTAAATGAAAGCATGTCTTCATTTTTATATTTCTCTGTGCATAGTGTATCTTTTACCTCTCGCTGTTTTAAGGTTTTACTTTTATTATTGGCTTTCAGTAATTTGGTTTTGTATGCTTTGTTGTGGTGCTCTATATGTTTATCTTGTTCTGGGTTTGTTGAGTGTGGGAAGCCACCTATTGTCTTCACTAGCAGAGAGGTTTGCTAATTTTGGAAATTTGTATACATATGTTACCATCATCACAATTTAGGTAAGAAACATATCCGTCACCTTCAAAAGTTTTAGTTTGCCCTTTTGTTGTCTTTATTTTCCTCTGCACAAAAGATATGCTGAGTTCTTTATAACGTATCTCATAGCTTTAGAATGGTAACAGTTTTAAGAAATATTTCTGAAAATAAGTGCTTTGGGGATTACTGTGATAAATAAAGTTGCTGAAAGCTCTTTCTTAGGAGTCATTTACCCAATGTTGATTTTTTTTTAATACTTTAACAACAACAAATACTTGAAGAAGAATTTATGATATAATACCCCATAACAAAATCATTTTATTATAAAAGCACAAGGAAGTATTAGTGCTATTTAAAACACAAGTGTTTGGAAGGTGAGATAATGTATGCATTTCTGCCTTATCAAAACGTTTGCATTGTAAAACTTCAGTTAAAACTCAACTCATCTACTATGTCTGTGACAAATTAAAACCTGTTTCACTGTCAAATGATAAATTTTGAGGGGAAAAAACACTTTGAAATATGATCATCCTGCATCAAACCAAAATTTTGCACATAATATATACCCCCAAAATGAGTGTGATTAACTTATTTATTAAATGGGGGGGGGATCCTGAGATTTTATAAATATCTAACACTAGAACATGCCACTATGTTTGATTTGTGTTTGAATTATCCACATTAATTCTACCCTAAGATTGTTGCCTTTCCATTATGGTGAATTACTAGTATGGCCCTGGCCAAGAGTCCTGACCATAGTAAAATAGTCGCAGTGTCTCAAGGACATCACTGACTTTCAGGAGCAAATGTCACCTGCAGCCTCACCAATCCTCTTTCTTGAACAACCTAACCTTCCATTATCTAATAGTCTGCCCTCTGTCACTGACAGTTTTCTCACAGCCTTCATTCATTTAAAGCTTCCTTGAGCGCCTAAGTGCCTGTTTTTCAAAGGCATCTGATCACCCCCTTCAAGACTTCATTCTTTTTCCTGTCACGTTTTATCTTATTGCTAAAAGTGCTGAAGTTGTTAGTAATTTATGGCCAAACATAGGAAAACAAGATGAGTATACTTGGCATATAGCATTGGATGATACTGAGAACTTATTCTTATTATATACATTTATTAGACATTAAATCCCATTAAAATTTAAAGAAAAAAAACCCTTACTTTTAACAGAATTTAACAGTGAAGTAAGGTTTACACTTAAATATTAATTTAATTACCTTTATCTTATTTTATGTGAGTTCAGCAAACAAGTAATTTTTATCAGCCTCGGACTTTCTGTCATACAGTAAAGGTAGTTGTAATAAATTTCTCCTGAAGGATAGGTTTTCAGTGGCCATAATATGTCTTTTTTATGACACCTCTGATAATTTAAATAAAGGTGGTTCATTATATTTCTGCCTTTCACTCTTTTTTTTTTTCTAAAAATAACTTCTAATCACTGACCAATAGATCATGTACTCTAGGTGTTCAATCAGTCATTTATTTTGGTTTCATTCTGTTAAATTTCCCCCCTCCCACACCCCAAATTTCCTATGCAAAATAAAATGACAAAGGAATTGTTTTGAATATTTAGACATCACATTATATATTCTTCCTGCAATTTCTAAGAATACAACATCTTGTCACGCGTGAAATATATACAATTATTTTTGCAATTAAACACATGATATTAGATAACATATTTGCTCTACCCAAATACCTATTCTAGGAGAGCAGCAAAGGAAAATTGTACATATACCATTTTTTTTTTGCAAAAGTTTGGAAAAGAAGCGTAACCATCATAAAGGTGGTGGCCAGTACCCTGGAGGAGTTTAATACATTTTTTTTTAAAAAAGAGCATAATGTAAAGTAAGAGACATATGCATGGGGAATAAAATATTGCCGGCTATTTTTACCACTCTGTGACAGAGACTTGCATCTAGAACTGAGAACCAACGCCCAAAGATTTTCAGGGTGGCCCATAACCCCAGGCATTCACAGGAGGTTATTCTATTTTCATGAAAATACCAAGGTACATATATAACCCAAGTATAAAGGTAAATTTATATGTAGCACGTGTTGAAGAAGAAGCACTCATGAAGAAGATGTGACCACTGGTTTGATGCGATGGCTGACATGAGTGATTGTAGGCTTCCCACCCTTCCCCTGTTCAGAATGGGCACTCCATGTGCCTTCCACACTCCCAGAAGTTGCCCCAATAATACAGGCTTGAGATAGGAATGTAGTAATGAGACTAACGGGACTTAGGTATTAAACCAGTTAAGTCTTCCTGTGTGTGTCACTGAATCCAGCTAAGGCCCCACACTATATAAACTTTCAAGACTCCCCTGGTGGGTGTGGAAAACTACTTTTCTTGGGGTAAACTAAGACACGCCTCTCATCGTTCCCTTACTCATTAAACCTGCCACAAACAATCTGGAGTGGGCTGCCTCTTTCTTCCATCTCTCCCTGCCTTCAGCATACAGGCTGGTTTCAGATATCTCCTGGGAAACCACCAGCCAGTATTGAAAAGCAACAGAAGGGCTCAGCCAGTGTCACAGTTCGATTCCCAGTCAGGCCACATGCCCGGGTTGTGGAGCATTCAGAAGGCAGCCAATCATTCATGTTTCTATCTCTCTCTCTCTCTCCCTCTTCCTTCCACTCTGAAATCAATAAAAATATATTTAGAAAAAAAAAAAAAGAAGAAAAGCATCAGATGGACAAAGAGGAATCACCTACATCATTCCATCTTACTCAAGGGTTAGAATCCCTGATGATATGAGAATAGTTTGAAGATATTGCTTTCAATTGCTGTTCTGAAGCTCACTTCAGTCTTTTGCTATAGCAACACCTGTAGAAGATAACATATATTTGAAGGAATCCTTGATAGCATTTCGAAAACTGCTTAATAATATGTCCAGCATGTTATCGTGTAGCTGGATAATTTATTTTTCTTTCTAGCAAAAAAGCATTTATTGTGTGTAATATTACGTTAAGGCACTTTCACTCATTGCTAGGATATAGAAAGGTTTAAGAGATTATTCTTTTTTCATAATAGAGGGGAAAAGATCAGATAAGCTGCCTGTTGAGAAAGATGTGGCCTGTGGTTGCTTTTAGCTCTAAGTCTGTGATGAAGAAACAAACAGCCACAGAGGACACAAAGAAGAAAATAGTTAACTTGTTAGTGAATTTTCATCTACAAGTGTGTATTTGTGTGAGAGAGTATAATTTCAACGTTCCTCAGTCATGGTATCATTCTTATACCGTTAGGCCTTTACTAGGTGGATATAAAGAGCTCTCTAAAGGCTGTTGGCAGGTAACTGGGGCAAGAGGAATGCGTCAGGGATAGCTGTTGCTTTTACCAATGACAAGGCTGCAGTAGGGTCAGAAGACCTCAAGGACATCACCATTTGCTGCTACTCTTTTGCTGGTTTATTATAGTCCCCCAAAGATGACTGGGTGTAGGGAAGTAGGGCAAAGAGATAATGTGGTGGTGGGGAAAGTGGGAAGTGAAGATGGAAAGCAAGAGAAACACCACAGTGACAGCAGAACCACATAAACCAGGGAAACATCTCCAACAGATTACAAAGCTTCCCTCTGGGTTGTAAACCATACAGATGGCTACGGAGTGCATCAGTACTCAAATGCAATATCAAGCCTTACTAAAGAGAAGGCCTTAACATGACTTCAAAATATTTGAAGTCAGTGGTAAACTGAAACTAAATAAAGCTTTGATATAGTCACATCCAGCTCACATACAGAAGAGATCAACACAGCTCTCTCCCCCTATAATATATGTGGATCAATTACAGAAGGACTTGTGTAGGCTGTTCTGGAGTTACATTTTTTACTTTGTTTGAAACAAATTAGTTGAAAAGAAAAGTTTAAAAAATGGAATGGGTTACAAAATAAAAACAGGTTAATAAAGTTATATTAATACCTTAATATGTTAAACTATATTAATATCAAATTAGACCTCAAGAATAGAAGTGTTATCAGAATAATTTTTCAAGAATTAACTTCTTTCACAAACAATACATTTTTAAGTGTGTTTGCATCTAATAAAAATAGAAAACTGGGTGATATCCCACTTGAACATAATTGCAAATGTCTTAGAACATAAGACAGATATTGACAAAACTTAAAAGAAAAATACATATATACATTCACAATTATATATGTTTGACAAATTAACCTCAGACTGTCAAAAATTGATAGAGCAATTTGATTCAAGTAGGATAAGTTTAGAATATTTGAATAGCACTGCAACTCGACCTAGCCTTATTGACATTCTTTTCTGATTTACAAAGAATATTTCACCAATATTGACAATATAGCCCATATTTTCAGGAATAAAATGTCTGAGTGAATTGCACAGGATTGAAACAATGCAGTCAGTTTCCCTGTTGTAACAGCATTTGTATAAAAAAAGCAATAATAGTAAGTTATCTGAAAATTCCCAATATTTAGAAAGTAGGGAATACATATTGATGGGGTAAAGAAAAGCACACAAAGAAAATCAGAAAATATTATAACATGGTTAAAAAAAAAACCCTCCATAAAGATAAAGCAAAAGCAGTGTTTAGATGTAAATTTAGATCTTTAAAATGTTACATTACAAAAGAAGCAATGTGTACCAATAATCTAAGCTTTATCATTTAGAAACAAGCAAAAAAAAAAACAAAACAATGTTATAACAAAATGAAAGGCTAAATTGTGAAAATAAAGACAGAAATCAATGAAAGAAAAAGCAAATACAAATGAACAAAACTAAAGTTTAGTTATGAAAAACATTTATAAAACTGATAATGCTTCAGAATAGAGATATTGAAAAATATTAAATATCAGAATATGAAATGGCATAGAAATAATAATAAGATAGCAGTATAAACTACTTAATGGCAATGATTTGAAAAAAAATAGATGGGATTAAGGAAAACTTTGTAATATCTCACACTAACATGGAAAGAATTAGAAAATTTGAATAGTTCCTTATTTCTTACAACATGTGTTTGTGATTCCAGACAACGTTCCTTCAAATACATTGTTAGGCCCATTTGCTTCACTGCTAAGTTCTTTCTAAGACTATTAAAATAAATAATTAAATAATAATTCCAGGAGATCAATAAGGCAATTACCAACTCATTTTATTAAGCCAGGTAAACACTGATAATAAAACCTGACAAGATATTACCAAACCAAAGTAAAGTGCTGCTGTATTAGAATATAAATTGAAAAATATTTAAGTCAATATTAGGACATTTCATTCAAAAATTTTAAAAACAGTAATATTTCATGACCAACTGAAGCCTATTTAAACACTGAAAAGTTGGTTTAAAATTGGAAAATCCACAGTCTCATTCAGCATATTAAAAGCATAAAGGGGAAAACTCATGTGTTTATCTCAGTAGAAGCAGAAAAGTAAAAATTAATAATAATACAAAAATAAACAAGCATTCATAATTTAAAAGAAATCTCAGGAAACTGGGAATACAGATACTACTAATTTTATAGGAGTGCTGTAACAAAATATGCCAAACTGGGAGACTTAAGAGAACAGAAGTTGATAGGCTCACATTTCCATTGGCCCCAATCTCAACAGTTTCAGCGGGGCCAGGCTCCCTGGGAAGGTGCTAGGAAAGGACCTGCTCCAGTCCTGTATCCCGTCTTCTGGTGGATCTTCGGCTTATGGTGCTTTCCCTGTGTTTGCATCTCTGTGTCCAAACGACCTTTTTTATAAGGACACCAGTCATATTGGATGACTGGCCCACCCCAGCCTTGTCTGACCTCATTTTAACTAATTATGTCTGCAATACATAATTTCTTAAGAAGGTCACATTTTGAAGTACTGGGAGTTAGGATGAAACATTTGCATTTGGGAGATACAGTTCCATCCATAACAGAAGTGAACCTTATCATCTTGGTAAACGTGCTAATAAAAAGAAATGCCATTTGTATATTGCAGTTAATATTGAGACATTAAACAATCTGTTTCTCTGAAAGGAAGAAAAGCAACGATTGCCATTATCAGCATTTTTAGTCAACAGTGTCTGTTAATTCTAGCCAGTAAAGCAAAGCAAGAAAAAAATGTGTCATTAATACTGGAAAAGGAGTTAAATATCTTCCTTCATTTACAGATTGTAATTATTTATTTATAAGTTCCAAAGATATTTTCAAAAACAAGTACAATTAACAGCAGAATACAGCAAGTTCACAAGATACAAAAATCATATTTTTATACAACAGCAATGAACAATAGGAAATTATTTTATAAAACCAATTTACAGTAGCATCAAAAATATAAAATACTCAAGGATAAATTTAATGGATGATGTGCCACAATTCTACTTTGGAAACCACACAACAATGCTATGATAAGTTAAAGAAGATTTTAATAAATATAGAAATATACCATGTTCATGCATTGGAAGACATAATCTAATTGATATATCCATTTATCTCAAACTGATTTATTTATCCAATGTAATTTCAATTGAAATCCTATTAAGTGACTTTAGTTTCCAGCCAAGATGGAGTGACAGACATCAGATTTACTTTCCTGACAGAAATAACCAAGACAATCAAACAAAATACATGTCCAATGGTTTTGATGACACTGGACATCAGACAACAAATGGCAATGTCCCCCAATACAAATGAAGTGAGCTCTAAAATTGTTCCTGTTTAGTGCCTTGAGGGAACAGCGCTTTGGGATTGGTGGGGAGGGGTGGAACTCAGGCAGGACTGAGGTGAAGCATGATGGAATCCATAAGTGGTATCATTGAGTGTCTGGGAGAACAAGGAGTGAGGTGCCCGAGGGGAGAGAGGCACGCAGAGAGAATTCCAGACATCTTCAGATTGCCTCCCTCAAATTCTGCTTAGAGTACTGATCAATGTAGCCATGTGAAGCAAACACCTGAGCTTACATCACCATGCATTCAAATCTTACGTGCATTTTTTTAAAAAAAAATGTTTTTATTGATTTCAGAAAGGACGGGAGATGGAGAAAGAGATAGAAACATCAATGATGAGAGAGAATCATTGACTGGCTGCCTCCTGCATGCCCCCACAGGTTAATTTTACTGAAAGTAAGCCCATCCTCATAAAGTTCATTCTCCTTCAAATGAGTAAACTGAAAGATTAAATGGTTAGTATTGACATAAAATACTCTGTAGTGGAGATACAAAATTAAACTAGACCTTATTCACAAGGTGGAATATATCATCATGTCAGATTCCAATATATGTGGTTCGCCCTAGCCGGTTCGCTCAGTGGATAGAGCTTTGCCCCAAGGACTGAAGGGTCCTGGGTTCGATTCTGGTCAAAGGGATGTACTTTGGTTGCAGGTTCCTGGCCCTGGTCAGGGTGTATGCAGGAGTAACCAATAGATGTGTCTCTCTCACATCAATGTTTCTTTCTGTCTCCTTCTCTCCCTTCCACTCTCTCTAAAAAAATCAATGGAAAAATATCCTCAGGTGAGGATTAACAAAATACAACAACAAAATATGTTTCAAATACAGATGCTTTAATTCACATTAAATAGCATAGCCCCAACCAAAGTATATGCCATTTTATGTGGCAAGAGTTGAAAAGACGATTCTTATTTATTAATCATGATGCAAATGTCATAGATAATTCAGTAGTTGATCAGGATGCATAATACACTTATCTATAAAGGGGAAGAAAACAGGGAACTGAAGATGGAATGATTGGATCAATATTTAATTATTATTTTCAACCACATTGAAAAGGTTCAGTCATCTGCATTTGAACTGTGGTTTGCTGACATCTTCCTGGAGTGATCTTCTTTATTATTATTCATTCTCTAGTGTAGCATAAAGGAATAACTCTGGGGTGAAGCCTCAGACAGCAATTAAGCCAATGGGCAATCATTCTGGCTTGTTTTCCCCACAGAACTTGTGAAATGATGAACTGATTCTAATAGCACCAGAATAATTATTTACGTGGTAAATGAGATTATTGGACAAACATTATTCTGTATAGACATTATAAAAAGAAGAAATTTATTTTAAGGAGTTTTTGTAATCATCTTTACAAGTTGATATGAAATCACAAAATATTTTTTGGGTTACTAAAAATGCACAATATTCTTTTTAACTGAACTATTTCAGAGATGTTCTTATGTTTACATGCTACTTTGATGCTTCCTCATTACAGACATATTTGCAAAAATGTAGACATTTGTAGTATTAAATCAACCTGTACTTATCTAATTGAGTAAATTTTTTATAAAACTTCAACGTGCCACGTGATCTAAACATTTGTTTCTGTAGCTGCTATGCTCTTCTCTAAATCATGTCCACAGTGGTCCATGGAGTAATCTCTGCAAATGCTTTTTTTTGTATTATTTCCTTAATGAAATTCTGCTCATAATATAAAACAGTTTACTGTTGAAAATTTTAGATATTACCACCTTATTATTTCCCTCTCTAACCTCTGGTAGAAGTGTCAGCTCATTCAAGAATATGTAACTGTAATGTAAATTAGCAAACGATTTTCTGGTAGCTTGAGGTTTTGTGTTCTGTGAGAATTATACCTTAGAGTTAGGAATAAAATATGCATACATGAAGATAGTTTTAGGTAAATATTTTAATAGGTAGCATATGGTGTGGCATTTTATACATGTATATACCAGTTGTGGTCAGGGTGATTATTTGACTGATGATAGAAGCAAAAGATTTATTTTTGTCTCGAAACCACAATCGCAAGATGAAAGGAACTGCAAGCTCAATTCCCATAATCCTCCTTTTGTGTGCTAATTAAAATATCTCATATACTCATGAAATGCTTGCTCAGCTTCCTGCTTCCCTGCTACCTTCACTTTGCATAATGTCACTGGATTTTCTGCCCAAATCCCAGGCATCCTTAGGCTTTTCTCATCCTTGCCCAGCGGTTCTCTCCTGTAACTGATATTAACCAGATGACTGTCAGCATGTCAAGGTTTTGACCCGTGGCTGAAGGAGAAAAAAATCATTCACCCCACTTTGTGTTACATCCTGCCTGTCTAGTCCTTTGGGCCTGCTGAAACGAAATACCACAGACTGAGAGGCTTATAAATGACAAACGTATCCCCCAGGGCTCTGGAGGCTGGAAGTCAGATTTGAGGGTGTGGGCATAATAAGGTGAGAGTTGCCTCCTGAGTCACGGACCTCCCTTTGTGCCCTCACATTGCAGAAGGGGCTAGGAGGGTCTCTCTGGAGTCTTTTCTATTCTGGAGGGTTTCACTCTCATGACCCAAGCACCTCCCAGATCACCCACTTACTAATGCTATTATCTTGAGGGGTTGGAATGCCAGTACATGAATTGTGGGGAGGTGTGAACATCAAACCATAACAATGCCAGTGGCTGGAGCGGATTTGTTTACCCCAAGCATTCCCATTTATTTACAAATATTTTTATACAAGCATCATGGTCAAAGGTATAGGCTTTGCAGTCAGGCTATAGGAATGCTTGGCTCTGACACTTGACTTTGAGCCACAGCTTCTAGCCTCTAAAAGAGTCAAAAGGATACACTGCTCATTGGGTATGAAAGTTGTGCAAATGATGTAAAGGAATAAAGTGCTTATTTTAGTGCTGGGAAAATAGCAAGCATCTGGGAAACTGCAGGGAATGGCATTGCATCATTATAAATATTAAACAATAATATCTATTATTTCTGCACGAAGTGAGCCCTCTAGAAATTAAATCATGTGTGAACACTTAGGTACAAAGAACTAGAGATGTACAGCCACCATAATTAAGAATTGAGAGTCTCTTGATCTCTCCGTTGTAAGAAGCACCAGAGAGTAGGTGAGATCTTCCCTCTTGCAATCAACAGGGCTAAATACAATACAATCTTATGCCTTTTTTATTTCTAGTAATTTCTAGAAATTCTAAAAGATTAACAAGCTGAGTAAAGACTGTATCAGAAGACAAAGGAGTAGAAAAATACTGTTTCCGTTTCTTGAAGAGGTCTTAAGAACAGTATGAGTGAATGTCTGTGTGCATAATAGATTCGATTAGCTTTTAAAAACTACTCACTAGCACAAAATGTTTTCTGTGGGTTTTTTTTTTAACCCTAAATTTTTGTCACCAGTGAAATCATTGAAGTTGGTATATACTAGAAAACACATACTTAGAAAATAGGAGACAAAGGAAGGCTGATTGAATGGAGATGTCTGGAAAAAAGGGAATGTTGTTCAAATTATAATTAAATTAATATGCTTAATAATTTAGTCACATTCATGAGAGATCCTCTCTTCATCTCAACTGCACATAATAAAGACATCAAACTATAAATGAGCATGATTTAAAGTAAGAAACAATGACAATTTTCATTCAGATACATTTAAAACATATATATATATATATATTGATTTCAGAGAGGAAGGGAAAGGGAGAGAAAGTTAGAAAGAGCAATGATGAGAATCATTGATCATCTGCCTCCTGCCGACTCCCCACTGGGGATCGAGCCCCGGCATGTGCCCTAGACTAGATTCGAACCTGGGACCCTTCAGTTCGCAGGCAGACGCTCTATCCACTGAGCCAAACCATCTAGGGCCAGATACATTTTTTTGAACTGAAGTATTCCATTTCTCCATTCCTCCCACAGAGATTATTTGAAGAATTTAACTGCAACTCCAAGCAGAAGAAAAAAAATACATGTATAATATATATATTCCTTTCAAAATACAATTTAAAACAAAACCTCCTCTCAACTCAGAAAACCTCTCCACAAAGATAGAAGAGAAGGAAAACAATTGTACTATTGAATAAGCATTAAACCACATTCTGATTTAATGTGATGTGTATCACAGGCAAATTGCTAAGAGATTGCAGTCAGAAAGAAGTCTCACCCTCTCATGTAGATAGCTAAGCAGATAAAATCCATTTCATATATGTAGTCAAGACAAACAATAACCAGTTTCAAGAGAGAGGACTGGACAGCACCAGTTTTTATTAAATGTATTGATGTGACATGGTTAGTGGAATTATATAGGTTTCAAGTGTACATTTCTATAATACATCATCTGTGTATTGCATTGTGTGTCTACTCCCCAAAGTTAATCTTCTTCCATCACCATGTATTTGACCCCTTTTACTCTTTACTACACCCCCACTCTCCTTACCCCTGGCAACCACCATACATTGGCAAAGGGAGTAAGAAACAGCAATGATGAGAATCATTGATTGGCTGCCTCCTGTTGTCTGTGTCTATGAGTTTCTCTTTGTTTGCTTTTCTTCTTTGTTCATTTGTTGCCTTCAGTTTTATATCCCACAAATGAGTAAAATCATATGGCTCTTGACTTTTTTCTGTATGGCTTATTTAGCTTAGCATGATATTCTCAAGATCCATCCAGGTTTTCAACCATGAGCAAAGATAAAAGACAGCACCATTTTTTTTTACATGTAGTGCATACAAAATTCATTAGGTAATTGTGCTGACCATCTGTCTGTTAGATTTATTATAATTATTATTATTATTCAAAGGAAAAGTTAACTTCTCATTTTGAAGGTTGGAGTGAAATGCCTGCCTAAGTGAGGGACATACCCTCTCACAAAAATTGAGAGATTGCTTAAGAAAATTACTTAAAAAAAGATGTTAATTCAATGGTTTTGTGTTTCTGATTTGGTTAATTTGAAATCATTTCTTCAGAAACCATGTGATAAGTTTGCACGGTGACAGATAATTACTAGAATTAGTGGGATGACCACATTTTAAGATATAAATATATCAAATAATTTTGTTGTACACCTGAAACAAATTTAATTGATATAATACAGTATACCAGCTATTCATAAATAAATAAATAAATAAATAAATAAATAAATAAATAAATAAATAAATAAGATATATTAAGGGGGGAAATAAAAGAAACCATGATTAAGACTTGGAGCATTAAATATTTCAAACCATGTGCCACTTTTATATTATTTACAAACATTTTTCAGTTAAAACAGAATAGATAGCCGGTTAATAGACATCAAATTTTATAATATAATTGATTGCCTTAATGCCATAATCTGATACAATAGTAAATCAGTCAATGAGAGATTTTCTATAACTAAAATCCATGAGAGGAAAAAAGCAAAAACATAAAGTCAATGTACAGATTTATTTCTTGCTGAATTTCTGATTGCTATGCTCTTAAGTAATATTTTTGATCCATTTTGTTATAGAAGTGTCTTTCAATATCTCACAACTTTGGAATTCTTCTGCTTATTTTAAATTAAAATGTACTTTTCTTACCATGAGATATAATATAAAATACTTGTATAATACTGTTAATGATTTTCCCGCTTTTTAAAATTAAATGTATTAGGGTGACATTGGTTAATATGATCATATAGGTTTCAGGTATAGATGTCTATGTACAAGATCTGTATATTGCACTGTGTGCCCATATCCCAAAGTCAAATGATCTTCTGTCACCATATATTAGGCCCCTTCTCTCCCCTCCCTCTCACCCCCTTCCTCCCTCTGTCAATCACCAGTTTTTTTATCCAGGAGTTTCAGTTTCCTATCCCACATATGAGTGAAATCCTTATGGTTCTTAACGTTTTTTTGATATATCACTTCCTCGTGCCTGAATTTCTACCCAGGTTTTAAGTTTCTCTTTAGAATCCATTAGCATCTCTTTTGAACCAGGGCCCCTTTCTTTTGCGCTTCTTTCCCACTGTCTTTCTTTTACTTCCCTACCAATCTCAATCTTCTGCCCTCTACAGTCTTCTGACACTTTCATTTTTAATGCATTGTGAACCATTTTGAAATGCACAGACTGGTATTTCCTAGCCTATCATTGGTCTAAGCTAATAGCTATCCTCTTTGTACCACTGTTGTATTTTCAACTATTACCATGATCATCTTATACTTTGCATGAAGTGGCATCTTTTCTTCTTAACAAAATTTGCAAAAAATGTGGCTCTGTAATCCACTGGCTTTGTCATTCTCCCATCACCACAGCAGATAAATGTCACACTGAATTCAAATCCTCTCCACCACCTCTAGAATGAATCAATTACTAAATGCTATATTTCATTAAAAGTAGTTTAATGTGTATTTAGTCCTCTGTCAGAAACTCTCATCCCCTTATATTAGACGGTGGACATCTCAAAATTGTACCAATGTATACCCCCTTATGCCTTAAATTCTATTTCCCTCTCCCACTTCTGCCAGCCAGATTTCTACCACTTTTACCCCCAGATTAACTTTCTTTAAACAGTGCTTTCCATGGAATATTGAAAACTCAAAATCCTCGCCAGCGAACAAAGCCTCCTCTCTATAGTCTGACTTTGTGGGTATCGGCAACACGGCTTCCCCTGACTTCCCAATCCCATCTTTCCTAAATGATCTATATATAGATATTTGTTGACAAGTTAAGTGTAAAGTAAGTGTTTTGTTTTATAAGGAATATGTTTCCCTCTCACTATTTTCAATAGCAACATGATTTATATTTCAATATTTAACTTATATTTCATCAGAGACTGGAAACAGAATCAGATTGGGATTTCCCATTTCTAGAAACTTCCTGAGACGTGGGGTTTGTCCAAGGAAGATAATATTTTGCAGGAAGGGGGAGAAGATGTAGTCCTTGAATACACCTTCCAACAAAGACACTTCTCTGGTCCTGCCTGCTTGTCAGATTTTTAGCCTCTCTGGATTGCTGCTGAAATCGCTCTGGGTTCCATGCACATGGCTCATTCTGTTCTGTTGTCATTTTATGTCTCCCATTGTCATACAAGTGACTCATAGCTTGATTTCGGTTTCCTATAATGTTACAGGAGGCAGTTTAAATAGTCACAATTTTGCCCTGACATTCTTTGCCTTCTGATATCGCTTGCACACCTGCCTAGGGATACTAAGGTGACTGTACAGCTACACCCTGAAGCTGTGGGTACCAGAAGACAACGGTTGTTAGCCCACAGAGAAAGCAGAGCTGACGCCTGTATTAAAGTATAAATCTTCAATCAGAGAAGATGCACCTGTCTCAGGTATATTTACATGGACTTTATTGGTAAACCTTGTTTATAAAATTCATCACATCCTATGGCGGAAACATGTCCTCCCTGGTGCTACAGATCCAGCTATGCTTTTCTTATGTCTCTACTGCATATTTAAGTTGTACCAAGAAAACAATAGCGGCAGGATGGAGCTTATTTCCAAGAGGGTAAATGATTACCGAGAAGGATTAACCATGACAATGGCTCCAGACCTAGTGCTCAGAATGTAAAACGACTTAAAATTATGGAGCATTTGTGTTTACTGATTAGCAGGTTAAAGCTGTGTTCCTAAGTAGATGCTTATTTTCTTTCTTTAAGGGGTTCAAACTGTGGAGACCAGGTAGTCAGGTAAAATCTTCACTGCAGGAAATACACATTTCAAATCTTTCAAAAGGCATTCCATTTTTTCCCCCTGTAATTAGGCAATTAATTCTACTGGGGTTTATAGACGACACGCAGTGAGGGGAAGAAAGAAAAAGAAAAGTTGTAAATCAAATATTTCAGTTTTGCTTTAAAGGTCACGGAATCATATGACCTACCTCAGAAGCATTTAACTGGAAATAAAGAACTCGGAAAACAAATTCAGTAACTCAAATTATAAAGTTAGTTAGTTTAATTATTATGTAGAAGGATTTCTCTTAAAAAGCTTACTAGGGTGTTTGAAAATAGTTTTGAACAATTTTATACTGTGAACCATATTTCACTTACCCTTCATTGTTTTCAGATAAATGTGTGATATATATATATATGATATATATATGTGTATATATATATATATCACATATCATATATATATCACATATCACATATATATCACATATCATATATATATATGTATATATATATATATATATATATATATATATATGACTTGAATCCTCTTTTACTGTGCAAATAAAAAACAGAATAATAGAGGACATTTTTCTTTCACGTGATGACATTAAAATATATTTTGAAATGTATAAACCAAAAGATTAAAATGTGGAATCAGAATCTTGGGGGCAAAACTTTATTTAAAGTGCTAAAATATTAATAATATTCATTGCAAAATATATTTGCGAAATTTCTGTGCAAAGTGCTATTTTATGAAGTTAAATATGATTCTTAATTAATTTGCTCTAACTTTATGATGATAAAAATAGAAACATAATTTTCATATTAATAGATTAATGATAAAATGGTTTTCAAAAAAATAAAATATTTCAACCACTAGTATGTCCCAAGCACAACTAAAAATCATTATATCAAGCCTTGGTCTATTCAATCGTTTGTAGTAAATGTTGTATTTAATAAATTACATGTAAATCATGTGTTCTACAAAGAAATAATGTATCTTCCATTTAAACTCCCATGGTACACGGACATTTGGTGTATATTAGGACATAAAAACCAAGCAAATTGTCATATGCAAAAAAGAAACAACATTATCAATAACTACTACAACTCACATTATCTGATTGTGACTGAATAGCATGTGTTATTCAAATCAAAATGCTAAGCAAATATACTCTCCTGAGCAGTTGTGGGTTGATAACATAATTATAGTTAGTGAGAAAATTATTATTTTTAGAAAGTCATACTAGTTCTGTACTGTAGCAGGCTGTGGGCATTGTTGGTATATGGCAGCCCCATGTTTTGTGCTTATGTAAGTTTCTGTTGGGCTCCGGGGCACCTAGCTCAAGCAACTGTTCTCAGCCTTACGTGCAGGTATTAATTACCATCAGTCCAAAACCTGACCTCATAGGTTGGCATAGAAGCACTGTGTACAACCCAAAGCATGGACAGCGGGTCCCATTCCTTCCGGTGACTTTAGTGTCATGTTGGTGACAGCAAGGACTGTCATTTGGGACCATCTGTTTGGAATTACAGAGCAATAAGAGAGAAAAATCCTGATCCCATGATCCAGGAAAGTTTTCTTTTCAATGTTGAACAAGCCTCCAGAACACATACAGGAGACGGAAAGAAACTATATGTTCAGTCCATTGTACATTTAGTTTTCTTTTACAGCTCACTTACATGTACCCTAACTGATGCAGCTTTACTTTTTGTTCCTGCCACATCTGAGCAATATACTTATTCATGTTAATAATAGTAGCTCAGAGTACCATTTTTTTTTACCTCAGATGTAGGAGACTCCTGTTTCCCACATTTATAATATAAATATGTAACACATTATAATACAGTGTATTTTAATATATAATATATAAAGCATATTATATAATCTATTAAAATTCTATTTTCATGATTATGTATAATTAATATATTAAAATAAATTTACTATATTATAATATACATTTATAAAATATTAGATACAAATAGTAGATATTCTCTTACTTAGTCTTCAAAATATATCTAAAATATTACCATTTCTTACAAGATCACTATCATCTTGATCCAATTTATCATTATTTTTCACCTGTAATATTATAATATCTTTCTTAGTTGCTACTTCTGAGTTGATATCTTTTATTCCCATTGGTTTTGACCAATCCTACTCCTATTTCAGGAATATTTTCCTGAGCATTGCCTCGGTCTGAAATTCTTTTGCTCTGATATCAGTCATTTGTGTGCTCACTTCTTTTACGTTTACACTTTTAGTTAGCTTTCCTTTTATTATCCTTTATAGAGGAAATAAATCCTTGCTCTTCAATGCATATACATTTTACTGAGCTTTATTTTATACCCATAGTATTTATCAAAATGTGATATTTGCTCATGTGTTTTTAGATATCTGTCTTCCCTACGCTTATGATAGAAGAAACATTCTGTTTTCATTGTTGCTATATTTTTTGCACTTGGAATAGATAGCAAAAACAATCACTCAAAATAATGAAAGAAGGATGAAAGAAAAAGGAAAAAAAATGAGAATAACAGGAAAATGAAGAAAAGGGAATAAAAGGAAATAAAGGGAAATAAAGAATATTAAGTTTGGGATTCAACAAGATAACATCTAAGTTAATGACATATAAGTGTAGGGACGAAAGAAGTAAAAAATATGGAATATAAATAATACCACGTAATCCAGAATGGCAGGCACAAGGTGCAGAAATAGGTAATAGTGGTGTCTTGAGGTGGGACCATAACTTGGGCAGAATATATATTTTTGCTGATGAGGTTTATGTTGTTTTGTATGTTCGTTGGTTGGTTTTATGTTGTTGTTGGTGGTGGTTGGTACTTATATGATTGAAATGAAATATTATGCTATGGATTTTATAACATCATACATAGATATATTTGTTGAAGATTAAAGAATAAATGTAATCACCAAAGCAGAAATACAGGCAGAAAAGTCTGTATAAAATAAAATTTGATAAATTAATATAATTACCAAAATGAGCAAAAGGTATCAGTTAAAAAACAAATTTAGAGCTGATAAATAAAATAGTGATTATGTACTATGATAAAAAATTAGGAAAATTGATGGGGGGGGCAAAATCTTTGTTAACTTTTCCCACTGGTATTTCTTCAAAACTTAGCAAAGAGCTAGAAATAAGAAAGTGACATTTAAATCAATGAATAGAATTGAATCTGTAAAAATCTATAATATAGGTAGGTAAAAGCCAATAAAAGAAAGTATTGCATGTCATGATTCATGACAATTTAAAAGGAAAACTTTAAATAAAATCATAGTGATAGTCTAACATATATTTTTAAGAAGTTAAGCAGCAAATAGAAAAGAAATCTGAAGAATGATCAACAAATCATGTAGGACATTTACAGGCTGTAAGTGTATATTTATATGTTGACACTAGCAGAAGTGACAATGTGGAAAATATGAGACTTTGTATGACTAAAGACCAAATTAGAGTGTATCAATCTTATTACTGCATTTTTAATTCATGAGAAAGCTCATGAATTATTTGTTCTATAATTGCATATGAAATAATTTTAAAGTGTTTTAAAGTTAAACCCTAATGGTTCCATAGAGATAATAGCTTTTAAATCTTCAGGCAACGAAGTGTGTTAAAAAAAAATGGGTGATTTTCATAGCTGGGCAGACATTCCCTAGGACACATGAAGTATGCTTCTGATTGGGGATTTATCTGTCTTGTAGATTCTCAGTGCAATGAGGACACATTTGACTTTAATAAAATGCTGTTTGTGATTCATAGCAAGGTGAGAAGGCCTTCTTCTATGTTAGAGACTTCCAGGCCAGCTGCTTCTCCTTTGGAATGTAGATACTCCAAGTTATTCAGGCCTTAACTGCTTTTTCTATGTATTGTTTTAGGAAATGGACATGAGTTTCAGCCTTTTGCCACTTCACAGTTCTGATCTATGATGTCTATGACATCCTTAGAAATTCTTCATCTTATAACTAAGTTAGCAACTAAGTTAAATTGTAAAGATCTGTTTTATCTAGTTAATTCTGGATAATTAAATTTCCACTTTTTAAAAATAACTCATCTTGCCCTAGCCAGTTTGGCTCAGTGGATAGAGTGTCTGCCTGCAGACTGAAGGGTCCCAGGTTTGATTCTGGCCAAGGGCACACGCCTGGGTTGCGGGCTCAATCCCCAGTAAGGGGGCATGGACGAGGCAGCCAATCAATGATTTTCTCTCATCATTGATGTTTCTATCTCTCTCCCTCTCTTCCCTCCTCTCTGAAATCAATAAAGAAATATATTAAAAAATAACTCATCTTAAAAAAAATAAATCTAGGACACTGTTAACTTCAAGGATATTATCTTTATCTTCTAGAATGAATACTTTCCCTTTTTTTCACCAAAAGATGAACAATAGATAACAGAGAGAATTTTAAGGCAGCCAATAAAATAGTGAGAATGCCTTGACATTTTTCAATTAAATATATATGGTGTTATCAAAGACTGGGAATGAGATCAAAGTAGGATTGTCATTTAGCAATGAAACCTCTATTGAGACAAGACTTATACCATTCCGGAAGATACTAACTATACAATCTGGTAAATTAGAGGATGTCTGGAAAGAACTTCAAACAACAGGGACAGAAAATCAAGAGTGATCATGTTTGAGTGATGGTAAAGGTGTCACTAAGATTAAGTTCTTTCATATACAGGTAAACGCAAAAGTAAAAAGACAACATTTTGGGGATATACTCATACCTTTACATTTCCTGTCAGAAAAAAAAGTCTGCCTTGTTAATACTTGTATTCAAATCATCATGGCCACAAAATTGATGCTTTTGAATTGTTTTAAATGAAATCTGCTTCTCAGATACCAACTTTCAGTAATTTCACGTTTCCGGTTCTGAAACTAAAAAGCTCCAAAGAAGTTGACACACTCACAAATCTGGAGTTGTTATCTCAGTAGCTAAATTCTGAATCTCTCGCTCTGTGTGTGTATATGTCCGTGTGTGTGTGTGTGTGTGTGTGTTTGTGTGTGTGTGTGTGTGTGTCTGATTTCCCTTTATTTAGTAAACAGGAGATGGCAGTATCTGACCATTATTTAAAATATGAGATAATTGAACTGATCTAACACTGAAGTCTCAAAATGTGCCTTATTAGCATGCACAATGCCCTCTATTATTTTGCAATTAGAGTAGAACATTATATACTTAATTTGACGAAGGCATTAGAAAGAAAAACAAATCAATGGTTTTCTCTTGTTCTTTGAAATAAGATATTATGCGACCAAAAAATGATGTATTTTGATAATGAATAATTTTTAAATTTAAAAAGTAATGAAAATACAAAGATAGACTTACAAAAGTCTATCCTTTTAGGGAGGTTGTGCACATTATACATTGTATGTATTTATTATACATTGTATGTATTTATAAGTTTAATGACTAAAGTTCTAATTCATTTTACTATGGAAGCCATTTGACAATGGTTTTTAAATACATAATAGTTAAGTCTTGGGAATACTGGTTAACAGTTGGCCAATAAGGGTAGTAAATGAAAGTGTGAATAGCTTTGCCAACCAACTTGATATTTTAGTCTGTGTAAGTTAATGGGTATTCATAGCTGTGGCTCACATCATTGATAGCTTCTGAAAATAATTTGTCCTTGCTTTTCCTTGCTCTTGGAGTCTCCTTCTATGAAAAGGAACAATGCCAGGTCCTCCAACTATTGCTCTCCTTTTCACTAGAACCTGAATTACCTTTTAGGAGCAGGGGGGTGAGTAACCCGGAGACATCTGAGATTGTTTTCTTCCGATTAAAGAGAAAGTCACGTGAAAAGAAGCTAATGTCAATATTGCATGAGAACACATTCTTAGAGCTCCCATGACCATGTTCTGAACATGGGACAGAAGGATGCCCCACAATTCACAAGGAAGCTGATTCAGACAGCATGTGTTTTCATACCTGAGGAGAGGGGCTGGCCAAAAGATGCTGGAAGGCCCAGTGAAAAATTAAAAAATAAATGTGGTACCTCTTCTTCTGAAAAGAGGGAGAAAGTGTTATGAAAGATGATAAAACCTAAAGCTTTCCCTTTTTTCATGGTCTTTCTCTTAACTCGTCATGACGTTTTCTCTTTAATTCAATGTAATTCTAAATCAAAACTATAATTATACCTATTTAGTATGAATTTTCCCATTTATTTTTACATTGTACAACTCTACTTTTAATTGCAAATATAATGATAATTAGCATGTATGTGGAATCACTTAAAATGCACAATTTGGGATCTGTAGCTGGTGTGTGCATATGTCTTTTGTTCTTAAAACAGCAAAAACATTGCACAACACTAACTCAACTGTTTATATTTCATTTCTTGATCTGGGACCATTTTACCAAAACTCACTCCCTTTATCTTACTAATGAGTACAAAAGGACTGAAAACAAACAAACAAACAAACAAAAAATACAAAAACTATGGGTCAACTGACTTTCCTTTTCCTTCTGTGCCATCATTTTTAGTGCACATAGTTGGTCAGGACATGGAAGCAACACGAATAAGAAGATATGATTGGTTTCCTTAGACATATATATTTCTTACAATGTCATTGCATTTCTTTTGCCTTTGAAGCAAGTTTTTGCTTGAACAGAAAATGTGGCCCCTTGGGACTGTCAGTACCCATACTTATTTGTAGATGTAACATGCCTGCCTATCTACCCTTGCTTTAAGTCACACTGGCTTCCTCACATTGTAGAGCCACTGAAATCCTATTTATATTCACTTGCATACTCCTTTGCCCCACAAGACTGAACCTTTAAAACACAAAGTAAAAATTACTTTGAATTGCAAGATGGTGATAGCTTAGCATTAAATCTGGTGCTCTTCTCAGTGTGGTGCCATATGTGACAGCAGGTAGCAAACCCATGAAACCAGACATGCTGCTCAACTTTATCCTGTAATTAAACATCCGTGAAAAAAATAACCAGCTTTACCAGTTTTCATTAAGCCTCTTATAATTAGTCTATTGGATATTTCCCTTTTACCCTCCAGACTCAATATCCACAATCTTCACTTTATCCAAACTTTTACCAGATAGTTGATGATTTATGTACTGAATCTCCCAGAATTCCTTGCCTTTGTCTTCAGGCTGGGTTTGGTTAAAAGAAGGTACTGTTAGATTACAGGACATGAGAAGAAGTGAATTCAGTGTCTCTACCTTTCTTCTTCATCACCTAATGATGTTTTGGCGATGGCCACATTTCTCTCAAGAGATAACTTGGTTTGTCCAGTTCCTAGAATCCTGGCACTAGGTTCCAGAAAAAGCTTTCTCAGCACTTTCTTTGGCTACTACTCCTGGGTGCCTCACAGTCCCTTGTCTGTTCTCTTTGCCCTTTCCACATATTAGTAAGTGATCATTTTATTAGATTTTTCAAATCTATAACTGCCTAATTCCTTTGCTTTGGGATCCTTAGTAATGTAGTTAGTGATACCATACTCTTCTCAAGCCAAAAATCATCATGGCTCTTGCAGTATTATTACCAGACACTGCTAATGCCTTCCAACCAAAAAATAAAATAAAATAAAAAATTGGGAACACAGCTGTATGAAAACTAAGTTGACTGCAATAGATAGCTCATTGTAAGAGAGAAAAGAAAACACACACCACGGATAACTAGGTGGGGGGAGTGGAATATCACTCAAATATTATTAGAAAACCTTATCGAATTTGGGCTGCTGTTGAGTAATTTGGGGGCTGGTTCATGGAAGCAGTATTTGCTCTGGATGTGTGCATCATGAAGTAGGAGTGAGGATAAAATTGTGTATCTTTTTTTAAAAAATATATTTTATTGATTTTTTTACAGAGAGGAAGGGAGAGAGATAGTTAGAAACATCGATGAGAGGGAAACATCGATCAGCTGCCTCCTGCACATCTCCCACTGGGGATGTGCCCACAACCAAGGTACATGCCCTTGACCGGAATCGAACCTGGGACCCTTCAGTCCGAGGGCCGACGCTCTATCCACTGAGCCAAACTGGTTTCGGCAGATTGTGTATCTTAAGCAATCTAATCTAAAAGGGAGGGGAAAATGAGGTTGAAGTCATTTTTTGCTGTCTTTTTGTTTTGTTTTGCTTTAAAGCTGGAAAGACACAGCAGTCAGCTGGGAGAGGGGAATGTTTGCTAACCTTGGTATGTGAACAAACAGTAACTCCACTTTGATCTGTGGTCTCAACTCTCATCTCACTTCATTATGGTACACACGTGACCTTGTCTTACAGAGTGCTGTGAGAGTATCTGCACTCAAGGAGAACACACCAAAGCCTAGTATTGAGCTCTAGGTACTTCCTAACAACACTGAGGGCTGGGGCTTAGCGTGAGGTCAGTTGCAAGATATTATGAGCTGCTTTTTCTTTCTCATCACTTATTTGTTGAAACATGTTCTATTCATATATTTGAGTTCAACTTAAGCATTGAGCACTCTGTTAAAACATTTATAATTGACTATAGGCCTGGTGCACGAATTCATGCACAGGTGGGGTCCGGCTGGCCCACCCTGGTGTGGGCTGATGGGGCCAGGCCGGCCAGGGGGAGGGGCTTCAGGAGGTTGAGGGGGCAGATTGGGGCCCTGATAGGGCCAGTTGGCCGCCGCAGTGCGAGTCATAGTGACTGGTCGTTCCGTTTGTTCTGGTTGTTCCATGGTTCCAGTCACTTGGCTTTTATATATATAGATTGTTATACTCTTTCCCAGATATAATATTTCCTCTCTTTTCTCACAAGTACTTATGCCCCAAATTAATTTAATTTTATTATACTTTATTTTAACTCCAACTCTGTATAGTACCTCGTTGTGCTCTCCTCAATTAGATTGGGAATTCATACAAATTAGTAAATGATCATATTTTTATTTTTCTCGTCCAAAATGCACCCAAAAATGGATAAAGATGGCTTCACAAAGAAGGGACACTGATTATAATGATATATATTTTCAAGCAGAAAT
This sequence comes from Myotis myotis, assembly GCF_014108235.1. Lineage (NCBI taxonomy): Eukaryota > Metazoa > Chordata > Mammalia > Chiroptera > Vespertilionidae > Myotis > Myotis myotis. The sequence goes on along the minus strand of NW_023416324.1, from coordinate 203,813,558 downwards.
ATATATACAGATATATACATATGTTACATGCATGTATACATATATACATACATATATACATATATACATATATATGTTTCTCAAACACTAATTATTTTTAATATATTTTATTGATTTTTCACAGAGAGGAAGGGAGAGAGATAGAGAGTTAGAAACATCGATGAGAGAGAAACATCGATCAGCTGCCTCCTGCACATCTCCCACTGGGGATGTGCCCCCAACCCAGGTACATGCCCTTGACCGGAATCGAACCTGGGACCTTTCAGTCCGCAAGCCGATGCTCTACCCACTGAGCCAAGCCGGTTTTGGCAACTCACACACTAAATTTATTAGTACATTTAGTGAATAAAAACTGTGTTCTTTATTTTATTACTACATGTTATGAATCTTACTAATTAAAACTTGTTAAGCATGCAGAATAGTGAGCTTTAGTTCAACAACAGACCACAAGAGGAATTAAAATAGAGGAGTTTATTATTCACGGGCTTTGGAGGAGTCACAAGGGTAGATCAAGGCCATGTGTAGAGATAGAGAGCAAAACCTCACACACATACATGCTTTTATTAGTGTCCATGTGTAGGCAGATTGCTTTGGGGTTTATGGGTTAAGATCAGATTGATCCATAAAGACCATAAAAGTGGGGTTTGACAAGTTACATGGGCATCTTATTATGAGGGACATGCAATGGAAAGGTTTGGGAAGGCAGGGGAGACTGGATTATAAGGGATTTAGGAGAAGCCAGATCAGGAACTTCCTGAGGGTGTGAATCTCAATGGGAAAGATAAACAGAAATGTCTGGAGTGTTATTGCTTAGCCAATGTTTTAAGGTTTTGATTTTATCGGATGTAGGTTTAGAGCTTCTCATGGAGAATATTGTTCTCTGTGAAATTGTTAAGATAATGAGCCTGAACTAATAAAAATTATACTTAACATTATGGTGATACTTTCTGCAAAACAAGTGAGTTAATGTGTGCTATTTATAAATATGTGCATATGGTTCACAGCATCCGCTGCGTGTTAAAACCCAAAGGGAAGACACAAATGCATTGATACTCACATCTAAATAAGTGCTTAATTATATTTACATGGGTTCCTGATAATGAAGAATATATCCTTTATATTTTTCCATTTTCATGCATAAACCATGTTTTGTAGTTATCCATTTTTACTAAGGTTTTTCTTTAGGAAAATGTTTTCTTGAGGCAAATCTGTACTATACTATTGGCTTCAAAATTTTTATTATTTTTCCATATTTCCAAATGTTAGAAATAATATGTATTTATTAATAAATTTACATTTTGAGACTTAGTTTTTCCTTTTGTTGTATCAATTAAATGTATAAAGCAGAAAAACCCTTAAATTTATAAAGACATATGGTGACTTTTTTTTAACTTATAGAGCACCGAACTGAGTTGTAAATGCAAGTGAAAATCCAAGATATTGAGACAAATTTTCCTGTTCATTATTCAGTATAGGAGATTTAATAGGATTTTTAAAAGAGAAAAGAGTCTGGCCAGTGTGGCTCAGTGGTTGAGCATTGACCTATGAACAGGGAGGTTGCACTTTGATTCAAGGGCAGGGTGTGCAGGTGGTAGTCTATCGATGATTCTCCCTCATCATTATTGTTTCTATCTTTCTCTCCCTCTCCCTTCCTCTCTGAAAGCAATTACAATTATACTAAACAAACAAAAAATAAGATAAAAGAGAAAAGTGAGCCTTATGCAAACTAGACCTTTAGGCACCTTCCAAAGATTTCTTCCCAATCTCATTCCCACTCCCAGGTAACAGCAAAATTAAAACGCAACACAATTCCCAAAAGTGTATATCTCTGAAAGTGGACAAAATGAAGTAGTCCAACATGGGAAATGTTAGTGCATCTATACTGTATTAAAGTAAATAGAATATCTGGTCATGTTCTGTTAAAATTTCTGGATTAAATATGAATAGGCTGCAAAGAAATAATATGGCAACTGTAAAAGCTTACTACAGAACAGTACATAAATTTGCAAAAACAGGATTAAGAATGTATATCTTTGGAAGAGACAAATGACAGAAAAATATCCCCTGAAGTGCCTTCTATGATAAAATTAAACCTTATGCTAACATGAGCTCAAAATCTTAAAGATGTGATGAGAAAGCAGCCAAATGAGATGGAATTAGAGATTTTGGTGCAATTTTTTAAAAACCACAAAAAACACAGAATTCACTAGTGAAAATCTAATCAAAGGCATGGAGAGGTGTCTTTCTAGTATGATAGTTAATATAGCAGAATAATTTATAAATTGAAGATATAAAAAGAGATATGAAGGAAACACTGACAATATCTATATTGATAAAAGCCTAAGTGACCGTTCGGCCATTCAACCGGTAGCTATGCCGTGTACTGACCACTAGGGGGAAGATGCTCAATGCAAAGGCATGGAAACATGGAACAGACAGATGAATCACAGAGGAAATGGGGGTGGGTGGGAAGAGATTAACCAAAGATCTTATATGCTTACTAGAGGCCCGGTGTATGGATTCATGCATTGGTGGGGTCCCTCAGCCTCGCCTGTGAGGATAGGGCCGAACCCAGCAGTCCAACATCCCCCAAGGGGTCCTGGATTGTGAGAGGGCACAGGCCAGGTGGAGGAACCCCACCGGTGCACAAATCCATCCACCAGGCCTCTAGTCCAGTATAATAAGCAACATAGAAAATACAATTATCCTTTATAATGAAAGGCTAATATGCAAATTGACTGAACAGCAGAATGACCAGTCACTATGACGCATACTGACCACCAGGGGGAAGACGCTCAATGCAGGAGCTGCCCCCTGATGGTCAGTGTCCACCCACAAGGGGAGCGCTGCTCAGCCGGAGGCCCTGAGCTGGCCTCAAGGCTGAGGAGTGCAGTGGTGGTAGTGGGAGCCTCTCCCACCTCCTCAGCAGCGCTAAAGATGTTTGACTGCCGACTTAGGCCCATGGGGAGTGGGCCTAAACCGGCAGTCGGACATCCCCTAAGGGCTCCCAGACTGAAAGAGGGCTCAGGCCAGGCTGAGGGAACCCTTCCCCCAACCCCAAGTGCACAAATTTCATGCACCGGGTCTCTAGTTTATACATAAGAGAAGAAAATGATCTAAAACAGAAAACAAAACAAATACAGTGCCTAGCATAGGAGAACCTAAATGTAACGCTCCCTTTTATGAGGAACCACATCAGTTACACTGACCTCATCACCTTTGTTTGGTCAGAAAAGGCTACCTCAGGGCATTTGCATTTACTCTTCCTCCAGACAGGAGGAAGAACAGTACTCTCATTACCTTTAGGTGTTTACTAAAAATTTACCTTTCAGATTGACCCTTCTCAATATTTCAATATTTACATGGCAAAATCCACAGATAAAAACCCCCACACTCCATCACATATATTACTATCTAGCATAATGCATATGTTATGCATTAATCTTATTTATTTTCTCACTCTCCCAATAGCATGCAAACCTCCAAGGGAAAGTATTTTGGGCCTATTTTGTTCAGTGACAATTTCTAGTGCCTAAAACAGGGCCAGATACAAACTAATCTTTTCAATATTGTTAAATATGCTTTATTATTTAAGAAATAAAATGTAATATCTGAATTAGGTAACCTATTTAAGAAAAAATGGATTTTAGATGTCTCAAAACAAAATAGAAACAAAATACTTTTCGTGAATTAAATATGAATGAATAAGGAAACTAAAACCATAAAGATATCTTTCTTGAAATGTTTTATGTAAGTTTAACTCTTTTTTAAAATTTCTTTCTCCTTGCCTTTGGCCTTCTAGAAATATATATTTAACTTAATGTGGGCCAGGTAATTTTTAATAGTTCTTGTTAAAAGGCAGACAAGTGTTCTGATTAAACTGAAATAAATATTATATCACAGTACAGCTTGACATCTTTCAGGAAAGTAATTTAATGATAATTTGACCTTAAAAAATACTTTAGATACAGTATTGTAAAGTATGTCTTACAAAGGCTATGAGATTTACTCATAGTAAAGTATTCTAAATATATTAAAGTGTGGCACAAAGCTAATATCCTACTAGTTATCTTATGTATTTGAAACTAATAATTTATATTTTGTTATTTTGTTATTCTGATTACCTTTCATGTGAATAGCTCAAAACTATCTCTTATTTATTAGAGCTATTGCTCTGTAACAATTTTAAACAAAATTTATATTTTGTTATTTAAATATTTTAATATTTAAATATTAATGCTTGATTTTAATACTAAAATCGCATGTTGGTGTTATTTTACAGTTCACTTATGGCAATCTTCTAAATAAAATTAGGTGTGTTTTTTTCATAATTTGTATAAAAAACAAAAATAAGGTGGGTTATCACAAAATTTTTGATACACAAACAATAAAAAACAACAATTTAAACTCTTCCAAAAGGCAATATATAATATTTAGTGGCAATTCATTTGTAAAATTAAAAGTCCTTCAGATTTTCTTAGAAAGTAGAATCTTGCATGTATCCAAGGAACTGCAACTTGCAAGTGTATCCACTACAGATCAATAATGATTTATGAGGTAAAAAATCAATGTTATTAACAATTTAAAATTCTGTAGCATATAAGTTTAAAAAATATCAGACTTTTCTTAGAACCGTTAGAAAATACAGGTCTATTTTTTGTCATGTGAATAAACACTTTAATCAAAGGATATAAGTCATATATTGTAATTACAGAAAGAAAATGATGTCTAGTATAACAAGTGCATATATATATATATATATATATATATATATATATATATAATATTTTATAGTTAGCTTCCTAATCATATTCTAGCAATTTTAATGAGGAAAGGCAATTGCAATATACAGATTATATTCTTGGTAAAAGTATATGTGTGGTAAGCAATGTCAGGAGCAAGTCTATTTTTTTAAAATATATTTTTATTATTGATTTCAGAAGAGAAGAGAGACGGAGAGATAGAAACATCGATGATGAGAGAGAATCATTGATCAGCTGCCTCCTGCATACACTCTAATGGGGATTAAGCCCATAACTCGGGCATCTGCCTTGACTGGGAATCGAACCATGACCTCCTACCTATTTCATAGGTCAAAGCTCAACCACTGAGCCACGCCATCCAGGCACAAGTCCATTTTTTAACAATCATGAGAATAAATTTAAATAATAATTATGCCTGAGAGATCATACTTAATTTCATTTGAGATAATCTCATTATGTTAAAAGTAAACTGAGAATAAATTATCTAAGCTATTACTTGCTTTTTCTATCTTTGACTTTTCCTTTGTGTTTTAATAGTTATGTTAAAATGTCAGCAATAGCATCAACTAATACTAGAAAGGTTTAAGATTTTATCTGATTACCTTTCATGTGAATGGCTCAAAAGTACTTCTTATTTATTAGAGCTATTGCTCTGTAACAATTTTAAAAGCAACTGTAAAAGTCATAACCTAGATCAGGGGTCCTCAAACTTTTTAAACAGGGGTCCAGTTCACTGTCCCTCAGACCGTTGGAGGGCCGGACTATAGTTTAAAAAAAAAAAAAGCTATGAACAAATTCCTATGCACACTGCACATATCTTATTTTGAAGTAAAAAAACAAAACGGGAACAAATACAATATTTGTATTTGCATGTGGCCCATGGGCCGTAGTTTGACGACCCCTGACCTAGATAATAGCCCTAAATTTCCCCCTGTCGAAGTTTAAAATATAATTATTAGTCAAAATTTATCTTCCCCACTAAATGTGTAAAATCTCTTGGAGTTTGCACAATTTTCTATTAATAGTTTCATAAAACACCTAATCAATATAGAATTTTCAGCTTCATTTTATTCAAACAGAGAAGTATTTAACTCTTCTCTGCCTGTTTCCAGCTATAGTGGTGCGCTGAGGTAAGGGTCTTGTAGTGTAGTAAACCCAATCTATCCTATATAAAAAGAGCTAATATGCAAATGGCTGTCACCCCTCACCCGGGGCTGGGGGAACTGAGGCCGCACCCCCCGCCCCAGCTCCAGGGCCGGAAGAACTAAGGCCAAGCCAGGGGAACTGAGGCCACGCCTCCCCCACCCCCACCGCAGCCCCCGGTGCCAAGTCAGGGGACCTGAGGCTGCACCGGGGGACTTGAGGCTGTGCCCCCCCCCCACCATGGGGCTTGACAGTGTACCTGAAGCTGTGCCCTCCACCCAATGGGGCTTGACAGAAGATCTGAGGCTGCACACCCAGCCCAGAGCTGGGCCAGGGGACCTGAGGCTGCGCCCCTCACTCTGCGGGGCTTGACAGGTGTGGGGCTGGCCGGGTCTGGGTCTCGCATGATTTCGAGGTGCATATGGGTAGGCGGGGACTTGACTCTGGGTCCCGTGGCATGCCCTAGACTCTGACAGGAGGGAGATTTTCATATACATTTTACTAATTTTCTTTAATCTCTGACACTTCTATTATAAAGGGCAGATAGCAATATTAAAATATTGCCTCTAATTAATTCCCTTTTAATGTCCATGGATTTCATGCACCGGGCCATGAAATATATATATATATATATGGCTAATATGCTAAATGTCCGACCATCCCACTGGTTGCTATGACATGCACTGACCACCAGGGGGAAGAGGCTCAACTCAGGAGCTTTTGAGCTGCAGAAACTTGGCAGCGGTGGTTCTCAGGTGACGCACCCCGCATCCAGAGAGGAGGGAGCCTGATTCCTTGTGGGGCCGCGCGATTCCACCTTCAGCCATGGGTTATGTTGTTGCTGGGCACTGTCGGGCCAGAATCTGGTTTACTGCACACTTACGTTTGCATTCCACACCCTGTACGACAGCAACTTTGCAGAGTACCCTCTTGTACTCCGAGACCCCTCAGGGGATGTGGGAGAGCCGGTTTTGGCCTGATCCCGGCAGGCCAGGCTGAGGGACTCTACCTGTTGGAGGGACCCCACTCACGCTGCAGATGCCAGGGAGGGACCATGAGACATTGGCTCCAGAAAGTGTCCAGCCCATCTCGTCCAGTCCTACCCCACTGGCCACCTTCTAACTAATTTCCTTTCAATGTACATGAATCCATGCACCAGGCCACTAGTGATGAATACAATCAGGAACATGGATCGTCCAATGACAAAATTAGTGTGTTTTCATAGAGGGTCTTCACTCAGCTCAGTTACACTCTTTTAATAATTCTCAAAGAAATTGCATGTGATAAATAGTGGGTTTTTTTCAGTTTAATTTCTATGTAGGTAGTCATAGATAGTATGAGAGTAAACTCTTGAAAATGCAAGGGCTACCTCAAAACATATCAGAAAATCACTTCTATGCAAAAAAAAAAAAAATGATTTTCAATTACTTCATTGTGTTATTTTCTGGTTGCCTGGTAATTAATTTGGTTATTTTCTATCCACTCTATTTTGTTTTAGCCCTACTCTGCAAAGAGCATGATTATCATTTTGTGTGCTGAAGAGGAGACAAATATTATGTCTGGCATTCTTGTGGATGAAAGGCCAGTGAAAGCTATACTCTGCAATTGTCTGCAGTGATGTGTGTGTATGTATGTATGACAGACGGGTGTAGGGGCTTTCTCATATCTTCTTGACTCAAGAGCTTTCCTAAAATTTTGCAACATCAAACAAATGACATGCCACTACCCTAGCAAAGATAAGTCTTTCTGGAAGGATGAAAATACACAAAATAAGCTCTATAAATAGGGGTAATGATGCAAACTAAAGCAACTCTCTCCATTGTGTTTAAGTTAAAGGAAGACATACTGGTACCTACAGCAGTAGAAGATATATCAGATTTGTATGATCACATACAACATGTGATATAATGCATCACCCGCAGTTAAACATGATGCTAAAGAATGCTTTCTGCCTTTATAAATCAGCTTTTGGTTGAAACCAAAGAAAAAGCCTTACCAAACTGAAGCATAAGCAGACTTTTTAGAAGAATGTGAGAAATCAAAATGTCCAAGAACTAAGTGAGGTCTAGCACATATCATGTCTTAAACATCAAGATTCCTCTGTTCGGGGTGTATGGCTGTCATAACCACTGTTGTCACTGAACTCTTCTTGCTACACTAGGCACTTCCTCCTCCTCCCTTTGAATTCTCAGGTTACCCAATAAAACTATTAACTAATAATGGCCAACTGCCCCTGCATCTTATGTTAGTTTCTCACCAATCAGCTACCACATGGTGTGTTCATTGCCCAAGCCTCAGGCACATGCCTATAGGTTATTAAAGAAGGAGGAGAGAAGATATTTTCATTTAACATAGATGGTGGGAAGAACGTCCCGCAACCCAACCTGCCAGTAAAGGTGTTCAGAGGTTGTTTACTAGATATAGCTGAGTCATACTATGGTTCACCACTTTGGCTGCTCAAAAAAAATGTGTGTACATTTCCCACCACAAATACACTTAGAGAAACTGATCCCTCTGGCAATGTAATAGAAGATGTTACATGGGAAATAATATTATTCCTTTCTATATCAACATGTCTCAAGACAAAATACGTTTTCTTGAGTTTGATGTAACAGAAAATTAACCACTTATTGAACTTGCACTACAGAATTAATCTTCCAGCATAGTTGAGTCAGCATTCTTTACTAAGTGCATGATTGATTAAATTTACTACATGAACACCTATATTTGAACCAAAATAAAATCAGAATAATTATAGAGACATGATTAATTATAATGGAATATTTTGTGAAATATTTTATTCTTAAAATAAGGTTATCTTTTTATAATAGATTTTGTTCCATCAATGTGTGGTATTCCTTTTTGTCATAACCAGAAGCTATTTTAACATGGGAGATATGTTTCATCTGTATGCCAAGACTACATGCTTTTCTGATTTTCTGGAAGGTTTCACAAATGCTGTATAGAGGCTCTTATTTTAAGCTTTACCCGATTGGCAGCTATCCTTGATAGAATAAACATCCTCAGGAATGCCATGTAAAGAGAAAATAAATTATCTTCAAAATGCACTTGAATGTAAGAAATAGGTTAAACATATCTGTCTGACTACAATTTATATTGTAAAGTCAGAATATCATATTGTTGCAAAAACTTTATAATTTAATAGACAAAATGGATTTTTTAACTTTCTTATGATAATATAGGGTATGTATAAAAACAATTGCAAAAAACAGAAAATGCACTCTTTATGTAGTCATTATAAAGCAAACAATCATGAAACTAAGACAACAAAAATAGTGGCAGAATCCTGGAGGACTGTTAAATGCCTCTCCCTAGTCACAATTCTCTCCTCCCTAAATTAACTGCTATCCAAATTTTCATATGAAACCTTCCTTGTGTTTGTTATATTTGTGTTATAGACTTTGTATATTTTAGAATCAGAATTAAGTATAGGATGACTTGAAAATAAGGGTGAAAGACTAACCAAATATTTGTATGAATATATGCATAACCCATCAACACATACAATACGGCAGTAGGCCTGGGGGCGGGGAGTATGGGTGTGAGCAATGGTGGGGGGAAAGGGGCTATCTGTAGTACTTTCAACAATAAAGATAAATTAAAAAAAAAGAAAATGTAACTAAAAGTAATACAATGAAAATGAGTATGCTGAAGAAGAAAAGTTCTGAAACTCACTGCAGAAAGATTTAAAGTTCAGAGTTCTAGTTGGATTTTAAAGAAAATTCCCCATCAGTGAGGTGACCAACAAGCAGAAGATACAGATTTCATTCTTCCTACTCTTAGTTGTCAGGGGTTGAGTGGGAGCATTTGTTTTGCTTGTTTCTTTGCTTTTAAATGCTAATTGTGCGCTAAATTTTAAACAGTGCTAAAAGTAGCCCTGGCCAGTGTTGCTAAGTGGTTAGAGTGTGGGCCCCTACACCAAAGGGCCCCAGGTTTGATTCTGGTCAAGGGCACATATCTGATTTGCAGGTGGATCCCTGGCCCTGGTTAGGGTTCCAGTGGGAGAGAACTGATGGGTGTCTCCCTCTCTCTCCCTCCCTTCCACTCTTTCTAAAAATCAATGGGGAAAAAAATCCTTGGGTGAGGATTAACAAAATAAAAATAATAAAAGTAGAGTTAGACTAATATTTTAAGCTATATTCAATCCAAAGTAACAAATAGTCAGGAGTCTAAAGATAGGAATAGATGGTTATTTGAGAAAATCAGATAAAATGAGATAAGGACTAAAAACTAACATTTTACACACACTGAAGTATTATTTACATTAAACTTGTAGTAGTAACCATTGTACTTTCTCTTTCACATCTTTACCTGTTGACTTTGACCTGTTTCAGTCAGTGGAATCCAATGGCTTTCAGGGAGTGTGGTCAGATAGCCTGCCTAGTATCCATTCGTCTTTGACTTGACCTCTCAGGTTGGAGAAAATTAAGCCAGGCTCTCTATTTCTTCTTCCCATACTGTTGCATAAATTCACAGATTGAAAATTTTCTCTTTGAGGAGTCTGACCTGTTTTACTTTCTCATTTCTCGTCCTCATATTGAAAGGGGAGTTCTTAGTCTCTTGTTTAATTCCAAGGTGGTGTGATAAACTCAGATTTATGACTTTAATCTGCTTACACAGGAATTGTGAGATCACATTTCAACCACATTGAAAAATTGAATTAATAAAAGCATTTGTTTGTGTATAGCCCTTTGGCCTCACGATCTGATAGACCTTTAAAAGTGTTACTTGAAGGGACATGCAAGCTTTAGATAAACTTGCCAGAAAGAATTATACAGTGATTAAAATTCAGCAATGTATGCTTGGAACAAAACTGGTTCTTTTCTTTCTCCATTTTGAAGGGCAAAAAAGGAAAGCTGTAAAGCAAAACAAAAGGCAAGAAACACCATGGCAGATAATATTTTCTCATATTTTTAAGAAACTTGGGCCCAGGAAATAGAAACTCCAATTTACTTTTAAAACTTATGATTTGGCTCAGCCAACGCGGCTCAGTAGTTGAACATCAACCTATGAACCAAGAGGTCACAGTTTGATTCCTGGTCAGGGCACATGCCCAGGTTGTGGGCTCACTCCCTAGTGTGGGAGTGCAGAAGGCAGCCTATCAATGATTCTCTCTCATCATTGATGTTTCTCTCTCTCTCCATCTCCCTTCCTCCTTGAAATCAATTAAAATATATTTTTAAGAAATAAAACTTGTGATCTGTGTTTGAACCCAGGGCTGCTCCCCTCTCTATTTGACTCTCTTCTCAAAAAAAAAATTATATTAGCATTGCATCTATTTAGATGACTCACATCTCATCTACACTTTGTGCACTTTATATTTATTCATCTAAATTAAAATTAAGCCTTCTTTCGCTCCTAAAAAAAGTGTAGCCTCTCTGACCACTTTAGGTTAAATAGGTTTAGATATTCTTTCTAATCAAGTAAATCTAATTATTTACTATGTACAAGAGTTCAGTTAGGGTTTAGAGATTAATATGGAACAAGAGTTCATTAGAGACCAGTGTTTCATATATTCAAATAAGTAAAGTTATAAACCAAGCTACAAACTGCTACAAGAAGTCATATTATGTCTAGCTATCTTGACAAATATGTTTTCATAATGACTGTAGTGCTGGATTCAAATTTTGACTTGATTTCTCAGAGTTCCTGGACACTAGTGTGCAGTCTATTCTTTTTCTCCCCCGACCTGGTGGTGCCATGGTGGTTGAGCTCCAGCCTGCAAGTCCAGCTCTATCTATGCCACTTATAAATAGTTTTCTCTGAGCCACATCCCAGGCCTTATGGCTACACATTATAGTATATTTTTCTTTAAGGAGAATTGATACAAGTAGAGAATTATGCAGGCCCTGCATGTAGCTTCAGGGTTGTTGGGCAAAAGTTCTAGAATCATTGGTATTCAGAGAGTGGTTTAGAAGGGAGGATGCTGGTAGGACATATCTCAGTGGCCCAGCAGGTTGCTGGCTGTGGGGTTGGACTATGGATGGAGGAGAGCCAATGTGGTGTACAAAGAGAGTACACCATCCTATTTTTTATTTGATGAAAAAGTCTTCATCTCATTCATTTTTATATCCCCAGTGTTATTTGATGCTCAACAAGTTTGCTTTATTTTAATTATTATGGTTGAAGAGGACATTCAAACGTAGAGACAATATAATTGTGACTAAGACCATGTAGCCAGTGACTGTCAAAAACAGAGTTCAAATTCAGACTTTACAATTTGTGTCTTCTGCTATGAAAGTCCCTAGTATTGTTTCACATCTATATATATATATATATATATATATATATATATATATATATATATATATATATATATGGCTAATATGCTAAGTGTCTCTCTGCCACTCCACCGGTCGCTATGACACGCACTGACCACCAGGAGACAGATACTCAACGCAGGAGCTGCCGAGGTGCAGTGACTTGGCAACGGTGGTTCTCAGGTGACACACCCCGAAACAAGAGAGGAGGAAGCTCGATTCCTCACGGGCTGCTTGATTCCACCTTCAGCCATGGGTTATGTCGCTGCTGGAGCACTGTCAGCCCCGAATCTGCTTTACTGTACATTTGCATTTGTGTTCCACACCCTATATGACAGCAACTGTGCACAGTGCCCTCTCGCACTCCGTGACCCCTCATGGGATGTCGGAGAGCTAGTTTCTGCCCAATCCCCACAGGCCAGGCCGAAGGACCCCATCTGCTGGAGGGACCCCACTCACTCCACAGACGCTGGGGAGGGACTGCGGGAGGCAGTCTCCAGGGCATGTCTGGCCTGTCTCGCCCAGTCCCTCCCCACCGGCCACCTTCTAATTAATTTCCTTTCAATGTGCACGAATCTGTGCACCAGGTCACTAGTTCCTTTATAATAAAGAACATAAAAGTAGAACCATAAGAAGTGTTAAGCAATCACAGGCCTGGTATATTAAAGGATCCCAGCTGATGGAAAGGTTAAAGTACCCTTTGATGAAGAGTTACATTTTTATGGAGAAAGTCTGATGGAGACAGAATCACTCAAGTCTGAATATGATTTAGTTAAGGCTGTGAAAAGAATTCTTAAAGGGGAAAGGAACAATCAGCTCCTTATTATATTGACCTAATTTACCCCAAAACATATATACATATATATATATTTTAAAATTTCAACTCAAAGGGAAAGGAGTCAGCAATTAATTGAGATAATAAAGGTCATGAAATTATATTTAAATACATTGTATCTTCAAACTTTCTCAACAATAAGACCATGTGTAAATTAAAATGTTTATAAATTGTTTTGAAGACAGTCTCAGGTGAGCCTATTCAAACCAACACATTTAATCAAGATTTAATCTAGCATAATCAATCTTTTTTAGATATCACCCTCATGTTAAGGAAAATACTTGCAGTGCATATCTACATGTATGCATTAGGGTTAAAAATTATCTGTCTCTTATTTAATTGGATAAAGGTCACAGGCAAATTATGGTGCCAACCACAAAAGAATTTTCCTTCCAAATATTATGGGGAAAAAATCTCATTTCTGTGGAGGCAAGGGGTCTGCTTAAGTGTTTAACAGAGCGGGATTTAATGGGAGAAAGAAAGGATGACTCTTCACTCCTGTGATAACAAGTCCTATTTGTCCCAACTGGCATCAGCAGGGGAGGGAACCATGACCCTAATATGCAAATAAACTATCCTGGTGCAGAGTGTGCATGCAAAAAGATAAGCTGGCTAGTGGCTGAGTAATTATAGTAACTCAGGGTGTGTAAATATAGTCTGTGGACCAAAGAAGCATAAATAGGTGCAATAGAAATGGTACCGTTAAGAAAATATGCCTGTGGGTCCGATGGCACTACACAGACACCGCGAAGAACTTAGTTGTTCACAGCACAAAAATCGCAAAATCAAGAAAAATGTTGCTCTTTTGAATAACAACTGTTAAACCACATTCAAAGTCAATTGTTAACTAAAGCCTCCTTAGGTATAGCTCATTATCTAAGATGAAAAAATTACATAACAGTCCATTCCAAGAATGCCTTTTTATTAAAAAAATAATAATAATAACAACCTAAGCAATTGTTGTATATTTCCTTTCTTTTCTCTGGGAGGTAACAATGAACCACCCAAGACTTGATAAGGATAAATTTCAGAAACAACGGAGTGAAGTGGAAGAGTGTCTCATTATCAGGAGTACTGCATTATAGCCTGGCAATTTGAAAGCTGCTCCTGCCAAGTTCATGTTAAGGCGGCAGGGCAAATGGATAAATAGGCCTCTTGCTCTTCCAACCATCTTTAGTTAGGTGCCTAATTCTTAAGGTTATTCAGAATTATTATTAGGTACATTTGATTTTCTAAAAACTTGCAACTTAAACCAAATGCATACTCTAACATGGATTCCCTAGAAATATTTTTGTTAATTGTTTATTTTTTTTTTCAAATTAGAGCCTTGAGATTACCCACATTTAGATTTCTCCCACATACAAAGAGATACATTTACTCTACTATAGGCTCTTGTAAATGACCAAACAATGCATACTTCAAGCCTTCCTGGTGGGCAGCAGATTATCAATGCCAGACTATTGTACAGGAATCTCGGTTGAAAGCAATAGAGTATGATTCTGTCTTACTAAGCATAAACTAATTTTATTAAAACAATACTGGACTTGTTAAGACTTTGGTGGGTAGCATGGAAAACAAAAAGAGATAAAAAATGGTAAAGAGCTGGACTTAAAACTCATTTCATAAACCAGTCTGAACACCATACAACACAACTGCCCCAACACTTAGGTGGATGCAGTGCGCTAACACTTAACATGTTATGCAGCCATCCTTCTGAAGAAATGAAAGGAAAGCTCAGGGATTTTGTTTTATCAGCGGAAATACTACTGCCACTGGGCACAGAACAGCAATGCTGATACATACCACAGGCACTGATGCCTTATAAATTGGATGCTGATGCTGCAATTACTGTCCCTACTGCTCACCATCTGAGTAAAGTCTTCATTACTCTACTACTTTGTCATATTAGCACTAACTTTGGAGTATGAGGTGTGTGCACTGGCTGTTTGAGCTCTAATCTAGTTCCAACATCCCAGTTCCCACACAACCCAAGAGAGTAAATGTATGTTTGTGTTTTTATTTGTTTTGCATGTTTATTTGTTTGTTTTTTTCTTTTAAATTTCTACAGTGGGAGTGACTTCTCTCACTGACCAAGACTCACAAGGTGGGAAAATTAGGAACAAATGACTATTGTCCATTAGGGTCATGGATCACACTAATGTCTCCTTTATCTTTCTTGAGTACACTTTGCTGTACAGAATTATCTTAAGTAATTTGATGCCAGATGCTGCTAAAAATAGAACAAAACAAATAACAACAGCGAAAACAAGAGTAACCAAAAATTATTTTATTAACGTTGTCTACTTTGTGATGAAATATAAGTTCTGCATTCATCCCTAAACGAAAGATTGAGGCTTTCAAAATTTAGCATAATAGAGAGAAATGTTCTCAACTTGATAATGAACATCTACAAAAAACTTATAGCTAACATTATACTTGATGAGAAACTAGATGCTTTCCCACTAAGACCAGGAACAAGGCAAGAGTATCTCTTATTACTCCTTTCAACAATGCGCTGGAAGTCCTAGTGATAACCGGAAAGGTGAGACGAGATGTTTTCCCGGGGTCATGTGACTCCAAAGAATGAGCTACACAGACCAGAAGATTTAAGCAAAGTGTGGAATATTTATTACAAGCAGATTCAGACTCCCCACACGGGGAGGGGGAACCAAGAATGGACTGCCTGTTAAAGCCTTGTAGTCCAGGGGTATATGTTTGCTACAAGCTGCTCTATGTCTACCTGTTTCATCAGCTGATTGGTTCCCTCAATTGTTTTTGCCCAGCAATGGGCCTAAACTTTCCCTGTTTATATGTGTTCTTTCTCGGTTCCTATGCTGGACTTTTTCTGTTTCTATGCGTTCGTACACCTTGTTGCAGCAGGCCCTCCCTTGGTTTCCCATGCCTCCTGCTTTGAGTCCAGAAACATTTGATTATTTCTGCTTGGTTGGTTCCTATGGTCAGGCTGGCTCACACTGCCACGTCTGCCCCTGCCTATGTTCCACCTGCCTTTGTTTTCCACTGGATCCCTGCCCTATCTGCCTGTGTTTCAAGTTAACCTTCTCACTAGATAATGCAATAGACAAAATGTATACAGATTGAAAGAAAATACAGTTGTTTGCAAGTGCCATGATTGCCTACACAGAAAATCCTGAAGAATCAACAAACACGCACGCACTATACTAATAAGCAATTATAGTAGAGTTTCAGAATCCAAAAGTAATATGCAAAAGTCAATTGCTTTCCCATATAGTAACAATAATGGAGTCGAAAATTAAAAGAACAAAAAAGCAAATTAATTTGTTATAGATATACTATAATTTACTCTTAAAAAGATCTCTTTCTTACTATCTTAATCTACTGTGATTGGTTCATTTGTCTTAGCTCTTCCTAAAATCTCCTCAATCTAACATTTTAAATTATGTTCTGTGAATGAAAACTTTTCTTTATGGATAGAAACAGTAATTGAATATTTTACTTTTTAAATATTTATTTCCCCTAGTCTCTCCATAATTTTTGAAAAGGAAATTGGTTATTTTCTCAACATAATTCATTTTCTTATGAACAGGTTTTAAGTAGTTTAGGCCTGATTATACAAAAACTTATAAAAGATAAAGTTTGAAAATTCAAGGTAAGATGCTAAATACTTTACATATTTCAAACCAAGTTACTAATAGTTACTGATATATTAACTAAAAATGAGTGGCAATCATCTACAGCAAACAATTCTTACATATGAGAGAGGTTAAAGTGGAAGAGGACAAAGCTAGACAGCTCCTATAAGCCTCTTGTACTGGGTGATCATTGGGGTTATGGTGGTAGAGCCTGCTCAACCTGAAGTTTGAGATGTATTTACCCTAATTCTATGGTTGATCAGAATAACCACTGAATGACAAATCTCAACCTTGACCATATTTGATCTCTGCCTAATAGAGTATTGATCAGGGCTCTCTAAGTTTTTATGGATGTAGGAATGATTCTTAGCACTCGGAGACTCACATTCAACAACACCATACCTGAAATACCTTGGGTTATTACTTTTGTCTTTAATAAAAATTAACATCAATTCAGTATTACTACATAGTAGAAACAGAAGTTTAAAAATCACTTGAACAAAAGTGAAATAAAATGCCAGTCCAAGGGACAGGAGGTCAGAGTGGGAAGGAAGGAGGGAAGGAAGGAAGGAAGGAAGGAAGAAAGGAAGGAAGGAAGGAAGGAAGGAAGGAAGGAAGGAAGGAAGGAAGGAAGGAAGGTGGTATTTACCCTTTTTGTTTGATTTTGGTCAGAGAGAGTGTTGGTCAGGCCACTTTTTCGGACCAACCTACTGCCTTCTGTTCTGCTATTTACCTGTTCCAGGAAGGTGGATGGAGTCCTGAACTATCATATACCCTGAAGTAGCCATTTCTGATCAAGCAAAGTTGATGAGTAGCTTAAACAATAGAAGTTAATTTTCTTACAGTTCTGAAAGCCAGTGTCTGAGATCAAAAGGTCAGCAGGTTTGGTTTCTTCTGAGGTCTCTCTCACTGGTTTGCAGATGGCTGTCTTCTTATTGTGTACACATGATTGTATGTGTGTGTGTGTGTGCGCGCGCGCATGTGTCTGGTACTTTCCCTCTGTGTCCAAATATCTTATAAAAATCTGAGATTGGATTAAGCCTCACCCTAATGACTCCCTTTTAAGTTTATTACTTCTTTAAAGACCCTCTATCTAAATAAGGTCAAATTCCAAGCAAGGTACTGGAAGTTAGGGCTTTCACATGAATTTTGGGTGAACACAATTCAGCCCATAACAAGGGGTATTTCTGAAATGCAATGGCAATCCTATTTGCCACCTTTGTTTCCTAGCATCGATCCCTCTCTTTTGCTGCAGCCTTGGGTTCTGTTACAGTATCAGAAAATCAAGCAGGGCACATTTCCGGAAGCTCAAGCTCATTTTCCTGCACTGCCATGCTCCTGGCCCCCGCCCTCATTCCCGGAGCTTAGCCATCTCTGCAGAGAGCCATTTCTTCCCCACCAGGCCTAATTAGCAAAGTTTTTAAGAACCATCAGATAGAGTAAATCAGACTACTCTGGAGCCTCTTTATGAGGCAAAACTTGTCTTCATTTGAAGTTTAGATGAGATAATTTAGAAAACACATTACTCTATTAATTCCCCCCCCCCCCCCTTGATCCTGATTTTGTTTTAAGTGACTTATGGTTTTGGCTCTGTAGGATACGCACATTATCATCACATATGAATAAAGAAGACAGGGGGACAGGAACATAAAAGACTCAAGAAAGTACAAAAAATTATTAAAAATATTCGAAATGCTTTGTTTGGAAAGGAAGTGCTCTGTATCCAGTCTGGCGCCTGAAGTTTACAAGGAGATAAACAGTGTTACTCATGGATAATACATAATTAATTAAACCCAAGGCAGTAATGGCAAATCTCTAGCCTTTCAAGGAAGTAAAAGTAGGAAAGATAGTAACTAGTAAACTCAGTAAGCTGTGATTCAAACTAGCTATATCTTGTTGTTTTTAAAAAATACCTATTTATATTGATTTTAGAGAGGAAGGGAGAAGGAGAGATAGAAACATCAGTGACGAGTGAACCACTGACTGGCTGCCTCTTGCACACCTCACACTGGGGATCCAGCCCACAACTCGGACATGTGTCCTGACTGGGAATTGTGACCTCTTGGTTCATAGATCGATGCTCAATCATTGACCCATGCTGGCTGGCTGGACAAACTAGCTGTATGTTTGAAATAGAGTCAGCATCTTAAATTGTACCTTAAATTATTGCTTTACATAAATAATCCTCTGTGGTTGATGGATTTTGTTTTTCATTCTTAAGTTTCTTTCCTTCTCTTTTTTTCTGCTCCACTATTTTTAATTTTCCAATCCTTTATAAAGGCAATTTTTTTTTATCTCTGAGGAATCTTTATTCTGTTCCTTAGAGTTCACCTTTGGCAAGTAGTAAATTGGTGACTCACCTTGATAATAAGATTAGACAATAAAGCTGCCATTAGTGGGTTTTCAGCTGTTTTCAGAAGTGCTGATAAGGCATCTGGCAAAGCTTTGTCATGACCTTGGAAGAAAATGTGCCAGACTCATAGCCACTATGTGTGCCAATATGAATAGTTCTAACAAAAGTGGTTTTATTCCCCAGGGGGAGAAAGTAATCTAAATATATAAGCTGAACTACTTGTATTCTATTTGTTAGTCTCCACCCACACTTAATGCTGTTTTTATGAAGATTCTTTTCTCTACCGATGCTTCTCATCCTGTAAAGCTGTCCTTATCATCTCTATGAATATGGACCATCCATCCATCAGTCCAGCAGAAGAAACCAAACCTGCTTACACTTTCATCTCAGACATCCAGCTTCAAAAACTGTAAGCAAATAAATGTATGTTGTTTAAGCCACCCAATCTGTGGTATGTTGTTATGCCAGGCCTCCCTAAAGTCATAATGTTGAGTTTTAACCTCTACAAATCAAAATTTCACCATATATGGAAAATGAGTTGTCATCAAGGTTTAGTTGATTCTCTTACTTATATCTTCAAATATAGTGCTGGCTTTGCCTCAGGATTGCCAGGCAAATGTTCCACTTAGTGAGTATGACCACTGGGAAAATATTCTCTTAAAAAGTCAGACTACTGTTTATTCCTGATTTTCTCTAAAGCTCAGATGGCAGCCCAGCACCCCCTCTCTGAAGAGTGTAGGGTTGCCATTAATCACACAGCATCTTATGAGCTGCACGTCAGTGATGCTCATTTATCTATGGCCTGTTACTACATTGAAGGCCCAGAAGGACCAAGTTTTGCCACATTCTTTGCAAATCAAGCTGAGGTGAAGGGAGGGAATAGAAAGCAATTCATAGGATATCTCAGAGAGTATGAGAGAAAAATCTGCCTTCTGGTGACTAAGAGGCCTGAAATAGATAACTAGGGAAATAGCATACAAGCTCTAGAGTCTGCTCTGGAATTGGAAAACCAGTGAACCAAGATCCTGCTAGATGTGAAGACCACAGCTTCTGCCAACAGTAACACTAATGTCTTATGCTTCATGGGAAAGTACCTGGATGAACAGAAGGATAACACAAGCTACCCGCAATGCTAACTAGTGTATCACCAGGAATTAGAAATGCAGGCCCAGGAGGAGGAAGACCCATTGAAAAAGCCTGCGGACGTGTTAGGTAAATAGACCCAACATCTAAAGGCAACAAAGCAAGTCTTCCCGTTGTCGTAGGTCCCAAAATCAGCCACTTAAGAATCTTAATCTTCTCTGTGTGTCAGAAGACTGCTTTCCTTCATTGGTGTATGTACAAATAAAGCTGTATTTGCATTATATATAAAAAAGTGATTCTGTATACTGTTGGGCACATGTCCTCCTCAGTGTACATTTCCTCCTATTTTATAATTTTCATGGGGAGCTTATCTTCAGTTAGTTTTTCTATAGGTATCATATTTGTCTTCTTCTGGGTGTCCCTATGGCTTTCCCTATAAAAAAGCAATTGTGTTTTTTAGCATACAGGCTTGGCTGCAGTACCAAACAATCAAAGCATATTGGCAACTTAAATGATTTAAAAATGTGTTACTATGTTTCATAGCAATCTAATATTTAACCGTCCTAAGAAGATATGGCTGCACCATTGTGTTCGGAATCAAGTTTCCTTTTACCTTATTGCTCTGCTATTCTCTCAAAAGGCCCTTTTGTGGTTGGCAAAAGAGAACATGAATGACATGACAAGAGAAGACTAAGCAGGAGCACACCAGCACCTTTCTCTTCCCTCTCTTCTTCTCCCACGGACATGCAACTACGAAACTCTAAGGCAAGCATGTCAAACTTGTGGCCTATGGGCCACACACCTTGTTTATTTGGCCCATGTTAGCCTTTGAGTTTGACATGCTTGCTGTAAGGGATCCCAGGAGGCTTGCAACCAGGGAGCAATGGACAGCGGCAGCTTGTCCTGGGTTAACCCCCTAAACCTGTCCTCAAGGCCACCTTTTCTCTGACTCTCCAGTGAGCCTCAGGCAGCTTCTCATTGGCTCACTTATTTCCCATAGCATTTCTAGAGAGCCAACGCATCCCCGTCCAGGCTTTCCGGTTGCTCCTATGCTAAGCCCTTCCTTGTGTCGCTGTCCCCAGCTTTCATACACTACTGAGAGAGAGAGAGAGAGAGAGAGAGAGAGAGAAGACTAAATGAAGGCCATTCTTTATCCTCACAACTCTGTTCCCTAACATGGGACAGTGTCTATTCAAAAGAAAGGGCACCTTTTTCTCCTGCTGGGGTCTAGCCCCAGCAGGTCCAGGGGTCCCCAAAGGTGTGGACGGAGTCGGCAAAGAAGGAATGACACGGAGACAGCGTTCAGTTGATCAGCAGCCTAGCCAGGATCTCTAGCCTGGATCTCCAGCCAATTTCTGGTCTGGATCTCCAGCGAAGTTCTGGTTAGGATCTCCAGCCAGGTTCTGTGTCCATGTTCTCTTGCTAGGTTCTCCAGCCAGGTTCTCCAGGGTCTCCAGCCAGGTTCTGTAGCCATGTTCCCTCGCTAGGTTCTCCAGCCAAGTTCTGTCCAGGTTCTCCAGCCAGGTTCAGTCACCAGGTTCTAGTCAGGTTCTCTTGCCAATTTCTGTAGTCAGGTTCAGTCCAGGATCTTTTGCCATGTTCTCTCCAGCGAAGTTCTTCTGTCTGTAGGTTCTGTGTAGGTTCTGTCTTCTTAGTTCTGTGTTCTAAGCTCTGTATTCTAAGTTCTGTGTTCTAAGTTCTGTGTCTTGCTGTCTTGTTACATCTGTATTTATACCAGTTGATTCCAATCCTACCAATCTCTATTACAAAGGTTAGGGCGTTTCTTATCTCCATTCCAGGGAGTAAAGATTATGTAGCTTAAGCATGATTGTTCGTAGTTAAAGTGATTAATTACCCGCCTGGCACTTAGTTAAGGGGTTTTATTCCCTCCCTAACTTCAGGGGAAAATCCCTACTTGGGGAAACAACCTTTCTCAGAGACCTTGGTTAAAACACATGGTGCCAAGAAGGTGAGCAAACATATTAAGAACAGTATGCCATGTATGCCAGGTCCCTTGAAACAGCAAGCATGGACCGGCTCCCGGCATTCTCCCTTTTTCTTGTTGCAACAAAAGAAAATGCTCAGTTGTTTCTAGGTGCGCAGAACACTGGTGAACTTACATTTCACTCATGTTCAATTTCTAACTCAGAGGCATGAATCTGCTGAAGGACAGGCCTTCATGAAAAAGTACAAATTAAAGAGCTGTTCTTGTACCAGCTGCTTGGGAAGTGTGGTAAGTTCCAGGCTTGGTGCTTTGCAAATAGTTATAAATTACTATGGTTAATAGTAGTCACACCTACTGTCCCCTTCTGTCCTTTTCCTCTTTTATTTTTTATACTAGAAGCCCGGTGCACCAATTCGTGCACCAGTGGGGTCCCTTGGCCTGGCCTGCGGGGATTAGTCCGAAACCGGCAGTCCAACATCCCCTGAGGGGTCCTGGCACGCGAAAGGGCACTCTGCAAAGTTGTTTTCGCTGGGCAGCTCCTGCGTTGTACGTCTGCCCCCTGGTGGTCAGTGCGCATCGTAGCTACTGGCAGGTCAGCTGGTCTGCCTGTCGCTTAGGCTTTTATATAGATAGATAGATAGATAGATAGATAGATAGATAGATAGATAGATAGATAGATAGATATAGTTAAGAAAACTATTGAAAAATATTGCTATATTTATATACTAAAGACAATAATGAAGCTTTCAGCGTTTTTGGTGAACTGGAAGGTTGGCAGATAGTACGCATATTAATAAGCTTATAAATGAATGAAATGATTACAATTATAAGTGCTATGAATGCTTGGTATGCCATTTTCACAAATATAGCACTTTTAGGTGCTGAGTAGTTTGACATATTTTTATACATATTCCATGGAGGGGAACAAAAGAAGATGGCTAATATCCTAGAAATTGCAATATGATCTGTGGAAAAAAAAAACAAGAAAAAAAACACCACACATCTACCAAAGCTATAGAACCCAGGAACACATGCAATAATTAAACTTATTCAAACTCTTAAAACAAAAGAATAAAAGTTGATGGCCTGGGACACATTGTTCAAAGCTAATGGGGATTATAAAGTGGAGGAAAACTAGCAAAGAAGAGATTAATTAAAAGCTACTACATTTTGAAGCCACTTCAAGGGAACTCATGTAAAATTTATTGCTTGGCATCACTGAAGTGCATGAGAAATAATTGTGAGAATCTTAGAGGCACATTTTTCAGTAGCATAAAATAGAATGCATCCTTACAAATGGCACTCATTTCCAGATTTTTATTTAAGAAGTACAACAAGAGTGGGACAAAAATTTAACTATATGTAAAATTGTCCATAGATATATTACAAGGCAATGAGGTGGAAATAAAAAGCATAGTTCTTGGCACTCAAGAAACCTGGTTTTACTCACCAGTTACACTGCATAATAACTTGGTGAGCTGCTTTATCAGTCACTGCATTTGCAAGGGTACACATTAGTATTTGTCCCCCGGGAAGGTAGTTAATATTAACAAGATATTGTTTGAAAAATGTTTAGCAAATGGTATGTTATGTCTATAAATAGAAGGGAACACAATTGAACAAAATGTAAAGAATAAAATCTACTTTCAAGCTATGTTATTTCTTTCCTATTACCATCATGTTTAATACAAGACAATCAAATAATTCATTTTTGAACACATTAGTTGATCAGGCATTCTCAATTAATTATTTGTAAGACCAGTTTTAATCATGATTATTGACAGTGAGCTCTACCTCTTTAAGAAAATGTTACATTTCCTTGTGCCTGGTATCCCATTTCTGTTGATTGACAGCTGTAAATATCAATTCTATGAACATTTTAGGAGAACATTTGCAGACAGATTTTATGCCTACATATATACTTTTAATAATTTAGTAAATATTTCTAGCCTGTTGCCTTTAGAAGATAAAATTTATTAGTCAGAATAAGAAAATAAACAAATTACTAGAATTAGAGAGAGATCACATATTGAAGAGCTCTCAGTGTATGACAACCAAGTGCTTTGTATTTTATAAAAAGGGAAAACATGTGAGCAGAGATCACAATTGAAAGATACTATGTGAGATATGAATTGATAAATTGACAAAGTTTGGGTATTAAAGCTTGAAATAAAAGGATATGATTGAGTAAAAAAAAAAGAAAAAGAAAATAACTGATAAAAATGTTATGTAATTTTAGAACCTAATAAGGAAAGGGCATTTAAGCACCTGATAGAAAGAATGCAACAATCTTCCAACTCACAGAGATATTAATTTGCTCTAGACTGAATGAAAAAAATAAGTATAGATATATAGCCCTATCGTTATGTTTTAAGGATTTTTAATTAAGTTGTAAACACTTCTATTTTTTAAAATAACTCTGTTAATGGTGAGTGCAAGTTTTTTCCCAGGTATGGCCAAAGAGACCATTATATATCTCTAGCCTAGACAGAAATATTATTTGAAGGTGAAGGTCGTATTCCCTGGGACATTTAAGTTTGAAGGAAGTTCACGGGGAGTCCTGTGATCACAATCTTCTACGGGGAGAAGTAGAAGCAAGATTGGGCAGAGAGGAAAGTGGAGATGCAATTCAGTCATAAGGTGTCCTTGGCAAAACCCTGGGAGGGTTCTGGAGCTGTCCTGCTCCTTCAGAGTTTTCTGAGATGGAAAAAGTGGTTTGGGACTTTAAAAGTACACATCAACCAGTAATTGGATGCAGGCCACCCCCAAGAATAGAGACGTGGATTTGGGCAGTTCCAGAAGCTGAGGGAATAGATTCTTCAGCTTTGCAAGGAGTTTTGGGCAGTGTGACACAGCACAGGTAACAGATTCAATCCATAAAAAAGTAATGGCTAGGCCATAAATGACAATGGAACTCTAATTCACAGCCTCTGCAGGAACAAGGCCAGAAAGCCAAACAACCGTCTATTCTCCCAGAAGAGTAAGGACTTGGTTAATAACTGGGGCTTCTTTTTGTGTGTTTACCCCCACTGCCAACAACGGACCAACAAGAGAAAACCAAATACAGCGGCCACTTCTAAGCAGCCCACCGTTAGCTTCCTTGTGCCTTAAGGAGAGCATGTCTCTTCTTTTCACTACTTTCCTTTTTTACTCTCTTGCCTGACTTTGAGTCTTGCCAAGGGAAGGAGATGGCAGATAGCTTCTTGTTATATAGCAGGTTCTAAACATCTTCTAGATTCTCTTTGCTCTTATTCAAACGGTCTTCATTTCCACACTTATTGAGATTTCCAGTCAGAGCTTACCTGGTATATTCCTTTTGTCTCTGTGTAAGCATCCGTGCCCACACTCTGTCTGTCTTGGAGTCTCTGGCAAACACAGGTGATGGTGGCTGATTCCCCTTTATACAACCTCAGAATAAGTAACTGCTATTTCTTCTTATTTGAGTGTTGCTTGTTTATTTCAACGTTTTTTCTGGAGGCTCCAGCAACACATAGTCTGCACTGCTATTAAAGATTACTCTATACTGACTTCTCTTTCCATCTAATGAAATGATTTCTACTGAGCGCTGATGGTCATGGGGTAGGGGAGAGCAGAGAAGAACGGGATAAAGCGGAAGAAAGTTAGGTTTCTCTTTGTTAACACGCCACGGCAGGCTTTCGGAATTTCCCCAACAGGATACTTGCCAGTATTTTTGCTCTATAAATCTAGCCATTAAATTATTTTCCTGATGACTTTGTTCCAAAAGTGGAAAGTCTTAAGCCTTCAGCTATATTACCTTGTTCTATTTTGAGAACAATTCATAGAAGAGATGCTTAAATTTTTTTTAAATGTCATAATGAAAAAGTGAGAGAGAATTTAGAATTATAATCTGCTTAAAATAGTTATTAGGTAAAAAAATCTTTTTAAGATATTATATACACACCTAAAACCTTAGAAATAATTGGAAATATATTTTTTATAAAATTCAGATGTTCTTTTACACATCATACATAAAATTTTATCTTAAATTCCTATGTTCTTTTTTTATTTCTGAGATTTTTTTTTATACTTATTGAGAAATAAGATGTGAACTTAGTTTCACAAATAACCATAGTTAGCCTAACATAATATATTTGTTACTTCCAGAATATATGAAGAATCCCAATCACCCCCCACAGCCCCACAGCCTCTCACATCTGTTACAAGCCACCGTTATTCCAACCATTACAGCAATGTCTTCCTTCCACTATCTCTATATACAGTTATGTACCACATAGAATTAATACTCATTTTTTCCCCATCACTTCATTAAAGTGAAAGAAAACAGAAACATTGACAAATCAGGTGCACAAATTGATACATTTTCTCAAGTAATAAAATATAGAAGGGCCTCAGAAATAGTCAATATCCCATGACCAGAAGTTCACCCTTGTCAATAAGCATAACTTAATTTTGCCTGTGTCTGAACTTTACATAAATGGAAACAACCGTATGCTTATGAGAATCATCTTAATGTGCTGAATGTACTAACAGCTTGTTCATTCTTCTTGCATTGCTAAATCATAATTTAGGTGGGCATCTATTTTCTGTTGGGCATTCTGGTCGTTTCTAAGTAAGGGCTATTATGAACAGGGCTGTTTTGAGCATATGTTTTGAAAATGTCCACTGGTATATGCATGTGCTTGTTTCTGTTGAGTATAATCTAAGTGTAGTATTTTGCAAAGGTATAGATTATTCAAATGTCCAGTTTTAATGGATTCTGGTAGTTTTGCAAACTAATTATACCCACTTACAATTCCATATGCCATGTTTCTGAATACAGGCCATGCCGCATTCACCAAAATTTGCATCTTCTTAATGACTAATACAAGTGGTCAGCTTTGCATATTTCTCAACCATTTGGACACATCAGAATATTTAATTTATTTGAGAATCGTTTCCTCTTCTTCTATTGTCTGAAATATTTTTTTCCTTTCAAGATTAGAGCAAGAGAATGATCTTTTTAATTCCCAAATCATGTACTTCTTCCCTGCTTTTTTAAAAAAAATAATGTTATAAAATAAAAAAATCTAAAGATTTATGATTTTTACTTAGAATAATATACATCACATTAACATTGTCTAAAATTTTCTACATAAAATGATGTCTTTCTCCCAATTATGTTGTACCCATACAGTCTTTACTACTGTTTTCAGGTTACAGGAAGTTTTTATTCTTGTACTTATTAATTTTTGCTCATTACAGAGCTCTTGCTCCTGTTATTTCAATCTTCTGATTACTGAATAGCTCAGTTGACCATGTCTCTGCTCAATTGTCATGTAACAAGAGATGCTTTACCTGATGAAACTAGCATTCCTTGACTTTGTTTGGCTGAGGCTCATTAACATTTTAATTTGTTCAGTTCACTTATCACTA
This sequence comes from Myotis myotis, assembly GCF_014108235.1. Taxonomy (NCBI): domain Eukaryota; kingdom Metazoa; phylum Chordata; class Mammalia; order Chiroptera; family Vespertilionidae; genus Myotis; species Myotis myotis. The sequence goes on along the minus strand of NW_023416324.1, from coordinate 203,786,150 downwards.
CCTGAAATCATCTTATTTTTAAATGTCTCTCTTTAATGTTATGTCAGTAGCATCTAAGTCTGTCTCAGGCACATAATAACTACTTGACATGTTTTAAATAAGTAAATGGCAAATGTACAAGTAAAAATTGCAATGAGTTGTTTTTCTGCTGACCCATTTTTGTTTTATTTTGGGGTTATTGTTTTTGTTTTGTTTTTTTTTTAGTTTGTTACATTTCTTTAAAATTATCATGATTGGTTCAACTTCTGAAATATCCATTGCACTTATGCTTTAATCTATCACTAGTTTAGGATTTAGACCTGGAAATTTGCTGTTACAATGGAAGTGTTAGTGCCTAAAGAAAACTGTGCTGTCGAAGTGAGAAATGTCTCATAGAAGTATCTGTATACATTGTTAATTAAAGAAGTGCAAGATGATCTGTGCAAAAGGTGGGGAAGCTGTATCAAAATGCTGCAATCCTGTCTTCATTAATTACCTGTGAGACCTTGAAAAATATATTTAAATACATCAATCAAATAGTACATCCCTAGCTTACCTTAATATCATGAATATTTAGAGTAGAAATGTTTGGCTTTTAAATAATGTTAATTAATATATCTATCTCTATCTATCTATATCTATATATTTATCTACATCTATATCTATATTGATCTATGTAATATCTATCTACATATAGCTGAAATATATATCACGTGCAATGTAATAAAAATTTTGTAATATGTATCTGTACATATATATGCATATATATATAGTATGCTTTTAAGCAGCCCTTATGTGCTTGATTTATAAACATGTTACTCTGTCAGTCAATCAGTAAATTACATTTTGATTGTAAAGAAAAAGTAAAGTAACTAAGAATTGAAACAAATGTAATGCTTTTCTGTGCTACACAATACTGGGAGTTTACATACTTCCCCATTCCTACATTAAATGGTGATAGGACTGAGAAAAATAAATTACCTTTTTGCTCCAAGCCATACCTTTTTCCTTGAAGATAAGACTTTGAATTCCTGTATAGTATCCTGGGGCTGCCAGGACAAATTTTCACAAACTGGTTGGCTTCACACAATCAAAATGTATTGTCTCAAAATTCTGGAGGCCAGAAATTGAAATAAAACAGGGCCATGCACCCTCGGAGGACTCCAGGCAAAATACTTGCACGCCTCTTTATCCCTCTGGTGGTTGCTGGAAACCCTGAGTATTCCTTCGTTTGAAGATGCATCACCTCAATTTCTGTTTCCATTTATCACATGGTATTCTCCCTGTGTCTGTGTCTCTGTTCTCTCTTGCAACTCTGCATTTTCTGAGTTAGTGCATTCTCCATCTTTTATTGTAATTTTCAAACCTGTGCCCCAGTGCTACACGTGTGTTATTTGGTAGATGATCTGTCTTCCAAGTTCCTACAGGTAGTATTTAAAAATATATGTATGTACCTCTATGAAATATAGGTTTCTGTAATTTCAACATCTAATAATAGTTTTATCTCCACTAGAAAAGCAAGCCAAGCTAAGTGACTGTGGGTGTGTTACATCATACAAGATGGCCCTAAATTTCTCTATCAATCAGGATATGATAAGGTTTGTTTCTTACTCACACTACGTGTCCTGTAAGAGCCATCTGATGCTGTACCTTGTCTTTCCCTCTGAGACAAAAGCTGACAGAGCTGTATTATAGAAACATTGAGACCTGCCATGCAGCAAAAGGAGGAGTTAGCAAATTACAGTTGCTTAGTGCTTTTTCTAGATGTAAAACATGTTATTTCTCATATACTTATTTATAAAACTAGAGGCCCAGTGCACAAAATTCGTGCATAAAATTCATGCATGGGGGGGCAGGGAGAGGGGTCCCCTCAGCCCAGCCTGCACCCTTTCCAATCCAGGACCCCTCAGTGGATGTCCGACTGCCAGTTCAGGCCCGATCCCTGGTAGTCAGACATCACTCTCACAGTCCTGGATCACTGGTTCCTAATCGCTCACCTGCTTGCCTGGCTAGTCACCCCTAACTGACCCCCCATTGCCACCTGATCACCCATCACTGCCTCTGTGTGCCAGCCTGATCACCCCTAACTGCACCCCCACCAGCCTGGTCGCTCCTATCTGCCCCCCCCCCCCCGTCGGCCAGGTCACGGCTAACTCCCCTCCCCCACAGTCCTGGTCGCCCCTCACTGCCACCCCTCCCAGTCTAATTGCCCCCAACTGCCCCACTGCTGGCCTGGTCACCCCCAACTGCCCCGCCTGCCAGCCTGGTCACACCTCACAGCCCCCTTGCCGACCTGGTCGCCCCATGCAGCCTGCTTGTTTAGTCATTTGGTCATCCCTCACTAACCCTCCTGCAAGCCTGGTTGTAGGCAGCCATCTTGTGAGGGCGTAATAGTCAATTTGCATATTACCTCTTTATTATATAGGATGCAGAACTAATTCTAAACAATATGGTGACTTTACCAAGGACATTATTTGCAAGTGGTAGGGTGATGGCCTATCATAAATATAATTTTAAAACCTACTCTTTTTACTACCCAATGACACCCTCCTCAAATCACTGTGGCTTACAGCTTTTTTAAGGATTTACTCTCCTTTGATATTGAGATTCACTTTTGTTCCCTTTGTATATTTTACACATTAGAAATAATTGTGCATCTTTTTTTTAAATATATTTTATTGAGTTTTTACAGAGAGGAAAGGAGAGAGATTGCCGGGGTCCAACCCCAGCAGGTCCAGGGGTCCCCAAAGGTGTGGATGGAGTCGGCGAAGAAGGAATGACACAGAGACAGCGTTCAGTTGATCAGCAGCCTAGCCAGGATCTCTAGCCAGGATCTCCAGCCAAGTTCTGGTCTGGCTCTCCAGCAAAGTTCTGGTTCGGATCTCCAGCCAGGTTCTGTGTCCATGTTGTCTTGCTAGGTTCTCCAGGTTCTCCAGCCAGGTTCAGTTACCAGGTTCTAGTCAGGTTCTCTTGCCAGTTTCTGTAGTCAGGTTCAGTCCAAGATCTTTTGCCATGTTCTCTCGCTAGGTTCTGTCTCTAGGTTCTGAGGCCAGTTTCTGTCCAGGAACTTTTGCCATGTTCTCTCCAGCGAAGTTCTTCTGTCTCTAGAGAACGTTCTGTGTAGGTTCTGTGCCTAGGTTCTGTCTCTCCTAGTTCTGTGTTCTAAGTTCTGTGTTCTAAGTTCTGTGTCTTGCTGTCTTATTACATCTGTATTTATACCAGTTGATTCAATCCTATCAATCTCCATTACAAAGGTTAGGGCGTTTCTTATCTCCATTCCAGGGAGTAAAGATTATGTAGCTTAAGCATGATTGTTCGTAGTTAAAGTGATTAATTACCCGCCTGGCACTTAGTTAAGGGGTTTTATTCCCTCCCTAACTTCAGGGGAAAATCCCTACCTGGGGAAACAACCTTTCTCAGAGAGGAGACCTTGGTTAAAACACATAGTGCCAAGAAGGTGAGCAAACATATTAAGAACAGTATGCCATATATGCCAGGTCCCTTGAAAGAGCAAGCATGGACCGGCTCCCGGCAAATTCCCCCCCTTTTATTTTTCAAAAGCCAGGCACTAAAAAGACAAACCTGAAATGCTCTCCTGTATCCATTTCAAGAGCAGGACTGGCGCTCTCCGCCATCACCTGAGTCCTGATCTATCACCCCAGGGAGAACTTGCCAATCCTGCACTTTCCCGGGGTGGAAAGACTGCAGTGGGGTTAAGGATAAGGCTTCTTGGGCCTACCTTCTCCCATGCCTTTACATTTACCTTTCTTTCCTCAGAAAAGCATGGACATACTTCTTGTATAAAACGTTCTGTCTGACTGGGAGTAACCTTAATTCCTCTGCTAGCAAGCATATGTGTTAAAAGATCAATACAGAGTCTTTTTTCTTTAGACTCAGTATGGCACATCTTCTTAATCTAAAGATCAATACAGAGTCTTCTTTCTTTGGACTCAGTATGGCACATCTTCTCAATCTAAGGATCAATACAGAGTCTTCTTTCTTTGGACTCAGTATGGCACATCTTCTCAATCTAAGTTCTGTACTATCCACCTTCTTACCCTACTTATCTTCTATAGGGGGATCTGTAGCACCCTGGTGGAGTCCTATCCATCCCGAGTGTGGGGGTTCTCAATGGAGGGGGCTTACCTAGGGGAATCCTGTTCCAGGGGTTCCCAAAGGTGTGGACGAAGTCAGCGAAGACTATCCACCCTCTTCCTACGGTGGAGTCCGATCCATCCCGAGTGCGGGGCGCTTACCTAGGGGAACCCTGTTCGGGCGCCAGATGCCGGGGTCCAACCCCAGCGGGTCCAGGGGTTCCCAAAGGTGTGGACGGAGTCGGCGAAGAAGGAATGACATGGAGGCAGCATTCAGTTGATCAGCATAGCGAGGATCTCCAGCCAGGATCTCCAGCCAAGTTCTGGTCTGGATCTCCAGAGAAGTTCTGCTTAGGATCTCCAGCCAGGTTCTGTGTCCATGTTCTCTTGCTAGGTTCTCCAGCCAGGTTCTCCAGGTTCTCCAGCCAGGTTCTGTAGCCAAGTTCCCTCGCTAGGTTCTCCAGCCAGGTTCTGTCCAAGTTTTCCAGCCAGGTTCAGTCACCAGGGTCTAGCATGATTTTAGATTAAGAAGATGTGCCAAGCTCTACCTGGGGTGATAGATCAGGACTCAGGTAATAGCGGAAAGCGCCAATCCTACTCTTAAAATGGATACAAGAGAGCATTTGGGTTTTTTTTTTTTCTTTTCTTTTTAATGCCTCCTTTTAAAAAATAAAAAAGGGGGAATTTGCCGGGAGCCGGTCCATCCTTGCTGTTTCAAGGGACCCGGCATATATGGCATACTGTTCTTAATATGTTTGCTCACCTTCTTGGCACTATGTGTTTTAACCAAGGTCTCTGAGGAAGGGTGTTTCCCCAGGTAGGGATTTTCCCCTGAAGTTAGGGAGGGAATAAAACCTCTTAACTAAGTGCCAGGCGGGTAATTAATCACTTTAACTACGAACAATCATGCTTAAGCTACATAATCTTTACTCCCTGGAATGGAGATAAGAAACGCCCTAACCTTTGTAATAGAGATTGATAGGATTGAATCAACTGGTATAAATACAGATGTAATAAGACAGCAAGAGACAGAACTTAGAACACAGAACTTAGAACACAGAACTTAGAACACAGAACTTAGAACACAGAACTTAGAACACAGAACTTAGAATACAGAACCAAGAGAGACAGAACCTAGGCACAGAACCTACACAGAACGGTCTCTAGAGACAGAAGAACTTCGTTGGAGAGAACATGGCAAAAGATCCTGGACTGAACCTGACTGCAGAAATTGGCAAGAGATCCTGACTAGAACTTGGCAACTGAACCTGGCTGGAGAACATGGACACAGAACCTGGCTGGAGATCCTAACCAGAACTTTGCTGGAGATCCAGACCAGAACTTGGATGGAAATCCTGGCTGGAGATCCTGGCTAGGCTGCTGATCAACTGAACGCTGTCTCCGTGACCTTCCTTCTTCGCCGACTCCGTCCACACCTTTGGGGACCCCTGGACCTGCTGGGGCTGGACCCTGGCAAGAGATAGCTAGAAACATCGATGAGAGAGAAGCATCGATCAGTTGCCTCCTGCACACTCCCCACTGGGGATGCGCCTGCAACCCAGGGACATGCCCCTGACCGGAATCGAAGCCGGGACCCTTCAGTCCGCAGGCCGACGCTCTATCCACTGAGCCAAACCAGTTTTGGCAATTGTGCATCTTATAATGAATTTCAGTATCTAATGTATAAATTCTGAACCAGGCCAATATTAGATTGGTCTCTTAATAATGAAGACAAATAAAAACAATAAATTATTGTTTTTTTAGTTGCACTGGGATACAGCAATAAATAAGTGATGATAACCACCATGAAGCAGCCTGGTAGGAATATGGAAGTGCAAAATACAATACTATACAAAAGAAAATACTATTGTAGAAATACACAAAGAATATTGGAGAATATTGATGAGTACTAGGTAAAACATGTGAGCCTGATGAGGTTGTGAGCAATGATATGTTTGGCAAGAATATTTGAACCAAGCCTCTGAAGTATAACTAGAAAGACATTAAGATGAGGTTGGGAATGTGGTAGAGAAATACCAATTTGTAAGTAGAATTCATTCTCCTACCAAACATTTATTTAGAATCAATTATGTACCACTAGGTAACATCGAGCACTTAAGATAGAAAGAGTAAAAAAAAAATCTAACCTCCTCCTTATTAATAAAGTCTTTATATTTAAATAGCAAGGAGAAGCCAGTGCAGTTCAAACAGTTTCTCAGATGGAGAATTTGAAGAAAGGTAACTGGTGACTATAAAGATTCTTCTTTTGCAAGTCCTAAACCGCAGGATAACGTGGTATTTAAGATTATGAACAGTGTAGCCAAGTTTTCTAGATTGAAATGTTGGCTCTGTTTCAGGATAAGTTACTTAACCTTTCTGTACTTTAGTTTTCATATATGGAAAATAAGTATAATAGATTTTACCTCATCAAATATATATATATATATATATATATATATATATATATATATATACACACACACACACACTCTCTCTCTCTCTCTAGTGGCCTGGTGCACGAAATTGGTGCACATTAAAAGGGGATTAATTAGAGGAAATATTTTAATATTGCTATTTGCCCTTTCTCTATAATAGAAGTGTTGAGATGAAAGAAAATTAGTAAAATGTATATGCAAATATACCTCCTGTCAGATTCTGGGGTGCGCCATGGGATCCAGAGTCAAGTCCTCACCCACCTTGGCACCTCAAAATCGCTCGAGACCCAGACCCAGCCAGCCCCACCCCCATTGGGTGAGATCCGGACCCAGCTGACCTCACCCTTGTCAAGCCCCACCAAGTGGGGGGTGAAGCCTCAGGGCCCCCATCAAGCCCTGCAGGGTGGGGGGTGCACAGCCTCAGGTCCACCGGCCCGGCACCGGCGTGGGGGTTGTGGCCTGATTTCTCCCGTCAACCCTGCTGGGCAGGGGGCATGGCCTGAGGTCCCCTGTAATGCCCTGCCAGGCTAGGGGCATGGCCTGAAGTCTCCCAGCCTGGTGCCGGGGCAGGGGGCACAGCCTGAGGTCCCCTGTCAAGCCCTGCCAGGCAGGGGTGGGGGTGCAGCCTCAGGTGCCCTGCTTCAGCCCAGCACCATGCAGCCTCGGGTCCCTGCTGATCGCTCATTAAGGCTCATTACGGGAACTCGTTAAGGCTCATTACGGGAACTCAGCCTCCACTGTGGATGTAGCCATCTTGTGTTACAGAATCCCTGTCTCTGCTGTGAGTGCAGCCATCTTGACTGTTATGGAGAAATGGTCAATTTGCATATTCCTTTATTAGATAAGACTAGTATGTGTGTGTGTGTATTTATTGCTTACCACTTCATAAGCAACACTATGAAAGTAATTTCTATAATTAATACATTATTTGGTTTTGTTTTTATGTTGTTTTTTTTCATTCTTTTTTTTTTTTTCATGTGACATTTGGCTACAACTTACTGAAGGGTTATTAAGAAATGAATGACTTGCTTTATGCAAACTGAATTCTTTAACCATTATTACTACTTATTTTCCCTAGCTCATATTTCTTTACTTTCTAAACACATAGTTCATTGGATATTATTTTTCAGTCAAAAGTAACAAAGGAGCCCTAGTTGGTTTGACTCAGTGGATAGAGCATTGGCCTGCGAGCTGAAGGGTCCTGGGCTCGATTCCAGTCAAAGGCACATGCCAAGACTGTGGGTTTGATCCTCAGCAGGGGATGCAGGAGGCAGCCGATCAATCATTCTCTCTCATCATTGATGTTTCTCTCTCTCTCTCCCTTCCTCTCTGAAATCAATTATATATATATATATATATATATATATATGTATATAATTTTTAAAAAGTAACAAAGTAAAGAGTTAAATGGTCAAATTGTGTAATGTGAGGCCATTACAAGGAAAACTTTGCTAATTAATATTTGAAAGTTTAACATCTAAAATGTTTTTATTTTGTTGTGTCAGATAATATGTATTTTTATTACATATAGTTTATATCCACTTTCTTCAAAAACTTAGGAGCTATATTCTCTGAATCAGGATGTCATGATTTTCATTATCATTTTGCAGTGGCAATCACAGTAATCCAACAATGAAGATAGTAATTGGTTCCAACTTGCTTGACAGGCATTATGCAAATTCAGAACTTTCTTTGGTTATGGCATATAGTTATGGCAATAGACTTTATTTTCAATGCACTTTGCCACCTATAATATACTGTCACTTGCACTATCTCATTTTCTTTGTCTCACAGCAATTATATGTAATGTTTCTTATACATTGAAAAGGACAATGAGCTTTTCTTCCAAATATTTGAAAGTATTGTCATCAGAGAGTTCAACTCTAAATGGAGAAGAAACGTTCAATCCCAAATGGATCGATCAGTCTACATAATAAATGACAATTTTAAATGTACCAGTCTACATAATAAATGACAATTTTAAATGTACCAGTCTACATAATAAATGACAAACGTGTGATTTTTTTTTTTTTTTGGTGGGGGGTGATTAATTTTTCCTTTTTGGCCTATGTTAGGAGAAACAGAGTGTTTTTATCACACTATTTTCATGATATTATATTGTATCATTGGTAGATAGCTATAATCACACAGCTATAAAATAAATAGGAAAACATTTCCATGTAGGGGTTTCTGTCTTAGATAGCTGTTTGATGCTTCATTAATATCAAATTGTAGTATTTAAATTGCCAGAAATGATGACTGGAGTTGGTAATTTTATTCACTAGTCAATTAAAAATTTTCCAAGAAATGTGCTTTGGAGATAATACCGTGGCTTTCTAGCCACTGAATATGCAGGGCCTGGTGGGGCCATAGGAGTTGGCTGAGTAATGTCCTTCCTGGTTAGGATGAAACATTTCCGGAATCAAAATGTAAAAATTTCTGTAGTTGAGGAGTCAAAAATATATGACTGCCAGAAATTTACTAATCCCAAGGGAAATTTTATGTTGAAAAAGCAGAAATCCCCAGGATAGATTATTCTTGCCCAAAATAACCTTGCCTAGATAGTTTGAATGTTCGTGCTATATCAGGAAAGTTGGAATGAAAATAAATATTTCAGAAGTTATTAAATCTCTATCTTAGATGCAGAAAAGCTATTATATATTATATACACATTGATTACATAACATGTTATATAATTTGGGAAACAATTCTGAAAAAGTAAAATGAAACTATAAGTAACCAAATAAAGCAAAGTGAAAATATTTAATTTTTTTAAAAAAAAAATATATATATATATATTGCTTAAAACCAGCCATTGTCCTGGACATTATCTGTACAAAATTAATAAAGTTAACATTTCCACTTCCCCCAGGAAGGTTTCAATCTTAAGGTAAGAGATAAAACCAAACACAAAAATATTTGGTTTGGGGTATGACTGAAAACATTAGAGTGTGTTCTAGAGCTCTGAGTAAGGACATCCGACTAAGTGGAGAAGGTAGAAAGGTCATCACTGAGCACAGCTTCAAATTACTGCTCCTAAACTGTGACATAGAGATCATGTTAGGGTGGACAGGAATATGATCAGAAAACAAGAAACAAGTGACCATGATTGCCCTTTGGAGGAATGGGGATATTCCTGGTGGCTGAGCAGTGAGCTCTGTGGAGGTGGTGGTGCGATTACAAAGAATGGCTAAGGTAAAATCTACGAAGATGAGCAAGATCCAGATCCTATAGCATGTGATGAGCTGGGTCTACAGAGGTTTCTTTTCTCTTGAAGTAATGAAGGGCACTTCTTTTCTAAAAGGGTAAGTTCTGTATATCCCCCCTACACACTGAGATTATGCTCAAATATTGATTCTTACCAACTTAACTCTGATGACTTCGGTCTCAGTACTTGCCTGTTCAGTTCTAACTGATTTCTAATCCTCACCTCAAACAGATATTTCAAACATCTGTTTTCAAAGAGAAATGATATCTGTAAACAAAATTAGTGTGCTATTATATTATTTTTTATTTATGAAAATAGTAAACAATAAACAATAGTATGCTTTTCATATGATCTATAGACCATTCTCATCCTTTTTGGACCAGATAAAGAAAATAATGACATGAGCTGACAAAACAATAGCATAGAAACAAATGCCATAATATGGTTTTATAAAAGCATGTGCAATATGTGTTATTGGCCTGTAGAGCCATCATTTTAAAAAGCATTTTTATCTTAGCAGTGCTGTATCAATAAAAATCATGTTATTTTGCTTTTATCTTATTTATAAGGCTTCCAATTATGTTAAAATTTGGCACTGGTATTTTAGGGAAAAAATATATATACACTTTACATACAGAATTAAAAGAGAACCTGTGACTTATTTCTCAGTCTTTGATAAACAATGAGCTCACTTGCTTCTGGGCCTCCAGCCAGGAGGATGGTGATATTCAAAAACTGTTGTTTCCCTGTTGTGATATTTATTATTCAAATAATTTTGTGATGCTTTCATCTCCTGTGGGCAGGAGTAGTAAGAAATCCCTTAATTACTTTCTATTTTACATAGAGCTGCTTTGGGTAAACTTAGAAAAAAAATTCTAATTAAGAAACTTAAAAAAAAAAAAAGACTGGATTCTACCTCTACTCTTTAGACTCTGCCAAAAATGTGGGTCAGCAAAACACTAGTGGTAATAATATTATTTAAGACTTCATATCAAATTTATTTTAGTTTAATATTTTTTTGATTTTAATTGTGTGCATGTATGTTAAGACTACAACATTGAAATGTTTAATTCCTTCCAATGGATTTGATTGCTATTACCTTTCCTTTGTATCCAGGATCATTCATGACGTCAATGGAGACAGACCCAGGCTAATTAAATTTTTTTCTCTATAAATATACACTTTGATAACAACTGAATTGATTTTATGTATCTGATTAGATCTCTGCTAAGTTTATTTGATGAAGTTATTGATATGATTAATATTGCTCACAAATGTTTAGTGCTATTATTTCAAATACTTTAGTGTTTGATTAAATTGTTCATTTGCAATATAGCTGTAAAGATCACTCAGGTTTATATATTTGAAGGAATTCACAATAATACTCAGAACATAATCACACAAGGATTTAACAAAGGCAAATAACACAATAGAGCAATCGTAGAGTTCAGGCTAATTTGGGGAGGTCAGGAGACTCCCCAGAAGACTTCTAATTCTCACAAGGACTCTAATCTTGAAATTAAACCATTTTGTGTGATGAATTTTGCTTGGAGACAACTAAAGGAGACAGATGTTCCCTATGAGGGCTTTTATGTCCCTCTAGTAACGTAGCCTAGACAAGCTAGAAACTTAAAGCATAAAAGGCAGAGATTGTTGGAACTCACCAAGAATACCCTCAAGCTCTATGATTATTTAGAACTCACAGGACTCAGAGAGAACTCACAGGACTCAGAGAAGCTCTTATGCTCACGGTATGAACACAGAGTTAATATACAGGTTAAAATAAGCAAAGAGGAATGGTAGACAGGGCATATTACCCTAATTAGGTAATATGGTAATATGCTAAAGGGTAATAGGGTAATAAGGGTAATATGCTAAAGTCTGAGAGAAACTAGTATGTTTCTAGATGTCTTCTCCAATGCGCCTTGATGGCAATTCTCCCAGAAATGATATGTGACATGTATAAACTGCTTTCTACAAAGGAAATTCATTTAAGACCGTGTGTGCAAGGTATTTACAGAGACTCAGTCATTTATGCACCCAGTGTCTGTATGCTTGAGCTAGGTTGGTTAGACTAGCCCACAGAGCCCAAACAGGCATAACATCAGCATCTACATGATAAAAGGCCAGTGGCCGTCCTGACCTAAATGACCAGATGGACAACCGGTCACCAGGTAGTGCATGGAGCACCTCTAGGTCCCTCCCCCACCACCCAAAGGCTCCTATCACAGCAAGGCTGGTGGCCAACGGGCAGATGAGGCAGCGGAGGGTGGGGGGTGAGGTGAGCACGGCAAGGTCATCAGCCTCTGGCCTGGGGCTGGGCTGGAGCCCTAACGACCTCACCACTGCTGCAGCTGCTACACATCAGGCCCGGAAAGAGGCCCAGAGAGAGAGGCAGGACCTGATCCGCAGCTGCCATGGAGGCTGTGGATCAGGCCCAGAGATAGGCCCATATATAGGCCTGGAGATGCTGACTGGCATAGAAACCGACCAATCAGAACCTAATCTGGGTGAACTGCTAAGGTAGAACCTAAGGTGGGGGCTGAGGGGTGGTTTTAAGGGCAACAGCTGTTTGGTGTAAGGTGTAAGAAAGCAGTTCAATTTTTAAATAACTGGTTTGGCAGTATAGTGCATATGGCTGGCTATCAGTCCAGATATAGGGATTATGTATTTTTGTCTGCCAAGAGCATCTCCTCCTGCTGAAAAAGGCTTCCCCACCCCCATTTAAGCAATCGCAATCTATATAATCTATATCTACACTAATAAAAGACAAACATGCTAATTGACCATACCTTTGCTATGCCTAAGCCACGCCCACCAGACAATCAGAGTGACTATGTGCAAATTAATCAAAACAAGATGGCAGCCGGCAGCCACGGAGCTGGAGCAAGCAGGAGGTTTGGTTGCCCTGGCAATGAAGTAAGCCAAGCTTCCTGCCTGCTCTGGCCAGCTGTGGACTCTGCAAAAGGCAACAAACTTTCAATTATAGAAGATAAATAAACCCCAGATACCTTCTTCCAGCCAGCTTCCACAGGGAGCTTGGGTGGCTGGGGGCTGTGGCCAGCCTTCAAACATCCATCAGCCCCCCACCCAGTATGGCCACACCCTCATGGGGTGGGGGTCTCTGCTGGGGGGCTTGGCCAGCCTGAAAACAGCCATAAGCCCCTCACCCAGGCTGGCCACGCATCACAGCGGGGACCCCTACACTGAAGGGGTTGTGGGCAGTCTGAAAAAGGCCCTCAGGCCCTCACCCAGGTTTGCCAAGCACCCCAGCGGGAACCCCACCCTGATCCGGGACATCCTTCAGGGCAAACCAGCCGGCCCCGACCCATGCACCAGGCCTCTAGCCTATATAATAAAAGAGTAATATGCAAATTGACCCTAACAGCAGAGCGACTGGGAATCACTGGTCACTATGACACACACTGACCACCAGGGGGCAGACTCTCAATGCAGGAGCTGCCCCCTGGTGGTCAGTGTGCTCTCACAGGGGGAGCTCTGCTCAACCACAAGCCAGGCTGATGACTGCCAGTACAGCAGTCTGCCAGGAGCCGGTCCATGCTTGCTGTTTCAAGGGACCTGGCATATATGGCATACTGTTCTTAATATGTTTGCTCACCTTCTTGGCACTATGTGTTTTAACCAAGGTCTCTGAAAAAGGTTGTTTCCCCAGGTAGGGATTTTTCCCCTGAAGTTAGGGAGGGAATAAAACCCCTTAACTAAGTGCCAGGCGGGTAATTAATCACTTTAACTATGAACAATCATGCTTAAGCTATAGAATCTTTACTCCCTGGAATGGAGTAAGAAACGCCCTAACCTTTGGAATAGAGATTGATAGGATTGGAATCAACTGGTATAAATACAGATGTAATGAGACAGAACTTAGAAGACAGAACGTACACAGAACCTAGAGACAGAAGAACTTCGCTGGAGAGAACATGGCAAAAGATCCTGGACAAAAACTGGCCACAGAACCTAGAGACAGAACCTAGCGAGAGAACCTGGCTGAAGAACCTAGAGACAGAACCTGGCTACAGAACCTGGATAGAACATGGCAAGAGAACCTGACTAGAACCTGGTGACTGAACCTGGCTGGAGAACCTGGACAGAACCTGGCTGGAGAACCTAGCAAGAGAACATGGACACAGAACCTGGCTGGAGATCCTAACCAGAACTTCACTGGAGATCCAGACCAGAACTTGGCTGGAGATCCTGGCTAGAGATCCTGGCTAGGCTGCTGATCAACTGAACGCTGTCTCCATGTCATTCCTTCTTTGCTGACTCCATCCACACCTTTGGGGACCCCTGGACCTGCTGGGGTTGGACCCCAGCAGCAGTGGTGTTGGGAGCCTCTCCTGCCTCCTCAGCAGTCCTAAGGATGTCCGACTGCAGCTAGGCCTGCTCCCTGCTGGCAAGTGGACATCTCCCAAGGGCTCCCGGGCTGCCAGAGGGATGTCTGACTGCTATCTTAGGGCCAATCCCCCAGGGAGCGGGCCTAAGCCAGCAGGTTGTCATTCCCCGAGGGGTCCCAAACTTTTAGAAGGCACAGACCAGGCTGAGGGACCATCCCGAGTGCACAAATTTTTGTGTACCAGGCCTCTAGTAAACTAATAAAAGGGTAATATGCTAATTAGACCAGGTCAACCGGCCATCTTCTTGACATCCAACTTCCTTCTGGACAAAGCCATAGTAGTGGGTAGTGAGGCAGAGGCAGTTAGGAGTGATCAGGCCAGCAGGGGAGAGCCGTTAGGGGTGATCAGGCTGTCAGGGAAGGGCCATTAGGGGTGATTAAGCCAGCAGGTAGAGGCAGTTTGGGGCGATCAGGCAGGCAGGCAGGCAGAGAGGATAGGGGTGATCAGGGAGGTAGGCAGAGGGGTTAGGGGCAATCAGGCAGGCAGGCAGGTGAGCAGTTAGGAGCTAGTGGTCCCAGATTGTGAGAGGGATGTCCAACTGCAAGTTTAGGCCCGATCCCTGTAAACCGGCAGTTGGACATACCCCAAGGGGTCCCTGATTGGAGAGGGTGCAGGCTGGACTGAGCGACCATCCCCCCCCCCATGCACTAATTTCATGCACCGTGCCTCTAGTAAACTATATAATCAAGTTAGTACCCTGTGCCCAAATGCAGGAGGCATTAAAGAAAACAAAACAAAAAAAAAACACATGTAATTAAGAGGTTTAGAAGAAAAAATAAAAGATAAAACAAACTATTTTTACATGAAGCTGCATAATATATTCTCAGAATTTAAAAAGGCTACTGGAAGAATTATTCTACTTATTTTCATCTATTTAATGAATATGCAGTTGTTTTTATTATCAACTTCTCATCAAAAATAAAAACTATGATTTAACTATGATTTCTCTTATTAGTAAGACCAGTGGGAAAATCTTAGAATCTCAAGTAACGATTACAAAAAATATATATCTTGTAGATAATTACATACTAATTACATATGTACATTGGTATTTATAACTAGTGTGTACTAGTATATTATTATTGTTATGCAGATGTACAACTAACTCTCGACTAGTTATATATCATATTTAGTATGCCTTTCAACCCAAATATTTATTAGTAAAGGAGGAATGTGTTCAGTGTAATGTATAAAGTAAATAAAATAGATTTTGATTTGGTGTGTTTTTCTAGTATCCACCTTAAATTCAACATCTCACAAATAGAATTTAGGGCACTAGACTTGATCATTAAATGTTTTTAAAGATCAGATGAGCAAAGCGTTCTTATGAGCATACCTAGAATTGTGTCAAGTCTGTTTTTTATGGTTTTTAGCATGGCATTTAAAGAAGAATTCCTTCTGTGAAAAGGAACTTGTACAGAAATAGATTCAATAAAATATCCCTGTATGGAATTAGAACTCCTCTCCTCTTCCATTAATCTAATTCATTTCATTGTACAAAGTTCTTTTATAAATGCATCTGTGCACTGTGGAAATGTCAGTGGATGTAATAGAGAAAATTCCTGAGAGATTTATCATGGGATGTAATTTTTAAATTACCCATACTGTTGTGCTGGGCAGGATCACAGATGAAACGTATTTGAAATCACTGTTTCTTAGATGATCTTGAAAAGCTTAAAAGGTCATCGGGCTCCCCATTGTGACTGGAAGATGAAAGGTAAGTTAAAATGTTACAGAGAAAAAAATTAACCAAGAGACAACCATCCCCTATTTTTAAAAGTGAAATACCTTTGGCTTCTGCTGAGGTATTTTCAAGTGTAAGGCCAAGTTTACTTCTTTTTTTTCTTTTTTTTTTTTAATTAGCAACATGTGCTAAAGAATAAAAGTGAGTATAGATGAACTGATTTGTTTAATCAAAACTACAAGTGCTTAGGTCAAAATGTTGACTCACTGAATGTAGAGTCCCTAAACTAAGAAATGAGGAGATAGTTGTTAAAGTCAGTGGGAAAAAGCATGTGAGTGTTATATAAGATATATGAGGGGAAAACAAATTTCTATAACAATTTAAATGAGCTATAGTGTAACAGACATAGAAGCTAATGAAATAACAACTGGAGACTCTCTCTCTCTCTCTCTCTCTCTCTCTCTCTATATATATATATATATATATATATATATATATATATATATACACACACACACACACACATACATACATACACACACACACACAAAATTAGGATTGGGAACCTGATTTATCCAGGGGAAACTGAAATGCCCAAACTTTTACTTCCTTAAGCAAGAATGTAACTTAAAATTATTGGTAATGTAAAAGCAAGCCCAAGAATAGAGAAGAATAGAGAAAACACCAAATGATGTTTCCAGAAATACTGAGTCTCTTTACATGAATGATAGAGCTTTGATGAAGTTTAGTTAAAATTTGGAATAGTCTGTTAAAAACATTTCATAAGCTTTATTTTCTTATAAGTACCGCGCGCTAACCGATTGCGCCACTGGAGCTCCTAGCTTTATTTTCTAAAGTATTTCCAACTCTGATATAGTTATAAATATGCCATATTTACTTAAACCTTTATTCATCATATATTGTCAAACTTTATTAACTAATTAGGGGCCCGGTGCATGAATTTGTGCATGGGTGGGGTCTGGCCGATGGGGGAGGGGAGGTGGGAACACGGGAAGTTGGCTGGCCTGCCCCTCCCCCGATTGAGGAAAAAATTGCATATTTACCTTTTATTATATAGGATTATTAAATTTTGAAATTAATGAGAAATTCAACAGAGTTAGAAGAGAAAGAAAGAGTTGGGACAAGAAGTACCAGACAAAAGAATTTTTTTTTAATTAAATAAAATAAAGATATCACTGAACAAAAAGTAAGTTAAGCTGTTATAGTGCCAAGCTGTATTTCCCTTAGAAAAAAATGGAGGCTGTTTAAAATATAATTCTCCAGAATTTCCCAGTGTCAAGGGAAAGAATGGAACGCATTACGTTGTTTTCCATAGTTTTTTTAATGAATAACATATATTTACAGTTACCGAGTTCATATATATTTTCCTACATTTAGCTAAGCCTTGTAGGGTAGGTAATGCATCAGCTGAAAGTCTGATAGGAAACCAATGTCATATGCCAATAAAAAAGAAATCAAAATTTTTTTATTATTCACATTTTACCAGAAGCAGGTATTTTTAGGCAAACAAACAAACATTTTTTAAACAATCAAATTTTTAATTAAGATGCATCTTAGGACAGACTGAGGAATCTCAGAGGGAAGAGAGGGGCAGGAAGATATTAACCAAGTAACTTATATGAATATATGCAAAACCTATGAACACAGAAAATATTGTGGTGAAGGCCTGGGAGGGTGCAGGTGTGGGTGGATAGGGTCAATGGGGAAAACAGAGAGACATCTTTAATACTTTCAACAATAAAAATAAATTTAAAAAATAAGAATTCTAATTGTCTGAAAGTGAAAATGACAAAAAAGAACAAATATGAGAAGAATTGCAAATAGCTTACAGGCAATTGCCATTAGTAAAAGAAATAAAAGTGTGGCAAGTACTATAAAATATGGTAGACAAAATAATAAGGAAAAAATCTTATCACCCTAACCGGTTTGGCTCACTGGATAGAGCATCGGCCTGCAGACTCAAGGGTCCCAGGTTTGATTCCAGTCAAGGGCATGTACCTTGGTTGTGGGCACATCCCCAGTGGGGAGTGTGCAGGAGGCAGCTGATCAATGTTTCTCTCTCATCGATGTTTCTAAATCTCTATCCCTCTCCCTTCCTCTCTGTAAAAAATTCAATAAAATATATTTTTAAAAATCTTTTCTATTTATACATTCTGACAAACAAAAAGATCAGTGCTTTATATAGTAGATCTAAGGGTTTGCTAAATTTACTAATAGTTTTAAAATCACCTTTTGATGTTTTAAGATTTTTATTTGCACAACCATATCATCTATGAATAAAGCAGTATGATTTCTTTCTCCCCCACCAAAAATATTTTGAGATTAAGTATTTTTGTAAAGCAACCAATAAATATATAATTACACTATCCTTAATTGTTCCTGAAAATGGCCTTATTATGATATCTTTGAGAACTGAGTGCCCAAAGTCCACTCTTTTTAAATTCCTGAAGAGGACAGACAGAAGAATTGATATTTTTTAGGAGGCTTTATTGCAATCTTCACTGCAGTGAGTAATCCCTTTGTTCTTTCTTATAGAACAAACATTAAAATTGTCAAAATGACCATTCATTGTTTTGGAAGTTAAGTCCTTTTTTATACTCAACATTATTTCAATATTTTATAAAAGCTGAATTGTCTTAGGCCTAACTCACAATGCTAAAATAGAAAGATAATATATCTGGTAGTGGAAGCATTTAAAAGAGATACAATATCTGGTATTGTGATCCCTCCAACTTTGTTCTTCTTTCTCAGGACAGCTGTGGCTATTCAGGGTCTTTTTTTATTCGAGATGAATTTTTGGAGAGTTTGTTCTATATCTTTGAAATATGCCATTGGTATTGTAATAGGTACTGCACTGAATCTATAGATTGCTTTAGGTAGTATGGACATTTTAATGATGTTGCTTCTACCAATCCATGAACATGGGATGTTCTTCCATTTGTTTATGTCTTCCTCTATCTCTTTTTTCAATGTCCTGGAGTTTTCTGAGTACTGGTCTTTTACGTCCTTGGTTAAGTTTATTCATAGGTATCTTAATTTTTTTTGGTGCAATAGTAAATGTGGTTGTTTTTTCATTTCTCTTTCTGTGGGTTCATTATTGGTGTATAAAAAGGCCATAGATTTCTGGGCTTTAATTTTGTATCCTGCTACATTGCCAAATTCATTTATTAGGTCTAGTAGTTTTTGATGGAGTCTTTGGGGTTTTCTATGTATAGTATCATGTCATCTGCAAATAAGAATAGTTTTGCTTCTTCTTTTCCAATTTGAATGCCATTTATTCCTTCTTCTTGTCTGATTGCTATGGCTAGTACTTCTAGTACTATGTCGAACAGGAGTGGTGAAAGTGGGCATCCTTGTCTTGTTCCTGTTCTTAGGGAAAACTATATTACCAAGCCATGGTCCTCAAAACTGCTTGGTACTGGCACAAGAACAGACATATAGACAAATGGAACAGAATAGAGGATCCAGAAATTTACCCAAGCCATTAAGCTCAATTAATATTTGACAAAGGAGGCAAGAGCATACAATGGAGTCAAAACAGCATCTTTAATAAATGGTGCTGGGAAAGTGGGTTCAGATACATGCACAGAAATGAAACTAGATCACCAACTTACACCATACACAAAAACAAACTCAAAATGGCTAAAAGACTTGAACATAAGACGGGAAACCATAAAAACCCTACAAGACTCCATTGGTTATGCTTATATGCATGCATATAAGTCCTTTGATTGATCTCTTACCCTCCACCAACACTCCCCACCCTCCCCACTGTAATTTGACAGTCTGTTCGATGCTTCTCTGCCTCTGTATCTATCTTTTTGTTCATTAGGTTATAATGTTCTTTATTATCCATAAATGAGTGAGATCATGTGGTATTTTTCTTTCACTGCCTGGCTTATTTCACTTAGCGTAATGCTCTCCAGTTCCATCCATGCTGCTGCAAATGGTAAGAATTCCTTCTTTTTTATAGCAGAGTAGTATTCCATTGTGTACATGTACCATAGTTTTCTAATCCACTCATCTGCTGATGGGCATTTAGGCTGTTTCCAAATCTTAGCGATTGTAAATTGCACTGCTATGAACATAGGGGTGCTATATCCTTTCTGATTGGTGTTTCTGGTTTCTTGGGATATATTCCTAGAAGGGGGATCACTGGGTCAAATGGGAGTTCCATTTTTAACTTTTTGAGGAAACGCCATACTGTTTTTCACAATGGCTGCACCAGCCTATGGGAGGCAACCAGGCCGATTATGGGAAGGCGCCTCCCCCATTACCCTGCTGCTGCTGTCACTGCTGGCCACTGTGGCTGCCAGCCCTCGGGCCTCACTTCTTAGCACTGGCCCCACCCTCTGCCCACTGGTGGGTGGGGGGCGATCTGGGGCCAGCCCAGCTGCGGTAGGGGCTGTGGGAGGTTGAGGCACAGCAGGTCACACCCTGTCCAGCCTCTGCGGAGGCATGGCGCTAGGACCTGGCCTGCACTGCTGCCTCTGTGGCTGCCTCTGTGGAAGGGGCAGCATTGGGACTGGGACCACGCTGCCACCTCTCCCGTGCTGCCCCTGCGAAAGGGGCAGTGGCTATGGCAGTGGCGCCGCCTCCTCTCCCACAGCAGCAGTGAAAGCACCTCTCCTGTGGCCTCTGTGAAAGGGGTTAAGGCACTGGACTGGCCCACGCTGCAGCACCTCTGCCTTGCCTCCCCGCCTCTCCTGCACCACTTGGCCCTCCCTTGCAGCTTCTATGGCTTTGTAGTGATGGACATCTGGAAAATGTGAGGTCTAATTAGCATATTACCCTTTCATTAGTATAGATGTGTGATAAAGCCAATATAAGGAGATTTGTGTGAACTTTCTAGGGGATAAACTTATTGTTACTGTTTGCATTATAGCAGAAATCTCATTTTTTTTCCCATAGTACATTCCTCTACCAGTGGTTCTCAACCTTCCTAATGCCGTGACCCTTTAATACAGTTCCTCATGTTGTGGTGACCCCCAACCATAAAATTATTTTCGTTGCTACTTCATAACTGTAATTTTGTTACTGTTATGAATCGTAATGTAAATATCTGATATTCAGGATATATTTTCATTGTTCGCAACCCACAGGTTGAGAACAACTGCTTCTAAGCCATTAACTTTTTCTTTACAAATAATAAGAGAATTTCCAATATGATGTGCCTTATACTGAGTGCTTAGAGACTTTAACTCATTTACATTTTACAAAATTCTAGAGTAGCTACAGTAGCCCAGTTAGTCAATGAAGAACCTGTGAGACTAAAAGTTCCATGATTTTCTCAAGATCACACAGAAAGTGACAACCTGAACCCAGAGCCATATGCTTAATCATTAGTCTAGGTTGCCTCTCTTTTTCTAGTATTGTTTTAAACTAGAAGCTAGATTTTGCTATAGAAAATAATCAGACCTCAAATTTATTGGCAGAATGACTGCCCATATAAGCCATCTCTTCCTATCTAATAATAGACAAACATGGTAATTGACCATACATTCGCTACGCCTCCCATTGGCTAATCAGCATGATATGCAAATTAACTACCAACAAAGATGGCGGCCAATTTGCATACTGCAGGCAGAGTGGGACAGCACCATCCTGCCTGCCCCGCCACCTTCCGGGCCTGCTATCTGCGACCCAGGGTGGCAGGCATCCCATGTGCGACCTGACTCAGGGCGGCCAGGCAGGACAGCGAGGCTCCTCTGTCACCCCAGCTTCCCCATTACAGCTCCCTTGGGGGCCTAAGACTTTAGTGAGACATCCCCCAAGGGCTCCCTGGCTGCCAGAAGAATGTCTGCCTGCAAGCTTAGGCCTGATCCCCCAGGGAGTGGGCCTAAGTTGACAGGTGGACATCCCCCAAGGGGTTCTGGGCTGCAAATGGGCGCAGGCCAGGCTGAGGGACCCCCCCGTCCAAGTGCACACATTTTTGTGCACTGTACCTCTAGTTTTTAAATAAAGGCAACATTTCCTTGAAAGCTTTATAAGATTAAGAGCACATACAAGAATACCATTAATGTCAGCATCCTGAGAGGCTAAATATGCAAATTTACAATGGCTAAGCCAAATATAAATATAGAGCTTGACCCATAACTTGGAGCAACCAGCCCAAGAATATAACCAATTATCTATTACTAGAGGCCTGGTACATGAATTCGTGCATGGGTAGGGTCCCTCAGGTGGCCTGCGGGGTGGCCTGGTGCTGCCCCTTCACCTGCTTCACCATCCCACCTGTGGGGCGATTGATTGGTGCTGCCCTCTCGCCCCCTGCCCAGCTCTCTCAGTGCCTGGAAGCGGATGGAGGCTACACTCCATGCTTCCATCTGCGGGACTATTGACAGGGCGATTGGGCTTGTTTAATAACTGGCAACTTCCCTAATTATTGATAGATAGAGTGCCCCTAGCAGGGAGAGGGCCCAAAGTGAGTGTCCACTGAATCGTCTTTGTCTAGGGGTAGATATATGTTTTACTAGGTTGTGATTGGTACTTTCAAAGAATTCTGCCTTAGCAACATATTAAAGCTCATATCTCCTGCCTGTGGTCTTTCCTAAAGCAGCAGGTTGCCTTAGCAACTCCCACCTAGTTGGGTCTCCACCCTAGGTCCTTTTGTTTCTCTCTGTGATTTTTCTCAGAGTAGGACGCAATCAGCAGGCTGCATCCTGATATTCCACAAGATTCTATTACTCTTGGACTTCCCTGTGCTACTTCCCCTCCCGTGACCCTGTATTTAGCCCTCCTCTTATTCCTCACATTTTTCCCCCCCACCTAAAAGCTTTCCCACTCCACTGCCTGTCTTTGAATCTCTGTCCAAACACACAAGTGATGGTGGCCAACTCACGTCTTAAGGCAAATTCTGAATAAGTAGCCTTTGCCTGTTCTAATTTGTTTGGTGTTTGTTTGTTTCCCCTACCCTATAATATTTTGAACCAGACTTGATCTTACTTACTTAGAATAACGTTGGTCTAACTTATACTACAATTTACTTTATGTCACAACGCATGCCAGACTGCATTTGATAAGATCATCTTTGAAATGTGTGGTCATTTTGTTTTATGTGGTTGGAACAAACAGGATTGATGTGTGTGTGTGTGCATGTATGTGTGCATGTGTGCATGTGTGCATGTGTGCGTGCATGTGTGTGTGTGCATGTATGTGTGTGGGGGGGGATATCACTGAACTTATGTTTAGTTAATTAAAAACTTCATGAAATAATAGAAACGATTGCCCACTACTATTATTGTCTGTGATACCTAATTTCCTGGTGTATTCTTTTTAAAATTACATCTTCATATTCATTTTCACTTTTACAACATGACTCCTGTTACACATACAACATGAGACTGGAAATGTATGCATCACAGGACTCAGTAATTAAAGAGTAGCTACGGATCACATATGTCTGAATCTGATGAATCACTTTTCTTGTATGTGGCTGGATTACTTGAGGTCAAATTTTTGTTATCCTCTGTTTTCTCCAATGATTCTCAGGTTATAGGATGTTGAATTTTTTTGATTCATGAAAAGTTCATGGAACAGAAAGCAAAAAATAGCTTGAAGTCAATGTCTCTAAATTATTTTAAATAAACATGTATACATTTGAAAATATTTTAAATGCTGCCTTGGATAGGAGATGAAAAAGAAGAATGCCTTTATGAGTAGCGGCAGTGATATAATTGTTTCTTATGGTCTTAGGAACTTATATAATTCAAGGTTCCCATGAGTTGAGGAAACTGGTTATCCACTCCAGCGCTGTGTCTTGTGGCTCATGGGAGGGGCAATAGACTTGTTTTCTGAAACTCTGTGGTGGACAATGGACAATATGGCATTATAGGGGTTTGCAATACACATACAGAATCAAAGCAAAACAAAACTGAGATATGCACTCTTATGCACTAATTTTATTACTCACTTAGCAGTAACTGATTGAATATATAATTAAGGCAGCAGAAAAGCAAGTGTTTGATGATACACAAAATATCTTACTTTCTTGTTGAGCTTGCTTCTGATTCTCTGGTCTTTAATTGTTTTAACACTGAACTCTGGTCAGCCTAAAATCCCACGACAGTGATGGTTTCTTTCCTAGTTGACGACTTGCCTCTGCTTTTTTAAAAAAAAAGAAAAGAAAAAGAAAAATCACAGTTCTTGAGCGCCGCCTCAGCACTTTCCTCCAGATACAGTGAGATAGATTAGCAGGCTCCTGTTAGATGGCCTGCCAAGAACATTGATCCTGCATCGTGCATATAAGTCTTAAGTACGAAAAGAACAAAGATTGCTCCAGAAAAACCTCACAGATCAGGAATTTTAAACACAAATTATATTATTAAATAAAAACCATGGTAACGTAAGAAACACGCATTTTAGGGCATGTGGTTTTGGAAAATGAAAGCTGTAACTTGAAGAGGGAAACTGAATCGGACGGTTTTTATAACATTAACAATATCTTTTGGATAAAATTGTGATAAAGTTATTATTCTTTAACTTAGGTCTTGCTTTTCTCTTGACAATATTTCTAAAAATAAACTCCAGTGAGGCTCTCAGTCATAGTGTAGGTATCCAAGTTCCTAATGGATTTGTCAAAGGTGATTCCACTTGTTTGGTTGAATATGTTCATACATGAAATTAATGATAACAAATTTAATTTTAGCATCAACATAAACAGCAGTATATACCTTTCATTTTTGCAGCAGAAACAAACCCACAGTCAATGTACAAAAAGATAGGATACCAGGCAATCGTTTGCCACTGTTGTCTCCAAGTCTAATAATCGAACGCCTGGGAATAATTCCTGCAATCAGCCACTCCACACACATTACATTTCTGGAATTCCAGCCGAGGTCTGCATTTAAAACAGGCCTTCTAAACATGTTCTCAGTGGATAAGAATAAACCCCGAAGAGCTACTCTTTAAACTCTATATTTTTCCACAGATTCTAGACTTCAAAGATCTTCTGAAAACACCATAAAGTTTGAAACTACAGTGCCCACAAACTTCACACTTGGTTCCCATTGACATCAATCAGACTTCTATGTGCATGGACTGAGGGCAAAGCGTAACCTTTTATATGGTCGACAATGTGTTTGAAATGACTACAAAACTCTGAAACTTCAAACTCCGTGCTGACTTCACACTTTGGCAAGGCATTAAATTTTAAGTATTCAACAAATACATATGCTGCATTTTACTCATTTAGTTTAAAATTGTTAAAATTTAAGGGAACTTTGCTTTACAATTTGAAGGTTAAAATTAACTAAAACATCAAAAATGTTGAAGTATATGGTGGCTTTTAAATATCTTTATATTGAGTTAATTCTCATGCAAAGTACTGACATATTAGGTATCTCAATAATAGGGAAAGGAAATTGTCATCAAATCATTTAGGAAAACCAAACTCTCTCAATAAAGCATTCAGAGTAAATAAAACTTGTAAAAACAAAAACAGAAAAACCACATGTTATTGTGGGGGAAGGTCAACCAAAAGTTTGACCCATGAGTTGGACCTGTGTTTGGAATGCGTGCTTTGCTTCCATCTCCTACAAGAAGCTACGCAAGGACACAGCCTTGATATAGCAACGTAGCAATGAGACAGTCTGGACTGGTACATGACAAACCTGGTTAAGGCCACCTGGGCGCTAAACTGAACCCAGTTAAGGCTTCTATATAAACTTCTAAAATTATAGTGGGTGGGTGTGATAAACCACTTGCTTTGTTCTTTGTGGGGTTTTTTTTTGTTTGTTTGTTTGTTTGTTTTGTTTCTTGGTTAGTCCTCACCCAAGGATATTTTTTCTATTGATTTTTAGAAAGAGTAGAAGGAAGGAGGAGAGACAGAGAGAGAGAGAAACATCGATGTGGATGTGAGATTGGCAGCCTCCCACACGTGTCCCAACTGGGGCTGGGGATTGTTCTGAGGCCACCCATGATAAACTTCAGATGTCAGTTCCCTTTTTTATTAAACCTACCTCCTAGCCATCTAGAGTGGTCTGCCTCTTCCGTTAGTCTCTCCCTGTTCTTCAAGTATGTTGTGTTTACTCATCAGAGGCTATAAACCTCACGGGTGGGACACTGTCTTTAGAGAAACTTTCTCAGTGCTCTGCTGATGCATGAAATACGTGGAATTTCTGTTCTGCATCTAAGTATTAGGATTTAAGAAGTAGTTTGTCAGCGTCTCCCCATAGTTTCTCTCAGATCATGAAACTCCATATTCAATAATTTGTCTACTCAAAGGACATCTTCATCTCCAAAAACTACTAACATGCAAGTAATACTTGAAAATGTATGCGGTAGTCCACCCCACCTCTTCCATGTATGGTTTTGCTTTCTGAGGTTTCAGTTTCCTGCCTGAAACCATAACCAAAAAATATCAAATGGAAATAAACAATACATTGACATTTCATGTTGGGCTGGATTCCATTAACAACTCAACACAGAATTCAGGCAACAGGTTAAACAGTCAAATGTGGGAAAAACGTTGTATTTTGTAGAAGGCTCATCAGAAAAAGCTTTTGTAGATGAATAACTATTTAAGTAAAACTGTATGTCGACAGTTATTCTGGGATTTAAGGAATAAAAGAACAATGACATCTTCCTCTCAGGGGTCAATAGAAAACGACTTGACAGTAAATACAGCACAGCCACTCTGCTCTGAAGAGAATCATGATCCCAGACATATGGCTAAAGCAGCCTCCAGGAATCCGTTAGGCAAAGTGCGTAGCCCTTTTCATACAAAATTCAGGAGGTCCTGAGAGAGATGCTTAGCAGCTGGGGCAGGAGGGATTTGGAGGAAGATTGGCAAAGCAGTTATTTGCCAACAGGACTGAAGTGTTTCAATGTTTTACACACTGTTTTCATCTCTGTTGTTGTATCCTATGGTGGCTATCAAGGCTTCATTACACATTTAACAAAGTTTACTTGGTATAAAATTTCTACCCACAAATCAAACATGGATAAGCAAAGAGACCTCCTGATCTTATCTATATGTCCTCACACTATAACTCAGATCAGTAATGTTCTGTCATACATGGTATGGACTGAATGTTTGTGTCTTCCTAAAGTTCATATGTTGTAGCACTACTGTGATAGTATTTGAATGTCAGAACTTTGGGATGTAACTAGGTCTTGAGTGTGGAGCCCTGACACTGAAAGTCTAGTTTTTATAGGTTAAGATTGAGGCCTAGTAGAGATAAACGCCCAAAGGAGATTCCACTAGAGTTTGGTTAAAGATAGAGCCTTCATCAATATGCACTGCTCTCAATGCTAACATTGCCCCTACTCTTATATAATGAATTTAAATTGTAATTTTCTCAAATCTTATCAACACACATTGCTCCAAAAAATAACAAATAAGACAGGATGCGTGCCGAAACCGGTTTGGCTCAGTGGATAGAGCGTCAGCCTGTGGACTGAAAGGTCCCAGGTTTGATTCCGGTCAAGGGCATGTATCTGGGTTGCGGGCATATCCCCAGTGGGAGATGTGCAGGGGGCAGCTGATCGATGTTTCTCTCTCATCGATGTTTCTAACTCTCTATCTCTCTCCCTTCCTCTCTGTAAAAAATCAATAAAATATATTAAAAAAAAAAAAAAAGACAGGATGCGTTACAAAGAGGGAATATTTCTTTTACATTTTAAAAAATACTGTCATTATGTGAGGTTCATGATTTATTCTTTATCATTGTTTAGTTTGTTTATATAAACTGGGTTTTCAATATGTTCCTTTGGGTTTTGACAAATTTCTGTGAATAAATGAATAATCAAATGGCCACAAAATGCTTCAAAATGGTGTGCCTTATATTTCAAAATAATCAGTAAGGTTGAAATATAATTCTCTCAAAAATTTATAATAGGTATGGCATTTTAGAACTTTCATTGTTTTACTCAGTGCAGTCTAGTTTAGATTTCCCCAAAAGCAAACCATGAGATGAGTAGTGTATCTGAAAATAATCATAAAAGACATGGGTCTGAGGGGGAGGTGAGATAAGGAGGACAACAACAAGAATGAACAAAAGAGTATATCTCCCAAGGGCTTATCAGGGCTCAATCTGCTGAGAACTTTCTGAATACTGAGAGAATATACCTTAAAAGTATGGCTCCCAGGTAGAGAACACTGAGCTATGTATTCAGCAACTATTTTTTCCTCATTAATGGGGCCACTTCTTCTCTGGCACTTCCTGCTCACCCAGTATAAGAACCAAAGAACTCCCCTATGGCCAAACATGCTCATAGGCTGAGAGAAAGATACAAGTCCATTTGTGTGTATATAAAATATTTGTAGGGGACCTTCAGGACTGGGCTAAGTGTATATGAACTGTATCATGACAGAATCTTCTCCAAGATTATAAAATCAGAATTATTCTAAAGAGTCCATATTTTGTTCATATTATATGTGAAGTAACAGTTTCACTATGCAAAAATTGTAATGAAAAAAGGAAAGAAAATGGCCTGGAAATTACCATATATGGGCTAATTTTACGACAGATGAAGAATGACTTGCTAAATTATTTTATACTTTTTTTTCTACTGACCTCAGACAAAGTGGCATGGATACAAAATAAGTCATTTGAAGTAAAAAAGCAAGAGTTACAATATTTGGATATATTCTCCTTAAACAAAAATCTTAGATGCTCAGAGATAATAATGTATCTGAAAATGAAAAGGAAATATTGAAATTGTTAAATGCAATTAGGTGATGATCATTGGACTAAAAGCTAGCATTGTTTTGATTGAGTGTTACCAGGCAACAAGAACTAGATAATGCCATTATGAAAATGAAGCCATTAACCTTCAGAATCTATTTAAGTAGAGGTTATAACTCTAAATGAGCTGAAATGGGAACAAACATAAAGAAATTAGCTTTCAATATATTCATTAATGTCAAATATCATTGATGGTTTTCTCCCTGTATATTTTTGTGAATTATTTCATGTGCACTCCTGGCCATCATTCTGAAGTCTTATAATGTCAGCCACTGTGGAAAACTTAATCTTATTCATAAGCAATTTTTTTTTGAAATGCTTTCTTTTTATGGTAATCAGTCATAAAATAATGAAATTCCCAGGTTAATGCTATGCAATTGCTTACTGCAGGGTCTATTTAGTACTGTAAACACCTGCGTTAATATCTTGATTCAATTTAAAGAAAGCTCTTTATCCACATAATGGATGGTTCCTTGCTTAAAATTTTATTTATTTATTTTCTTGAACAATGATCCTTATATTATAAACTATGGACATAAAATTTGAAAATATATGTAAAGGTTTTGTATTAGTATGAAACATTATACCTTATATTACATATTATATCTTGATTAGCTTTAGAACTAACTGTATTTAATAATAAACTAGAGGCCCGGTGCACAAAAATTTGTGCACTCGGGGGGGGAAGGGGGGTCCCTCAGCCCAGCCTGTGCCCTCTCACAGTCTGGGACCCCTCGGGAGATAATGCCCTGCTGGCTTAGGCCTGCTCCTGGGTGGCAGAGGGCAGGCCCAATCCCTAGGTGCAGCCCCTGGTTGGGCTCAGAGCAGGGCCGATTGGGGAGTTGGGGCGCAGCCTCCTGTCATGCACAGAGCAGGGCGGATTGGGAGGTTGCGATGCCACCCTCAGTCACCCTCAGGGTAGGGCCGATTGGGGGGTTGGGGCACCGCCCCCTGTCACATTCAAGGCAGGGTCGATGGGGAGGTTGCGGCGCCACCCCCTGTCACGCACAGAGCAGGGTCGATCAGGGGGTTGGGGAGCTTCCCCCGGTCACTCACAGAGTAGGGCCAATAGGGTAGTTGGGGAACTGCCCCCTGTCACACACAGAGCAGGGCGGATCAGGGGGTTGGGACCCCACCACTCTCACACTCAGGGCAGGGCCGATGGGGAGGTTATGGTTCTATCCTGTCACACACAGAGCAGGGCCCATGGGGGAGGGGGGGGTTGGGGCGTCGCACCCTGTCACACACAGAGCAAGGCCAATCAGGGGTTTGGGGTGCCACAGCCTGTCACACACAGAGCCGCAGGGCGATCAGGGGGTTGGGGAGCTCCCCCCTATCAGGCACAAAGCAGGGCCGATCAGGGGGTTGGGGCGCCTTCCCCTGTCACAAACAGAGCAGGGCAGATAGGGAGGTTGTGGCCCCACCCCCTGTCACACACAGAGTCGCAGGGCGATCAGGGGGTATGGGCGCTGCCCCATGTCACCCTGATCCCGGTGCTGGGAGGCATATTACCCTTTTACTATGTAAGATAGAGGCCTGGTGCATGGGTGGGACTGGCTGGTTTGCCCTGAAGTGTGTCCTGGATCAGGGTGGGGGTCCCCACTGGGGTGCCTGGCCAGCCTGGGTGAGGGGATGATGGCTGTTTGCAACTGGTCACACACCCTTCAGGGTAGGGGTCCCCACTGGGGTGCCTGGCCAGCCTGGATGAGGGGATGATAGCTGTTTGCAGCTGGTCACACACAATTCAGCTTGGGGGGTCCCCACTGGGGTGCCTGGCCAGTCTGGGTGAGGGGCTGAGGGCTGTTTTCAGGCTGGCGGGTGACTGAAGCTCCAAACCGCTCCTTTTTTTCTTTCTTTTTATTCTGGGCCAGCTTTAGCTCTGAGTCTCCAGCTCTGAGGCCTCTGCTGCTGCTGAAAGCAGGTATCTGGTTTGTTTAGGTTCTATAATCGAAACAATGTATAACTCTAGCTCTGAGATCCCGGCTCGCTGAAAGCAGGTTTCTGGGGTTTTGTTTAGGTTCTATATTTGTTACAATGTTTCAAACTGCAGGCTCAGAGGCCGGCAAGGCAGGCGGGGAACTTTGGATTCCTCCGTCACTGAAGCAAGCAAGCCTCATGTTAGTTTCAAGCTGCCTGGCTGCCGGCCGCCATCTTGGCTAGCAGTTAATTTGCATATCTCCCTGATTAGCCAATGGGAAGGGTAGCGGTCGTACACTAATTACCATGTTTCTCTTTTATTAGATAGGATGCTATATAAAAAAAATATTACAATAAAAAAAATTCAGGTCATTGGATACTGGAAACTATTTTATGTAATATACTAGAGGCCCGATGCATGAATTCATGCACCAGTGGGGTCCCTTGGCCTGGCCTGTGAGATCAGGCTGAAACTGGCTCTCCAACATCTCCCAAGGGGCCCCGGATTGCTAGAGGGTGCAGGCCAGGCCAAGGGGCCGCACTGGTGCACGACTGGGGCCGGGGAGGGACATGGGAGGTTGGCCAGCCAGGGAGAAACCTAAGGAGGGCTCCAGGGCATGTCCAGCCCATCTCGCTCAGCCCTGATTGGCCGGACCCAAGCAGCAAGCTAACCTACCAATCAGAGCATCTGTTCCCTGGTAGTCAGTGCACATCATAGCCAACAGTCGAACACCCTTAGCATATCATTAGCATTTTATGCTTTGATTTATTGAATGGACGACTGGACAACTAGATACTTAGCATTTTAGGCTTTTATTATATTGGATTATGTATTAATATTTGTAAAAACTTAGAAGCTTAACAATATAAATATTTCATACATGAAAACATTGAATAAGTTATCCTTCTCCTTATCAAATAAAATGTTATAAATATCTGTATTTTAATTTCAGATTAACAGGCAGTACTTTTTAATAAATATCTTTTAAAATTTAATTTAGAACCATCAAATGATAATGCCACATGAATCACCTTTATATTTAAACTAGAGGCCCAGTGCACAGATTTGTGCAACAGTGGGATCCCTCGGCCTGGCCTGTGGCAATTGGGCCAATACCGGCTCTCTGACTTCCCCCAGGGGTCCCAGATTGCGAGAGGGTGGTTCTCGAGTGGCACACCCAGAAATCGAGCTCCTTCCTCTTTGGTTCCCGGTGCATCACCCAAGAACCACGGCTGCCATGCCACTGCAGCTTGGCAGCTCCTGCATTGAGCGTCTGCCCCTTGGTGGTCATTGTGTGTCATGGCTACCAGCTGGTTGGCTGGTCACTTAGGCTTTTACATATAATTAGAGGCCTGGTGCACAAAAATTTGTGCACTCGGGGGGGAGGGTCAGTCCCTCAGCCTGGCCTATGCCCTCTCGCAGTCTGGGACCCCTCAGGGGATGACCACCTGCTGCCTTAGGCCCGCTCCCCAGGGGATTGGGCCTAAGATGGTAATCAGACATCCCTCTGGCAGCCTGGCAGCCCTTGGGGGATGTCCACTTGCCAGCGGGGAGCAGGCCTAAGCTGCAGTCGGACATCCTTAGCACTGTTGAGGAGGCAGGAGAGGCTCCCACCACCACCGCTGTACTGGCAGCCATCAGCCTGGCTTGTGGCTGAGCATAGCTCCTCCCATATGAGAGCACCCTGACCACCAGAGGGCAGCTCCTGCATTGAGCGTCTGCCCCCTAGTGGTCAGTGTGTGTCATAGTGACCAGTCATTCCCAGTCTTTCTGCTGTTAGGGTCAGTTTTCATATTACCCTTTTACTATATAGTATAGAGGCCTGGTGCATGGGTAGGGGCCAGCTAGTTTGCCCTGAAGGTTGTCCCGGATCAACGTGGGGGTCCTGCTTGGGTGCCTGGCCAGCCTGGATGAGGGGATGATGGCTGTTTGCAGCTGGTCACACCCCCTTCAGGGTGGGCATCCTCACTGGGGTGCCTGGCCAGCCTGGATGTGGGGATAATGGCTGTTTGCAGCTGGTCACACACCCTTCAGGGTGGCGGTCCCCACTGGGGTGCCTGGCCAGTCTGGGTGAGGGGCTGAGGGCCGTTTTTGGGCTGGCGGGTGACTGAAGCTCCCAACCTCTCCTTTTTTTCTTTTTTTTTAATTCTGGGATTTATTTACCTTCTATGGGTGTCACTGGAGCTGAGAGCCGGCTTTAGCTCTGAGGCTCGGCTCCAGCTCTGAGACCTCGGCTGCTGAAAGCAGGTATCTGGATTCGTTTGGGTTCTATAATTGCAACACTGTTGCGGTCCTGCTCACTCCACCTCTGACGGCTGAAAGCAGTATTCTGGGGATTGTTTAGCTTCTACAATTGCAACATAGTTGCTTAGAGTGCAAGCTCTGAGGCCAGCAGCGGCAGGCAGGGAACCTTGGCTTCCTCTATCACTGGAGCAAGCAAGCCTCCTGTTCACTTCAGCTGCCTGGCTGCCGGCTGCCATCTTGGTTGGCAGTTAATTTGCATATCTCACTGATTAGTCAATTGGAAGGGTAGTGAAGTTACGGTTAATTACCATGTTTCTCTATTATTAGATAGGATAATAAAAGCATAATATGCTAACTAGATTGGACGACCTTCCAGGCGACCTTCCAGATGACCTTCTGGATGAAGCTGTGGTGGTCAGAGCCAAGGCAGAGGCAGCTGCTGGGGCAGCGAGGGCCAAGCAACTTGCACAAATTTTGTGCATTGGTCCTCTAGTATCTATATGAAAACCTAAGCAACCGAACAACCAGTTGACCAGTCGACCAGTTGCTATGATGCACACTGACCATCAGGAGGCAGACACTCAATGAAGGAGCTGCCCTCTGGTGGTCAGTGTGTTTTCACAGTGGGAGTGCTGCTCAGCTTATTTACCTGTCCCCGCAGCCACTTACTTCTGCAGTAGTCCTGCAGTCCAATTTCCAGAGAATGAGCCAGGCACTGAAGGACTGGCACAGCTGGCATGATCCTGACAGTGCCACTGGCCTTCTGAAGTTGGCCTCGAGCACTGTGGCTGCTTCCCTTCCCTAGACGTGCTGCAAGGAAGAAGCAATATAAAAGTAGCTGCCAGGTGGCTCCAGACAACCAGCGCGAACATCAGCGAGATGGATCTGGATCCCTGGGCTGGCA
Source organism: Myotis myotis (assembly GCF_014108235.1). Taxonomy (NCBI): domain Eukaryota; kingdom Metazoa; phylum Chordata; class Mammalia; order Chiroptera; family Vespertilionidae; genus Myotis; species Myotis myotis. The sequence continues at coordinate 203,752,562 of NW_023416324.1, read as the reverse complement.
AGGGCATCCCATCACCCACCAGGAGGGCTAATCATGTCCCAGCCTCCCCCACTCAGGACGGGCACCAGATGCAGAGCTCATGGTTGGTGAGCACCACTATGGCCGTGAGAGCCTCTCCTGATTAGGACTGACTGGGCATGAGCCTGCAGCAGGCATGCAGGGCCGGGATGAGCGGGAGTGGGAGGCAGGAGCAGCAGGTGGTGTTGGATTGCCAGTTTTGGCCCAATCCCCGCAGGCCACACCTAGGGACCCCACTGTGCATTAATTCGTGCTCCGGGCCTCTAGTATATAGATAATTACATCTCATTATTAAATTTCTAATTTAAAAAAAGGTTGAAAATAATTTAGCACTCATGCTATTTTAAAACATCTACGGTGTTTTTAAAGAATGCTTTACATCTTTCTTTACAGTTTGGTTGCTTTCTTTTTTTCTTCTGCCTTTTTTTACTGGCTATCAGCCAAAAGAGAACTTGATGTCCATACCCAGCCAGAATCTTAAAAGTTTCTATAGAGGCCTTACCTGGTTTCAGTCACATATACCATCTAGGTGATCACAACACATTGATCTCTCAAGGTTGTATCCTTGAAATGGTTCCTCCTGTGGGAACATGGGCAGAACATACATTCCAAGGACAGAGGAGGGGGGAGGTGTCTAAAATTGCCTGGATTAAGTTTGTGGGTCAACCTGCAGTCAAGAACTCTCATTAACCTCCTCCAAAAAATCTTAATGCTTTCACCATGAACTATCTTGTTAGTCATTGAGCTGTGATAGATTCTCTACCATATAGAGGTAGTTCTTTCTATTCCTAATTGCTAAAACTTTTAATAAGAAATAGATGATGAGTTTTGCCAAATGCTTTGTCGGATTTTTTAAGTAATCACTTTCTTCCCCCTCTCCTGTTAATTTGATAAATTGCCTGTATTGATTTTGTAATCAACCTTGAATTTCTTGGATAAAATCCACTTGATCATGTTGAGTTATCATTTTTATGTTGTTGAACTCAATTTGCTAAAATGTCCAAAATTTCTGCATCTATTTTCATAAGGGCTATTATTGTGTAGTTTGTTTGTTTTTGCTTTTTATAATCTTGTTATCTGGTTCTAGTGTCAGGATGATAATAGCCTCATACAATGAGTTGGGAAATATTTTATCTTTTTAATTTCTGGAGGAGTTTGTGTAGAATTAGTACAATTTCTACCTTAGAAGTTTTATGAAATTCATAACTGCACTAGTGCAAATATCTGGCTTGGAAGTTTCCTTGTGAGAAGGATTTTAACTACATATTTAATAAATTTTATACATATGGGTCTATTCACATTAAAATGAATTCCTACCTGGTTGGCATGGCTCAGTGATTGAGTGTTGACCTATGAACCAGGAGGTCATGATCAGATTCCCTGTCAGGACACATGCCTGGGTTGCAGGCTCAATCCCTGGTAGGGGGTGTACAGGAGGCAACTTATCAATGATTATCTCTCAAAATTGATGTTTCTATAACCCTCTCTCTCTCCTCTCCCCCTCCCTTCCTCTCTGAAATCAGTAAAAAATATATTTTTTTAAAAAATAAAATAAACAAATTCCTTTCATATGAACTATCAAATTCATTGGCGTAAAGTTGTTTACAATATTTTTATCTCTTTTATATCTGTATAATCTATAATGAAACTCTCTCATTGCTTGTATTGGTCATTTTTGATATCTTCTCTTTTTCTCTCTTTTTTATTCTCTGGGCAGTCTAGTTAGATATTTATAAACTTTTGTGATCTTTTCAAAGAATCTGCTTTTGTTTTTACTCATGATGTCTATTGTTTTTCTGGTTTCTTTTATTTTTATTTATTTTTTAAAATATATTTTTATTGATTTCAGAGAAGAAGGAAGAGGGAGAGAGATATTAGTAGAAGCAACAATGATGAGAGAGAGTCATTGACTGGTGGCCTCCTGCGGGCCCCCACACTGGGGATTGAGCCTGTAACCCGGGCATGCGCAAGTGCCCTTGACTAGAATCAAACCTGGGACCCTTCAGTGGGCAGCTCTATCCACTGAGCCAAACCAGCTAGGACTGGTTTCTTTTATTTTGATTTCTACTTTGATCTTTATTACCTCCTTTCTTTTACTTTGTGTTTGACATGCTTCCCCTCCCCCCCAGGAGCTCTCTGTGCCCGTGTTGAGAGTACTGAGTTGCAAGGTGTCTGATTAGCCAATTAAAACAAGCTAAAATGCAGATAACAGTCAAGCATGTGTTCACTTACTACTTCAGTACAAGTGAGAGGCTAAACAGCAAAGAACTGCGATCCACCTGTTTCTTCTTCCCCTTCCACTGACCTAGCCTCTGGAAGAGGGTAAGGTGGATGGGCACACAGGCAGGGAGCCTCTAGCTGCTAAGGAGATGTAGACCCAAACAAAAGCCTGCTTCAGTTCTTTGGATTTGGGGGTATGGGGAGGAGAGGAGAAAGTTCTAGAGGTTGAAAAGTTCTATGTAATGAGAGCAGAGCAAAGTATCGGTAGAGGAGAGAATAACATGATTGTCATAGCTAAGAAAGTCACTCCTAAGAGTGTCAGGAGGCCACTGAGGAACTGGGGCCTAAGCAAGCCTCAGGCCTCAGTTCTCAGAAGCACTATTCAGCTCTAACCTGTTGGTAAATTCAGCTCAAATCTGAGCCATAAACATCCTGGAACAACAAAGGGTCCATGGACATGTATAGACATTTCTTCCTCCTTGTAGTATTCACCTCCCTCGTCTGTATGTTGGAACTAAACACTCCCTGTTAACCTCCCTGGCGATCCTTTGTTTGCCTGAGAGACCTAATTGGAACTGCACCTGTGGTGTTTGCCCTTCTAAGCCCGGCCTCTTTTCGTTCTCTTCAGAGCACAATTTGAGTTGCTACATGAATCTGTTTATCCAGGACTGCAATCTTTTTTGCTCAAATAAATGATTTTATTCTTCTTTTGAGAGCCTAAATCTCTTCTTTGATTAACATTGCATTTCAAGTTTTCCTCTCCTTCCCTCATAAAGAGTTTTTTTTTGTTTGTTTGTTTTTGTATTTTTTTTTTTTCCCAAAGAGCTTCCTGTGGAAGACCTCAGCACAGTGGTTCTCAACCTTGGCTGCACATTAGAATCACCTGGGAATCTTTTTAAAATCCTGATTTCTGGGCCTCATCCTCCGGAAATTCTGTTTCTTTGTTACTAATGTTGTGGCCCCACCCCATCACAAAGAAACAGAATTTCTGGAGGATGAGGCCCAGAAATCAGGATTTTAAAAAGATTCCCAGGTGATTCTAATGTGCAGCCAAGGTTGAGAACCACTGCCTCAGCAGAACACTCCAGATAAAGAGGGCCCATCTGGAAGGCCTGAGCCTTTGGCTCCAACTCTCCTCAGAGACTCCGAAGTGCTGGTTGTGCCCAAGACAGCTCTGGGGTGAGTGAGTAGCTTTTCCCCCTGAGGCCTGTCAAGCAGAGTCTTTGTAATTGTCTGTGGTTGGACCTGAAATATCACATTTCAGTTTTTTTTTAAAAAAACAGGCTTCTTAGCTTCCCCACCCCCTAGGATTTCTTAAGTAGAAACTGAAGTCATTTATTTACAGCCTTTATTCTTTCTAATATGGCTACTTATTGCTGTCACTTTCTCCACAATTACTGCATTAGTGGCACCCCACAGATTTCCATATATTGTTTTCATTTTGATTCAGTACAAAATACTCTCTTGTTTGCCCTTTAAATTCTTCTTTGAGCAAAAATATTCTTTGCATGATTTCTAGTTATTATTCCATTTGGGAAAGAGAACATACTTGGAATGACTTGAGTAATGTTACTTTTATGAGACTTGTTTTATGGCCCAGAATATAATCTATCTTATGTATTTTATATACACATTTGAAAGAAATTTGTAGTTAACTGTTGTTAGTTTCACATACACTAACCATCTTAATTAGGTCTAGCTGGTTGATAATTTTGGTCACAATTTCTATATCCTTGCTGAGTTTTAATCTACTTGTACTATCAATTGTTGAAGGAATACATTGAAATCTGTTTTTGTGGGGGCTGTCTATTTCTCTGTGCAGGTCTCTCAGGTTTTATCTCTCTATCTTATGAAACTGCTATCTAGGATGTAAACATTTAGAGTTGTTATTGCTCAGGATGAGTTAATTGCTTTTACATTATAACATTTTTAATTTTAAATGTATTTAATTACCTTATTTTAAGTGTTTTATTAGTTTGATGCTGAGTTTTATGTTGGATTGATTTGATTTTTTTGGTATTTTTGCTTAAATGTAGTTGCTTCAAATACTTGAATTTCTTTTTGCTTTCACTGTACGTATTATCATCATCCTTTTCTGTGGATCTTTGTTTTGATGTTCAATAGTGGTTATTCTCCTCATTGTGTTTTCAAATTAGTTAATTACTTCACTAAATATGTTGTTTGGTTTAAAACATTCCTTTTGATCTACAGTTTCACTCCAATCTCCTTATTTTGGGAATTATTTTCACCCTTATTGATTTGTTTTACCATGTCTACTCTTTGCTTTGTTGTTTCCTTAAAAAATTAAGACAATTTGAAAAAATGTTTTCTTGAGTTATATTTTCTTCTATATTTGTTTTTTAAAAAAGCTTTGAATGTTCTTTTTCCTTTTATCTTGCTCATATGTGGTGGTGATTTATTGGCATTCTAGCTGATATTATTTGCTTCTTTGTCTAGTTCAGTGGTTCTCAACTTTCCTAGTGCTGCGACCCTTTAATACAGTTCCTCATGTTGTGGTGACCCCCCAACCATAAAATTATTTTCGTTGCTACTTCATAACTGTAATTTTGCTACTGTAATGAATCATAATGTAAATATCTGATATGCAGGATGTATTTTCATTGTTACAAATTGAACATAATTAAAGCATAGTGATTAATTACAAAAACAATATGTAATTATATATATGTTTTCCGATGGTCTTAGGTGACCCCTGTGAAAGGGTCATTCGACCCCCAAAGGGGTCGCGACCCACAGGTTGGTGACCCACAGGTTGAGAACCGCTGGTCTAGTTAATGTTTGAGAACTGAGTATTTTGTTGCTATGTATTTTTGTGGCTGTTGATTGAGCTGAAACATCGATAAATGGAGAAAACTCTAATAACACAATATGTTATATTTATTGGAAAATTGGGTCTTTGTTCCTTTTCTGAAATTTGATCAAGTGTTCTTAAAATAAACTCATAAGGTGGCAGTCAGAAATTTAGATATTTTTCTAGAACTCAGTGAATGGTCCTGGATCTTTGCATATATAATTTGGAGTCAGATATGTTCTTTTCTTTAGTTCATTGCTTTCTCCCTAGAAGCTATTCTAATGATTTCTCAATATGAAAAGGAAAATGATAGATACCTAGTCTGGTTTTTGTCTATCTGTTTGTTTGTTTTTGCTATGAAATTGGGGGAACATAACTAAGAGTTCTCAGGATCCTGCTGACCTGCCTTTTCAGCTTCTGTTGGTTGTCCAATGGTTGGGTGGTAGACCTATTTTCTGCTCCTCTTCCTTGAGTCACCCACAAACTGTTCTTTTGTTTGAACTTTCAAAGAACAATTGTATAAGATTATGTCCTTTATTTAGTTAGTTGGTGATGATATTCTATCACTGCTTCATTTTTAGTTCACTCATAGTTTTAGGTATCAGGAGAAAACAATTTTTATTGCAGTTTGATGAAACTGATACCTAAACTGAATTCTTCTGATACAACTGTATTTAATTCTCATTTGTTTTGGTTTTATTTTTAGAGAAAATGCAACTGAAAAACAAACTTTTGTTTTGTTTTGTTTTTAACCAGAATGAATATACCATTCAACTATCCCTAAACTCAGCATATGTACAAAAAATTGAAAAACAAATAAAAACACACAAAGACTATTTAGTTAAAACTGGACTAGTGGTCAGTGGAAGTTATCTTTACTAATTGAGCATTTCAGTTTATAAACTTTATTAGCTGAAAAATACTATGTTTAATTTGCAATGTGAGTCAAAATAGAATAAATAAGCAATAATGATTAATATTCCTAATGTTAGGATAAGAAACTATTGGAAGGTTGTCTAATTAGAATCTGATTTTATCAAAATGGTATTGGGCAAATATATCCGTTTCAAATTATGCATTTCAAACATTGAGTTTCACACTAAAATGAAAATTTTCAATATTTCAAATAACCTGACATTGCCAAGTATCCTTAGCAATTAGTTTAATACGTGTAAGAATTGTAGTCAAGCTTTAATATATGTGTAGAGGCATAGTGAATGAAAAAGTCGGTTCTTCTATAAGCATATCTTTGGCTATTCATAAATCCAGAAGTAAAGTATATAAATTGTGATTCTATTACTTTCTCATCCTAACATATAATTCATACTTACAAGGCTGTCATTAGGCAGGTATTTAAAAGATGATAGTTCCTTTCAGTTCAGATGGCTTACCTTGAAATTTACCTTTAAATTAAATACTCAACTCTCTTTCCCCTGCAAAGCCCCATCTATCCCCTAGACCTTTACTTTTGTTTCCCCTACATGAGGCTCTACACTCTTTTAAACTAGCTGTCATTTTTATTTCACTTTAGAAATTGTGAAGTGACTGAAGGGAATTTAAAAGGGGATAGTCTGAGGGACCCATGTATAAGTTGCTGCTCAAGGTAATGGGGAAAGTCTGTAATAGGTAAAAATTATAAAATTCATGATTTTCAGGAAAAGTTAATCTAACTTTAAACTTTTGATTGAATATGTTTATTTGATGGCAACTTTAGTGAACTGAATTGGCATAGTATACCAGAATGTAAAATAATAAATTATGATAACTTAAATGTAAATAAATATATGAAAGGATTTGGATCAAAAGGTAAAATCCAAATACTAAGTGATGTTTATTTTTTGTTTTTGAGTGACAAAAATAATCCCTTAATGCAATAAAATGTCCTGGAAATGAGATGCAAATAAAAGGAAAATAAAATAATAAAAATAGATTCTAGAAAATCATACAAACCATCTGATCTTTTGGAACTTATGCCAGAACAAACCATTTGAATTTTCGTTGCCACTATCCTGTAATTAATATGTTAATGATAGTATAATACTGGCATCAGTCACTATTTACTTTAGGATTTAGCGGGCTCTACCTGTTCATTTTGTGTCCAGCCAGATGTACATAGAGCTGAAAATTATACAGTCAGAGAAGCATCTGGAAATGGATGTTATGTTTGGAAGCAAATCTAACAAAATAATGTTTTTCTCTCATAGAAAAGCTCTCTAAATAATAGAAAAAACACATTCTTTTGTTGCAAGTTTCTTTCTAATCTGTTGCTTTATAAGACAGCATAGACGTGTATGTGGTCTTATATCTGTTATAAGCAATATAATCATATGTGTGATATTAGCAAGTAATTATTTTGATAGAATGCAAAGTTGTTAACCTGGTACATATTTTGCTGGGTATGTGTTGGTGTATTTATGTGTTTTCTGTAATATATATGAGTGATAAGATTAAATATAGGAACAAAAGTGAATTATACAAAATCTAAAAAATTCAAACTAATAATATTTAAAGCTGATATGTATTATATTATTCCAGCTGTGTGCAGGTTAATTGAGTATTTGTGTATATATTTATTGTTTTTCTGTATGATATGTAGATGTGTATATGTATGAGGTAGATGTATGGAAAAATTAAAATAAATGTTCATGAAGGAATAGCTAAAATAATCAGGCATAAAGCAAAATGATAAAATGTGGGGTATGCAGAGAAAGGTCATGGTGTCCCCATCAGGGACAAATGCATATGCAGCAGATGGACAGTCTAAAATTATGTAAACTAACAAATGATGAATGATGTGGAGGGGGAGGTTAGGGTGTAGGGGGGTGAGTGATGAGTAGACAATACTACTAAAAATGCTAAGCCTACCCATGCCAACTTTGATTCATCTATCCATCATCACCTCAATGTGGGCATTTGTGTTTGAATCACCAAATCAACATACAGTGCTAACTTAATTTAGACAAAAATAGCTTTTTAAAAATAAAATTTAACTAGCTAATCACTCCAATTATCCATTTTCCCTGTGGTAATCTAGCTTCATGAGCTTTCCAAGCTATAGTAAGAATAAAGATATGATGAGCCCATTTTTAATTTGATTATCTCAGACAATATTAGGAGTCTATTCTGGTCATTCAAGAAATTCAAATGACTTTTATGTAAATACTAGAGGCCCAGTGCACAAAAATTTGTGTACTTGGGCGGGGGGGTTCCTCAGCCCAGCCTGTGACCATTTGCAGTCCAGGACACCTTGGGGGATGTCCAACTAAAGGCTTAGGCCCCCAAGGGAGCTGTGACGAGGAAGCTGGGATGACAGAGGAGCCATGCTGTCCCGCCCTCTCACCCTGGGTTGGGTTGCACATGGGACCCCCAGGTGGGCCAGCTGATTGCTGCTGCCATGCCTGGCCTCCCTGGGTCGGGTCGCACACGGGATGCCCGCTGCCCCAGGTCGCAGATACCGGGCCCAGATGGCAGCAGGGCAGGCGGGATGGCACGGACCCACCCTGCCTGCAGTATGCAAATTAGCCGCCATCTTTGTTGGTGGTTAATTTGCATATCGTGCTGATTAGCCAATGGGAGGCATAGTGAAGGTATAGTCAATTACCATGTTTGTCTATTATTAGATAAGATTTTTCTTAATCCCACCAATAAAAACAAACACACATAAACTAAAACTGTATACGTGTGACAATTAAATGTGAAAATTTAAATGTTTGAAATAAATTTCTCAGTTGAATGCATTATAGTATAATCTATTTGTTTATTTCATGTGAATTATTCACCTGGGTATAAAAAGCAAAACATTTCACAGGAAAAACTAAAATATATATATTTTTTGACAAAACAAATGATATTCCCTTGTCCTGATCAGCTCTTCCAGGCTCATCTTTGATTATATAATACCAGAGGCCTAGTGCACAAAATTCATGCACTTGGCAGGGGGTGTCCTTCAACCCAGCCTGTGCCCTGTTGCAGTCTGGGAGCCCTTGGGGGATGTCTGACTGACAGCTTAATGCTGCCATGGAGACAGGAGAGATTCCTGCCACTGCGGCTATGCTTGCCAGCCATGAGCCTGGCTTCTGGCTAAGCAGCACTCCCCCTATGGGAGTGCACTCACCACCAGGGGGCAGCTCCTGCATTGAGCATCTTCCCCCTGGTGTTCAGTTCACATCATAGCAACTGTTTGACCGGTTGACTGTCTGCCCCTTGGTGGTTAGTGCATGTCATAGTGAGCGATTGAGCAGCCTTAGCATATCATTAGCATACTAGAGGCCCGGTGCACAAAAATTTGTGCACTTGGGGGTAGGGGGAGTCTCTCAGCCTGGCCTGTGCCCTCTCGCAGTCTGGGACCCCTTGGAGGATGACCACCTGCTGGCTTAGGCCCGCCCCCTGGGGGATTGAGCCTAAAATGGCAATCAGACATCCCTCTGGCAGCCCGGCAGCCCTTGGGGGATTCCCACTTGCCAGTGGGGAGAAGACCTAAGCTGTAGTCAGACATCCTTAGCGCTGCTGAGGAGGCAGGAGAGGCTCCCACCACCACCGCTGTACTGGCAGCAGTCAGCCTGGCTTGTGGCTGAGCAGAGTTCCCCAATGTGGGAGTGACTGACCACCAGAGGGCAGCTCCTGCATTGAGCGTCTGCCCCCTAGTGGTCAGTGTGTGTCATAGTGACCAGGCATTTCCAGTCTTTCTGCTGTTAGGGTCAGTTTTCATATTACCCTTTTACTATATAGTATAGAGGCCTGGTGCACGGGTGGGGGCTGGCTGGTTTGCTCTGAAGGGTGTCCCAGATCAAGGTGGGGGTCCCGCTTGGGTGCTTGGCTAGCCTGGATGAGGGGCTGATGGCTGTTTGCAACTGGTCACACCCCCTTCAGGGTGGGGGTCCCCACTGGGGTGCCTGGCCAGTCTGGATGAGGGGCTGAGGGCCATTTTCAGGCTGGTGGGCGACTGAAGCTCCCAGCCTCTTTTTTTTTCTCTTGGATTTATTTACCTTCTATAGCTGTCACTGGAGCTGAGAGCTGGCTCCAGCTCTGAGGCCTTGGTTGGCTGAAAGCAGGTATCTGGGGTTTGTTTGGCTTCTATAATTGAAACATTGTTGCTTCTGGAGCTCAGAGCTGGGCCACAGCAGGCAGGGAACCTTGGCTTCCTCCATCACTGGAGCAAGCAAGCCTCCTGTTCGCCTCAGCTGCTTGCCAGCTGCCATCTTGGTTGGCAGTTAATTTGCATATCTCACTGATTAGCCAATGGGAAGCATAGCGGAGGTATGGTTAATTACCATGTTTGTCTATTATTAGATAGGATTACGCTTTGATGGGTTAAATGGCTGACTGGATGACCGGACACTTAACATATTAGGCTTTTATTATATAGGATATGCTTCTGATTGGAGACAGCTGTTGAAATGTATAAATTCTCAGTTGCCTGCCAAACAATATAACCGAGGAGGAATGCACCTGCTGCAGGAAACTGGGAACAATGCAAATACGTAAACTCAAACCCCAGGCCCATGATATGGATACAAGCATTGGCTAAAACTACTGCATTGTAACTTGCAGTGTGTCAATTAATGACACATCTCATGTTTTAATATTCATAACCAATGTCAAGAAGAAACTTATGGATCATTCTAATCTCTCCTTCTATACATATGTAGAAATGGTGATTCCCCTAGGAAACAAGATGCAGATCAGTTATGGGGCCTTACATAGCCTCCTAGCACTTATCTGCCATATTAGTAAGAATGGGGGTACCGTGCTCCCAATATCATGCACACAGATGTTCAGTGTGTTTACCTAGATCTGTAAGGAGAGATTCTATAGAACAACGAACACTTGGCTTAATGAATATCATAGAGTGAGTTGAATATTAATAGGCAACTAAAATGTATCAAAATTTTGGGGAGACATATTAATGTCAATTTCCTTTAAATATATTTTATTGAGTTTTTACAGAGAGTGATAGAGAGTTAGAAACATCTGTGAGAGACAAACATGGATCAGCTGCCTCTTGCACACCCCCTACTTGGGGTGTGCCCTCAACCAATGTACATGCCCTTGACTGGAATCGAACCTGGGACCCTTCAGTCTGCAGACCAATGCTCTATCCACTGAGCCAAACCAGTTAGGGCTCAATTTTCTTTTTTATGTTTTATTTTATTTTTTTTCCATCACCATTTAGCCCACCTATGCCATCTTCCACCTCCACACTCCCATCCTCTGCAATCTGTTGTCCATGTCCAAGAATTCCCTCTATATATTTTTTATTTTTTGCTCAATCCTTCCATTCCCTCCCAAACTCCCTGCCCCAACCAGAGCTGTCTGCCTTCTCTCTATCACTCTATCAATGAATCTGTCTCTATTTTGCTTGATAGTTCAGGTTGTTCATTAAATTTCACATATCAGTGATATCATATGGTATTGCTTATAGGAAATTATGAAATATCCTGTGACTAGTTCTGAAAGGAGAGAAGAAATATATTCTCTCTGAAGATTCAAAATCTAATTGCTAAGCTTTTTAATAAGTAAGTTCTAGTGCATGTGTGAAATAGATTTCTTTTAGTCCTTTGGATGATGAAGCAGCAGGTATCTGTACTATTCCCCATACCTTTTGTTGTAAAATATCTACCTAACTGAACAACAAGAACAATCATGCTGTCTTTTTCTTACATGAATTGATAAAATTATAGGTATAAATATAATAGTTTAAATCATTTCAAATTGTTTCAAGCCCTTCTTAATTATGACACATAATGTTGCTATAAATCCTCAATGCGTTGATTATTTTCATAGATATTATTTATCCTTGCTAACAAGATAGAGTCAGAATGTGGGAAAAAAGACAAACTACAGATAAAGCTAATTATTATGTGTATAATCAGATGTTAGAAGCTTAACATACATAAAAAAATTTCCACACAAAATATAATATTATAATAAAAAGAAGGGCTGGAATAGATTTGGTTCTTTTATACAGTATTTCTCATAAGCTTAACAACATATTTATGGAATTATTTTATGGTTAGCTTTTTCATGTGTGTGATCATGGTAGATTAAAATGACATTGATGTCATTACCACATTATGAGAATGTTCTTATGTGATTATGAATGGATTAGATAGAGTAATAGCTTCACAGCCCACTGGCTGCAGAGTGATTCCTAGAGAGAAAAGGTGTTTTATCTCTTGCTACTTACAGAAGTAGCCCTACATTTAGTGATTTAAGTATTAACCATTCTGTCAGCTCACAGTTGTGAGTCTGCTGGCTGATTCTTCTGTTCAGAGAGAGCTCAGCTGCTAACTGCTAAACTTACCCATACAGTGACTGTCAACTGCTGGATCAGCTTGTCTGGATGATCAAGGGTGTCCTCACTCACATGTATGACTTTTGCAGTCTGTTGTATGAGGTGATGGGTGCACCTGAGTTTTTTCTCTTAATACTCAGCAAGCCAGCCTAGATTTCCTCAAACAGCGATAGCATGATTACACAGCTGCAAGAGAAGCCATCCCGTGTCCAAGCCCTTAGTAAGCCTGCACTTGTGCCATGTTTTCTAGCAAAGTCTATTGGTTCATGACAGTTACATGGCCATTCCAGGTTCAATAAGCCCCACCTACTCATACTATGCATAGAAAGGAAGGACTCTGTGGGCATCTGCTAATGCATCACAGCCATCCTCTGGCTGAAAGTTATTCATGTTTCTGTCACATGGAAAATGTGCTCACTCTTATTCCAGGGACCCAAAAATGCCTCATATAATTCTGCCCTTTGTGATCGAAAATCATGGTCTAAAAGGCAGCCTTGGGCATGTGTGTATGTGTGTGTGTGTGTCTGTGTGTGTGTGTGTGTGTGTGTGTGTGTGTGTGTGTGTGTGTATGTTGAGCTAAAGATATGAATTGCTTTCACCCTTCCCCCCACAGAAACAATATCTATAAGGATGTGCTAGAAATGTATATTAAACACTTACTTCAGTGTTCCAAATTACAGCACATGATAGCTTACCAGCTGTTCTACTACAGAATAATAGAGGTCACCCTTTATCCGGCTTGCTATACAATTTCCTCATTGATTTTTCTAGCTTCCATGAACAGATTATTCACTAGTTTCTAGCCTCCCTTAATTGTTTCTTCACTGCTTTTTTGAGTCATCGCTACCTCCCATTCCCAAGATTAATGGCACTTATAAGTACAGCATCTCTATTAATTATCTATCGCCATATAACAAACTACCCCCAAAATGTCAGTGGCTTAAACCAATAATTATGTATTTGGCTCCTGATTTTGTGTGTTGGCAGGGAAGTCTTTCCTGACCGGGCTGGCCTCACTGTTCTCTGCTGGGCTAGCTTATGCATCACCTTGCGGCTGGCAGGTCAGCCAGGAGATGGATGATGGTGGATGATTTGTGGTGGACTAGCTCACATGACTGGGACTTGGCAGGCTCGTGCCAAATCGGAGGAGGCTGGTTCATGTGTCTCTTTTATTCAGGATTATAGTCTGTGCTTCTTTACATGGTATTTAAAAAGTTAACAATACTGCAAGACAGGGTAACCTCAAAACTCAAGCACTTTCCAAGCCTGCTTTTTATCATTTGCTAGGTCCCATTGGACAAACAAACAATGCAAGTATCACAGGTTTAAACATTTAAACCCTTCTTGATAAGAGTGAAAGTATATGTTAAGTTTTGCAAGTCATCGCACAACATTAAATAAAGTATGTTTCTTGTTTATATAAACATTTAAAAAAAAAAAACTTTTTTAAAGAACAATTAGCCACAAAGAATTCAGTGGGTAGTTGTCAGTCAGGAAAATGATAGGATCTATTGGAAAGATGAAGAACCTCATGGAAGAAAATTCTCCCTGTATTTCTCAACATTTCTGCTTTGCCTGGGCCTTCAGAGAAAAGGAAATAGACAAGCTGTAATCTAGAGACTATCACTTACCTGCAGGACTCTGCTCTCATCTTCTCACCCTAGAGACATTTGCTCACATTCCTGAGGAATACACCTAGAGATGTTTTGTCCTCTCCTAGAGAATTTTACTTCCCAGAATGAAAGAGAAGATCTTTCTATTTCTAGAAGGGAAAATGGGCAGTTATGCTAGCAGCATGAGACAAGTACTACGTCTCATAATTTTAGGGTTCCTCTACTGTTGTGAACCCCTACTGCATGTGAAGGTGAGCATCTGGCTCCTAAGCAAGCTGTGGAGGAATGTGTGTGCAATGCCCTGGAGACTGTTCTCTGGTCCAGAGACCTGTGTTTTCTGTCAGAATAGGAATGTAAGAATATTAATTAATATATACTGTGCAGAAGCAAAATACTTGGTAGCATTATCCCTTTGGGTAATCAACTAAGACTTTATTGAAGTTTGTGGACCTGAGAATGACTTCGGAAAACAGAATAGTAGAAATATAAATTTTTTATCACTGGCTGCCTTTAACTAAAGTATAGGTGAGCTTGAACAATAAAAATAGACTTATTTGCAAACTTGAAAGGCCTGAAAATTGAATATACATGATATATGAAGCCTCAAAAACATGAAAAGTGTGTATTGTTTCTGGAACCCAAAGAATAAGAAATAATTGGCTCTTTGTAATAAAATTTAAAAAAAAAGAAAGAAAGCGAAAAGACAATGTCTAGAAGTTTGATGAAAAGAGTTGGTAAAGCCCACTTTTTTCAGACTTTAATGCCATTATAAAAGCTTTTGAATGGCAGAATCCCATTTATATTCAGCCCTGCTCCAAAGATAAAAGGAAGCTTTTAGCCTTTCTTTCCCATGCCCAGGGCTCTAAGATTGCCAGCACTAGTTTAAGGGTGTGTGGTGGGTGGATTCTTAGTCCATTCAGAATCAAGGTGCCCCCAGTTTCAGAGTCTGCTGAGGCCTGCTTCCTAGCTCAGGGACAGCTGTCTTTTCTCTGTGTCCCGTGTGGCAGAAGGGACAACTGAGCTCTCTCTGGGTTCCCTTTAGTAAAGGCACTGATCCCATTGACGAGGGCTCCACCATCATGACATGATCACCTCCCATAGTCCCCACCTTCATACACCATCACATTGAGGATTAGGTTTCAGCATATGAATTTTGGGGGTACACAAGCATTCAGTCTATAGCAGGGGGTCTCAAAGAAACAAAAATGAATTGAGAACTAAGCTATTTTTGATGTTTAGAAAATAACTTTGTTGCGTGGTTATCGGTTCATAGAGCTAAGTAGAAATAAATTGATCAGAAGTATAATACATTGTATGGGACTCATTCAGCCAAAAAATTAAAAAGGCAGAATTAAAATGCTTTGATTATTTGCAATTTAGAACATCCTTTAATTTCCAAACATATATAAGAATAAAACACTTAGTTACTGATGAAGAAAATTATATTTTCAGCAGTGTCTTTTACCTTAAAATTTAATAATCTGTTATTGGATTTACTGTTAATTATAAAAAGTATAGTTTTATAATGTATTAATCTTAATCTAGTATCAATTTGATACCAACTTTCTTCCTATTTTAGTTAATTCTATAACTTATTTTTTAACTACTTAAAATGCCTTCTTTCTTTTTTTACATTATTGTTGGATTTTAAAATATTTCACGCATTTAACTCAATAATTTTTGGTTCTGAGCAGAAGTTAAGTTTAGAACTTCCAGAGATTTCTGAAGGATTTCTCCTTTAACAGATCTTGTTTTATGTTGTTTCGCATTTATTAATAATGTTTTTGTTGCTTATACTTTATCAATTAGTTTTCCTTTTATACTAGTAGAATATGATCATTCAACTCCTGTATTGTTCTTCTTGATTTTTAAGCCCATAGAGTCTTTCACCATGACAATTTATGTTAAGTTTTTATTGACTGAATGAGAGTACATATTGCTTGGTAGGAGATTTCTACTGATGGCACTTAAATCAACCTTATTGATAATAGCATTCTGTTCCTCTATATAATTATTGATTACTTAATTTAAATTATATGACAAAGAACAAATGGTAATGTGTCTGTCAATTTTTTCTGGCTTGTCTTAGCTTTTGCTTATTTATCTGTTATGGTGTTTACCAAGGAATTGCTTATGGCTATAAATAACCTGATAGCTCTAAGTAGTCTGCTTTTGACATTTGGCCAAAATAGTATTTTGGATATTATTAGTTTATTACATGTGTTTTCATTTTAATTAATTAATATTGTTATGTAAGTATTTGCCAGGTATACATTTGTAAATATTTGGTTTTAAAATTCATGTGTTATGTTATTTATTTTTTTTTAAATTCAGAGGCTTACATATAAAACATCTACCAGCAGTCCTTACATTGCAAAGAACCATTTTAGCTGAAATTTAGGCATATCTGGAGGATCCAATTCCAGGATGTCCAAGTTCCAGTTAATACTTAAAGTTCTGTGCAAAACAGGGACTGCCTGCAATTGAATCTTACTATTTCTGTCAATCATTGGACACACAAAGCTTTTATCAGAAAAGACAGTTGAGTACATTTTGTATTTATATACTAGAGGCCCGGTGCACAAATTAGTGCACAGGTGGGGTCCCTCGGCCTGGCTGGCAATGGGACTGATCGGGGCAATCTTGCCCAGGCCCTATTGGGGCAATTGGGGCCTGCTGGCTGGGAGGGAGGGGCCCATCAGGGCTGGCTGGCAGGGAGTAGAGGGAGAGGGACCTCAGGAGGTTGGTCCACTGCAGGAGGTTGGCTGTGGGAGCACACTGACTACCAGGGAGCAGCTCCTATGTTGAGTGTCTGCCCCCTTGTGGTCAGTGTGTGTCATAGCGACTGGTCAACTGTTCCATTGTTCAGTCGTAAGGGTCGCTTAGGCAGAGATAGATAGATAGATGATAGATAGATAGATAGATAGATAGATAGATAGATAGATAGATAGATAGATTTGAAATAGTTCCTCTCACCTATACTATATATTCATTGTTTACACTTTCTTATTTTTTGTTTGTTTGTTTGTTTGTTTGTTTTTATGGCTAACAATGAAATTATCTATGTCTTGTCAAATTAGTAATTTTTTATTGGTTTAAAGGTGTTTGTAATATTTCTAATTCTACTAGAGGTAATCATTACATTAATGTCACTTTTGAAGTTGTATACATATATGTAACCCAAAACCCTTTACATTTTTTTTTTTACTGCCTTTAAATTTCATAAAAGATTTAACTGTATTTTTGCCTCACACTATTTACCCTCCTTCTAAAATTCTGATTATGGCCACTCTGATCTGGGATGATTAACTTAATCAGCTTTTTTGAATACTACCTGGGACAAAGGTGATCTTTATTCAGATACTGAACAATTATGTGCTTATTTATAAATGGAAAGATTATTATTTATGACTCATTGACCTACAAACAAACAAACAAACAAATAAAAAATGACTATCCATGGACCATATCAGCTACTAATTTTCAGCAATGATGTGAGGAAAATTTAAATCTAACTGCTTATTTATTATTTAAGAAAAAGTATGAATTGATTTGGGTAGTGAACACACAATACAATATACAGATAATGTATTATAGATTTGTACAGCTGAAACCTATATAATCTTAGTAATCAATGTCACCCCAATAAATTCAATAAAAATGTTTAAAAAGAAAAAAATCACAGTACATAATGAGAAAATTGGTGCTTGGCTTAATGTAAAAATAGATGCAGTTTATCTTGCAAAATTAAATAGCACATGTTGGATATGCTAATTAATGCTGTCGACCATTCCTTTATGATGAAACTTATAACCCAATCACTTTTAAATTAAAATTTTACTATACTATTAAAAAAAGAAAAGAAAAAAATAATATTTATCTGTTCAGAATGCAAACATCTGACCTATAAACTCTTGACAGGTTATAAAATAAATTTTAAAGAACTATAGGAATAATAATACATAATTATGAATTAGAAAAAAAATGTTATTTATACACACTTATACTCTATCATATACATCTAAATTTTGAAAAATTTCAGCCCTTTTTGAAAGCATATTCTCTAGAGTATTTTTAAGCTTAGCTTTTTATACATATGTAAAATTTATGCACTTCCCCTCCAATTTTAAGCATTTTAATTCACATTATCTCCACCTGCTGATGATAAAATGAAGGTGCAAAAGAAATCAGTGTCTGTGCTTTTTTGTTATTTGTTTCACAATTTGATATCCTGATATCTTGCCACATATTTCTGAAAAAAAGGATTATGCAGAGACTGCTAACTATAGATTAGATTTCATCAGCAACAACATAAGAAAACATTATTCTCATTAAACATGATTTTCAGTAGGGGACTACCTGTGTTTGTTAGCCTGGATATTTTAAATTGATTTTTTTCCCATTACAATGTAAATTGAAAGGACACAGTGTATAGAAAAAGTTAAAAAGACCCCAAAATCAATTATTGTTTTCTTCATATAGGTTCAAGATAACCAGAAAATTAGGAGGAAAGAAGTTATTCTCATTTCTGATACAGTAAATGGGTACTTTTTGTGTAGTAAATTAAGGAGTAAAAAAACAGGCATGGTTTATTTAAGTGAAGAATAGTTCAGTTTAAGTGTGTTATGTGTGAGAGATGAGTTATGATGCATCCCTAGGAACTTGTAAAAATATTTGTGGACTGCAATAGAGTCTCCAAAATCTTCTAATAGGATCCCATGGGCCAGCCTGGCTAGCCCTCCTCAAAAGAAATGCCATCTCTTGAGAATAAAATCATAGACAGATTTAATGTTTTGCAGGAGTTAGGATGTCACCATGGCTGATTCTCTCAGTATGTTTCTTTTGCACACTGAGTAAAGATTGACATGCAAAAGGGGAATATGTAAATTCACAATTAGCCTGAATAGTGTCATAGCCCAGCACCTGCCAACTCACACTTGAGTTGGACTTCATTGAAATAATTTGAATTCCTCTCTACTATTGAGTAATTTTCAGATTAGGAGAACTGTCTAAAGGGAAACATTTCTGTGTGTGCTGATGTTAAAACTTAGGTTGGCCCAGCTGGCATGGCTCAGTGGTTGAGCGTCAACCATCAACCCATGAACCAGGAGGTCATGGTTCAATTCCAGTCAGGGCATGTGATCAGTTGTGGGCTCAATTCCCAGTGTGGGGCATGCAGGAGGCAGCCAATCAATGATTCTTTCTCATCATTGATATTTCTATCTCTCTTTCCCTCTCCCTTCCTCTCTAAAATCAACAAAAATATTTTTTAAACACAACAACAAGAAAAACCATTGTGGGTTGAACCCCAGCAATTTTCACACTTTGTTATCAGATGAGCATCCTTCATTGAAAAGGCTAGTTTCAATAATCTCAACAGGAGTCCACCTGTATCGGCCCTGTTACAAAAGTCCGTGGCCAGAGATAATAGCATATCTTTATAACATTTCTTCATAAGACTCCACATCCCTCCAAGGTTTAATGAAAAATACATCCTTAAAATCTGAGGGGAAACTAAAAATTGCAAGACTGAATATTTAGTCTGCACACAGATCACCCTTGACTTAAGCACATAGGTATTTCCCAATGTCAGCAAACTAGACAAGAGAATGACTAAAACCTTAGTAACAATTTTAATAAAGTCCTACCTGGGAGCACTTAAAGGATACCCTGTTAAGTGTATGCTCTAAAGAAGAAGTCTGTGGGTCTAGAAATACACACACACACACACACACACACACACACACTCTAGAGGCACAGTGCATGAAATTCGTGCACGGGTAGGGTCCCTAGACCTCACTGGCAATCATGGCCGATCTGTGAGGTGACTGGCAGAGTGATCAGGGGGACCTCCACACTGGCACCCGCTTTGGCTGTCCTGGCGCCACCCACTCACCGGCTCCACCCCCCACCACTGCTAGTTGCCTCCTTCTGTGGGAGGTGATTGGTGGAGCAATCAGGGCAGCCCAGGCCTGCTCATCAGCCAGGCCCACCCCCTGATCGCACTGCCACTGCTGCTGGTCTCTTCTTTGGCTGGGATGGGACCTGAGGGCTGGGGGCAGCTCATGTGTTGAGCATCTGCCCCCTAGTGATCAGTGTGCATCAAAGCAACCAGTCATTCCATTGGTTGTTCCGCCATTCGGTCTATTTGCATATTAGGCTTTTATTATATAGGATTACTCATTAACTGCAATAAAGTCTCCAAAATTTTCTAATAGAAAAAAATATGTATGAATTAATACATTACATGAATTTATATATGTATATATGTGAATTAATATATGTCTATATATGTGTATATTTATATATATGAAAAACAGAAAAAAAAGCAGCTGGTTATTTGAAGAATAAAATAAAGTCAGGGATTAATGATGCCACAATAACTGTTCCTGAAGCCTTTGTACCTGCTTCTGGTTCTGATTTACTAAGATGCTAGAACAATAAATATCCACCTATATCAACAGATACAAAAGTTACCTTACATAATTAGTAATCATAGTGCCATTTCAGAAATATTCATTCTTCCATTCTACTTCATATTTACTTTCCATAGGTCAAGGATTTTCTACAATTCTTCATGTCATTTTATTTTTTTCAAGAAAAAATATTTATTTTTATTAAAATGTTCTATTATTTTATGCTAACGATTACTCATTTATTTCAGCCCTTTGTATTCAGCACGTCTCTATCGAAATAAACCTACGTTTCTATGAAAATTGAAGCTTTCGTTTTTTTTGTGGCCCACATCAATTTTAGCCTTGTTTATTTGGCCCGTGTTAGCCTTTGGGTTTTATTTTAATTAATTCATTTTTGTTATTATCTAAAGTTTTACATATGTCTTCGTTTACCCCAATTGACCCGCCGCTCCCACTCCAGGCAAGTCCCCACAACCCCAGTGTCTGTGTCCATTGGTTATGCTAATAGGCATGCATACAAGTCCTTTGGTTGCTCTCTAACCTCCCTCCCCTACCATGTCATTTTAATGGATAAAATATTAAGCCAGGATGCACTAAGTAAGGAAATAAGCAGTTGTAAATGCAAAGATAAAAAAATATAGTTTGTAATGCAAAATACATTTTTAAATGCTTGAAGACATATGATTTGTAGTGCAGTGGAAGATTGCCTGGCATAACTCAGGAGTTCAGAGCTAAGACTCATTGGTAGGTTTTGTTTAAATTCAGATGTACTTTGGTAATATGAACTTTATAACTCTTCGAAAAATGAGTTTACACATTATTTGTCAGGCATATGGAGGACATCCATGGCAACCTTTGCCTGGAGCCCTTTTCTTCTCAGAACTGTTCTTTGCTCCAAACAAGTGATGTCAATGGGATGTACCACTTTCGTAACTACACAAATGGGCGTAATCTCTGCTGGCATTTGCTTACAGAACCTACCGCAACTCAGTGTCCTTGTGTGGGTTTTAAATTATACAATCCAACAGATTTTCCCCCCATTAGAATATGTTTATTGTGAAAAACAGTATCATCAAGACTTTCTATAATGTTAGGAATTAAATGAGGCAATTGGACATCTGTTAGTTGGTATATTCCCCAAAATTCTGAGGAAGTGTATACACAGTAGAAAAGAAAGAAGTCGGATTATATATAGCACAAAGGAGAGATAGAAAGTAAGCCCGCTGAAATACACTTCTTTGAAGTCCAGCTGTTTTTCCTCCAGGTAATATAACTTGTTATTTAATTCCTTTCTTTAATTACGTTGGCTACCACTTTAACATTTCAGTTAAGGTTCCTTTATGACTAAGCTAGTTGGAGTTGTTTTTCTTCCCAAAAGGCACTGTCTAAATTACTTGTCCATCAGGGAAGGACTAAAGTAACATTTCTCAGACACAATTTGGCAAACAGAACAATGTTAAGGGAAACAGAATTGGACATTTGAAGAGTATAGTACTTTGCAACAAAACTTTCTTGGTTGTGAATTCCATCCTTGATTAAATCATAGCAAGTAGCTTTCTATATAAAACCACACTCATATTTCT
Source organism: Myotis myotis (assembly GCF_014108235.1). Classification (NCBI taxonomy): domain Eukaryota; kingdom Metazoa; phylum Chordata; class Mammalia; order Chiroptera; family Vespertilionidae; genus Myotis; species Myotis myotis. Next base: position 203,730,606 of record NW_023416324.1, on the reverse strand, counting down.
CAGTATGATCACAATTCTTAGTTCAATTTTTTTTCTATAAATTTAACAATGCTGACCTATAATTAAATGCATATTTTGTATTTCCTTAAAGTTATTGTTTTCTTAAATTTACCTTGAAAATAGAGCAATCACATCTTGCAGTTATTAGGCAAAAGTGTTTCATAACTAATTTGTAGACATCTTGAAAAGCTACATTTTAACACATGACCAAGATTCTTTGCTTGACCAAATTTAGTCAGACTTCTGAGCCTTCTAGGCCTATCTATGCACTCTCTTATGAATTCACTTTTAACAAGAACCTTGTTGAGTCAGTTTAACTAGACCCCTCCCGCACCCTTTGATATCTGATCAATCCTCATCTCTGATCAGATTCCTCTCCCCCACCACCCCCAGAGTGACCTCTGATCACCTTGGACTTTCTTCAGCCAAGAGCCCTGTCAGGTTGGTTTAGCCAGGATCCCCCAGACCCCTGCTGCTTCCTCTTGGTAGTTTTCTGTCCACTGGCTATACATTCCTAATTGTCCATGCTTTATTCAGAACTGAGCCAGGTAGTACTCAGGTCTGTTTTCTTCAATGGCCATAGTCCTGAGGAAAATATGTTTTTACTGCTTTAATATCCAGCTTCAGTTTTTCCTTGGCACACACTTGGCTTTTGGAAATTGTATTCAACTTTCAACATTTAAAGGTATGAGCTCCAAAACCACATATATGCACATATGTAATTTTAAGAGGTACACAATCAAGACTCTGCTTGTGTCGGACACTGGTACACCTGCTCTACATAAAAGCTGCAACTGAGCCCAGCCCTCCCCTCGGTCTCCAGGCACATGTCCAGCAGTCTGAAGGGATCACTTGTAAGTGCAGACACTTTGGCAACGAAGCTCGAAATAGTTGATGCCTAGTGACAAGGTCAGCCATGACTGTATTTTAAGAAGGAAAAGCCACAGTGGGGGAGGGTCTGCTGGAGCGTAGGTGCCCACTGTGACCAGCAGTGCATGGGGCCCAGCTCCTGTCCACAGGGGGCAGAGGGGCAGGGGCCTCCATCTGCTCACCCCTCTGCCCTTGAAATCTGACTGAACCACATTCTTCATGCAGAAATTCTCCTCTGGACAAACCCATGGCTCTTATTCTTATTTTTCTCCTTTATTTAGTAAGTCTTCATTCTGAACCACATTCTCACAAGGTTCATCTGAGATTCAAAACAAACAAAAAACAAAATGTTAGAAATCTTGATCCAGAATTGTATATCATGATCGTCATCGCCCACTTAATAAATATGGTTTATCTCCCATGCTTTCTTTATCTCTTCAAGATGAAAACGTTTGTACTAGCATTGAAGATAAAAATACAACCTTTAGCCTCAAGGCATTTATCTTCTGTCCTGGACATCTGAGCACCTAAAGCACATGGGCTAGATATTCTTATTCAAGTCATATTGGCCATGTGAGTCGCAGCTGGTGAATCTAACAACTTTCGGTTTAGTCTCTGTCACAACTTGGAAATAAATACATTCCAAGAGAGTTGAATATCCTGATTGGTTGTGCCATCTCTCCACTGACAAAAATATACAATTTAAGTGATATTACCGTGTAAAAGAAATTGTTTTTCTGTTCAAATGCTATCTCCTCCTCTGAGTTTTTTTTTTTTTTTTTTTCCCCTTTTTTTATCAACTACAAACTAGTACTCCCAAATGTTCCCTTTTCCTACTTTTTTTTTTGGTCACAGTATCTACACGCCCATTGACATATCCTATAATTGTGATCATCTGCCTCCCTCCCTGCATATTTGCTCCACTGGAGCTGAGACATGTTCGACTTCAGTCACCTCTTTGACTTCAGTGCTAGAACAAGCCCGATGTTGAGGGCACTCAGTAAACATTGTTAGATAGAAGCAACTCATGCTTTAAAAAGCACGCAACAAAACAAATCCTGGAAGTGACTGAATATGAAAAGGATCGTTTTGAACTATAGAAAAAGTCCTGTATTATTACCTTATGAAAATAAAAAGTCATCTCAGTATTTCTCACTCTTTTCATAAACTACATTCACGTTTAGTGCTTAAATATCTTATTACGACCTAAGCAAATAAAGCCAATAGTAATTGGATATGACTGGTTAAATGTCAAGCTTTTCAAATGCATGTCATTTTGCGATAAACTCTATTATCAGGATATTAGCCGGCACTGGTTGCCATGGCAAATTACCACAGACTATGTGGGTTAAACATCAGAAATTTATTTCTCACAGTTCTGGATCTTAAAAGTCCCAGCGTCAAGTTCTAGCAGGTTTGGTTTACGCCTTAGGCCTCTCTTCTTAGCTTGCGGATGGATCCTCACCTGGCCTTATCTGTGCACACACATCCCTCGTGTTTCTTTCTCCTCTCACAAGGGCACCACATCTATGGCCTCAGTGAACACCAACATATGACTTTGAGGGAACATGCTTCACACATACCTATAGAACAGTGGTTCTCAACCTTGGCTGCACATTAGAATCACCTGGGAATCTTTTTAAAATCCTGATTTCTGGGCCTCATCCTCCGGAAATTCTGTTTCTTTGTTACTCATGTTGTGGCCCCACCCCATAACAAAGAAACAGAATTTCCGGAGGATGAGGCCCAGAAATCAGGATTTTAAAAAGATTCCCAGGTGATTCTAATGTGCAGCCAAGGTTGAGAACCACTGCTATAGAAAGTTCTTCATTGGCACAAAAGTTCATCATTTTTGGATATACATGCAATTAAATAAGAAATCACTAATTTTTTCTAGTACTTGGTAGAGCTTAAAGAGAAATTGTTCTCATGCTACTCATTTACAATAGCATGATTTTTGTGTGATCGGCATTTTCTTGTATAGCTCACAACAGATTCTATGTGCGTGATAATGTTTCCATTGGAGAGGTCATTGTCTGCACTTGTTGCTAATGGGTGTGGGCTTCTAGTGATATTCCAAGAAAAAGAATTTCCTGAGATTTGTATAGGAAGATGCAATGATGTGGAAAGCTTTATTTTCATGGAATTATACCTCTGAGTTTCCAAGGTCCCCTTTCCCTCAGTCCCGCTATAGAAGACGTGTATTTGTGGCTTCAGTAGGGCTAGAATAAGAGTCCATGTCCAGAGTTTTGTTGCCATGTTAGGGCAGGGTCCAGCTCAATATCAGGCTGGGTTAGTCTGTGTTTCCCATTGCAGTCCATTAGTCCATGGCATGTGGGGTCCACAGGGCCACATGGCTTGGAGGGAAAATGGGCAAATTCAAGGAAGCAGGAATAAGACAGACACAAAAGCCCTGACAGGTTTGGCTAAGTGGGTAAAGCGTTGGCCTGAGGCCTGAAAGGTCCCAGGTTCGATTCTGGTCAAGGGCATGTACCTTAGTTGTGGACATCCCCGGTAGGAGATGTGCAGGAGGCAGCTGATCAATGTTTCTAACTATCTCTCTCTCTTCCTCTCTGTAAAAAAATTAATAAAATATATTTTTTTAAAAAATAACAGCCACAAGAGCCACAAGAGAGTGAACTTTTTTGTTTGTTTGGGGGATTATATATCCCCAAATTTTCATGGGTTTGCATTGGCTCCACCCATTCTGGCCAATAATCTCTGTTCCCAGGTTTGACTGACAGGCACCTTCCCTAGTCACCCCAACTTTATGGTGAATGCAACTATCTCACCTTTGCTGGACCCTTTCCCCCAGTGACCTGTGGGAAATAAGCAGGTAGTTTCATGGTGAAATTGCAGCTTTCTAGTGAAGCTGCCCAAATGACAATGTTTGGCCTTTCTTTTGCTTCTTTGCTTCTTTTTTATTACTAATAACTAGCTAATGATAACGGTATCAATAATATTAGAAATCAGGAAGAATTATGCTATTGAATTTTGATGTTTATTGCATTCATATTTGTTTTATTTCAATAGTACCTGTAATTTCAGGTCACATATTAATAGGACAGTGATTTTCAAACTTTTTTTTATCTCAAGGCACACATAAACTAATTCCTAAAAGTCTGCAGGACACCAAAAAAATTTTTGGTGACCTGACAAAAAAAATAGGTATACTTTTGATTCATTCACACTAGATGGCTACTGTTGTGTTGGCTGTTGTCATTTTTTTAATTTGACAGTCTAAGGAGAAAAAGGTCAGTGCCCCTCACTAAACAGTCAGGTATTGCACATTTTAAACATTCTTGTGGCACCTGATAGTCTTAATAATAACTAGTTCTAATTTTGGTAATTGACCAAGACATATTTAGACTTAAATCCCACATACATTACTTGAAGAAAATATATTTTGAACTTAATTATATCATGAATGAATCAAAGGGAAGAAAAGTTTCTTAAGAATTCCTTTATTTAACATTGTATTCTATTAATTTCCTTACCTCAGCTTTAAAAAAAAGTGGATGGGTATTATTTTTAAATATTAGGCACTCACATATGTTTTGATAAAGAAAAGTTAACATGGGTAAAGATGTTTGAAATGGATAAACAACTTCTATTTAAATAGACCCTAGATGATATTGTTATTTTAAAATAATTGTATTTGGTAGTGTTGTGATGTATTTAATTGGTTGATTTTCTTGTGTTCAGTTATTCTTGCCTTCTTTTATTTATCCCCCTTGGTCATAGTGTATAATACATGTGTGCTTATGCTGCTGAACTCAGTTGACTAGTTTTTTTCTGAGTGTTACTGATTTGATAACTCTTTTGTTTTAACTATAGTCATTTATAGCTATATATTTCTCCTTAACTATTATCTTCACTTCATTTTATAATCTTTGGTTTGTGATATTGGTTTCAATAAATATTTTGTATTCAAAGTATATTTTTAACTTCCTTTGTGATTTCTCTTGGATATTAAAAATAGTGTTAATTTCCACAAAATGTGGGATTTTTTTGTTATTGATTTCCAACCTAATTCCTTGGTATTACAGAACTTACTTTGTATGATTGAAATCTTTTTAAATGTATTGGAACTTTTTGGGACAAAGGAAAGAGGGATGGATGAAGGGAAGGAGAGCAGGAACCAATGATGATGGTGTTTAAACCTATGTCTACCAGATTCCAAGGCATCTAGTCCTAACCAGTATGCTATGTAGTCTCTTAGCTTAGGATGCCTTCTACCTTTCTTCCACTTCAGTAGTTTATATCAGAATCATGTGGGGTGTTTTTTCCCTCTATCATCTCCTTCTAACTTATTTTCTGCATCCCAAACATAATTCTGAATAAGTTGCTTTCTATGTACTTTACTGCTTAAAACACATATAATCAAGGCAAATCTTTACCCAACCACTAATTTACTCTGCCACCCCAAACTCCCAAAACTCTCTTCTCTCTTAATGTTACTCAACTACTCTTGGTTCCCTGAATACATCCATTGCTTTTTTGACTACTTTCTGATGCCTCCAAACTTTCACTTTTCTATCATCACCTGGATACCACCACCTGATCCTTCAGGTCAAAGCTCTAACATCATTTACTTTCAAAAGTTTTCCTTACCTAAGAAGCCTCTTCAGGCACAAGTTTCTTCACAGACTCTAAGTTGGATAGCATCTAGCAGCCTTGATCCAAAACACACCTGTTTAATCAAAATTAAGGTAATATAGGATATTTCCCAGAGGATAGTTGCCGGGCAGGGTAGCACTTCATACTGTTTTCTCAGTTGAAGAACCAATTAGAAACTAAAGTTACAATCCTTAAGTTCACTAGGCCTCCCCAGTAGCAATGCCTTCTGTTGAACTCAGATTTTGCAGTATTTGACCCACAAATAATATCAAACAAGGGATGGAATGAAAATTAAATGGAGAAAAAGAGAGTCATGATTGACCCATCATTATAGATGGTTTATTCTAGGTCTTCTTTTTTCAACATATGGTTCATGTTAATTAACTATTTTTGATACCTGGGATTTTTAAATGAAAGTGCATTTAAGAGGAGGTAGAAATAAAGATAAAATGATTCAGCCTCCTCACCCCAGGGTTCCCCACTCATCACTCCACAGTTCACAGGTGTGTTCAAGGCTTATTGCTCAGCTTCAAAGGCCTGTGGGATCCTCTGATAAAATGTCAGGTACCTGAGTATAAATATTGCATGCTTGGTTTCAGCCAGGTCCCTCACACTGTCCTTGGGAAGTGTTTCTCTTAATAAGACAGATGATATAATTTGCAGTGTCCTTTGCCTCTAAACTTGGCAGAGAAAATACGTGTTTTTCATATATGGTTTCTTGATGTCAGAGCTGGGGATAATTCTGTGGTGAACCAATAGACGTTTGAAGTTATTTCAAGTTAATGGGCTGTAATTAGGTATTTCAAAGAGAAATTTCTTCTTAAAGGTCATGAGGAAGAATCAGATACTATTGAATCATATTTTTGCAGGGCCACAGAAATAATATAATTACTTATTAGTCACACCTGGTAATCACATTTCTTCCTGGTGGGGATCCCAAAAGACTACTGAATGGAAAAATAATGACAACTACCAGACTCATGCTGAAATTTCAAAAGCAACATGTACTTGCTGGAAACTAGGCTGGGATACCATCTTGGGTTGAAGAAGCAAGAAAACCTTTTTCTTCACCTTGAATCATAACCTTAAAATCAACCAGAAATTGGAGGGTATGAGGAAAAGTTATACTGGGTCTACTTTTAGAGATCTGGTATTAACTAAATATTTGAAATACATTTTATTTGAAAAAGGAACTGTTACAGGTTGAATCATGTTCACAAAATATCCTCAAGTCCTAATCCCCAGTAACTGTGATTGTGAGCTTATTTAGAAATAGTGTCTTTGCAGATAATCAAGTTAAGTTCTAGTCATTAGTGTGGGTCCATACCCAGTCTGACAGGTGTCCTTATAAAAAGAGGAAATTGGGGCACAGAGGCAAGTACACAAAAATGCATTTTGAAGATTTAAGTGAGGCTGCCACATCCAAGGGAAACCAAACATTTCTGGCAAACCACCATGTAGGGAGAGGCATGGAACAGGTTCTAGCTCACAGCCCTCAGAAGGAGTCGACATTACAGACACCTTGATCTCAGACTTCTTGCCTCCAGAACTCTATGGCAATAACTTAAAAGTCACAAAGTTTGTGAAATTTTGATATGGCAGCCTTAACAAACTAATACAGAAACTACCCATAATTTTCATTTATAAATTGACCTATTCAAGGGCAACACAGTTAGCATATATGGATGACTGACTATTTTAGTTAAAGAATTTATTCCAAATTCAAAGTTGTGGGAAGTATTCTATGACAGACGTGTGCTACTCCTATTAAATTTATGTGACAAGCAGAAAATCAATGTGTCTTGATTTGAACATATATAACATAGAATTATTTTTCCTTCAGAACATTCTAATAATTTAGATTGATTTGAGAACATGGTTGTTTAATGCATCCAACCTTTGAGTCATTTTAAAATAGGCTTACTAAAACGGAAAACAAATACAAATAGCAAATGTTCTATTATCTGCCCTTGGCATAAGAGACTCAAAATCAAGTGAAACACAGAAAAAGTAATATGAAAACTTGTTGCCCTGAGGTTAAAAATTGTTTTCCTAATATGTCATGTAGAATTGTTCAAAAATAGATTTATATCGTTGATAAAGTGTATGAATCTGTCACAATATGATAAACCATTGGTACCCAGCAATTTTAAATGTATTACATAACAGTAACAATGTATTTGGTAATTGAGTTTTATAAAAATGAAACATTCCATTATACATGATATTGAAAATCAATTTAATAGATTATTCTCCTGTACTTACTGATATAAATAATCATTTACTTTTAGAACATAGGTTTTCATGGAGAAAAAGACAAATGCTAGTTTAGCGAGTATAACTTTTTTTTTTAAAATAAAACCTCAAATCTCAATAAAACTCAACCAGTTTAAGCATTTTCCCTACCTGCTTCATAGGATTACATCTAAACACTGAAGACTTACCAAGTCATGTGGCATCGTTGGTGAGGAGGTGCCTAATTATATGTTTATTTTTTAATTAAATTTATTGGGGTGGCATTGGTTAATAAAATTATATAGGTTTTAAGTGTAGATTCCTATGACACATCATCTGTATATTGCATTGTGTGCCCACAACCCAAATTCACACCTTCTCCCGTCACCATATATTTGGCCCCCTATACTGCCTGCCTCCTTCCCTCTGGTAACCACCATGCTATGTTGACTGTGTCTACTCCTATGTCTTGATGTGTCCTGAGTGGCTGCTAATGAGATATCAAAGCCGCCCTTCTTTCTCAGGTACCATCCTACATGCATGTTGGTAGTTAAAGGATCTACGACTGGAATGGGTATCTGAATAAATGGTTAAAAGAGTTTCAACGGAGGTTTCCCATCTTCTAAAGGAAAAAGACCTCGCAGGCACTCTACTCACTCAACTCGCTCTCACACTGTTTAGTGGGCCTGGACGCTTCACTCATCCTCCCATAGCCTCCCTTAGGCTCATGGACAGATTCGAGGATCACTCTACTTCTTTTGCTCCACAAAGTGGAAACTGCTTCACCACTTTGTCTCTCTTTTGATTTAGAGGTTCCCCTTCCAGAGGAACCATGTTGTTGGTCTCATCTATACCCGTTTCCCCAAACTTGTCTGCTGCACATGCATCTTTCTCATTGTAAGGAGGAGGCGGGTTTTCTGCTCAGACGTCCTCCCCAGTGGCAATCTTCTTGTTTTTCTTTTCGCTTACATTTCTTTTCACCCTTCCTACAACAGGGCTTCCTTATCTGACTTGATCAGCTGAGGGAAGGCATCACTCAAGACATGGTGGGTATTTAGCAGCAAACTTCCCAGATTTTCCCATTTTCTTCTCTGTTTCTCTCATTTGGCCAGGATCACTTTCTTCCTAAGCAGAGGTGACTAATGTTAGAAGCCTGGGCTATGGACAGAGCTTTGGTGAAAACAATGACCAAATAGTTGAAGTAATTAACATTATTTCAAATTGTGTTTGGCACAAAAAGAGTAGATATCTCAAAATAAGAATGGTCAGAATTAATAAAGTTAGAGTTGAGTTACCTAGAAAGTATTTGAAAATGATTAAATATAACCTTTTACCCTACCTTTAAAGAACTGAGCATTCTAAATTTATTTAAAGAATTTCAACCTATATTTTTTAAAATATGCTGATATTACTTATACAAACTCTTAAAAAGAAATAAATAAAGTGAATTACTGTATATCAAATATCTATAATAATAAAAGTGTAATATGCTAATTAGACCAGACAGCCAAACGACCTTCTGGATGAAGCCAGGACTGTGAGGGCTGAGCCCCTTGCACGAACTTCGTGCATCAAGCCTCTAGTATTTTAATAATCTTAGTGAGTAATCATAAACCTAAAAAAATGTTAAAAACATGTCCATGAGTATCAGGAATTAGAGGACAGTTTCAGCATTTTCAGTTAAAAGCCACTGGAATTAATAAAGGATTTTGGTGATCTACGTAGATAAGAGATAAATATTTAAAAACATTTTCTTCTCATGATAATGTACTTAAATATCATAATAGAAACATTAGTACCATTTCACTAATAAAAATAATTACAATCTTACATATAAATTAAAAAGAAGACAAATCCTATCTAATAATAGACAAACATGGTAATTGACCAAACCTTTGCTAGGCCTCCCATTGGCTAATCAGTGAGATATGCAAAGTAACTGCTAACAAAGATGGCAGCTACTTGCACACTGCAGGCAGATCTCGCTGTGCCGCCCCACCTAGGGCTGGTGGGAGCGCGATCCCCAGCCACTGGCTGCCCCAGGGCGAGATCCTGGCCTGCCGTGTGTGGGGCAGGGTGGGCGGGGCAGGCGGAAGCACGGTCCGAGTGGCCACCCGACCCAGCACGGGATCCGGGCCTGCCATCTGTGACCAGGGGAGACAGGGCAGACACTGCAGGATTGGGCGTGCCATCTGTCACCCGGGGAGTGGGCCTAAGCCAGCAGGTGGTTATCTCCCAAGGGGTCCCAGAGAGGGCACAGGTTGGGCTGAGGGACCCTCCCCTGCCAGTGCACAAATTTTTGTTCACCGGGCTTCTAGTCCCTATTAATAAAAGAAGAAAAACTTGCTGAAGAATATTGCAAAAATAAATGTATGAAAGATAAAATGGAAACATATTGACATTGGGAAGACTTAATACCATAACTTCTCCCCAAATTTACCCTTTTACTACTGATTTATAATAATATTCTACTAACACAGTGCACATTAGCCTAACTGTAAGAGTGTGAATATGTGCATGTAAATCCCACTGGGCAATCAACTTTGCTCACGGCAACGTGGAAATAAGTCTAATATACCAAATTGTCCCAGGAATCTTCTGCAAGAAGACAGTTCTGCAAGCAGACAGTTCTCTGGTCTCACAAGGCCAGACATTCTCAATCTTTCAGATTCAGGAACCTGAAATCCCTTAAAAATTATCAACTAATGTGATCTGTTTACATAAAGCATGACTTATCTAATAAAAGAAAAACATGCAAATTGACCATGCCTCTGCTACACTCACAAGCCACGCCCACCAGCTAATCAGAGCCAACTATATGCAAATTAACCCAACCAAGATGGCGGCCAGCAGCCATGGAGCTGGAGCAAGCAGGAGGCTTGGTTGCCCCGGTGATGGAGGAAGCCAAGCTTCCCGCCTGCCCTGGCTGGCTGTTGGCTCCGCTCAGGCAGCAAAGTTTCAATTATAGAAGACAAATAAATCCCGGATACCTGCTTCCAGCCAGCCTCCACTGGGAGCTTGGGAGGCTGGGGGCTTGGCCAGCCTGCAAAGAGCCATCAGACCCTCACCAAGACTGGCCCGGCACCCCAGCAGGACCCTACACCCTGAAGGGGGTGTGGCCAGCCTCCAAACTGCTATCAGCCACTCACCTAGACTGGCCAGGCACCCCAGGAGGACCCCCTTCCCTGAAGGGGGTGTGGCCAGCCTGAAAACAGCCCTCAGCCCCTCACCCATGACACCCTTCAGGGCAAACCAGCCCCCCCACCATGCTCCAGGCCTCTATCCTATATAATAAAAGGGAAATATGCAAATTGACCCTCACAGCAGAATGACTGGGAATGACTGGTCATTATGACACACATTGATCACCGGGGGCAGACTCTCAATGCAGGAGCTGCCCCCTGGTGGTCAGTGTGCTCCCACAGGGGTAGCTCTGCTCAGCCACAAGCCAGGCTGATGGCTGGCAGTACAGAGGTGGTGGTGGGAGCCTCTCCCTCCTCCTCAGCAGCGCTAAGGACATCCAACTGCAGCTTAGGCCTGCTCCTCGCTGGCAAGTGGACATCCCCTGAGGACTCCTGGGCTGCCAGAGGGATGTCTGACTGCCAGCTTAGGCCCAATCCCCTGGGAAGCGGGCCTAAGTCAGCAGGTGGTCAGCCCCCAAGGGGTCCCAGACTGCGAGAGGGCACAGGCCGGGCTGAGGGACCCCCCCAAGTGCACCAGTTTTTGTGCACTGGGCCTCTAGTCTATTAATATATGCCATATTTGAAATGAAAATGGATAAAATTGAAAAATAGTTATCTATTTTTTAAAAAATAATTCATTATTTATTGAAATGAATTATATATTTTCTACAATGACAATTTAGTATGAAGAGTAGCATTATTAAACAGTTTTGTAACATTACAAAATGTCTGGCGATATAGAAACTAACTGGATATTCATAATCTGCTTCTGTATTTAAAAAGATACAATATGCTATTTATTTGCACTATATGGATAAATATACTTACACATGACATGAGTAAGAAATTAAAGGTAATTGTGAATATTCCTTTTTAATAATGTATCAAAACTTGACTAGTTGTTTCTTAACGTTTAGTTATAATGTGTTTAGTCTAAAACCATATCTGAGAAGTTTGTGTACTGTGTTTCCTTAAAATCTACTCATCTATTTTGCTCTGTGAAATTGCATTTTGTTTATGAATTACTTTGTAATATTATACATTCATAATTTAAAAATTATTATTCCAGTGAATCTGCAGATTTTCCAAATGTTGGTATATTTCATTAAACATCAAGCTCACATTCATTAATCACAACCAATGTCATCAGAAAATTATTTAAATTTTGAGAACATGTCAAGCTTAAGATGGCAGATACAAGTTTTCCAAAATGCTAATTTGTGCTTGAGAGCTCACATTTGATCATTGCCAACATTTTCTTTTATTTTCTTGAAATGATAGCCTCACTTCTTTCAAGATATGTCTGCCAAATATCAAAATCTGAATAATCATAGTTTGTCTTTTAGGCATTCTTTCAGAAGTGTTTTTGCTTGATACAACTGGCATATGTTGGTATGAAGTAGAAGTGCTTTATGTGTATTTCTCATTTCATTACAAAGGGTATTAAAAAGCATTGAGATTTAAGAAAATTAATATTTATTTCTTCATCAGGAGAATTTGTTACTAAAACAGGCTTTTTTCTTTTTATTATTATACTAGAGGCCCGGTGCACAAAAATTTGTGCACTCGGGGGAGGGGGGGGGTCCCTCAGCCCAGCCTGTGCCCTCTCACAGTCTGGGACCCTTCAGGAGATAACGGCCTGCTGGCTTAGGCCTGCTCCAGGGTGGCAGAGGGCAGGCCCAATCCCTAGGTGCAGCCCCTGGTCGGGCTCAGAGCAGGGCCGACTGGGGTGTTGGGGTGCTGCCCCGTCATGCACAGAGCAGGGCAGATTGGGTGGTTGCGATGCCACCCTCAGTCACGCTCAGGGTAGGGCCGATTGGGGGGTTGGGGCACCGCCCCCTGTCACACTCAAGGCAGGGTCGATGGGGAGGTTGCGGTGCCACCCCCTGTCATGCACAGAGCAGGGCCCATCAGGGTGTTGGGGCACCGCCCTCTATCACCCACAGAGCAGGGCCGATCAGGGGGTTGGGGCGCCGCCACTCTCACACTCAGGGCAGGGCCGATGGGGAGGTTATGGCTCTACCCCATCACACACAAGGCAGGGCCCGTGGGGGCGGGGTTGGGGAGCTCCCCCCTATCAGGCACAGAGAAGGGCTGATCAGGGGGTTTGGGTGCCTTCCCCTGTCACGAACAGAGCAGGGTGGATAGGGAGGTTGTGGTCCCGTCCCTTGTCACACACAGAGCTGCAGGGCGATCAGGGGGTTTGGGCGCTGCCTCCTGTCATGCTGATCCCGGTGCCGGGAGGCATATTACCCTTTTACTATATAGCATAGAGGCCTGGTGCATAGATGGGGGCCGACTGGTTTGCCATGAATTGTGTCCTGGATCAGGGTGGGGGTCCCCACTGGGGTGCCTGGCCAGTCTGGGTGAGGGGCTGAGGGCTGTTTTCAGGCTGGGAGTGACTGAAGTTCCCAACCGCTCCTTTTTTTCTTTTTTTTTTTTTTTATTCTGGGCCAGCTTTACCTTGAGGCTTGGCTCCAGCTCTTAGGCCTCCGCGGCTGAAAGTAGGTTTCTGGCCTTTGCTTACAATGTTGTGAATCTGCTGGCTGAAGTCCGGCGGTATTTGTTATTGTTACAATGTTTCTTTTTTTTTTTTTTTAAATATATTTTATTGATTTTTTACAGAGAGGAAGGTAGAGGGATAGAGAGTTAGAAACATCGATGAGAGAAACATCGATCAGCTGCCTCCTGCACATCTCCTACTGGGGATGTGCCCGCAACCCAGGTACATGCCCCTGACCGGAATCGAACCCGGGACCCTTCAGTCCGCAGGCCGACGCTCTATCCACTGAGCCAAACCGGTTTCGGGTACAATGTTTCTTAAACTGCCCGCTCAGAGGCTTGCAGTCACAGGCGGGGAACGTTGGTTTCCTCCAATGATCCTCTGTCACTGAGGCAAGCAAGCTTCATGTTAGTTTCAAGCTGCCTGGCTGCCGGCCGCCATCTTGGCTGACAGTTAATTTGCATATCTCGCTGATTAGCCAATGAAAAGGGTAGCGGTTGTACGCCATTTACCATGTTTCTCTTTTATTAGTGTAGATGGATTTCAAGGTACAATTCTGTGATATACCATCTGTATCTGCATTGTGTACCCACCACCCAAAGATAAAAATTTTTCTGTCACCATACATTTGACCCCTTTACCCTTAGTACCCTCAGTCCCATTCCCTCTAGTAACCACCATACTGTTGTCTGTGTCTTTGAGTTTTTGTTTGTTTATCTTGTTTGTTCATTTGTTGCTTCAGTTTTACATACCACATATGAGTGAAATCATATAGATCTTAACTTTTTCTGACTTATTTTGCTTACACAGCATTCTCAAGATCTATCCATGTTGCTGCAAATGGCAGTATTTCATCTTTCCCTATATCTAGTGTTGAGGATCATAACTACTCAGCCAACTTGCTGTGATTGCCTTCCTTTGGGCACCAGCTATTTTGGTCTGCATCGCTTTTGTATCATCAAACCAAATGTCAATAAGGCAATGAAGGCAAAGTCTACAGATTTCATCTCATTATTATTATAAAACTAGTGGCCCAGTGCATGAATTCATGCACATTGAAAGGAAACTGATTAGGAGAAATTAAGGAATTAGGGAATATTGCTCTTCTCCTTTCTCTATAATAGAAGTGTCAATCAAATTCATGATCAACAATAACAGATTGAAACAAACGCATGCGATTGGCACTAGAGAGAGCTTTGTATGTATTGTGCATGCACAAGTCAACTTAGCCTTTTATATATATAGAATAAACTTGCTTAATTAGATCTGCTAAAAAAGTTTTAGCTAAACTTTTTTTCAGCCCAGTGCAGCACCCTAACTTCTCTTTCAGGTAATTGTCAGCAACACAGCAGTAAATATCAACACGAAGCAGATTATTATTATTATTGTAGATCACGCAGGGAGAACAAAGTGTAAAATATTTAACTGCAGCAGTGTTTGACTATATTCTGCACAGTGAGAAAACCTGAAGTCATTTTCAAGGTCCACCATTTCTTACTTGTTTTCAGTTGGGTCAAGTTTCTAAGATTTCTAAATCTCTGTTTTCCAGCTAATGAAAAGAAAATAGGATTCTACTGAGTCTCCTATCTACCTACTCCAGGACTTCTGTGAGGGTCAAATGAGATGAGGCATGGGAAAATGCTTCATAGACATTGGGTTAAAGTATAAAATGTTTCCAACTGGCTATAAAGCAAGTTGTGTTCCTGGATTGAAGAAACTGCAAGGAGGATAGTCACTAGGGAAAGGAAGCTGGGCGTTGCTATGTGACATCATTACCAGGACAGACACTTAGCATTTTAGCCTTTTATATATATATATAGACTAGAGGTCTGATGCACAAAATTCGTGCAAGAGTAGGCCTTCCTTCCCCCAGCTGCCAGCACTGGCTTCCTTCTGGCCCCTGGGATCCAGGCTTCCCTCACAGCCCCAGCTTCATCCAGAAGATTATCTGGATGGACATTCCATCTAATTAGCATATTATACTTTTATTATTATAGATAGTGTAGGTCTCTTATGCCCCTTCTGATCTAGACATTTAAGAATAGTCACTTTTTCCCAGCCGGGTGTAGCTCAGCGATTGAGTGTTGACCCAGGAACCAAGAGGTCACCGGTTCGATTCCCAGTCAGGTCATATGCCCAGGTTGCGGGTTCCATCCCCAGTGGGGGGCATGCAGGAGGCAGCTGATCAATGATTCTCTCTTAACATTGATGTTTCTATCTCTCGCTCCCTCTCCCTTCCTCTCTGAAATCAATAAAAATATACTTAAAAAAAACACAAACAGAATAATCACTCCCCCCCCCCCCCCCGCTTCTTTCAGGCCCATGATCTTCCTGATGATAGCCTTAGAACTTGTACTACCAAACCTTAAACACTGACTCTTCTAAAGTCCTGCCTTCATCAATAATACCTCAAAGCAGTTATAAAATGCTCAATCTGGTTTCCAGCTATAATTGGTTCAAAGGGAGAACCTGCCAAGCTTAGCTAGAGTTTCTCAGGTAAGGTATGGCAGTAATCCCTAACTAGGGAACAGAGAGAGCAAGCTGTCCCTTCATGTTATAGAAATTGTATTCAGAAGCATCATCTTGAACACGATGGAAAATAAAGTTAAGTGAGCTCCTGTAGTAGCAGGTATCAAAATAACAGGTATACTAGGATTAGCTGCTGTGCGCAAATACAAAATTGCTTAGGTAGCTGTTAACCAATGGTGATATAGTTTTCATTTATGACCTAACAAGAGCAAGGAAACATAATAAATATATTATACTAGGGGCCCAGTGCACCTTGAAAGGAACTGTGGGCCGTGAGGCTGTGGTGGGCACAGGGGTGGGTCTTGGCCCATCCTCCACGCTCCCGCCTGGCCGCCCTCCTGCCCCCCACACCATCGCCCCCAGTCCCCTGTCTAGCTGCTGCTGTTCTCACGCGCTGATGGCACCAGCCCCACTCGCACCCGCTGACAGTGCAGAGCAATTGGGGCTAGTGCCAACACTGGGTGTGAGTGACAGCTGCTGCCCCAATCGCCCCTCAGGAGCAGGAGGAGGTGGAGAAGCCCTCGGGGGCGATTGGTGCCAGCAGCCACCACTTGCACCCACTGACGGCGACGAGAGATCAGGGCCGGCGCCGGGTGCCAGGAGCGGGTGTGAGCAGCAGCTCTGGCCCTGGCAGCGGGTGTGAGTGGGGCCACCGCTGGCACCAGGTGTGAGTGCCCAGCGGGACCACAGCATGTGGGAGCAAAAAAATTTTCAGTAACCAGCAGAGGCTCACCCTGATGACAGCGACCTGCTCTCCACCTTGTTCTGGCACCCCCACTCATCTGCTCCACCATCCCACCACAGCCCAAACCTGCCATGTTCCGTGCTCTGCCACCTGCTGCTAAATCCGGCAATGTTCCCCACGTGCCCCTGGTGGTCAGCGCATGTCATAGCAACCAGTTGTTCAGTTTGTCCAGTTGTTTTGCAGTTCTATTTGCATATTTGGGTTTTATATATATAGATTGTTCCAAAGGAA
Organism: Myotis myotis; assembly: GCF_014108235.1. Lineage (NCBI taxonomy): Eukaryota > Metazoa > Chordata > Mammalia > Chiroptera > Vespertilionidae > Myotis > Myotis myotis. The sequence continues at coordinate 203,713,691 of NW_023416324.1, read as the reverse complement.
ATTTGCCCTTATCATTACATTTTATCTTTTATGTTCTCATATCTATTCTTCAAGGTTAATGGCCAACTTGCTTAATCACTTTAATCTTTAATCTAATACCAAAAAAAAATAAAGGATGAAAATGCCAAACTAGCCTGTATGTCTAAATGGTTAGAGCAGTGATGGTGAACCTTTTGAGCTCAGCATGTCAGCATTTTGAAAAACCCTAACTTAACTCTGGTGCCATGTCACATATAGAAATTTTTTGATATTTGCAATCATAGTAAAACAAAGATTTATATTTTTGATATTTATTTTAATTATTTAAAAAAGAAAAATCAACCAAAAAAATGAGTTCGCATGTCACCTCTGACACACATGTCATAGGTTCGCAATCACTGGGTTAGAGCATCAGCCTGTGGCCCAAAGAGTCACAGGTTCAATTCCCAGTCAAAGGCCCATACTTTGGTTGCAGGCTCAATCACCTGCCAGGTTGGGGCATGTACAGGAGGCCACCAATTGATGTGTCTCTCTCATATCGATGTTTCTTTCTCTTGCTCTCCCCCCCCCCCCCGCTAAAAAAAAAAATCAATGGAGAAAATATTCATGGGTGAATTAAAATAAATAAAAAAGCCAAACTATTGTACAGTAGGGTCAACATTAAAGGCTAGTAATTTTTGTGATCAAAATTATTTTATATCAAAGAATATCATTTTTGAATAGTTTTAAAACAGTTTTGTTATCAAATTTTAATGTATTTTGGAGAATAAATAACCTTCATCTTAGCATATTTCACACAAAGAATACATTCCTGCAATATCTATTTTGTGAAGAGAAACTACCATATGTTCACATACTTTTTAAGCTTAAAGTAACAAATTGGCTATTCTATTATCTTTCCTTTCTAACCTGTAAGAAACATGGTTATTAGTGAATAATAATATAACCTTTAATTGTATTAAAATATATATCTTATACCAATATATCTTTTTTGAATTCTACTATCTTCAAAGAAAGTCCTATTTAGATTGAAAACAACAACAACAAAAGAAACAAAAAAAGTCTTTATTCTGAAAGTGGCTAATTTTAAATGGTTTGAGCTGATTAAAATATCTTTATTATCCCCTTTTCTGTGTAATTATCATATATTTTCATTTATCTACCTCTGTATGAAAAGCAACTAGGATGTTATTCTGTAATATACACTTTCTGTTGCAATTTAATTTACACATTATTGCCATGTTTTAAGTGAAAACAGCAGGCTCCATTATAACAATCACTTTTCATAACTACTAACATTTTCATATATCTTTAATTTTTTGCACTTATCCACAGGGGTTCAAAGACTCATTTTCTTCATGTTCATTTTAGATTTGAGATCCACATTCACTTCACCCAAAGCATTGGCAATCTGATGCCATATTCAGATATTATATATTTTATATATTTTTATTATATATTTTTGCTACATACAAGTATACAGCCCAATCCACCCCCCAAAATATCGTTTTCAAAAGATCAAGGTGAAACTGTATTTTTAATGTAGTAAGATTACATAGCCATCTTATGAAATAATTACCCCAAATAAAAATCAGTTTTTATTTTAATAAATAGCTGTCAATATGATTCATTTCAACCTAAATATGCCTTCTGCTCAAGAGGAACCATTTTCATATTAACTTGTATTTTACACTGGATCTCCTACAAATATACTTACACAATGATAAACATATAAATAATATGCATTGTTATATTTTATTTGTATGTGTATGGGCTGAATTGACATACATTCCTCACTTGTGCTGAACTATTCATCACCAGCTTTCCATTTATTTTACTCGACATTTCTTTTGACCATTCATAATTGCTCTGTGGAAAGCTAATCAATTTATTTTGAAAACTCTAATACTACGCAGTGTGCCCATGCCACACTTTATCTATCCTTTCAGGAATTGATGAACATTTCTGTTCTTACGAGGGTTTGCTATCAGACATAATACTGCAATGAATACTCTCACACATGTCCTTTTTCAGGACTATGCTAGAGTTTATGAAGTATATCCCCAATAGTAGAATTGTGGAGTTAAGGTTCACTAAATAATGACAAACTGTACTCCAAAATGGCTATATTATTTCATGTTCTCACTACCAGTGTCTGAGCTTTCCCATTTCAGGTTCTTGCCAATATTTATTTTATCTATATACTTTTTTCATTTTTAAATTCAAGTTATTTAACTAAAAATATATACAGTTAACGCATTTCTCCCACACCCCATGCCTCGGCACACCACCAATCTGTTCTCTGTATCTATGAGCACGTGTGTGGTGTTTTTTTATTGACTTTTTTTTTTTTTTATTACACATATAACTAAGATCATATGGTACTTGTTTCTCTGTCGAACTTATTTCACTTATATAATGCCAATGAGGTTTTAATGTAATTTGATATCACATTCTTTTAATTTGTTTTTTGCTGTAAAATAGAAGTTTTGTTTTTAATTATTTATTATTATTTTCCCCCTCTTCATTTATCCCTACGTACCCCATACTCTCCTCCACCTACCTCCCCACCCCTCTGCCTCTCACACTGTCACCACACACTGTTGTGTGTCAATGAGTTATTTCTCTTTATTTGTTTTTTGTTCAATCTCTCCACCCCACTTCTCAGCTCCCCACCCCCTATAGCTGTCAGCCTGTGTTGTTTTTTTTTTTTTTTAATAAATAGCCTAGTTTAAATTATTAAAATACTACTTGATATATTTTCCCAATTTATTTTTGTCCATTCAGCTCAAATATGTTTGGATTTTCAATTTCCCAAATCCATAAGTTAAATACAATTGTTTTCAGTCCATTCACTTCCAAACTTCTTTCTATCATCTAATGCTGTCCACATATTAAGCAATTGCTTAGAAAAGTCTAATGCATTTAGAATTGGTTAGATAAATCAGTCGCGTTTGGTAATTATTGTCTGTGTCATCTTTTTTAAAAGGTATTTTCAAAACTTTTCTTCTGATACAGTTCATTTTTTGGACACAGGACTTCAAGTCATTAATTTTGAAAGTTTACTAGTTCTCTCAGATCTTTTTCTATGCATAGGACCTAAAAACATTTTTTTAGACCTTTGTAGATGTGCCACATTTGCTCTTATGACTTTATGTAGTGACTAGTGTCCTGGTGCATGGATCTGTGCATGTTGAAAGGAAATGATTAGTCCCTCCAGTGCAGGGTCTAATGCAGGTGGTCCCAGGTGGTGGCCAGCAGGGTGGGACTGGGCGAGACGGGCTGGACACAGCCTGAAGCCAACCTTCGTGGTCTCTCCCTGCCTGGCTGCACCTGGGCCGGCGCTGCTGCTCAAAGGGCATCTGCGAAATGAGTGGGTTCCTCCGGCAGGTGGGTCCCTCGGCCTGGCCTGCGGGGATCAGCCAAAACCAGCTCTCCAACATCCCCCAAGGGATCCCAGAGTGCAAGAGGAATTGCAAAGAATCGGGCTCCCTCCTGTCTGGTTCTGCGTTGAGCATCTGCCCCCGCTGGTGCACAATTGGGACTCAGGAGGGACCCAGGCAAGGCTCCAGGGTGTGTCTGGCCAATCTCACCCAGTCCTGATCAGCCAGACCCCAGCAGCAAGCTAACCTACCGGTCAAGGCGTTTACCCCCTGGTGGTCGGTGTGCATCATAGCGACTGGTCAAACAGTTGAACAAACAGTTGTACTCTTAGCATATTAGGCTTTTATTACATAAGATGATTCTATTTTATTGTGCTTTTTTGAATGATTTCTTGATTATAGATCATATTTAAGGTACTTTTTTATTACATTACTTTTGTTTGTACTAAGTTGTAAGCACTCAATTTTTAAATTTTGAACAACAAAGTTTTATTTTATATATTTTGTTTCTATCTGTTTTTCTATAATTTTTCTTTGTAGATTGGATTTACTGATTTGGTCTTGAATCTGCTTTCAGTCTGTCTCTAAATTTAAGTTTTTAAAATATCTTCTATTTAATAATTTTATATACTAGAGGCCCAGTGCATGAATTCTTGCATGAATAGGGTCCCTGGTGGCTGCTGGCTGACACCAGGGCCTTCCTTCCCTGGCTGCCAGATGCCACTGGGCCTCCCTTCATTCCACACCACCCCCTGGTGGTCAGAACACATCATAGAGGGCGATGAACTCCCTGTCAGTCGAACTCCCAAGGGGACACTTTGCATATTAGGCTTTTATATATATAGATTAGTTATTTAGAAGATAATATATTTTGCTTATAAGGAAATAGTTTCAGGCTTTTAAGTATAATCAAAATGAATAAAGTCACCAAAGCGAAGGACCTATGATAAAATCACCATGATCTCAGGGTCAAGACAGAACCAAACAGCTAGGAGGCATAAGAAACGTATTTAGAATGCTGCATCCTGTCAAAAACAGAAATGGAGGCATACAATAAAATGGGATGTTTAAAGCACAACTTGGAGGCAGATTTTAGAGTCATAATTATTTCAAAATTACAAAAAAAATGCAAACTGATAGCAATTAAGGACAGATAAAAAATATGAGCCAGTTTTTTTCTACAATGCAAAAATTGAGGGAAGAGTGTGGTAGAGGACTGTGCCAATTCAAGATTATGAGGAATAAATTGGATATGTAAAAAAGAACTTATAAGCACTACATATCTATATATATATATATATATATATTTGTTGTTAATCCTTACCCAAGGATATTCTTTTCTTTGATTTTTAGGGAGAGGGAAAAGCAGAGAGAAACACTGGTGTGAGAGAAACACGTTCACTGGCTGTGTGAGAAAAAACAAATCATCTTTTCTGTCAAAGAACAATTGAGACAGCTGTCATTTTGGACTGCATGACTTGGCAACTGTCATGTTGGCCACATGGCTTGCAGCTCCCTGGGGGCCACCATCTAGAAATGGCAAAGGCCAACCCCTCTCTTTGAATTAGCCAATCGCGAAAGACTGTGGGCCTGAGCTCCAATCAAGAGTGAGGGACAGGTAATGTGCGTCAGGGATTACAAAGCTGAGCAGACCGACTGCTGGATGTGCAGGTGCTTCCAGACCATGTGTGCGCACCCTTCTACGTAGAAGTAAAGACATTTGCTTTGCTGCCTGGCTCCCGAGAATGTTTTGTGTTCTACCAGGACCCCTGCATTGGGGGGCTCGCCTTGTTCCTTACAGTTGCCTCCTGCACACCCCCGACAAGACCCCACCAGAGAGGAGCCTGCAACCAAGGGACGTGCCCTTGGCTGGCATTGAACCCATGACCCTTTGGTCCTCATGCCAATACTCTATCCACTGAGCCAAACTGGCTAGGGCAATCATTATATTTTAATTTAGACTTGATGAAAACTTTATCCAGTAAATCCATAATTTCACATCCGTACCTTTTAGATGGTACTCATTGATCTCACAGACTATAAAGGGCTTTGGATAGAAAACTCTAGAATCTTTGGACTTCTCTGAAGGGGCTTGGTTATTTTAATCTGCATATGATCACGAGTGAATCTTGTTGTTTTTTAAAAAAAGAAGAAATCTTTGATTCTGTGGAGTTTCGTCCAGGATTTTGCATTTCTAAGGAGTTTCTAGAGTAGTGGTTCTCAACCTTCCTAATGCCGCGACCCTTTAATACAGTTCCTCATGTTGTGGTGACCCCCAACCATAAAATTATTTTCGTTGCTACTTCATAACTGTAATTTTGCTACTGTTATGAATTGTACTGTAAATATCTGATATGCAGGATGTATTTTCATTGTTACAAATTGAACATAATTAAACATAGTGATGAATCACAAAACAATATGTAATTATAGATGTGTTTTCCGATGGTCTTAGGCGACCCCTGTGAAAGGGTCGTTCGACCCCCAAAGGGGTCTCGACCCTCAGGTTGGTGACCCCCATAGGTTGAGAACCACTGTTCTAGAAGAAACCAAGGCTGCTGGTTCAGGACTAAAAGTTTGTTACCAAAGCTTTACATTACTGGGCAATGCTTTCTATTCCCAGGAATGAAGGCCTACCCCAGAGCATATCCTTTAATAATCCATGGTTCTGTAGTGATAGCTTTTTTCAGTACCTCCATCATAATTAGAAAGCAGACACAAATACATATATTTGTGCACTCATTCCTCATTTGATTTTTTTTTCATTAAAGTTTCCTCACATTTTGCATGTACAAGGTCTCTCTTAATCTGATTGAAAGTATGACTCAGACATTTTGAAACTAGTTTTATTTATTACCATAAATTTCTTAGGGAATTGTCTGTGATTTTTTTTTTCACTTTTAATGATCTATACTTAATTTGACACCTTTTATTTTTTAAGCAATTCATGTATTCACAGTTGGTGTGTGTTCACTTAAATTGGATGTGGCATCAGTCAGAACTCATTATAGCTACTACTTGAAAGTATCAGAATCTCTGTATACATCCCATTCAAGAAAAATAGGAACCTTATTTATATACAGAACACATTTAGTTTCCATTTTAGAGCCCAATAGTTTGGGTATGGAAGAGGGAGTTTACAATATATTTTACAAAGTAAGATTTTGTTTAAATTACAGATACTCATTTAGCACCCCCTTTCCTCAGTTCTATTGCACACTTTTTGTTTTCTCAATTTTAATACTGCAACCTGGTACTTACTTTCACTTCATAGTCTTACTAGTAAATTGAAATGTTTATTAGATAGGTGAGTTAGTTCAGTTCCTCCAGATCCTCATAGTCTGTCTTGCATAAAGTCCTCAGAAATCCATGGTGAATATTTAACTCAAATTCCCTGAAGGCCACCTTTCTTCACTTTTTAATTGGACAGTGACCTTGTGCATTGTATTTATGATTCTATCCTCATTGTTAATAGCAAAAATTCCTCAAACATGTGACATTTCTGAATTCTACAAAACATTTCTAGAATGCTTGCATTTTTTTCCAGGTGTTTACATTGTTTTTAATTTTAAAAAAATATGTGATAGGAGAGTGTGCCAGATAACTGTTAACTTGCCCAACCAGATTCAGTGCCATATTAATCTTACTAGAGTGATTTTGAAGAAAGCCAAATGCCTGAGGGGTAGAGTTAATTATAATTGAATTTTATTCTTATATCGAGCATACAAACTAACCACCTATATTTTGAAAGTTACTTTCATTTAAAGCATCAGAAGTAATGGATTGCACTTCTATATTATATGCATTTAATCACCAATAGTTTTCCTTAAATATTTCAATGACACTTTTTCAATTTTCCTTGCTGCATTATTCTATTAATTGTAGGCTATTACTGTTCATGCTTTATATGCTATTTCTGAGACTCTCTGCAGAGACTTCCATTCCAAACTGCCACCATGATAAATTAAATACCTAGCCTAAGGAGGTGATGACTTCTCCTTGGATTTTCTTGAGCTATTCATGGCTGCTAGTGTGATTGGGACATAATTGTTTGATTTATTTGCTTATCTAGGCAGCTTATGGGAAATGCCGTGCATTTGGCTATAACATCTTTCTTAATTCATTCATGTGAAAATGTAGACCACAGCATAATTAAATAATCTCTCTATGGATGACAATAGTAACTGTAATCATTATATGTCTTTTGTCAGCCACAGGTAAAACAAATTACAGGTTAAGAAAATTACAGAGTTTATCATTATATTCATGACTGTATTTCAGTTGCTATATATTTTGTTTATAAATTTTCATTCATCTTGTGTAGCCATGTGAAAAGGTTTCTTTAATTGTGGTTTTCAGAGCATGTTCATGAGAAGAATGTTAAAGTAAATGTTTCTATGTTTTATTAAATAAATTGGTGTAGAGAGAAAAATGCATGATCAGAAGAGGAACACAGACTACTTAAAAAAGGATACTAGAAAAGTATATGAAAGATAAGTTAGTATAGTTTTCAATCTTTTAATTCTATATCATTGCCATAAATGTTTTGAAGTTAGCAAAATCAATTATTTAATTTTCTTTTTTAGATTTGGCTACTTATTGATTTTTACTATAAACCAATATTGAATTTCAGAGAACTCAATTAGAAATATAAAGATATTTGTTCTTCAAGATTTATGTAGAGACATAAACTTTTCAAAGTTAATGATGAGTTTCATCAATAAGTTCAGTAATTTTTACTTTCAATTTCATGTTTCAAACCCTATATTGTTGCATTTAAAAGTTTTTTATACACTTAGAAATTATGACTATAATTATTGATGTAATTGTTGAAAAATATCTTAATATTAACACATTGTTTAAGTTACATTTATAATGACAATAGTAAGTTCAATATTTTCCCCAGGCCTTTCTATGTATTGACATTCAGTGATTCATGCAAACCTCTGAGTGTTGTCACCCTCAAAGAGCCTTCTCTAATTCTCTTACATGGTGTAGATTAGCAATTTTCAACCGGTGTGCCATGGCACACTGGTATGAGGCAAAAATTTCTAAAACATGCCATACCTGACTATTTAGTCAGGGGCACTGACCTTTTTTCCCTTAGTTTGTCAAATAAAATAATGGCAACAGCCAACACAATAGCCATCCCACATGAGTGAATCAATATTGTACCTACTTTTTGTCTGATAAGCAAAAAAAAAAAAAAAATTATATATATATGGCTAATATGCTAAATGTCCCTCCTACAGTCCAACAGGTCACTATGATGTGCACCGACCATCAGGGGGCAGACGCTCAATGCAGGAGCTTCCATGATGCGCACTGGCCAGTACCATGGACCCGGTGCCAACAAACCAACAATTGGCTTCCCGCAAGTGGGACACAGGCCCCTCCAACACCCACGAGCAACACCCCACCAAATTTCAGCCAGTGCTGCCAAGACCCCTGGATGCAAAATGTAGCCCACAGCCCAGCCCAGCCTAGAAACGGTCGCTGTGGTTGCCAGATTATGACATCACTTAGCAACACCCATCTTCCTCTCCCTAGCAACTAGCCTTCTTGGAATTTCTTCAGCCCAGGAACACAGGTGGAAACATTTTATACTTTAACCAAATGTCTGTGAAGCATTTTACGGTGCCTCATCTCATTTGATCCTCACAGAAGTCCTGGAGTAGGTAGATAGGAGACTTGGTGGAATCGTATTTCCTTTTCATTAGCTGAAAAACAGAGATTTAGAAAGCTTAGAAACTTGACCCAACTGAAAACAAGTAATAAATGGTGGACCTTGAAAATGACTTCAGGTTTTCTCACTGCGCAGAATATAGTCAAACACTGCTGCAGTTAAATATTTTACCCTTTGTTCTCCCTGCGTGATCTACAATAATAAACTGCTTCATGTTGATATTTACTGTGGTGTTGCTGACAATTACCTGAAAGAGAAGTTAGGGTGCTTCACTGGGCTGGAAAAAGTTTAGCTATATCAGAAAGCAGATCTAATTAAGCAAGATCTAATATATGGCTAAGTTGATTCATGAATGGGCAATACATATAAAGCTCTTGCTGGTGCCAATTGCACACATGTGTTTCCACCTGTCATTGTCCATCGTGAATTTGATTGACACTTCTATTATAGAAAAAGGGTGAGTAGCGATATTAAAATATTTCTTCTAATTAATTTTCTTTCAATGTGCACGAATTTGTGCACTGGGCCACTAGTTATAATATATTTGTTAGTGTGCCACAGAATTTTATTAATTAGTTTATGTGTGCCATGAGATGAAAAAGGTTGAAAATCACTATTTCTCCAAAACTGTATTATTTTCACATGCAACTGATATGAAACAGCTTCCTCATTCTGCTTCGCTTTCTTTTTGATTCATATTTTCTGTCATTAATTCTGCAACTTAAACAAGTAATGAGTCATTAAATATAAATGTCTCTGTTTGCTACTTAAGTAATTTATAGCTTTTCTTTGACAGTTTTGCATGTTTCAAAGAGAAATTACCTTGACTATAGTGTATACAATCTTGTCACTTGGGGTGAATTACCTATTTACAAATCATTTAAAAATGTCTTCAACTAATCAATAAGCAAAGTTATAAATGGCCAACATAAATCAGAATTAAATAATTGCACTTAAGAGTTATTCTTTAATTTACCAAATTGGCAAACTTTAAGAGAATTAATCATATTAATTGATACATGTGTTAATTGACTTAAGTATGAAACAGCTGGCGGTTATATGCTGGCGGAAATCTAAATTGGTATAAATTTCCTGGTTTGCAATTTGAAAGTTTTATTTTAGGTTATGAAACATTAATAATCTTAATATCTCTGAAGATGGATAGTCATTTACTTATTGCTTTCTGAATAATCTTTAAAATTGAGCAATAACAAAAAACGACATCACCACTAAAAACTAAAGCAAGGTATCACCTACACACTGATCATAATTGAGGATGTGGCATATATGGAATAATATTAAAAGTTGATATGTTTTTGCAAATTTTTATAAAGTATCAGACAAAAGAAGAGTCGTGTTATGAAAAATGAATCTGAAGTCATTAAAGAAACTCATAGTTTCCTCTGATTTCAAGAAAAACACATCTATTAAATACATTAATATACCCTCTCATCATCATCATCATCATCTTCACCACCACCACCTAGTATTAGTTTGTTACTGTTGCTATAAGAAATTACTATAAACAGCAGATTAAAATGATACAATCAAGGGGGGGAGGAAGAATGGATAGGCAGAGCACAGAGGATTTCTACAGTGAAATACTCTGTATGATACTATAATGATAGAAAAATTATTATCCATTTGTACGAACCCATAGGATATACAGTACCAACAGTGAATTATAATCTAAACTATGGACTTTGAGTGATAATGATATGTCAATGTAGGCTTATCAATGATAACAAATGTAAGACTTTGGTGCAAATGTTGCCAGTAGGGAAGGATATGTGCATATGTGGGGGCAAGAGGTATATAGGAAATCTCTCTGTCTTCCTCTTAACTTTGCGACCAGTCTAATCTGCACTAATGAAATAGAATGATGCAAATTGACTGTACCTTTGCGATGCCCACCAGCCAATCAGGAGTGAGTATGCAAATCAACCCAACAAAGATGGCAGGTTATTTTGCATATGCAGGTACCGAGCTGCCGGGGGCAGGGCTGACACAGGCATTCCGCACTGCCCCAGCCACTCTAGGACTCTGGGCAGCGTGGGAAGGTGGAAAAGCAGCTCTGAGCTGGAGCGAAGGCGGAAAGGCGGCTCTGGGCCGGAGCGAAGGTGGTGCTGGCAGCCAGGGGAAGGAAGGACCATTCTTGCACAAATCTTCATTCATTGGGCCTCTAGTACTGCTATAAAAGAATGAAATTTTTAAGGCAGACAAACAAAAAACACATAAATATATTATGTTCTGTATGTCAGAAGTCTGGAATGGATCTCATGGGGTTAAAATCAATATGTTGGCAGGGCTGTATTTCTTTCTAACAAAATAGCTCTAGGAGAGAGTGTGTTTCCTTGCCTTTTCCAGCTTCCAGAGGTCACCCACCTTCCTTGGCTCATGAGTGCCCCCGCCTCCATCTTTATGTTCAATATAGTTATCTAGTAGTATTCCCTTGTGTATATGTACCACATCTTCTTTATTTAATCATCTATGGGAGGACACTTAGGTTGTTTCCATGCCTCAGCTTCCGTGAACAATGCTGCAATGAATATACAGGCACATATGTCTTTGCAAAGAAATGTTTTCAAACTATTCAGCCATAAGAAAATATTAAATACTGCCATTTGCAACAACATGGATGGATCTTGTGAATATCATGCTAAGAGAAATTCAGGCAGAAAAAAATTAAGCACCATATGATTTCACTCACATGTGGGATATAAAACTGAAACTCATAGACACAGACAACAATATAGTGGTTACCAGAAGAAAGGGGACTTAGCGGGTAAATGGAGCCAAATATATGGTGATGGAAGAAGATTTGACTTTGGGCTGTGGCACTCAGTATATACAGACAATGTATCATAGACTTGTACACTTGAAACCTATATAGCTTTATTAACCATTGTCTTGTCACTTCAACAAATGTAATTTAAAAGTAATAAAAATATTAAAAACATAGTCATCTAGTAAAGGTAAAACTTGAAATTCTAGTATTTTAAAACCTGGTATTATAAGCAAATAAGCCCCATATATTTTGTTTATAAGACTCATGAATGAAAAGATACTCTATTCTACTTTCTATTTTGAAATTTTCCTATCTGAAAATGTCTTTTGAGATAAAAATGTATTTAAACATTTATTACTTTTCCATTGAGACTGATGTTTGATTTTTTTAATGATAACAACATGCCTTCTATATTGGTGAGATGTTTATGAATTAGAGTCATTGGTTCATGGCAATGCTGTTAGTTCTATAACTACTAGTAATATGGCAATGGTCTTTTATGAAACTATTCATATTATTTTTAAACAATTTTTATTGATTTTAGAGAGAGGAAGGGGAGAGAGAGAAGGAGAGAGAGAGAGAGAGAGAGAGAGAGAGAGAGAGAGAGAGAGAGAGAGAGAGAGATAAGCATTGATCCGTTGACTCCCGAACCCACCCCAGACCAAACCAGAAACCTGGGCATGTGTCCTGACCAGGAATGGAACCAATGACCTTCAGTGCACGGGATGATGCTCAACCAACTGAGCCACTGAAACTATTCTTGATAAACTGAATATGGCATGATTGACTTTATCTGTTAGTACATATATTTGAGAGTAATTTCCTTTCCCACCATTATGACCATAACTTTAATTCATGTCCTCATGAACCTTGGACTTTATGTTCTTATTGATCATCTATTACCTCCAGTTTTTCCACTTTTGAGAATGGTGAATCTATTATTCAATGTTTCTGTGAAATGTTAATATATCCATATCAGACTTGGTTTTAAAGTATTTTAGGTGTTCCATAATTTTATTGTTATGGCAAACAAAATTGTCTCTTCCATGAGCCCTGTATAATTTTGCATTCCATCTTTTTCCAATCTCTTACCAGTGTACATTCCAGAAGTGTAAAATGAAGTATTGTCCTTTTCATCACCAGGGTCCTGGCAGAAGCAAGTAGTTCATTCAAATAAAGTAATCAAGGAAAATGTCCCATGGGGACTGTAGAAAGCTGGGTGAGCAGGCTGAAAGGTAAACTGGGCAGGATATTGCAACCTGTTGCAGTTGACAACCATGGGAGGGAGCAGAGCATCGCTCCCCTTACAGACTTAAAGAGACAAGGGATAAGGACAAGGTCATTGGAACCAGAACCTGGAAGCAAGACGGAGCTGTGTCCATTTCCTTTATGAAGATCCACAGATGAGCCCCTTCTGGGTCATTCTCTGTTAGAACTCCCCTGAGATTTTCCAAATTTAGGTTTTGCTAGAGCCTCCAAGGGCTCAGAACTGTAGGGAGAAAAATATCTGGGGAGGCAAACAGATGTCCAGTTCATTCCACACAGACATGGACTTTCCTCTGTGCTTTCATATGCATTTCTCACTTTCTGGAAGTCCTTCCCATCCCTCTACCTACCAACCCCCTGATTGGTTACCTCATTTAAAAATTTGAAGCATGTGTAGGGATACTGTTTCTTTTACTATTCAAGACAAAAAATACAGTGTGTGTTCTTTTATGCTCCCACACTATTTTCATCTCCTGTAAATTCTTCCATTGTTTCACGTTTTTAACATTTGGACTTCTTTTGCCTTCCTGCTGTTTTTGAATGTTTCTGGAGTTGGTACAGGGAATCATAATTGTTTTGACATTTTATCAAAATGCTTATTGATGTTGTACCTATTTTTTTAAATTTTTGTCAAAGGTCTTTTAAAAGTTAACAAACATTAGATAAAAAATACTTCGCAGCAAGTTAAGGTTTTGTAATTATCTTTGGAATGTGACAGTAGGGGAAATAAGAATCAATATCCATTTAAAATATTAATATTTCCAAATGTGAACATATTATAATGTCCAAAATGAATTCAAACTTCTGAAGCAGAGGAAAATACAAAAGATAATAAAAGTTAGAAACATATTTAAGGCAAAGGGTTTACCATGTACTTTTAAAAATCTTCATTTTGAATGAATTCTAATATAACTTTCCTCAAAGGAAAGGACAAAAAGAATAATACTGGTAAATATAACTTAGGATGTTTATGTATTTGAACTTGGTTGAAGACATTTTCCGTAATATTTCTTGATCATGGGAATGAATAAGTGCTGACAGGAGGATATGAAGAAAAGGTAATGTGATTAAGGAATTAAAGTATAACTGATATAAAATAATATAGTCTTACTAGAGGCCCCGTGCACAAAATTCTTGCATGGGTAGAGTCCCTAGGTCTGGCCAGTGATCAGGGTCAATCTGTGGGCGACTGGAGGGGCAATAAGGGGCCCCTCACTGGCATCCACCTTGGCTGGCCTGGAGCCTGCGGGCTGGGGGCAGCTCCTGCTTTGAACGTCTTCCCCCTGGTGGTCAATGCATGTCATAACAACAGGTCATTTCATCAGTCATTCTGCAGTTTGGTCAATTTGCATATTAGGCTTTTATTATATAGGATTACAGTTAACTTAGTAAAACTATAAATCATCTCAAGTGATGTAAAAATGACAAAAATAATATAATAATGACTAATAATTTAATTATAGTCTTTCATACACAGCATCACATGTATGATGTACTTGTTAGTATTGTTTCAAAGAAAGAATATTGGAAACATAAAAATTGTCAAGGCTGCACTACTCTGTTGGAGAAGAAAATGGGGTCATATAAAATGTGATATTCATAATGTGATAATTATTAATATTCTATAAATTCCCTGATATCTATAAACAAAAGAATTGAATTGCTCTCACTTTTTTTTAATACTTCCCTATTTTTTTATGATTAGTCTGTTTTTGTTTGTTTTTCTTAAACAGCTTAGAGTTTTCAATGTCTTGGCCCTTTCTGGTTTATTTTTTTACTATCCTCCATCTGTTACTGTTTTAGGCATGTTTTTTCTAAAGAAGAATGAAGTATACTGTTTTCAGAGCAATCTCAATCTTTACTATTGAAAAAAAAATACTCCAATTACATTGTGTGTGTATTTTTGCTTCATCTGTTTAACTTACTAATTAATTCTTCTATTTGATATTCTTGGTAGCAAAAGTCTTTGGGGAACTGGTGGTTGGTTGATTGGCTGGTTTCTATGCCTTACTATAAAAATTATTACCTTTAAACATACCATACAATCATTCTCTTACAAATTGAATTTCCTGTATTTCTCCTTCATCAAACTCTAAGCCCCATGAGTGCAGAGGTTATTTTTCCTTTGCTGTTCACTATAGCATGCCTAGAATCTCAAACGGTATCTAATATTTAATAGGTGATCAAAATATTTGTTGAGTTAATGTTAACAGTGGCTTGTTTCCAGTATAATGTTTTGCTTATTTGCAAGTATAATTATTTGAATTTCATCTGGGGCAATTCTAACAAATCTTTTCTTTTGGATTTACTCTTTCAGAGAGAATTTTGTTTACTCTCCAAGTAAGGTTGTGGGCCTTTAGGGACACTTTAGCTAAATGTATATTATTTGAGATGCTTTGCATGTACATATAGTATGAATTTTGACACTAAACTCTTCAGAGTGTCAACCACTGTTGAAGGTTTTTTTTAAAGAAAACTTGTTTCCCACTCACCTATAACCTAGTGGCACATGTCACATTTTTATCCCTTGTTTGATATTTTGTGTTTCTTGGTAGATAATCTTTCATTGAGGGTTTTGTTTGCATGCTTTAATAAGTTGGACTTATGCCAATGTCTTGCTTTCAGCACAACAGGGGGTGGGAGGGGGTGCTTCTCTGGATACAGTTTTGCCAGATATTTTAAAATTAGGGACCAGCTAAATTATGTGAAATGGTAAATAAGAGGAGAGGGACTGCATCTTGAGTTTATGTAATATTTCTATAGAAAAACAAACACAATGGGACACATATGAATGTATACAAAAACTAAAGGTCATGAATCTGGTTTTAAAAAACTAAACTGTGACTTATCTTTCTTGAAAACAACTGTGAGACTCATAGTATGCATATGCCATGCAAAAAGACCAAAGAAATTGCATTTAAACAGGAATTAGACATTGATACTATTTTTTCACTTGGAAATAATTTTACACATCAACTAGTCATTAAAAGAACTTCTCTAAACATCTGTACAAAAATATTTGAAATGAATGTATGTATATATTTTTTCTCAGTTTGAAAGGCCTTCTGTCAAAATCACCACAAAGGTGCAAATAAAAAAACAAAACAAAACTATTTGATAGTTTGACAAATTTAATCTGATTTTTGTGTTTTATTTTTCTTCTGCAGACTATAATAAATCAGCAATTTACTTTTCACTGTTTCCCATTGGGCCTAACAGGCTATTTTTAGTATCTCTCTATTTTGGAAATGGTTCTGTTCTTGCGATTAGAGTTTAAATATCTCTATTAGAAAAAAAGATAAAGTGTTGTATCTGTCCAGCCTGAGCATCAATTAAGATGTTGTCAGTTTTCTCAAGGTGTGAATTGCTACTTAAGGTTTATACGCAAAATGATATGTCTTATAATAGCAATTGAATATCATTATGGCACCTCTATCATGGTTACATATCACTACAGTCATTTATCAGAAACTTACACCATTTCTAATTTGTCTAAACTTGATCTGCAGATAAAGGAGGCTTATCTCTTTTTTATAATAATCTGATTATAGTATTCACTTTAAAAAAATGTGATATTCAGTCCAGCATCTTAGTAAATAGAATAATGTACAAGGAGAGGAATTTGACCAGTGCTTATGCGGCATTTTTAAGTGGTAGTGGCACAGGTAGAAATTGGCTCTCCCCTGATTTAAAGCATATCCTACTTTTCTTTTACATTAATAATTATTTTTAAGCATTAACCTTTTCTACGGTAGCTTCGATGGAATACTTCTTAGTGATCTGAAGTAGATTAGCAAAGAAAGATAAATGCATGTGACTGTGCCAACTTCTAATTTAATTCAGTCAGAAGCAAATCCAAATGTAAACCAGATCCTAACGCCATGGAAAGAGTTTTAAAATAATCCAATTCATTCTCACTGTTCCCCCAAGGGATCTACCCTCTTCACCAAATAACTCCAATCTGTTTGAAAACCACCCAAGCTTTAGTTCCTGGCTGCTATCTTTCATTGCGGGAGACAGCTGTAGAGTAAATCAAGCATCAAATAGACTGTAATTCATCCACCTTTCCACTGGTGTGCTTTTTACTGCAAGGTTATATAGATGTCATAGAATTACTTGATTAGCATTTTTTTTAGGGTGAGCAATACTTCAGTGCCAACCCATGAAGCTGAACTGGATCAATAAAGTTTGGTTGACATAAAAATGAACTTTATTGAACCTTTTAGAGTAGTGCCTGTGACACAATTCAGAAAGCGAAAGAACTGGAAAATGTATTTGTTTCTTGTTTTGGATTTTACTGTGAGCAATGCAATTTTGAGAATAAACTTGTCATACCATTTTTGTTGCAAAAGAAAATTTTTAACAGGCCTAGCATAGGCTCTGGGAGGTGGTGGTGATTATATGTCTGTAGTTTTTATGCAATGTTGGATATTCAAAGTCTTAGAGATTAGAAAAGCCAGCAAGGGGCAGGATCATTTAGAATAAGAGACTCTAAAACATGTTTTTACTGATTTTTAAAGAGAGAGGAGAGGAGAGGGATAGAAAGATGGAAAAATGGAATTTCAATATTTTTTTCTTTATCACATACTAGAGGCCTGATGAACGAAATCTGTGCAAGAGTAGGCCTTCCTTCTCCTGGCTGCCAGCACCAGCTTCCCTGCAGTACCCAGGACCTGGGCTTCCCTCTGGCTGCAGGCAGGCACCTGGGACCCAGACTTCCCTCACTGCCCCAGCTTTGTCCGGAAGGTCGTCTAGAAGGACGTCTGGAAGGATGTCTGGTCTAATTAGCATTTTATGTTTTTTTATTATAGAAGATGCTTACTTTTCTTTTTATGTTGGCTCACTGCCACCAGCTTTGGCGATGGATGGGACTCACTGTACTGATAATTTCCAGATTTGACATATTAGAAATTTCAAAAGAACAATAGGCAATCTCAGATTCAGTTTAAAAGTTGTCAGAAAAAGACTCCCACCGTTTTCTATAATCAACTTTTCCCAATAAACAGTGAATTCTATCAGAAGTTAGAAGACCATGTAGGAAACATATTTCAAGCAGGAAGAATGTGTATGATATATTGCTCCTCCAGAAAAAGAAGGGGCATGTATGATAAGTAAAAGAAAAAAGCATTTGTTCTGAAGGAAAAGAAAGAATCTTAAACATCCATGTGCATCAGTGCTACTACAAACTGAGTCCACAGCCCAAATGTACTTGTCAATTCTGTCTAGTCCCACTTTTAAGTATTTTTAGTCAACTTTTTATTCCCCATTCTCCTCAGAGGATAAAGTTTACATCTTTCCTTATACTCATTCCACCTTTGCTATTACTTTTAGAGTTTTATTTGCATCCTGCTTTATAGAAAATGAGTAAATGATCTAGATATGTGTTAAAAGGGTGAATGTGCCCTAGCCGATAGCTCAATTGGTTAGAGTATCTACCCGATATGACAAGGTATGGGTTCAATCCACTGTCAGGGCACATACGAGAATCAACCAACGAATGCATAAAATAAGTAGAACAAATCTCTCATATTCATATTCTCTCTCAACCTCTCTCTCTCTCTCTCTCTCTCTCTCTCTCTCTCTCTCTCTCTCTCTCTCTCTCTCTCGTCTCAAATCGCTAAAAATATTTTTAAGTGTGAATGCTTGCCCGGCCAGTGTTACCCATGGTTGAGTGTTGACCTATGTCGATTCTCTCCTTCCAATACATCTCTCAACATTAACCTGTTCCTTTTCAGGTATAGAGATTAATGGGCACTTCATTTTCATGAACCCAAAGTCTAGGAGCTAGTAAAATCAGTGGCATATCATGGAAGTTACCTTAAAACCATTCTACAACTGATAAGAGAACTCTGAGAATCTTCCTCTCCAGATACAAACAACTATTATGTATCACTACCAGTCTCCCTTTTTGTTAGGATGGTCCTTCTATACCTTCAGCTACTTGAATTCTTCACTTTACTTACCAGAAGTTGTGTGGGTGTGTGGGTGTCCTTCATGCTTTCTTTTACACAATCCTGCCATTTTCCAATCATGAAATGTTTAGTAGTTTAATCCTGTGTTACTCAAAATGCGCTTTCAGGACTGGGAGTATAGCATCACCTGGGAGCTTATTAGAAATGCAGACTCCCAGGCTCTCCAACAGACCGATAAGAGCAGAGCGTAATCAAATGCACACATGCATTGGATGCACGTTAGCTTGGGGTTTAGGAAAGAGAAGTGTCTACGCTGATCTATGTCCCTTTCAAATTAATCAATAACATAGCCCACTTTCTGAAAAATCTTATGAGACTTCTTATATATTTTCTAGAAATGTCTCATTTGAATCTTCAAAACTTCTCACTAGGATAATGGTAGCAGGCCTTTAAAATTTGTGCTGATAGCAGTCCAAACTCCCAGGATCATTTCACCCCATCCATTTCATCATGGTACCCCTCAATATGATGATGAATGAGTTGATTGATTCACTGTATTGTGTAAGTACAACTTATCATGAGTAGAAATAAAAAAATTTAATAACTTTCAGATAAAAAGATTAGATTACTTCTTTTAGCAGACACATCCCTTCATGATCTGGCCCCTTCCTAACTTTGAAAACCCATCCCTTGCTATAGCCCAGTGACTTGCAATTTCCAGAAGGTTTCAAGTTATTTCATACTTCTGTGAATCTGCTTCTACCAATCCCATTACATGACAGTCTTCATTTTTCAAATATACTTTTAACCTCACTAATGCTCCCCAGTACTCCAGGATTTAATTCTAGTTTTCACCTTGGTGATTACCTTATTTAACTTGATATACCATTTCTCGGTGTACCCATAGCGAGTTATTATCATTGCTAATGGGAAATGTTTACCTATTGCTCTTCATCTAGGAAAGCCAGGCTTATTTAGAACAGGGGGCAATTTCATAGTTGTGTGTTCTTCCTAAAGCCAGTATATCACAAAGTCAATCTGTGCATTATCAACTACGAATATTTCATTGCTTGAGAATGTGATTACTTCTGACATTGTTATCAAACATGTTCTAAGCATGTTTGATGTTTTGCATATGTTATGTTGCCAAATTATAATTTGAAACGAGGGAGAAAAATGAGTAATTACTGAATAATCATATACTTAATTAATAAAGCACATTTGAAGAAAGTTAAATAACAATGTGGAAAATTTTGTGTATAATAAACCTTCAAGTAACTGAGAGTATATTTTCAATATTTATGTTGTGCAAATTAAAAATCTGAATCCATTTCCATAAAAATATATACCATGTTATATGCTGTTAATATATATATATTATGATGAAAGATGTAATATTTTTGTATCTGTCTTCTTCCCTACTTTCTTAGCCTCCATCTCAGGAATCTGCATGAAAATTACATGTTTCCATAGTAGATAGCATTCAGTAAATCTCCTTATAATATAATAGTTTATCATAATTATAATTAAAGAAAGAAAATCAAGACTAACCTCATATTGCTAATACTGTGAGTCTTTGAATCTAAATATGTGTTAGTCCTGCAATAGTGTTAAGGACTTTCATAATTTGGAAATTTGACATACAAACACTGCACATAGAGAAGAATGACATGGAATGAAATTTATATAGAGGCTGAGAATCAGGAAATATCAAGGCATCTGGAAATTGAATCAATATTGCAGTTGTTAGGTACCTGAGTACCATCTGCATTGCCCACCAAGAATGGATGTTTCTTAAACTCAACTAAACATTCAGACTCACAAGACCCCAAACGGTGATAATTGGCACCAGTCAGATCAAAGGATCTAGGATGGGAACCTCGGCATGGCAGGAGAGTCATGTCAGGTGTTCTTCTTAGTGGGAAGGTTGAGGCATGTCTTGTAGTTATCCATGGGGAGCTCTTTTCTTCCCAGGAAATGGCTCAGGTGTAAGGAGATAAAATACACAATCCACTGGTGTGGAAATCACCATTGATTAAAAAGCCTGGGGTCCCACAGGAGCTACACTCTTTTGTACCAACTCCATGTAGATCTTTCCCGGATATCAGAAGGTCCTGCCCAATTATGAAAGCCTCCACACTCAAGGGGACCTCACAGTAGGGCTTCCAAATAAGTATTTATTGTCCCCTGGCTTAAACCAGCCTACAGTGAAGTATCATTTTACCATATGCAATGTTGCCTAAAAAGTTAGTTGGCAAATAGCATCCTTACCTGTTTCTAGGGAATCGAACTGAAGTTGAAATTCTTATGCAGAAGATACACAATTTTATTAACCCTTCGCCCACACCTTTAAAATGTTAAAAATGTTAAAACCAATGCCTTGCTGAGTTTCTTAACTGTTCGTGATTTTGATACACAAAAAACGTCTAACTCGGAGGGTCATTAACAAATAGTTAAGGGCAATCATGGGTTGAGGCTGATGTAACATTTTCTGGAGGACTTCCTCTTAGAATCAAGAAGTAGGTGCAGTCCACACTTCTATGATGACGTTAAATATTATATGGTCAGTTAAATATATATTAGTCCAGTTTCATATATATTAGGTTGGAACCCTAAGAACTCCTCTCAACAAAAGACTTGTTTTCATTAGCTGAAAACCAAAGAAGAGACAGTTGGATGATGGGAAGGTATATGCACTGTGTAACATCTGCTTAAAACTCAAATAAATATCAGAAACCTGGCATTTGTTAATGACCTTAGTGAAAACTACTTTGGTGGCATATCACAAGTAAAATGGGATTGCAATTGGTTGAGATATGACTGGGAACTGAGGTAGTAGATATTATGAATGCAGATACATGAAGGTGATAATAAAGCGTAGTAAGCTTAAATTCAATATTTTTCAAGACATGGAATCTAAGCTTTTAAAAAAAAATTGATGGGAAGAATGTGTTAAAACAGTCAAAGTTTAAAAAATAACTGTTAAGAGAGGAAAAGTATACTTAAAAATTTATAAATTATTATAAACTAGAGGTCCAGTGCACAAAATTCATGCACTCGGAGGGGGTTTCTTCATCCCAGCATGTGCCCTCTTGCAGTCTGAGAACCCTCAGGGGATGTCTGACTGACGGCTTAGGCCTGCTCAGTCAGACGTCCTTAGTGCTGCCGCAGAGGCTCCCGCCACACCGCCACCTCCACTGCGCTTGCCAGCTGTGAGCCCGACTGCTGGCTGAGTGGAGCTCCCCCTATGGGAGCACACTGACCACCAGGGGGCAGCTCCTGAGTTGAGCATCTTCCCCCTTGGTGGTCAGTGTGTGTCATAGCAACTGGTTGTTCCACTGTTCAGTCGATTTGCATATTAGCTTTTTATTATATAGGATCCTCAATTTAAAAATAGCTATAGGAAATTGTATAGGAGCTGAGCAGAGAGCACCGATTTGATAGAAAGTGAATGCTTTCTGGTTAGAAAATTCATATATCATTTAAATTATGAACAAATGAGAACCTCAGGGGAATAAATTTTATATTTGCTTCTTAGAAATATTAAGAATGCTACAGATTATAAATATTTTAAATTCTCAGAAAATACACAAATAATCAGTGTGAAAAAGATATATACAGTGGAAAGAATGGAAAACCCATCAAATTATGAATATATATGCGTATATAGACTCAATGAAAAATATAATTAATCGTACACGCATTTTGAAACTCTATATCAATAAAATGATTGGCATCTATTTTAAGTACATCCAACTTGGCTGTAATAATCACCCAACTTTGCAAATTTTATTCATATATAGTATAATGGTTATATAGTGTCTAAATTATTATACACATATTTCTCTCAAATCATTGAGGAATATCTAGTTTTCAAAATTAATATTTAAAGCACTCAATATCTTATAAAAAGTGATAAATACATAAATAGTGGGAGAAGCTGTGTGTGGGGTTAGGGTATTGGGGTTTATGAGAACTGAATTTTCTGCTCATTTATGCTGTAAAGCTAAAACTGCTCTAAAAAAACAAAAGATATATATTAATGTAAATGATCAACAAAATAAGGCGATGTCAACATGATCTCACAGTCAATTAAAAATGGAAATATTATATGCTGTTCTAGGACTTATAAAACAAAATGAATAATTTTCCATGTTAGTAGACATACTGCTGAATATCATGTAAACCAAAAATTCAGAAGGAAAACTTTAGACAAATGCCACAAAGTATAAAAATGAAAACTAACTCACATATATGTTTAAGAATGCTTTTATGTGTATTATATGTTTGATATTTATACATGATTTTATATATTCAAATTTTATACAAAATTTTAAATGCATCTTTATTAATAAGAAATATATTTAACCAGGTTATATGTATAACTCTTTTTATTGATGATTTATAAAGTCTTTGCACAAAAGTCATCATTTAAAACTTACATGACTTTGAACAGATCGATCACTTAGCCTTTTTATTTTATTGATGAATAAAAAGCATAGTGAGAATCAGCTTAAATAACACCTCATCTTGGAAGGCTGCTCTGAATTCTTTAGACAAACTGAAATGCATTCCTATCGATCCTTTTTGTCTGTCCCTGTAGATCCTTCCCTTTATATTTTTGTTAGGGAATTTATATTCTCTGACATTTAGATAGTCTATGTTCTCATCATTATCATATACACAGTTTGTTCCCTGGTATGTGCAATATATTAGGTAATTAGCAAATATTTTGAAAGATTAAATGCAAGACTGATGACAACAAATGTGATTCAAAACGGTTCTTTGGTTGATGTCAGGCTAATAACTAGGCCTGGTTATTTAGGTTCCCAGTACATCCAACTTGGCTGTAATAATCACCCAACTTTGCAAATTTTGAGACTGCAGTCATTATTTTGGTTCTAAATGGATTCATTCAACAGAAAGTGGATATAAAAGTTAAAATGAACAAAAAATAACCTAATTCTACTGGCTATCCCTCCTAGGGAAAATGAGCTAGGGTCTATATTGTTTTATAAAAATAGAAATTAATACATATGCTAAAGATCCTAATTTTTAAAAACATGCTTATGCCATTTTTTTCATTGTTCATATTTGCTTTCAGTATGTTTATAGGTTTTGTTTTACTTAATATTCTTTATTATTTTAGTAAAGCCCAGCTCAGTTACATTTCATATCCATAAGAATAATAATATAAGATGATTCTTATCCTCAATAATCACTACTATTTTAGCTAGTTCAATCCATGTAATGGATTAGATATTGATGCCTTTTTTGAATAGAATTAGTTTCATATGAATTTAAGCTTATTAGGATTAATATTAGGAAAAATTGACACACTGTCTAAAGCATAGAAAAATAATTGATGTGATTTTTTTTGAAATTATTAAATGCTATGCCCCATATATTAGTTGTATCATTAGGCTGGCTTGTGCTTCTGATCCATGGTATTTTGAACAGAAATGATTAAAGAGGTTATTAGTAAATCTACAAAGAACAGGACACACGGTGATTAAACATTACCCTATCATCTGAGCTACAAATGTTCAGCCTCATTATGTTCCCACAATAGCAATTTACTATAACACTGAAAAGTAAGCAATCAATATTGGCAGGTAGTGCTTGTTACAGTTACAGAACCGAGTACGACCTCTTCTGTTCCAACCTTTGCAAAATCAATGGGCAGTCCACTTCATAAGGCATCAGGTGAGTCTCAGTTTTAGATCAGAGGGGATGGTAGCTATAGCTATCAAGGTAATAAAACTTGCCAATGTTCACCTCACTGTTTGTCAAATGTGATTTGATTTGTAGCTCAATAGAAATAGAAGTAAGATGCATCAATAGAAAAGAAACACCATTTGAAATCATAATTGTAAGAATATTAAAATTCTGAACATGTAGAAATGTTTGTGTGTGTGTGTGTGTTTTGTAGGTATTAAAACCAAAAAGAAATGAGCAAGCCTAAAATAAATATGTATTATTTCATGCAACATATTCTAGTTTACGCTGCACCATATCCTGTCTAACAAATAGTAGAGTTGTCGGTTTTCAATGTAGAAGATATAAACTGGATAGCTATATCACAAATATTGATAAATACCTCTGTATTGCATAATACAGGATGTCCCCCAAACTGTATATACACTGAATGATTATAGAGTCAGTGTTTGTTAACATACAGTTCATTTTCAATGCCTGTTTTCAAACTGATGACTGTTCTGGTTCAGGCACTGCTGATAACACAAGGCAATGGAATCACAAACATCAAGAATCATTTCATTTGGTATCTGTGTGCCCTCAATTCAATGACTGTTGCCAGTTTTGCACTATAAATTTTACCTTTTATGTATCTCAAAACAAAATAATGTAGTGGGACTTTAGGGTAAATTTTCTTTGTTCAAAGCTTAGTCTGTCTTCACCCATTACTTCAAATTAGTTAAACCTGAAAATAAGTTAACAGCTGTTAAAACTTATATACATTTTTGGGGGACACCCTATATATTAGGTCCAAAAGTCACTGCCCTAATATTTAGAATGTGTGATTTTTTAAAAAAATATTTTACAAAAAATCAAGAGCATATCTTCATTGTATAGGAGGAAAACCTAAGGCCCTAAAAACCTAAGCAATAGGGGCTGAATTTATATTAAGTGTGCTTCTGTGTCCTGACTGGAAGATGTATCTCTTGATTTCCTATGTTTTCCCCATATTCTCATGTTTTGCGGTGATGCCTCTCAAATTATATATCACCATGACTGAAGCTGTAGTTGTAATGGCTATGGTTTTTCAAGCATCATTGTACACCATTCATACAGATAAACATTGCCGAATATGCTGGAACTATACTATGGTTACATTCTGGTAACCCTAGAGGCTCTATATTTTATATATGGTCTGTTTACAGTCAAGAAGGTATAGCTCGTGAGAGGCAAAACTATTTGAAAATGAGGGTGACAATGTTGAATTCTCTTTCTATAATACCAGAACCCCAGTGTCCATTATTATTCATATTATTAATATGAATTAATCCATTCTTGAAGTCCTAATGTGAAGGTAATTGTCAATACTGTGGAATAGAGGGTGGATTATGTCACTAATTGGTTAAAATGTTCTATTGTCAAAACAAAATAAATATTTACAAGCCTATCAGCAAAGGTATATCATATACAACTTCTCTAGCAGGATCTCCCCAAATGTGTGCACAATGGTTAGAATTTAGGAGGAACTTTTTGCAGACTTGCAGAATGATTCAAGGAAACTGAGAGATGACCATAAGTCTTGAGTGAGAAGAGTGTACATGTATAATATAAATAGGAAAATGAGTCTGTTGAGTGACAGTTTATTTTTGCTTGTAGACTAAGTTTTAAAAAGTGTTTTGATAGTAAAATGAAGAGTGAATAACAGACTAAATGATCCCTGGTAGTTAAGCTTATTTTCTGGAAATGAAATTTGAATTTCAATTGTTCACTTCAATTAAGTATTAATTACTAATTTATGATTCTTACAGAACGCTTTTGTCTTCAACTGAACATAAACTTGAGTGATGAAGTTCATTGATTATATGTGCAAAACTACACAACATTTCCTATATAGTCTTTAATGTAATCAGTGTTAATTAATAATTATGAAAATTGCAAGGTTTCTTCACAAATTCTATTAAGCTTGTACTGTTAATGACTTTCTTTGCAGAGCAAATCAAATATCTGATTCCTAGTACATTTCCAATTATAACAATATTTCTAATTGACATTGTTTGAATTAATAAGGTCACATATTTGGTTGCAGATGGGATTTTTCTAACATATTTATAATGAATCCATTGATACTTAAAGTGCTACATCTAGACTTGTAGATTTATGTAAATAAGCACAATTCTGGTGGTTTAATGCATTTTTTCTAGGGGAAAGACTAAAAATGAATGTAAAAGTGTTCATTGTGACTTCCCAAATTCCAAACCTTTGTGTAATACACATGGCTCATTTCTTCTCCACATGATATTTATTTAAATGAGTATACTAGTATGAAAAAGGAAAAATAAAAGCAAGGCAAAAATAATATGAATCATAATTACTTATGGTCTTAAACAGTATGAGAAAGGAAACCAAAGACATATTGATCACGAGTTTGAATTCCATTTTAATTTCTGTGGGGAGGAGCAAGTTCAGCATTTCAATTTCCTTTTTAATAGACCACATGTTCGTCATGGTGACCAAGAACTCATGTGTTTTTGATACCTATAAGGATTTTGTCTCCTACTTGAAGTAGGCATCAAATTTTATTTCCTTTATATAAAATAATGCTAAATATATTTTCTGTGTAACTTATTCCTCTGGGTTTTCATGGTTTACTTATATAAATATTGAATACTAGTTGGAGTTGAGGAAAACTGGCCTAGACACAAAACATTTCGCAATCTAAAAGGTCCCAAGTTTACTGAACCTCCATTTCCAAATCCACATAATGGAAAGGAGGGGCTTCAGAATCTGCAGAAACGCTTAGAGCTTCAAACTCTAACGGTTGGATTTCTATGAATAGAAGTCACCTATCTATTTTTATTATCACAGGAGAAGTAACATTTTGACTATCTGAATACTTTAAAATATGAAACTATATCTACGTATATATTAATTTAAAAGTAAATTTAATTATACTGCATACCAAATTGTCTCATATTCCCATTGAAAACACTTACAGTTTGTTTTTCCTTAATTTCTATTTAGCAATTTATTTTTTTCTATAATGAAATCTGTTGCGCTACATCTGATCTTTGAGTCTGTATGCTTGAACAAAACCATTGACTGCAAGATACTATATTTAATTATTATAATTTCTTTAACAATATTAAAGGTGACCATTTCCTTATTACTTTAGACCTGCCTATTGAGGCCTCCAGTCATTTCATTCTTAAGTTCCCTCATGTTACCAAAGCATCCAAACTACTGCTTGACCCAGTCCACCATAATTCTGAATGTTTAAATTGGATTTCTGCCTAAAATTGTTGATCTTTGGTAATTCAAATCACCTGCATAAATATTTTCCCTCTGCCACTAAGTATTGCTGGATAAAAATATGCTACCTTATTTATTTTTGTCTAAATCAATGGTTTTCCTTCAGCAGACATATCAATACTTTTTCCTTTCCTTAGTCAACAAAAGTTTTAAGTTTTAAGTAATTCTTCCTCATCATCATACTTTTTAAATTTCTCTTTCACACTCAAGCAGCTCACTTTCAGATGACCTTGTTTACTACATCATACATAAAATGGTGGTAAGACAATGCCTCTTAATTGCCAGCCTCAACATCTATTTAATATTATTGGGAAAAGTGAGTGACTGAGGAATGAGTCATACTTTAGGAGAAGACATATACTTTTAATACTCTATACAAAGAAACATATATGGTATATTTGATAGATTATATAAAGGAAAAGCAGGTGTGATAAGACAAAGTAACCAATGTTAGTAATGGAAGGCCTTTTTGAATAAGTGACATTCGAGCAAAGACTCACAATGAAGTAAGAATAGTAGACAAGAGACCACAAAGGAAGGAGACTCTCAGACAAATGATGTGGCAAAGGAAGAGGTCCTGGGATGTGAAGAGTGGTTTCGTAGCTCTTCTGAGAGCTGCTCATCTAAATAAGGTCTATGACAGTCATTTGCTGGAAATTCTGCATTTACCTAACTGAGAACAAAGGAGCAAAGATATAGATTTGGTGGACACATTACAAGTAGCTTAATGGACAGTCTGGAAGTATAATTCCAAATGCCATAATATGGCCCAAAATAACTTCAAGGGAGTTCAGAACAGTTAGACGTCCGGAGTGGCCAGTAGATGCAACTAAATTCATAACTGTCTAGAAATTATCTGCAAAAACCTGGTATACTCAAGGGACTAAAAGCAACCTAGAACTAATGGTACTAAAAGTAAATGGAAAGGTGCCATAATGCTAGCTGGAATGTCAGAGAGAAACCAAATCATGGGTGTGACCTTAGAGCAGACACTACATATCTCAGTTGCACTACCCCTGTCCTAGTTTATATCATAGTTGCAAAATAGCTCCTCCTTTATCCCAAAATGTGTTCTGGTTTGATCAATAAATTCTATGCTTCCTCTAACTACATAAGAAAACAAAATTATTTTATAATAGAGAATACACTTCCTGGATTTTTAAAGCTCTTTCTAGACTCTGAAATGGCTACAAATTTAAAGCACTACTGATTTGTGGCTATTTAACATTAGAGGCCCAGTGCATGAAAATTTGTGCACTCAAGGGGGTGGGGGAAGGTCCCTCAACCTGCCTGCACCCTCTCGCAGTCCTGGGAGCCCTCGGGGGATGCCCACCTCCCGGCTTAGGCCTGCTCCCCAAGGGATTGGTCCTAAGATAGCGGTCAGACATCACTCTGGCAGCCCGGAAGCCCTTGGGGCATGTCAGACTTATGGCTAAGCTGTAAGTCAGACATCTTTGGCACTGCTAAGGAGACGGGAGAGGCTCCCGACACGGCCTCTGTGCTCGCAGCCATCAGCCCGGCTTGTGGCAGATTGGAGTTCACCCTGTGGGAGCGCACAGACCACTAAGGGGCAGCTCCTGCATTGAGCATCTGCCCCCTGGTGGTCAGTGCGCATCATAGCGACCAGTTGTTCCTGGTAGTTCTGCCATTAGGGTAAATTTGCATATTATTCTTTAATTATACACTAGAGGCCCAATGCACAAAATTCATGCAATATTAAGCCTTCCTTCCCCCGGCTGCTAACACCGGCTTCCCTCTGGCTCCTGGGACCCAGCTTCCCTCCAGCTGCTGGAAGACACCCAGGACCTGGGCTTCCCTCACAGCCCCAGCTTAGTCCAAAAGGTCATCCAGAAGGACGTCTGGTCTAATTAGCATATTATGCTTTTATTATTATAGAGAATACTTATAGGAGAGTACTACTGTGTACTACTCTGTAGAAATCTAGTTTAATAATATTCTGTTTATGATAAATATCCTATCTAATAATAGACAAACATGGTAATTGACTGTACCTTCGCTACACCTCCCATTGGCTAATCAGTGAGATATGCAAATTAACCGCCAACAAAGATGGTGGTCAATTTGCATATGTAGGCGCAAAATGGTGGAGCGAAGACCGAAGGAGGCTCCTGCCAGAGCAGCGAAGGCTTGAAGGTGGCTCTGGCCGGAGTGAAAGCCTGGGTCCCGTGTGCCGGAGGAAAACCAGTGCCGGCAGCCAGGGGAAGGGAAGGCCTATTGCATGAATCTGTTCATGCAACAGGCCTCTAGTCTTTATTATATTTCTGAGAAAGAATGAAGAAATACTAAAGTCAAATTTTATACAGCTCTTGGGAGCACTGTACTATTTTAAGCATTCAGGGGTGGAGAGGCTCATATTTAGCTATAATTAGATATTTAGGACTATTGAAATACCCTTAACTGATTGAATGGTATTTATATTTTTAAAAACGACTTTTAAAAATATGGTCAGTGAAGTATTATGGGGTCAAAACAAGGATGTTGAGGTCATCATAAGAAAACTTGCTTTTTCTCTCTGAAATAGGGACCCACTGTGAAATTTTAAGCCAAGGGATGTTTTGGTTTGTTCTTGTTCTTTCTTATATTTTTCTTAAAAGTAAATTTTTTTTGTTAAATGTGAGCTAATTCTATGTTCACATGAGCTTGTAAGAAATAATAGAGAGAGAGCCTGTGTATCCTTAACCCAGGTTTCCCCAATGGTAGCATCTTTCAAGATTATAATTTAGTATCACAATTAGGATATTGATTTTGATACAGACAAGATACAGAGCATTTACCTCGCCACAAGCATCTTTACTGTTGCCCTTTACATTTATCTTTGGTAACTACTAATCTGTACTCTATTCCTATAATTTGTCATTTCAAGAATGTTATATTCATGAAATCAGACAAGATGTATCCATTTGAGATTGACTCTGTGCATGCAGCGTAATTTCCTCCAATCTGTTGTGTATATCAATAGCTTACTCCCTTTTGTTGCTGAGTAATATCTATAGCACCACAGTTTGCTTTACCATTCATCCATTGGAGTGCATCTGAGTTGATTTAAGTTTTTGGCTATTATGAATAAAGCTTCTGTGAATGATCACATTCAGGTTTTTATGTGAACATAAGTTTTCATTGTTCTGGGATAAATGCCAAAGATTATAATTGTTGACTCATATGGCATGTTCATGTTTAGTTTTATAATAAAATGCCAATATGTGTTCTTGGGTGACTGTACCATTTAGAGGCCCACAAGTAACGTGCAAGTCATACAGTATTTCACATCCTCACTGTCATTTCGTGTAGCCACTACTTTTTATTTTAGCCATTGCGATAGTTGTATAGTGACACTCATTTTGGTTTAATTATATTCCCCTAAAACCAATGATGGCGAGTATATTTCCCTATGCTTTTTTGCCATCGGCACTTCCTCTTTAGTGAAATGTCTGTTCATGGCTTTGTCCCATTTCCTAGTTGGACTGTTTTCACTTGACTGTTGAGAGTTCCTTGTCCATTCTAGTTCCTGGGTTTGTCAAGTAGTGGCTTATAAAGAGTGTCTCGCAGTCTTTGTGTTGTTTGTTTTTCCCCTCATCGATTTCGGAGCCCTTTAGAGAGCAAACATTTTGGCTGTTGTTCAATTCGAATGATGTCTAACTTACCAATATTTTTATACACAGTATTCTGGATCAAACCTAAGAACACGTCACATAGCCCTAGGTCTCAAAAACTTTTCTTCATCTTATTTCTTTTAACACTTTCTGCGCGTTAACATTTTTCATTTAAGTCCATTTTGACATGACATATTTTGAGGTGACTTATATGTAAGATAGGAGGTTCAAGTGAAAATTCTTTTTCTTTAACCTATGGATATCCAGTTGCTCCAGTACCATCTTGAAAAGGCTAACCTTTCCCCATGGAATTGCTTTGCACTTTTGTCAAAAATCAGTTGATCATATTTGTATGCATCTATTTCTGAGCCCTCTTTTCAATTTTATGTGTGTGATCTAGGGTGACTATCTTTTCCACCCATATAACTGTCTTGGTCACTGTAAGTTGTAGGCATTAATATCAGGTCGAGTGATTCTTTATTCTCTGTTCTTTTTCAAGATTGTTTTAGTTGTTCTTGAGACTGTGACTTTTTTTAGAATGTATTTTTATTGATTTCAGAGTTGAAGGAAGAAGGAGAGAGAGAGAGAAACAATAATGATGAGGGAGAATTTTTGATCGGCTGCCTTCTGCATGCCCCACACTGGGGAGCAAGCCCGCAATCTGGGCTTGTGACCAGACCTGGAATCAAACTGTGTTCTCCTAATTCATAGGTCAACTTGCAACACTGAGCCACACTGGCCAGATGATACTGCGACTTTTACTTTAAAAATGAGTTCACTAACATGTTTATATGTACAAAACAACTTGCTGGGATTTTGTTAAGAAGTCATTAAACTTATCGGTAAATTTTGAAATAATTGACATTTTGCTGTGTGAATCTTTCAGTCTATTTATGTGACATGTCTTTATTCATTTACATCTTTTTTGATTCCTCATTGGGCAGATACCTAGCATAAATGCCAAAACAACGAAAACATCAAATAGATGTATTAATTGCTAACAAATGCACATATAAAAGCATACAGATAAATATGTTTATATTTGTTTTTTATATACCTATCACCGATGAAAAATTGGTATAGCATTTATTCAAGTTCATAGTCTCCTTGAGGTTTAAAAATATTAATATGCCAGTTATATTTGTTTCCTAGAGTTACAGTTACAAAGTGGGTGACTTAAAACAACAAAAGTTAAATATTGTCTCACAGTTCTGGATGCTTGAATTCCAGAATCAAGGTGTCATCAGGGCTGTGTTCCCTGTGAACCCTATAAAACAAACCTTCCTTGACTCTTCCTAGCTACCTCCTGGTGGTTTGCTGGAAATCTTTGTCAATTCTTGGCTTGTAGCTGCCTAACTCCAATCTCTGCATTTGTTATTACAGAGTGTCCTCTCTGGGGGTGTCTGTCCATACCTATTCTACACTATTCCAGTATGACCTCATCTGAGCTTAATGAATTACACCTGCAATTACCTATTTCCAAACAAGGTCACATTCTGAGGTACTAGGTGTTAGAAATTGAACATATGTTTTCTTGGGGGACACAATTTAATCCATAACATTAGTCATATTTGAAATATTATATAGTTTTATGTTCAATAAAATGTGTAAACACGTATGGAAAGGAATGATCCTGCAACCTGGGCTTGTGCCCATGGACCAAACAGGAATTGATCGATGCTCAACCACTGAGCCATGCCCACCAGGCAGAACAGTTTCATTTTTGTATTAATTTTCAAGGACTACTTATGCAAAAAATTCTTCTGGCAGTTTTGAAGATTTAGGCTGTTTTGATGGTTGCACAAGACATCTGCTACAGAGCTTTTTCTGTTTTATTAGAGATGGAAAATTAAAAAAAAAACTTAATGACTGACTGCTTATAAAATCATTTTAATTATGCCATAAATTGCAGCAATGTCCCTGAGTACAGGCAAAACAGTAGTACAATTTTTATATTTCTGTTCAGTATAAGCATAATTTAGTGTCCCAACTAAATTAAGGATTTTATCTTAGAGAAAATAAATACTTCAAATGATTCATTGGTCATCACAACAGACATGCTGATATTGTAAAGTGTTTTATTCATAGTTAATGCTTTATGAACCGACTCTTGATTCTGTGATGAGGTTAGTTATTTTGATTATTTTGATGACTTTAGTTATTTTAATGGATAGCATACTAAGGGCCTTTATCAAATTAACTTTCACTTACTCAAAGATTTATTTCTCTTTCATTTCGTTTATATTTTGTCTATAAAGTTGTAATTTATGTTTCATTTTTTTTGAAAAAGAGAGTTCAACTATACACTGCATAAAATAAACATCCTGTGTAATGAGATAATAATTGTGCTAAACTATAGACAGTTAGGCTAAAATTGTTTAATAGCAAAGTAATGGTTTGTATCCAAGTTTGCAATAGATATTCTGTGTGTTTTCAAGAAATTGTGGTAAGAGAGTCTTAATAATCACTTTCAATTTATTTTTCTTTGAGAATATTCAGGAAATTGTACTCCATAATTTAATGAAGCTGATCTTTATCTGTATCATTATTATAAAAAATGCTGTTAGTTCAGAAATCAATGTTTGCAGCTTCAACAATCTGATGAAAAATCTGCTGAACTAATTTTATTTTAGTCAATTACATTTGGGCAATGAGGAATAAAACAGAGATGAGAAAGATTATGCCATTTATGTTGAGAGTAAAATACCGAATCCATTTCACTAAACCCAAATGATTTAAAGGCTAAAAAAGAAAGACATTTTTTCAGGGAAGTTTTTTTGTTCTTTAAAAGTGGAATTAGGAAAGGAGAAAGTTATCTTGCCAGGAAGATAGATTAATTGTTTGCATTGCCCATATGTTGAGCATGCACTTTGTCAGTCAGTTTAGCTCAGGCAGATTGAAAGCCTCTTCACAGGTGTTTTACAATGAGCACTGAATTAGAGCTAGGTATTACAGATTTTCATTCTCTTTCACTAAACAGAGAAAATATCATTTAAATCCCTGGTCCTTATTTTCTCAACAGATAAGAGTTAGAATTAGGTAAGATTATATCCCTTCAAGTGTAATTACCAATCTAACACTCTATGATTTGATGTTCGAAGATGTTCAGAGTATTTTTAGGCATTGAAATTGATTTACGCTTTATCACCTTTGTTTAAATCAACTTAACCACACATTAATTGGAACTATGACCACCAACCTCAGAATGACCACTTGCATTTTGTTAATCTTAGCATACATGTTTTCTCCAAAGAGGTTTTCAGACATTCTTAAATATATTGATGATCATTGATGTTTTTTTTAGTTTGAAGTCTACTTTATCTTAAAATATTTCCTTAAGGGTATTATTTAAAGAGTAGCTAAATGGTTTCTTGCCCTATGTTAGCCCCCACAAGCAAGGGAAAAGGGTACAGTAAATAACTGGAAATTGATTATATAGCAATCATTATCTTGTTTATTGTGCAATAAAATAAAAAGAATTACATGTATAAAAGTACACACAAAAAACAGTTAAGGTAAAATGTAAGCATTCAAAAGTAGATTTTCTGCGTTAAGCAATACGTTATAGAAATTTACAAATATAGAATCTGAGAGTGACTTTAATTACATAATTTAACTGTCCAATGCAGTTAATTTGTTTAGCCAATATTATTACTCTTACTTTTTGCTACCTATTTTACTAAGCATTTTGAATAATAATTTTTTTGTAATTATCAAAGATCCCTATCAAATAAATGTTAGTATTCACATTGAAGAGAATTGTGCTGCAGAATGTTGAATTAACTTATTCGATACAGATTTACAGAGATTTACTCTAAACAACTTTAACCATATGCTTAGAGATAACTACCATTAATTACTGTGGCACATTGCCATGTGAAAAATACCAATGACTTGATTTTAACCCATAATAACAATATTATTACATGGCTTATGAGTGATACGTAGGTAAATGATGTCACAATTATTTTAGTAATTTATCTTTTGAATTAAAATAAAATGGAAACTTGACTATTTTCAGTGCTTTTGGATACATGAACTGTGAATGCTACAGTTATCCACTTCTAGAAACAGTGAACATACACAATTATTTTAGTATCTCTGTGTTTGAATGGGGAAACTAATTAGGCACTATTGATTTATTGTGCAATTAATACATTTTAAGATTATTTATCAGCATGAGTTCTTTGATGGAGTACAACCAAAAATGTTCTATAACACAAAAAAATTGTTTTGGCCTTTGAGACAAGGTACACCTGATGGATGGCCTTGATTTTACTTTTGTTTAGCATCTTTAACTTTTCTCTTGATTTCCCTCTCCACTCTGCAAGATGTTCTTAATGCGTTTAAGATGCACATTTAGCAGTTGGGTCCTACCACCTGCTCACTAGATTTCTGTCTTACATGGCTATTAGAATGTTATGCGGATTCTTCAGAACCTGTCACTACTGATATTGTCAATCTTTTCACAGAAGCTATGTGAATTGACATATTGTACAGATGCAGATGTTACTATGAGTCAGTTAAAAGTTTAGGGGAGAGAGTCGATAAGGTAAATCCTTTTGTTTGTTTCCATTTCAAATATACAACACAATTTATTTTTACTATGAAGTGATAGTGTGCAATGAACCTATATGCGATCTATAATTTCGGAAGAGAGAAAATGAAAACCTGTTAAATTTATAATTAGTGATCTGAAAAATTATAGGATTCATTGAAAAATAGTATATGCAAAGCAATTTAAGAAAGATGGTATGTTTAAAATATACTAAAATCAATAGCATTTTTATATGCCAGATACAGTGTGAAAGTTTATGGGTCCTATAATCCTCAGTCAGATAATTGTGTCACAGTGAATGAGATTAACGTTACTACTTCTGGAAACATACTTCCCTTCCCCCTTCCTTCTCTCTGTCTCTGTCTCTTACACACACACACACACACACACCTATACGAGTCGAATACACTCCCTCAACCTCAGTGTTATGGGGAAAATATGACTGAAGAATGCATTGTGATATGGTATACTCAGGTATGACCAACACGCTTGTTGATCATCCAGGCTAATACATTTTGTTTATGTGCTTCTTTCTGAACTTCAAAATGCAGAAACTGTATAAGGATCACTAACGAGAAAGCCTTAGAGAATATCGTTCAAGGCCTCTTGGGTCTGTGGTTTATTCTGGCTGTTTCTTTGTTTAAAAACGTCACTTAGTATAAAAACAAAATGTGTTTTAGTGGCTTCTGATTTAAAAGGAAGAGATTTATTAGGCACAGGAAAATGCTTCACAGACATTTAAAGTGTAAAATGTTTCCACCTGGCTATAAAGCAAGTTGTGTTCCTGGGCTGAAGAAACTCTGCTAGTTGCTAGGAAGAGGAAGCTGGGCATTGCTACGTGACATTATTACCTGGCACCCACTGCGACTGTTTCTGGTCTGGACTGGGCTGTGGACAGCATTTTGCACCATGGGGTCTCGGCAGCGTTGGCTGCGATTTGGTGGGCTGTCGTCCAGGGTGGTGGCAGGGCCTGTTTCCCACTTGGGGGAAGCCAAGTGTTGCTTTGTGGATGCCAGGCCCGTGGTGCCATTTCTTTGTAAATGGCCAGTACACATCACAGCAGCTCCTGCATTTAGTGTCTTCCCCCTGGCGGTCAGTGCACGTCATAGCAACTGGCCATTCCACTGTTTGGTCAATTTGCATATTATCCTTTTATTATATAGGATAGATGGTGAAGAGATGTATAGAAAACTACTTTTGTTGAGAATGGAGTATGAATATTAATTTTGCTTTAAAGAGAGAGGGGAGAGAGGAAAAGGAGATAGGCGTAGGATTATAAGAGTGCTGAAAACCACTTTTCAATTTCCTGCTAGAAGTTAATAAAAAAATGAAAAAAAAACAATGACAATCATTCATCATACTTAATACATTTGACATCACACAGACATAGGTTCCTTTTCCGGGGAAATATTCACAAGTCTGTTTTTTTTTTTTCTTTCTGTATGCTAAATTAATTACCCACAAACAATTTTAAAATTCTCCTTGGTCCACTAAAGTGATTGATCCAATTTAAGCACTCCTTCATACCAGGAAATATAAAATAAAAATAAATACTTTTTTAAAATACTGAATTTTTAAAGGCAATTGTGTTAAATGGTTCTTTTCACCCAATCCTGTAAATCTAATGTTGCACAGGTAAGAGATTCTCACCATCTGAACATTCTTTCTCTAGGACCGTGACCTCACTTCAACCCAGAGTTAGCTATTCTTTGATTCCAAATCTGATTGTTTTGCTTGTTCTATATGAAACTGGAAGTCAAAGCTGGAACTGTTCAGTGTATCAAATAAGCACTGTCAATCTCTTAGATGGAGCTGGGCTTTCTCAGTAGGATTCTTTCAATCACAGAGTTAAACTTGCTGTCTACTAGTCTCTAAGATTATGAAAGTGGTACTTTTTATCCAAGTACAGATTTAGGAAAACCATATTTTTCTTTCACATTTTAGAACACAAAATTTTCTGAAACTTCTTGTAAAATTTTAATCCAGAATATATTCCTAACAAAATCCTCAAATGAAAACTACCTGACTTTTCCAGGGAGAGGGAGTCAGTAACAAAATCCAACACTGAAACAACCTCATCTTCTTTCTTAGATTTCCTTGTAATATCCCATGAATTAGCTAACATATATTTAATTATAGAAGTCTGATAATTTTGTAGTTACTTTTAATTAGAGCCAGAAATAGAGAATTGGAATATTTTATACCCAAAATGTTTCTCATTCATCTTCAATCTCTAAACACACACACACACACACACACAGCTTTTCTAGATTGTGGTATATGAAAGTGTATTGAACTGAGAATATGCTTTACTTAATAGAGTATACGCAACTATCTCTTGAAGACCACTGTTTCACTTAGATGAGGACAAGTTTTTGTTTTTTGTTTTTTAGAAAACTTTGTTATTTTTCAAATACAGGCCTCCTCCTTTTTTGTCTTTCTCATCTCTTTCTCTTTCTGTTCCCTTGATCCTGTAAATTGAGGACAGCCAGAAAGTGAGCTGAGGTCAATATATTTTAACAGATATTCCAAGAACAAATCATAAAACAAAAAACTTTTCCTTAAAGTTGTCTATGCAGAGTCCATATATTAAAAAGTCTTCTCTAAATGAAAAGCATCTTTCAATCATTTTGAAGATTATTTGTTTCTATTTAAATTCTTACATTAACATATATGTGCCTTGAAAAACAGAAAGCAAATTTTAAATGACTTTTTTCATTGAAAATTAACTAACAAAAATTGTTAATGGAAAGTATGCATAGCCTAGGACTGTGGTCAGCAAACTGCGGCTCGCGAGCCACATACGGCTCTTTGGCCCCTTGAGTGTGGCTCTTCCTAAGCCAGGGGTCCTCAAACTTTTTAAACAGGGGGTCAGTTCACTGTCCCTCAGACCGTTGGAGGGCTGGACTATAGTTTAAAAGAAAACTATGAACAAATTCCTATGCACACTGCACATATCTTATTTTGAAGTAAAAAACCAAAACGGGACCAAATATAATATTTGTATTTGCATGTGGCCCGTGGGCCGTAGTTTGAGGACCCCTGTCCTAAGCCTTTGGAGTACCCTAATTAAGTTCATAACAATGTACCTACCTATATAGTTTAAGTTTAAAAAATTTGGCTCTCGAAAGAAATTTCAATCGTTGTACTATTGATATTTGGCTCTGTTGACTAATGAGTTTGCTGACCACTGGCCTAGGAGGAATGGTGTCCTCAGTATAAGTGCTGGATACATAAAAACATTCATACAACGCTAATTAAAGAGTCATCTTCCTGTGTGTCCTTACATTTAAGTAAAATGCGATACTACTCTCTGCAATGCTATTCATATAAAGTAAGCATATAATAATTTTTAACAGATACACTCAAGTGATTATGAATGAGTATTTGGCCAAACAGCTGGTTTGAGGACTATCCATATATATTATATTATAAACAAAGGATCTTCTACAAACTGCTATAGGAAATGGTCCTTTAAGCCAGACTTAACTTTTATAACTTTCCAAGGCTATTATTTGCTAGTATTGGTTAAAATATCTAATACATAAAGACACATTCTAATGTACATCAAAAGTTGCCTTTTCTGAGCTTTTTCCTTTGTATTATGAAACTACATGAAGTTACGTTTTTGAAGGCAACAATTGAGTAAAAGAGAGATAGATTAGATAGATAGGTAGATAGATGGGTAGATACACAAAATATGTAAAAATATCATGTTAGAAAGTATATTCTCATATGTATAAAACTATGATGAGTTCCACGTAGCTATAAATCAAGTTTGGTATGATAGTTGCCCCCAGATAGCTGAGATGCTAAAAAAGTCAAAACACTCATGCTTAACTACTTTTGATTACAACAAAAGAGTAGTGTTAATCTTTTCTGAATACGAAATTAGATTAAAAAACCCAATAAATAATGTGCTAATTATATCTTTCCAGGATGTTAATGAGAAGATCACAGTGTGGCACAACTAGTTGCAATTTCACAGAAAAGAAAAAGAAAGCCAGCTGAGAGGGCAAATGACTTGTCACTGGCATTAACGACTATCAAAAGTTATTTTTTACAGCGACAGCAGTTTCGCTACTAAATCTGTTCATTGAGAACTATGGTCCATTTAAATTCTTTAAACAAATAATAATTGCCGAAACAGGTTTGGCTCAGTGGATAGAGCGTCAGCCTGCGGACTGAAAGGTCCCAGGTTCGATTCCGGTCAAGGGCATGTACCTGGGTTGCGGGCACATCCCCAGTGGGGAATGTGCAAGAGGCGGCTGATCGATGTTTCTCTCTCATCGATGTTTCTGACTATCTCTCTCCCTTCCTCTCTGTAAAAAATCAATAAAATATATTAAAAAAAATAAAAATAAAAAAATAATAATTGGAGGTATAAAGTTCTCTATATGTAAAATTCCTTACCAAGTAAAAATTGTGTTTTTTAAAGTGCAGCATAGTTAATAACAATAGCAGTATGCCAGTTGAGGGGGGGAAGTTGAAATACAAAACAGGATGATCTCACTAATAGAGTTACTTACAATTTTAGGTAGGATTCTTTTTATTATTATTATTATTTTTTTACTGTCAATTTTGCTTCATTTTCTCACCCCTTTTCACAATTAATGCTCCCTCCAAACAGCACATTCACTCATTCAGCACATATTCAACACTTCTAGAGACCTCAATAACACTAAACAAATTTAACTTTCACCAATTTTGTGTGCTTATAAAATTGTTTCCATTTGTTCTAAAATCAGTGGTAGTGGAGATTTTATTTATTGCTATGTTTTGAATTTCTTATTATTCTTTAATATCTATCATCCCAGGTAACTTAAGTATTTTAGAACTATTGGAAATTTAGCTAGTGGCAGAAGAATTTGCCAATAAGACCCAGATTTCTATCACTTTGGACAATGAGAAAGGTCTCCTTTACACCTTCGGTCTCCTTCTCTTAGTTCTCATTTCCCCATGCATTCAAATTTTCCCTCTGTCTTCCCCTGTTCAGTTTTTGTAGTCCATGACTGTTTACCATTCATCTTGTCCACAGACTAAATTGCTTTGTTCATAATGGTATCTTCACATTAAAACCATAACATATTGAATTTAAGTGAACAAAATTTTCTATAGAACTTCAGGCATCTGGCAGAAAGTGAACAAACATGGGAGGGGTTCCACCTGTGTAGGATATTCCTAACAACCAAAAATATTGTTTTAAAATTAAAGTTGACCTGTTCTACTTACAAGGAAGCCGTCCTGTGATTGCTATGGAAACTACATTAGGTTGGTTGGTTATTGGTTACAAAAGCACTCCTGTTCTTGTCAACTTATGTTTCATATCAAAGCATTGATTACAAGGAAAACATAATAACGGAGTGAGAAAATAAGCACATATAAACTGACACTCACAGTTGGAAATAATGCTTCAATATATATCAACCAATAAAAAATCAGTAGGTGTTTTGGGATAGAGCACTGTTAGTATACTGAATCATCAGAATTAATCTATACTTTACATTATCATATATTACCTTGGGAAAAAATGACAAGAATCTAAGATGTTTTCTATATTACATTAGTTAATGAGGTATTATTATTTAATTATTAGGTAATATGAAAAGATTCCTGAATGCATACATCTTAAGAACAAATGTGTTTTTTGGGTGGACAGGGATAATGATTAAAGTTCCAATCAATAGAAAAACAAGGCATTCCTAATATACCTAATAAAATGAACAAAGATATTGACAGTGATAAAAATAGACATCTGAAAATCAAAACACATAATTGAAAATTGGTACCTATCCTTTCAGTGCCTGATAATTCAGGCCAAAAACATTAACGATATACATTATTTGAGTGCATGACTGATGACTTTACTTAGTTTAAATGTTTTGAACATGACATCCCAAACCTGCAGAAAACTTTTCCTTTACTTATTAAAATTGATCATATGCTAGATATGGAAAAATAAAAACCTTAACAGATTGCCATCATTATAGCACATTGTCTGACCACAGATGGGTTTAAACTAAAAATAAGTAAATATAACTGAAAATCACCAAATATTTGTAAACTAGGCACGATTATTTAAATAATCTCTATGTCAAATAAAAAA
The DNA here is from genome assembly GCF_014108235.1 of Myotis myotis. NCBI lineage: Eukaryota > Metazoa > Chordata > Mammalia > Chiroptera > Vespertilionidae > Myotis > Myotis myotis. The sequence continues at coordinate 203,671,396 of NW_023416324.1, read as the reverse complement.
ATATGCACATTAAAAATTATGTGGTAAATTTAAGAATTCTAAAGACATGTACCATAATTAAGGATTGAAAGCCATGATATGGTAAAATAGTTATTTTGAAAGTCCTTGCTTAATTTTCAAACATTTTATTGATCTGCAGATACAATGAAATAACAAACAAATCATCAGAAGATTTTTTTATTTTTTAGGGGTTTATTTACAATCTGATTTTAAAAATTTGTAAGATTTAAATATTTATATGAAGAGATTCCTTAACCAAGATACTACCAGATTTAAAACTTTAATAAAGCTAGTCATTGGAATTGATAGATAAAATGACCAAAGATACAGAAAAGACACATACACTGTCACTTGATTTATAACAATATTGCCACAATAATTTAGTTGGGAAATTATTGCTATTCTCAATTAAAGTTACTTGGAGTAATTGGACATCCTCACAGAAAAAAAAATCTTTGATCACCCACATATCATTAGCAAAAATTATTCAGGGTGTATAATCAAGCTAAATGTGTGATCTTTGGTGCTCCTGATTCTAGGTTACATAATCAAACTTTTATTTACAATCATATATTTAATATTAAGTTCTAAAGGCTAATGATAGCACGCTTGGCTTCCTGTACAATATATCTTTCCCTGTTGTCCTAAAAATACTTGTCCTATTTATTTCTCTATGATTAGAACTCTTTGGTAGTAACTGATCGAAACTGAATTTTTAATACCTTGACAAAAAATACTGTTTTGCCTACAGAAATACAAAGATGAGAGTTGAGCAGACTTTTTGCAATGTAATATTTCTTTTTTTTTCTGAAAACTATGATCTCTCAAAGACTACAAACAATATTGATGCCATTTGCAAATACGTATACTTATTGCCCTGGAAAATGGTACTTTAGGGCCTTCAGATATATTGAACTATGTTTCAACAAAGCAAGTCAAAGAAAGAAATAGTTTCAAAATAGTTTCCTCCTATGAAACCTTCCTCCTCCACCCAAATGTAAGCAAATTGAGATAACTTCTTATTATGTCCACATAACCTCGCTAACATATTGTCACTTAAAACTGGCAAACAAAAGTTAGAGCTATTTTTGGATGCGCTGTATTGATTTCAGTACAATAAAAATGTTAAGGAGAATCACATTGTTGAAAATTCTCTAAAAAACTTCATCTGTCATGATCTGTTTCTGGTCATTTTCTTTCTCCTCTGAGATTTTGGTATCTATTTATCTTCTGGAACTATAGTACCTGTACAGTTTTATCTGCAAATAAGAAATCAAGTAGGACACTTTGATGATAGATGGGACTCATCTTTCTTATCTTTTGACCTTGCCTTTTGTTCTCAAATGTGTGATGGTTTTCCATGGAAGAAATTCTAGTAACCTATAATGCGCTATCCTACCAAACTTATTAGTTTAGTAGTCATTATATTTAAATTTCATAGAAATTTTCCCACCAACCTATTGTTTATTAGCAAGTCACTTATAAATCTCTAATGGTGTTTTCTCAATTGTCATGCAAAGCTAATTATCCTGACCTAATAGTAGAATTGAAAAGACTAGCAAAATAAAGTATATAAAAGTATTCAGAAGACTTTGGCCCAAAGTGCATTAATATTACATTTCTAATTATTAGTGATATTGAATATATTTTTAATGTTAATAGTTTTATTAAATTGTAACACTAATCTTAATGGTATATATTTGATTACATTTATATTTATCAGATTGATGCATCTAAACGCCATTGTTTTATGTCAGTCCTTAGTATATTGAAGATATATTCTGGTTGAATATTGTTTCTTGAGACAGACTTTTATAGATTGTGCTAATACATCTGGTATGTTCTTTGGAGAAAAATTATACGATTTTTCCAGTCCTGAATGTTAATATCTTTACTATAATTAAATTGTAAAGAACTTTAAGGTTTTTACCTATATCCTTTAACACAGCTTACACCAAACAGTGGCATGCACTTTCTGTGCAACCTCCATCTATAACTCAGATTCTTCATTTTTCCCCTCACTACTTTCCACCATTCAAAGCTATTTGATATCAACAGTCTCTTATATTTTGCACCCCACTACAGGGACATAACTGACCTTCTTCTTTCCATTTTTGCCTAGCCAAAGTAAAATTGTGTACAGTGTAGCACATAGTCTCCTTAAGATGTCCATTCAATCAGATCACTCCCCTGTTTATAGTAATGTTTCAATAAATTGCTATTGCAATTATCTCCCCATGCTCTCCATGGTCCTACAAAACCGTTCCCATCTCTCTCCCCAATCTAATTTCAGACTTCTCTCTTTGGCATCCTACTCCACATGGGACTTTATTCTGTCCCCTCAATTTAAATGATGATTTTTATTGTAAAAAAAATTGCTTTCTTATATCTAAGATGCATTTCCTCCAGATTTTTATATTGTTACTTCTTTGTGTTTATCATCTTAGTTCAAATGTCACTATTTCAGACACCTCCTTTACTTGTTCTGTATCATTACCCTGTTTTAATTACTTCATAGTATTTATACATCATTGAAAAATATATAAAATGATTTATTTTTTGTTTTTATGGCCCTAACCTCTGTAGCATGAAGTATGTCATTCTTCTCTACCAATATATTCATTGTGCCTAGAATAGTTCAAGGCATAGAGATAGGTGGTCCTTTAAAAGAGTTATTACTTTATTTCAGGTATCAGGTTAAGTTACAATGAAATAGACATACAATTACAGAAATAAGGTGATCTTAAACAACGAGGATTAATTTCTCACTCTTTTTAATCATGCCCATTTCAGACAAACTATGGGCTCTATCCCACATTCACTCACTCCAGGGATCCAATTGTTTAAGAAAGCCAATAAATGCACATTTTTCTGTCACTATGGCACAGGGAAACAGTTCTCACTAGGCTTACTATTGGCAATTAAATTTTTCTGACTGGCAATGACTCACACCACTGCCTCTTACAGTTAATTGATCTAAACCAGTCAGATGGCCCAAACAAATACAAAGTAATAAATGGTAAGATGCCATTGAATAGGTAGACAGAGAGATGAAAATATTTGGCAACATAACACAATATTACAGTTCATAATAGATAATTGAGAAAAAGTTAAATTTAGCAGAGACACAACCATAGATATACTACAACTAGAAGCCTGATGCACGAAATTCATGCAAGAGTAGGCCTTCCTTCCCCTGGCTGCTGGCACTGGCTTCCCTCCGGCACCTGGGACCCGGGCTTCCCTTGCAGCCCCGGCTTCGTCCAGGAGGAGGGAAGGACGTCCGGTCTAATTAGCATATTATGCTTTTATTATTATAGATGGTATCTGAAAAGGTATTGCCAAATTTATGATCAAATCTCCCTCAGATAGAATGTCAAGGATAGAAAAATGGGTTAGATGGACCCTCAGTAGAATATTTATACTAATATTCCTAATATTTTATATTTTCTACTAGCAAACAGATTTTTTCCTTATGATCTGCTGCTAATTTAAGAAACAGAACAGTTCTGGGAAGGTAGACCACCACTCCATCCTGCTAGTTTAGGTATATTTTTGACCTTCTGTAACTGAGTTTATTCTTGTCTCTCTGTCATGATATCATAGTCAGGATACAACTGACAGAAATCTACTTCTATGTTGTAATGTTTTTATCTTAATTTGTAGACCTATAGCTGCTGTCATTATTATCAAGTTCTGCTAAAATAATGATCTTCTGTTTTATACAAAGGTAACAATCAGTTGTTGATCACCTCATTAAGGCAAATTTGTTATTGATCACCTCCCTTTATGAAAACCTCATAACTCTTTTTAGTTTTCTTCTTCCCAATCTGCTATAGGATAAAGATTATGAAAATTTCCAGCTAAATGGAAATAAATATTTATTATTTTATATGTTAATTTGTCTAATTTCATCAGAAGGTTATGTATCAGGCAGAAAAACAAAGGAAATATTTGAGGCTGAGTCCCTTTTGAATAATGCCCTCATTATAATGCTGATGACAATCAATTCTCATTTGAATGGAATTAAATTAATCCAGATTGCAAAACTAATTAAGTCCCTTGTCAGTACCTATTGAGATTAAAGAAACTTGACCTTCACAGGATCAAAGAAGTATGATGGGTCAGGAAACAGGTGAAAACTAAAAATGAGAGATTGAACAGTCATTGAAAAAAAAAAGAAAAAGGAAATTAACCATACCTAATACTTTCAACTAAATCTGAATCATTTAGCATTATATCATTTGTTTTATAGACATCTAATTTTAAACAATAATGGATGTGTTTGATCTGAAGCAAATCATTATTCATAAAACAAGAGGTGCCAAGATTTTGTGGCATAGAGCAAAGCTCAGTGAAAATCTTAATGCTTTGTGAAGTGGCCATCTTAACGGGAGAATGGGCATTTAAATTCCACTATTATTCTGAAAAGGTATAGTGAATAGTCTAAACTATCTTCTGTTCTTAATCTTTGATCTCATTATAAAGCTAAAATATTTTAACTCGGTGTCTTAGAGGATGTTTGCTCTTTTGATCCAGATTCTTAATCTAAATTCCTCAAATAAAATAAGACTTAAATTTATGACCTTGAATTCAGGTTTTTGCTTGAGCTTTTTACATTAGAGATCATTGGGAAATAAATGTTAAAGGATAGTATTTCAGTGTTGGAACAGAAAAAAAGAATATATTATTATCTTGGAAGAAGATAATTCTTCCCATTCTTGTTTCTGTCAAGGCATTTCTATCCTATATAATAAAGAGCTAATATGCAAATAGTCATCATACCCTCATGCCCTTGTACACTTGTGCCCTCACACCGGGTCCAGGGGACCTGAGGCCAGGCCGAGGAACCTGAGGCCATGCCCCAGCACTGGGGCTGGGGGACATGAGGCCATGCCCTACGCCCTCCTGGCAGGGCTTGCTGGGGGACCTGAGGCTGCACCCCCCGCCCTTCAGGGCTTGATGGGGGTAGGGCCGGCTGGGTCTGGGTCTCGCACAATTTTGAGATGCGTGAGGGTGGGGACTTGACTCTGGGTCCCACAGAACACCCCAGAATTTGACAGGAGGGATATTTTCATATACATTTTACTAATTTTCTTTCGCCTCTGACACTTTTATTAAAAAGTGCAAATAGCAATATTAAAATACTAGGGGCCCGGTGCACGAAATTCGTGTACTGGGTGTGTGTGTGGGGGGGAGGTGTCCCTCAGCCCAGCCTGCCCCCTCTCACATACTGGGAGCCCTCAGGCATTGACCCCCATCACCCTCCAATTGCAGGATCGGCCCCTTGCCCAGGCCTGACGCCTCTGACAGAGGTGTCAGGCCTGGGCAGGGGACCCTCATTTCCCCCCATCACTGGTTCTGCCCCCAGCCCAGGCCTGATGCCTCTGGCCCAGGCATCAGGCCTGGGCAGGGGACCCCCAGACCCCTCCGACTGCTGGCTCTGCCCCTTGCCCAGGCCTGATGCCTCGGCCAGAGGCATAGACCCCCATCACCCTCTGATCGCCTGATCAGCCCCTTGCCCAGGCCTGATGCCTCCGCCAGAGGTGTCAGGCTTGGACAGGGGACCCCCATCTCTCCCCGATCACTGGCTCTGACCCCCGCCCAGGCCTGAGGCCTCTGGCCCAGGAATCATGCCTGGGCAGGGGACCCCCATCTCCCTCTGATCGCTTGCTCCATCCCCCGCCCAAGCCTGACACCTCTGATCCAGGCTTCAGGCCTGGGCAAGGGGACCATCATATCCCTCCAATCCCCGGCTCCGCCCCCAACCCAGGCCTGATGCCTCGGCCAGAGGAGTTGACCCTCATCACCCTCCGATCACCAATCACTGGATCGGTCCCTTGACCAGGTCTGAGGCCTCCCGCAGAGGTGTCAGGCCTGGGCAGGGGATCCCCAGCTCCCCGCGGTTGCAGGCTCTGCCCCTTACCAGGCCTAACGCCTCTGGCGGAGGCATTAGGCCTGGGCAGGGGACCCCCAGCTCCCCGCGGTTGCAGGCTCCGCCCCTGCCCAGGCCTAACGCCTCTGGCCTAGGCGTCCGGCCCTGGCAGCAGGGACCCGCAGTGGCAGCGGGGGGCGCCGGGATCACGCGGGCTCTGCCCCTGCCCCTGCAGGACGCCTCTGGCTGAGGCGCCCGGCTCGGGTAGCGGGGACCCGCAGCTGCAGCGGCCCCGCGAACATGGGCTCCGTTTTAGGCCCACGCGAGGGACCCCTAGCTCCCAGACTGCCAGCTTCGACCGTGCCCAGCTCCCATCGCTGGCTCCACCCCTACTTTCTGCTATCACTGGCCAGGGGGCCGCCTTTGCCCTGCCCCCCAGCTCTTAGCTCCCTCCTGGGTTTCCGATCACCATCAGTGGCAGGGGGCTTCTTCCTGCTTTCCCTTTTGCCTCCCTGCATTGTGCCTACATATGCAAATTAGCCGCCATCTTAGTTGGCAATTAATTTGCATATAGTCCTGATTAGCCAATGAAAAGGGTAGCGCTGTACGCCAATTACCATTTTTCTCTTTTATTAGTGTAGATTTCCTGTAATTAATTCCTTTTTAATGTGCATGAATTTCGTGCACCAAGCCACTAGTAAAGATATAATTGATCAACCATGTTACAATTCTGGCTCATATATGCATGTTTTTGAATGTACTACTGTTTCACCTCAAATAATTTTCATTATGAAAAATTCCTGCTATCTTTATAAATGTTTTATAGGTTAGTCATAGATACAGTTTTATTAGTTCCAGAAGGAATTAAATACAACTTACTGAGCAAAAGCTTCCCATCTACACTGGGGCTGATGGTTTTGTCTTGAAGTCACATGTGTCTTATATTAAACTAGAGGCCCAGTGCATGAAATTCATGCATGGGTAGGGTCCCTAGGTCTGGCCAGCGATCAAGGCTAATCGGAGCCTCCCAGCTGCCAACCAGTGCCTTCCTTCCCCAACTGCCGACTGCCAGTCAGGGCCTTCCTTCATTCTGAGCTGCCCCCTGGTGGTCAGCACATGTCATAGCAGGCGATCAGTCTCCCAGTCGAACTCCCGCGGGGACAATTTCATATTAGGCTTTTATATGTATACATATGTGGCCAGCAAAGAACTTTACCAACATGTAGTTCTAATCAAGACACTAAAGGTAGTGATGTTTCCTGTGGCAACACTGAACCCTGTTTTTCTGGCTCCTAAGGCACAGTTGTATTCCTTCATTCACTAATCAACAAAAATGCGTCAACTTAAGAAACATTCAAACCTGTGAAGAATTATTTTGAGTTTATTCGAGCCTAACTGTTGACAACTGCTCAGAAGCAAAATCTCAACAGATTGAGACAATGCTCCAGAGAATGGCAGTTTTGCACCTTATTTTATACATTACAATAGAAAGAGGAGATATATGTGGGTTACATGAGATCCATTGGTGATAGATTATGGAGGCAGAAGAAAGCAAAGTTGGGGGGGAACTTCTGGGGTTGAATAAAAAGTAAAATGATACACCCTAACCGGTTTGGCTCAGTGGATAGAGTATCGGCCTGCGGACTGGAAGGTCCCAGGTTCAATTCCGGTCAAGAGCATGTACCTTGGTTGTGGGCACATCTCCAGTGGGAGGTGTGCAGGAGGCAGCTGATCGATGTTTCTCTCTCATCAATGTTTCTAACTCTCTATCCCTCTCCCTTCCTCTCTGTAAAAAATCAATAAAGATATATTTAAAAAAATAAATAAAAAGTAAAATGATAGACACATTTATTTTATATCAGCAGGTATAGGCTAATTAGCAGTCAACAATTAACCCAATGAGAATGAGAGGATATGTGCTTGTGCTTTGAGGGGTCTGGGAAAAGGAAAATTACTTTGACATTCCAAGGATATTAATATGGTATTTTGGACTGAAACACACGGTGTTCCCCTGGGTAAGATGATTCCTGGGCTCTTTGTCCTTTAGAGTCAAAGAATGAAGCCACGGATGGAAGATAGTCTAGCAAAGGTGTAAATTTATTGAAGAACTAGTACAGACTCCCACTTTGGGAGGGGGAAAGTGTCCCAATGAGTTCCTTTTTCTAGGTTCATAAAGGCTACAGTTTTTGTGTCCTGATATACCCTCTGATTGGCCACTATTCCCCTTTGATTTGGTCACTATAGCAACTCCTCAACTCAAAAGTCAAATCTCACATGGGACATGTGAGGCTCTCCTTTATTTTGTAAATATAGACCTTTGGCTATTCCCAGTTCCCTTATCTTATGGAAATGTAATTTCTGTCTTTCCCTTGTCTTATGGAAATGTAACTGCTGCTTCCCTCAACTTTCTTGTCTTATGGAAATGAACTTCTGCTGGCTTCCTGCTCTGTGTCTTATGGAAATGTAACCTTTTGCAACTTGGTCTCCCTGTGTTTTTCTATGGACCCCCTAAATTTTAAAAATTCCTTAAACCTACCTTTTCACCCCTAAAAATTCCTATTATAATATGTTATCATAGATGCAAAAAGACAATATACAGGCTTTGTCAGGGAAGATACTGGACTCGGACACTGGACTACCCACCATAAACTGTTTTTAGTTTAAAAAGTTTTAATTTAAGACCATCCTTTGTTGTTACTTTAGTTCCCTGAGTTTGCAAGGCCACCATGCAGGCCTTGCCTGAGCTAGTCAGGCTAGCATGTGGCCCCTTTTCATCCAAACATGTATTGAGTACCTATTCCGATGCTAGTGATATGGGGAAATTGGACTGGAATCCATGGTGTTCCTCTGAGAAAGACGGTTCCCAGGCTCTCCAGTGGAGTTGAAGAATTAAACCACTGATGAAAGGTGGTATAGCAAAGGTGGAAATTTATTGAGAAACAAGCACAGACTCCCATGTGGGGATAGGGAAAGAGTCCCACTGAGTCCCTTTCCCTTTGGTTTATAAAGGCTGTAGAACTTTGTGCCTTTATATATCCCTTCTGATTGGTCACTACCCCCTTAGATTGATTACCATAGCCACTCCAGAGCTCAAACCTCACCTGAAGTAAGTGAGGTTCCCTCCTTCTTCTCCCTTGTTATTTCCCTATTCCCTCTGGGCTTTCTTCTTCCCTCTTTGAATGAGGGGCTTCCTTCCCTTTATTCTGTAAATGTGTACCTTCTGCAGCTCCCAGCTCCCTTATCTAATGGAAAAGTACCTTCTGCTGCTCCCAGCTCCCTTATCTTATAGAAATGTACCTTTTGCAGCTCTGTAACCCTGTGCTTTTTCCATGAATTTCTTAATTCCTATAATTTCCTGAACCTACCTATTTTACCCCTAAAAACTCCTTTAACTAGTGCTACATTAGGATCATGGGTTATATCAGAGAATAAAACAGCCAAACATATTTTTTCCTCATGCTGTTTATATTTTAGTGAATATAGTAGGACTAAAAGGGACTAACATGACAGTGAATTATCTAGTATAATAGGTGGGAGTATGTGTTTAAAAAAAATAGAAAATAGAAAAATTCTGAAGGAAAAGTCTATATCCTATATAATAAAAGGTTAATATGCAAATTGTCCCCTCAACCAGGAGTTCAACCAGGGGTTGAGGCCAGCCTGCCAACCGCCCCACAGCCCTTCCCCCCAGCTGGCCCCTCACCCGATTGGTTCCCCATCCTGATTGGGGGCAGGGCCAGCCCACCAACTGCCTGCAGTCCCTCCCTCTGGCTGGCCCCACCCCTGATTAGCTCCCCGCCCCCAACCAGGGGCAGGGCCAGCTGGACAACCCCCTGCATCCCTTTCCCCTGGCAGGACCCCACCCATGCGCAAATTCGTGCATTAGGCTTCTAGTTATAAATGATATTTCCAGGATCAGCCTCATCAACTGAAGGTGGCATTTGAACAAATTTGAAGTTGAAAATGGAATTGACACAGATATAATGCCAGGTTGAGAGAATAGTTAGCAAGCACAGGCTGTGAGATTAATACTTAAGAGCATTTAATTCACAATGAATTTGAAATGAACCAAATTCTAAAACTTAAAATTATGGGCAGAAATGTTTCAAAGTATCCTATATAATAAAAGGCTAATATGCAAATTGTCCCCTTGACTGGGAATTTGACCAGCAGTTCGACCAGGGGGCAGGGCCAGCTGGCCAACCATCCTCGGCCCCTCCCCCTGACAGGCCCCACCCCTGATCAGCCCCTGCCACCCCAACCAGGGGCAGACCGGCCAGCCAATCACTCATGGCCCCTCCCCTGGGCCAGCCTGATCCCCAATCGGCCCTCCTCACCCCGATTGGGGGCAGGGGCGGCCAGCCAACGCTTGTGGCCCCTCCCCCAGCCAGCCTGGCCTGATGAGGGAAGGCCAGCTGGACTCCACCTATGCACGAATTCATACACCAGGCCTCTAATTTTTATATAAAATTTTTTTTGTATATACAGTGTTTCTGTTAAAAGTAATGTAGTTTATTGAATAGAAATTTCATAATCTATTATATAGAGAAGGATAAAAATTATCCTCATGAATAAAAATTTTGTAAGTTTCTATTATATAGAGGATAAAAAAAATATCCTAGTATGTTCAGCTCACTTCTTATAAAATAAGGAGGTAGACTGAATGGATAACTATTTTCAAAAAGAACATATGATAAATGCACTTATTTTGACATTTCCATGTCTTAATTAATGGTGTCTCCATCCTTACAATTATTTATAGATACAACATTGAAGTGATTATTTCAGAAGAGCCCTTTGAATATCCATTCTCATATAGTCAACTATAAAATTTCTAGATTTATAACCTGAAAACTTATCATATTTGCCCTTTCTGTTTCTCTTGTCTAAAATATTCTCATTCTGGAAAATTTTTATGTAAAACTATTACCAAGCAATTGAAAATAGCCTGACACAGAGAATAGAGAGCAAGTTTGGCCACCTGAGAGGATATGACAGAAAGTAAGAAGAGCCATGACCAGTTTTTGCTCTTTGGTTAGAGTGTTACCTGAGGACCAAAGGGTCCAGGTTCAATTCCCAGTCAAGGACATGGACCTGGGTTGTAAGCCCAATCCTGGTCTGGATTGGGGTGTGTGCAGGAAGCAACTGATGGATGTCGCTCTCTCATAGGTGTTTATCTCTCTCTCCTTCCTTTCTCCCTTGCACTCTCTCTAAAAATCAATGGGGAAAATATATCCTCAGGTGAGGATTAATTAAAAAAAAAAAAAAAGGTAAGTAAGAAGAGAGTGGTGAGGACACTCTCATGCAAGACTGGGTGTTCTACACATTGATGTGCAAACACAGGATCCCTTTTTGAAGAGATTATAATGCATATTGGAAAATACCAATGCACTGTTGGGATATTAATCAACAATTAAGGTATATACACAAAAATAGTGACATTAAAATTATGGATATATACATCTGTTTATAAATATAACATTATATATGCCATGTTCATTAAGTAAATTTAAGAACTAACATAATATGTTTAAGTGTACATCTTGGCAGAATAATGTGCTTCTTAAACAATGAGGTAAAGTCTGCAGAGTTTCCTCGTGACTAATAGATATATTTCATAGTTAAAATATTACAATACAAAAATGCCTGAGTGCCAATTTCATAAATGAACATTGATTAAAATAAAATGTTAAAGTTTCTCTGAAACATTATGCAAATTCTACAGTATAAAGGATAATTGGCTTAAAAAAAAAGAAGATATATGAAGAATATGTTTTTCTAGGTCTCTACTCATTTTAATTTATTTGTTCCACAGATAATCAGCACAGTCTTTGTTCTGGGAAATTCATGAGGGTACAGTGAATTTTCCCAGGTTGGTACCATAACTCTAACTCTATGGGAAATTTGCCAAAATGTGTTGGAGAAAAAGCACCACCGAATGATTATATTCATACACTCACTTATTAAAGCAGTGTGACCTATAGACTGGGTAGGTGATCAGAGGGTCATTTGATTATATATTCTGTTTGTTTGAGTTCTAGCAGGTTTTATTAAAAGGAGCCACATTTCATAAAATTTTAAAATCCATCCATACATACATGCATACATGCATTAAACCAAAAGTAGTATGTTGAGAATACATAAGGAGGAAGAAAGTTATTTTATTTCACCCGCATTTGTGTCTCCTCTTGAACCTGCAAAATTGGTACCCATCCTGCAGTGGCACACCCTGACCCCAGAGCCATGAAGTTCTTGGAGTTTCAGGAACCTTTAGTTGTGAACTGCAATAGTGGGAGTTCTGGCAATTTGACAAGTTGTTGCTAAATTACCAAGGTGGTAAATAAGCCAGCATGCCTACTTTAACATCCTGCAACTCACTTTCTCTTTATCAAGACAGGCCTTATTTCTCCATGAAAAAGTTGCTTTAGTATAATTTTTTTAAAAAATTGTTTGCAGACTAACCTCATATTTCATTGGTCACTCCACTCCTCTCAAACACGATATAAGGTTACTGCAGCACATGTATAATGTAAAGTGGAGATATGCACACTTATTTGGTGCACAATTATAATTGTATTAAACCCGCAATTCTTTGAATGTGAAAATAAGTAGGAGAGTGATTCTTAGGAGAAAAAGTGTAGCTGCTTTTTCTGGATCCCTCAAAGTGATTTAGATATCGTTGCAGGATATTGTTTCTCAGTTTTGGTAGCATATGAGAATCACTTGTGAATTTTTAAAATACTGATATTGCTGTTTTTGTAGAGCTATCTTTCTAGTGTCCTAGCTATTATAATGCTAATATGTGTAGATCCTTACAGAGGTTAATGAGTTGAAGAATTCAAAATGGTGAAAAATGTGTTTATATTTTAGAATTTAAAAAATACATATTTAAGTTATGACATAACATGTGTGTATATGTGTAACATGCACATGCAATGTCATGTTATCTCAAATACTATTTAAATAAAAGTAATTTGTTGAGGATGGCTCTGTTTTAGAAGGCATTATTAAATTTATTATTTCTCACTATTTAAAATTCCTAGTATTCTACATAAAGATAAATTTATTTTGAAATTTATAAAGCTAATTTAGTCTTTATCTATAAATCCAAGATGCTGTTTGCTGTGACATGAAAATGAGATGGTTATAATTAAACACAGCTATTAAGACTTCTAGGTACAGTATTGCAAATTCTTATTAGCCTAGCTTTTTAAGCAAATTCATAAGAGCACTGAACTTAGAAATGGGAGCCGTTTGAATGAAGTGCATTTGAAATGTCATTGCTAATCTCAGTACAGCCCTCATCAAGGTCAACCTTCCCCTTGCTTGTTACAACATGACAGAAATGCGGTACAACCATCTCAATGCTGTAATTGACCTTTAACCACAGTATAGTCACAATCCGTTTTAGGGACCTACTAATTCCATGGCATGAATACCATTCATTTGTTTCAATAAATATTACTGACATCATGTATTGTGTGTATTTCTAAAATAGGTTGAATAATACATAGTGAGCCTTATATTTCATCCAAATGATATTACTGAATGGTAATATTCTAATGCATTCTTTTAAAATAAGATGTGTGCACTTGCTTTATGTTTGTGCAAGAAGGGGACAACAGAAGCATTAGAGTGTCCCTGAAGATATCCTTTGTATGTGTGCTAAGAAAACTTAAAATGAGTTCTATCCTCTTGACTAATATTTAAGTGCACAATTCAGTATTGTTAACTAGAGGCACAATGTTGTACAGCAGATCTCTAGAGCTTAATCATGTTGCATAATTAAACCTTTATATCCTTGAATAATCACCACAGCAACTGCCCTTCTATCTGTTTCTATGAATGACCATTTTTTTAGATTGCTCATACAGGGCAGATCATACAGTGTATGTCTTTCTCTGTCTGATTTCACGGAGCACAATACCCAATATCCATGTTGTTGTAAATGGTAGAATTTTCTTCAATTTTATGGCTGAATAATATTCCAGAAAGTGTGTGTGTGTGTGTGTGTGTGTGTGTGTGTGTGTGTGTGTGTATGTGTGTGTTTTCTTTCTCTATCCATTGCTAGAAACTTAAATTGTTTCTATGTCTTCCCTGCTTTGAGGAATGTTGCAATGAACATGGGAGTGCAGATATCTCTTTGATAATTTTTTAAATCCAATATTTTGTGATTTTTCAGTTTACAAGTTTTTCACGTCCTTGGTTAAGTTTATTTCTGAGTATTTTATTCTTCTTAATGTTATTATAAATTGGATTGTTTTTTAAATTTCATTTTTAAATAGTCTATCAGTAATGCATAAAAACCCCACAATATTTGTGTGTTGACTTTATATCCTGCAACTTTACTAAGTTCGTGGATTAGTTCTAACAGTGTTTTGGTAGCTTCTTTGGGTTTTTGAAATGTAAGATCCTGTCACTGTAAGCAGATAATTTTACTTCTTCCTCTTGCAATACAAATACATTCTACTTCTTTTTCTTCACCTAGTAGCTCTGACTAGAAAATTACTTCTAGGACTATGATGACTAGAAGGTGGTTAGGGTGGGCATCCTTACCTTGCTCCTGATCTTAGGAAAAGCTTTCAGGTTTTCACCATATTAGCTGTGGGCTCTTAACCTTTATTATGTTGAGGTACTTTCCTTCCATATCTACTTTGAAATCATTTATCACAAGAGGATGTTGAATCTTTTTAAATGATTTTTCTGCATCTATTGAGATAGTCATATGATTTCTACCTTAATGTGTTAAATTGTATTAGTTGATTTGCGTATGTTGAACAATCCTTGCATCCCAGAGATAAATTATATTTTGTCACTGTGTATGATCCTTTTAATGTGCTGTTGAATTCAGTTTGCTAGTATTGTGTTGAGGATTTTTTGTATTCATATTTATCATGATGTTGGCCTGCAATTTTCTTTCCTTGCAGTATCCTTATCAAGCTTTAGTAACTGGTTAATGTTGGCCTCATAAAATGATTTTGCAAATGTCCTCTCCTCTTTATTTTATGAAAGAGTTTGAGAAGAATTGGCCTTAATTCTAATTTAAATATTTGTTAAAATTCATCAGTTTAGCTAAGGGGTTATGGACTCTATTTCTTCATGATTTAGTCTGGTAGGGAATTATTCTAAAAATGTATCTATTTTGTATAGGTTATCCATTTTATTAATATATAATTAATTATTCATAGTTGTCTCTTATGTTTCTTAGTAGTTCTATGTTATCAGTTGTAATGTCACCTTTTTATACTGATTTTGAGTCCTCTCTTTTTTTACTTAGTTTGTCTAGCTAAGGTTTGTTGATTTTGTGTATGTTTTCAAAAAAAAGCTGTTTTGTTTATATTTTAGATTATAGTAGAATTTTATAATCGCAAAGATGAGTCCCTGAGAAAAATCACTATACATATCATGACTAGTGAGAAAAAAGTATGACCATGCATTTAACAACAGAAAGCAATGCCAACATAATGCAGGAGAGATTAGTCAATATCAGGACAGAGAAGATATATTTTAACAACTCTGTTTATATCAGCCAAACTTGATTTAATTAATGGTTTTTAGATCTTCTATAACTTTCTTTGAATCATATCTAGATAACTGGCTGTTACTGTTATGAAATGAATTGAAAACTTAAGATTCATACTGAGAAATGTTTTATCTTCCTAAAAGCAAGCTTATTGTTCTATAGTAGAGAGTATAGCATTTTATACTTTCTTACATCTTAGTATAAAATTACTTAAATATTATAAACATAAAAAATTTTATTTATATCAGGTAGCAGTTAAGTAATAAGATGCTGAGGAATGAATGTGAATCTATTGATATGATAGACACATACACCTACACTCACACCTAAAGCTGTATTTTAGTGTAGTTTTGTTTTGTGGGGAGGGACATTTATTATATCTGCTTTACTCTTCAAGTGTTTTTTACCAGTTAAAGAACTTTAAGAATATATTCAAGCAACATATTTTAAACAGAAAATAGATTCTTATTCTCAATGTGTTATGATGTGAGAAAAGAACTGTCATCAAGTTTCAATGTTTTCATTGTATAGTCTTACATTTGTTTCTTAGAAAATATTACCATAAATTAAATAGCACTAGCATCCTATATAATAAAAGGCTGATATGCAAATTGTCCCCTCGACTGGGAGTTGGACCAGGAGTTGGACTGGGAGTTTGACCAGGAGGCGAGCAATTTGAACTGATGCACAAATTCCTGCACTGAGCCCCTAGAAGTAAATAAAAGTACCTGGTTAAGGCTGCATTTAAACACTAAACTGTAAGACATAAGGGAAGAAAACATATTATGTTTCCTTTATATAATATGAGGCTGCCAATTGTGTAATACTACTGATTACAGAATTTAATTGTGTTAATTATGTGTTAGGTGGAAACACTTTATAGACCAGGTGCAAAGCTGATGGGGAAATGGTGCGTCCATCCTAGCCAGTCAGTCCATTCATTCTTCCATATTACTTGTGCTTAAATATGTTTAACTGATTTGTTTTTCTCTTTGTCAGTTGTGTTTGCAGACTATGTTTTTTTGTGAAAAGTGATCCTAAAGTATCTCCTCAGCTCTTCTATAGAAAAGTAAATAGTACAACAAAGTGGGGCACCCATCAAAAAATTCCCCACACTGTGTCTGCACAATGTTAATACTAACAATTCAGTCACTATTTTTAAGGTTTATTGAGATGATATATGCAACTTTAAAGCAGAATATAATTTTAATAATTATATTCCTTTGCTGGAGATGCTTTGGTCTAGTCTTACAGGAGCACTGGCCAAAGGTAGAGGTGTGGAGGTGGGAGGGGAGGGTCAGAAGGAGACATAGATCTAGTTAAATACAGATAAGATATAGAACTCAAAATGTTTGGGATGTGAGTTGTCTAGTACCTTAAAAATGTTATTTTATTGCTGAATCATCTAGAGTTTCTCTTTACCCACTCACCCATCTTTTCAATATTACAGTTGAAGGTGATTACCTATAGAGTGTCTCAGACATTCTTGGGAACTGAAAAATTGAAATGCGACTGGGGAGGTAGTTTCCAGAATGCCTAGGAAGATGCATCAGTTGGCATAGAGGAATATCTCTCTTTCAGTGACAGTTCTAGAGTAGCCAAACAACATTCCAGATAAAGAAAATATATATAAAAAGTGCTTATTTATGTTTAAAAAGCTCATAGCAAACCTCAAACATTACTTTCTCATTCTTTTTGAAAAAACAATAGTTATTTGGATGAGCAAAGAATATAACTGCAGTAGCAATTCTGAAATCTTGACTTTTAAAAACTCTGCTCAGAATGTTCACTTATCTGATGACAAGACTGCTGACATAACTCAGTGTGATCATAATTTTAGGCATTTCAGATACGGATACATGACATCTGGTTGCCAGGTAAGTGCCCATGAAATCAATCTTCCATGCTTCCTTTAAACCATTAATGCAAGTTATCACTTTATAAAACTGTAATTTTTATGTTCACTTGGGTTCTAAATAAAATACAATCACTCCTTGAAGCATTGTTAGTATTCAACTGCATCAGTCTGCTTGATGTTCTAACTACATACCAAACAAACTGATAAAGAATATATGTTTCTCTTCTTTTTAAAATATATCTTTTGCTGTATCAAAAATATATAAATCATTAAAAAAAGAAAAAATATATATTTAAGAAGCTCTGAAAGGTAGTGAATAAGAGAATGTCTCTGAATCTGGAAATGTTCTATATAACTCATAGCTCTAGAAAATACCTTACTCATAGAATTTGTTGTAAGAACTCATCTATCAGATTTCTTAAAAGTATGCCTAGAATTTAATAAGTGCTATATAATACTTAGTAATTACTACATCTGTTCACCAATGACAGTGACTGAAAATTGAGTTGCATTGGCATATCCACTTTCAGAAAATTGCATAAAGCAATATTTTTCATAATGCAGGTCATGATCTTTTATGGGTTCATGAAGGCAATTTAGTGAGTGATAATCCCATATTAAAAAGTAAGAAATATAATATAATATAATATAATATAATATAATATAATATAATATAATATAATTGAATAGAATTTTTTAAAGTGTGTCGCATAATAAATAGATATTGATTTTTAATATTTTCTTTCAGATTATATTTTTACCTAAATCATAGGTATGCATGACATACATAGTTGCCTTAAAAATGTTTTTATAACATGTTTAAGTATAGATAAAACTCACAGTTCTAAGTTAAATCATCAATGATTTAATCTTTAACAACTTTGATATTCTTTCTAAAAATGTATTCTTCTTAAAGTCATCTAATTCTGTTTTGCAGAGCATTTTTAATAATTGAAATATATAAAACTCTAAAGACACATTTAACATATTTATTTACTTATTGATTTATCTTATTACACAACACATTGATTACTTACAAAATAAATGTTGGGAAAAAGTTGCAGTAGGAATAAATCCTAAAATTTCACAGTGATTAAAAGAAAAACATTGCAAGTATGCATTGTTTATTTTCTTTCCAGTTATGGTAACTTAGAACTAGATTTCTGATTATTTGAATTTACAATCTATATCAACAACTTTTGGAGGTTCAAGGTATTAGTCTTAATTCTATTTTATTTATCTTTAAGATAAATTTCATTGATAGTAAATGGCAATGGAAGAGCTAGGGCTCAGTATTTTAGGGCCAACTTAATTTTTTGTAGGGAGAAATGTTTCTTTTGTTTGTCCACTATAAATTGGATTATTGCTCTCTATGTTCAATTACTCTATATTGTAATATATCTAATAAAAATTATGAATCCAAAACTGCCACAAAATATAGTTTGTTAATTTTAAAAAACTAAGACTTAAAATGACTAAATTGATTCAAAGTAACTTAATTGCATATCACTTATAAAAAGCATCATTATTTAAAATAGCACAACGTGCCCTGACTGGTTTGGCTCAGTGGATAGAGCATCAGCCTGTGGACTGAAGGGTCCCAGGTTCGATTCCGGTCAAGGGCATGTACCATGTTGCGGGCACATTCCCAGTGGGGGGTATGTAGGAGGCGGCTGATCGAAGTTTCTCTCTCATAGTTCCCTCTCCATTCCTCTCTGTAAAAAAATCAATAAAATATATAAAAAATAAAATAAAATAAAATATCACAATGAAACCCAGCACTCAACACTATAAAAGTGCCAGCACCTAATCCAAAATGGCCAGGCATGCAAGCAAGAGGAAATTATGACCTGCATACTTGTAAAGTCATTAGATCAGACTTAGCAGTGATAAAGGTGATAAAACTAGTAGAAAATGACTTTATAATAACATTTTAAAAATGAACATGATACGGAGAAAAATTCAAAAATAAAAACTCAAAGGAAACATGGAGTGATTAAAACTGCAGTAACTGAAATAAAAACGTCACTGGATGCAAGTCATAGAGAATAGACAATACAGGGATAAAAGATCCATGAACTTGAAGATATAATAACAAAAGCTATCCAAAATTAAGGAGAGAATATAAAATAGAGAAATCAGTGATCTGTGAGATATTATCAAGATGTCTAAATTATGATTGGAGACCCAGGAGAAGAAGAGAAGGGAGCCTAAGTTGAAAAAATTTAGTGTATGATTTTTATTTTTTTTTACCATTTGATAAGAATTAGCACCTCACAGGCCTATAAATTCTATGGACCCAAATAAGGATACACCTAACAAAAGCTCTGCAAAGCCACATCACAATCAAATTACCTAAAATAAACATTAATTAAAAAACAGCTCTTAAAAAAGAGAAAGATAGCCAAAACCGGTTTGGCTCAGTGGATAGAGCGTCGGCCTGCGGACTGAAAGGTCCCAGGTTCGATTCCGGTCAAGGGCATGTACCTGGGTTGCGGGCATATCCCCAGTGGGAGATGTGCAGGAGGCAGCTGATCGATGTTTCTCTCTCATCGATGTTTCTAACTCTCTATCTCTCTCCCTTCCTCTCTGTAAAAAATCAATAAAATATATTTAAAAAAAAAAAAAAAAAAAAAAGAGAAAGATAATACATTAGTTATAGAAGAGCAAAGACAAGAATAACGAAAAACCTTTGTCAAAAAATACAGGCAAGGAGAGGTTGGCATATTTAAAACATTGAAAGAAAGATACTGTCAACCCTGAATTTATTAACAGCCAAATATGTTTCTAAATAAAGCAAAATAATGTTTTTTTCCCTGTGGATATAGGAAGCTGAAATAATCCATATCTTAGTCTGCTCAGGCTGCTATCACAAAATACCACAGACTGAGCAGTTAAAAAAGGAAAAGAAAAAGAAATGTGTTTCTTACAAGTCCGGAAACTTGAAGTCCAAGATCAGAGTGCCAGCAGGGTCAACTTGGTGAGGAGTATTTCTGGCTTGCAGATGATCATCTAGTAGCTGTCTGCTCCCATCATGAGGGAAATTGAAGGGGAAAGAGCAAGAGACAGAGGGAGAAAGAGAGCTAGAGAGGGAGAAATAAAGATTCTGTTATTTTCTTATAAGGACGCTAATTCCATCATGAGGACCCTACACTCAGGACCTAATCGAAACCTTATGACCTCCCTAAGGCTAGATCTTCAAATACCATCACACTGGGGTTAGGGCTTCAATGCGTTAATTTTGTGGTGACAATTCAGTTCTTTATATACAGGCCTGCACTGCAAGAAATACCTCTACTTCATTCTCTGTATCAAGTTAGTTGATTCAGTCTGATTGATATGTCCTTCTTTATATATCATTAGTGGATTTATTTTTGTTCATTTCCAGTATAATTACCTTTGTTATCGTCACAATTATTATGCTTAACTTCCTACCTTCTCTTACACTCTTCCCTTCACTTATACCGACCCTTTCTTGTTACTACTTGGACACACTGAGGTGTTCTGACGCAAGGCTTTCCCCCACTGCTGGGGGAACCATTCTCCTGGATCTTGCCCTGGCTGACCTCTCCCAGTTAATCAGCTCATCAGCCATTTCTACTGAGGCGTGTTCTTGGTTATTGATGGTACTTACTCCCAGTTACTATACAGTATATCTTATCTGTAACACTTGCTACCATCTGCATTTCTCTTATTCATTTTTAATTGTTTATCTTTTAGTCTCAGTATTTGCCCTTCAATAGGCAGCAGGTAGCAACAATCTTGTCTATACTTCTGTTCCTACAAAAATACCTTGGAAATAATTGCCATTCAGCAAACAATTGTTGAACAAATTTTCTTAAATTACTTCAGTGTTCTTCCTGCTTCATTTCATTTCTTTCTTTTTATTTTTTTTCTCTCTAGATTTGATACTTTTACTCCATTCTTTAATTGATTGATTGACAGGTTTTGAAACATAAATATCGTCATGTCATCATCACACATCTGTGTATGCTGAATTGGGTTGAGCATCTTCTTCCTAGAAACCCCCATCCAGTATCAGATGTGTATGTATATGCACATAGCACACATACACATACACTTACATGCACATGCTATTTTGAGTTATCACCTCAGCTCCCCGCTTACATGCAGCTCCATAGGGAAGCTGTTCCTAAACCCTGCCTCACCAACCCCAGAGCACTCCTTTCTTTAGAAGGTGATTCTTTATGTTCTCCCATAGGATCCTCTGTTTTACCTCCCGATGTAGAAATCACTTTGAAGTTTAATTGCTTGTCTCCACACAAAACTATAAGTTCTTGGAGGATCGATCCTTTTTATTTCCATTAGTTGCTTCTTGTTATTCTTTGTAATTTGCATGTCATAAGCAATTAATGTTTAAGCAATGTACGAAAATACCCCAAGACTCTCTTTTCTTTTGTCCTATTCTGGATAATAAGAAAACTGCTTTAATGAGATGTACCTGCTGTCATCCAAAGATACATTGTTCTTCACCTCCTTGCCATCATTGATGTCATTCTCTACATAGAATGCACACCTGTCATTTTTCTCAGATATTTGATTAGTCTGAATTAAAAAACAAAATACTTCAAATCTGAATTAAGGCTTCATCCTTAGTTCTGTATCCGTTTACTTATTGATAGTGAAGTGTTTCCTCTAAATTATTTACAGATTAGTACAACACATTAATCAGTTATGATTGACTGCTTTGCATTATAATTATATTTTATTTCAATCCTATTAGTTTATATGCATATATAAGGACCATATCTGCCATATTTAGCACAAATGACTGTATAAGTCATTTTTTGAACTCTGGTACTATCTAGTGCCCTTCTTATATAAAAGGAACCAAATACTCTTAATCAATTATTAAAATCAATTTTTCTAATTTTAGGTGATCATACAGTTGTCTGTAGTTCCTATTAAAAACAGCTTCCTGGGCAAATAAGCATATAAAATCAACATCTCCACAATAAGTCTATTTCAAAGAAGTACTTCAAGTGAGTTTGAAGAAGAGAAAGATTAGGAAACGTTGGGTTATTCTATTTCCTGCTATTGACAGAGTAAAATATATCCATTTAATATAAAATCCACATAAAAGCCTAGTTCATTTATATGTTTGAACTTATAAATATGGACTCTACTGAGAGTTATAATGTTTTTAAATGTATTTGCTCTGTATATATTAAATGTAGTTTCTTTTGATCCACTTACCTAAAAATAAAGTTAAATTTCTTAAACTACTCTTGTTGGATCACCTTTACTCAGAAAAATATGATAATACAAATGAAATAGAAAAATTTGTTTAAAAAAGACACATAACTTAATATCTTTGAATTCAAATTCAAATAAATGAAAATTACATCCAATATAGCATTTTATGTACTGAGGTTGTCTAGCCCTTTCAAACTAATCATTGAAAAGACTAGGTTTAATAAGTAGAAAATTTTCTCTATGAATTTGTAAAGCTTGTTAAGAGCCTTGAAAAGATAAACCAAAGAACTTACATACTTTTATGCATAGCCCATGGACACAGACAATAGGGTAGGGAAGATCTAGGGGTATGTGGGTAGAGACTAGGGGCGGGGGGGAATGGGAGATATCTGTAATACTATCAACAATAAAAATATATTTAAAAATAAAATAAAACATATTAATGCATGTGGATTGAGTCATCTGGATTGCAGGGCACCATGCACTGCTTCTGAAATGCCTCAGCTGAACCTGTATGAGCAAGCTCCCCAGCCTTAAAAGAACATCAGTTAGGGCTATTGTGCTCTCCTCTGTCAAAGTGATATTGCAGTTACACAACTTCCATCTACCTCAGGAAGCTGTCCACCACTGATCCTTCATTACAGAGCTAGCCAGCATCATGGATCTGCTTGGAACTGCAGTGGCTTGCAAGGCTGACTAAGCAAACATTGTCAACTGGACGGAATTGAAGTAAGATAAAGTTTATGACTTAGGCAAAATCACCACAACAATAATAAGAGAAATGTTACTTAAAAAATATAAAATGATTGCAATTTTATCTCAGAATAGACAGATCCACTTAGTTATATATGTGTTAAACTATTACTTAAAGTGAGTAATATTGTTCTAGCTGGTTTGACAGAGTGGATAGAGCATTGGCCTGCAGACTGAAAGGTCCCAGGTTTGATTCCTGTCAAGGACACACACCCGGTTGAAGGCTTAATCCCCAGTAGGGGACATACCGGAGCCAGCCAATCAATGATTTTTCTCTTATCATTGACTAGAGGCCCAGTGCACGAAATCTGTGCACAGGTAGGGTTCCTAGGCCTGGCTGGCAATCAGGGCCAATCAGGTTCCTCGCCTCCCCACCTCCCCATCTCCTCCTTCCCTAGCTCCCTCAGCGCCCAGTCACCACCGCTGGTCACCCACCATGTTCCATGCTACGCCCTGGTGGTCAGCGCACATCATAGTGAGAGATCAAACTCCCGGTGTCCTGGTTGAACTTCTGAGGGGATACTTTGCTTATTAGCTATATCTATATCTATATCTATAATGATATAGATATATGGATAGATATTTCTAAGTCTCTTTCCCTCTCCCTTCCTCTCTGAAGTCAATATATATATATATATATTAACGGAGTAATATTCATTTATGGAATATAATGAACAACATAAACTGATGAACAAAAACAGATCCAGAGACAGAGAAGCATCAATCAGACCATCAAACCTCAGAGGGAAGGTAGGGGAGGGTGGGGGGAAGGGGAGAGGTCAACCAAGGGAATTGTATGCATGCATATAAGCCTAACCAATGGACACAGACACCAGGGGGTGAGGGCATGAGTTGGGGAGGTGGGAGGCAATGGAGGGATAAGGACACATATGTAGTACCTTAATCAATAAAGACAAATAAAATAAAATTAAAAATGAGTACTATTACCAAATGCTTGTATCATGTTAATGACCTGCCAGGCACTTTCTCTAAGAGTTTGACAAATATGAACTCATATAAACACCACACTAACACTCCAAGGTGACACTTTTACCATCTCTATTTTCATTCACTGAGGAATTAAAACCCAGAGATTTGAGTGATTTGATCCAGTTCACACAGCTGGATGGTAGAGTGGCTAAGATGTGTTGCCAGACATTCTGGCTCCAAAACTATGCCCTTAACCTTCTTACAGTACATTTTTTCAAATCATTCATTGGTAAAATAATGTCAGATTATGTTTCATCCAAAATAAAAGATCAAACAGGACAGGGTGTGTGTGCTCTTTATAAGAAAGAGCTAAAATTTTAAAACCTTGAAAATGCAGGATGCTGATACCATACATGCCATCACATGCAAAGTCTGAGGAATGTAGTAGTAGTAAATCTGACAGATGAATATTCTGGCACAATGGAAAATCAAAAATGGTAGTCGGATATTTCCAAATCTATTGAAGTGAACTGAGGATTTGAATGAACTAGTGATGCTAAATGATTATTAAGGAGTCATTTACTCTAAACAAGTTAGGCTATTATTCAAGGGGTTGACAGCGCTGGCTCTGAGTCTCTGGAATAATCCAGACCTGGGTTTGCTTCCTGTCCAGTTACGTATCACAAATCCAGGGAATATCATGTTCCTCCCTTGGCCTGTCTCCTAATACATATATTACCAATAGTATTTACCTCAAAGAGTGGTCTTCATTGCTAAAAATGTGAGTGTAAAATGCATAGCTTAAGGCCTGGTACACAATTAACAATCAATAAATGTTAGATATTATCATTAATTATAAGTATTTTTAATCAACAGTGAAACTATAAAATGTAATGATTATGCCCGTCCAGTGTGGCTCAGTGGTTGAGCATCAACCTATGCACCAAGAAGATGCTGGTTGGATTCCTGATCTAGGCACATACCCAGGTTGCAGGCTCGATTCCCAGTAGGGGGCATGCAGGAGGCAACTGATGAATGTTTCTCTCTCACCCATGTTTCTCTCCTTTCTCCCTCTCCCTTCCTCTCTCTAAAAAAAAAAAAAAAAAAAAAAAAAAAAAAAATCAACAAAAAACTATTTTTAAAAAATTTAGTGATTATTAACCTTTTTTGGTTTGACCTTAGCACTTTATAGGTGTTTGAATTTAATATGCTTCTATACATGTATCCACATCTCTTTATATATCACATATGATATATATTATATATAAAATTACACATATTAAATATATATATATATACCCGAGGGTATGTTTTCATTAATTTTAGAGAGAGAGAGGAAAGGAGAAGGGGAGAGAGAGAGAGAAACATTGCCTCCCTTATATTCCCAGACTGAAGATTGAGAATGAACCAAAACCTGGGTATGTGCTTTGACTGGGAATCAAACTTTCAAACCTTCAGTGCATGAGACAACACTCCAACCTAATGAGCCACGCTGGAAGATAATGTATTTAGTCAAATTTCACCAAAAATCTGATGCAATAATGACAGACCTGGCAATGGTACCACTAAGAAGTCTGCAGGTATTAAGGTGATTTCAGATATTGGCCTCTTTCTTGGAAGACAGTTTTACTACAGTTTTCTAGCAGCTCAGTCTACACATATAACCAACCAATTTACTCCTAAATGCTTGTTATAGTCAAGATGCTCTAGAGAAATAGAACCAAGAGGATGCTTATATAGATACAGGGAGAATTTGTTTTAAAGAATTGGGTCATTCGATTGTGAGGACTTGGTAAATGTATGATCTAAGGGTGGGTCAGCTGTCCAGAGAGCCTGGGAAGAGATGCAATTCAATTTTAAAGGCAGTCTTCTGGGAGAAATCCTTCTTAGTCTGAGGAGGTAACTCCTTCCACTGATTGAATGAATCCCACCCATGCTATAGAGAATAATCTACTTTTTTAAAAAAATATATTTTATTGATTTTTTACAGAGAGGAAGGGAGAGGGATAGAGAGTTAGAAACATCGATCAGCTGCCTCCTGCACACCCCTCACTGGGGATGCGCTCACAACCAAGGTACATGCCCTTGACCGGAATCGAACCTGGGACCTTCAGTCCGCAGGCTGATACTCTATCCACTGAGCCAAACCAGTCAGGGAGAATAATCTACTTTCTTAACCTTCACTGATTTCAATGCTAATCTCATCCAAAAAGTGTCTTCACAGAAACATACAGAATAACATTGGACCTGATTTTGGAGCACGCAGCCCAGCTAAGTTGACACATAAAATTAATAATTATAGCTTCCCAATCCTTATAGCATATAATCTTCTAGCCATCATTTTGGTGCATAGTGTTAAATTGAATAACATGTCTGGACATTCATTCGGGAGACATTATTTTTCTTTACAGTGAACACTTTGTAGCCACAACTTCTTTCTCAAAAACCTACGTCCTCTATTATTTTCCCCATTACTAGATAGGCTATAATGATGCAATTGGATAGAGTTAATTAATATTTTAAAATTACATACACATGCATATTTGGATTTATAGATAAGTACGGAATTTTAATCAGTGCTATTGAGACTATACTTTTTACTTAAGTGAGTTACAATAGTAAAGCACAGAGAGAATCTTTGAGCTTGAGTGAATAAGTGCTTGTTGTATTTGTTAGTGAGATTCAATTATGTAATTGTTCTGTTATGGTTTTTGCTTGAGGTTGTATTTTTAGTGAAAGCTGTTTGTTTTATTTGAACTGAAAAGCATATAAAGCACATTAGGTAGTAACTTGGATATCAGTGTGTGTGTGTGTGTGTGTGTGTAATAAAAAAGCAGCAAGCAACAGCTAAAAACACAAGATACTGGACAGGGGGAGGCAGTTCTGGGATATTATCAAGCAAAGTAAACATGGGTATGGTTGTTAGGCAGATTTAAGTTCCTGCCTTCTCCGTTTACAAATTTCCAGATTTAGTCACCCTTATCTTCTTAGTACAGAGAGGGAAACATCCTTACAAATGGAGATGACCCTTATGAATGTAAATTTATCTTACAAAGGGTAACTTCTCCCTTTTCAGAGCTTTTCCTATAGCTACTGTTTCTGAAAAATAATCAGCCTAAAACAATCCATATGTCAAAGGGACATATTTGGTGTGACAAGTTCTGCTCTCGCTCAGCATAATCAAAGCTCATTTACAAAAATCAAGTGATTTTTGTAAATCCTATAAGCATTATGTTTTCCACCTCTTCCGTTTTAGGGAGCAAAATTATATTCAAAAATTGAGATCGTTTTGCCAGTATTTAACACAGATTTGTTATTGGGGAAGTTGGGGTATCCCTTCCCCCCACTGAGTGCTGGGGTGGAGTCCGTATGATTTCTCAAGAAAAAGAATTTTCTGAGGCTCTCGGGGGAGGATGAGTGATTTTTACATGCATGGAATTACATTCCTGGCTTTCTTAAGTCCCATTTCTCTTCATCCAGTCCTGGGAAAGTGTTCATTGTGGTTTCAGTAGAGCTAAAAGCAAAGCCAGTATCCAGAGTTTCCTTTCCACATTGCGGCCTGGTCCACAGCATCAGGCTAGTTGCAGTCCATTAGTCTACTTTGGGGTCCACGAGGCCATGGGCCATGTGGGTGAATGCATCAGCAGGAGCTTGAGTGCCCCCCAAGAAATGAGTCAACTGAAAGGAACCAAGAGAGTGAATTCCTTTGTTTGGCGAATTAAGCATCCAAATCTTCTGGAGCTTGCAGTGACCACACCCATTCTGGCCAATGACCTCTGCCCTCAGAAGTGACCTTTACTAGTCCCAACTTCACTGGGCACGGGTCTGTCTCTCCCCTACCTAGTCCCTTTCCCCAGTGATCTGCAGGGGGATAGACCAGTGGCTCCTGGAGAGTAAAGCTGCAGCTTCCTGGCAAAGCTGCCCTCGTGACATGCCTATAATTGTTGGCCTTCCCTTTGCTCCTTTCCTGTTGTTAATAACTAGGTTAATTGCAATGGTATCAAATTCACTGCAGAAAGTATAATGATTTCACAAGCCAATAATAGCATGCAGGATAATGTCTCCTAATAAGCCAATAAAAAATAGCATTCTTCAAAACAATGAAGGATTAATTACACTATTGTTCTAGGCCAGGGGAGATTAAAAAACAAAACAAAACAAAAAAACACTGAAGTCTGAATTTGATTAAGGTGTAATTTAATACTGGTTGATCCTAGGGTGACAGCTTAGCCCACTGAGAGCTGACGTCCAGCTGCCAGAGCAAAAAGTAAAATTTCGTTGTTGCCATAGAGTGCCTTGCTGGGGCAGGATAGCACCAATGCTGATAGGCAAGCTGATTTCATTTGCAGGATCGCTGCAGGTTGCTTACTGTGGCAGAGCTAATGCCCCAAAACTCAGCAGAGTCACCTTGCTCAGACTGAATCTACCCAAAAGTCCTAACAAACTCAGTATTTATAATCCAAATGTCCCCTTGCCATAGTTGCTTTTGAGATGTTTTTCATTGATAAGCCCCTAGCTATGTCCTTCAATGGCTGAGCTGCTGTGTGCTTACCAAGAATAAGAGATGAAATGATGACATTTTGAGAAGTCTTACTTTGCATTTATATCAAAACAACTTTAACACTTAAACACAATTTCATTTTTGTCATAAAGAAGTGGATTTGAAATCATATACAAAAACACCACCTTAATTTTTTCATATCAGGTAGAACTCTGATACAATAAGAAAACCTATTTTTAAAGTAGTTGATTGTAAAATTTGTATCTATATTTGCTAAGATAATACAACCTTCATTGTTTGGAATCCCAATGGAATGCTTTGCTAATGCGTGATCATTGAGTGTTATTCTTGAATACTAGAATCTAAAACTTCTACCATACCACGTGTCATTCATAATGTAATGAAGTCGGTAATGGATTTGAGAGAGCACGTTGATTTTCAGTGGAGAAAGTCTGATCTCACTTGTATGCAAAGCGATTAATTGTCAAATACTCAGTGTGCCCTACATAAATGCTTTCTGTTTCAACCACTAATGAAGGCTTCCTTTTGAGACCAATTAAATAGGGTGGCAGAACGATAAGTTAATTTAAAGTCATTGTCCACCTGTTTTACACGTGCATGGGAGATAGCGCATTGTTCTGTAGCATTCTGTGTGATTTCTTGAAGTTGTTTACATCATGTCTTTATATGAATTCTTTAATTTTTAAGAATTTTTAAAGCATATTATAACACAAAGAGTTTTTCATTATATAAACACTTTTGAAACTTTTATATTCTTATTTTCTTGTTTTATATTCCGTTCATTATAAGGGTTTGGGAAAACAGAGGCAAAATACAAATTGGAGATTGTCAGGTTATAACGAAGATCAAAATAAACAATTTAGTCATACATACAAACAAATATACATATTTACATGTGCACACATTGTCAGTTGATATGAGAAGTATGTAGACAATGCTCCAGGAGCAGAAAAAAAATAACAAAATTAAGTTGGGAAAAAAGTGAAGAACAAGTGGTATAGAAAAGAAAATATTTGAGCTTCCTGAGACAGTCTAGTGTAGAGAGGATATTCAGGAAAGGAGGAGGGAATTAAATACAAGATTATGAATGTAAGGAAAGTGCTGATTGTGGAATATAGTGATCTTAATATGAGGATAGGTTTTATTAGACAGTCTCTAATCATAAGCTAGTGTTATATGACATGACAATAAGTTTTACTTTATACCTACAGGCTGTGTTGAAATAGTGAGGAAAGGATAAACACAAGACTATATTTTATATTCATAAGCATCTATAATACACTTGGCATGTGTTAATCATGCTCTCAAATATTTATAACAAAACCACAATGCAATAATAGAGATTGCACATAGTATAAAGATGCATGTTCTTTTAAAAACTTTATTAAGCATTATATACAATGTCAAAGGATTAAATTCAACAAACAATATATGCATTATCTAAAGGGTATACCTAACATTCCGATACCTAACATAATACCTAACATTCCGATATTAAAAATCATCTTCATGTATAAAAATTATAGAGAAAAGACTAATTTTCAGTGTACTGATATGCAAAATGGTTCAGTGTACTGATATCCATTGGGATTCTAAATATAGAAGGCTTTATAGCTAAAAATAATAAGCATTATCTTGTTCACATTTTAAAAATAAAAAATATAAAAGTCCATAAATATTTTGTTTTGAAAAAACATTTAGGATACTTTAATTATAATAAGAATTACACAAAACTTATATTTGACCAAGGGTTGGAAGGAAGAAATTCTTACCATAATGCTAGAATTCCATTTAACCCATACTTTTAGATTATAAATTTCTAAGTTTGCAAATCAAAAGGAACTGCATCATTATATCATTGAATCAAGATAATCATCATCACTTTCTTCTTTCTTTCTTTCTTTCTTTCTTCCTTTCTTTCTTTCTTTCTTTCTTTCTTTCTTTCTTTCTTTCTTTCTTTCTTTCTTCCTTCCTTCCTTCCTTCCTTCCTTCCTTCCTTCCTTCCTTCCTTCCTTCCTTCCTTCCTTTCTTTTTTCTTAAAAATATTTTATTGATTTTTTACAGAGAGGAAGGGAGAGGGATAGAGAGTTAGAAACATCGATGAGAGAGAAACATTGATCAGCTGCCTCCTGCACACCTCCTACTGGGGATGTGCCCGCAACTAAGGTACTTGCCCTTGACCAGAATCGAACCTGGGACCCTTCAGTCCGCAGGCCAACGCTCTATCCACTCAGCCAAACCAGTTAGGGCTCTTCCTTCCTTTCCCGTCCTTCCTTCCTTCCTTCCTTCCTTCCTTCCTTCCTTCCTTCCTTCCTTCCTTCCATCCTTCTTTCTTTTCCCCACCAAGGATATTTTTCCATTGATTTTTAGAGAGAGTGGAAGAGAGAGGGAAAGACAGAGAGAAATATTCATATGAGAGAAACACATCGATTGGTTGCCTCCTGCATGAGCTCCCATCAGAGTCTAGGCCTGGGAGGAGCCTGCAACCCAGAGATGTACCCTTTCCTGGAATTGAACCAGGGATCCTTTAGTCCACAGGCCGACGCTCTATCCACTAAGCCAAACCAGCTAGGGTAATCATCATCTTTTATATTAATAAAGTGGTCATCTATATTGCTTCTAAATACATTTTTTGCCATGAAATCATGCATGTACTTGGCTGAGTTCTAGTTTCTTATCAAAAAACACCAATGGATACACAATGCAAATGAAGGATATTGTAATTGATAGTGATTATAATAATCTTACATGTTATCATTTATTATAATAATGACATAATAAAGAAATATGCATGTGCATAAATTTAATGCACATGTATAAAGAAATGAAATTTATATAAAAAGTAAGGATAAACTATTTTTTAAATCACCAAATAAAATTAGCCCAAATTCTGAAATCAAACTGGAGTAAAATGGCTAGATTTTTTTTCTACACATATAGATATACTTTTTAACAATAATGAAATTTCATTTTAAAAAGTACAAAGAGCTTTCTTCTAAAATATGTGTAATATTTTTAAATGTTGACAGGCAGGTCTAAGCAATATTTTATTTTGTGTCAAGCATTTTTTTTTATTTTGATAATCTACTTGACATCTTTTTTGTAATAAACTATCTTCTATTCTAAGCCTAGATAGATGGCAGTGCTTTCATTTTACTTGATATACATAATAAAAATGTAAAAAATCTGAAATTTAATATGGATTGTAAGTTCAGAGCTAACTCTGCAGTCAGTGATCAGGTGAAATTTGAAAACTGACATTGAAAAGTTAATAGGAATTTTGAACTTTAAATGTTTCTATATTTCTAGTTGGTATATCCTCTAACCTTTGGTTCATCTGTTTACATTGTATTTTGAAGTAAAAACATAAGAATATGAGAAATAAAAAAATGTTGCTAGTAAAATGCTTATTTTTAACTATAAAGAAACCTATAATAATTTTAGATTATATCAGTACACTCAAATACTTTTTCTCTACATGTAATTTTTAAAATCAAGGTAATTGTTAATAATTCATTTAAAAAATCTGAAAATTTGGTATTTTATAATTTAATACCATTTGGATAATGCATTTTTTGTTTGTTGAATTTATACCTTTTGACATTGTGTTTAATGCTTAATAAAATTAAAAGGAGGGCATGTACCTTTGTGCTATATGTTAACTCTATTATGGCCTTGTAGTGTGTTATAAATATTTTTGAGAACATGACAAATATGCTAACTGTATAGATAGATGCCATTTTATCAGAAATTCATGTTTTTATATAAATGACATAAAATTCTGATGTGACTAATAGGTACATCAATATAATATGTAGTTTAACATTAAAACTGTTACATTCTTTATATATATACTAGGGGCCCGGTGCACAAAAATTTGTGCACTGGCGGGGGGGGGGGGAGGTGTCCCTCAGCCCCACTTATGCCCTCTCACAGTCTGGGACCCCTTGGGAGATAACACCCTGCTGGCTTAGGCCCGCTCCCTGGTGGCAGAGGGCAGGCCCAATCCCTAGGTGCAGCCCCTGGTCGGGCTCAGAGCAGGGCCGATTGGGGAGTTGGGGCGCCACGTCCTGTCATGCACAGAGCAGGGCAGATCGGGAGGTTGCGATGCCACCCTCAGTCACGCTCAGGGTAGGGCCAATTGGGGAGTTGGGGCACCATCCCCTGTCATACTCAAGGCAGGGTCGATGGGGAGGTTGTGGCGCCACCCCGTCACGCACAGAGCAGGGCCGAACAGGGGTTGGGGCGCTGCCCCCGTCACACACAGAGCAGGACCCATCAGGGGCATTGGGGCTCCATACCATGTCACACACAGAGCAGGGCAAATCAGGGGGTGGGGAGCTCCCCCTGTCATGCACAGAGGAGGGCCGATAGGGGAGTTGGGCACTGCCCCTGTCACACACAGAGCAGGGCCGATCAGGGGGTTGGGACACTCTCCCCTGTCACACTCAGGGCATGGCCAATGGGGAGGTTTCAGCTCCACCCCGTCACACACAGAGCAGGACCCATGGGGGTTGGGGCACCGCACCCTGTCACACACAGAGCAGAACCAATCAGGGGTTTTGGGAGCTCCCCACTATCAGGCACAGAGCAGGGTGGATAGGGAGGTTGTGGCCCCGCCCCCTGTCACACGCAGAGCCACAGGGCAATCAGGGGGTTTGTGCGCTGCCCCCTGTCACGCTGCTCCAGGGGCCAGGAGGCCTTGCAGTTCCGCTGATCCCAGTGCTGGGAGGTCTCGTGGCTCCACTTGACACTGGGGCAGTGAGGCCTCGCTGCTCCGCTGATCCCGGTACCGGAGGCCTCACGGCTCCACTGATCCTGGTGCTGGGAGGGATATTACCCTTTTACTATATAGGATAGAGGCCTGGTGCATGGGTGGGGGCCGGCTGGTTTGCCCTGAAGGGTGTCCTGGATCAGGGTAGGGGTCCCGCTTGGGTGCCTGGCCAGCCTGGGTGAGGGGATGATGGCTGTTTGAAGCTGGTCACACACCCTTCAGGGTGGGGGTCCCCACTGAGGTGCCTGGCCAGTCTGGGTTAGGGGCTGAGGGCCATTTTCAGGCTGGCGGGTGACTGAAGCTCCCAACCTCTCCTTTTTTTTTTTTTTCTTTTTTTTATTCTGGGATTTATTTACCTCCTATGGCTGTCACTGGAACTGAGAGCCAGCTTTAGCTCTGAGGCTTGGCTCCAGCTCTGAGACCTCGGCTGCTAAAAGCAGGTATCTGGGTTTGTTTGGCTTCTATAATTGAAACACTGTTGCAACTCCAGCCTGGCAGGCTGGCTGGAAGCATGGGGTTTGTTTAGGTTCTATAATGCAACATTGTTTCTTAGAGTGCAGCTCAGAGCCCAGCAGCGGCAGGCAGGGAACCTTGGCTTTCTCCTTCACTGGAGCAAGCAAGCCTCCTGTTTGCTTCAGCTGCCTGGCTGCTGGCCGCCATCTTGATTGGCAGTTAATTTGCATATCGCCCTGATTAGCCAATGGGAAGTGTGTCAGAGGTACAGTTAATTACCATGTTTGTCTATTGTTAGATAGGATATATATATATATATATATATATATATATATATATATATATACCTACACATATATATATACATATATGTATATATATGTGCATATATGTGTATATATATATATATATATATATATATATATATATATATTATTGATTTCAGAAAGGAAGGGAAACGGAGAGAGAGATAGAAACATCAATGATGAGAGAGAATCACTGTTTGGCTGCCTCCTGCATGCCCCACACTGGGGATCAAGCCTGCAACCCAGGTATGAGCCCTGGCTGGGAATCCAGTTGTTACCTCCTGGATCATAGGTCTATGCTATATGACGGAGCACACTGACCAAGAAAACTGTTACATTTGTTAAAAAAACAAAACATCTAAACATCAAAATTCAGAGAGAAACACTATTCTTTAGGCCTAAATCCCAAACTTTCCCTATTTCTTTTTCATATATATTTATTTACTAAATTGATAGGGGTGACACTGGTCAACGTGAACATATGTTTCAGCTGTAGGTATCTATGTTACAAGATCTGTATATTGCATGGGGTGCCCATCACCCATGAAATCTTCTCCTGTCATCTTATATTAGGATCCCCTGCCACCCTCTTTCCCACTGGCAATCACCATACTACTGTTTGTGTTCATGAGTTTCAGTTTTATGTCCCACATATGAGTGAATCATATCATTCTTAGCTTTTTCTGACTGACTTATTTCACTTAGCATTATGTATTCAAGGTCCATCCATGTTGTTGCAGAAGGTGCTACTTTCCTTATTTCTTAAGAAATTATAGATCGCCCTAGTTGATTTGGCTCAGTGGATAGAGCATCAGCCTGTGGACTGAACAGTCTCAGGTTTGATTCCAGTCGGGTTGTGGGCTTGATCCCCAGTGGGGAGGCATGAGGGAGGCAGCCAATCAATGATTCTCTCATCACTGATGTTTCTGTCTCTCTTTCCTTCTCCCTTCCTCTCTAAGTTCAATAAAAAAAATATATTTTAAAAAGAAAAAAGTTAAAGATCTTTAAAATGTTGCCTTTAAAAATATGAATATTTATGAAGCCCCAAACATAAATTTGCAATTCATTTACCATCTCTATCAACACATTTCTTTATCTTTTTTTCTTTATCTTTTTCTTTTATGAATGCACTCAGTATTGAGGCAGTTGTATAAAGAATCCTTTTGATCTCTGACCTGGAATATGTACAGCCCTCTGAAAAGAAAAGCAAAAGTGGAAATATAGAAGCTGAAGAGGATCTAGGGTGATTCTGGAGTTTAAATCAGAGAATATAACAAAGATTACATGTCTGTCATTTTGCAGGAGTCTTCGCCCAGTTTATCTCCTTCAGTACCTAGTCCATCCATCTGAAAGCAACTATGTACTCACTATTTGATCTCAGGGAACTCAAAGTGAGAATAAGGAGCTATTTTTGTTTTGATTTCTAGCTCTCAATGTCTTCTTATGGTTATCTTTCTAATTATTTCCAGAGTATTCGATTGTATTAGTGGTTACATAAAGGCAAAACTGAGTCTATGCCACCTGGTATAAAAACTTAAGACAAAACAGTATTCATTCTAAATCTAAGTATTGCTCTTCTACATGTCCTTACTTTCTCTTGACCATCCGATCACCTTTTCTTTTTACTATTTTTTAAGTACGTGGTAACCTCTTTAAGGTTTTCATGTTCTATTATATCAAGAGACTATTAACCTCCACCCCTTCTCCAATATACACCTTTTCTTCCTCACATCTCCAAAGTCATTTTTCCCAAAGCCCTACCATTCTTTGATAATGTCCTTTGTTTTCTTTGTTCTATCTCTGAATATTAAAATAGACAGATACTGGATTTCCCTGTTCTCTAATTCCCTCTTTATCATTCTTTTACTTGGTCTTTTATTTCACATTGAGGCATTCCTTTCACTTGAAATTTCAAGTATTTAATTAATTTATAGCTATTGATTGTTTTTATTTTTCCTATTAGAATTCCTGTAATATCACTTTAGTAGTATCTTGAGAATTGGTAAACTACATTTGGTCAATATCCCTCTGTAAGTAAAAGCCTATTGTAAAAAATAGAGTACACAATTCTGATGGGCAAAAGAAAGATGGATATTTATGTACATTGAAGTCGAAAATGGCAACTAGCATTACTTATCATAAAATGATAGCGATGTACTTTACTTCATTTGAGTCTGGAATAGGTCATTGAAAAGTCAAAAGATAAAATATATAAAATAATAACTTGAAAGATTTTATGTCTGTTTTGCTTCTGATGGAACTTTAGAATTTAGCAAATACAGAATAATAGCAAATACAGAAAATTTTAAATTCTTACTAATGAGCGAATTAATGAAGTTTTTATTATATTTATTTAATACTTTAAAGACCTATTTTATTAACTTGTTTTTACATCTAATAAATGAAAATATGCCGTATTAAGGTATATCATAATATTTTAATAATATGTAATACTTTAATTTTAAAATGTGATATTTATAAGTAGAGGATACATAAATCAAAACTAATAATAACATTTTGTTAAATCATCTTTACTTAATGATTATGCCCAATTTTGCTTGTGATGTTATGAATATTCCCCAAAATCTGTAAATTTGTTTGAACATATGATTTTTAAAAACTGTATATAATTTTGTCATCAATATCACCCTTACTTTGTTAATAAAATTTTCATGTTTTTAAGTGACATTTATCAACTTCAAATTTTGCTATGATAAATAGCAATCAGAATT
The DNA here is from genome assembly GCF_014108235.1 of Myotis myotis. Lineage (NCBI taxonomy): Eukaryota > Metazoa > Chordata > Mammalia > Chiroptera > Vespertilionidae > Myotis > Myotis myotis. The sequence goes on along the minus strand of NW_023416324.1, from coordinate 203,634,454 downwards.
ACATGAATTACGCTAAATCATATTCTACTATATTCACAAATATCTTGGGTAAATTTTTCCCATGACTATTTGTATATTTGTCAAACAGGCAAAAATTGTTTGGTTTATGCTCAAAGCACTAGCTTATACATGCATAGATAGCACCATACCATCATAAGAATAGAATAAAATTGCATGCACTTTTATTCGTGGAGGGAAATTACATGTATTTTAATTAATTTTAGTGCATTTACATGCATATGGATTTAAAATATATTTTGATAAAAACAGCTATTTTGAGATGTAATTTTTGTCACTCATTAATTTTTGAAAGTAATTTCCAAGAAATATGTATGCACAGTATCCAACACATACTATTCAAAGGCAATCCTCATTATTTTTCCGTGCATTTGCTGAGGGGGACACTACAGCTTATCCTGGTGTGCTTCTGTAGCAGGGCTTTGTAGAATACCTCGGCATGAAGCTTTTTGATTTGTTTGTAAACACTTGCTTTAGCGATACAAACTTTTATCCTTCAAAAAAGTTCTTCCAAACAGATAATGGAAAACAGCAGCACTCTCTCATCTCTCGCCTCTCCAGTTCCTATTTGTCAGAGGCAAAGACTTTCTAATCTTGAACTGATCTCTTTTTAAATTTGTCTTCATTTCTAAAAGAAAAAAAAAAGGTAGAAAGTTTATTGTTTTCTTTTTGTCTTTTTGGGCTATTTCTACTAAGGGAAGTTAAGAGTTCTCAGCAAGGATAAATGGAACTTGCTGTCTTATACCTGTCCTCATCTGCACACCATTCTTCATGTATTCTTTTTTTATTGTTTTATTGCTTAAAGTATTACAAAGGGTATTACATATGTGTCCTTTTTTTTCCCCCACCCTTGACAATCCCCTGGCCTCCCCTACCCCCCAGTGTCTTATGTCCATTGGTTATGCTTATATGCATGCATACAAGTCCTTCGGTTGATCTCTTACCCCCCTCCCTCCTACCCCCCAACCCTCCTTGTCCTTTCCACTGCATGTCTTCTTAATATAATTTATCATATTTCTTGCTATTTCAGTATTATATGATAACCTTATAATGACCAGGTCATTATTAATTTTGGATGTGTATCTACCATATTATGATTTTATTCCTTTATGTGCTAATTCATTGCCTCTGAAATTATTAATAGACTCATTTACTGTTTGCTTAATTTTCTATGTATCTGCAATAAAATGTACCTTAACTTTCTACCAGCACTATAACACCCCTCTCCATACATCCATCTAGTTTAGCAGTTCTGTCTATTCCTTGGAGAAAGTTCTAGTCTAGCCTATCTTACTGTTTCTTTATCCAGCCTATGGATGTGTTGCTCAAATAATCTAATTAATGTGCTTTATTCAGGATATTAACATTATTTAATTGAGTGTTATTTTGCTTTTTCCTTATTTCCTTTTTCCTTGGATTCCTTTTATGTGTCTGTTTGCTCTGGCATCTGTGTTTCACGATGGAGGTTTTCTGCAAATGTCTGCTTAGCCTGGGTACCCTCTTCATATTTAATAGTTAGGGGGCTTCAGATATAAGTGGCAGTTCTGTTTAGGTTGATGGGGTTTATTGATTTTTTGCTTTATTTTGGAGTAATCTTTCCAAACCCTTACAAAAAGGATAACTTTTTAAAAATGTATCTGTAAGTTTTTTGTCTTAGGTTGAATATCAGAGAATAATTCTTTAGTCTCCCATGTGAGATTTTAAGCCTGGCTCCCACGTATCCATTGCAAGCGGGAGAAAGTCTCTTGGGAGGTGTTCTCACCTCTGCTCTGAAGATAGACTTTATTGCTATTTCCACGTTTAAATCACAGTGCCTGCAATTTCAACTGTGCTGTAGGACCCCTTCTGAGTCTCTTCAGTTCCGTGTCTTCAGAGGGGAAATTTATCGTTTCCTGTCAATGGATGAAGGAGCAATTTACCAGTCGGAAAGTGTGGTGAAGGGTGTCGTGGGTCTACTTTCTCTTTTTATGGATTTCTTATGACTGCTCGTCTTGTCAGTGTCTCAGGCACCCACCAATTTCAGAGGCACTTGGCTTATCTAATTCCTGAGCCATTCTGAGAATCTCTGCCTTATTCCGTTTCCCATACTTTTATTCTCTTTCATCATTCCTCTGTTTTCAAATCTTGTTTTTTTGGTGTGTTTTTGTTGTTGTTGGTTTTATTGGTGGTTTTTTGGTTTATTTTGGTTTTCTTTTTCATTGCCTTGGTCATTCAGTTTAAACCCACTATTTTCATTTTTAAAATAACAGCATTAAACTATTGTGTTCATTCCAAAATGCTTAATGCCCTTGAATAGACTCACAGTGTTTTAATAATTTTTTAAAACTATAATGAACTACCTTGTTCTAAGATCTTAATAGGATGCAAGAAATGGAGGTTTTTATGGGATAAAAGGTACTTCTCACATCAATGACATTTATTAATTCATTTGGGGAATTAGCATCGATTGAATTGTTCACATCTTCCAAAAAATTAAGTGAATTACAAGGGAAAATGTGTTAATTTGTAAGTTTTAGAAAAAGCTAAAATGCAGCATGAGTTCATGTACTCTGGCCACTCAAGCAATTTTAGAGGTTATTATGTGCTTAAGTATAAAGTAACAGTAAGCAGATACTTAAATGATAAATTAGAGTTAACCAAAATAAAAATACAGAAAGATTCTTTCAAGATAGCAAGTAAAGAATACCCTCAATCCAGAAAGGACATAGCATATTTCATCCTAAGGAGTGCCTGTGAGACTAAATCATGGAATGCATATGTGTGACAAGGGTGAAAGCATGCTGGGGAAGTGCACAGGGGAAAATCATGGTATGGGATAATGGTGTCGTGATAGATTATGCAATCTGTTACTATGATAATAGAAACAGTAATTTAAATAAGTTTTAAAATGCAAAGCCCTTTCACTACAATAAGCAGAAGAATGATAAAAATTAATTTTTGCTCAATGAATATTGATGACGTATGACTAGGGCAGTGATGGCGAACCTTTTGAGCTCGGCGTGTCAGCATTTTGAAAAACCCTAACTTAACTCTGGTGCCATGTCACATATAGAAATTTTTTGATATTTGAAACCATAGTAAAACAAAGATGGATGTTTTTGATATTTATTTTATATATTTAAATGCCATTTAACAAAGAAAAATCAACCAAAAAAATGAGTTCGCGTGTCACCTCTGACACGCGTGTCATAGGTTCGCCATCACTGGACGAGGGGGAGCATGAGGTTATGACTGGAAACCAGTAAAAGACAATTATACTGACCAGACAACAGAAATTGGTGATTTGGGCCAAAAGAGTGAAATAAGAAGAGTAAAAACTCTAGATTATTATGAAATAAAATCTACAGAGATTCATATTTCTTGAATATGGGGATAAAGGAGGAAGTGGCATCAATGATGATAGTTTTCTAGTTTTGTTTTTGTTTTTAATCCTCACCTGAGGATATGTTTTCACTGATTTTAGAGAGATAGAGGGAGACGGACAAAAGAGAGAGAAACATCTACCGGTTGGCTCCCGTGCTTCACCCATCCAACCAGGGATCAAAACTGCAGCCTAGGCATGTGCCCTGGCTGGGAATCAACCAGCAACGTTCAGCGCATGCTACTAGGCTCCAACCAACTGATCCACACGGGCCAGGGCTCTACTTTTTGCAGAGATGAAGACAGAGAGGATATGAAGGAGGAGCAGCGAGAGAGGCAGGAGGACAGTTGCGAGAGCACAAGGACTGTGCTACAAAGGGCAGAGTGTGTTTTGAGAAGCAGAAAAGGTCTGAAAAATTTCCGTCTGACTAGCTGAGAGCCAGCAACCCTGATTTCATGCAGTCAGACAACCAATCCTGAATTCATTTTCTGCTTCCTACATTTTCTTTTTTCCTACTGTTTTCATATCAATGAATACAAGGTGCAATTAAGAAAATTCAGTAGCATGGGGGAAAAAGTCAGTGTTTGAACACTATTGTGTACATGCATATTAGGCAAGTGTGGATAATATTAATATTATTTGGGCTTATTTGTGCATTAATAAAAGGCCTACCTAGTTGTTTTGTAATAACCACTTTTGTTAACTAATCAGCTCTGATCAGAATATTAAAATGCTGTAGTTTTAGTTTGAATACTAATGTTCCTTTCAGACATTTGAGACATCATTTAAATGATAATTTCTATTTGTAGAAATTATAGAATTATGACAAGTAACTCATTCTTGAACATGAGGAAAACTTAAATTTTTTCTCCTAAGTAGGAAAATTTTCCTGTTAAAAAAAGAAAACCTCCTGAGACATCCCTTTAAAATATGAAAACCAGAAATGCTTTATGAGATTTTGTTTGTTTACAACAACAGAATGGACCAAAATCATTTGTCACACAATAAGGGATGCAGGGCCCTAACCGGTTTGGCTCAGTGGATAGAGCGCCGGCCTGCGGACTGAAGGGTCCCAGGTTCGATTCTGGCCAAGGGCATGTACCTTGGTTGCGGCATATCCCCAGTGGGAGGTGTGCAGGAGGCAGCTGATCGATGTTTCTCTCTCATGGATGTTTCTAACTCTCTATCCCTATCCCTTCCTCTCTGTAAAATATCGATAAATTATATTAAAAAAAGGTATGTAGACAGATAAAAAAAAATAGACATCTGTCACATCAGGTTCCCCAAACTTAATTCTTTCCTAACCAGCCACCCCTTGCTTCAAAATTGAAGAGTGAAATTTATGAAATATGACACATTGCCTGGCTGGCGTGGCTCAGTGGTTGAGCATTGACTTATGGACCAGGAGGTCATGGTTCCATTTCCAGTTAAGGCCCATGTCCTGGGTTGCGGGTTTGATCCCCAGTAGGGGGCATGAAAGAATCATCCAATCAATGATTCTCTCATCATTGATGTTTCTATCGCTCTCTTCTTCTCCCTTCTTCTCTGAAATAATATATTTTTTTTTAAAAAAAGAAATATTACATTTAATTCCACATTACATTTAATTCTCTTAACATTTAACTTCAAAAATCAATATATAATGTGATTGGATTATAGTTTTGTATAGAGAGGCCTCATGTTAGCCAGGTGATAGTAACCTCAGTAGGCAGATTTGCCTTCATCTATCACAGGCCCACAAGCTTTTAAAATATGAATGAAAGTATATCCGTGAAAAGAAAACAAATCCTAAATACATCTGACAGCCAAAAAAAAGGCTTAGGAAAAACCTGAGTGCACATGGCATGCATCTAAAAGTTAACCTTCATAAACACCTCAAAATTCACCTCAGAGGAGAGCCAACAAGCAGAGAGCAATACCAGATCCTGACTCATCGCTGATGTTGAGAGAGATAAAATGTAATCAAAACTTACCCTGACTGCCAGCTAACAGATTGACTGACTAAACTAAACTGTATAGTTTTTGTTTTCGTCTTCTTCTGTAACCCTAATGGGATTAACAGTGAGCAGTTGTCTTGTAGCAGGAGTGAGGGTAATTTCCATGATCTGGATTGGGGCAGTCAGAATCGTGGAGGGTCAGAGAATCACACATATTTTTGGAGACATTTTCTTGCCAGACTGTTTCTATTGGGGACCTATACCAGTATAAGGAGAGGAAGAAACATTTTATAGGACTTTTTTTTCTTTGTGGAAACAAGAATATGTCTCTGCTTTTATTGGCTTGCACTCTGTAACGCTTTAGAATAGATTCTTATCTTGGCTAAAATAGGTCTTAGCATTAATGTATTCGTTACTTTCCTCTGAGTTAATTCAAAAGTCCTATAAAATGTTTCTTCCTTTTCTTATCCTGGTATAAGTCCCCTAAAAGTTTCCATTCTTCAATGCATCTTAATAGTCTGCTCTAGTAATAAATGTGTTCTCATTTGCAAAGTTGTATTACTTTAATATTATCTCTTACTTTATCTTAGTTTTTTCAAAGTGCCAAGAATTAATGAAACCCATTTTCACTATTGACCTCAAAATTCTTTAAAGAGTTGTTTTAATTACTTTCATTTTTTTTCACCTCTCCCTCTCTTCTAAAGACACTGCATTTCGAGATTTATTTTCCCTTTTCACCAAGATTATTATATTTTAACTAGAGGCCTGGTGCACAAAATTTGTGGACTCGGTGTGGGGGGTGTCCCTCAGCCTGGCCTGTGCCCTCTCGCAGTCTGGGAGCCCTTGGGGGATGTTCAACTGCCACAGAGGTGGGAGAGGCTCCCACCACCACCCCTGCACTCACCAGCTGTGAGCCCCACTCTGGTTGAGCAGCGCTCTCACTCTGGGAACGCACTGATGACCAGGGGGCAGCTCCTGCATTGAGCATCTGCCCCTTGGTGGTCAGTGCATATCATAGCGACCGGTCTTTCCACCGGTCGGTCAATTTGCATATTAACCTTTTATTATATAGGATTACAAATAACTTCCAGGTAAATACCAGTGGCTTCCTTTCTGATACAATGATACTCAAATTTCCACTGTTACTTGATGCAAAAGATAGATAACATGTTCTTGAAAGATTTTAATATTTGTTTCAAATCCCCAAAATTTTGCCTCTCCTTATTCTCTTCTGCAAAGGTTTTCTTATTTATAAGCATTTTATTTAAGAAAATTTTAAATACCTACTGATATAGGTCCCTAAAGCAGCATCATTAAATACTACTTTGTCATACAGCTGAGCATACTTTGAGCATACTTTGAGCATACTTCACAACTCTTAACACTATTCTATACCCTTATCTGAATTGACATACATTAAAGAACATGTTTAATACATTTGAAATTAGAGGGCTTGTAAATCAGTAGGAAAAAAAAGTTGAGGTAGAAGTATTAACTTTCAGCTTGGTATTGCAGACATTGTCTACATTTGTTTTCTATCTTGGTAAAACTAGGACCTGCTGATAATCTTAAGTAAATTGTTAAAGTAAAATGGTTTTTCCTTTATGTCATTTATAACAATGCCATGAGATATGTAATTGCTATTAAATTAGCCTCCCATTCCTATTTGCAAAGAAACACTGACATTACTTCAGGTTTTTACTCCCTTTATAATTAGGTTGTAGAAATCTAGAATTGTCCTTGAAGTTATTTGAGGATTTTTTTTTTAATTTGAGCTATCTTCATATATGAATACTTAATCAAAGTAGTGAAAACAGACAATGTTTTAAAACCTTAATCTTAATGCTTAGTGCATGTAATAAAATATATGTAAAAATTATTGTTTATAAACAATACTTGAATATTTTTGTTATTCCTTTTTTTAATATCCAAAATGAACTTTAAAGCCAAAGTGATGAGAATCTTGAATTTCCTTGCTAAAAGGCCTTCATCCTCAAGGATCTCCAACTGTGAGAGGAGTCACTCATTTCCACATACCATATACGAGTATATGATTTCCCCAATAACGGTGTTTGACTAAAGTGGTCCAGAGTGTTAGGGTGCATCCCACACGTACTAAGCTTCTCATGAGCAGTCTCCTTCTCCAGTACTTCATCCATCGTCAGGCAGATATTAAATATAGCTGTTTGCTCATGTCTGCAGGAAACAACCCATTCCGTGAAGACTTCGGCAGCATGATTCTCATTGCAGAGAATGAGGCTTAACCTATTTTCTCCAAACTAAGTGGGCATTTGTATCCAGAAAGAGCTTGTGACTTCACATTTACATGTCATCCTTAAACATCTGCATTGCGACACCTGAGAAAGCTTACAAAGGAAACGAGGGTTTATGGAAATCCTGCCTATCGATCCAAGAGAGCAATTAAACTCTGTACTGATACTACCTTTCTATGGTAACAATTCAGGGACTGGCTGCAACATTATTCAGGAAATTAGGCAAGGCTCATGTTATTTGCAGTCACTCATTTCCAATTCAGAAACTTTAGCTTGTGCACGTATCACTGGGTAAGTCTCTGAGCTGCTCTCAATCAATTGCTATTCTACCTCATGCTTGAAGGTGTTCCTCTCATGCTTTGATAGTCAACATAGATACCTTTTCAAACTCACACTCAAAATATACAGTTTTCTACGTAAAGGGTACTGACCCATAAACTTAAATCTTCATCTTTCTTACCTTCTTCTGGGTTTACTTGCCTGCAATGTCCAGTTGACAACTTAGAACAAAAGGTATCCCAGGTGTTCCTATGGTCCATAGTGGAATTCAAATTAAAGGTCACATAAGGGTTCCCAGAGTATCAATTAGGCAACTGATTGAGGATGGGGAATTACAAGTTATACGTAGATTTGACCTAACTTGCCTCCAAGATTTCTTCACTTAATCATCTCACTTCACTCCAGGTCACGCAAACCCCTTATATAATGCTAGTATTAGCCACATTGCCAAATCTACAGCTAAGGTCTCTCTCATTTCTGTGACTCTAATTCCTTCTAATTCAACTTTGTCTGGAACAGGGCACATATTGGGCTATCTCAGCCCTAAACTTTATGCCTTTTTCCCTCAGTGCTACTTTGTATGCCTTAAGAAGAATGTGACTCGGTTATTCACACCTCCTTAGAGGGCTTGGGGGGACAGTAAGAATTTCATCTCTCAGACATGCTCGGTCAGTCTCATACAGGAAAACCGCCCCCCCCCCCCCCCCCGAGAACATTTTCCAAGCACTTGCTAAGTGTATCATTCTGGTTTATGGTTCCTATCCACACCTCTGCCCGCTCCCAGGCTACGGGCACACATTCACATAATTAAAAACATTTTTTATTTGTTTCCTACTTCTACAATAGTTTGTTATGTAGAATTCCTCTTATATTTTGTTTTTAATATTTGCTTTATAACTTAGTGTGGGCTTTCAACAATCAAAACTCCCAGAACATATTACATTTTGGTAAGTGTTTCTTATTTTATTAACTGTTTTTCTACTTTCAACAGTTTTTCTGTGGCTAGGAAAAGCAGCGAGGGAGGCAGGTAGAGAGAGGATGAAAGTGAGAGGGAGGGAGGAAAGAAAGGAGGAAAAAGGAAAGGAGAGAAGGGAGGAATGAAGGAATGAGGGCAGGGAGGGCAGAAAAGAAACAAGATAGACAGGAAGATGTCCACGCTACAGTGCACATCAATTGTCAGGGTCCAGGATGGTTGTGAGGTCATGGATTCTAACAGCATTGGCTATAGAAGGACTAGGAAATAAAGAGGTGTGCAGAGTTATAAGCATCATGGGGTTCTAATTTACATATTTTAGGCAACTTGAATGGATAAAATTCTATTGCACAATTTCTACCTTTGCTACAGTACAATTTAATAGTTCCTTGACATTTATAAAGTATGGCTTTCTGAATAATAAAAATAAACACAACTACTTAGTGTAGAGTAACTATAAAATACTTTCCTGCCTTAATATCAAAATTAGTTCATTTTATTAAAAAAAAAAGTTAATCACTGAGAATTTGGAAAGAAAATAAAATTCAGTAAATCAGTGTCAGCATGTAGAAATGACTTCTGCTGGAAGATACGTAGCCTATTTAAACTTCATGTGGAGCACTTATCCCATTAATTTGAAGAATATAGACAGCAATTTGTGATGGTGTTAGCCTCAAAGTTCTATTTTTCTCTCGACGCATAAGGTTTGCTTTATTTTAATTATTTGGGTCATTGCCTTAATTCCCCATTTAACATTACTTGTGACAAGACCATTCCTCTTTCTAAAATGTGGTCTTTTAATGAAGTTCTTCTTATTACCAACTTTAACCCTTAAGTTCAGCATGCTAGGACACTGTATGTAAATAGTCACCTTAACAATGACCTTTGGCAGGATTCCAAAAGGAAGAGTAGCAGGAAGCACTGGATGGAGCTTTGTTCCTTCCATTTTAAATGTATTTTGTACTTTAACAGCATTTGTTCTGAAACTGGAAAAAAAAAATCTTAGATATCTATCTTTTAATTACTCTCTCTCTCTTCCCTCCTTCCCCACCCCTCTGCTTCCTCTCCTTTCTCCCTCCTTCCCTTCTCTCCTTTCCTTCTGTAATATTTTAGAGTAAAGTTTCAAAAAGATTCAATTGTATAAAAAACATGGACTTTTACTTGTTCTTGTCTTAATATTATTCCCTGAGCAATGCTTTAATAATTAATTATACATATCAGTTCATAAATTGGTATCAATTTAACATTTACTTCTTAAGTGTGTTTAAAATATGATAGTGAATGTTTTGCTAGAAACCAAAACACCTGTATATTTGCATTATCAAAATTGAGAAAATATAGAATTTTGTAATTCAGTTAAATATGAGCTTTGGGTCAAATTAATATTCCTCAAAAAAGAAAATTTTGCTTTATATTAAACTGTTCTAAAATGACATACTGATACGCCCTTAGTCTTTAATCCTATTCCACTTTAGTTTTTCATCTTACACATTTTTATTGTTCCCACTTTTTGCCTTTCTGATTGATAGATGTTCATGCCCTGGGAATAGGAGTAATAAATTAATTTCTTCATTTCATTCTAATTACCAATGATAAATTGCCTGGAAGAATTAAGATGTCAAACTTATTAAACTGAATTTTGGGTTTAATTTATCTGAGTTTGGATTCTCTATATTGTGAGACTAAACAGCAGGAATATATTTTTAAAGTCATGAAGCAAGATTTCACAATATCTAGGGTGATGTTTACGCATCAATGGTCCAGTAGCTCGCTCTAGACTATTTTTATGAGACTCAGAAATCTTTTTGGAGCAAATCTAAGCAAAAGAGAAACAAAGAATGGTGCATTTAATGCAGTTACATAGATTATGCATTCTCAAATGCTTGAAATTATCTCCAAATCTATTTTTCTCTTCTCTCCTTGATCATTACTCCATAATGAAATACTACATCTTACCATTAACCGTGAAAACACCTCCACTGTGTCCAAGTGTCCCACAGCCCAGGCTGTACTCAGGCCTTTACAGTGCATCCCCTCTAGTCCCGCAGTGTTTCAGTTCCAGAGGTCTTTAGCTACAAGTGGAGCCACACTCACACACGCAATTTGTAACTGTCTCAGGTAAAGTCTAGCCTTGGCTTGATCTGCACACGGACCCCTCTGGAGCATGAACTGCACCAAAAAGCTATCCCTGCCGAAGGCCTGGTCCAGGCAGCCACTGAATGAGGGTTGCTGGTGGGAGTGGAGCTTCCCTCTGAGATTTAGCAGCTGACAGGATGAGAAAATAGGCTGTTGAGACTACGATTTGTATTTTTATTGTTTTAATACAATGCAATGCCTTGTAATAATGAGGGTTCAGTTTATGTTTAAGAACATAAATGCTGAAGCAAGTGCCTGAATTAAAATTCAAACTCTACCACTTAAGGCTTGTTAGGGGCAGGCTAATTAACCTTATGTGTCATACATTTTTGAATCTTGAATACACAGATGATATTAGAATAATATCTTTATCACAGGGCACTTGTAAAGGTTAAATGACATAATAAATGTTAATAATTCAAAACTGTGTTTGACCTGAATTAAGCAGTACATGAGCGTCGTCCATTGTCATTATTATTTTTAATTCTTTATAAAAATATGTGGGAAGATGGATAGATAAGTAGGAAGTAAATTACGTACTCTCTCCCCCCACATTGGAGAATACTATGTCTTTTTTACAAAATGCTTTTATAATTAAGAATAAAGACTACATCAGCTGCCTTTTTATATATCCATAAGTATAATAATTTTCAGAAATGTTCCATAGATGGTAACTGATTATCTTCTAGCTCAGCAGTTGTTAATAATATTACAATACAACTTTGCATACAATTATTCTTGAGATAGAAAGTTATTCTTTTTAATTAAACATTTAGAAATGGAATTTCTATAGATAAAGAAAGCATTTTTATTAAATTTACTGGGATGTCATTGGTTAATATGATCATATAGGTTTCAGGTGTATAAAGAAAGCATATTTTAAAGTTTTAGTTGACTTGTCAGATAATTTCTGGAATATTAAACACTATTTAATATAAATAATTGTAGACAGAATGCTTATTTCTCATCAAAATATACACTTCTTCTTTAGTATGCATTTCAAGGGACCTTCTCAAATTCTAGCTCTGCCACTTAATAATTTGCCCCATTAAAAAATCTCTTATTGTTCAAGCTTTAGTGAAAATGAGAATTAATAACTATCTAATCTAATAATAGTCAAACATGGTAATTGACCATACCTCCCCTATACTTCCCATTGGCTAATTAGCAGGATATGCAAATTAACCCAACCAAGATGGCGGCCGGCAGCCACGCAGCTGAAGCGAGCAGAGGGCTTGCTTGCTCCAGTGATGGAGAAAGCCAAGCTTCCTCCCTGCTGCGGCCAGGCTCTGAGCTCTATTCTAACAACAAAGTTGCAATTATAGAAGCTAAACAAACCCCAGATACCTGCGTTCAGCAGGCCCTGGCCTCAGAGCTGGAGTGGCAACAAAGTCTCAATTATAGAAGGTAAAAAAATCCCAGAATAAAAAAAGAAAAAAGAAAAAAAGGCGAGGCTGGGAGCTTCCGTCGCCAGCTTGGCCAGCCTGAAAACAGCCCTTAGCCCCTCATCCAGACTGGCCAGGCACCCCAGTGGGGATCCCCACCCTAAAGGGGGTGTGACCAGCTGCATACAGCCATCAGCCCCTCACCCAGGCTGGCCAGGCAACCCAACAGGACCTCCACCCTGATCCGGGACATCCTTCAGGGCAAACCAGCCAGCCCCCACCTGTGCACCAGGCCTCCATCCTATATAGTAAAAGGGTAATATGCAAACTGACCCTAACAGCAGAACGACTGGGAATGACTGGTCACTATGACACACACTGATAACCAGGGTGCAGACACTCAATGCAGGAGCTGCCCCCTGGTGGTCAGTGCGCTCCCAGAGGGGGAGCTCTGCTCAGCCACAAGCCAAGCTGATGGCTGCCAGCACAGCGGTGGTGGTGGGAGCCTCTCCTGCCTCCTCAGCAGCGCTAAGGATGTTGACTGCAGCTTAGGTCTGCTCCCTGCTGGCAAGTGGACATCCCCTGAGGGCTGCCGGGCTGCCAGAGGGATGTCTGATTGCCAGCTTAGGTCCAATCCCCCGGGGAGCAAGCCTAAGCCAGCAGGTGGTCATCCCCCAAGGGGTCCCAGACTGTGAGAGGGCACAGGCCGGGATGAGGGACCCCCCCCCCCAAGTGCACAAATTTTTGTACACCGGGCCTCTAGTATCATATATCATAGTATATATTGCAATAACAAATGCTCATATAGTATTTAATATACTTTATTCTGCATAAGTAAGATTTTATTTAATTTTAACCAATACTAGAATCCTATATTATAAAAGACTAATATGCTAAGTGTCTAGTCCAGCTGTGGGCAAACTACGGCCCGCTTGAAATGAATAAAACTAAAAAAAAAAAAAAAAAAAAAGACCGTACCCTTTTATATAATGATGTTTACTTTGAATTTATATTAGTTCACACAAACACTCCATCCATGCTTTTGTTCCAGCCCTCCGGTCCAGTTTAAGAACCCATTGTGGCCCTCGAGTCAAAAAGTTTGCCCACCCCTGGTCTAGTCGTCTATTCAACTAATCAAAGTGTAATATGCTAATGATATGGTAAGGCCACTCAACTGCTTGCCTTTTCATGACCTGACAACCAGGGAGCAACCAGCCAGCCTACCAACTGCTATGACATGCAATCACCAACAGTGGGCAGACAGTTGACTGGTTGATCAGTTGCTATCATGTGCACAGGCCACTAGGGGGCAGATGCTCCAACCAGTAGGTTAGCTTGCTGCTGGGTTCCGGCTCATCTGGACTGAGCGAGATGGGCCAGGCATGCCCTGGAGCCCTCCCATGGCCCCTTCCCAGCTGGCCAACCTCCCACGTCCCTCCCCAGCCCCCATCATGCACCAGTGGGGTCCCTTGCCTGGCCTGTGCCCTTTTGAGATCTGGGACCCCTCGGGATGTCAGAGAGCCAGTTTTAGCACGATCCCACAGGCCAGGCCAAGGGACCCCACTGTGCACCAGGCCTCTAGTAACATAACAGCATACACTGAGACAAAATGCTCATTTGATAAATTTAGAGATGTCTGGCTGGTGTTGTTCAGGGGTTGAACGTCAACCTATGAACCAGGAGGTCATGGTTCGATTCCCTGGTCAGGGCACATGCTCTGGTTGCCAACTTGATCCCCAGTGTGGGGTGTGCAGCCAATGGATGATTTTCTCTCATCATTGATGTTTCTATCTCTCTTCCTCCCTCTTCCTTTCTGAAATCAATAAAAATACATTTAAAAAAATAAAAAAAATATAAATTTGGAAATGTGATGAAATTTTACTTTCCTAATCTTAGGATGGTAGGTAATGATTAGTTTTAACAAGTTTGTTCAATTCTTATATCTATTTCAAACGTTAAAATAAAGAACCAGGACTATTTTTAAAATTTTCTTACAGCAGTTTCATGGGCTTGTACTTTGATAAGTATATGACTCTGTGATGGGCAGCTCAATAACATGTCCTATGCTTTCATTTACCTGTATGTCATAAACATATCATTCTAAGCGGGCCTGTCTTCAGTTGTGTTCCAAGAGTTATTTTCGGGGTTAAAATAATAGTGTTCAAAACTTTGAAGCTACATTTTAACCGGAGAGCCATATTAACATCATCCATTTCTGTATCGTGTAAGTTCTATAAAACAGGATCCAAGTTCTTATTAAAATTATACTCTCTTTCAGGGTCTTCTCGTTGTCTGTCTTGCAAAGAATAGAAAGCAGAGCACAACCGAAATGTGAAGAAAAAAGGTTGTGATGATTATCATGCAAGTTATTAACAATGTCAGGATAGCAGCCATAAAATTATGCCACAGGGAAAAACGTTGGTGATGGGATTTATCAGCTCAGTAGGCATGTAAAGCCTATTTACTTTAATAACACATTTGAACACAAACGTGGAAACATTTTTGTGGCGTCAATCTTAATTAATTTGCTTTTGGTCAAGCTATATTTCTCTCTAAATTTAAAAAGATCAACAATTATAATACTTAAAACTAATTATGATAGTTCACATTATTTACTGTCCATTTAAAAATGCAGCCACCTTAATCACTGAACTCTTTCCATGCAACTACAGCCTTACTGAGAAATTCAATTTATAACAATTTGATAGCTCATGACACTCCTTAAACATATTGTGCAGTGTATCAATATTTACTGGAATATATGTGCCTTTGTACATTTATATATCTTCCTGCTAATAACTATTATTGGCATCTAAAAGAGAACACTATTTTGTTTAAACTGTTCCATGACTATCAGCAATTAATTGATCATACTTTCCTATCAGTGGAAAATGTTTTCTATTTGAAACATACAGTTCAGAATAAATTTAAACTATGCCAGAAATTAGTAAATTAAAAGTATTTGTCATCAATTATTATAAGGGGATATAGGTTTCAGTAGAATAAACCTCTCAGGCAGCTTTTCAATAAAAGGTAAAATTAAGCCATATATAATATATCCCTAATATGCAAATAAACCAAACAGCAGAACAACCAAACAACCGAACAACTGGTCGCTATGATGATGTGCACTGACCACTAGGGGACATGCGCAGAACATGGCAGGCACCGGCTGCAGCAGGATAGTGGAGCAGGTGAGCAGGGGCGCTAGACCAAGGCAGGGCACCGGTCGCTGTCATTTGGGCGAGCCCCTGGTGGTTACTGAAAATTCTTTGCTCCCGCGCACCGCGGTCCCACTGGGCACTCACGCCTGCTGCCGGTGCTGACCCTGCTCACACCCACTGCTGGCTCTGGAGCTGCTGCTCGTACCTGCTGCCAGCGCCTGGCATGGGCCCCAATCGCTAGGCGCCATCAGTGGGTGCGAGCAGTGGTTGTCGGCCCCAATCACAGCTCAGGGCTTCTCCACCTCCCCATGCTCCTGAGGGATGATCGGGGCTGGCAGCTGCCTCTCATACCTGCTGCCAGCAAGGGCCCTTCTCACACCTGTTGCTGGTGCTGTCCCCAATTGCTTCGGGCCGTCAGTGGGTGTGAGTGGAGCCGGTGCTTGGGAGCCATGGAGGTGGGAGCAGAGATGCTGGCAGACAGGGGACCAGGGGCCAAGGTGGGAGGGGCCCAGTGGGGGCGGAGAGGATGGGCTGAGACCTGTCCTGTGCCCATTGCAGCCTTGCAGCCCACAGTTCCTTTCAAGGTGCACAAATTCGTGCACTGGGCCCTTAGTTGTTTATATAATCACAGTCTAATTGGCTGATGAACAACTCCAATCTGATACTCTTTGAGACAAAATTTCACACTTATTTCATCTCCCATTGCCTGGAGCATGTGTCCACATTCACCCAACTGGATTTTAAATTCCATTATGATGAATATTGCTTTCCCTTTTCCTTTTGATACCCTAATGTAGCTCCTTGCCTTGAAATGGTAGTTGCTAAAGCATTTCGTTTAATTTTATTGTTTTAATGGATCGATTCACATTGCCTGTGCTTATTTCCCATAACTTGTAAACGAAGTTATTAAAACACCAATTAAAATTTGTATCTACTTTTATCAACCTCTGGCCTCAGTGATTGATTTTTAAACTGCAATCTCTTGCTTCTACAGTGAATTAATGGAAGTGGTGAGCCCTTAAAGGAGGATGAAAAGGTCAATGAGTTGAGTAGATCACAAGAACAGTACATGCACTTCCCTCCCGCTTTATTATTTCCAAGCCCTAGAGTCCCAGGGGTGGGCAAACTTTTTGACTCGAGAGCCACAATGGGTTCTTAAACTGGACCGGAGGGCCGGAACAAAAGCATGGATGGAGTGTTTGTGTGAACTAATATAAATTCAAAGTAAACATCATTACATAAAAGGGCACGGTCTTTTTTTTTTTTTTTTTTTTTAGTTTTATTCATTTCAAACGGGCCGGATCCGGCCTGGGGGCCATAGTTTGCCCACGGCTGCGACCCTCAGCGTCAGGATGCACAGTCTTCCAGAGCGCCTTCCCCATTCTTCCTCTCCCTAGCACCCAGAATCCGAAAGACAAAACTGAGAACTAGTAAAAGCTTTTATTTCCTCTAGAATGCCTCTAGGCATGTCTCTGCTGCTTTTGCTTCATAGATCCACTCTTTCTCATGGGAGTGATTTTTCTTTCTTTCTTTCTTTTTCCATAAGATTTTCTCTTTTGTAAGGCACGTTTACCTCTGCTCGGGTCCCAGATTTCTCAAGTGTCTCAGGGTCTCCATTATTGCCTTTTGTCAGTCTGAGGTTCAGGGCTCTGTTTGTGCACATGCTGAGATTTCACAGAGAATGAAGCCGGGAGGTAAGAAGGTAAGTAACGCATCTGAAACTCACAGGGCATTCCGACTGAGTGCTTCTGCTCTACGGTGAAATGCAAGGGCCAGTGGACACTGACTGGTGAGAGCCAAGTATTAAGGGATTTTGTGAGCCAGCCCAGGTGGGGGTATTCACGTCATATGAATGCCTACCCTCACCCTAGAGCTAATTGTTGAATCACCACAGACACTGGGCCATGCAAGTGGATTCCTGGAAGTCCTTCTATCTAGCTGAGAGGAGTACTAGGCAGCACCATCATTCTTTAAGAAGTCTTCACAAGGAATCATAGTATGAGTCTTAATTTAATCATTACACTGAGGCCAATTCTAACTGTGAGATTTTTTTTTTTTCCTTTTGGAGATACTGGGCAGGACAAACAGTTTCACTTTTTAACCCAATAAGTCCAGCTTGCAACCAAGAAGATCCAATTAGTACTTCCTTCATTCCACCAAGATAGTCCCTAGCCAGGTACACCGTCAATTTGGTAAATTTTCTATTTTCCCAAGTTACTGCAGGAAAGCATTTTTGCTCATTTTCAGTCAATATGTAGCGTGGGATGTTTTTTATGTAAGTATGAATGATAATTTCCTTGTGGCTCTGCCAGCTTCTATGAATGGTCCTCTCACTACCTTTTTAATTTTTTAAAAAGTTTTATCTGCCCTGACTGGTTTGGCTCAGTGGATAGAGCATCGGCCTGCGGACTCAAGAGTCCCGGGTTCAATTCCAGTCAAGGGCATATACCTTGGTTGCAGCACGTCCCCAGTGGGGAGTGTGCAGGAGGCAGCTGATTGATGTTTCTCTTACATCGATGTTTCTAACTCTCTATCCCTCTCCCTTCCTCTCTGTAAAAAATCAATAAAATATATTAAAAAAAAACCAATGAATTCAAAATATATTACAGACAGAGCAGATACGTTTTTTAAAAAAAGTTTTATCCTTGTTGAAAGTATTACAGTTGCCCCCCTTTTTTCCCACCCATTGACCCCCTCCACCCTGCACTCACCCCCCAGGCCTTCACAACACTATTGCCTGTGTCCATGGTTATGCATTTATGCATATAAGTTCTTTGGTTAATCTCTCCCCCCCACCCCACCTCCCCTCTGAAATTTGTCAGTCTGTTCCACACTTTAATGCCTCTGGATCTATTTCTTCATTATTTTGTCCATTAGGTTCCACGTATGAGTGCAATTATGTGATACTTGTCTTTCTCTGACTGGCTTATTTTGCTTAACATAGTACTTTCCAGGTCCCTCCATGCTGTCTCAAAGGGTAACAGACCCTTTTTTAAAATAACTGCATAGTATTTCATGGTGTAAATGTACCATATCACCTGCAACACAACCCCAAAGTCAATGCCACACATTTTATTCTTACAACAGTATCAATTTTATTAATTCGCTAGAGGCCCGGTGCACTAATTCTTGCACAGGTGTGGCCCTTCAGGGTGGCCTGTGGAGTTTGGGCCCCAGCTCATGCCCCCAGCCTCACAGCCCCAGCTTGTACCCCCGACCTCGCATCCTCACAGCCCCACCTGGCACCCACCTTGGCCTCGTGCCACCTGCTCACTTCCTCTACCATCCCACTACAGTCCCACTCTCCTCGGAAACCATCGGGGCCAGCAGCACCTCCACTGCCGCCCACTGCCAGTGCCACATTGCCGACACCCACTGTGTTCCGTGCCGGCCCCTGGTGGTCAGCGCACATCATAGCGAGCGGTCAAACTCTTGGCCAAATGACCATCGAGGGGACAATTTGCATATTAGGCTTTTATTATATAAGATTTCTGTAAAAAAATCAAGTAAAAACCTTAGTGACTTAGAACTACTAGTTTCTCATCTTACATGATTCTGTGAGTTAGCTAGGCAATTCTCAGACATGTGGCTAGAATGAAAGTTTCCACATGCCTTGATGCACACCTTCAGCAGTTGGTGCTGCCTGTCAGCAGGCGTGCCTGTGTTCTCTTCCATGTAACCTTCATTCTCTAATACAAGATTCAGCAACTTTTTCTGTGAAGGGCCAGGTAGCAAATATTTTAGTTATTGTGGTTCATAGGGTCTCTGTCACACATTTTCAGTTCTGCCGTCAATGAAATAATCTACCAGATGTAGTTATTTTCATAATTATAGATTATACTTTATGTAAATTATAGTCTCTAAGATCTGCATTGACATTTATTACAATTATATGCCATATATGTGTTTAATGGAATTTTTTCAAAGTGGCAATATCTCATATTCATATTCATATATATATATAAACTGAATATATGCTTAATATTAACTTATGCAAAAACATATATGGCAAGTTATCATATGAAGGAACAAAATTTCTGGATAATATACTGTATATTTTCCGTCAAAACCTCAATAATATATCTACTATGAATTAAAATGTATGTCCATTAAAACTTCCTTTACATAATAATTTCTTTAAGTAATCATTCATTTAAACTGGAATCTGAGAGTGACAACTTAAGCCCCTTGAGTGTAAATTATTTAGGTCTGCATCTGCTCTTACCACACATCAGATTCATATCATTGACACATATATGTGGTAGTTATCTATTTTATGTAGGCATTTGAGTTTGCAATTCCTGGTGTATATAAATGGACAGTAATTCCTTGCTTAAAACAACTTAGTACTATTATATTTTTCTCTGGGTGAAATCACACATGTAATTTGTTTTCCCCCCATTCTGATCTCCTTATGTCAGACTGTCTTTGGTTTTGTTGCACTAAAATTCCTTTAGTTTTTCTAATATGCAACCTACATTTATTTTGTCTGTGAACATTCCTCTACCCCATTTTTTTCTACTTAAATTCTCCACTCCATATATCATCATGTAGGTATTGTACCTACAACCTAAGAAGTAGTTTTTTGATAACCCAGACACTGTAAATAATAGTAATAGTTAATGATTAACAGCAATAATTAATATTTATATCATCTAACAAAGGACCAGCCAGTGTTCTCAGCACTATTTTTGCATAAACTCATTTATCCTAGCAAAATCCCTATGCAGTTAACACTATCATTATCCCCATTTTTAAAACTCAGCCTAAATTTATTTAATAAATAGGTAAAGTTACTTTCTTATTCTTATAGCTGGTAATTAAATTTTGAGCTGGAGGTCTGGTTTGGGGACCCATGAACTTACCTCTAGTGGTTCATCATCATCATCTTAGCAATAGCATTGCCCTTTTAAAAAGTCAAGTGATAACAATAACTAAAAGAACGAGCATATATTAGGAGATTACAATGATTTGGGCTCTGTGTTAAATACATTCTATTTATATTTTTACTTCACGTTTACAAGAAAGCTTCAGCAGCAATGTATTACTGAGTAGAGGAAAGTAATGATTCTTTGGTGTCTTAGTAATTTCTATTATTTTTCTCAAAGACTTCAAATTTACATGTTTATAGGAAAACAAACAACTTTATCTCTTTTTTTATTTTCTTTATTAAAAAGGTGAGGTTTCCTTCCAATTCACATAGCCACTAAGACTAATGACTCGTGCTAGCTCTTACCCTCATCAATAAAAACCTTCAACTCCAGAAGAATAGTTTCTCTACTTTCTCCATTTCTTTTCTAAGAAAATATTATTTGTTAAAAAAAACACAATCTAGATCTAATAGTTTCACCATATATTTGTAATCATAAAATTTAAGTCAATATTTGATACTTCTTATAGCATATTATATGAGAAGTAATGCATCAGTTAAATTATGTTTAGTTATGATGCATGGTAAGCTCTAGAGCTGTGAGCTAGCCATGAATCACATATATCTATTTAATTTTATATTAGCTAAAACTAAATAATTTAACAATTCATTTTCTTTATTGCATTTGCTATATTCCAAGTGTACAGTTGTCTCATGTAGCTAGTGGCTATCATATTAAAAATTGAAGATTTAGAACATTCCTATCACCACAGAAAGTTTTACTGGATAGTACTGCTCAAGGATAAGCACAACATAATAAATGAAGAAATTATAGTTAAAAGCCAATAAAAGATAATTTTAAAAAGGAACACTTAGAAATTCTCAAATCAAGAAATGCCAAGGGAATTAACAGAATAAAACCAGTATCAATTGGTTATATGGAAATCCAGTAAAAAGTCAATGTGAAAGGGTTTCCATAACATAAGTTAGGTATTTGTTAGATCAGTGATTTTATAACTCAATTTGATTGTTTACACTCGTGGTAATCACCAAAGTCCATGTCCACTTCAGTTCTGTGCATTTCACTGTGTGTATTTTATGATACCATAGTTTTAAAAATGAAAGTGTTTTCATCATTCCCTCCAGTTATGCTTCATTTCCTACCCTCCCTCATAGTCAAACTCCAAAAGTAACCATCTAATACAGCGGTTCTCAACTTCTCTAATGGCACAACCCTTTAATACAGTTCCTTATGTTGTGGTGAACCCCAACCATAAAATTATTTTCGTTGCTACTTCATAACTGTAATTTTGCTACTGTTATGAATCGTAATGTAAATATCTGATATGCAGGATGTATTTTCATTGTTACAAATTGAACATAATTAAAGCATAGTGATTAATCACAAAAACTATATGTAATTATAGATGTGTTTTCCGATGGACCCCAAAGGGTCGCGACCCACAGGTTGAGAACCGCTGATCTAATAAATGTCATATCCATCACCTTTCATAAGGAGAGAAATACACTGAGCTGTCAAACTGCCCAATAATTTCATATTACCAAGTCCCTATCTCACTTCAGCCTTCATTGGTATTCTTCACAGTTGACCTATTGCCTTTTTTTCCCCCTGACATACTTTTACTCTAGTTGACCTGACACCACACATACCCTCTCTCCCCAAAACACACACTCTTTCTCCAGCCATTCCTTCTCTGGTTATTTTTGTTTTTTCTCACATCTACCTCTGTTTTTCAAAATTTGTCCTCATTGTTAATACTGTACTTCCTTTAATCCTGGTATTCTATTTAGATTATCTCCTCTATGGCTTTAAAAATAATCTTATAAACATGATATTGACTTGCACTTCCATTCTAGATATTTAGAGTCACTGATCCTATTGATTAATTGGCATGTTTGGATGTCAAACTGATATCTCAATATTTTAACATATTTAAAAATGAATACTTGAGTCTCCCCTGAAGGGATCTTCTCCCAAACTACATTATTTCTCTAAATATGTTCTATCCACAGTTACTCAAGTGAGACAATCAGAAGTCATCCTTGATTTCTCCATTAATTTACTCATATTTACTTTACCCAGTGTTCTTAATCATGGATAGATACTAGATAAGTAGATAGATTGATAGATAGGTAATTGAAAGAGAACAAAGACATATGTATATTTATGCATATTTATACATAGATCGTAGTTTATACCAAGTATTATTTATAGATGGTAAAGCTATATTCTAATAAAACATGAAAATATAATTTTAATAACATTACATATTCACTATGTTTTATTTTCAATGAGGACCACCTTAAAGGTAATTCAATGTGATATATCTTAAATATTAAATTGAAATTATAAGGTACCATCAAGCACTAACCATAATCAACAAAGTCAGAATGTAGTATCACTACTTAGATTTTTAGAAGAAGAATGAAAATAAATGTACATAAATATACAGATACATGTGTGCCTTCATATTCTCAGCCCAGAGCTGTCTTTATAAACTCATCTATTCTGGATTAATGTAATGATCAGCTTCTGTTTTCTTAACAAATGCAATATGCCATGCAATCTAGCATGCTCATAGCTCTTGACAACTAGAAGCCATTTCAGATGAAAGTAAAACTTTAAAATATTGTGGTGATATGTGAAGCTAGATAATTTCTGCTCAATAATGCAGAAAATAATGTCTATCACCAGCATAAATTATTGACTAACACCTGAAGCACATTTATTCACCCTCTAATTTATTAGTACAGTTTGTACTTTATGCCATGGTTAAATAGCATTAAGAAAATTACTAGGTTCCAAAACATAAAAATAGATTTAATTTACACCTGTGTTCCATGCCCTGTATGTTTGCTTTTATTTAGTGTGGTCGAGATCACAGAGCAATGCAATTTACTGTAGCAGAAATTTTTATGGATTCAAATTACATAGGAAAAAAAGTTGTTTTTCTGAAATTTAATTAAAGGTTTATAAAAAGGAGATGAAATCAAGGCCTGTTTTGTTTGATATATATTTTGGTTGCATTTGCCAGAAAAATAGTTACTGTTTCTCACATGAGTAGCAAGAAAAATAAATGATGAAACCAAAATATATTGAAATTGCAGAACCATTATATGTAAAATAAAGTCAGACTATGTAGTTAAGAAAACTTTGAGCTCTTTTATATCTGTATAAAATATATAAATTTGCCAGAATAAATATTACCAATTTCTAGTTTTATTTTTCAATTGTGCTATTATTAATTAATGAAAACATTTAACACATTTAACTACTCTTACTAATACTTTCATATTCATACTTTTATATTTTCATGAAATAGATGCTTTACAATAATGATTTTATTTAAATGCTTCCTTTGAGAATTGTGATATTACCTGCAGATATTTTCCCTTTTTTCTCCAGTATAGAATCACTTAAATGAGATAAGATCACACAAACTAATTACTTTGTGGATACAGAAAATCAAGGTCTCTACCTAGCAAACAGTTATAAAAAATACATTAGATTAAAATGATGATTAGGTCAAAGGGAAAAATGAATTAGAAAATCAAATGGTTGCTTCCTGCATGCCCCGCAAGGGGCTGGGGAGCAAACCTGCAACTGAGGTATGTGCCCTTGACCAGAATTGCACCTGTAACCCTTCAGTTCAAGGGCTGATGCTCTAACCACTGAGACAAATCGGCCAGAGCTTGACATCCATTATGAATTGGTCTGTTTACCCACCTGGCTGATCTGGGATGCAATGGGTGCTGGTGGAAAGTGTCACTATGGAGCCTTGATCAGTCTCAACAAGGAGAAAACATCTTTGAATCAGAGTGAAGAGCAAGTGACACTCTAGAAAAGAAGCTCCATTGTGATCCTGCCACCCATGGAGGGAGTCTCATCTTTACTCCCTCAAAACACACGATAACCAGTGTACCTGTGAACCGACCACCACGCTCTGGGAGCTCAAAGGTTGCCCTGGAGAGATTCCTGCCCCTTTGGAATGAAATGATTGCTCCTGATGTATGAAGTGGCAAAACTATTCTGATACCTATTCATGGAAATAAATTTAATAAAGCTGGCATAATATCCTTGAAGACAATGTCAGAGCAGAGCAAAAGAAACTGTGCTTCCAAATTTAATAAATGTAACTCTTTGTTATGTTATTATCTCTATGAATAGCATACAAAATTTAAACCTGGCTGAGCCAATCTGTGTGTTTGCACCAACTTGAAATGTACCTGTGAAAGGTGATCCCAATTCCTGTGAATACTAGATTACAGCTGTGTTGTTGCTTTTGCATCTGCTGGCCTAGAATTCCATCGCTGTGAGATCTGCAGGTTTTGGTTAATACTACACAAATGTTAATATAGGAAAAAAGAAAATTACATAAAAATATGTTTTATATAATATATAAGGTTATAATTTTGTAAATTATATAAGTTATTAAATATATAATCTATATATATAAAAGCCTAAGTGACCGTCCGACCATTCGACCAGTAGCTATGATGTGCAATGACCACCAGGGGGCAAACATTCAATGCATAGGCATGCAAACATAGAACAGACTGATGAAGCTCAGAGGGAAGTGGGGAGGGGGGAGGGCAGGAAGAGATTAACCAAAGATCTTATATGTATACTAGAGGCCCAATGCACAGATTCATGCACTGGTGGGGTCCCTCAGCCTGGCCTGCAGAGATCAGACCAGTTTACCTGTGCACAAATCCATGCACCGGGCCTCTAGCATACATATATAATTTTAAGGTGTTTTTTTGTTTGTTTTGTTTTTTAACCTCCCTGCATAGCAACAACCTGAAAAACAAAGCCTAATCAGCATTTCTGAATTTTTTATTGACAGCCCCAAATGGAGTATCTTCAGCCCCTCAGCCATTAGTTTTGAATCAATCTTTAAGGTGCCTTGATATAAATGAAAGTTTTGAATGATAGTGAATGTTGACATTTTAATAATTTTTATAAAAAGAAGTAAAAGAGTGAAGTGATCATATGTGGTCTTTGAGTCTTCTGGCCTTTGGTGCTCACTTTCCCCTCTGCTCCTGGTTTCAAACAAGTGAAGTTGAGGCTACATGGCAGATTATTGCCCAGGAGCAGGGAGGAGAGATTGACAACCATTGAGAAAAGAGCAAAGAAAGTTAGCATTTCCCAGAGGAAACACATTATGGTAAGAGGTGCTCTTATTTTTCACCTGTGCTGTGTGTTTTGAAGTCATTGAAGTATCGGTAGCTTGGATATTTATTTAAAATGAAAATAAGAAATGTTGAGGAAAGAAACATAGATAAAAGGGATCTAAACAATGTACTTTTGAGAACTTTTTATCTGTCATTTAGCCAAAAATCATATTGAAATTTAATCACTCTTAGTACTGAAAATATTTTACTCTATTTCATTTATCTATTGATATCCAAATCATATATATACTTACTGGAGGCCTGGTGCATGAAATTCGTGCACAGGTAGGGTCCCTAGGCCTGGCCAGTCATCAAGGCCAATCAAGGCCTTCAGGCTGCTGGCTCGGGCCTCCCTTCCCTGGCTGCCAGCTGCTGACTGGTACCTTCCTTTGTTCCACACCACCCCCTGATGGTCAGTGAATGTCATAGCAGGTGATTGAACTCCCAGTTTCCAGGTCAAACTCCCGAGGGGACAATTTGCATATTAGGCTTTTATTATATAGATTTTATTTGCTACTTACAATATGATCAGCAGGATGGCTGCATTGTTATTACCATGGAGTTTGAATGAAGAATCTTTGCCTCCTCACCCTACATACTGGATCAGAATTTGTTTTTTAACAGGATTCCATGTTGTTCATATACACATTAAAATTTGAGAAATACTTCCTGGAGTACCTTGAAGGTTCTGTAATTGCATAAATGTAAAGTTTAACTCTAAACTAAATGATATAGTTTTTATATCTTTGCTTTCATAAGTTACATGGGTTATGTGTCACCTATAAAACTAAACAAAAATATAGCTGTGCCACATTACTGGGGACACAGTTATCCATTGGTATATTTATCAATTATAAGTCCAATTTAAATTATTTTAATGATAAAAACTAAACATATTTTTTGTAACCAATTATAATCTTGGTGTATGTCCCTGGCTTTAATTCATTTATATGTCAATATATATTATGTTATAATACATATATAGTATAGAAGAAAAATAATCACGGCTAATATATAATTAAATAGTTGATGTAGCACATTTGTTGCTGTAAGAGGGGAAAAATATGTGGTTATTGCTTTAAGAGTCATTTTTCATCAAGTTATTCTGACTCATTTGTCCTTGGTATCTTTACCCATGTTGACCACAGGAATAAGTCAAACTTCACTCTGGCAAGGTGAATGATTTATTGTTTCCATCCTGAAATTTAATACCTGAAAGTGATTGCATTGTCACAATAAACCATTCTCAGACCATCCCTCTCATCGAATGCCATATACTGAGTGTTTATTTTACAACAAAAGCCATTTAAAGTTTTGACTCAACTAATAATAGTTCTCTGAAACAGTGAATCCAGGGAGAACTCTCTTCTGTTTTTATAATGGAAACTATTAAGATTTGAGGGAAGGCCCTTATTTTAAAGCACACTTTCTACTATTGATACCATACAGCTATTATTATTTCAGTGACTTAATGCAAATACACAAAATGTTGGTCTTATTCTCTCATCCCCTACTCTCAGTGGAAAAGAGTAAGTCCTCAAAGGTGATCTATTGGAGTAGAACAGCGATCCTTCCCCCCTAGGAATATGATTTATCCAGGCCTTTCTCCCTAATTGAACATTCTTAGATAAATAGGAGTCTAACATTGTGAAAAAAGAAAGCAGTGAAGTTCAAAAACACACTCTTTAGTATTCTTCTATAACATTTCTTCCAGAAAATATACAGCTCCCTATTATGTTAATAAAGGTCTTTTATAAAATATATATATTTTTCTTTTTTATTAAAAATTAAATATATTGGGATTATATTAGTTAATAAAACCATATAGTTTCCAAGTGTACAATTTTATGATATACTGTATCATCTTGCATTGTGTGCCCATCTCCCAATGTCAATAACAGTATGGTGGTTACCAGAGGGGCGAGGAGTGGGATTGGTGGTGAAGGGGGTCAAATATATTGGGATGAAAGGTCTTTTTTAAAATGATAAAACAGGCACTACCACCCATCATAGCTACTATCTTTCTTGTTTTAAACATATTTTTATTGATTTCAGAGAAGAAGAGAGAAGGGGAAAGACATAGAAACATCAGTGATGAGAGAGAATCATTGATTGGGTGCCTTCTGCACACCCAGACTGGGGATCGCGTACGCAACCTGGGCATATGCCTTGACCGGGAATTGAACCATGACATCCTGGTTCATAGCTTGATGCTCAACCACTGGGCTACTGTCTTTCTTTACTTCGATTTTTATCAATTTCAACCATACTGTTAGCAATAAACTTAATCCACCGTTTGTCAATTTAAATATTTTTAAGAAGTCACATTAGTTCTCAAAAACTTCCTTAATCTCTTTTTTAATTGACAGGTTTTTTTAAAAAAAAAAAATTAGAAATTATTACAACGACACTTAAGCTTCATTCATTTGGCAAAAGCAAATTAGCAGGTGGAGGGAATGTGGAGTAGAGTGGAAATATCTGGCATTCGCACCCACCTCCCTCTGAGGGCACTGAGAGTGGGCTGGTCACTAAAGCTGCAACCCATTAGTTTCAGTCCATAGAACATGCCCAGGGAAAGAATTCCCCTCACCTCCTTATTAAATCTGTCTCTTTTTGTTACTGTAAATAAAGTATGCATGCTACTACTTAAGTCCAAACTCTTCTCATGTGCCGTTGACACCATCCACTAGCTGCTTCTCAAAGACCATCTTTATCACCAGTTTCTCTCTTGACCTTTCAACATCATAGAAACTTGTAGCACATTCCATTCAGCTACCATCTCTAGTTCTTTCCTTCTTTCCTAGCAAAACTTCAGGAAGGGGTCTATAATCAATGCTTCTTTTAAATTTTTTATTTTTATTTATTTATTTTTATTTATTTTTTTGATTTCTTTATTGGTTAAGGTATTACAAATGTGTCCTCATCCCCCCATTAACCCCCAACCTCCCCCCGCCCCCACTCATGCTCTCATCTCCCTGTTGTCCGTGTCCATTGGTTTGGCTTATATACATGCATATAAGTCCTTTGGTTGATCTCTTCCCCTTACCCCCACCCTCCCCTACTTTCCCTCTGGGGATTGATAGTCTGATCGCTGTTTCTCTGTCTTTGGATCTGTCCCTTTTCATCAGTCAATGCTTACATGGCCTCTTTTTATATCATCAAGCCAAAGTAAATCAGCCTTCCCTTATTATTCCAATAAATTCCCTGGTCATTGTCACAAATGACTTCCATATTTTAATGGCCACTTCTCTGTGTTCTACTTACCTGACCTAACATTAACATAGCACAGTCCTCCTTTTTAAACAGCTTTCTTCTCTTATATATTATATCTCAGTATCATATGTTTTTCTCCATATCACTAGCCACACATTCTAAATCATTTTTCCTGCCTTCTAATCCATTATGAAATCTTACTTGTGTAAGCCTAAAGTTTTGGTCTTCAGCCTTGATATTTTGTTATATTTACTCTACTCCTATTTAATCTTATGTAGACATGATTTTGCACACAATCTGAATGTCAATGTGTCCCAAATGCATATCTCTAACTTTCAGTGAACATCAAATTCATCTTCCTTCCCTCAGGATCTCAGCCATATTCCACACGACTTCACATAAGCATGCCCGCATTAACGTTATGACTACCAATAAACTTTTGCATCTTCCAAAATTACTTATTTCACAATTTGGCACACTTTTCTTCAGTTGTTAAACCACAGAGATAGGAGTTAGCATTCATTGCTCTTTTTTTCTTATTCCCTCCATCTAATCCATCAACAATGCCTGTATCTCAACCAAAAATATATCTTAATAATGTTATTTTTTTTCCTCTTCCCTAACATGTGCTCTTGAACAAACTAGCATTAATAATTGTCTAGGCTAAATGCTAGCTTGCTGACCATCTTTCTGACTTTCACATTATTCACATAGAAGTTGGAGACTATTTGAAAACCTAAGATACATTGTTTTGTTTTGTTTTGTTTTTCTACCGTGTCAAAATGACCTGTTGTAATAAATTCAAATCCATTGATAATAAAATACAAACGATTTTAGGCTATGAGGCCAAACATGGCACAGCCCAAGACTTAACCTCTGAAAATGTCTCCCTGAGGTTCCTCTTCACAACTCTAAAACATAGCTCCCTGAACCACTTGGATACATTGCTTTCTTTTCTGGTTCTCAGTTGCACTGAATTTATCTCTTCAGGGTCTTTATCCTGTCTTCTGCCCAAACATAATTCTGTTTAAATAAGTAGTTCCTTCTAATCATTGCCTAAACGTCACCTTCTCCAATTGGCCTTCCCCAACCATGTTCCCTGACCATCCAACATAGGGCAGTGATAAGTTGTCTCTGCATCTCTTATTTGGGTCCAGGTACCATAGCAATTATAATAACTGGTACAATTATAATTATAATGACTCAATTGTTTCACTTGCACATTGTCTCTGTTAATAGATGATCATATCCAAGAAAAGAGTAATTTTTGGTTTGGTTTGTATGTGGTTATATCCCAAATACTCTTAAAAGACTCAGCGCATGCTTATTGAACCGTAAATGTTAACTAAATAATTGAATAGTATACACTCAGTATGCAGGCCACAGGTGCTGTTATTCTGACCAGGTGCTATGAGCAGCTATCCAACGCACAAGTAATCAAAATCAGATAAACCATTTTCTAATTGGTACATGCATTTTTCATGGCATGTACCATTTTTCATCCATATTCAAGTGCGATTGCAAGTTGTTTTTGTGTGTGTTTGTGTGTTTTCTGATGCAGATAGTTAGGTTCAAGTTCTACTCCCCTAACAGCGAGGAATTCAATCTCAATCTTTCCTATTTTGAGTTCTTGCCTAGAGATGTAGAAAAAAATATAAATAGAAAATGTGCGAGTTGTCTGGGACTTTACAATGGTCAATTTTACTCTCACCTCATTGCAGTTTTCTGACAAATATTGGCACTGAACACTTTGGTAGGTATAGGAACAGTCTATTGCAAGAGTTCTGCCCCCCCAAAAAGTTCAGGTTCAAAAACAAAACTAGGTGGTGGAAAATTATCCTAATATTTCAATTACCCAAAAACCATTAGTAACTCCTAAATCAGTGTCCTAGTACCCAAACACCTAAGCTTAGCCAATTGTTTTTTTGGTAAGAGAGAAGGAAATAATAAACCCCTCACTATTTTATATTCTTACAGCAACAAGAAACAAATAGGGACATCTATATAAATCACCTAGTAATAATTATGTATTTTAAATGTCTGGATGCAACATCCAATCCAATTGAGGTTAAAAAGCATGACATTTTTATTTTAATTTTTAATGTATATTTATTGTTGAAAGTATTACAGATGTCCCTCCCCCTCCCTTTAACTGCCTTTGCCCTGCAACTGTATAACATTTGCACATAGTTAAAAATAGTTTAAAAATTCAAGTAACATAAAAGGGTTACAATTATACAATTACATCTCCTTTCTCTACTGTTTCTAACACATTTTCCTCGTGGTATTTTCTGTAACAGAATCTTCAGTGACCTACTAGTACCATGGCCTGCAGGACAGTCTGAATTGCTCTGGCAGCAGTTAAAGCCCTCCAGGGTCAGACGCCACCCAGCTCAGCCACTCCTGCCTGCATTTCTCCCCAGCAGCACTGCTCCAGCTGCTCTGGCCTTCACTGGGATAAGACCTCTGCTCTCCCTCCCTGTTCATTTCCTTGTCAGGACCCGACCCTCCTTTCCAGGAGTCCTTCCCTGTCTTCCTCTCCCTGCAGTGCTCTGCCCTCTCACGAATCCTAATTGTACAGACTGTCTTGCACCTTGGGCCTGTGGCCACATGTTGCACGGTATTGCTTAGTTACGGCTCGTGTCCCTTTTTAACTCTAGTTAGACACTTAGGGATGTGGGATGGAATGGGCAGTGCTGGGTAGGAGGAGAACATTCATTTCTTCCTGCCTCCCATGTCCGTCCACTGTTTAAGGCATGAGAAACCTCTTTTCTTCAGACCTATCCACTGGTCTTTGATTCCTCTTTTCTGTTCATACCTCAGTTTGTATCCTCTTTTTCTGTTTTCTTTTGTTTTGTTGTTGTTGTTGAAAGTATTACAGTTGTCCCTTTTGTTTGTTTGGGGTTCCCCCCCAAATTGATCCCCTCCACCCCACACCCGCCCCTCCCAGGCCTTCACCACTCTATTATCTGTGCCCATATATGCATATAAGTTCCCTGGTTTAGTTTTGCCCATTCATAATAATCTTCTCACTTTTTATCCCTCATCATCAAAATGTTAATGTCAGTCTTTTGATATGTACGCTTATCAGTTTTATTTTTACAATTAATACATGACTGATGCAGGCGTAAGTGGTGAAAATGTGGCCTTGAGCTTTGTCTCCCAGTGCTTATTGACTGTGTGTGAACACGGGTTGTAAAATAGCCGGGCTTCATTGAGGCTGCTGCCACGTCTTCCAAAAGGGCCAGTGACCCATGAAAAGCAGGTAAACAATGAATAGAGACCATCTGAGATATTGGGGACTGTTGCTAGTTATCACTCACACCAGGAACTATATCCTCTTCTAGCAAAACCCTTGAGAAGAGGTTAAAGATGATCCCTTTAAGCAACTGAAGCAGACATCAGTAGAAATTTACATGGGTGCCGGGATCATGTGTGCCTAGAACCATAGCTGGTACATGGCAGGCATGTAGGTAGCATTTGTCCAGCAAGTGAGGGTGTGAGCCAGCAAAGGGATAAATGAATATGAACAGGCATCTCCAGCAAATATAGAAATCTGAGCAATAGAGAAAAAAAAATGAGTAGACAATGTGAAGTAAAAATTCACAGCATAAGACCATTTTAGAGGTGTATGTGCATGCATGCCTGCGTATGTGTGCACATAGGTATGTTGCCTTATTGTCCACTAGTGGTTCCTCTGTAAGATTGTCCTGTTCAGAACATTCCATGTGCTGTTTTTGTCATATTTGTTTTTACTTGCTTTCACTTACTTAAATTTTACCTTTTGTAGTTTTAATTTTTAGTTTGTAATTTCTTTCAGAGGATTGCTGATAAAACTTATAAATTAATGATCATACATGCAATTGGCTTTAAAATCTCAGAAAAATAAGCTTATTTATTTTAAATACTCTTAAAATTGAATGTATAACACAAGAAGTCCATAAATGATTTATATCTCTTGTCAACTTTTAATATTTACACTATTTTAGTTATCTTGTGGACATATGTATCTATATATAATTATTAAAAATATCTAAAAGAAATGACTCACCCTTTAGGATTAAAGTTCAATGACGTTTCCTTAGTAATTATATGAAGTACTAATAATTGTATTAATTACTTGGAGCGACTTATCAATTAAATGGAATAATTATCTTATAAATATGAAGCTTTTAGAGAAAGTAAAACAAATACTATAGTTTAAACTATGTTCAAAGCCAAAACTAATGTAGACTTTTATTTATCTTTTAGTAATTTCCTTTCCATCTATTCAAAGAGACATGCATTATTTGTTATCTTAATGGCATCTTTGGAACACTGTGAATCACTGTCTATCCTTATTAAATCTATTTTCACTTAGTGTTTTATCTAACTCAAAGAAATTGATGGGTATGATTAACAGCTTAATAACAGCATTTTGTGGATTTATTAGATATAGTAAAGAGAGGTCAAGACTGTTTAGTAAGCTATAGAAACAAAGAGAAAAACCATCACAATTCAAGATGAAGGGAGACCAAGGAAACAAGATCTGCTTTATTAAATGCTAGAATGACAGAGATAAGTTACTAAAAAAATAAGCTCATATTTTATATGTACACTATTGATTCATGTCATTTTATTCTTAATAAAATAGTTAAATTACATATTCACAAATAAATTGTACAACATTTTTGGATTTACAAAAAAACAAAAGTAGTACAGAGAATTCCTGTATACCCCACACTCAGCTTCCCCTATTGTGATCTTACTAGAGGCCTGATGCATGAAATTTGTGCAAGAGTAGGCCTTTCTTCCCTGGGCTTCCCTCTGGCCCAGCTTCATCCAGCAGGATGTCCAGTCTAATTAGCATATTACCCTTTTATTATTATAGATATAGAATGGTATATGTGTTAAAATTAACACACCAATATCAATTTAATTTTTAATTAAGGACTATATTTTGTTTTTATATTTTTATTTTTTCCTAACATCCTTTTTTTTCATTCCAGGATCTCATTAAGTATACTATAATACACTTAGCTGTGATCAGATTTCTTTGGACTTGCTGTGGGTGTGACAATTTCTCAGACATTCATTGTTTTTTATGACATTGACAGTTTTTTGTTTTGTTTTGTTTTGTTAAATGTATTTTTTATTGTTGATAATATTAAGATATCTCCTATTCCCCACCTCCTTTCCTCTGCTACCCCCAGCCTTATCCCCTAACCCAAGTCTTCACTACCCTATTGCCCATGCTATGCATATCTATAATAATAAAAGCGTAATATGCTAATTAGACTGGATGACCTTCTGGAGAAAGCTGGGGCTGCAAGGGAAGCCTGGGACCCGGGATGCAGGAGGGAAGCCGGTGCGAGCAGCCGTAGGAAGGAAGGCCTACTCTTGCATGAATTTTGTGCATCAGGCCTCTAGTAAAGTTCTTTGGTTTATCTGTTCTTGTCCCCCCCAACCCCATATCAAGGTATGTGAGTCTGTTCCCAAAATATATAAAGTACTTATACAAAAAGAAGATGAAGAAAACAATTAAAAAATGAGCAGAAGACCTGAATAGACATTGAGGAGTATTGGCGAAGTATTTTGAAGAATGCCTCACATTTGGGATTTGCCTAATTAGACTGTAGTAATGTTTGGGGGAGGAAGAGCACAGAGATGAAGTATAATTCTTATCACATCATGTTGTGTACATTTTATAACATTACTTTCACTTTTGATGTTGACTTTGATCAACTGGTCTTGTCAGGTTTCTTCATGGTTATGTTACTCAATCCTCTTTCCACACAGTACTCTTTGTATGGAAGTCATGATGTACAGCCGACGCTTAAGGAATGGGTAGTTCTGCTATACCTCGATAAGAACAAAATATATACATTCAGTATTTGGAATTTTCCTGCATAGAAGATTTGTCTGATGTCTTTCATTTATTTATTTATTCCATGAGTTATTCATTAATTTAGTTTTTAATACAGACTCATGTTAAATTATGTTAAACCCCTAGTCAGGATCATTCTAACATCCCTGTCATGTGTAATGCTAATGCTTGCTCTGTCTCTTCAAATTGTGTTTGTTTTTTGTTTTTGCCATTTGGGATGACTTGCAATTTTTTCTTGATAGATGGACATGGTGTACTAGGTCAAAGGAAGTGCTGTTAGCTGACCTTGGCAATGTTGATGCTGAGGTGGGCAGGGAGGGCAAGATTCCACAGTCCTGTGACAGGTCTCAGCCTTAGTGAGCCTAGGCCTCTGGGCCATGACCTTCACAAGTGTCCCCTCCCCTGCCTTACATAAGGCAAGATAAGACACAATGGCTAGAGTGGGCTGAAGTTGGGTGTTTTCCTTCCTGAGTCAGTTAGCTCTAATGATACCCCAGGAGATAGGCTCTGGTTGACTAATCTTCATTGAGGGATAGGCCTTAAGAACTGAGGACTCTGGGCATTTAAAAATGGTTTATTTTCTCCTGTTCTGTATGCAAATAAGAGGATTTTTCTCTGATATTTATTATGGGTGCCAGGTTGAGCTCCTGGAAGAAAATCTCACACTTTTATGGGACA
This sequence comes from Myotis myotis, assembly GCF_014108235.1. Classification (NCBI taxonomy): domain Eukaryota; kingdom Metazoa; phylum Chordata; class Mammalia; order Chiroptera; family Vespertilionidae; genus Myotis; species Myotis myotis. Next base: position 203,599,105 of record NW_023416324.1, on the reverse strand, counting down.
ACCTCCATAACTGGGTCCCCTCGGGACTTTTAGCTCTCAGACTTGTCGACACCGAGCCTCCAGAGACTCATAAATTCCAGTTCTGTTCTTCCTCCCCCAGCACTGGTTCCCCAGGCAATTTCCCATTTTGAGTCTCTTTTCTGATAAGCCATGATTCCCTGTATTGGCCTGTTTGTCTCTCCAATCTTGGCAGCAAAGGTTTGCCCTGTGTCCTCCCCTCTCTTACTGATCCAAGAAAAGTTTTGGTTTTTGACATCTGTTCAGTTTTTTTTTTTCTTTTCTTTTCTTGTTGTTAGGATGAAGTAGCAACTTCCAAGCTCCTTACATAGAGTGCTAAAAATGGAAGTCCCCTAAATTATTTTATACATTTGGTTTGTTAACCTAAAAAATAAAAGACCAAAGTGAGAAGCAGTAAACATTTATTTGAGATAAAAAAGAATTGCAATTCTGGGAAGCACTGATATAGGCAAAAACCCAGAGTGTACCAATTAAGAGGTAAAGCAAAGGGTATTGATGAGAAAGGGAAGCAAAATAATTTCATGAATAGAAAGAAGGAATTTATATTTGCTGATAATAAGCCAAGGAAGGAATCTCTATAGGTGCTAATGAGCTAAATTATACTATATCTATATGTGGTGGTGGCTAATTCTAAAGAATGTTTTTAATTTTCAGTCCTATACTCAGGATGTCTGTTTTACTGTTAGCTTTGCAAACAATAGTTTAGAACAAAATGTTGCTTTGGCCCATTCCAAAGGTTATTTTTCCCAGTTCAAACATCCCAAAATTTTGAGGCATAAGACCAAGCCAAATCCTCTGGGATTGCAGCTTCTACTCTAATTTGAAGTATCTCTATTTATATTATTTTTCACAGGTTATGATCCAATAGACTTTATTTTGAAGCCATCTAGGGAGCCAGCTATGTCTATATTAAGCTAAAATGAGTTCAATATGAGTTGATGTCTCCAACTTTAATCCATTAAGACATAGGCTATTTTAGCTTCTTATTCTCGTTTTCGGGAAACTCCCATTCCAACAGTGAGAATCCTGGCCCCATCCACCAGCAATTTACTTAATTGTTAAATTCCAGCATATGTATACAGTATATTTAGAATGGGTGCCCTATCTGCAGACTAGTCACCCATGGGAGACAACCCTATTCAGTGTTTATGAGCAGTTCCATTGCCTTTAGTCTCACAGATTCCATTTATTTCCAAAGTTGGTTAAATTGTCACTTTACTGCCCTACTGAAGTTGTTTTACTCATTTGAAATTTTAGATTATTTTGTCACATTCTGTCTTGGTATCTCTTACCTCTAAGTAAACTTTGAAAAAATTATATCCAGGCCCTGGCCAGGTAGCTGAATTGGTTAGAGAATGGTCCATTATAGGTTTGTGGGTTCTATCCCAGGTCAGGGCACATACAGAAGGAACAAATGAATGCATAAATAAATGAAACAAAAACTGGATATTTCCATCTCTCTCTCCCTTCCTCTAAAAATAAATTTAAAAAATGTATATTGTTCATTAAGGTTCCTCTTCGGACTGTAGTTTCTCCAGGTTTTCACAAATGCTTACTGTGTTGAATCTGTGGTTATAATATCATGCTGAATAGTTTCTTTGCCCTAAAAGAATTTTCCATTCTTCAACGATTCATCTCATTTCTTCTGAATTTGAAGAAAATACTGGTCTGATATGAACATAATTGAAATTATATATATACTAGAGGACCGGTCATAAAATTTGTGCACTTGGGGGGGGTGGGGTCCCACAGCCCGGCCTGTGCCCTCTTGCAGTCCGGGAGCCCTCAGAGGATGTCCAACTGACAGCCTAAGCCGCAGTCAGACATCCTTAGCAACACCACTGTGTTCGCCAGCTGTGAGCCCACTTCTGGCTGAGTGTGGTGGGCGGGGGGGGGGGGGGGGGGGGAGGTGGTGGTGGTGGTGCAGGAGAGGGAAAGAGCACCACTCAACCAGAAGCCAGGCTCACTGCTCCTTATTGCTGTCCCCGCAACATGCCCACTGGTCAGGAGGGGCAGATTGGGAGCCAGGCCGGCCGGGGGAGGGGCCTTGGAAGTTTGAGGCTCCACGATCGCAGCCCGTCCCACCTCTGTGGAGGCTCTGGGCCGCGCTGCCCCCTCTCCCACCACCTCTGCAGAAGGCATGGTGCCAAGACCAGGACCACGCAGCCCCCTTTCCTGCCACCTCTGTGGAAGGGAGGGCTCTGGGACCACCATGGCTGGCCTGGTGGTGCAGGCTCGCTGGCCCCACCCCCCACCCACTGGTCATTTGGCCAGGTCGTTCTGCCTTCTGGTCTAATTAGCATATTAGCTCTTTATTATATAGCCTATTAGCTCTATATTATATATATATTATATATATTATAATTATACATATATATTATATATATTATGTATATATTATATAATATATATATATATATATATATATATATATATTCAGCTATTACAGACTGACTTTTCTCACTTAGCAATATGCATTTAAGTTTCATCCAGGTATTTTTATGATTTGATATCATATTTCTTTTATCACTAAATAATTTTCTACTGTATGAATGAACTACAGTTTGTAAACCATTAACATATTGAGGCACATCTTAGTTGCTTCCAGTTTTGGGTCATTATGAATAAGCTGCTACAAATATCTGCATGCAGGTGTTTGTCAACATAAGCATTCAACTCACTTGGGTAAATACCTCTGAACCGTATTGCTGGATTTTAAAGTAAAATATATATAATCTTGTAAGAAATTGCCTAAACTGTGTTCCAATGTGGCTTTACTATTTTGCATTCCATCTTGCAATTAATGAGAGTTTCTGTTTCTCTGTGTCATTGTCAGGATTATAGTCAGCCTTTGGATTTTAGTCATTTTTAATAGGTATGTAAAAGAATCTCATTGTGGTTCAAATTGTTATTTGTCTACTGATAAGCGAGATTGAGCATTTTTCTTTTGTGATTTTTATTTTTGATGATTTTAATTCAGATCTTTTTCATTCTTTTACTTGTTTGTTTTCTTAATGTTGAATTTAATTGCTATCATATTTTGAAAACAAAGCTTTTTTCCAGATATGTAAATATTGTCTCTCCATTTGTTGGTTCTCTATTTTTATCCTCTTACTAATGTCCTTTACCGAGACACTTTAAATTTTAATAAAGACAAACATCAGTTTTTCTTCTTTGTTGAATCATGCTATTGGTATTGTATTTAAAAATTCATCACCAAGTTAAAAGTCAATTCTGTTATGTTTACTGAAGGAATTTTATAGTTATGCCTATGAGCCATTTTGAGTTAATTTTTATGAAACCTATTAGGTCTGTGTCTATGTTCCTTTTTTATTTTTTTACTAGAGGCCTAGTGCATGAATTCGTGCACAGGTGGGGTCCTGTTGGCCACCTGGGGTGGGGAGGGCAATCTGGACAGGGGTTGGCTGTGGGGAGGGGTGTGGGCAGTTTCTGGGCTGGCTCGATCCCTGAGTGGGATGGGGAAGGGGGCGCTGATCAGAGGTGGGGCCGCCAGAGGGAGGGGCTGCAGGCAGTTGGCCACCAGCCCTGCCCTTGATTGGGATGATGAGCTCCTTTAGCTTTTTCTTGTCTGTGAAGCTCTTTATCTGGCTTTTAATTCTAAATGAGCTTTGCTGGGTAGAGAAGGGCATGGCAACAAATATTCAAAGTGACAAAGAGCAAGGACCTGCAGCCAGGGTGACTGCCCTTCCTCTTGAAAGGGCGTGGCTGCCTCAGGATCCAGGGTTCAGTCTCCGTGAAACCCGTGTCAGTCTTTGCATCAGGCGAGTGGAATCGCTGAGACCTATTTGAGGGTCATTAAGGCTGGGAGCGTGATCTCAGAACAGTTAAAAACATGTTTGTGAAGGGATGTTATGGGTTCTCTCTCATCAAAAAGCCCACACGTGTCTGTGCTACACCAACAGGGTTGCTTTAACACTGAAGCCTCCATCTGCAAGCCCACTGCCTCCAGGAGCTGGAGGGAGGTTGAAAGTGGCCCCATAGAGGAGTCCAATGCCAGGCTACCTGACAGGTGTCAGTGGCTCAGCCGTCTGAGCCCTGGGCGTGGGGAGATGGGCTCTGACATCACCACCATACAGAGGATTCGACAGCAGTGGCAGCGGCTTCAGAGCTTGTTGCTGTTTTGTTTTATTTTTATCTCCTTTTCCCTTTAAACCTCTCTAGGTTGCATGCGTTCGAGAGAGGAGCAGCCTTTGCAGCCTCCTTGGCGGAGAGCATGTCTTCAATCTGGGTTCACACGCAACTGGACAGAGTCCTTTTTAGAAACACGTGTGGGTTTGCACTATTTGCACCATTACGGGTAAAGAGGGTTTTAGATTCTGGCACGTAAATATGTTTCCTGCTTATCCACAAGGGCAGGAGGCCGAGGGCAGCCACAGCACAGCCACAGTCACAGTTCTTCACTCACTCACAGGCCTCTGTCCAAGGGCGGTGATGCTGGCGCTTTGCACATGGAGGGGGCCGGTGAGCACGGTGGGGCAGCAAACGCAGAACAGGGTCATCTGTGGCCCTGCTTTTCCCAGACCTTCTGTCTCAGTCCTGATCTTCCCGCTCCAGGTCTGTAGCATCTTCCTATTGAGGTGGATTCGGGCGTCTACAGGACATGATGTTTATCGCATGCTGTTTCTCCGTGTAGGTGGTCAGTACAGGGTGCGGGGGTCCTGAATCTGGCTTCCTTTAGCATTGTGGTGGTGGGGGGATAGCATAAAGGTGAGAAAACAGCCGGTGTGGACTCCTCGCTGAGCGCCTTCTGTATACCTCCTGTATACCTGGTGGGCGTTTCCCCTCATAAGGGGTGCCAACAACTCAGTTGCATGCTCCCTGTGTCCACGACCAGCAGATGGGGGGGGGGGGGCAATCAGGGGCAGGGCCAGCCATGGGGAGAGGCAGCGGGAGATTGGAGGGGGCCGAATGGGGCCCAGATCAGGCTGGTTGGCTGCCACAGTCCATATCATAGCACCGGTCATTCTGGTCATTCCGCCATAATGGTTGCTGGGCCTTTATGTCAATATAGATATAGATATAGATAGATTGATAGGTATAGGTATAGGTATAGGTATAGGTATAGGTATAGGTATAGGTATAGGTATAGGTATAGGTATAGATATATAGTTATATAGATTTTTTTATATGGATGTCCAATTTTTCCAGTACTTTTGATTTAAAAGGCTACTATTTCTCATTTACTCACCTTTATTCCTTTTAAAAAAACAGTTAACAAGTATGTGTTGGTCTATTTCTGACCTGTTTATATTATTCCATTGAGCTATGTGCCATGAAAATCTTGAAATCAGGTAACATGAGTCCTCCAAATTTGTTTTTGTGTTGAATATTCTAGTTTGTTCTTTTTAGGAATTCAGAATCAGTTTGTTAGTATCCACAAAATAGCCTACTGGGATTTTGTATAGGATTTTAGTTAATCTACTAGAGGCCCAGTGCACAAAATTCATGCACTCAGGGCATGGGGGGGACCCTCAGCCCAACCTGCACCCTCTCACAGTCTGGGAACCCTCAGAGGATGTCCGACTGATGACAGGGAGCAGCCCTAAGACATCAGTCAGACATCCTTAGCACTGTTGTGGATGCAGGACAGGCTCCCGCCACTGCCGCCCCCGCGCTCGCCAGCCATGAGCCTGGCTTCTGGCTGAGCGGCGCTCCTCCTGTGGGAGCACACTGACCACCAGGGGCAGCTCCTGCATTGAGCATCTGCTCCCTGGAGGTCAGTGTGCATCATAGCGACCGGTCATTCCGCTGTTTGGTCGATTTGCCTTTTATTATATAGGATAAGTCAAACTGAGAAGAACAAACACCTTAATAATTTTTTTTAAATGACCAAAAGATCTGAACAGATCTGAAAAGATCTGAATTGTGGAAATAAATGAACACAGCAAGAAACAAGATACATGATTAATGTGCAAAAACCAATTGACTTCCTATATATTAGAAATGAACAATTGAAATTTGAACTTAAAAAACAACAACACACTACCATTTGCAAACACAGCCCCAATATGAAGTAATTTGGCATAAACCTAACAAAATTATATAGGAGGTATTTGCAGAAAAATACAAAACAAAAAAAAAATAAAAAATGATCTAAGTAAATGAAAAGATATTTTATGTTCATGAATTGAAAGACATAATACTTAACAATATTTTGGCTACGTTGGTTTTCTGTGTGTTTCCCTGTTTACAATTTCACTGATTCTAATTTTGTTTTTGCTTTCTTTAGACTTCAATCACTCTTTTTTCTCTAGCTTCCTATTTAATTTAATGGAAGTGTTATGCACATGTCAATTAAATCAAGTTGATTGATAGTGCAATTCAGGCCAAGTATATCCTTAATGATTTTCTCTGTCCTTAATTTATCAATTATTAACAGAAGATGTTGATGTCCTCACCTAAAGTAGTGAATTTTATACATCTACTTTCAGTTCTATCAGTTTTGCTCCATATATTTGAATACCTAGTTGTTGGTACAAACAGGTTTAGGATTGTTATAAATTTTTAAACAATTAACCTCGTTATCATTTCGTATTACTTTTCTGTATCCCTGTTAATTTTCCTAGTTTGGAAGTCTGATTTGTTTGAAATTAATATGGTTAACCCAGATTTTATTTGATGCTTCATCTTTTTACTGTTAACCTATCTGGATCTAAATGTACAATGGATTTTTATAAACAAGTTAGGCCTTCTTATTTTATATAGTTTGACAGTCTTTGTCTTGCTCTGGTATATTTAGACCATTCCTACTTAACATAATTATTTATATATTTGGATTAGTATTGACCAATTTGTAAATATATTCTGTTTGTTGCCGAAGACTTATTTTTCTTTCTTCTCAGATTATAATTTTGCTTTCCGGTTTTATTTTACTCCTTGTATAGCTCAGGAAATGTATGACACAGTATTCCAAATTCCTCCCTCCCATCTGTTGTTATATTGCTAAAATTCATTGTACTTACCCAAACACTACAATCAACCAATACATTATTACTGTTATTTAAATAAAGTTATTCTTTAGATAAATTAAAAATAACACAAAGTTTATTTTCCCTTTATGTATTCTTTTCCAGTACTCTTCCTTTTTTTAGATACAAATTTTGTTCCTTCTGCCTAAAGAAAAGCATGAATATGTCTTATAGGTTAATTCTGCTGGCAATTAATTTCATCAGTTTTGGTTGAGAATGTCTTTATGTTTTCTTCATTTTTCCTTTAGTATTTTTTATTCTATACTACTCTAATTCTTTCTTGTTTTGCTTGTATGTTTAAAGTCAATGGTAGGTTTTATTCCTATTCCTGTTTTTGTATAGTTAATTTTGTTGTTTTCTCTTTGCTTTGATTTTCTGCACTTTGAATATAATATGCCTACTTATAGGGGATTATATACAAGGGAAGGTAGTTATTATATACTTTTATTTATTCTGCTTGGTATTATCTAAGCTTCCAGAGTAGTTTGGCATCTCTCATTATGTTCTGAAAGCTCTTATCCATTATTGCTTCAGATATTTTTTCTGCCTTATGACCTTTATACTTTTTCCCCACCATCTGCATGCATTTTATACCTTTTCAAATTACTCTACCTTTCTTCAAACTTCTGTTCTCAGTATTCCATTATTTTTCTCTTTGCATTTCAGTTTAGGAAATTTCCCTTGGCCTGTCTTCATGCTCACTCATTTTTTTTCTAGATTGTGTCCATTCCACTGCTGAGCCCATCAAAAGCAGTCATTATATCTGTTATATTGCTTTTGATGTCTATATTTCTAATTCTCTTGTCTCAAAATGAAAAATTATCTTTGAACTTGTTTTCAAGTATAATTTAAAAGGAATTGGTCTTATTAATCATTGTCATCCCAATAAATTTAACTTAAAATGTTTTAAAGGGAAAAATACATTGTTAATATTTCAAAGTTAAAATCTCTGAATTGAGAACTTAAAAAATGACAAATATTGAAGACTCTCCCTAATAATTATTTGATAATTCTGAATGTAACAAGATACGTAAAGAGAGGCAAATATATCTAAACCCTATTTCTACATTAGTATGATGATCTCAGTGAGCAACATATGGGACTGAGACTTGAAAAAGAACTAATATAATGGGATTAGAGAATACAATGAAAATTTGATGATATTGGCATAATTTTGTTAATATAAATTGAATTTCTGATATTTACTCTAATGGATAATATTTCATAGGAATTACTATTCTGATATTGTTCTTTGAATCTGAGTAATGTTATATCCATTGCATGTTGGGAGAGATTTAGTGAAATAATAGAGGTATATATATTCTTATCTGAATTTTTTTTTGAGGACCAGAGATTTTTAAAGGGTTGAAAATAAAAACTTCGGATAGAATATTTTCTCCTAAAACTCTAGGAAATAGTACAGAACACATATACTTCGAATTATCCTAATCACATCAGCAACTTTCCTTTGAAACTATTGCCTGTCAAAGATGAATGCTTTTCTTTAAAAAAAAATAATAATAATACAGGTTAACTTAACATAGAATTTTTATGTCAATAGTTCTTTAATATATTTACAGAATGTCAACATCCTTTCAAAAGTAGCTGAAGCAGTATGAGACTTAATGACCCTAATTTTCTGTCTTTACTTTTAACAGTTATACTCTTTGAAACTTTTGAGTATATTCACAGTTCTGTTCTCAGTAAAATGGAATATGTTGAGTTGATTGAATGTCCAGAGGAACCAATTAAAGGTGGGACATTAATATTAACAGAGATGTTTCATAAATGATGGAATTATTTATTCCCTATTTTTTCATAATGCAAGATAGATTGCTTTCCCTCTAGAGCTAAAAGCTTTTAAAATTTTTATTTATGTATTAAAGTGTGGGCTTTTTTTGAAAGTGAGGATAGAATAACTTGACATGTAATCATTCTAGTTAGAAGTAGGAGAAAACGAGTCCCCCATAGGTTGTATTTAATGTGCCCATATCATAGAATCATGCAGAGAAGTGTTGGCAATGGAAATTCAAAGAGAGTTTTCCACTGGGGCAAAGCTCCAGTTCAGAAAATAACACTTCCTGGTTATGAGTTTGGGATTATATTTTATAGAAATGTAAGAGAAATTATTCTACCTAAATTTTATGTCTAGGATTTCCTTGTGAAACATCTTATATTCATTGGTTATCAAATTATGGGAGGGTACAACACATAGTATAAATACAAATTTATATATTTATATAGTAGTAGAAACATTTTTTTTATACCTAGATACTCTTAACTCCAAATAGGCTAAAAGATCTGTAAAAGTAAGACAACTAATACTAGAAAGGTGGCAACAAAAATTCTTATTTCAAAGAACTAAGTCCAAAACTATGTTTTATAAATAACATGAATTAGAACATAGCAATCATTTAAGAAAAATAGAGTATAAGTACAATGATACTTCTAAAACTATAAGTTGATTTAAAAATTCTTTCTGGAATAAAATGTGTAAATATGGATTGAGACTGTTAAATATACTTTTACCATAAAAGCCAGCAATCATGCACGCTGGTATTTACCCAAAGGAATTGGAAGCTTATGACCAAGCCAAACCATGCCCACCAATGCTTACAGCACCTTTATTACTAATTGCCCAAACTTGGAAGCAACCAAAATGCTGCTCAGTAGATGAAGAGATAAACTGCTGTGCATCCAAAGAATAGAATATTGTTTAGTACTAAAGAGAAATGAACTACCAAGGCATGAAAAGACACAGAGGAACCTTAGAAGCATATTGCTAAGTGAAAGACCCAGTCTAAAAAAGCTACATTCTGTAGGATCCAAACTACTTGATATTCTGGAAAAGGTAAAACTGGGTATAGTCAAAAGATCAGCATTTGACAGTGGTTGAGGGTGATGGAGGGATGAACAAGCAAAGCACAGAGAACTTTTAGGGCAGTGAAATACTCTGTATGACATAACGAGGAACACTATCATTATATATGTATTCAAATCCATAAGATGTACAACACCAAGAGTGACCCCTAAAGTAAACTATGGGCTTTGGGTGATGAAGACATGTCAATATAGGGTTCCTCAATTGCAGCCAGTGTCCCACTCTCAGGAGTGATGTTTATCATGGGGAAGTCTTTGCATGTGTGGAAGTATGAGGTACATAAGATATCACTGTCTGATGCCATCATATTTGTTGTGATCCTAAAACTACTCTAAAAAAAAGTAAACCGTGGTTTTTTTTTGTTTTGTTTTGTTTTTAAAAAGGACTTCCATTACAAATTATTACTTGTGAGCATGGATATAGTAGGTCTGGCAAAACAACAAACAAAAACAGTTATATAATAAAATTAAATAGGACCTATTATAGGAAAAATAAGAATTGAAAAGGAATTGGAAAAAATACAAAGACAAAATAATATATTACAGTAGAATTGTTGTATAAAATGTGCTTGAGTTTTTAAAGGAAATCTTATTACAAATATGAATATTTCCAGTGTGCTTAAAAATTTTTAGGAAAAAAATACTGAAACTTATGCAAGTTCCTTTGAGGGAGCATTTTTTTATTTAATGCTTATAAACATGTAGCTTAAAATGAACTTAAGCCTGCTAAGTACAGGCAAGAACCAGACAAAACAATAATGATGCTCCCTTTATCAGATCACAAGACAGTGCACAAATATTTCCTTAAGTGCCAATTAATGACATCACAACTGCATTTCATTTTGTGAACACCTGTTTAAGAAAAAAAGCCAGATCATTAACACATGTCTTTCATGTGTTGCCAGGGAGGAAAATAAGCCATCAACCTCCTAAAGACAAGCTCTTCTTTTGTAAGGCAAGCAACTTGCTTAGCTTTGGTTGCCCAGGCATCCATTTCCAAGCAGCAACACCTCAATGAAGGCTATCTTGAATAAACACATTACCAGCAGGACCACATGAAGCATCAGACGCTTTTCCCTTCCCCCCACCGAGGCGCCTTTGTGTTGGAGATCTTGCTTGGATTTTGATAACTGACAGTTTGAATTACTTGTGTTCTCTGCCTGTGCTTTAAATTCTTGCTTGTATGCTTTCAGTTCACCAATTGTGTGCCCAGAGAATCCTAGGCCCCCACCCTCAATCTCAATAAAAGCAGAACCTCAGGCACCCTGACTTTTCTTTACCTGAGATCTTTTTGTGTGCCCCTGGTATGCAATGCATGCTCCAAAGTCTGTAAGTCATAAACAGTTTTTTTCATCAAAGTTTCCTAATGGTTATTGTTGAAGGGCATTTACAATCATAATAATTTCAAGGGTTATTATAGTAACACTAGAGGTCCAGTGCACAAAATTCATGCATGGGGGGGGTGATCCCTCAGCCCGGCCTGCTCCCTCTCCAAACCGGGACCCCTTGGAGGATGTCTGACTGCCTCTCACAGTCTGGGACTGCTGGCGCCTAACTGCTCACCTGCCTGCCTGCCTGCCCACTCCTAACCCTTCTGCCTGCCTGCCTGATGTCCCTAACTGCTTCCTGCCAGCCTGATCACTCCTAACCGCCTCTGCCTCAGCCCCCACCACCATGGCTTTGTCTGGAAGATGTAGGTCTATCTGGTCTAATTAGCATATTACCCTTTTATTAGTATTGATTGGTTTAGAAAGAGGAGATGTCTGGGAGAAGCTCACTGGGAATGAGGTGGGTGGTTCCAAGTATTTATAGTCCATAGTGGTACTATTGATAGACTTAGACCAGCACAGAACAGCACTGCATCATGCTACAACCTTGCTAAGGCCAGCCAATCCCTAGAACATAGAAAATTTCAGCTCGATTATAATCTATGGGACCACTGTCATATGTTGTCCTGCACTGACCTGAAGGGTGACCACAGTTTTGCCACCCTGACCCTGCTCTTTTTGATACTAATTTTAAGCTGTTTGTTAAAAAACAAAAGGCTCAGAAAGAACCTTTGACCCTCCCCCCCTTTCCAAATATTAGATTTCAGAAGATTTGTGAAAATACGGATTTTAAATGAAAAGCTAAGGATATGAACTACAAATAAAATATATAATGAATGTTCAAAAACAACAAAATCAAAAGGCAGTAATGGAATTACATTATACAGACAATGTAGGAGAAAAGAAAGGAACAACGACACTAATATACTTTATAGTTCAAATACCAGAAACTTAGATTTAGATTTTTTTACAAACTGGGATATAAAATTTTCATAACTTTCTTATGGTAGTGCAATTTTTTATAAAATCGGCCTCCCTTACCCATAGGTCTTGAGACTTTAATTATAGTAGTTAGATTATAGATGATTATACTAGTAGTTATAAGGCATTGGGTTTAATTCTATGTTTTTGTGTGTGAAATGTATAATATATTTCTTATTCCCCTGAGACAAAAGAGACTCTGCAGTATTAATTCTTTTTCTGAGAGAAAATATCCAATTCATAAAAGGCTTTTGGCGAAATCTTGAGGCACAGCAGAGATCAAATAACTATTTCAAGCTAAAGTTACCCATTTGGATGACTTACTGTGACAATTCCATTTAGCAATGGTTGTGAAAGATCTACTTATCATTCTAGTTAACAAACTGCTGGGAAGAGTTACGTGTTTGAATAGATGTGTATGTCCTTGTGGAATGTTATGTGATATCAGTGTTTTATTAAATGTTCTAATTAACAATACTAAGAAGTCCACTTTTTTACATACTATGTTTCTTCTAAGTTTTGGCATAAAAAATTGAAGCATTTCTGTTCTCTGCAAGTATTCACTCACTCATTTGTCCTAAATAATCTCTGCAGTAATTATGTAGGTAATCCCTGAAATGTCCTGCAACTGACAGTTATAAGGCTTTGTAGGTGAGGATAAAAGGGAATTAATAAACTGTTGTTCCCTACACAAGGAAGCAGAAATATGTCACATATATGTCAAATATCAAATATTATGTTAACTACTAATTTTATCATTAATATCCCAGTTTAATTTTCAGTATTGATTAACACAAAATAAATAATAAATTATTTCAGAAAATGTAAAAAGGAAAAGAGTTAAAAATTATCAGTTTGTAAATTCTTAGAAATGATAATAAAGAATCAAAAAGTTAATAATAAAATGTAGCAAAATAATTTCAAATTAAAATAAATGCATTTCTTATCATTTAATTCAATGGCTAAATGAACCTTTCAAATTTGACATTGGGAATTTCTGAAACAACAAATATATTTGTTTTTATATCAGAGAAAATAAGATTTTTACGATATAAGTATCTTTTCATTTTATAACATTTAATGTAGTAAATGATTAAAATTCTAGACTATTTTAAAGTACATATTGAATGGATAAGTGTTTAACGGGAAAAAATAAATATAAACTCTGTAAAAGAAACCCCAGAAACATGGATTAAAAAATTTTTTAACATCATTCATTGTATGTAATAAAAAAGATAAAAAACATTCTTTAAAAATATATTAATTTCCTTAGCAAGGTAACTCTGTTGTTAGATCATTCTGTACACCAAAAGGTTTAATGTATCTCCCTCTCTCTCTCTCTCTCTGCATTCCTCTCTCAAGTCAATTAAAAAAATACATTAACTCAGGTGAGGATTTAAAAATACGTATTCTTAAAATTGTGTTTGTTATAAAATATTAAATGTCTAAAGCAAGAAATATTAGTGATGTTGTGTGAATGTTTAGCATTTATTAAATTAAAATAAATGCAAAGAACAGCGTAAGGGATTGGAGAGCAGAAATGGGAATATACTGTGAAATAAACTAAAATTATATAAAGGTATACTTTTGAATAAATAAACATGGATATTATCAAATCTAGGTTAATAACTAATTTTTAAAAGAAAAATAAATAAGTCAGTGGTGGAGATAATAAGGTATTTTTAAAAGTACTCAATACAGCTGGGTCAGTGTGGTTCAGTGGTTGAACATCGATCTTTGAACCAGGTCTCTGTTCAATTCCCAATCTGAGCATGTGCCCAGGTTGCAAGCTTGATCCCCATTGGGGGATATGCAGGAGGCAGCCAATCAATGATTCTCTCTCATCATTGATGTTTCTATTTCCCTCTCCCTTTCCCCTTCCTCTCTGAAATCAATAAAAACATATTTTAAAAAAACTCAATACAAAAAATGCAATAAAAAAACAAAATAGAAAAAAATTTAATAGAATAAACAGAAAACCAACAAATGGTAGATTTTAATCCAGTTAAAGACAAAGATAGTTTAGTTGAAATATGACAACACAGATATGTCAAAATTTGAAATGTGACAGAAAACATGCAAATCAAATAATGATCAAAGAATATGTTGATATTATAAAAAGATGACTTCAGAAAATCATATGTAACTAAGGAAAAGAGTATTTTGTAATAGTAAAGAAAAAATTTAGAATAAAAATCTAGAATGTGGACGAATAAAAAGCTGGAAAAATATGAAGCAAAACTAAAAGAGAAATAGTTTAATTCATAACTATAGTTGGAAACCTCAAAAATAGTTTCTTAGTACTTGATAGAACAAGTAGACAGAGTATCAGAAACTGTATAGTACACTTCAGCAACACTATAAACCAACATGACAAAGTTAAAATTTATTGACATTGCAACCTAATGTCAGAAAAAAAATCTACATCCTTCTCAAATTCACATGAAACATTCACAAGACACAATATATTCTAGCTCATAAAGCAAATCTGAGCTAATTAAAAATAATTAAATGTATGCAAAATATTTTCTTGTACCACTTTTGAATTACACTAGAAATCACAAGGAAATTATAAATTATTGTGAATAGAGTGCAAACAAAACAAATATATAAAAATGTATGGGTTGTAACTAATCCTGTGCTAAGAAGAAATATGTTGCTTTAAAAGTTTAATTAAAAAGAAAGAGAATAAATTCATGATCTAAGGTACCATCTTATTAAATGAGAAAAAAAGTCCACAGAAAGTAGAAATCAAGAAATAATGGAGATAACAGGAGTATCAATGAGAGTGAATACAGATATACAATGGAAAACATTTTTTACGTTTGCTCTTTACAAAAATCCATCATATTGTTAAACCTCCAATCATATGGATAAATGAAATGAGATCTGTTATTTGGAATATATTACTTCCAGTTTACTGTTTCTCTGCTATTCTTTTAACAGCCTTTTTTGAAAATGAGATTTTTTAAATGTGCTCATAATACATAAAAAGCAATATTTAATAATAACAAATAAATCAGACGGGCACATTTTGAGTATCAGGGAAGAATTTTGCACAAAGGGGATAAAGGAAATTTGGATGATAAAAGAATTTTATCTTTGTAAAACCCTGTGTCTAAGACTGGTATCAGATTCCTAAAGATAGAATTTGATATATATGTGTTGGACCAGGCCTCCACATCTGCTTCTGTCAAATGTAGCCGGGTACAGAATAACATATTGATATTTTTGGCTGTGAGATGGAAATGTTCTATAAAATATACCTCCCATTTACAAGATTCATGACTTCATTAAAACTCTTTCAAGGGAAGAGAGTAAACAATCTACTTTGAAATGGCCTATTTAAAAATAATTATAATAACTGTGATGATAATGTAATCTCCCATAAAAATTATAATGATAAAAAGTTTAGACATTCTTTTTAGCACAAATTCAATATCTATAAAATATATGAGGAGTAAATTTAGAAAAGTATTTAAATTTGGTATGTGTAAAGCAACCCTTACATATCTCTAGTATCTTTCCAATTTGGGATATATTAATTATCTATAGCTGTGGAACAAGTTAGTAAGACCTTGTGCAGTTTAAAACGACGACTATTTATTAACTCCCACTGTCTGTGGAGCTGGAATCTGCGTGCGCCTTAGCTGGAGCCTTTGGCTCAGGGTCTCACAAGGCTGCCATCAGCATTCTGTCTGGGCTGCAAGACTCAACCAGGGAGCAAATCCTCTCCCACACTCACTCGGATGGCTGTTAGCAGGCCTCTGATCCTCGCTGGCTCTTACTGGAGACATTAGCTGCTTCCCAGGTGAGCCTCTCTCCATAAAACTATTCATGGCATGTCTAGCTGGCATGGCTCAGTGGTTGAGCATTGACCTATGAACCAGGAGGTCACAGTTCGATTCCGGTCAGGGCACATGCCTGGGTTGCAGGCTCTATTCCCAGTAGGGGATGTGCAAAAGGCAACCTACCAAAGGTTCTCTTTCATCAGTAATGTTTATATCTCTCTCTTCCTTTGATATCAATTATATATATATTATATATTTTAAACTATTCATGGCATGGCAACTTCCTTGGCCCAGAGCCGAGGTTGAGACAGTGAGAAAGACAGAGAGAGATTGAGAGGGACAGAGAGAGAGAGTGAGGTCACAGAATCTCGTAACCTAGCCTCAGAAACCGCATTCTCCACGTGTGCTGTACTCTGTCCATTTGAAGACACAAAGTCCAACTCACAGGCAGGCAAGGAGTGGATATTACGAAAGAGGCAGTGAGTCATCGGTAGCCATTTTAGAAGCTGCTTACCATAAGATAATAATATTTGTTTTCAGAAATATATAGTTGTCGAAAATAAACCCCCAAAGTAAAATATATGTCATCAGATTAATGGTGATCCAAGAAAGACATCAGAAATATATAAAGACATAAGAATGTCATCAGTAATAAGAAATGAAGACACGCCTTGCATCTGTCTGAAAGAATACTTGCTTCAAAATCAGGTCCAGGAAAGGGGTGACCTTTCAAATTTTCTGAACAAGACAATGCCTGGCTATTTCTTTAGGATTTTTGCTAGCAGGCAGAGGATGAAGACAACATGTAATATGTCAGAGTGAAAAACTAGGAAAAAAAGGTTTTAAATCATGTTATTGAGCACTAATGACTACTATTACCGGTTACGACTATCAAGACTAGTACACTATTCTTACTACTGCTGCTATTAGTATTAACAATGAAAATAAAAGCTGAAATTGGTGAGAACTTCCCACGTGTGAATTTCTGTTCCAAATGCTGTACAGAGATTATATTTTATTTCACATGCATCCATTTCTCTAAAGAAGTCACTATTGTCTGAATAGCACAGGAAAGAAAATTGTCAAGAGAAGGGCTTTAGCACATGCCTGGGAAGGGAGTTTGCACTCTGGTTCCAAGTCTTTCCTTGAAACGTGGCTCTGTGGGGCTCCACCGTGTCCGTGGGACCCACGCTATTTCTGGACATCCTTTTGTGTGAGCGAATCACGATAAGTTATGGTTCTTGGAGAACAGTTTCTGTTTCTTTTAGCCTTTGGTATTGAGAGGAGTTAGAAACAGGATTAGGCAGACAGGGCAAGGGGTGAAAGGAAGGAGGAAATATGGACGTGACCGGTGGGGCCAGCTAAAACTGGTACAGGATTCCAGGGAGGAGAACTAGGGAAACAGACAGGACAGCTAAGACAAGGCCAAACAGTGTGGGCAATTTGCCAGCGGCTTGTAACTAACAAACCATTATCTCCCTCAGCCAAGGACACAGAGCAAATGGTTAAAATCCTCCGTAATGAAAGAATGCAGAAAGGGATGATCAAGGGGAAAGGGAAAAAAAAAAAAAAAAAAAAGGGCTATTTTACTCCCTAAGCAGAGAAGCCAGCAGTCTCAAGGCTTGGCAAGATAAAGCTGCCAGGTGTTTTCATGCATTCTGAGAAAGCCACAACACATTTTTTTCAAAAAGGGACCTTGAGAATTAATCTGTGCTAAAATAGTCAGCAGAGGAATTTTGAAGCCTATAGACACAAGGGTCTATAACACCTCAGGCCCCCACTCAGCCTGCTCTTCAGATTAGCTGAGAGCCTGTCTGTGCTTCGCGAGCCAGATGTATAGGTTTGCTTGCTTTGATTTTTCAATAAAGGTGCATGCTTTAATTGCTTTCATAAATTGGCTTTTCACAACGCAGTCAAGGTCTCTCATATAAATATATTCATTTTCATGAGGAGACAAGGATCGAGGTTGGGGACAGCCCTCCCCCAATGGCTCTGGGGGTTGTCCTGTACAATAACACCTCTCTGGTGTCTGTGAGAGGTGCCTGTAACAGCATGTCAACTTGTAGGATTCTAGAGTTATTATTCTTTTTAAAAAATCATAACTTATCTTATTATTAATTGTGTATTCACCTTATAAATGTCTGTGTATACTGTATGTTTATTTGTTTATCATCTTTTACAAGTAAGTACCTTTTTGAGATTTTTTTTTCTCCCTTTCGCTTCCTAGGAGATAATGGTAATGGCCTTGCTTTGTAGGAGAGGATTTGCTTACAAAGGGGACATTTGTTCTCTGTCTGCCCTCCTCATAGACTGGCAATGCCTTCAGATTGTAAGACAAGAAAAATTGTACAGTTTGCCTCCTGTCGTCTCTATTTATCAGGCCACCTCAGATAGATCTCTACCTCAACTGCCAATAAAAGAAAAGGAAAAAAAAGTACTTTTTCAAAGTAATTTTTCAAATTGCTTTCTAAAATTAAATTGAGGCATTTTCTATTCCTCTTCCATCTGTTACATGATTTTGTTATTCCTTAATTTGTTTTTACTTCATTCTCTCTCTTTATAGTTATCATCCCAGGAAACTAAATACAAAATGAGAATATGCTATAAAATAAATTGTTATAAGTGGCAAAAATGCAATCAAAATTTAGTGATTAAGTTAGAAAATTTAATAAAACAATAGAGGCCCGGTGCACAAAATTCGCGCACGAGGGGAGGGTCCCTCAGCCTGGCCTGAGCCTTCTCTCAATCCGGGACCCATCAGGAGTTGTCTGACTGCCGGTTCAGGCCCCGATCCCTGCAGTTGGACATCCAGCAGTCAGACATCCCTCTTTCAACCCAGGGCTGCTCGCCCATAACTGCTCACCTGCCTGCTCGCTCCTTAATGCTCAGCTCGCTGTCCTTTAGCACTGCTGCAGAGGTGGGAGAAGTCCCCACCAATGCTACTGCGCTCGCCAGCCGTGAGCCCCACTTCTAGCTGAGTGACGCTCATGCTATAAGAACACACTGACCACCAGGGGGCAGCTCCTGCACTGAGCATCTGCCCCCAGTGGTTAGTGCACATCACAGCGACCAGTCAGTCTGTTGTAACAGTCACTTTGGCTGTTATATATATATATACATCCACTAGAGGCCTGGTTCATGAAATTTGTGCATGGAGGGGAGCAGGGGGGTCCCTCAGCCTGGCCTGCACCCTCTCCAATTCGGGACCCTTTAGGGGTTATCCAACTGCCATTTTAAACTGGCAGTCGGACATCCCTCTCGCAATCCGGGACTGCTGGCTCCTAACTGCTCACCTGTCTGCCGGATCACCCCCTAATTACTCCCCTGCTGGCATGATAGCCCCTAACTGCCCTCCCCTGCCAGCCTGATTGCCCTAATTGCCCTCCCCTGCTGGCCAAATTACCCCTAACTGCCCACCTCTGCCTCAGCCCCCGCCACCATCGCTTTGTCCAGAAGGACGTCTGGAAGATGTCTGGTCTAATTAGCATATTACCCTTTTATTAGTATAGATAGCTTTCATATAACATTTAACGATTGGGGCACACCCATAAGTGTTAAACAGACATAAGGCATGCAATATCTGAGAGATTGAGTTAAACTATTGAAGAGATGAAATTATGTGTGCATGTTGTTTTAATTGATTTGGATATTTTTAAATATTTAACAGAGAAATATAAAGACAAAATAAAAATTGTTACAAATATAACTGCCAAAATAATCTTATTGGCTTAACAGTAAAAGCAATAGATGCATATTGAAAGCCGATAAATGATTCTCTCTTATCATTGATGTTTCTATCTCTCTCTTTCTCTCTTCCTTCCTTTCTAAAATCATTAAAAATATCTTTTAAATAAAATAGATGCATATTGAAGGCCCAAATAAGACAAAAAGTTTCTTTATTCCCTCTCATAATAAAATTTCCAGGTTGCTATTTTCTTATTTTTCTATGTAATTTTCCACTAACAAAGTATTTCTGTGAATGTCCATCATTGAAGCACACATGTTGTCTCTGGGCATTTTTACTTAGTCAAATAGGATAAATTAGACCCAAAACTAGGTCTAGTTGAGATTTAAATCTATATATTCTTATACTTATGCATTATTTTCGTATTAAGAGGAATAAATATATCTTGTACATCATTTGCAAATTTTAGTAAATATTATAGCTAAGAGATTATTTATGTTATTAACATATTCATGCTTTCATTATTTTAAGACTGCATAATATTTCATTATTTTATTGTATCTAGTAGAGGCCTGGTGCACAGGTTCATGCACCGATGGGGTCCTTCAGCCTGGCCTGTGCCCTCTCACAATCCAGGACCCCCTGGGGGATGTCGGACTGCCAGTTCCAGCCTGATATCCGCAGGCCAGGTTGAAGGACCCCACCAGTGCACGAATCTGTACACTGGGCCTCTAGTATGCATATAAGATCTTTGGTTAATCTCTGCCTCCCCTCCTCCCCTCCCCCCTCCCCCCTTTCCTCTGAGATTCATCAGTCTATTCCATATTTCCATGCCTGTGCATTGAGCGCCTGCCCCCTGGTGGTCAGTGCGCATCATAGCTACTAGTCAAATGGTCAAACAGTAGTACAATCATATATATATATATATATATATATATATATATATATATATTCAACTATTTATTTCTCTGCTAGAAAGTGTATAGAATACTTATGTTCCTGTTATAGTTATGCTGCTGTGAACTTTCATGTTTTTTAAGGCAGTGTATATCAGTGAATGTTAAATTTCTACAATTGAATTGGTTTGTAAAAGGCCATGAGATAACTAATGTTTATATTTTTTAATTATAAAAAATTCATATTACTTGCTTACCCATGTAGTTGCATATTGTTGGGGCTTTCCATATTCTACTTTAAAAGATCTTGTATGAAAATGAAAAAAAAAGTGACTTTAGAGAAATTGCCAGTTAATACATCTGACTTTATTCTTCAATGGAAATAAAAATGAAGGCTACAATAAAATGGGTCAATGACCTAAAGTTAAAATGCAATTTCCTTTGGGAGGAGTAAATGATAAGTGTAGCACTGAGTGATGTCTTTATACTGCTGTGGCTTGACTAGGAACATAAAACCTCAGGGTAGCACTCAGAAAACATCCATTACGCTCTCCAATATTGTATCAAGCAAGGACTCATGAATTTTTTCATAATAGCTTAACCTAAAAGCATTTGTAATGGCTTAAAAATCATATTCCAATGTGCCAGTTAATATTTCAATGGAATAAAAAGAAAAATCTAATAATATTTCAAGGACCACTTAAATCAATGTTTTCATTAATATTTTGCTATAAGCATTCCATTGATGAACATTCATTTGTTTCTAGATTTGTCTTATTTAGAATAAAGAAAACTATAGTCAATCTTTTTTTTTATCATCTTTCTCTTAGGGAAAAAAAAAACACAAAAACAAACAACTAAATTATCTAAAATATGCATGTATTTTATTGAACTGAAAAACTTATTTCCAAAGTATTTATAATTTTTTTACATTCCAATCAACAGTGCATAAAGTCCTCGACAACTACCTTTTTATTAATATTTGATGTATCAGTTTTTCTTGTTTTGCCATTCTATTTATTGTGCTCTTTGTGTCCTATTTGTGTTTTAGTCTTCTTTAATTATTTAACCTATTCTACTTTCATTTTATTTTTTATATAAATTTAAGAATCAACTTCTCTATTTTTATTTTTAAAAGGCTTGATGAACTTGTATTAGAATTCTGTTTAATTCATAGATGAATATGGTAGAAACTGACATAATAACGTTAAATCTTCCAATCCATGAATATAATGTGTCCCTGTCATCTTTAGTTTAAATTTATTGTAAATTTTATACTTATAATTTTATATTGTTATATACATTTTTAAAATGCATTCCTAAGTATTTTATGTTTGTTTGCTGATGGTATATGGAAGTAAAATGCAATAGCATATATAAGTAATTACATAGAGAGAGAGAGATGTGTATATTGTATAGATAATATATAAGTATTTGTGTGTATACTAGAGAGAAAGGAAGGGGTCATGTTTAATTCATAATTGTGTGCTATTATGGAGCACCAAGAGAAGGTAGTTCAAAGGTGAACTTAAAATGCCATTTACTGAAGTTGTAAATTCATAGATCACAAAATGTTCTTGCCGAGTCTTTCAATATTCTTTTTAATAAATCTTATCATTTAATCTTGGAGAGAAACATTCAGACAGCCCAGATGCTGGCCCTGAGAAGCACCCTTTCATTTTCTTCTCATATGCAAGCTTGTAAAATGCATAAAATGCATGCTTGTTCTTCAGCAATCCTTCAAAAGTAAAAGGGGATATGCTATGTTTTATGTATTGTTCAATCAATACAGATGCAATATTTATCTGAAAAAATATTAATAGTGTATATTTGCTCTTTGGTTCATTCCCACTTGTCGTAACACCATATTTAGGAGGTATATTGGTTTATATTTTTAATTTTGTCCTCTTATCCTCACCTGATGTGTGCTGAATTATAATTTTTATTCCTTTCTGTAGCAACTTCTTGATGACTCTAAGTTATTATAGCTCATTGTTTATATACTCTCAAATTTCAAGGATGCCCTACTTACCACCATCCCTGTCTTCTGACAAGCTAGACATGAAAGGTTGCTCTTTGTGTAACTATGTATACTGTTTGCTGCATAAACCAACATTCCTCTCCTCTGGGCACTGTTATTGAAACTTCTACCAAAAAGGCTTTCTGAATCTCTGTGTGAGCCAATAAGGAAAATATTATCTTATTTTAGACTATTGTCATTTGATTTGTTTCTCATTGTAAGATATGGTGTTATCTCAAGTTTCAACGTTTTTATTCCTTGTTATAGGTAATACTAGAGGCCCAGTGCACAAAAATTTGTGCACTCAGGGGGGTCCCTCTGCCTGGCCTGTGCCCTCTTGCAGTCTGGTACCCCTCAGGGGATGTCCACCTGCTGGCTTAGGCCTGCTCCCGGGGGATAGGGCCTAAGCTGGCAGTTAGACATCCCTCAGAGCCCTCAAGGGATGTCCACTTGCCAGCGGGGAGCAGACCTAAGCTGCAGTCGGACAACCTTAGCGCTACTGAGGAGGCGGGAGAGGCTACCGCCATCACTGCTGTGCTGGCAGCCGTCAGCCTGGCTTGTGGCTGAGCAGAGATCCCCCTGTGGGAGTGCACTGACCACCAGGGGGCAGCTCCTGCATTGAGCATCTGCCCCCTGGTGGTCAGTGTGTGTCATAGTGACCGGTCATTCCCAGTCACTCTGCTGTTAGGGTCAATTTGCATGTTATCCTTTTATTATATAGGATAGAGGCCTGGTGCATGGGTGGGGGCCACCTGGTTTGCCCTGAATGGTGTCCCGGATCAGGGTGAGTGTCCCGCTGGGGTGCCTGGCCATCTGGGTGAGGGGCTGAGGGCTGTTTACAGGCTGGCCACAGCCCCTTCAGGGTGGGGGGTCCCTTTGGGGTGCCTGGCCAGCCTGGGTGAGGGGCTGAGGGCCGTTTTCAGGCTGGCCAAGCCCCCCTGCGACAGAAGCTCCCAGCCTCTCCTTTTTTTTTCCCCCCTGGGATTTATTTATCATCTATCATTGAAACTTTTTAGCCTTGAGCAGAGCCCAGGTATGGCCAGGGAAGGTGGGAAGCTTGGCTTCCTCCATTGCCTTTAAGCCTCCTGCTTGCTCCAGCTCCATAGCCACTGCCATCTTAGTTGGGTTAATTTGCATATTAACTCCTGATTGGCTGGTGGGCATGGCTTGTAAGTGTAGCGGAGGTATGGTCAATTTGAATGCTTCTCTTTTATTAGATTAGATATTTGGAAATTATGAGACAACATGGAAGAACAGATGCAATACTGTACTCGTTAAGAAGATGGCTTTAAAAGTTAGGTTGGGTTTGGATTTATTTGCACATCTTTCTAGTTATGAAATTTAGACAACATTTGAATCTCTTAATGTTTCAATATCTATAGAGCTGAGATAAGAAAAGTGCCAAGTTTATTACTTTGAGGATTATGAGATGCAATAAATGTAAAATGTTTTGCTCATTGCTTACCAATAAATATTGCTTGCTATTTTTATTATTAGCTATTATTCAAAGGGACTGTATCAGTTCTCCTGGACAGATTCAATTTTACTTCAGAAACTAAATGTCTTGGAGATTTACCAGTTACTCTTAATCTTGTATGTCAGCAATTTGGAACGGGTTTAGATGGGCAAATCTCCTGAAAATCTTGCCAGGAGTCACTTGTAAGGTCATAGTCATCTTGTGACTACTGTTGCTAGGTGTTCTATGTTAAGCTTACATGTCTGGTGTTTATTGCTCGCTGCCAGTTGGGAGTCAGATAGTAGTTCTAGAGGAAATTAGCTAAGGCAGTTCTGCTTAATGATCTATACGTATCCAATAGGATGGATAGGGAATATTTACACCATGGCTTCAGCGCAATTTGCCAAAAGTGGGGCATGGGAATTTCCACTCCTCTTCAAGCTTATAATCAGAATTCCCACAATACGCTTATTTCCACTGCATTTGTTAATCCATACAACTCACAAGACCAACCCTGATTCCACAAAGTAGAAAAATAAACTCTACCTCTTGAGAAGAGAAACAAGAAAATCACATTGCAAAGCAGAAGGAGGAATTTGTAGCCATTACATATTTTAATTAAATATACAAGAATAATATCCTAGACTCTATTTCTTGGAATTTGTAATAAATCAATGATACTTAACAGTTTGACCCAATAAGTTTTGTGTTTTTTAATATTATTTTTAAAATATATTTTATTGAATTCAGAGAAGCAGGAGAGAGAGAGAGAGAGAGAGAGAGAGAGAGAGAGAGAGAGAGAGAGAGAGAGAGAGAGAGAGAGAGAGAAACATTAATGATAAGAGAGAATCATTGATTGGCTGCCTCTTTCATGCCCCCCATTGGGGATCAAGTTTGCAACCGGGGCATGTGCCCTGACAGGGAATCAAACCTCAACCTCCTGGTTCATAGGTCGATGTGCAACCACTGATTCACACCAGCCTAGCAGTAACTTAAGTTTTTAAGTGTTTACAGATGTACTTATTAGTGTTAGGAAACAGGTATTGCATTTTTGTCTTCTTTGTGCTGTTTTTTTTTTTCTTTTTCTAGTATTATCAAGTTATTCACTTTAATAAGAAGATAAAACATAGTACTTTTGAAACATATATAGTTTCACAATCTTAAATATAATACCTTCTTACCAAAACTTTAAAAATGTAATAAATATGTACAAAGTTTTAGTAGTTTAATTATTGAGAGTCTCAGCCAGCAGACTATTTAAACTCTGAGTTTAACTATTTTACACACTTGACTTTGTACTATATATTAACATAATACAATCTTGTATATCTTGCTGTTCTTACTAAACTTTTGCACACTTTTAATGTTTCATGTACTTCTTTGTTATAAGACTTTTTTCATCATTGTAATTTTGCATTGATTAATGCCTCTCACATTCACTATATTGAAAGATTTCACTTTTGAGACTATATTTACCATGTGATCACCCTTGCCCATGTGCCATGGATGATGTAGCATTAAATGTATGTTCTTCCTAACAAATATTGAATTAAAATGAAAATTTAGTACTTTGAACCTTTTGTTTCTATTGAAACTTGAAAACATCTTCTATTTTCCTAAAAATTAAATGGTTGCTTATTAGAAAATACCTAGTTGTCATGGAATAAATAGGTCACAGTTCTTTATGATGAAGAAATAATGAGTGACTAAATGTTTTTGAATTATAAAGTATTTCCAGGCCAAGGACTAAAGCTGCTATTTTTTTTTTTTTCATGCAATTTGACAGTGAATGGGAAACTCAGGATAGCGATTGACATATTTTATCATCCTTTGATTAAGGGTCAGTCATTAATATCTGTTCATTGTTTCTTTGTCAGGGGCAAACATCTTAACTCTGTATATTTGCTATTTAATAGTTGTGGTCAAGCAGAAATCTGGCTAAGCATCTCCTGTGCACTTGAGCTTTCCACATCCTGTTTACCAAACCACGGATGGATTTAGCCTTTGACACATGGTTTCTTTGCTCACCCGTAAATGAGAGAGAATCAGCAACTCTAATGAGCTCTAGTGGTTGCAGCATGCGAAAAGATTAAGGCCACAAGAGGCTGTGCTCAATTTGAGTTTCCAGCTTCATCAATATTTTACAATTGTTATTATGTTAGACAATAGTGTCTGTGAAAAATTCTTTTGTCACTAAAAAGGAATGTGGTAAGATGCATCCAAGATAGTGTTTGAAAAATAAATGAAGAGAATCACTTTAGATTTGTGCATTGGCCACATGAGCCACATGTCAAGGAGTTTGTAATCCATTAGAATTATTCTCCTTTTAATACTTTTTTTTGTGTGAAAGCATTGTTTTTGATTCTTCTGGGAAGACAGTGCTAGATAAAAAGCTTAGAAAAACACATTTCTTTCTATTCTGCATCTTTTTCTATATTGTTTTTTTTTCATTAGAAGAATCTTCCTTTATTTTTAAAATTTATCTTTATCGTTGAAAGTATTACATATGTCCCCCATTCTTCCCCCCCATTGACCCCCTCCTCCCCACTCCCTCTTCCTCCCCAGGCCTTCACCACACTATTGTCTGTGTCCATGGGTTTTGCATATATGCATACAAATTGGTTAATCCTTTCCCCCACACCCCCTTCCCTCTGAGAATCGCCAGTCTGTTGCATGCTTCTATGTCTCTCTATCTATTTTGTTTGTCAGTTTATTCTGTTCATTAGATTCCACATATAAGTGATATCATGTGATATTTGTCTTTGACTGGCTTATTCCGCTTAGCATAATACTCTCCAGGTCCCTCCAGGCTGTCTCAAAGGGTAAGAGATCATTCTTTTGTACAGCTGATAGTATTCCGTTGTGTAAATGTACCAAGGTTTTTTGTGTTTTGTTTTTTTTTAATTACTCATCTACTGATGGGCACTTAAGCTGCTTCCAGATCTTAGCTATTGTAAATGAAACTGCCATTTGACCCAGTGATCCCACTTTTAGGAATATATCCTAAGAAGATTGGTATCTTACATACGAGAAAGTGTGAAAATCTTTCCTGGGTCAGCCCATAACTGCTGGGCACCTAGTTCAGTTATATGAGTGTTCCCCCCAAAGGGCTCCTCATCAATATTAAGCTTGGGTTCACAAGTCATCTTTATCTCTTATTTCTTGAGGCTAACAGTTGATTTGGGTTTGGGATGATGTTTCAGAGCATGGCGATAATTTTCTTCAAGGTCATATATTCAGAATCACACAATTTCAAAATCCCTTCTCAATTCTTCTTATATCCTCCAATTGAGTATTTTCAAATGTGTTGAAAAATAAGACTTAACTGTTTCCTTGGAAATTTTCATTCTGGCTGTCTCCCAACTCACTTTGAAATCTGATACCTATGTTATCTCAGACATTCACATGAATTTTTCAAATTAACACCTCTGCACAAATGTGTCAAAGCTAGACTCCAGACTGGGATGGTAGGAGCCAGGAAGAAGGAGCTTACTCTCATTTTTTTAAAAATAAATGAGAGTGAAAATTATTTTTTGTACTCGTTACCATTATATTTAATATAAGAAAAGAGATTACTGAAAGAAAAACAACTGTGTTAATTTCTGTATTATAGAATATGGATTTCATAGTTTTAAAACACATACTTTTATTATCTAAATAATTTATAGCAATCATCACACACTACACTCAGAACCAGGAACCAAAATAGATTTGTTAATAAGAAAGAAACTTGGAAGTAAAAGAAGCGTCCGGAATAAACAGTCTCGGGGCCTCTGCCTTTGTTTCTTCCATTTTTTGCTGGGTTATCACCTCAATTCTCACGAATCCTACCGGCTCTGGACTCGGGCGCATGCATGTGTCACGCAAGAAAGTGCTACAGTATGAAGTCTCTTTTGAAGTATATTGACCCAAATCTAAAGTTCGAAAGGCATATATTGATGTCATGCTCTGTATTTTTTGATCCTGTCACTAAAGTTTTAATGCCCTCAGATGATAGTATAAAGTTATTTTTCTTTTTAGCCTTATTTTCACTCTGAGAAAGTCTAAGTATGCCTAACTAACTACATTGGCTAAGGTTGGCATTTTAAACTGCCCTCAAATCTTCGCAGTGTAAAGGATCTGCCACAGTTTAAGAAAACCTTCACACAGGGTTGATTTATTTATGATCAATTAGTAAGCTTAGATATCTCACAGAACACAGGATCCCTTCAAGGCAGCGCAAATCTAGTTAAAATTCATTCTCAGTGGCAGGGAAATGCCAGACTTCTGATTCCTTGTTCCAAATATATACATATACACTTCAAATTTGGTAGACAATCATCTTCAAAGACATTTCTTTTAAAAGTGAAATATTAGCACTATTTTAGTAATGCACGTTATTGAAAACCACCTTGAAATATTTAATGATTAAATGCATGATTATTTCTCATCAGAAGAACTGTTGAGAAAGGGGTGAAAATTCAGTATAATTTAGTTGCTGCAACACTGAGCAATCAGTGTGAGAATAGCTTGCAAACTTTGACATTGGC
Source organism: Myotis myotis (assembly GCF_014108235.1). Lineage (NCBI taxonomy): Eukaryota > Metazoa > Chordata > Mammalia > Chiroptera > Vespertilionidae > Myotis > Myotis myotis. Next base: position 203,570,532 of record NW_023416324.1, on the reverse strand, counting down.
TTGAATTTTACTGATTAAAAAAGGAGAAAAAATACTGTAATGTTTTTTCCCTTGCAAATAAAATATTTTTTTATTCAACTTCTAACCAGACTTCTGAACTCCTTTCAAATGGCAGCTCCTTTTTTGAGATGTATTAAAAAGTGTCACTAATCCCACCAGTAGATTTTCTTCATATATCTATACATTATATATATTTGTATATATATATATATATATATATATATATATACACACACACACACAGTCAAACCTCCATTCTCAAACATCTCCTATCTTCAACAATTCGCCTCTCAATCCAACAACCCTTTCATGCTGATACCTGGATGACCAGTCACGTGACTCTCAGGCAACAAAAAGGAGAGAATGTGTGAGTATGAGGCAGCTGACTACTAAACCTTGAGTTGTTAATATCCCAGGAAAGTGTTCTGTGAATATTTTCATGGTTTTTGCTTTTGTTGCTGTTTATTATTGTTAAATTTTCATTTAACAATAACATTTTATTTTATTCAATTTTCATTTATATTTTATGTCCCTTTTGTTTTTAAAGTGTTTATTTATAGATTAAACCGTACATTAGACATGAACAGTATATAAGAAAGGTTAAAACGGAATCATCTGAGGGTCTGGAATGAATTAATTCAGTTTACATTACTTCTAGTGGAAAATAATGATTTGGTTTTCTAACTGCTTTCAGCCTTTTGGAATGAATTAAGTACGAGAACTGAGGTAATATGCATACAAATATTGCTTGCTGTTTGTGCATTGGTCTTATCCTCTCTACCTAACTATCTCTTTTGTGATATTCAAATCTATACGATCTTTAAACTTTGCAAAGGGAAGAAACAGTTTTAGTGAGTGAGGAAGAAGTGGGCAAGAAAGAGGGAAGAGGCCCATATTCCCTACACTGAGTACGAGTGGAAACGTCAAGCTTTTGGGAGTGGAGTGAGTAATAATGTCCACCTTTGGTCAAGGACCAAAGTGTAATGAATATAGTGGAGGGACACTCTTATTCCTTGGAAACTGTCTTAATTTTAAATTAACTAGACATACATTTTATCACCTGATTTGATCAAACAGCCTTTGCAGAAGTTATCATCTAGTAACTTAGAAAGGGGAGGAAGACCAACCAATAGATTTTAATGACATTTTTTAGTAAACTCATATAGCCTAGAGGCCCAGTGGTCAGCAAAATCATTAGTCAACAGAGCCAAATATCAACAGTACAACGATTGAAATTTCTTTTGAGAGCCAAATTTTTTAAACTTAAACTATATAGTTAGGTACATTGTTATTAACTTAATTAGGGTACTCCTAAGGCTTAGGAAGAGCCACACTCAAGGAGCCAAAGAGCCGCATGTGGCTCGCAAACCACAGTTTGCCGACCACGGGGCCCTAGCCTATCTATTTATCTGTCTAGAAATGTGAAAACATAGCTTTTCTTTTATAAATATTCCATTTTTAAAAGTAGAGAGAATCTTAACACATACTTAAGAATCAGTTTGATTAGCAAATAATTGTCCGCATTGGTTAGTTATTTGTCCAGATTAATAAACTGTTGCTCTGATAAGATAACATATGTCTCCCTCCATACCTCCCCCCACCCCCAAAAAGAGACATTCACCCAGAAAAAAATTGTCTTGTAAGAGTTTTCCGGAACTACTGAGAAATTATTTATTTATTACAGTCTTGACTTCTAGACAAAAATATCCTGGTGTAAACAGTGAAGTTATGCAGACGCCTTGGTCTCTTTTCCCAGTCCCTGCCTTGTGTACATTCCCATCTGGAGGTGGGGCATAAGCAGGGCCATCTGTGGAGGTGTGTCAAGGTGTAGGGACTACATAAGTGTACATGTGGGGGTGTTTCATTGCCTGTGAGTGTCTGGTTTTCTTTTTCTTTTTGCTGCATGATCCTTTCCGGCAGAGATTACAACATAGCATTTTAGACTCTGAAAATCACAGGTTTGTACAGTCTAACACAGACTGATGCTTGAAGAATGATTGTGACCAGAATTAACCTGGGTACCAGAGTACCCAAATTAAAGCAAAAGAAAAAGACCATTTCTAATCAGAAAAGACAACAAAACCCCATGTGGGAATATTTGTCAAGTTACCTGAATTTTGTCATTTCTGTGTTGTTTCCTAGGTGATTTTTGTAATATTAACTACCAGTCACAGATGACTATGATTATGTAAGTAAAGGAATATTTCCCTGAGTGAATCATATTAGATCTAATGAGGACGATATTATTTCCTCTGGGTTTCTCTCTTGTAAACCTTGTTAACTCCCATGAACTTTTCAATCAAGCACCTTTATGGCTTGTGGACTCTCCATACTGTCCTTCCCTCATGTTATTCTCTGAACCATAGCTTGAGGGATTTCCCATCTTTCTGAGCACCTCGTACACTGTGAAATAAAGAGGTTTGAGGACAAAGCAAGAAATTTAGGCCACAATGCCCCTCCAGTCAATAAGGTGGTGCACTTATAAATCAAGGCATAGCTGCTTTTGTTCTTGTTCTGTTTTGTTTTGTTTTGCATCACACTTAAGTGTCAGGTTACCAAGATAATAAATTCCCATTCATTTTTTCTGGTAGGAGACAGTAGTTTGTTTGAATTATTTTTAACTTCATTGAGGAATAATTGACTTACAATAAATTGCACATATTTAAAGCAAGTGATTTATCAGTTTTGGTATGTATCACATCAACCCCTAAAACCATCACCACAATTAAGATAAGAAACAATAGCTTTACCACCAACACTGTCTTTATGAGTCTTTTGCTCCTAAGCTCCCTCCATGCCCCCTCCCAGGAAATACTGTCACTGACCAACTTTCTTCTAAGTGGTTTGCATATTAGAATATGTAAATAAAGCCCTGGGTTTTGTTCTTGTTTTCGCTTTTGTTCCTCTGTTCTCCTTTGCTGTCTTTTTCTTTTTAGTTATTTGAATATATGTATATGTACACATATATGTGTACGTATATACACACATATCAATCTAAATTTATTGATTGACTTTTGTTAAAATACTCACCTGAGGATATTTTTTTCCATTGCTTTTCAGAGATAGTAGAAGGGAGGGAAGGAGGAGAGAGAGAGAGAGAGAAACATTGATGTGAGAGAGATACATCAACTAGTTGCCTCTTGCACACTCCCTGACCAGGGTGGAGAGCAAACCCACAACCCAGGTATGTGCCCTTGACCTGGATTGAATTCACGACCCTATGGTGTGTGGGCCTACGCTTTTGCCACTGAGCCACACTGGCCAGGGCTATTGATTGTCTTTTTTAGCTCTATCATTTATTTTATTTTTGTGGTTGCATTAGAAATTTTAATAAGCATGTCTAACTTTTCACAGTCTACTTAGAGTTAATTTTTTACCACTTTCCATAAAAGGTAGACGTTATACAATAATATAAGTCCACTTACTCAGTTCTGAACTTTTATGTTATAATTATCATATGTATTACATCTACCTAAATTGAAAACCCCACTAACAAATGTTGTAAGTATTGCTTTTCAAATCAAAAGTTTTAAAGATCACCAGAGAGAACAATTCTTTTTATAGCAACCAGATACTTGTCATTTCTCTTCTTATTCCCTCATTCTTAATGATTCAGGTTCCCTTCTTCTATCTTCTCCTTGCAATCTATAGATTCATTTTTAACATATCTTGTAGAGCAGTTTTACTTCTAATGCATTTTTCTTTATTTCTCCTTCATTTGAGAATATTCTTATTTGCCTTAATTGTTGAAGAATATATCACAATATAAAATGCTTAATATGTGGTTAATTTCTGACTGCATTTTGAAGATGTCCTTCCATTATTCTTTGCCTTTAATGGTTTTGAAAATAAATCTGTGGTAACTAAAATTGTTGTTCCCTTGTATGTAATATGCCCTTCTTCACTAGCTGCTTTCAAGATATTTTCTTAACCTTTGGTTTCATTACATTTTCTAAAGATGTTTTTCAATAGTATATTGTTGGAGTTTATAAATTTTGTGGTTCCCTGAGCAACTTTATAAACTTGTGTCTTTGAACAAATTGTCAACTATTTGAATTCACTATTGTTTTTAATATTTTTTCTCCCCATTTTTTTCCTCTTCCCAAACTTAGTTAAAGTTTCTGGTATTTTCTTCTTTGTCCTTGAAACTGTCCTTTTTACTTTTCATTTTTAATTCTGTACTTTATATTATGTGATTTTTATTGATTTGTCTTATTCTGTCCTCTGTCACATGTATTCCCTTGAGTTTATCTAATGAAATTTACTTCATATATATATAACTATTTAGTTTCAAAACATTCATTCATTCTCTTTTACAGTTTATATTTCTCTGAAGCTAGCTCTTTATAATTATTTCAGTTATATTTAGCTTTATCTCAGGGTTATCATGGTTACAAGAACATCTTTAAAGTCTGTGTAATAACAATTCCAATCTCTGCATCATCTCAGGGTCCCTTGAGACTTGATCACATTTCTTGTTTTGTGTTTGTGTTTTAATATTGAATAGTTGTAGATTTTATCCTGGACAACATCAGTGCTATGATGCATACCACTGAATTCTGTTATAATTCTCTGGGGATTACTGAGCTTTTCAGTTTAGCAGGAAATCTTTTCACTTAACCTCAAACCAAGAGTCCTGCCTTAGCTTCTTTAAGAGAATGTTCAAATCTCAGCTCAATTCTTTATGCCTTTGATCGGATGGTGTGGGTCTACCCCAGGCATGAGTAAGGCAGGGGGATAATGAGCTTCAGCTCTCTCTCCAGAGTCAGATCTTGCCAAAAAGGCATTAGGTCTTAAATCAAATGACAATCTTTTGTGGTCGCTGAATGATTTTAGACAAAATACTCCTTCCTGAGTTGTTGTGTATTATTGTATGATTTTAGCACCATGCAATAGAAATATGATCAAGTGTGAGGCAGGAATGTTTGTGAGTACAGAAATCATCTAGGAACAAGAGGGTAACAATGAAATGGTCCCTCTTTCTGTTGGCCTGCAGGCTAATAACTCCTGCTGTAGGTATGCTAATTAGCCAGAGGAATTCTGCTGGAGACTTGAGCAGCTCCTTGGTCAGCAAAGATGTGGGGAAATATGCACAAAGTAATCACTGTTTTTCAAAGATTCACAGGAGTCTCCTTAATTGGACTCAGATCAGCTGGGGTCAAGGGACCAACCAGGAACAAAGGGATTGAGAAGTGTCCTACTCTTCCTTGGATCTCTGTTCATGCCTACCTGTCTAGGTCCAGCACCCACTCTTTCTTCGCACCTCTTCTCTTCCCTTAACAATAAAAGACGCCTGGATTCCAGACTGTCTTAAGATGGATTTAAGAATTACTCCTCCCATCTTCCTGAGCTAGGCCTTCTCAGTCAATAAACCTTTCCTTACTCCAAACTCTGAAGTATTGAAAATTGGCTTTTGTTTTGAAACATTGGGCACACAAACCTTAGACCTGTAACCTTAGGTCTGAGTCATAAAATCCACACCAAGTCTTCAAATATGTGTCACTGATACTTAACTCAGAATCAGCTTTCTGCTGTTGGGAAAACCAGTACTACAGAGACAGGGGCCACTGTAAGGAAAGACGGTTTATTCAAGTGGCAGCAGCCTGAGAAGATAGTAACTCCTGTCCTAAAGACCATCTTAACAACTCAGTGCACACAGGGGTTTTATTAGGATGGAGAGGGAAAGCAGAACATAGGAATATAGGGGAGGGATTTGAAAGTTCTTCACATGTTATTCAGGACATGCAATTCCATGATCTCAAAACTGGTCAAGAGGAGGTTGAGAGTCAGCAAGTTTGCAGGAGTCAGAATGCCTGGTTGCTGGAGTCAGCTTCCTTCCCTGAAGCTAGTTCCTGGAACTCTTACACAAATATGCCCGTTATCCATGGGTTACAAAGTAGTTAACAATTCTTCTTTTACAAAAAACACTTTTAACAGAAGCAATATTAAAAGAATAGAGAAGTGGATTGCATCATCTGTTATCATTTTTTAAGCTCAACTTTATAAAAGGTTTAATTAAAAATGCTAGTTTGTTAGCTCCTGTTAAAGGCCCACAGGGGTTGTTTTAGGATAATAGTAACTTCCATTTCTATTTTTGACTTTCAATTGTGTATTATGGTGTTTGCCATGTGGAAAATTACTAAGTAATTTATTGCACTAACCCATTAAACCAACTGCTTAATTACCAGCTGTATGATGTCTAGAGGGAAAAGAGTACAAACCAAAAGTTAACTTGATTGTATATTTTGGTCAAATAAAAAGAATTTAACCAGATATTTGGAGTGTCTAAAGAAATAAATATCAATATTTAGGTATGGGTATGATGGGTATTGTAGTAAAGAGGTAATAAGATCCAGTAGCAATGTAAAAGCTTAATCATACAAAAAGCAAAATATTTATGAAAACAATAAACAAGGGAAAGCAGATTAAAACAAGATTATGTATAGTTTTGGTCATATGCAAATTGTCTTTTGGGTCTTAGAAACTATCATCTTCACAAAATTATCTAATTAATTGTAAGAGATTGAGGAAAATCTGTTCCTTTTCATGCATACACAATATTCTGGGAGATTTCAAAGAATTCTCAGTTTGAGTTTGCTAGCTGGGAGAGTCTTTCATGATTCAATGATAACTTATGTCTCTTTAAGAGATATGGATCTAAAAAAAAAAATGACACCTTGAGAATTCACTGCTCTTGAAAGCTATTAATGCTACCTGGTAAGATGCCTTACATCTTACCAAGATCTGAAGGCAGTCTTCCTCATGTCTTTTTCAGAAGAGGTTTTGGAGTTACCTGAGTCTATGAATTTTAGTTTAAATTTCTTTTTTTGTTTTTGTTTTATATATTTGTTTTACTTTTCCTATAGATTGGGGAAGACCTAGTAAGGGAAGTTTCTGAGTAAATCTCATGTTTTAGTGAATCTCTTTAGTGTATAACCCTGTCAATTGATTGTTAGGTTGAAATTTCCCACATAAAATGAAGAAATCTTTCATATTGTCAATACCAAAAGCTTATAGCAAGGAAGAGAGTCAGCCCATAATGAAAATAAATGGGTCTGAACTACACCATATATATTTTTTTATAATATATTTTATTGATTTTTCACAGAGAGGAAGGGAGAGGGATAGAGAACTAGAAACATCGATCAGCTGCCTCCTGCACACCCCCCACTGGAGATGCGCCCCTTGACCAGAATCAAACCTGGGACCCTTGAGTCCGCAGGCTGACGCTGTTTCCACTGAGCCAAACCAGTTAGGGCTAAACTACACCATATTTTAAGACCACTGTCGGCTGCAGTTGTGTGAAATCTGCTTGGGAGTCTTCAAAAAGACCATGAGGCTTAGTTGGTTTCATGTCCAAATTTTGTGTTGCTAGTTTGTCCAGCATGATGCTGGCAAAAGTAATGAAGCAGGCTCCAAAGTCACCCTCACTCACCAACTCTTAGAGTTTCTCACCCATGTCGATGGGGTACAGTGGCCAATTTGACCTTGCTCTGATAATAAACTCATGCAAAATTTTTAAAGGTTTTTACTTGAGATCCTCTGATGTCATCGCATGGCTGCCTTGAGATTAAGATTATATTTGTATAATTTGCATCCAGATATTGTCCCATTATATTTTCGTATTCTGGAATTTATTGATGGCTCTCCATCTGGGGCCAGAACTTTAGTGAGAGTTGCCTCTTTGACATAATGATCATCTAGGGCATTTTCCATATTTTCTGTGTTAATTTTCCTTCCCTTAGCCTCATACACACCATTGTAGTTTTTTGTTTTTATTTGTTTATATTAGCCACCTCCTTTGTAAAAATTAGTATTCTTTAGACTTCTTTAATATTTTAAGTATTTTTAATTGAAGTTGCTGTGGAAGTGAAGAAACTCCCTTGTTTTCAAAGCCTTTCACAAACCTTATTTATCCCCCAATTACATGTTTAGCAATCTCTTGTAAATAGAATAAGTTACAAGTGTGATATCAGATCTTATTCTAGGCTTGAACTGAGACATGTTATAGTATAACCTATCTAAAAGTGTTTTTTGTTTGTGGTATTTTTTGTAATAATATAAGATATATCAATAAAAACAGATAAAATTAGATTTTTTTTAAAAAAAGATGTACAATAAATATGTTAAGTGCAGGAAGAACTCTCAGAGAGAAGCTAAAAAGTCATGAATTTTATGCCAGTATTTAAAATGATACAACTGTGTGAAGGGGATTTATAATTAAATTTCATTGGAGATAAACTTATTTGATGAGAATGCTGGATCTTATCTGTGAGCAATGAGGACTGCATGGTGTAAGAGACCATAAGGGACACCATACACCCAAGTTGGCAGAGGGTTATGCTAGTTTAGCTTCTCCTAAGACAGGGTCAGTAGACTTTTTCCATAAGATCAAGAGAAAAAGTGTAAAAAGTTATTGGTCTCTAATGACTTTCATGAAGTTAGAGTACCAAGGGTTTGTCTAGGATTTTCATAAACAATAATAGCAACATCAACAACAAAAGATTAAGATTCACAATACTATATGCAGGCCTAGGGTAGAAGTTTATTTAAAGCAAATTATATGTCACAAACATCTCTCTGATGTTCAGACAGCAAATATTCATTTCCATTTGTTTTCTAAGAGTTGCATATTTTATAACCTAATGCATAGATTTCAGATTTTCTTGAGTTTTAATAAAAACATGGTAGCAGATTAATGATTAATCCCCCAATAGTCATGCAACTTGTTTAGCAGTCACACTGTTTGAGGAATAGAAAGTAGCTCAAAGGGTTGAGACTGCTTAGTCTACTCCTCCTACAATTGGCTCAGAAAGTTGGTTAATTTCGGCTTGCATTTCATTCATTAATTTTACATGTCATTAAATACAATTCATTAATTTTTGCATTTTATTAAATGCAAGAAAGGTGTGCTTAAATATGTTGTGCATTTTTTTTAACTTGGAAATATTCTAATTGAAAGATTAGATAGGTAAGGAAAACAGGTATTGCTACCCAAAGAGCAAACTAATTAAGCATTTATTTCTATCTATCCAACTCAGACTGTAAAACAGAATACTTCCCCATACTCATCAAAGTAGGGTTGTGTGTGTGTTTTCATTATCTCTGAGACAAACATCAGTAACATTTCAACTAACTTTTTCAATTGCAGGTTTAGCTATGCAGGGGAAAACACAAATGTATGTTCAGGATCAAAGCACTTGCTATTCTAGTTGACACTTTCATTCTAATACATAGTTATGATCCCCTCCCTTGTACCCTTTAGCCAAGTAAAGATCCATTTTTCCTGATGAAGTTCAACCCTAACAAAATTCACTCTCTTATTCAAGGAAGAAGGCAGTATTTAATATTGCTGTTAAGTCTTCAAGCTTTTTTGTTTCTGTTTTTCTGTTTTCAAAATGTGAAGACTTGAAAATCAGCTTTGATAATGTTTTTCTCTTTGGAAAGCCACTAAATGTTCCCTTTATCTATGCAATGTAAAGCAAACATTCTCTTCAGATATGGAGTTATTGTAAAAATCTGAGGCCTGTAGCAGGAGTAAAAACCACTTTCAGGAGATTGAAGATAATTTTTCATGCTGAAATATCTTACTTCTCTTGGAATCATGATTTATACTGGGAATATATACATATTTACAGATATATATTTCTCTCTTTCCATATGTAAACACACAGATATTTTTATGATACCATGTTATATCGTATTATTTTGGCTAGCCAAAGGATATCATTGGGTGTATTTGCAATTCCTCAGATAAATGAAATAGTTATTGTCATGAAGCTATTGGCAAAAGATATCTAGGTTGAAGTGAAAGCTCAGAGGAAGATATTTAGTACTTTCTGAATAGAATTGATAAATGCATTGATATTTAAAGAATGAAAAACCATTGGGAGATGTCACTTCTAGTGTAGATATTGACTCTTAACTCTTTCAATAGGTGTCATCTCAGGCATTGATTTCAAGGAATTCAAAGCAAACTGGAAATATGTAGTGATGTAACACAAGGGATAGTATATAGCAAAACAGAGTGCATCTTTATAGCATTTCTAGAAATAGTGGACTTTGTGAACAAAGAAGTCTCTTACAGGTGTGTAGATCAGAGAATACTGAGAGTATCGGTATATGTATTGCATAATTTATATCCAAAGAGTCAAAAAGTCTTGAAATATTTGAGATAAGAACAAATATAGATTGACTTGCATGAGAAAAATTTGCAATTCTGAACTTATTCCTTATAGTTATCACAACATACCTTCATTGGTGTTGCTAATTTCATATCAATGTAAGATGATGAAAATTACATACCCCGTATGTTATATATGTTTGAATTCCATGATTTCTAGGCTCACCCCCTAAGGTATATCCCTAGTAAAATCATGGCATTATTTCAGTGTCTGAGCCTGTGATATGGAACTAATGTACCTACCTCATAAATTTGTCATCAATAAATATAACAGCATCTGTAAAAAGAGACTTTTCAATTATTTTTTGTGTGCTATTATTTTTCAAAAATTTATCTGTGCCTGTAAGGATGGCTTGAAGGTAAAACAACCAATTATATAGGGGTTCTAATATATGACACAAAGATACAAAATAATATGTTTCTCATTGGGCATGAATGATTATGAAACATGAATATTGATGGATCATAAGGACTCAGGTTTGGACAGGTGGAAGACACAGTGAGAATTTTGGAATTGTGCTGCCCACCATGACAAAGTCCTCACATAATGGAAGCCTCATTTTAATACTCTGGGAATGTTGCCCAGCACATATACATTCACACACACAGGCTTCCTTATAACATTCTTTTTGTTGAACAAAGGCTGCAAGGGGATTTTCCACTGCACATTCTCTTTAGTTTTCACCTATTACAACACAGTATGTCAGTTTCTTGGCAGATCAATTAAAGAGTCCCTGGGAAGCTCTTTCTATACCATGTGTGGTCTTATATTGGAACATTTGCTGAGTGGCACACAGGTCAAAAAACTGAGGACCAATAGTGAGAATAAATAGCTTTGGGATGGCTGACAGTGATGTATACACTTTTGAGTTTTGGTATAATTTTTTGTTCATGGTTTTAAGATAAACCAGCTAATAAGTTAAGTGAGAGGTTTCAGAAAAGAATAAACTGTGGACTAAGAACTTATGCATTCATTAAGGACTTTTTTAATCACAGCAGCTATCTCATGTCTGTATATGTAATACTATTTTAACAAGATTAAAATGATGATCCTATAGAATAAAAGCCTAATTTGCTAAGTGTTTGGTCGTCCATTCAACCAATCAAAGCATAATATGCTAATGATATGCTATGACTGCTCAACCACTCACTATGATGTGCACTGACCACCAAAAGGCAGAGTCTCCAACCTGTAGGTTAGCTTGCTGCTGGGGTCTGGCCCATTTGGACTGAGTGAGATAGGCTGGATACACCCTGGAGTCCTCCTGTGGTCCCTCCCTGGATGGCCAACCTCCTGTGTCCCTCCCCAGCCCCAATAGTGCACCAATGGGGTCCCTTGGCCTGGCCTGCACCCTCTTGAAATCTGGGACCCCTCAGGGGATGTCAGAGAGCCAATTTTGATCCGATCCCACAGGCCAGACAGAGGGACCTCACTGGTGCACAAATTCATGCACCGTGCCTCTAGTTGGATATAAAAGTGAAGTAGTATAAAATTAAAGCTGTTGCCTGGCTGGCATTGCTCAATGGTTCAGTGTCCATCTATGAACTTGGAGGTCATGGTTGGATTCCCAGTCAGACCACATGCCCAGGTTGTGGGCTCTGTCCCCAGTGTGGGGCATGTAGCAGGCAGCTGATCAATGAATGATTCTCTCTCATCATTGATGTTTGCATCTCTCACGCCCTCTCCATTTCTCTCTGAAATCAATCAATATATAGATAGATGATATAGATAGGTATAGGTATAGGTATAGGTATAGGTATAGGTATAGGTATAGGTATAGGTATAAATATACTAGTAGATAGAGATAGATGGAGGTAGAGATAGAGATAGAGATAGAGAGATAGAGATATAGAGAGATATATAGAGAGAGATGTATATATGTAAAATGAAAAGCTGTTATATTCATAGCATGTTGTGACAACTAAGTAAAGACATGTTTGCCTATATTATCTGTTTAAAACAATAGGTTTTATCTCATTAAGTTGTATAATATTGTGGGCCATATTAACACTTTCAAAATGAGAATTTAACAACATTAATCAACCTTTACGCACACAAGAATATAAATATCTAAAGAATTAATACATTGCCTTTTATTTATAGTTTCCTAGAATAAATAGATCATCCTATATAATAAAAGCCTAACATGCAAATTGTCCCCTTGGGCACTCATTTGACTGGGAGTTCGACCAGGAGACTGGGGGTTCAACCACTCACTATGATGTGGGGCTGCAACCTCTCACTGGCTACCTGGGGGCAGGGGTGACAGGGATGGAGGTATGGTGGGAATGCGGGGTTCCACCAAGCTCACTCTCACTCCAACCTGCTACCCTTCCCCAGGGCACAATGGCTCACATGCTGGGGAAGTCCCTGAGCTCAGGTGCTGGGCACCTGCGAGGAGCCCACCCCGCACCCATGCGGTGTCTTCTGGGTGAGCTGGGCCACAGCCACCTGGACAACAAGGGCTGGCCGGGCTCCCCATGGTTTCATGCAAGAGCCGGTCTGCGAGGCCAGCTGGGAGAGCGCACACTGCTCACCTGGCCTCCCTGTGGCACCTCCGTGAGGCCCATGCTAAGCCCTGGCATGTGGGGTCCGGCCATACGCATTGCATCTCTGCATGGGGACTTGGGCACCATGACTCAGGTGGAGGGGGGCACGCAGGGGCCTGGGGGCCCAGGTGCTTCCCAGGGCCCAGAGATCAGCTGGGACCTGCCTTTCCATGCCAGACACTTGCACTTCAATTGCCAGCCAGGCCTAGGGACAACGCCTGTGCACAATTTCGTGCACTAGGCCTCTAGTTATTGTATAATCATTGTATGCCTGTTTCTACTTAAACATGACAAAGGAGCTTGCTGTTTAGGAAACATTTCATGGTCAAGTTCTTAGAATGTCATGGTCAAGTTCTGCAAAGAAGAGAAATAGTATTTATTTAATGGACAAACATATATTCCCATATATTTAAATGAAAATGGATACTATCAGTGAAATAAAGTTACAAAAAAATAGCTGTACATTTAAAATGAGAATTTTAAAGAGCATTGTTAAAAAATACTTCAAATGGGGCTCTTTAAGAGTCAAGACCACCCGGCAAAGACTCTGTTCGGCCTTAGCTTGAGAAAGGCGAGTTAACCAGAGTCTGGCCCTCCCTAATGTGGAACCCAAAGCAAGTCACCCACATCACTTTGAGATGTATGTTCCTAATAATTAAGTAATTATTCCTTACTTATCTTCCTTATGGGGTATGCTTTGAAGTTTAAATGTTATAAAGTTCATGGAAGTAACTAGTAGAGTGCCTTATACATAGTAGATGCTCAATATATATTTTCTATTTTCACAACTAGCAAGCTTTTTTATTCAGGTGATCTTATTCAGTTGTCTGGCCATTATATTAGACTTGAAATGAGAAAGTCTACATGACCTCTGAGGTCTCTCTCAGTTCAATGATAAAGTCCCAATTCATATTACTTAACTACACAGAATATTCCACTAATAGTCTTCACTTAATTTATTGGTAAAATGTATGTGGTTCTCTCTGTGTGTGAATATGTTCACACTAATGTATTTCAAATAATAGTACCAGGTAAAATTAGAAGTAATAATCCTGATACAAATAGTTTATTGTCTTTTATGTTATAAATCAACAGAGAGGCTTATAAGGGAAAATAAACCCGATTGTCTGATATCATAGAGTAGAATTTCTAGGAAAATATTTTCATATTATTGAGTTGCAACAAATTTCCATATCTTATTTAGAAACAAACACCATAATTTTGGACCATTAGTCTAGATCAATGGTTCCCAACATGGGGCACATGCCCCACAGGGGGGCAATTTGATTTTTAAGGGAGGCAATTCAAGAATGAGTTATTAACAGTTAATTTTTTGCATTTTTTATGGTTCTAGGGGCTTCATATACAGTATATAAATGTATATTGTGACATATTTGTGCATTTCAGTTTTCTGTTGTATGTTTTGAAACTTTATTTGCTATTTTTCATATCGCTTCATACTATTTTTTAAACAATTTCTTAGTGATATCTTTCTCAGTATGTTAACTGTCCTTTTGTTCTTTTATTTTTCTCTTTCATGGTGCCATGATCTTTGGAAGCTTGTTTAGACCAAGTCAATGGCCCTTTAGGCTTCCTACACGTGGATAGGAGTTCATTTTTTGAATAATAAGAATTACATGTCACGGGGTTGGGGGGAGGCGCGGGGAGGCAATCAGGATTTCAGAGATGCTTAGGTGAGGAATGGCCAAAAAAAGTTTGGGAACCACTGGTCTAGGTCCTCAGATAAGCAGAGGCCAGAAAGAGATTAATGTCAAAGGAATTTATTAGGAGAAATACCTGTGTGAAAGAAACTAGGGAGGGGGCCTTCAGATCATGCAATAGAATTCTAACCCCAAGCAAGGGAGGAAAACAACAGCATTGTAGATTACCTTTCATGCAAAGGAAGCTTCTTCCAAGTTAGGAAATCCCTGGGCTAAATTCTGCTTACAAAGTAGTCTTTAATCTCCTAGAATGAGTATTTGAGAATCTCCAGGGCACTTTGTTATGGGAGTTATGGCCTTACACAAACACGGTAATGGATTGCCAAGGTATCAACCAAGACCCGTGGTCAACTGTGCTCTTCGCAGGAATTCTGCTATTGTGCTGGCATGCCTGCCAACCTATTGTCACTGATTTCCTGGTCTCTCTCATTGGTGGCAAAATGTCCCTAGGGTCTCAGAGCACTCATGAAGTCAGAGACTGGCCTGTGTCACTCTGCGTGTGTCATAAAAACTCGGCAGATCTTTGTGAAAACTCCAATTGCCCACTGGCATCACAGGAATAAGATGCATGCTGCCTCAAACCTAATTCAAGCAGCAGAGACTGTCCCTAAAAGTTTCTATTTCTAAAGGTATTACGATTAAGATATTTTTCCATGAAAACATCAGCAGTAATTTAGTCTATCCTCTCACTATAGCAAAAAAAGGGGGAAAAAAAATCAGAACTACCTTCCCCATCTTTTGAATAGCTCTGGATATTCTGTTTATGATATTTAATATTATGCCACTTCACTTATATATGTGACCTTCAGTTAATATCCAACAGTCAAAAATCCTACACTGACTCACTTTAGCAGCTGCATTTTCACACACTCTAGCAGGAAAATTACTCGAAAGGTGTATACGGCCCAGTGCCAGCCCTCCAGATGCTTCCCTCTGGCGTATTGACTCTACGGATCTACCGAACATCTTCAAATCTGTTTTTTTTCTTGTTTTCTTCCCCAATCTTAATATTTTATATAGAACATATTTAAAATTAATTTCCCCCAAGAAAATTAATTTCCCATTTCTTTTCTAACTGATTGCATTTTAAAAAGGCAAATATTTGATATAATTGAACTAGAAACATTTAGGCAGTTGATTAAACTTAGATATGGCTATAACTTATAAATTTAATATTATCACAGTATATTCATAAGAAGAATAGCATACTTTTTTCAGCTGGAATTTTTTCCATTGTCAGTTTATTTTAATTATGTACTTTATTGTAGACAATATCTGCAAGTACAGGGTGCCCTCAAAATATACACACACTGAATAATTATTAATTGCAATGGGTTAAATCTGAAAAGAAAGAAATATCAATTGAGCTATCAGCTGTTAAAGTTTGTATACATTTTTTGGGACACTCTGTAATATTTTATTCAGAGAACTAAAGAGAAGAAGGCATAAATAATAAAACATAATGGAATAAGCCAATATATCTTTTTATGTTAGAATATTTTCTTTCCTCTGTGTCTTATTTTTTTTCTTGCTTTGGTCCTTGGACTTTGGAAATCTTTTTAGTGAATTGACCTAAAATCCATGCAAATGTCATGTAAGCCTTGCTTTAATTTTGTGTAAAACAATGTCTATACACAGTGAATTGGCAAAAATTACTATATCATAACTCTGGCTATAAGAGAACAATATTAGCTAATCCATTATAGCAGTCTCAGAAAGTCACAATCTTTTAAATATTAACTTCTTAGTAACCTGGCATCAGAGAAAAATTCCACAGTGTAATGAAAATAATTACTTATTACACATTTAAAGGCCAATCGTTTATAGCTAATACAAAATAACTAATCAAATTCTAGAGAGGCACAATATAAGATTAATTACAATACTCAGAATAATGGCACAACCCATTCATGCTTTTCTAAAAACCAAGTCAAAAATAGAACACACAAATAACAATAAGCTCCTTAAATATAGACTTCTATGAAACATTAAATACAAACTAGACAGAAAATGAAAGCACGGTTGGTTTCATTGATTTCAGCCTTGTAGACTGATTTGTATTAACTTCTCTTTTCCTCCTGCCTTCTCACTGGTGCTTGTTTGCATGGGTGGTTTACAATTCATCGTTACATTCACTGAAGCATATGGTTCCTTCTACATGCATACAATGAAATGCGTGTTTAGGGATGATGTAGCTAAATATGGGCCTCTCCTTACTAACAGGGTATTATTTTCAGAAATCTCTGAGGCCCCAGCTGCAGCCACCTCTCTCACAGATCATCAACACTGTCAAATACATTTAGGAGGACAGTCAAATGGGTATAGGCAATTTCAGCAGCATAGATAGAGGGTTTTTTTTCTGTATTTTTAACTGTTAGAAAAAAACCCTGCAGGTTATTTCAGTAGTGAAGAAAGCCCCAATGTTATATATTCATCATTTTCTCACTTTTCTGGGTTAAATATGCCACAGAGAAGAAATATGATTCTACATATTTCATCTTATAACACTCAGTGTGGGAAAGGTATTAAACTTAACCTATGAAAAGAATAAGAATTGTATAGTGGGTATGTAAATATTGCCCAATTCAGTGCTGAATACAAGAGACATGCATAAAAGGATGTAATTCTGTAACATTGTATATGAAGTCACAGACAAGGTGATATTAGGTACCGGGAGCCAGTCCATACTTGCTGTTTCAAGGGACCTGGCATATATGGAATACTGTTCTTAATATGTTTGCTCACCTTCTTGGCACTATGTGTTTTAACCAAGGTCTCTGAGAAAGGTTGTTTCCCCAGGTAGGGATTTTCCCCTGAAGTTAGGGAGGGAATAAAACCTCTTAACTAAGTGCCAGGTGGGTAATTAATCACTTTAACTACAAACAATCATGCTTAAGCTACATAATCTTTACTCCCTGGAATGGAGATAAGAAATGCCCTAACCTTTGAAATAGAGATTGATAGGATTGGAATCAACTGGTATAAATACAGATGTAATAAGACAGAACTTGCCGAAACCGGTTTGGCTCAGTGGATAGAGCGTCGGCCTGCGGACTGAAAGGTCCCAGGTTCGATTCCGGTCAAGGGCATGTACCAGGGTTGCGGGCATATCCCCAGTGGGGGATGTGCAGGAGGCAGCTGATCGATGTTTCTCTCTCATTGATGTTTCTAACTCTCTATCTCTCTCCCTTCCTCTCTGTAAAAAATCAATAAAATATATTTAAAAAAAAAAAATAAGGCAGAACTTAGAATACAGAACCAAAGGAGACAGAACCTACACACAGAACCTACACAGAACCTACAGACAGAAGAACTTCGCTGGAGAGAACACGGCAAAAGATCCTGGACTGAACCTGACTACAGAAACTGGCAAAAGAACCTGACTAGAACCTGGTGACTGAACCTGGCTGGAGAACCTAGCGAGGGAACATGGCTACAGAACCTGGCTGGAGAACCTGGAGAACCTAGCGAGGGAACATGGACACAGAACCTGGCTGGAGATCTGAAGCAGAACCTCTCTGGAGATCCAGACCAGAACTTGGCTGGAGATCCTGGCTGGAGATCCTGGCTAGGCTGCTGATCAACTGAACACTGTCTCTGTGTCATTCCTTCTTCACCGACTCCGTCCACACCTTTGGGGACCCCTGGACCCGCTGGGGATGGACCCCAGCATCTGGCACCTGAACAGGGACCTCTAGGTAAGCGCCCCGCACTCGGGACGGATAGGACTCCACCATAGGAAGAGGGTGGATAGTCTTCGCCGACTCCGTCCACACCTTTGGGAACCCCAGGAATAGGATTCCCCTAGGTAAGCCCCCCCCTATTGAGAACCCCACACTCGGGACGGATAGGACTCCAACAGGGTACTGCAGACCCCCCTATAGAGGATAAGTAGGGTAAGAAGGTAGATAGTACAGAACTTAGATTGAGAAGATGTGTCATACTGAGTCCAAAGAAAGAAGACTCTGTATTGATTCTTAGATTGAGAAGATGTGCCCTACTGAGTCCAAAGAAAGAAGACTCTGTATTGATCTTTAGATTAAGAAGATGTGCCATACCGAATTTAAAGAAATAAGACTCTGTATTGATCTTTTAACACATATGCTTGCTAGCAGAGGAATTAAGGTTACTCCCAGTCAGACAGAACGTTTTATACAAGAAGTATGTCCATGCTTTTCTGAGGAAGGAAAGGTAAATGTAAAGGCATGGGAGGAGGTAGGCCCAAGGAGCCTTATCCTTAACCCCACTGCAGCCTTTCCACCCCGGGAAAGTGCAGGATTGGCAAGCTCTCCCTGGGGTGATAGATCAGGACTCAGGTAATAGCGGAAAGCGCCAATCCTACTCTTAAAATGGATACAAGAGAGCATTTCGGGGTTTTCTTTTTAATGCCCGCTTTTAAAAAATAAAAAAGGGGGAATTTGCCGGGAGCCGGTCCATACTTGCTGTTTCAAGGGACCTGGCATATATGGCATACTGTTCTTAATATGTTTGCTCACCTTCTTGGCACTATGTGTTTTAACCAAGGTCTCTGAGAAAGGTTGTTTCCCCAGGTAGGGATTTTCCCCTGAAGTTAGGGAGGGAATAAAACCTCTTAACTAAGTGCCAGGTGGGTAATTAATCACTTTAACTACAAACAATCATGCTTAAGCTACATAATCTTTACTCCCTGGAATGGAGATAAGAAACGCCCTAACCTTTGAAATAGAGATTGATAGGATTGGAATCAACTGGTATAAATACAGATGTAATAAGACAGAACTTAGAATACAGAACCAAAGGAGACAGAACCTACACACAGAACCTACAGACAGAAGAACTTCGCTGGAGAGAACATGGCAAAAGATCCTGGACTGAACCTGACTACAGAAACTGGCAAAAAAACCTGACTAGAACCTGGTGACTGAACCTGGCTGGAGAACCTGGACAGAACCTGGCTGGAGAACCTGGAGAACCTAGCAAGAGAACATGGACACAGACCCTGGCTGGAGATCTGAAGCAGAACCTCTCTGGAGATCCAGACCAGAACTTGGCTGGAGATCCTGGCTGGAGATCCTGGCTAGGCTGCTGATCAACTGAACACTGTCTCTGTGTCATTCCTTCTTCACCGACTCCGTCCACACCTTTGGGGACCCCTGGACCCGCTGGGGTTGGACCCCGGCAATTAGGAAAGTCTAAGCAAAACTAAAACACGAGTTACAATTTTGTTATCAGGAAAAGTGAAAGCATGAAATAAGGCATCATTCACTATGAAAATGAAAGCCATTTTCTAAGGTAATCAGTATGACTTAAAATTGAATACAATAATTTAAATTATCTGGGTCAAAGAATGTAGCAGCAACATTAATTTCAGTAGTTTCAAGGGAAAATAGAAACATTCTTTAAATTGAGTCATACTGTTACTTGCTGTGACAGTGACTGTGTTTATAGTTGTATGGATTTTCATGAATGAAGACAGTCATGTAACCTCCAGCTCAATTAGGATATAGAACAGTTGGAACTACACTCTCTTCAACCCCCAGCCATGTCCTCCTGCTCCTTCCCTACTGTTCCAGTCCCTGGCAGACACCAATCTGTTTTCTATCTCTATAATTGTTCCTTTTCCTGAATGTCATGTAAATGGAACCATACAGTTTGTGGCCTTTTGAACTGGGTTTCTTTTACTTAATGTACATGATGCCATGACATTCACTCATGCTATTTCCTGCCAATATTTATCACTGGGAAACTGATCTCATATAAATGGATTCCATAAATTAGCTCAGAAATTATTATTCTATTCCCGCACGGGTGGAGAACGTATGGCCTGCAGGCCATCGAAGGCCCGCAAAATCAATCAGTCTGGCCCTGCCAAGGCATTAGGGGTGAGTTAATTCAATGTTTGACCAAATACAGCAGGCTAATTTTTAAGTTGATTATTTTGTATGGCCCGTGAATGATGTTATAAATATCCAAATGGCCCTTGGCAGAAAAAAATAGGTTCCCCACCCCTGTTCTATAGGAGGGAGACTGAGCAAGTGAGACTGTATTTTTAATAAATTGCCTCACATTATTTGATGCTAGGAGGCTGTGGAATATAGTTGGAAGCCCTAAACTAAGAAAGGGTAATCACTCCCAAAACAAACTCAGTAAGATTATTTGCCAGGAGAGTTAAAGGGATAGAGACATAAGGCTCCTGGCACTCTACCCATTCCTAAAGGTAACAGGACCTTGAGGGAGCATGTATCCTAGTTTTATGAGTAGAAGTCTGATGCATTAATATCACACCCTAATCAAGGACCGAGGGCGGATCATTGAATCATAGCTGACATTTTGCAAAACATGATTGCCTCCGCGAAAAGGCAGAGTGTATTGATTATTAAAAAAAAAAATAGGATTGCCTGTAATTAGAGAAGTAAAGGAGGCATATTAGAATTATTTTACTTGTGATAAACCAGCTATATAAAATATATAAGCTCTTTCCACTCTGTGGGGACACCATAGGAACGTGGCCATCTGTAAGTCAGGAAGTTGGTTCTTACCAGAACTCAAATCTGCCAGGGCTTAACCTTGGACCTCTAGTGTCCAGAACTGTGAGTGCTTGTTGCTTAAGCCACGCAGTCTACGGTAGTTTGTTACAGATGCCAGAGCAGAGTCAGACTCTGGTGTTACCCCCATTGACACAGGAGTGGGCTGAATCTGACAGAATCTGGGTGGTTTGTCTAAGGGTATAATTCCAATAATGGTGGATTTAAAACTCAACTCCAACTTGTCTGTCTCTAAATCTGCACTTATCTCTACCTGACAATGTTCCCAGAGTTCCAAGTACCAGCTTGGGTATGTTTGATCTCAAGGAGTTTATAATCTAGCAGAGGTAATAAGGTTGTACCGATTATGAAAAATATATATAACATTTCAGCTCTTGTATCTGGGACGTTCAGGATTAGGTTGGCAACAGACCTCGAGATTCAAATATTTATATGTATTATCTCTGTCCCTACTCCTTGCCCCATGTTGTGGGTTGAATTGTGCCCCCCATTTTCTTAAAGGGAAGAGATGTTGAAGTCCATAGCCCCTCATCATGTGAGCTTCCTTGGAAATAGAGTCACTTCAGGTCTAATGAGCTAAGGCAGGGTCATTCTGACATAGAATGAGTCCCTATTTCAGTATGACTGGTGTCCTTATAAGAAGACGGCCGTGTGAAGACAGATGCACACGGAGAGTATTATGTGATAATGAAGGCAGAGATGGAGTTATGCAGCTGCAAGCAAAGGGATGCCAGAGGTTGCTAGGAAACTAGGAGGTAGGAAGAGACAAGGAAGGATTCCCCTCTAGGTTTCACAGAAAGCATAGTATTGAAAGCACCAATTTCAGACTTCTAGTCCTCAGAACTGTAAGAAAGTAAATGTATCTTGTTTCAAACCCCCACTGTGTGGTACTTGTCACAGCAATCATAAGAAACTAATGCATAGGTCTCAACACAAATGACTGGAGTATTTTTCTATCTTCATTAACTTTATCCTGATGCACTGCAAATTAGTTTCCTTCGGCACCAGAGGGAGGAGGAGGCAGGAGGCATGGGCACAGAATGTTCAAGGTTTATATTTGTATCACCTCGTTGTTTTGTTTTTTTTTGTTTTGTTTTGTTTTTGTTTTGTTTTTTGTTTTTTTGCTTGTTTTTGGTTTTGGTTTGGTATTGTGGTCCCCAGAGAAGTGAGAATTTCCCGCATCCAGGCTTTGTATATAAAAAGGGAAGTGCCATGATTGTCCAATCAGTGTGACTGTGGTGAAAGCTATTATCTGCGTGACTGGCACATTTGCTGTCCCCTGGGACAAGAAGGGGAGGAAGGTGTAGTACTTTACAACCTCTCTAAAACCACACGCAGTAAAGGTGTGCCGCGATGAGGATACATTTTCAGTGAGACTTATGAAAAGTTGAATTCTTGGTTTAGAAGGCTTACTGGACAATCAAAGTGGAGATATACTGTATAACCAGATATATAGATGATAGAAGATTAGGTAGAGATAGAGATAGAGATAGAGATAGAGATAGAGATAGAGATAGAGATAGAGATAGATAGAGATAGAGATAGAGACAGAGACAGAGATAGAGATAGAGATACAGATACAGATACAGATACAGATACAGATACAGATACAGATACAGATACAGATACAGATACAGATACAGATACAGATAGAGAGAGAGATACATAAACACAACTGTGGGGCAAATGCATTTTTACACAAATTCTAGGATACTGTATACACATTTCTTTACTGTTATGATATCTCAAGAGTGAATGATCAAATGTACATTTTAAAGATAAACCTAATTAAAGCATGAAATGAGGATCTCCTTTTATGCTGGGAGCAGAGCCTAGGGACTGCATGTTTCGAAGTCAGAAAGGGACTTGGATTCTCATCCCGGTTCTGCTCCTTGCTCCCTGCGTGATCTTCGATGGCTAATTTGTCCTCTTGGAACTTCAGTTTCTTCTCCATGGGAGTGGTCCTCGGGGAGAGTAAATAATCTACACAACCCATTTAGCAGAGTACCTGGAATTTTTAGTAAGTGCTCAGCGAATGTCAGCTAAATGTTTTACAATTTTAATTTTTCCATTTTCAGATGAGGCAATTGCTGCCAACAAGACTATGTTCTTATTTTCCCAGCGGCGTGTGTCTGAAATCAGAACACAGAAGTGAGGAGACACCCCGAGGGGTGGGGCTGTGTGGGGAGTTCTCAGGTTTGGAATGCTGCCATGAGCACTGCCACTGAGGGTGATGTGATAGGCTGTCTCATAACTTTTAGAAGTTTGGTTAGTCACAGTTGAGATCATCCTTGGTAGACTTAGAGAGCTGAATCTTGTAAAGGACAGTTTCATGTCAGACTAAGCCCTGTTACTCAAGCTCAGTGTCAGTAGCCGTTGTAGAAATCGAAACTTAAGTAACTTGTATACTCTGCTGACTCCAAAAAACTCCCAGCGGCTAAGAAGTGATAGTCTTCACTTAAACTACCTGCTCGCCCTGGGCGTCAGAATGCAGAAGCAAAAGGCAAAACAAACAAACAAACAACAACAACAACAACAACAAAATGCAAAACTTCTTTGAATTTCCAGAGTGGAATATGGCTTATTTCCCCCAAACCTTTAAGTCTGTATATCTAAAGCTTCTCTCATTTGCTTTTTTATGTAAAGTGTCAATATATTTTCTATACAGCTTAAACTGTTGATGACCCTACTGACTACAAAACAATACTAGCAAGGCATGCACATGTTTATAATTATGATAAACTCATCAATGTTAAGGGCACATGGATTCATTACTCTTCATGTTTCCACATGGAGAAATTTTCTTCAGATACTTTCTCTTTCCCCTTACACATTGCTCTAAATATTGTAGAGACACCTGTAATTTGGGTTCTTAGGTCTAGTTTTTGTTTAGGTTTAATTTTCTTAACTTGAGAGTACACTTGGAAAAGACATAAATTTGATCTCATGTATAATTATCCATTTGCTTAATTTTGTAATGCTATACATTTGTTAATTGTATGTTTCTATTCGATTTAAAATGCAGCCATTTATATCTTCCCAATAAGAAGCTCCATTGTAAATCAAAGTAAGCTGAAATGATGTCAGATTTATTTCTGAAGATATTATAAATATATACATGGTATACATTTATAGGAAATCAACTGCTTCTCAATTTAATTTTATCCCTTCTTTACCTCCTTTTTTCATTTTTAATCTTCACCATGTCATCATTTATACCACTTAAAGTCTGGCACACACATTAAAAAAAGACTTGGGGGAAAAAAACAAAACAAGTAGAATAAAAATAACATGTCTAACTGAATAGATGGATTTTTAAACTAGGCTGATTGAAAATCTCAGTTCCAACATTTCTTACTGAAATTGTAGCCAACTTTCCTAATTCCCTACAGTAATTTGTTTTAATAATTGAGTTAATCTGTGTTCACTTAGAAGAGTGTGTGAGATATAGTAAGTGCTAAATAAGTGGTTACTCTTACTTAATTGGAACCAAGAAATGTAAGAAGATGGGTTTAATTTTGAAAATTATCGTAATTATGTTATGAATCATTAATTCACACAGTACACCATTTGCATAAATAATCAGGGTAACACATAACAATTAATTTAGAAAATGTCTTACCTAAGTATAAAGAACAGTTTCCTAAATATTAAAAATAGGTGTGAGTCAATGCGATACCATTAATCATCCATTTAAAATGGCTGAAATGTTAGCCATTAACAATATCAAGGGTTGATGAGTTTGTGAAACTTTCAGGACTTTCACAAACTGCTGGTGGGATTATCAAATTGTTCAATCATGTTGGAAAACTGCTTTTCCATTTCTATAAAGTTAGATCTACCCTTATTACATAATACTGCCATTCTACTCCTCGGCGCTTACCAAAAAGGAATGAAAATAGGTATCTACAAACCGATTTGTATATGAAAGTTCATAAACTTTTATTCATAATAATCAAAACTGGAAATAACACAAATGTCCCTCAGTGTGAGAATAGATAAATTGTAATGAAATTCTACAAAGGAAGTATTTTTCAGCAATAATATGATAAACGACTGATACACTCAATATGAATGAATGTCAAAAATAATTTGCTGATGCTGGCAAAATTCTTTTGTACAATTTTATTTCATGTAAATGATATTATAAAACAGGCAAGACCAACCTATAGTGACAGAAAGAAGCTCACTGGTTGCCAGGCCTCAGAATGGGGACCTATGGACTAGAAGTAGAAAGAAAGACATTTTTGAGATAATATAAAAGTCCTATAGTCTAATTGTTGTGGACGGTTACATGGGTCTGTGCATTTTTGACAAAATTAATTGATCCTATAGTTAAAAAGGGTGCACAATGTATCATTTAAACTTCAAAATGAGAAAAAATGTAGAACTATACCAAATATTAAAGATGAACTGAGACATATAAATATTACTTTTTAAATTATTTGCCCAATAACAGGCAAGAACAGAACTGGGTTGGATGAGAGTGCTTCTGACTCAATACAGAAATCATTAGGCAAGGTAAATTAGGGATACCTAAGCCTTCACACACTTTATTAGTAAAAATCACCTGCTCCATAGCACTTTCCAGATATTTCTGAACATGTTTTTAATTTTTTCCAATATTTTAGGAATTGGTCCATATTATGTTCTGTCCCTTGCCTTTCTCAGGCTACCACACTTCCTCCTCGTGATGATGCCTGCAAGATAAACCGCTGTGCCTAGAACAGAGTAGCCATCAGGATAGACATTGCAGGATCCTCTGTGCCTGTGAGGAAAGAATGCTGACTGCGTATCTCTGCCGCTACTTTATTTCAAGCCCATGGCAAACCGTTTTTTAGTTCTACCAGCAAAGAAGAAAATGAGTTCCATTTTCTGTTGAGAAGGCTAAGTAATTAAGGCAGCGGAGTGTTACATGGAGTAACTCCCATGAGCTGGGGAACCCTAGAGGATCCCCAACACAGAGTATTGTGTTTTTCTCCCAAGATCATGAACAAGCTAAGGTATAAAATAAACAGTTAATATCAAGACAAAAAATGTTTCCTTTATTATGGTTAAATCCAGGTAGAAGGACATAGACTAGCATGGAAACAAAACGTACCCTCTAATGCAAAACTAGGCAGACTTAGCCAGGATACCTACTGATGGAGACCGGCACAGTAAACACAGAACACACACTCCATGGGCAAGCTGAACCCCCAGAGGGAAAAAGCATCAGTTATTCATTCCAAGTGTCCAACATACATTTCTTTCCACCACACAACAGACAGAGCAGAGAGAAACAAAAACAAAAACAACAAACAAACAAAACAAAAAACGTGAGACACTGAGAGTGGTAAATCATATTCCTCCTATGGAGAATATTTTCATTTCCCTCCAAGACCTGATCGCCACCCTTTCTCCATCCTGAGGAATAATTAAGACACTAAATGTATGGACTAAATCAACAGGATTCCTTGACCTCTGGACTTACCAAGTTTGGCTAATGGGGGAATTGGCAGGAGATAGAAGGGCTGGTTTAAGGTCAGGCTGGCCAGTGGCTTTGTTTCTCTACAGAGGTCTAAAGTTCTTATCTGTCACTTTTTCTAAAGCCCCAGATCCAGATCTTTCTTTGGGTTAAACCATATTTTACCTCTGAACCCTTCTTTCCTTGGAATAGTAACATCTCTCATGATCTGCCCTAACCCTGGCCACCAACGTAAATAATAATCCCTTCTTTAAACTGTAGAGTGCCATCTGTCATTTTGTTTGTTTTACCAGTTTCCGTATGAAAATGCAGTTTGTTCCTCAAGGTTCTCCTCATGACAACACAGTCAAATCCTATCCTCCAGGCCCTCTCAGGAGCCTCTGCTGATTCATATCACCAAGAAAAATTTAGACAGCACCACCACTAGCAAACAGTAGAAATTTGAGTATTTGATGGAACAAAATCAGAAGCTAATGGAAACTAGGCTGTAAGTATGAATAGGTCATTAAGTCTTTGGTACCAAATAAAGAAAATTGGAAGTTCTTTTTAAAAGCCAGTTTGGTTTCAGCCAGCATGGCTCAGTGGTTGAGCATCGACATGACATCTGAGCCCCCAAATGTGATATTGCAAATCAGAAGATGCCTTAATCAATAAGCCAAATTTATTTGGGGTCCTGTTCATTTTCGCTAGCGCTAGCAGGCCCAGAGGGACTCTTGCTTCTCAAATACTGGGGCCCAATATGGTGGAAGTCTCCCTTATTTATATGTTTTTTAGCTCTTTGTCTCCCAGTTTCAGAATGAGACTTCCAGACCTTCTGAAAAAAAGGCCTGTGTGCTGGGAAGGGGCCGTGAGACCATATCTCAAGGCCTGGCCTGGCGCCAGCACTGACAGCTCTGTCTGGGGCATGGTTTACGGCCTCTCTGGAATGGGGAGCAGTCTTATTTTCCCTATTATTTAAGCAAGCAAACGTTTAAGAAGCCAGAATAGCAGGGTTAAAATTTTAAACAGCAGTTTTTACCCACGATGGAGGTTACTATGCTTCACCAGGTGGTCACGGTTTGATTCCCGTCAGGGCACATGCCTGGGTTGCTGGCTCAATCCTCAATAGGGAGCATGAAGGAGGCAGCCTCTCAATGATTCTCTCTCATCATTGATATTTCTACCTCTCTCTCCCTCTTCCTTCCTCACTGAAGCCAATAAAAATATATGTTAAAAAATCTATACATATAAAAGCCAAGTGATGGAACAGCGGAACTACTAGAACAACCGGTTGACCAGTCACTATGATGCGCACTGACCACCAGGGGGCAGACGCTTAGCGCAGGAGCTGCCCCCTGGTGGTCAGTGAGCTCCCACAGTGGGAGTGCAACTCAGCTGACCAGGATGAACGGCTACTTCCGCAGCGGGCTGATCCCCGCAGGTCATGCCCCCCACCAGTGCAAGAATCCATGTACTGGGCCTCTAGTAATATAATGAAAGCCTGTTTGGTCTTCTTACAATTGGTCTGTAGCCATGATAGTTGATAACTGATGAAACGTGGAATTCCTGAGATAGACTTCTCCTCATGTGTTCTTGTGTGAGGAAGATGAAGAATAAATTCGTAGACTGACAGATTTCTTTAATAAAAATGTAGAAGTTTATTGGAAGCAGATACAAACTCCATTTGGGAGGGGCCCACAAATAGGAAAATTCTGCTCTCTCTCTTTCTCTCTCTCTAATGGGAAAAATTTAAAAAATCCTCTCTCATGCCCCTTTATATATCCTGCAGCTCTTTGTTTCAACCTGACCCTTCCTAATCGGACCTTTCATTAATTTAGGACCCCCATGCTCTCCTCATTGGTTATTTTGTTACATTAGTATCAGTTTCAAAGTCCACTGGTGTTCCTCTCTTTTTCTCCCCCTTATCTTGTTACATCTCTCTATCTCCTGTGAAAATTTGTTTTCCCCTTTCTGCCAATTGTCAGCATCCCCCCTTATCCTGTGGCCTTTTTCTAGCCTTTGTACAAGTAAGATAAACATGTTGGCATCTCCAAGCTGCTCAGGTCATGGCTGCTTTTGATCTACCTTATAAATGCTGTAATTGCTCAGGACAGGGATACCTATGTCCTTCACATATGTATTTCTCCCCCCACGGACCTTCTTTATTTCCAAGACTCCCTAAACATGCCTATTTTGTCCCCAGAATTCCTTTCACTAACAAGAGCTATAGACTGCACCAGGGTTTTCTCGATGCTTTGATTTAGCCAGTGCTGTAAAAAGAAAGCAATGCAACTTTGGAGGACATTCTATATTCACTATTTTCTGGCCCACGGAATGTGAACATCAGTCACGAAACCACAAATTCAACAAGATACACTTCTCCCTGAACCAGTTTATAAAGAATTGCAGCGAAAAGGTCACTTCTTGTGATACTTTGCAGTTCCTCAGTTATGATATCTGATCATTTTAAGATATGCATGCTTCTTATCAGACATTGCTACTTTGAAAAAAAAAATGATATACACAAACAGAAAGCCAATAAAACAAGATCACTTGTCTTTGCTACGCCAATTACAATATGGTTAAAATGATTAAAACTTCTCATCAAACACAGATAAAAGTGAAGACCATTTTTATTCCCCAAATGACATTTTAAGCACTTTGTAAATTTTAAACAACTTTAGACTGTGTCAATTTTCCTACCCTTAAGGCAGTTTCAATTTGAACATTATCAAGTGGCGCAGGTTGTTGTCTCCCTTTTAGACTAAAGTTAAATAAAATTGTTTCATTGCCATATCTACAGCTAAACTGCATGAAACATTAGCATCTGTTCAAAAGCAAAGCTGTCCCTGGGGCCATGCATGGAGAACTCTGCATGTCCCACTGTATCTGAAGTCTTGACTCAGATACAGTGGGACATGCAGAGTTCTCCATGCATGGCCCACTGTATCTGAGTCAAGACTTCAGATCCCCAGAATACCTCTAGAGTAATTTCCCTTGTAGCAGTAGGAAGTCTGGGTCTGAGGAAGCAAGCTCTTAGAAAAAAATTTCAGTTTAATTACAAAGATTAGTTCTTTTCTTTCAAGTCAACATTTAGAGCAGCATTTTTTTTTTCTGTTCTATAATTGCACCCCAAAGTAATTCACTTAGTAGGTGAGAAAGACTGAATGTGTATGTTTATTGAATGAACAAGTTGCCACAAGAGATCAAAGAAGCAGTGTTGTAGAGACTAAATTGAATAATTTTTGCTTAATTTTTAACAATAAAACAGTGTACTGGAGGAATGGGTGGAAGAGATGAATATGTGCTAACAGGAAGTTTAAAAAGAGGTAGAAAGATAGACAACTGGCTGAAATAAAACACCAAAACTGAATCAGAAGAGCAGCTTCTTACCAGTCTGACATTAACTAATAACATAATCTTTGGCAGAGTCCATTTTTGTAGTCTCTACTTCTGATTTCTTATCTACATGAAGAGGAACTGTTCTAAATTATTTCTCACAGCTGCTTAGCATTTACATTCTGTAATTCTACTGGTAAATAAGTTATTAAAAGGCAACATAAACATGATAATAATATATTCTCTATCCTAATCTTCTTTCTTGAATTAAATAACATTATTTTTAATTGGAGGAAGAAAATGTAAATGGGAAAATAAGTTTTATTCTGAAAAAAAATGTGAGGAAAGTAACCATAAATTTTATTCTGAAAAAAATTGGGGAAAGTAACCATCTCTTCATAATATATCCTGAGTATCATTAAAGATTAAATTTAAACATTGTAATGTAATCTTTAAAATATATCATAAAATATAGTTAACTTAAGAGAATTTCTTTGTATAATATTAAAATGATGAAATACATTTTCTTAAGGAGGTTTAAAAGATTCCATATTATTGTAAAAGAAATGTTCTTAGGTCAAAATATATTGGAAAAGAGAGCAAAAGACATGTATCTTATTCTCAGCTCTGCCTTTAATCTCTGTATCTGTTTTTTCATTTGTAAAATCAGTTGGTTGACAGAGATATTCAATGTCCATTTTCACATAAACATTTTATTATTGTAAAGCTTTAAAGTATTTGGATTTAATCATATGATACAATATACCATCAATTACTAGACTTAAAATGGGGATTAAACAAAATCCACTGAAACAGTAAATTGTTTTTTTAACATTCTTATTGTTTTTTCCCCTCCAGATACAAAATAATTCATGCTTAATTTATTACTTCTTTTATGTTTAATCCATTCCAAAATAACAGAAAATAGCTATTCTTCAGGGCATCAAAATTAAGTCTGTTTTCTAGCATTATATTTCTTGATTTTTTTTTTTAATGAATCATTCAAACTATGTTTATCCCAGGCATACTGGAATATTAACAAAGAAACATTCTAAGTAAACACACTATAATTGAGTATAGAAGACAAAAACATTCAAATAACCACCAAGTATTCATTCATGGTTGGTAAATAACATTGCAAAACTAAAAGAAAAATAAGATGGAGGGAGAGATAATAATTTCCACTTGTCTCATTTTTTAATGAACCATGATAATAGAACTACTCATCCTCATTACTGTAGAGCCCACCGACCCACAAACTTATGCAGACATATATACACTCTCACAAAAACCAAGTTGAGGGATAAGAATGATTAACAAAGTCTAAGACAGTTTAATTAATGTGCCAATGTCTCAGCACCACTTCTGAAAGTTAATCAATAGATGGATTCACAGTGAGACTTGTTACTTGATGTTTTCTTTAAAAGGAAAAAAAAAACCCATGAATGTCCACTTTCCTTCTGCTCTACTCTATATCTCTATATTAATTTGTTTGCACCTCAGGTATATGCCCATACTCTCTATAGAGTTTTTCTCGTAGATTATCTGCATTTATTGAATCTGAAGAATTATTTAATGTTTCTTCCCCTTAAAATGAGAATGGGCAAATGGATATAAATTCTAAATAATTCAGTCCTGTTCTTTAAAAAAACAAGTGTCTGAATGTGAAGTTCAAATAATATACATTGTTTTATGTGCATAGCCATATATAATAGATGGCACATGTATATTCCTCAATTCATTTCCGCTTTATAGATAAGATCCTAAGATCCTAAAAGAGGGTATTCTTCTGTAGATAAGAGCCAAGGTTATCCAGCTGATAATTGGCAGGATTGAATCTGTTCATTTTTTTCTCAGTTTGTATTACTTTTTTTCTCTATGTAACAACAACAAATATATAATCAAACAAACAGAATATTCAACTAGAAAAATGAATTAATTTATAGTATTTCCTAATTTTCTTATGTTTAATCAGTATATCCAGAAACTCACTTTTATTGCACACTCAAATGCAAGTGTTTTGTTTCTTGAAATTTTAACTTGTAAACCAAATTTTACAACTTACTTCTTGATTTTCTATAAGGCATCTGACACATGATGACATCCTGACACAGGTGTGATTAACTAAGAGTGCTAGTTACAGAAAAAAGTAATGGGTATATTCTAGCCGTGGATCACATGAAGCTTTTCAAATTACCGTATTTTTCTATGTATAAGGTGCTATTTTTTTTCCCCCTAAAACTGTTAGGCTGAAAATCGAGAGGCGTCTTATACATGGAAATCAGCCAAGGAGGGAGGCTTGGGTACGTAGCTGCCCATACTTTGTCAAATAGGCTTCCTCCAATCACAAGCCTTATTGTTACTGATGTCAGATGATGCCATAATTGGAGGTGGAGGTGGCGGTGGAGAGTGTGCAGATGCAGCAGGGACCAGAGGGTTCTGAGCCCATAAAGATGTCAAAAAAATAAAAGGAAACGTGTGACCATTTGTTACTTTATGAAGAATGATTTAGAGATTAGTGTTCACCACTACTGTGAAGTTTCATGAACTCAGAAAATAATCATATTTAAAAATTGCTAAGTTTGGGGGAAATAGATATTTTTATTTTTTCCCCAAATGTGCAGGTTGGGTATTGGTAATTTCTTAAAGCTTAAACTGTTAGTAAAATAGTTAGTATAAAATAGTAATAAATTAGTTAGTAAAATAATTACCTGTGATATTTTCTCTGAGGCAGGATTTTTCAGCAATAAAATAATTATCTGTTAGTGCTATGACAGTGGAAATGGTTAAGCCTAGGGGAAAGAGCAAATGAATTGTTATCTTTTTGAAAGCTTGGTAGTAATCTTAAAGACATCTCTGTTACTTCAGAACACATCATTGTGTGACATCTGAACACAAAGTGAAAGTCACATTTTACCAGTGCGGCTTTCTTTCAATAAAAACGTAACTATGAAATACTGATTCTATATATCAGTGTTATCCCAGTTGTGTGTGAATTAAGCTTTCAGATGTAGTGGGTGATCATAGTAAAGCCAAAGACCATCAGAAACATACTTGTATTGAAAAGTAATTGGGTGATTGAACTCGGTGAAGCGAGAGAGAATGCTCTGTGGAGGAGCTATGGGAACCCTGAAGGCTTCAATGGAAGGGAGCTGCAATGTTGAAACTAGGCAAGTTACTGTAGACCAGGTGCCAGTGGTTTTATTTAGAACACATGGGTGTGAAAGAGCTGGTTTTAAGAGCTCAAACTTGGAAAATCTATGGTATGCATCCTAAATTAACTTTTGTGGTTTATCTGTCTAAAGGACCAGGGTGGTGTTAAGTTTGCAGGTTGTGGTTTTTGATTGAACCCTCAGTTAACTTGCACAGTCTTGTTGCCAGCAGGCCCACTTCTCACTTTTTTCTACCACCGTCCTCTATCATTCTTTACGCTGAAAGACATCTCATTGTTTTTTCAGGACCTGAAAAATCCAGTTCTGTACTGCACAGCTTATGCGTGTTCATAATCTTGTATCATGTTTCTCAATGGATAATTTTGACCTTCATCAGCACCTGACCTTTTCTCCTTTTTTTTTTTTTTTTTTTTTCATAGAAGCATCATATTTTGAAATATCTGACTAGATCAGCTGTGGGCAAACTACGGCCCGCGGGCCGGATCCGGCCCGTTTGAAATGAATAAAACTAAAAAAAAAAAAGACCGTACCCTTTTATGTAATGATGTTTACTTTGAATTTATGTTAGTTCACACAAACACTCCATCCATGCTTTTGTTCCGGCCCTCGGTCCAGTTTAAGAACCCATTGTGGCCCTCGAGTCAAAAAGTTTGCCCATCCCTGGACTAGATAGTAGTTGCTTGTCTCTAAAACAAGTATTGTTATTTAACTCAAAACCTGGTTCACAGGCCCTGTAATCTACTTTTATCTTTATATCCAAGTGAGGCCATCTGAGTAGTCTTTCCAATGACCTCGGGTGAAGTAGTCTACCACATGCACTATTTTTTCTTTTTCTCCCTATGTTTCCAGACTGAAGGAGTCCATTTTTGCCTGTGTGCACCAAAGCCCAGTAAGACATGAACAGGAGTTTGCAGCCAAGAAAGTAAGGATTTATTAAGGAGGTGGCACCCTGCCCAGAGTCACAGGTAGCTAATGCTTGAAGACGTGGCTCCCCAATAGCTTCCAGGGGCTAGATTATGTGAGGAAAAAATATCATTCATCATGGTGACTAATAGAGTTAGGGTCATGGTCTCTACTGATTGGTTGGTGTTAGGGTAGGGAGTAATTGATCATTATATCTGGTCCTGATGTCAGCCATGGAGTTGCTCTATGCAATTTCACAAGGATTTGTTCTGTGGAATCATTCTGCTTTCCTGGGTCCAGAGCTAAAACACAACTGAGGCCAAGATATTATGTTTCTAAAACTATTAGATGTTGACCATAGCCTCATTGTCCTGAGGGTGTAATGATTAAGCAAGGAAGAGGGAGGTGGGTAAGCCAAGGTGATGGGTGAGGCCAGTTTGAATCCAAGGAAAATAAAATAAATGGCCAGATTAAAGAAAATAAGGTTTCTGCTTTCTATGTGGTTACATCTAAGGATCTAAGACTAGATCTCTTTGAAACATTAGCTCCTAGAAATTTTTTAGGAGGTGTGGCTATTGAGCTTATAGGTTCCAAATAATTATGATATTTATAATTTTTATTGAAGAATGGATGTTAATTTAGCATAAAAACCTGGATTTGAATATCACTCCCTTGGACCTTACTGTTCAAATGTTAGCAGAACCCTGATAAGGTTCTCTCACTGAACTTCAAGTTCCATTTTTCCCAAGAGTTATTTTCTAAGTATCCAATGGTCAAGTCCAAAGTTATATAGGTGCTGATTAGGCTTGTGAGGAAAGGTAATACATACCGCTTGATAAGTGGTAAATCTAAACAGTTTTAGGTGTTTTTATCCCAACCATTTTGTCAGAATGGAAGAGAATTGAATCCTCTATTGAAACATCACACAATCTATAGGATTCAATCTCTAAACATTTTATCTCTTACATATACTATACAAGGAATGTACCTACTGTATAAGTGAATATTTTTTAGTGAATATTTTTAGCTAGTGATGAACCTGTCTTTGCATATAAAATTGAGCATGTTTCATTTAGCAACAGGGAACATTTTAACTAAAGTTTTCTTTAAACAAAAATGGACACAATCATTGCAATGATATATTCATATATTTTACATATGTGCAATTATTTTAGCATTTTCTGTTGTAGTTAGCAGTTTCTATTGCATTTTTCTAAAATGGATTTCAGAGAGGAAGGGAGAGGGAGAGAGAGATAGAAACATCAATGATGAGAGACAATCATTGATTGGCTGCCTCCTGCATGTCCTACACTGGGGATCCAGCTCTCAACCCGGGCATGTGCCCAGGAATCGAACCGTGACCTCCTGGTTCACAGGTCGATGCTTTGCTCAACCACTGAACCACATTGGCTAGGCTGCTTTTGTTTTATACCTGCTGTCCTTTCCGATATTAGCTGACAATTAAATAATCTATACTAATAAAAGGGTAATATGCTAATTAGACTAGGAGACCTTCTGGACGTCCTTCCGAACAAAGCCATGGTGGTGGGGCCGAGGCAAGGTGGTTAGGAGAGATCAGGACAGCAGGGGGCGTGGGCAGTTGGGGGTGATCATGCTGGCGGGGGGGCAGTTGGGGGTGATTAGGGTGGCAGGCAGAGTGGTTAGGGGAGATCAGGCAGGCAGGCAGGTGAGCGGTTAGGAGCCAGCAGTCCCAGATTGCAAGAGGGATGTCCAAAGGAACCCAGATTGGAGAGGGTGCAGGCCAGGCTGAGGGACACCCCCCTTCCCACCGTGTATGAATTTCATTCATCGGGCCACTGGTAATAATATATTTATAAAGCACCTTATCATTATAAATACTTTTATATAGATTGTCATATGTAATGAAAAAATGTTTGCATTGAAAATTAATACTAAATTTGGAGTCTAAATTTAGTTTAAGTGTTTAACTTGAAAATTAAGACTTTATGTGGTCTTAAATTTTTTTATAAAGTCCATATGGGCAAGTTATAGGCAACACCATATTTAATGGCTATGAACTGGTGACATACTATTTTTCTATGCTATTCATCTTCTAGGGTGATTTACTTATTATTATTATTATTTATTATTATTGTTAAATTTACAGAGGGACTGTCAAGATGCATTAACCTAAAGTGAACTAATCAAGCTTTAACATCTATAATTTATATGAAGCGATGCATCTTCTTGAGTATTTTACAGTTTTGCTGTTTAGTACACATTGTCTAATTGTGCCTAACAGATGCAGAAAAGGATGAAGCAAGTGCTGAATACAGAAACCATGTATTATACTAATTGTAATCTAATTTTAAAACTATAGCAAAACCAGATATCTTCACATGGGAAAGTCTGATTTAAACTTGCCTCTTGATCATGTTCTATATTTCAAAGTCACCAATTTTCAACCTATTTCATCTCATGGCACATATACACTAATTACTAAAATGCTGTGACGCACCAAAAAAAATATATTACTTTTTTTGCCGATCTGGAAAAAAAAAAAGGTATATTTTCGATTCATTCACATGGGAAAGCTACTGTTGTGTTGCCTGTTGTCATGTTTTACTTTGACCATCTAAGGGAAAAGAGGTCAGGGCCCCTGACTAAATGGTCAGGTATTGCATGTTTTAAAAATTTTTGTGGAGCACCAGTAAAAATCACTCTTCTACCAAATGGATATAACTACTTGCCTAATACCATTTCAAGGCCTGAGGTCACTGCTAATAAGAACCATATCATTTAGAATAATTTCAGCATGGAAAAAAAAAAACTTTTGTGGAAAAATTTTAAAAGAAATATATCAGATGAAAATTACCCTTTTACTGCAAAGCTGTAATTTTGAGTGCTCATATCTTTTATTCTTCTCCAGCTCTGACAGAATAATCTTCTGATAATATTTTCATAGATTTATAAGCTAGTTCTGAGCAAAATCATTTTTGTAATTCAGATTCATTATCGTTTAAACCCTTGCAGCCTTTAATTATAATGCTTTTTTTCTAGTAAAATTTGCGTTTTTCTATTTTGTTTCCATTTCATTACAATTTTGAAATATCAAATTTAGGTAAGCCTTTATTTTGATGAATATTAACTGGGAAATATTTTCACATTTAAATAAAAATCAGGTACTTTGGAAACAACAGTAAAACCTGTTTTACTGAGCCTGCATTAAATATAATTTCTGCTTGATAATTTTATATACTAGTATGTTCTAAGATTTTGTCCAGCTAGTTTGGCACAGTGGATAGAGTGTCAGCCTGCAGACTGACAGGTCCTGGGTTTGATTTCAGTCAAGGGCACATGCCCGGGTTGTGGGCTGGATCCCCAGTAGGGGGCGTGCAGGAGGCAGGCAATCAATAATTCTCTCTCATCATTGATGTTTCTAACTCTCTCTCCCTTCCTCTCTGAAATTAATAAAAAATATATTTTAAAAAAAGTTTATAAAATTTTGATTTGGAAAACTATAAAATTTACTAACAATATCAAGTTTATATAACAAAATATTTTGATATTTAAATATGGTATTGTGTTTTTATATTGTTTACTCTTATCATATTTTAAACTTTTGTACAAATTTCTTTTACCTTTTTTCTAGTCTAGAAATTCTATAGCACAATATGGAACTCGAAGCATCGTAGACTAAGAGCATTCTTATTTCATGTGATAAAAGGTGTTTGGTACTTCTTACTTTCTCTTTACGACACTAAATGGTCCATGACAGGAACCTGAGGATTATTTTTAGTTCTCTTCTCACATATTCCTGGTATCAGATTTGCTGATTACCCCTCTTTAAAAACTGAAATACTCAAGTCTCTTTTGTATTCCTATTGCTGTATCCTTGATCCTAATACTCATTACTTTTACCCTGCAAGAGGACAATAGATGCTTATCTTTTCTGGCCTGTAGTCTTATTGCCATCTACTAAATCCTCCACATTGCTGCCAAAGGTAATTCTAAAATGCACCCAAGGTCATATCACTTCGTTGATATCATATGGAACTAACACCTTACTATATTCAGGTCAAAAGTCCAAAATCTCTTACTTATTATACAAGGACCTTCATATGATAGTCTGTACCTGATTCAGATGCATTATCTTCTGCCAGGTTCTCAGGTCTTCTCAGGACTCTATACCTGTAAATGGTTTGTTACCATGTTTTTTATTTTCCATAAGGAATTGCGAGTCATCTAATATATTTATAGAGAACTTACATAAAGAAATGTTAAATAAAATTATTGTCCTTATCAAAATACTTATCCATAATTACCCTTTGAAATACATGTCTAGTATTTATTTTTTTTTATCAAAAACTTCTGTTCCATATTTATTTTACTTTTCTGTAGTAAAAGTAAAGAACTTGGTTAGCTAGCTCTTTCATTTAACATTGATGTGGCAAGAGCCATGAATCCAAACGGGTAGGAAGCATCTGTGAGTGGAGATTGAGCACCACAAGACACAGAACTTAAACAAAGAAGATATGCTAGAAGCATGGAGTCATGTCAGCCCAGAAACAGATTAAAAGAAGAAACAAAGTCAAAGGAATAATATTAAAT
This sequence comes from Myotis myotis, assembly GCF_014108235.1. Lineage (NCBI taxonomy): Eukaryota > Metazoa > Chordata > Mammalia > Chiroptera > Vespertilionidae > Myotis > Myotis myotis. Next base: position 203,532,121 of record NW_023416324.1, on the reverse strand, counting down.
CCAGGAAATATAGCAAATATGTTAAGTGTATTAGTGGGCTAGGGCTGCCCTAACAAAATACCACAGACTATGTGGTTTCAACAATAAATGTATTTATCAGTTCTGGAGACTAAAAGTCCAAGATCAAGGTTCAGGCAGGTTGGGTTAATCCTGAGACCTTTCTCCTTGGCTTGCAGATGGCTGTCTTCTTGATGATTCTTTTAATCTGTGCATCCCTAATATCTTTTTCTCTTCTTTAAAAACACAAATTGTATTGTGACCTCATTTAATTTTATTACTTCTTTAAAGTTCCTGCCTCCACATACAGTCACAATGAGATGCCAAACATATAAATCAGGGTGTGTGGGAGGGGTTGGGTGGGCACAATTCAATCCATAACAATAAGTTATTGTTGAGACTACAATACCAGCAGCAAGTTCTAGAACATTCTCCACTCTTATCTGGCTGAGTGATAGTAGTAAATACGTTTTGTATTTGAAATCAGTTTCGTCAATTGCAAAATGAGAGGCTTGAACCTGATGATTCATCAATGCCTCCACTTGCAAGGAATAAGTGAAATCAGAATTGGTTGAAGCATAAGGATTGGAGCTTTATTTATTCATTAATTTTCTTTTGGGCACTGTAGCTTAAAGCTGGGCAATCCGTCCTATTTATAGTAAATGCTTAAGCTTCTGTAGCACTAATAGCATCTCTCTTTCATTATGGACAAATATTGAGACATCTTAATGGACAGAGTTGACACAGATGTAATGCAAATCTTGGTTTAGTGACTACATTGTAAGCATTATCATTTCAGTCAGTTGGTCATTATATTGTGTCATTGTATAAATATCCCCAGAAAATCTTAGATTTCAAGAAAGCATTACAATAAAGTGTTAGAACACAAATGTCTGCTGGCACATTGACAAATATCCACAGTTGAAAAGCCTAAGAAATTGTGTTTAGTAAAACAACAAGCACTTAAAGAATATTTATATGCCCAGGACACTGAGAAATCTGAAATAATAATATATTATTTAATCAAAGACATACACATTGTGATGTTTATGTATGACAATATAATTTTTTGCTTTGGAAAATAATTCAGATTTACTTACAGTGTACTTTCCCTCAAGTCATATCATTATTTGTAGGAATTTATATTTAATTATAATGAGGTTGTCTGTTAAATGAAACACATTTCTATTATTACAAATTTCCCTGTGAGGGTTTGACATAATGTGTTTTGCTTTGTTTTTTTGGTGTAAATCACTTTTTAATGTAAGTAATCACTAAATAATATGAATATGTTTTGGATTTTAAAGATCAGAGAATATTCAATTATTTTTTGTTAATAATAATGTTAATGACTACAGTAATTCTTACAAGAAACATAAACTGATTTTACACAACATAGTCTATTTTATTTGTACAATTATGAATTTATATCTTTCAAAGGTTAATTATATGGTCTGATATATATGGCAGCTTTTCACTGAAACATTTCCCTACCTTTCATTTTAAAAATTGCCTTGAATTGTATGTCCTGACTCACCTGACCCTTTGTGGTTACAGTTGGAAAGCATGCAATCGACTTGAAAACTACAAATGTGATGGCACAGATGGATGTTTTACTTTCCTAAGCTGTATAATTAATCAAGACTTCTCCAATTACATTGTTGAGTGGTTAGCATAAATACTGTTAAATTCTTTTCTAAATCTTAATCACTATTCATCTGGCCAGTACACATATGGCAGACAGGAAAATTTGCATCACAAGTATAGTAAATAGTTGACAGAGTGTAGTTGATAACCAAAATTCTGAAGCCAATTTTGTCTTTGTTTTTTGTTGTTGTTGTTTTACTTCTCTGTTTTTTATAAGTTAATACCACTATACTAAAATACTAAAAGGTCTCTAATTGTAGGAATTCTGTGATATTGATATTCTGTTCTTTATGTTATGCTACAGACTGCTTTATACAGTTATTTTACTTCCTGATATTGCTAACATTTATGGTTAAGAGTTAAACTTTAGAAAAACAGCAGCAACAAGAACAATACTGGCTTTGATGCCAAGCTTCTCTTTGTGACTCTTGTATCTTTAGGCAAGCTATACAGGATGTTTGCCATTGTTTCTTCAGGGGCGATCTTACTCAATTGGCAGTATTGCTGTATCTACTTGGAGAAAAAGAGTAAGAATTTAAATAAATGAACAAACTGCCAACAAATATTTGCTTCATTATTAGTTTTTAGATTTCTTTTCCAAGTCAAAGCCTCTTTATTTTTTCTCAGGATAAAAACAATACAGCTCTGCCAATTTTCCATCATTTGCTCCACATACCCATGACATAACTGCTATTATATGGGGTTTATCCTTCTGATTTTTTTAAAAGGTACATGGTGCATATAGATGTTTGGCCCCACTGTTTAGCAATCTGTTTTGTATCCATGTAAAACACTATCATCAAAAAATTTTTCTGCCAATAAATTAACATGTCATTATCATCATTTGGTGGTCACATAAAATCCCTGTCATGGTTAAGTATGATTTTCTAATCACTCCTCTATTGATTGTTCAACATTTTAGAGTACTTGCAATTTGGCACTTTTTAAATAATACTATTATATTTTACTTTTGTCCATTTTCCTTGGATATTTAAAAATATTTTTTCTTATGCATTATATAGCTATTAATCCTGCTTTGACATAAATTTTCAGATATTTTTATGGTTCTTCACTTGCCTTTCAACTAGTTGATATACTCTTATAATACATACTAGAAGCCCGGTGCAAAAAAATTTGTGCACTGGGGGGGGGGGGGGGGTCCCTCAGCCCCACTGTGTCCTCTCGCAGTCTGGGACCCCTCGGGAGATAACAACCTGCTGGCTTAGGCCCACTCCCGGGTGGCAGAGGGCAGGCCCAAACCCTAGGTGCCTGCCCCACAGCCCCTGGTCCTGCTCAGAGCAGGGCTGATTGGGGAGTTGGGGCACCGCCCCCTGCCATGCACAGAGCAGGGCAGATCAGGAGGTTGCGATGCCACCCTGAGTCATGCTCAGGGTAAGGCCGATTGGGGAGTTGGGGTGCCGCCCCCTGTCACACTCAAGGCAGGGTCGATGGGGAGGTTGTGGCGCCACCCCCTGTCACGCACAGAGCAGGGCCAATCAGTGGGTTGCGGTGCCACCCCTGTCACATACAGAGCTGGCTGATCAGGGGGTTGGGGCGCTGCCCCCTGTCACGCATAGAGCAGGACCCATCAGGGGGGTTGGGAGCTCCCTCCATCATGCACAGAGCAGGGCCTATCAGGGGGTTGGGGGGCTCCCCCCTGTAATGCATAGAGCAGGGCTGAACAGGGGGTTGGGGAGCTCCCCCCATCACGCACAGAGCAGGGCTGATCAGGAGGTTGTGATGCCACCCTCAGTCACACTCAGGGTAGGGCCAATTGGGGGGTTGGGGCGCTGCCCCCTGTCACACTCAAGGCAGGGTCGATGGGGAGGTTGGGGCTTTGCCCCCTGTCACCCATAGAACAGGGCCAATCAGGGGGTTGGGGTGCTCCCCCCTATCAGGCACAGAGCAGGGCCGATCAGGGAGTTGGGGCGCCTTCCCTTATCATGAACAGAGCAAGGCCGATAAGGAGGTTGTGGCCACACCCCCTGTCACACACAGAGCTTCAGGGTGATCAGGGGGTTTGGGCGCTAACCCCTGTCACGCTGCTCCAGGGGCCAGGAGGCCTCATGGCTCCGCTGATCCCGGTGCTGGGCGGCATATTATCCTTTTACTATATAGGATAGAGGCCTGGTGCATGGGTGGGGGCCAGCTGGTTTGCCCTGAAGGGTGTCTTGGATCAGGGTGGGGGTCCCCACTGGGGTGCCTGGCCAGCCTGGGTGAGGGCCTGAGGGCCGTTTTCAGGCTGGTGGGTGACTGAAGCTCCCAGTCTATCCCTTTTTCCTTTTTTTTTTTATTCTGGAATTTATTTACCTTCTATGGCTGTCACTGGAGCTGAGAGCCGGCTTTAGCTCAGACCTCGGCTGCTGAAAGCAGGTTTCTGGCCTTTGTTTACCTTCTGTATTTGAAACTTTGTTGCGACTCCAGCTCTGAGATCCCCGCAGGCTGAAAGCAGGTTTCTGGGGTTTTGTTTAGCTTCTACATTTGTAACATTGTTTCTTAGAGAGCAGCTCAGAGCCCAGCAGGCAGGCAGGGAACCTGGCTTCCTCCGTCACTGGAGCAAGTAAGCCTCCCTGTTCGCGTCAGTAGCCTAGCTGCCAGCCGCCATCTTGGTTGGCAGTTAATTTGCATATCGCCCTGATTAGCCAATGGGAAGGGTAGCAAAGTTACAGCTAATTACCATCTTTCTCTTTTATTATATAGGATAGTTTGTTAAGTTACTTGATTATTTATATTTTAGCCAAATTTATTCATATTTTTCTTCAAATTTTCTTATAGGGATTTATTGCTTAAAATGCATTAATTTGAAAAATACTATACAAAAGACACTCACTTGAATATTTCCTCCTTCTGCCCTGCCCAGTGTGACTCGGTGGATTGGAGCTTTGTCCTATACACCAAAAGTGTGAGGTTTTGCTTCCCTGCCAGGACACGGACCTAGGTTACATGTCCGGTCCCCCAGGTCAGGGTGTATATGGGAGTCAGCTGATTGATGTTTCTCTCTAGCATCAATAATTCTCTCTCTCTCTCAAATAAAATAAAAATTAATATTTCTTTTCATTAATGATATGCTGTATTTCCTTTTTTGTATAAGAAAATTAGTAATAAACTTGTGATTATGACATTCTGGGATTAAATAGGGTCTTTAGGAGGTGATTAAGCCATGAGTTTGGAGTCCCTATGATTTAATCAGTTCCCTTATAACAAAAGACAGAGAGTAATGATGGTCTTTCCATCATGAGATGTGACATTTCTGGGTCTTTAGCTGCATTTATTATTTTTATTTATTATTTATTATTATTTTTTAAAATATATTTTTATTGATTTCAGAGAGGAAGGGAGAGGGTGAGAGAGAATCATTGATCAGTTGCCTCCTGCACAACCCCTACTGGGGATCGAGCCCACATCCCTCGCATGTGCCCTTGACTGGAATCGAGGCTGCAGGCTGACGCTGTATCCACTGAGCCAAACCAGCTAAGGCCGCCTTTTTAATTTTTGACTTGCATTTGTAATTTGCAAGTGATTATTACCAGAAATTACTTTAGCCTAAGAACTAGGATTGGGCTTTTCCAGAATCCATAGATAGTGTGAGCCCAAACCCTGCAGTGTGCATAAGGATGCAGCTATTGTTGCAGATTCTCATGGGAGATAATTTTCAATCTTCCTTGATTACCGTCTTTAAGGTGTGATCTTTTTAAACCTATCCTTTCACAGTATGTGTGTAGGCCTTTAAGCTCCCTCCTACCCGCTTAATGTTTCTGTTCATTTTCCTAACTTAGGTGAACACCAATTGTTTCTTACATCTGGGACTGCTGTAAATTCCAGTGCTAACAAATCCCTTTGGGTTTTGACCAGTTCTAGCTCCCACATATGACCTTCCGTTTGTCCTCTCCTTGTTTTTAGTTTTAGCATTTTATTTTTGTAAGCTTAGCCTACCTATGTATAGAGTGGGGGGAAAGTTTACAGTTGTTTATGTGGAAAATAATGTAATAATAACTAATAATACAAGAATAAACTTAAACTCTGTGTTTCATGAACTCGCAACTGTAATCCTACTTTTGCCCCACCCTGTATTTAATAAGGTTTTTGTTGCATTTTGTGTAACTTGCTAAATATTTTTAGGGGAATACTAGAGGCCTGGTGCACAAATTCCTGCACGGAGGGGGTCCCTTGGGGTGGCCTGTAGGGATCGTGTCCCAGCATGCGCCCCCAGTCTCGCAGCACCACAGCCCAGCCTGGCACCCCACTGTGGCCTGGTGCCACCCTCTGGCCTGCTCCATCATCCTGCCTGCAGGACAATCAATCACGGCCAGGCCCCCTGCCCAGCTCCCTCAGTGCCTGGGAGCCGGGTGGTGGCCCCACCCCCCACTGCCTCCACTGGTCAACGTTTGTGGGGCAATCAGTGGGGAGATTGGGCTCACTAGCACTGACCTTGGCACCACCCAACTCACCTGCTCCACCATCCCACCATGGTTCCACTCTCATCGGAGCCCATCGGGGCTGGCAGCGCCTCCACAGGTGCCCATTGCCAGTACCACATCGCCTATACCTGCCATGTTCCGCACTGACCCCTGGTGGTCAGCACACATTATAGCAAGCTGTGGAACTCCCTGTCTCCTGGTCGAATGACTACCCGAGGGGACAATTTGCATATTAGGTTTTTATTATATTGGACTAGAGGCCCAGTGCAAAAGTTTGTGCACGGGTGGGGTCCAGCCAGCCCGGCCCCAATTGGGGCGGATCAAGGCCAGGCCTGTTGGGAGGAGGAGACAGCAGGAGGTTGGCCAGCTGGCCCGCCCGGATCGCGGCCTGATCAGGGCCAGGCGGGCTGGGGGGAGGGGCTGTGGGCGATTGGTCAGCCCTGCCCCTGATTGGAGTGGGGGGGCTGATCAGGTGTGGAGCTGGCTGGGGGGAGGGGCTGCGGGCCGATTTGGGTGGTGGGGGCCCATTGGGGGTGGGGCCGGCCAGGGGGAGTGTTATTTAAAAGCTTAAAATAACACTGGCATGGATTATATATTGCTCATCAAATACATTTATCTAATTAAAATAATTCATTTATTGCCTATCCTGCATGGTTCAGTGGTTGAGCATTGACCTATGGACCAGGTGGTCACGATTTGGTTCCCAGTAAGGCTATATGCCCAGATTGCAGGCTCCATCCTCACTTTGGAGTGTGCAGAAGACAACCTATCAATGATTCTCTTTCATCTTTGATGGTTCTATCTCTCTCTCCTTCTCCCTTCCTCTTTGAAATCAATAAAAGTATATTTTAAAAATAATTTATTTATATATACATGAATAATTTATTGTTTTATGTTAGTTATAGTATTAATAATATATACTTTAAATATAATGTACATTATATGTATTTATATTATACTAGAGGCCTGGTGCATGAAATTCATGCACTTGGGGGAGGGGTCCCTCAGCCCGGCTTGCACCCTCTCACAGTCTGGGAGCCCTCGGGGCATGTCTGACTGAGTGGGCCTAAGCTGACAGTCGGACATCGTTAACACTATCGCTGAGACAGGAGAAGCTCCCACCACTGCTGCTGCGCTCACCAGCTGTGAGCCCAGCTTCTGGCTGAGCAGCGCTCCCCCTGTGGGAGCACACTGACCACCAGGGGGCAGCTCCTGTGTTGAGCTTCTGCCCCCGGTGGTCAATGTGCATCATAGCGACCAGTCATTCCATTGTCAGGCCAAAACCAGTTCTCCAACATCCCCTGAAGGGTCTTGGATTGCGAGAGCATGCAGGCCAGGCTGAGGGACCTCGTGGTGCACAATCGGGGCCAGGGAGGGACACAGGAGGTTGGCCAGCCAGGGAGGGATCGCGAGAGGGCTCCAGGGCATGTCCGGCCTGTCTTGCTCAGTCCCAATCATCTGGGCTCCAGCAGCAAGCTAACCTACTGATTGGAGCATCTACCCCCTGGTGGTCGGTGCATGTCATAGTGAGCGATTGACTGGCCCTAGCATATCATTAGCATATCACGCTTTGATTGAATGGCCCACTGGACAACCAGACACTTAGCATATTAGGCTTTTATTATATAGGATATGAGCTATATATTATTAATTATATAATGTTAATGTAAAATATTGTATATGTATATATGTATATACATGTGTGTAGGTATATACCTTAAAGCATCAGAAATTAGAATGATCCATTGATAACCACAATAATCGTTGCAATAAAAATGCTGCATAAGAATAATGAAATATATTTATTGTTATTACCATGACAAGACTAGTGCTATATAATTGTTAGAAAATTAATTTGAAATAAATTTCTCAATTTGACCCTTTTTTGTCATTTAAGTTACATTTAAAACCTATGATTCCCGATGGTAATAACAATTCATACTTTTAAAATTTTTTTGTGCAGGGCATCAATCAACTTTACAAGTAACAATGCAATACTTTATCCAAGGCAATGTTATAGTTATCTATTTTTACACGCTTAAATGTTTCATCACTTAATGTCATTTCAGTGATTATGCAATATGATGACTTGTGAAACACTTTCCCTCTTAGTTAGTTTTTATTGTGATAATCATTACAGAGATAGTGATTGAAGGGCTATTCCCCCATACTTAAAGGAGGAAATAGAGACTCAGAAATTATGTGAATCATGATTAGTTAGAACAGTGGTTCTCAGCCTTCCTAATGCCGCGGCCCTTTAATACAGTTCCTCATGTTGTGGTGACCCCTAACCATAAAATTATTTTCGTTGCTACTTCATAACAGTAATGTTGCTACTGTTAATGAATTGTAATGTAAATATCTGATATACAGGATGTATTTTCATTGTTACAAATTGAACATAATTAAAGCATACTGATTAATCACAAAAACAATATCTAGCCAAAACCGGTTTGGCTCAGTGGATAGAGCGTCGGCCTGCAGACTGAAGGGTCCCGGGTTCGGTTCCGGTCAAGGGCATGTACCTGGGTTGCGGGCATATCCCCAGTGGGGGATGTGCAGGAGGCGGCTGATCGATGTTTCTCTCTCATCGATGTTTCTAACTCTCTATCTCTCTCCCTTCCTCTCTGTAAAAAATCAATAAAATAAAGAAAAAAAAAAAAAAAAAAACCCAATATCTAATTATATATGTGTTTTCTGATGGTCTTAGGCGACCCTTGTGAAAGAGTCATTCAACCCCCAAAGGGGTCGCGACCCACAGGTTGAGAACCGCTGAGTTAGAAGAAGAATTAGGACTTAACCTGGGTCTTCTTCCTCCATGCCAATATTATTTCAGTTCTAATTTTTTACATTTAATGTGACTGAAGAATACTTAAAGAACTCTATTTTTACGGGAGCCTTACTGATTTTTGCATTATGTATTATGGTCAAACAGCCCTTAGTTCAGACAGTGTGGGCTCTCTGAATAGAAAGTACTTCCTTTATCTTTAACAACATAACATTATTCACAGAGCTGTGACTCTTTTCTGATAAGGAATATCTCATCAAAAAATAATACTCTCTATCAATGTGCTTTGCTTGTGAAGGTTTTAGCTGCAGTTTATCTATTCTATAGACTTGTAGTTCTTATAAAAATGAATTACTGGCAACATAAATAAGGTTTCTGAGTGCTTGATATTTCTTTTGTTCTCTTTAACTGTGTCAGTTGTTTCCATAACAAAGTGCTAAAGACTCATTGGAAATTTGGCTTTGATTTTCTTTATTTTAAAGCTTTTCCTTTTTTTTTTCTTTTTTCTATAAAGGAATTACAGGTCCCCCATCACAGTGTAACTATATCTGACAATGATATAGCAGCAAAATCTCCTAGGAGAAACCTTTGCTAAGAGATCATCCATCCTATTTTGGACAGAGACCAATGGAAATGAGCCAAATTCTAGATTTACACCCCTCAGAGACCAGAGGCGTCATCCTAGCTGTCCCCATGTTTACTAGCCTGGGACATCCAAGTATTTGAAAAAGGAATGCGGCAGAAAACATGTGTACTATTGAGCACAAACTGATTGCTAACATTTTGAAATTAATTGTGCCAGAGCTGGTCGCTCAGTAGTTAGAGCGCTGGCTGAGGGGCTGAAGGGTCCTGGGCTCAATTCTGGTCAAGGTCAAGTACCTCAGTTGCAGGCTTGATCCCCTGCCCTGATTGGAGCACAGGCAGGAGGCAACCAATCAATGTGTCATTCTTACATCGATGTTTCTCTATGTCTCTCTTCCTCCCTTCCACTCTCTAAAAATCAATGGGAAAATATCCTCAGTTGAGGATTAACAACAACAACAACAACAACAATAAAGTTAATTGTAATATTCGAAGAAGTTCATACCAGTGTTAAAAATAAGCCCCTCCCATTTTTTTTGTTTTTTTTGTTTTGTTTTCAAGAGCAAGGTTTTTATCCCCCTTACCCGTGTATTCCATTAGTGTAGTTTATTTCATATTCTTGCTCTCCTGCTCTACCTCCGTCACCTGGTACCATGTTGTATGGAAGCTGAGAGATATGGCATCTATTTATTTTTTCAAATCTCAAGTGAAACTTTTTATTTTATCATTTACTAAGCTGTTGTCTCTAGATTTCTGTAGACTTTTCTTTACTCAAGCAATGACAACATCAATCTCTGACTTACTGAAATGTGTTTTCCAAAACTGCAAATAGTTTAAAAAACTGACTCAATTTATATCCTTCTAATTTATAGGCCAGTTATGCCATGTACTTTAATTCTACATATGTGGATTTTTAAATTCCAGAAAACATCTTTGTTTTATACAAGGAAATTTTATCTAGATTTACCTACATATTGGATTTTCAAACCTGCTCACAGCTAGATAGAGAGGTTTTTCTGTTTGTTTTTTCAGTACAGAGAACTGGCATAGATCCTTTGACTTCTTCTACTGATTCTGTTGAAAACTCAGTCATTGGAATAGTTGCCCCTCATTAAAGCTAATTTACCTCTCCCCCAGCTTTTTTTTTTTAAGGTATTCTTTTCCTTTTCTGCAGGTTTATTATTAAATGTCTAGTTATAATTTACTTTAATTCATTATATTTTGGCATTTGTGGGCATGTTGAATTGGTTAATTATCCCAGGGCTTAGTAGGAGAAAATAAAATCCTCTCTAAAACAAATATGAACATAAAAAATAAATGCATATCAATTTCTATAAAATTTAAAGTGTTATGTCCTATTTGTCAATGCCTAATATCAATTATCTACTAGCTATAACCTTTAAAATGTAATGACATTTATGCCCTAACCGGTTTGGCTCAGTGGATAGAGCGTCAGCCTGTGGACTCAAGGGTCCCAGGTTTGATTCCATTCAAGGGCATGTACCTTGGTTGCAGGCACATCCCTAGTAAGGAGTGTGCAGGAGGCAGCTGATCGATGTTTCTCTCTCATCGATGTTTCTACCTCTCTATCCCTCACCCTTCCTCTCTGTAAAAAATCAATAAAATATATTTTAAAAAAATAAAATAAAATGTAATGACATTTAAAGTATTGATTAAGAGCTTAAAATACAAGATCTAACCTTTTTATCTAAATAATTAATAACTTGAATATAAGATCTAAATTTTTATTTATATAACCTGAATTGACATCATTTACATAATATAAATTACTCTATGTAAGTATGAGTCTTTTTGTTTTACTGATATAAAATTGGATATTGGATATGGGGTACAGAAAAAAACATATCTTTTGAAGAGAACATACCTGTGAAATAATGGCCTTGAAAACAGAAGTTGTTTTGTCACTTTTTAGTAGTGTGATTTTGGGCACCCCTGTCTCAGTTCTTCCTTTCTCCCACCCTCCCTCTCTTTCTCCTCCCAGTCTCTTTTCTCTGCCTCTCAACTACTAGTAAACACAGCTAAATATATTGGGCTGTAGGAACCCTTTGAACTATTGCTGAGGGTAATCATTTACATAGTAATGTCTACCCTATTTTGCCTTTACCCTCCTCTTTCCTTTAGTAGCAGCATAAATCAGAGCTACTTTCATCATGAAAACCCCTCCATATAAAAGTAAAGTAAGTTTTTAATGAAGTAATTTTACCTGTCATTTAATTCATAATCATGAGGTGATAAACAGAAGAATGGGAACTCTCATGATATTTCTGTAGATTTTTCCTTTTCTATTTGTGACTGGTTTTTAATAGTAAACAGATAAAAACTACGTATTTTCAATTTGCAAACATTTTTCAAACTCACAACAAATATAAACAAATATGAGGAATTACAAGCCAGAGTATATTATCATAAGAGTACCAACAAGGAAACACTAGACTTCAGAAGAATTAATTCTTTTGGTGTGAGAAAAATCACACAAAATTTAGTAAAATACTGAAACATAGGAAATTAATTCAACAGAAAGATATGGTGATGATTAATGTTTCAGGAAAAATAGCAGAAGTGAGAAATGGGCGAATAATGCCACAGTCTACCTGATGTGCAGGAAATTACAAGTGTAGCTGAGGCCAAATGTAATGTAGGAAATGAGAGACCAGATGTTAAGGATGAAGGCATGTAGATTTGATTTTGTAGACAACAGAGAAACTACTGAAGATTTGTGATCAAGTGAGTAAATCAATGACATATTTAGTCTATAAGGTTTGTCTGATAGAGAGATGGAGAGAGAGCCTCATGGACCTAAAGAGAATAGGTGAGAGGTCTATTCAATTGCTCAAGGAAGAGCTAATATTCACTTCTGACCACAGTCATACTAACTTGAATATCTTGCAGGTAGATAATTACAGTGGATCCACAGTGGATTTTGAAGTAAAAATTAGCCTCAAGTATTCTTTTTTTACACGAAGCCATTTATTCACCGACAAAACAAATGTTTTGAAAGCCGGTAGACTGAATTTAGACTAAAGTTGCTCTGAGGTATTTTTAGTTTTAAAGAAGAGGTCAAACACAATGGCATATAAACAGAACACAGCCTGCAGATGTGTTGCTTGGCTTTTATATAACCAAAATACATAAGTAAATAAATTTGAATACTTTTAGAATGAAAATAGTTTCTCTAGCTTATGAATTCTCCAACTCTCTATTGTTCTATCTGTGTACAACTTATGATATTTTCTCAGCAAGTTTTATTCTGATTGCTCTAATTAAAAATACAACCATGGCTGGCCCAGCCGGTGTGACTCAGTGGTTGAGTATCAATCTATAAATCAGGAGGTCACGGTTTGATTCCTGGTCTGGGCACATGCCTGGGTTGCGGGTTCTATCCCCAGTGTGGGGCATGCAGTAGGCAGCTTATAAATGATTGTCACTCATTATTGATGTTTCTCTCTCTCTCCCTTCCACTCTCTAAAATCAATTAAAAAATTAAAAATAAAACCAGCAATCTATTGACATAATTCATAGAATAGTTGTGTGTGTGTGTGTGTGTGTGTTTTTTTAATATAATTACATCCAGTGGAGGAGAGATTTGGCAGGTATAGCAGCTATGCAAATAGCACAGTGCACAGGCTCAGCCCAATATCTGTTGGACCCATATCCTCGGTCTGTCACTTGTTATCAGTTTGATCTGGGATAAGCCTCAATTTCTTCATCTATACATTGATGATAAATTGGTGATAGAATCTGTATCCCAGGATGGCTGTTAGGAGAGCCTGGCAAATGTTGAACACAGTGACTGATACACAGTAAGTGCAATGAGTTTTCTGCAAATGTTAGCCATTAATTTTCTCCACTCTCAAGAGTGCCCTTGGAGAAGACAGAAATATCATTGTGACAGTGACTAGTTTTCTTAGCACAGATTGAATTTAGACTATTTCTGTTTCTCTACTAGCTTGCATATATTTTGGCGAGAAGACTAATGTTTGTATTAGACTATATGATTATGTCAGAATGCAATGAGACTAAGCTGGGAAAAATAAAGGTCATAAAGAGTTGGAGTTTCACTATGAATAAGAAAAATCACAACATTTATTCTGAATTTTCCATGTGCCAGCATATTTAAGAAACATTTCTTGCTAAGCCATAAGTTCTAATAATAGCAATCTCATAAGGTAGGTATTATTGTTTTTTCTATTTTATTGATGAACAATTAGAGATCTAGAGAATCACTTGCTCAAGATCATATAAATAATGCATATCAGAGTTGGGCTTCTAATCAATGTAGTCTATATCCAAAGTCTGTGGGAAAGAATTATCCTTGATGCTAAATAAGCAAATCTCTGTTTATAAAAGCATCTATACAACTCAATTTTAGAGGCAGAAAACACAAGGAAAAAAATGGTAGACCTAGAGTAATGTAATTTATCTAGAACAGTTTGCATATAAGTTATCTTATGGGACAGTAGATACAAGACAAAAATCTGCAAAAGAAGTGAGAATGCACATAACTACATTTTTTAAGGGTTTAAAAGTGCATTTGTAATCATCTTTGATTGCATAGCTGGGAGAGCTGGATGAGTAAAGTTTGTAAAATCAAATGGCTATACAATCATACAAAGTTATATGTAAAGTCTTCTACCTGGACCTAAGTTTTTATATAAGTCTGACCACATTGCAGCTAAGCAGAAGAGGCTAAGAAAAATTTTTTTTAACGTATTGGGGTGACATTGGTTCACAAAACCACGTGGGTTTCAAGTATACAATTCAACAAAATATCATCTGCACACTGCATGATGCACCCATTGCCCCAAGGAAAGCCTCTCTTTCTGTCCCCATTCCCCCCCCCACCTTTGCCCAACTCCACCCACCCCAATGTTTCTGGAAAATTTAAAGTACTATAATCTTGAGGGGGGGGGGCATATTTCTTTTGCATCTCTAAGGAAAAATTGTAAATTAGAGAACTAGGTCAAAAAAGCATTACTATTTATCAGATGTGTCTGCTAGGTACTTTATCATAGGAAATGTCATAAGTTGCTTTAGAATTACAAACAAGATTTTTATCAAGAACTTAGAATAAGAAACAATGATAATACAGCTACAACTCATCTTAGTGTGGGTTATATTACAGCCATATGAATTCTGAGGAATAGGGAGGAGAGAACTGATTAATGTCTAGAATAGTGATGGCGAACCTATGACACGTGTGTCAGAGGTGACACGCAAACTCATTTTTGTGGTTGATTTTTCTTTGTTAAATGGCATTTAAATAATTAAGATAAATATCAAAAATATAAGTCTTTGTTTTACTATGGTTGCAAATATCAGAATATTTCTATATGTGACACGGCACCAGAGTTAAGTTAGGGTTTTTCAAAATGCTGACACGCCGAGCTCAAAAGGTTTGTCATCACTGGTCTAGAAGTACAACTCACAAGCCTTCAGGCCCCTTTATATCCTTAAATATTATTAAGGACCCCAAACGTCTTTTCATGTATATTATATCTGTAAAATTGTATCATGTTAGGGGACTAAATTTTAGAAAAATTTAGGCCCAGTTAGTCCATCTTAGTTATTAATTTATTTTTACCTAGAGGCCCGGGTCATGGATTCATGCACTGGTGGGGTCCTTCAGCCTGGCCTGCATCCTCTCACAATCCAGGACCCCTCAGGGATGTCAGACTGCCAGTTTCAGCCCGATCCCCGCAAGCCAGGACGAGGGATCCCACCAGTGCACAAATCTGTGCACCAGGCCTCTAGTATGCATCTCATCCCACCCTCTCCTCCCCCTTCCTTCTGAGATTCATCAGTTTATTCCACGTTTCCTGGTGGTCAGTGCGTGTCAAAGCTACCAGTCAAATAGTTGAACAGTCAAATGGTAGCTTAGGCTTTTATATAGATAGATAGATAGCTATAATAATAGTAAGAAAAGTGGCTTTATTATATATTTCCCCATCTCTTTAATATCTGAAACTTAAGAGCTGGATTCTCATAAACATTTCCATATCCAATATTTGTGATATCACACACACATCAGTTAGCCCCTGGAAAACACCATCATACTCTATTGAGAGAGTGAAAAAGAGAAACATAGATGCCATCTTAGTATTATTTAAAAAAAGTTTTCACCCCTTGGACACCTAAATTGTAGGTGGGGCCACGCTGAAAATTTCAGGAACAATATCCTGGCAGAAAGTAGATGTTTAAATAATGATTTTGAAAGAATTGAACCTGAGTTGCAATTTCCATAAAAGTTTGTCCTGAAATTGCATTATGTGTCATCTTGGGAAATAAATTAGACAAGTCCCTGTATTCAGACTGCCGCATTCATCAAAACTCTTCATGCTGAGAACTCATAAGAAAACTGACTACACTCTGTTGTAATGACCTGATCCTTACGTAAGAGAAGGTGACTGAAGGAAAGAACAGGTGACATAGAACTTGGGCATAAAAATGCAGGGAGGAATGTCACTCAGCTACAAAGCTTTTTAAACTCCTAATAGTGAAACTAGTTAGGATTCCAGCCTACAGGATGTAACCCTCAAAGACATCAAAAGGCTTGCTTCAATATAAATGACATTTTATTGGCTTTCTATAGGTGTGTAACCATACATATCATTAGGTATTATATTAGTATTTGGGATATGTAATACAATAAGTACATGAAATATCAAAACATAGAAACTACAAACAAACATACAAATATATATGTTATATATAATTATAGATAAATGTTGAGTTTTGATAAATTAAATCTTTAAATATGACCAAACATGTTATTTAAAAATTGAGACTAAAGAGATCAATTTTCTGTTATATCTGTAAAATTTATATCTGTAAAATATAAATATCTTCATGAAATAGTTGTTTAAAAATAATGACTTCTTGTTGTACCATTTTCCATTCCCAATGTAATCTCTGCACTATTATAAAATATCAAAATCTTAATGTCTTATATATCCTGGGAAAGGTGCTTTACTACTTCAACCTTTTCAATATTCTGTATTTTGATTGCACTGCCCTTCCACTCCACTTACAGTTTACAGCCTCAGTGAACTGTGGGGGAGAAATTAGATTGCCAGAAAAAAAAAATCACAAAATGCTAAATATTAAAGGTGTCAACTCTATTAAATTGTCTTATTTTATTGTTGTTTTATGTTAAAGACTATAATGGTTTGAATGGTCATATTTTGGGACAAATTTTTTTTTTTAAATATGTTTTATTTTTTTACAGAGAGGAAGAGAGAGAGATAGAGAGTCAGAAACATCGATGAGAGAGAAACATCGACCAGCTGCCTCCTGCACATCCCCCACCGGGGATGTGCCCGCAACCCAGGTACATGCCCTTGACCGGAATCGAACCTGGGACCTTTCAGTCCGCAGGCCGACGCTCTATCCACTGAGCCAAACCGGTTTCGGCTTGGGACAAATTTTGAACCAAACAAAAATAAGTCTCTTATGACTTAAGGTGGTGAAATGTGTGTGTATGTAAAAAATTAGCACTTCATTTTATTAAAAATAAATTAAAAGAAAGAACTAGCACTTTATAGAATAAAGTCTTATTTTCCCTTTGGTTGTCAGGCCTGTGCAATCTTCTGAAAGCACAAATTCACATTTAGATGTACAGAGGACGAGGCACAATTGCTAAAACTCTAACCAGTCACAGTCAGGGGGTGTAGGTGGCCTGTAAGGACTCTAAATAGCAGCTGGATTTGCCTAAATGAAAAAGAGAAAGTGAATACGGGTGGCAAATACCACTCTTTAAAATACAAGGCAATTTCATGGAATGTAACATTGATGCTGATTGCCGAGAAAACGTCTGTTATAATTAGATCAGAAAATCAGGGGGAAAAAGAGGGCTTGATTTGAATAGCTTTACACGAGGCTGGAAAGGAGACAAGCTAGGAAATTGGAGTGGTAGGAAAAGTTAGGCTGCTCTTCAAGACTCGCTCTTCACTTCCATTCACACTAGTGGGAAACAATCACAGCAGACAAAGAGAGCCCGCAGGTTCTGCTTGTTCATAAGTGCATTCACTTGCATTCTATTTTCTGCTTCTCCTTTCTCCCTCTGCATTTGCAGATGTATCTATCTGTCTTCATTAAAACTCAATCAAGGAGAACATTTGTATTTCTAGCTGAGAAGCAGTTTTCATGGCTTGGTAAGCAAACTGCTTCCTTCGGTGCATATTATTGTAATGTGACTCAGGGACTGGCATTAGATAAGACATTTCTCTCCATGTTTTGTTTAACCCAAGAGATTGTAAGGAATAGGTGAAATAAAATGTATATGTATGAGCACGTAAAGATCGAATAATTACTGCCTCTGTGGAAACTTCAATAACTCATGCATGGGAAGACAGTGTTTCTGGTAACCATATGCATTACAAAGCATATATTTTTTATTCCCCCCAAAATAATGACACATTTTCTCAAAAAATATATATATAGCATTCTGAACTATTTATTGAGCAAAGGAAGTTTACATTCCAATTCCTTTGCTAATCCACAATATTCCTCCAACAACAACACCAATTGTATACCTTCACATCTACTTATAAAAACCTTATGGGAGGACAAATATTTATTAAAGCATGAAATCATACATATTAAAACATAAACTATGTCCCAAGATTTCAGAGAAAAGCTGCTAGTGTCCTGTATTGTCAGTAGAGGCTATATCCATTGCTTTATTATAGACTGCCCCAAAATCATAGCCTCTTGATGGCGGGTTATGTTGTCAAGTGAGAAATTACATATATAGCTATGTATCCTGTAAAATGTTTTTAATATTAATTTTTGAAGCATTTTAATGATAAAATAGAGATAGCATCCATAATTGTAACTTTAGAACACATCAGCCTTTTTAAAAGAACTTTTCACAAATTTTTCAAAGAAAATCATTTCTAACCACTTTATTGCATCCCAAAATATGAATAGACTTTATTTTCATAAAAATATTCAACTATATATTTATTAAATGTATTCATATTGTGTACACCGTTTTATCATAGATGCACTATAAAACAGCTAATTTCTCTAAGTATATGCTAGTAGTAAAATAATGATTGTTAGATCTTTAAAAATTCTATCTGGTACAGAAACCTACTAGCAGATGTCAGTTTTCTTTTAATATATATATTAATATATATAAATTTATATATATATATATATATATATATATATATATATATATATAGATATATACATAGATACTAGCTGGCTTTTGTGGGGGATAATAAACAAATCAAAACATCCATTATTAAAACAGCTGCAATAAGTAATTCATCTCCCTCCCATCATCACTGTTGCCTCTTCCTTCCATATTCAAATTCTTTCCAACCCTAACTTTATGCTTACAGTGGGAATAACCATCCTCTTCTTAGTCCCCTCAGCCAATATTTGAACTACACCTGAGTATGGTGACAAATTATCTTTAACAATCACAGAACTATTATTATTAGCATCATCACTTATTTACTTAATTTTACTCTTCTTGTATGAAAAAGAGATCAATTATGTCATCAAATACATACTTTGAAAGTCAAGATGCGTGAAATATGAGCACAATTTTGTGAAGAGCAAAGAGCCTTAAAAATAAGTTTGGATTAGGCTTCTACTTTATAAATATATGATGATGAAAATAAGTAAAAATAATTTAATAGTTTCTAGACTCTTTGTTATTTTCCTTCCCAAAGTGGTTTATTTTCCTGTCATATCTTTTGTGTGCATCTTCCCACAGTGCAGAGAATCGTGAATTACATAGTGCTCCTCATCTGAGGCACCAAGGCCCTTCTTTGCTGGAGCTGAGAGAGACTGTGAAGAAACCATACATCCCTCCTACCTTTCTGCTTCTTTAAGTCTTTAGCTTCCAAACATTAATACTTCAGGCAGCTGTAGAGTCTCAGAGAGAACAGTCTCCTTGCAGCAGTTCTCAACCTGTGGGTCGCGACCCCTTTGGTGGTCGAACGACCCTTTCACAGGGGTCGCCTAAGACCATCCTGCATATAAGATATTTACATTATGATTCATAACAGTAGCAACATTGCAGTTATGAAGTAGCAACAAAAATAATTTTATGGCTGGGTCACAACATGAGGAGCTATATTTAAAGAGCCAGAAGGTTGAGAACCACTGTCTTAGAGTGAGCTTGAGTAGAGTGTCGCAGTTATAAGAGATAACTTCCCCAAAGGTGCTCTGACTCCCATAGAAAAGTCCAGACACTATCTAACAGCAGTCCATGAGGAATGTACAGGCACTGAACATCCCAACTGGCTTGCCTCTTCTGCCAGTGTCCTAATAGTCACTCTCATGGCTCTATCAAACCAGAAGCCAGAGGGTAAAATTTATGGGTTGGGGATGAGGGAATAAATAAAACCTGGTGGCCAAGGTGGAATAGAAACATTCTAGCATGAACATTATTTTCTTTTTTTAAGTAACAAAATCTCCCTTTCACAGAGCATTTTATGCACAGTCCTTCAAGTTAACAATATTAAAAGGGAGGGTGAAGGGATTAACAAAGAAAAAAAATACACTCATGGGCACAGATAACAGTACGGTGATTGCCAGAGGGAAGTGGGGGCAGGGCTAGGGGGAGATAGAAGAAGGTAAAGAGGGAATAAATGGTGATGGAAGGATACTTGACTTGGGGTAGTAAACACACAATAAAATATACAGATGATGTACTGTAGAATTGTATTCCTGAAACTTGTATAATTTTATTAACCAACGTCCCCCCAATAAGTTCAATTAAAAAAGGAAGATGTAATCTCCTAGGTTCTGGAGTAGAGATGAGAGAATAAAAGACTAGCTTTAGAGTCCTCTGAGTGTTGTTACTTAACTATCCCTTGACCTTGAGTGACAGAAACACAATTTTATAGACTTCATTTTCTATTGATCTGATTGATGGAAAAGCATGAATTTGAAACTCTAAGTAAAAGTCATCCACCTATCTATCCATAGGATGGCGGAAATGAGAACCAAGATGTGCTTCTTCTACTAACTGGCGTAGGGTCAAGGATTGAGGTACTAAGGGAGCTTCTTTATGCTTCAACTGCCATGTCCTCCCAGCTAGATGCAATTAAGTAGATAATTGGGCCACAGAGATATCATCAACAGCAATTGGTTCGCTGGCCCCAAAGTAGAGAGTTGAATTATTTTAATCATTAATATGTCTCTTAAAACTATAAATATGAAATGATATTATATTCCATAAAGGTTTCAATAGGGATCATTAATTTAAAGTGGATGTAAAAATGATGCATACATTAGAAGGTTGTTATAGAGTGCAGACCAATATTACATCAACTTCGCAACGCATATTCCACTTTCACAATTAAGGACTCTAAACCCATTAATTACATTCATTTCTCACTTTACAAATATAAATTCAAAATTTATGCCTATAATAATATTTTTGGAAAGGCGAAGTCAATTTTTATGTTTATACAATTCTAAAATCATGAAAATAGACTAAACCTTCAGCTCTATGAGGGTAGAAAATAGATCAGCATACTATTTCCCCATCTCTGATCTTCAATATACCAGTATACTTGTTGTTTAATGAAGAAAAGGAAAAAACAAAAAAAGAAAATAGTCTCTGTACTATAATGTCTAACCTGACAGATTGTTGTCTGTGTTTGTTTGTTTTTTAATCTACTACTGTATCCCAGGCATCTAGACCAATACTTGGTATATAGAAGGTGGTCAGTAAATACAAATCAAGTAAACATGTCCTAGACTCTCTAACCACAGTATATGTGAATCGATCCACTTTCTAGGTAACTGTACACAAAGTTTATGCATTTGTTTATCCAAAGTCTCAAGAAACATATCTGTATGTTCCAATTTCCTCTGATATTTTCATGCTTTTTTTTAAATGAGTCTGGCTATTTGACTCCTTCAATTCAGCCTCAATCTCCACATTTCCCTCAGAGGTAGAAATAACAGGTCAGGGACCCTTATTGTTGAAAGGTTTCTAATGCTTTCTTAGATTTGCTTTGCTGGTAATATCTGTTCACAATTACATAAATGAGAGTTTGGGAGAGCAGAAACACCACTGATTGAAGGCTTCTTTAAGATAGCTGTAGCCCTGTTTTATTTTTCTGTATGTATTTATTGCAGTAAATAAGGATTTATTTTTAGGAAGTGGCCCGCATCCAGATATACAGGTTAGCTAATGCTCAAAGATCTGACTGCCAATGGCTTCCAGGGGATGAATTATATTGGGGAAATATCATTAATCACTGACTAAAGGAGTTAAGAGTGTGATCAGGGTCATGGTCTCTACTGATTGTTCCCTGCTAGGTTTGGGGGTAGTTGATCAGTGCATCCATGTTTTATATTGTTCTTATTAAAAACAAGCAAACACACACACACACACACACACACACACACACACACACACACACACAAAACACTGAGAGAATAATGGTTCTTCTATGTCTTAAGTATGGGAATCACTAGGAAAGATATTCTGTCCTTTGAGAAACCAAAGCTTAATTTTTATGGAATTTTATGCATGTTAAATATTTTTAAAGTTATTATGTCACATCATTTCTCATCTGATTGCCAATTTTGACATTTCAGACTTCATACCCAGGTAACAAGAAGGAAAGAGATAGTCAAATGTTTACCTGAATTTATGTTGTTTTTCTACAGCTTATCTCCATCCCAGACATCTACATAGACATAGTAATGTAAATGATGACAATATCATTAAAGACTTACAAGATATCATTTGTTCTTGGCATTGGTTTTAGTTTTTGAACAATAACTCATATATGTAGTAATAGACAATATTTTTTTTTCTGCATACTATTCAGCTTTCTCACAATTTCCATTTAAAATAATAATCACTCTGCCCTGGCCAAGTGGCTCAGTTGGTTGGAGCATCGTCCTGTACACCAAAAGGTTGCATACCATATTCAATTTCTGTTCAAGGCACATAACAAGGTTCTGGGTTTGATCACTGGTTGGGGTGTGTGTGTGAGAGGCAAACAATGTTTTTCTCTCACATCTCTCTCTCTCTCTCTCTCTCTCTCTCTCTCTCTCTCTCTCTCTCTCTCTCTGCCTCTCTGCCCATCTTCCCCATGGTCGGCAAACTGCAGCTCGCGAGCCACATGCGGCTCTTTGGCCCCTTGAGTGTGGCTCTTCCTAAGCCTTAGGAGTACCCGAATTAAGTTAATAATAGTGTACCTACCTATATAGTTTAAGTTAAAAAATTTGGCTCTCAAAAGAAATTTCAATCATTGTACTGTTGATATTTGGCTCTGTTGACTAATGAGTTTGCCGACCACTGCGTTCCTTCCTACAGTGATCTGCAGGGAATTGACTGGGTTCCCTGAGTATGAAGTTGCAGCTTCCTGGTGAAGCTGCCCAGATGACCATGCTTATGTCTGGCCTTCCCTTTGCTCTCTTCCTATTATTAATATTAATAACTACCTAATCAGAGTGTTAACATCATTAATGTATGTTATTCTGGCTTTTTCATTTTTTTCCTTCCTATTTAATGGAATGTCTTTTCATAAACATTCATAAGAAAAAAAAATCTTCCTTAACTACCATATAAAAATGTCTCTCTGTTCTCTATCTCATTACCCTAGTTAAATATTTATGAAAACAAGCTAATTATGTTCCATATGTCATATTTGAATCATATGGACAAATAACATCATTTCTTCTATTTATTTACTGATTGACATCTCCATGAATACTTAGGGTCCCTAGAAGCATTCTAAAGACATGTTTAAAGTCCATTCTGATAAATTGTTCAAAAACTAGCCAAGAATAAGCAAATACATGAAAAGTCTAGATCATTATCTCAAAGAATGGAATGAATATTTTAAGTACTATGACATCCCAAAGCAATAGAGAGTAACAAAACAAAAAATAAATGATTTGAGAGTGTTATTTATTCTAATGTTGAGGGGAATTAATTTCAAAAGAATTGCTTTATATGCCTCATTCCCAAATGATGTTTACTATCATCTGGGTCTTACTAATTTGGGAATATACTCCTGTGAACATTATGGGATATGTAAGAGTTTCAGACAAAAGGCAACATTTGGAGGGACAGGAGGTAAAAGCATAATCATTATGCAATTTTATAGGCCTCTGTGAAGAAAACACAGCTTGTTCATGAGCAACTCTAGAGATGCCAGGAAATAAAACAAGAGGCTGTGGTTTGTGTTTTTAGGATGTCAATTTTCACAGCGATAAATACAAGGTTAGTCTTAAATCGGCAGCTAAGGCCGTCCATGTTGCCATAAACTCATTTGTACTCACAGGCCTAAGACAATGTGGAAAAGGGGTTAGTAAATAACATAAAGATAATGTGTTTCTTTTCTTTTATTTATTTTTGTTTTGTTTTGCTAATCCTCACTCTAGGATATTTATTCCAATGATTTTCAGAGAGAGTGGAAGGGAAGGAATGTGGGGAAAGTGGGGCAAGAGAAGAGAGAGAGAGAGAGAGAGAGAGAGAGAGAGAGAGAGAGAGACATTGATGTGGGAGAGACACATCAATTGGTTGCCTCCCGCACATACTTGACCAAAGCAGGGTCTGGGATCAAACCTACAACCCAGGTACCTGCCCTAGACCAGGGATCAAACCTGCTATCCTTTGGTGCATAAGCCAATGCTCTTCCACTGCACAGCTGGCCCTCTTAAGAAAGTTAGCTTCAGTCCTGCTGGTGTGGATCAGTGCTTGAGCATCGACCCAGGAACTAAGAGGTCATGGTTCAATTCCTGGTCAGAGCACATGCTTGAGTTATGGGCTCAATCCCCAGTCAATGCTTCTCTCCCATCATTGCTTCTACCTCTCTACCCTAGTCCCTGCTTCTCTCTCTGAAATCAATAGGAACATATTAAAAAAATAGTGTCAGTTTTAGGAATTTAAAAACCTGCCTGATATTAGAGATTAGTGTTCCTTAATATGTCACTTGTTTTAAAATTATTATATAAAATTATGGAATAAAATATTTTTAAATTAACTTAAAAATTAAATGGTCCATGGAAAAGATGTTTAGAGTGAAAAATTAAAGTGGCTATACCTGTACCCTTGCAATCTCCTCACAACATGAAGAACACTATTTGCATATCTTCTATGATGTTGTATCTCTCAGTGATTATACATCATTCTGGTTTATAATTAGTTGGAATTGAATATGGCAATTAAACATTTTGATTTATGTTTTCTACCTTCTTGAATAAATGAATATGTTACCTAATATATTTGTTTGCTTTGAAAAACTTATTAAAATATGACTGGCTACTATTTACAATATTTAAATGCAGTCAGAAACTACTTTGACTTTTAACGCACACTTTACTACCTGGAGAAACAATCTGAATGTTAGGAAATGACTTAATTGCACATGGAGAAGATAGCAATGTCAATAAGTCCTGAAAAGCAAGGTTTGCCACAGGTAATCTATAATGTTGTAATCCCAGGAGATAATCAAGAGCTGACTATAAGTAGAAAATACATTGGGTCTTGGCAAAGCACTTGAAGAAAAATCTTTCACGTGGAAAAAACAAGTAGACAATTAAAGAGAAGGTCAAGAAAACATCTGGTCTTAACTGCACTCAGTTAAATTATATATATATATACATATATATATATAAACTTTATATATATATATATAAAGTTTAATTTACTTTTTTAAAGAAGTAATAGTTAATATATTTATCTAGGAAAATTTATTTTTAAAAAATATTTTCATATTATAATCTCTCAGCATTAGTCAAGGCTACAGAGCTTCTCTTAAAAAATAATACATCACTTGTAATAACAGAACCTAGAAAAAGTATTTATTAAAATGTAAAAAGAGTAAAAAATATCACTATCATATTACTTTGATTATATGTATTGTAACATTACTTATTATATCTATTACTGAAGTATGAGGACAGGGGTTTTTTATACTGTATATATATTGAGAATATGAGACATTTTAGTGTCTAACAAAGAATCTGGTTTGGATTAGACACTAAAAAGTTAATTTCCATATGAAGGAAAAAGTGAGTGCAAGATGGGTCACAAATAGTTTGGGGACTCTAGTAACACTATATCATCTTTTTGAAGTAAAAATAAAAATGACATTTTCACTTCGGAAAAGAAAAATAAAACACAATGCCACCTTTTCCTGCTTAGTGAAGGCAGGGACCAAAAATATTTTGTGACAAGAAAATCCATACAATAATTCTATTTTTGACTGCTATATCTATGTATTTTACATTTAAGAATGTAGGTTGAAATTTAAGGAGAAACTTTTATCCCTCTTCATGTCTTGGGAAATATATATGTATATATGTTTTCATATAATCTTGGCTTTCAAGGGGCATTTTGCATATGTTCTTGTTTCTTGAACTTTACAGATAAAAATAAGGCGTTGATCTGTCGTCCTTGTACCCCTACTACAAACTCAGATGATATTGGTTAGTTACTTAGGTCTTCTTGGGACGTTGGTTTATCTCTGTTCATGATGACTCAGCTTTTAAGTTAAGAAAAAAAAAGATTTTCAATAATTGTGTTCATTCAGCATATTTTTTCTCAAATCAGTGTAAAATTCAGTGATGATCTCCGCCAAATGGATTTTTTTTTTTCTGGCTATACGTAAAGCTGACTTTTGTGTAAAAGCTTTTCTGTATTTAATAACTGTGTATACTTACTGTTTATATAAACACTGTCACAACAAAGCCTCCCAACAACCCTTTGATAGAATATGCTTTTTTCTTACAGAGCTCAAATATGCCTTCATCAAAATATTTTTAGTGCATTTTTAAACAGTTTCCCCATTCTTATCAAGACCTTTAGTTCCTGACCCCCTTCTTACTTTCTTTGCATGGTTCTCTCCACTGCTCCAAGGTGCACAGGAAGGATGTATTCCTTCTCTCCTTCTGCACAACACCTGCATCATATCCCAATAGAAATTCTCTTGCTATTTCTTCAAAGGTGAAATTTCCTACACGTTACCATTCCTAGTTTCCCCCTCACACTACTACAAAATGGCTGCTTCTTCACAAATTTTTTAAAATGCTGTGAACTAAAATGATTTATTACTCATCTGTGTATTATATAGATTAACCAAACACTTGATTGCAATATTTAATAATGTTGATTGTGGGGGAGGTAAAAGTTTTACTCAACCCTCTTAGGTTCTCTGGTTAGATCTGAAGTTAAGATGACAAAGCTTAACTCTCCTGAAAAAGCATACAGATTTATTTTTTGTTGTTGTACAATCTATACTAATAAAAGGGCAATATGCTAATTAGGCCAGGTCGACTGGTCATCCTCTGGAAGTCCGACTTCTTTCTGGACAAATCCATAGTGGTGAAGGCTGAGGCAGAAGCAGTTAGGGGCAATCAGATCAGCAGGGGAGGGAAATTGGGGGTGATCAGGCCATCAGGGGAGAGCAGTTGGGAGTGATCAGGCCAGCAGGGGAGGACAGTTAGGGGTGATCAGGCTGGCAGGGGAGAGCAGTTAGGGGCGACCAGGCAGGGGAGCAGTGAGGGGTGATCAGGCAGGCAGGCAGAGGTGGTTAGGGGCAATCAGGTAGGCAGGCAGGTGAGCGGTTAGGAGCCACTAGTCCCAGATTGTGAGAGGGATGTCCACAGGGATTGGACCTAAACTAGCAGTCGGACATCCCCCAAGGGGTCTCCTATTGGAGAGGGTGCAGGTTGGGCTGAGGGAACCCGCCCCCCCCATGCACAAATTTTGTGCACTGGGCCTCTAGTTATTTTAATAAAGTGAAATAGTGAGTGAAAAGTACAAAACACACAGCTGAGTCCTTCCCCGAAGTGTGGTATGAAAGGTTTGCATAGCCCCTAATTAGTGCCACAGTAAACGTGTCTGCAGACCAGGCTGGGGCAGGCCCCAAGGGAAAAGCCACCAAGTTTCCACAGCCGGGATCATCCCATGTGAGAACAAATGAAGAAAATGAGGGGCCAGAACCTTCTAGTAAACCTGGGCTCTTACACATGGCAAAGATTCTGACTGCAGCTCTTGGCGCAGAAGCACGTCCCCGCAGTGGGGGCAGTAGTGGCAGTGGTGATTTCTGGTGAGAGAGTCAGACTTGGCATCACACTGCATACTGGGTGGGCACTCCTTGTCCGGGACCCACTGAGGCTCCTCCAGGTTGATCAGGCTGTCCAGGGCATGGTGCTCAGGCACCAACTGCAGGCCACTGGGATAGTGCACCAAGTTCTTGGCATCAAGGCAAGCGGCCACTTCAGAGGACATAGCGCCACCGCCACGAGAACCCACCGCCCTACCAGATTTATTTCATACTAGAGGCCCGGTGCATGACGTTCGTGCATGGGTAGGGTTCTTAGGCCTGGATGGCGATCAGGGCCAATCGGGGCCTTCTGGCTGCTGGCCAGAGCTTTCCTTCTGGCTGCCGGCCAGGGCCTCCCTTCCCCAGCTGCAGCCTTCCTTCATTCTGTGCCACCCCCTGGTGGTCAGTGCACGTCATAGCAAGCAATTGAACTCCCGGTCTCCCAGTCAAACTCTCAAGGGGACAATTTGCACATTAGACAATTTACACATACACACACACACACACACACACACACACACACACATACACACACACACACTTTTAGGGACACACAAACCTTCATAGGAAATGAAGACACAAAGAAAGAGTTAAACTGGAGTGTTTGTATGCTGGCTTGATGACACAGTTGTGGAGGAACATGGTGGGTCAGAGAATACGAGGTAAGTAGTAAACAAGGGTGAAATTTAGCAAGGACTGTTTGTTAAGATTCTCCTTGATTCTTGGTCTTAGGAAATAAGGATGGTTCTTAACTTATGTTGCAGGGAGGGCACCTTTCACATGAGGGTTCAATATCCTCTTTTTAAACCATTTTTAAGGTCAAAATGATTTTCCTACTACTGCTGCTTTTTCAAATCCTTCATCTTAAAATATTCTGTATGCCAAGATGCCATATTTGGTGGTGGTGTGTCCTGAATCCCGCCATGATGATTGCCTTCTTTCTGTAATTGCCTTGGGCTTTAGTACTGTGCCATTTCTTGGTTCTCCTTCAACGATGCTGATGGCTTATCTTGGTGGCTTTCAATGCAAGTTCCTTAGAAGGTCAGTCTGTTGATTAAGCATTTTCCCTTAAAGACCTCCATTCCAATTGCTCCAGCTATCTAAGCTGTCCTGCTGACTTTCAAATACCCAGATTAACATACCTAAATCCAAGTTATTTCCTTCCTTCCTTCCTTCCTTCCTTCCTTCCTTCCTTCCTTCCTTCCTTCCTTCCTTCCTTCCTTCCTTTTCTTCTTCTCCCTCCTCCTCCTCCTCCTCCTCCTCCTCCTCCTCCTCCTCCTCCTCCTCCTCCTCCTCCTCCTTCTTCTTCTTCTTCTTCTTCTTCTTCTTCTTCTTCTTCTTCTTCTTCTTCTTCTTCTATTTCCTGTTTTAATGAACGATACTCCATCTGAATAATTGCTAAAAATTTAGATTTCACATTGATTGGCCATTTAAAAAAATTTTTTTATTGATTTTTAGAGAGAGAAGAAGGGAGAGGGATAGAAAAATAGAAACATCAATGAGAGAGAATCATCGGTTGGGCATCTCTTTCATGCCCCCTGCTGGGGATCGAACTTGCAACCTGGGCACGTGCCCTAAATAGGAATCGAACCAGTGACCTCTTGGTTCATTGGTTCATGGGGATTCTCAACCACTGAGCCACACTGGCTGGGCTGATTGGTCATATTTTTAAGTGTGTGCCATGCTCAACCAATTTACCTTTGAAAATATCTCAAAAAGTTGCTGTCCCATGCAAAATATATATATATATATATATATATATATATATATATATATATATATATATATATGGTTTAAACTTTATTACAAATAGTAGCACATATGTCCCCTTTTACCCCCATTGACCTCCCCTTGGCCTTCCCCCCCCCAGCACATGCTCTCCCCACCTTAGTGTCTTGTGTCCATTGGTTATGCTTATATGCATGCATACAAGTCCTTTGGTTGATCTCTTACCCTCCCAAACCTCCCCTGCCTTCCTGCTGTAGTTTGACAGTCTGTTCGATGCTTCTTTGTCTCTGTATCTATTTTTGTTCATCAGTTTATGATGTTCTTTATATTCCACAAATGAGTGAGATCATGTGATATTTATTTTGTTAACTATTTTTCAAAGACTAAGAAATACTAATCAGATAAATAATATTAGAGCTAAGAAAAAGCCAGTCAAATTTAATAGGATAACTCTGTGTCAGTTAAAAATATAATGGCTATTTATTATGTGCCATATTTGAAGAGAAAGGCAGGTGGTTTAATTATGAATCTGAACTTCTTGAGTTTGACATTTATCTCCTTGATGCATAATTTTTCCAATCAGTAACCTGTGCAATATAATACCAGCATGCTAAACCACATAAACTCTCATACACACAAGATAACAACTAAGAGCCTAATTCAACTGTGGATAAATTACCAAAGGAGTTGCTATAGAGCAAACCTACACTATATATGCAAATATTGCAAAACACTCATTGAAAGATAAAAAAAAAAGGCTCCTAGATCATATGTCTGTCATAAAATGTCTTAAATTTCCCGATTCTTATTAAGCTACCTTGATTTTATTTTGTAGTTATTAGTCACCATGGCACAGAAATGTAAAGTAAAATAAAAGTGGTCACCCAATGACCACTTTGGTTGTTTCTACCCAACATTCTTTTGAACTGAACATTTCATCAGAAATTACTTTTAGAAAGCAGACTATTCCTGATAAAATAAGGAGAGGACTCTATGATAAATATTTTAAGTAAGGAAATATGTGGTTCACCAATTTAAAATTACGCTATCTCCTTAATCATATATATCCATAATAATTGGTGAAAAAGTGATTTTTACTATAAAATAGCTAAAAATTAAATAGTATGCTTTCCTGGTTAATTCAAAATCTCATAAACTTATATATTTTTTTCCTCCTTTCAAGATTTAGGCTTCCTTTAAAAATTTCCGATTATATTATTCTCTGTACAAAAACCTTAAATAACTACTATATCTAACTTAATCTCTGTGTTTAAATATAGTCTTATTTTATATGAAAACATTTCATTCATTTCTACTTTCTCCCAGGCGATCTTTTCTCCTTCTCTGGAGTTTTCCAGTCGTTTTAAAAACCTGTGCCTATAGTTAACTTGCTTAATTAATGTTTTTAATATATTACATCTAATGTCACAGAAGGAAGAACAAATTATGCCACGTTCTCATTTGCTATTAACTGGAAAGGTCTGTCCTCTTAACTTACAACTCTTCATCAATACTTCTGCACTTTACATAAATACATATTTCATGGAGCATCTATTTTTTTTGTCAGTCCTTGTATTTAGGTATTTTTGAAACAATGATGAAGATTTAAATCTGATTTGCTTTGATTAAGGAATTACTAGCCTGTGGGGAGAGACAGACATCTATAGAAATAACCTATAGAGTTGGTTACAAAATGCTTTTAAGGGTGTTAAAGAGAGGGCAGTTACACCGGACTGAGGTTTCACAGAAGGCCTAAATAAAATAGGAACTTTTTGAAAGAAATACCAGATGGAAAACAAACAAAACAACACAGCGGAAAACAAATGGAGGCCCAGAACCTCAGAATATGTACTAGGAAGAGCAAAAAGAGCTATATAGCTAGTGTAGAGACACAGTACGTGATATGGTAGTGACTGTGAGAAGGATAGCAATAAACGAGCCTGCAAAATCCTTAGCAAAAATGTGATGAGACTTATACCTTCTGGTAAGGATATATGGCACCATTAAAAAGGTAATAATGAGAGCCTCTGTAGTACTTTGCATAGAAGACAGACATGATATCATCTAGAAAAAATAACCTGAAGCAATATCAATTAAAAAAAACTAGACAAAAAGATATAGGATTAGAACAACAAATGTGAAAAATGTTGATTGTCTTCATCCCATTAAATAATCATAAGACTATTAACAGAATGAAATGGAAATAAATGATTAAATCAACAGATGTGTCATCTCTAAAGCTGATAAATTTGCTCATTGCCTGGTAGAAGTTAAAAAGGGACAGTGTCAAAGTTTGGCCCCAACTTTTCTTGTTTCAATAGTTGAGTAGACAATGGTGTGACTAAACGCACATGGAAATTCAAAATGAAGTTTTCACAGAGTGGCAAGTGGAATGTTTTCAACTTTTAACACATTGAGTTTGAATTCTCACTCAAATGTTTATGTAAATAACCAGTAGATTATTTTAAGTCTGTACCAAAAAAAGGAGGTTCCAATATGTTAGTAGTCAAAGATGACTCAGAAAATTAGGAATTACTTACAGTAATGAGTGAATAAAGGTAGAAAAAGCAGTAGAGAAACACGGTACCGTATGTGGCAGGCACTCCTTGTTTTCTATCCCTTGTCCGTTTTTGTTTTTTTCTTCCATAAAATAATCCAAATTTTATTTAGAGCATATTTTTTTAGAAAAAAAAATAAGACAAAGAACTGATTCCCTGGGTCTCTCCAAATGGTGATAAGTATGTGACATAATTATAGTCCATGATATGTGAGAGGTGTGTTCTGGGTTGGGATTTTAGGAAAAAAAGTAAGTATTCCTTAATGAAAAAGGTCAAACTCACTTACCTAAAAATCTTGATCTTCATATGTCTCTTTTTTATATGCATCTTTGATGTATTTTATGTATGTCAATACATTATAGACATTAATTTTTGCTCCTCAAATTTTGGCAGGCAGATTTCTTAGCTGGTTCAGAGATTTTTACACTTTGGTATACATGCTTTGTATAATCTCTTCCCTTTTAGTATAAGATCTATAAATATAATGTGATATCAAACACTGTATGGTAAATGGAAGTTTGCAGATATATCGAAGTCCATAATTACTTCACTGAGTTAATCATAATGGAGGTCTTACCTGTCAATATATTTGTATTTATGTATCATTCAACACAAAGTATCGAAATGGATTTTTTAATCAAAATCATTCATAGATCTAGTTTCCTATCCTTAAACTAACACTCTATTCTAGTTAAAGAAATGCATGACCTTTGTTTTCCATTTCTATTCTCCAATATTTAAACTCTAGCTTATTATGTTCCTCCTATGACTATTTATTTTTATCACAATTTATGGAAAATTATCAAAAAGAAGTGAAAAAGAGATCTGTTTTTCTCTTGTTCCTAGTGTTTAGATTCTTAAATAAATATAATAACTATGGTAAATACAAGTTCTTCCTGTAAAAACTTATAAAATAATTTCAGAAATGTATTTAAAATAATGCCACATGTTAAAGTAAAAACAAAGAAGACCTTTTCCCAGTACTAACTAAAAACTGGCATTTTAATTTTATTTTGGACTTACAATTATACATTTAATTTGTAAGAACAGTTTTTGACAATGTTGTTATCTGAATGTGTTTTATATATGCTGATATATACTATTTTATGAAGCATGAAAATATTTATTTGTAAGCAAATATATGCAAAAATTATGTGTGACATTTAACTTCCATCATATGCTATAACACCTAGCAATAATTTTATCACAACATTCAGTAACTACATTAAAGAAGTGAATATCCAATTTGGTTAATTAACTACTTAATTAGTTGTAGCCTTTGTAAAAAATTACAAATACTGCTAAGCTAAGAAAATGTGAACAGTTTTCTCCCAATGTCCCAAATAAGAATATGTTTGAATTTCTAAAACTAAATCTTATGTCTATATATGATTTAAATTTTTGCATTATGAGATTTTTTTAAGAGAGGAAGGGAGAAGGAGAGAGAGATAGAAACCTCAATGATGAGAGAGAATCATTGATCTGCTGCCTCCTAAAAACCCCAAACCTGGAACCTCGGCATGTGCCCTGACTGGGAATCGAACCATGACTGCCTGGTTCTTAGGTCGGCATTCAACCACTAAGCAATGCCTGCTAGACAATTGTGAGATTTTTGTAATATTATCACTACAGTCATATAGTTATCACAGTTGTGATTTAATTTTTTAAGGCTTAAGTCAGGATTCTCTATTTATGTGTTTTATTGGAATCATAGAG
This sequence comes from Myotis myotis, assembly GCF_014108235.1. Taxonomy (NCBI): domain Eukaryota; kingdom Metazoa; phylum Chordata; class Mammalia; order Chiroptera; family Vespertilionidae; genus Myotis; species Myotis myotis. Next base: position 203,498,622 of record NW_023416324.1, on the reverse strand, counting down.
TTGGAGGGAGGGCAGAGAAACAGGCTATACTATATTTAAATTCAACATTAGAATGCAAGAGAACTTTAAAGTTTATAAAACCTATTGTTGCAGTTGCTATTTTATCTATGTGTTTGAACCCATTTGTGAGCTATCTTAGGTTCTTCAATATCAATTTTTTTTTTAAATTTTACCACGTATGGTTTATGCTAATTATTGTTGCTTCCTTTTTCTCTTAGGACACAGTTAGTTGTACCTATCCAATTTATATTTATTCTATGATTAGTCCATGACATTTCTCCCCTTCTATTTGTCTTCAAAACTGAGGAAATAATGAGCATATAGCTTAAATCTTTATTAATGAAAAATGCACATTAACACATGCTTTTAAAATATTAGTTCAATCTCTAAGAACACTCCAAATTTTAATCCCCAATCAAACTGAAAATTCCATCTTCCACTATAATTAGAAGGGTGTATTATAGTTGGTGTCTCTTCAGTATTAATATACCTAGACCAGAAATATTGCTTGTTTTTATAATCCATCCAATAAAAGAGACTTTAAAAGTCATAATTCTATTAAAATGGAAGCCGCAACAAGTTTCTAGAACTCTGCCCAAAAGAAGTCTTATTTTGATTTTTATGTTTATTTTGCCTTTCTTATTTTTTGTTTTCATTTGTTTTAACTTTTAAAGTTTAGAAATCTAGCCCGGCTGGTGTGGCTCAGTGGTTGAGCAATGACCTATGAAACAGGAGGTCAGGGCTTGATTCCCGGTCAGGACACATACCCAGTTTGCCAGCTCGATCCCCAGTAGGGGGCGTTGAGGAGGCAGCAGAACAGTGATTCTCTCTCATCATTGATGTTTCTATCTCTCTCTTCCTCTCTAAAATTAATATATATATACATATACATATATATATATGTATATATATTTTTTAAAAAAAATAAATCTAGATAAACTAAGCATATTGGTGAAATTTCTATGTACTAGAACTCAATTTCACATAAACCTCACTTTTTAGTTCTTTTTATTTTTTAAAAAAGATAAATAAATATTGCAATATGTATTTAAAATAATGCCACATTAAAGTAAAAGCAAGGAAAACCTTTTCCTAGTACTTACTGAAAACTGGCATTTTAATTTTCTTTTGGCCTTACAATCACATATTTAATTTGTAAGAACAGTTTTTGACAATGTTGCTGTCAAAAACTGGTAATCTATTCTCAGAAAAGTCTCATCATACTGTCCAAGAAGAACAAATCTTCTAAATGTTTCGTCAGTTAAAAGTTTTCAAAGAACTTTTAATATTTTACCACTATGCTCACTCAGTTCCTTATTATTTTTGGATCCTGCTGAGTACTTTTCTCAGCTGCTTAGTATGGTGATTTACATTCCTGTTCACATCTGGGTTCTTGTTCTGCCTTTTATTTTATATTGTTTGGATTGACACTGGAGCTTCAATTTTCTCTTCTTAAGACAACAAAATAAAAATTTTCTTCAAAATGTAAATTCCCCACACACATAAGTTATCTTTAGATGCCTTATGTTTGTATGCTTAAAAGATGCACAGTAAGTATTGCCTTGTTTTTCTTTGTCAGAGAAAGCTGTCTCTTAGATTTAAAAGAAATACATATTATTAGTTTTTTTAAAAGAGAAAATGCATGTAATTCTCTAAAGAGAATTCATGAAATCTACTTATGTTTCTTCTGAAAGCATTCCTAATGAGATCTAAGGCTATCTTTCCTAATACAAGGTTAGTCTTCTTAATCACCTGACAGTGAACTGCAGTGCACTTTACCACAAAGGATTTCAAACAAACCAAGATGACAGCTGTGACAATGATGATAATAATGATTATGATATCCACCTGCAAAAAGCTGCTAGGGTTTCTTTTTTGTCATATTTGATGTGTAAAATATATAAAATCTTAGCCTTAAATAAGCTTGCTGTGCTTCAATGATTCAATTAATAGAATGCTGTATAGGGTGTTAGGAATTCTGACCTCATCTCAAGCGAAGTTTAGGAAATATCACCTGTTATTTAGGAACTTATAATTATTTGTATAGTTTCTTGTGCATTACTTGTTCCTGTTGACTGGCCAAGAGACACATCTTTTCTTGTTTTAAACCACTATGTAACTAGTGCCTAGCATAGAGAGAAAATAAGTTTCAATAAATGGTTGCCAAATAAAGGAATAATTTGCCAACACTGGAACACATATTTGATATCTGTGGCCACTCAATATTAATACTAAATAAGTATCAATTTCTTCAGTATTTTGAATATAATGCAAAATCATCTTTTTAGAAGGATTTAGATGCTAAGGTTTTGTATCCCATCTTGGATTTTTTTCTTAAGGTTTCTATCTCTAGAGATAGTCCATTATAGAACGAAAATAACTAAATCACTTAAATCATAATACATTTGGTCCCAGTACCCATTTGAAGGACGTGGACAGAGGTCAGAATACTTCTTTCAATTGACCAAAACCTACCTTTATGGAATGCTTTATACCCATATTTTGCCCTGACCAGTGTGTGTCAGTTGGTTAAAGTGTGGTCCTGTAAACTGAATGGTTATGGGTTCAATTCCTCTTCTGGGCATATACCTAGATTGTGAGTTCATTCCCTAGTTGGGATGTGCGTGAGAGGTCAACATTTCTCTCTTCTCTCTCTCTCTCTCTCTCTCTCTCTCTCTCTCTCTCTCTCTCTCTCTCTCTCTTCCTTTCTCTCTCTCTGTCTCCCTTTTCCTCTCTCTCTACAGTAAACATGAACTTTAAAAAAAGATATCTATTTAAAAATAAATAAACCCACATTTTTGTCACTAAGGTGGAGTTGTAGAAAGTGTTAGATCATGCTTTTGCAACCAATTACATAGGTTTGTTGTTGTTTTTTTTAATGAGGTAGTTTAGACTTTACATTTACTACAATAATTGATATGTTTAGATTCAATCCTGGAAGTTACCTATTTATGCTGTCTGTTCCTTGTGTCCCCTCCTTCCCCCTGCCCCCCCCACACTTTTTCTCCTTACTTTGGGATTTATTCAGCATGTTTTATAATACTTTATAATCTCAATTATGGCCTTATCATTCACATCACTTTTAAAAAAAATGATTGTCCTAGGACTTAGAATACAGTTGGCCCTTGAACAACATTCTAGTCCTATCCATGGGGCACTGGTTCTGGGACACCATGCGGAAACCAATATTTTAAAACAGGAGGGAGGTAAAGCCATTGGTCAGACCATCATCTTAAACTAGAAATGTAGCCTTTTTATTTGAACACTAATATTTCGCAAAAAGTCAATAGTATCCTCTATCAGTTCAATCAATATGTAGAAACACTTCCAGCTTCTAGATATGTGGCCAGCTTTTATCACTGCATTTCACTATTTCATAGCATACTCATATAGACCCATTCATGTTGTGCTGTTTGAAGTGGCAAGGTAGAAAACACAATTTACTCCTGATACACTGGTTTTCTACAAGCACTTCACCCCAGCCATGAATCATTTTCCAAAGTTAAACATGTTCCATAACTACATTTTAAAGATAAGATGGTAAATGACATTCTTATCACCGTATTTCTATTCTAAAGGTTGATATTTAGAGTTAATATGTATGTATGTATATATATATATATATATATATATATATATATATATATACATACATACATAAAGTGGGCTTTTACTCATACTCCATCTTTTCCCAGCAGTCAACTTCACACTGTCAGATTTTTGCCTCATTCACTAGGGTACACACAAATAGACTCAACAAGGGAAATATCTATTTGCAAAGGAAGAATTGCCGTTATCATACAAAAGAGTCAATCACCAGATACTTTAATTTTACTTCAGCTGCTCGTCTATACTAAAAGCAACAGTGTCTCCAGCATACATTTCAAAAACACTTTTAATAACAAGATTCTTTCTGTTGGCTGTCTTCCATTTCTACGTATGCTCAGAGCAATTACTTCCAAGAGCATTCAATAAAGGTAGGTTTTGGTCAATTGGAGAAAGTATTCTGACGTCTTGGCCACCTCATCCAAGAGTCTACTGGGACCAAGTATATTATTACTTTGATCTCTTTCACTTTTCCTGTGAATAATGCTGTCTGTTCTTAATAAAAGTAGGAAGTATGGACAGAATTTACAGCTATCGTCTGTCATGGCCAGAACAATCTCAGTGTAACACGTGAATCACCTAATAGCACGCCATACTCTCCCAGATCCTGACAGCTATCTGACTCAGTTAACCCTGGGTTATATGCATACCTCTTCAATTACATCAGAAGAAGAAATGCTAACATGTATTCCACAGGCAGTGATGTGGGAAGGGAGAGCAATATACATGAGCTCAACCAACAGAAGCAATGAGGAAGCCGAGGCTCTAACGCAGCCGTGGGCAAACTACGGCCCGCGGGCCGGATCCGGCCCGTTTGAAATGAATAAAACTAAAAAAAAAAAAAAAGACCGTACCCTTTTATGTAATGATGTTTACTTTGACTTTATATTAGTTCACACAAACACTCCATCCATGCTTTTGTTCCGGCCCTCCGGTCCAGTTTAAGGACCCATTGTGGCCCTCGAGTCAAAAAGTTTGCCCACCCCTGCCTAACGCATTGCACAGTGTTCTGCATGGAAGGATATTAGCTAGTAGAAACAGGTCAACATGAGAATTTATGCACTGCACGGTTTATTACATAACCAGAAGTCTCTGAAGAAACAACGTTGTATTTCTTCAGATAGTTTCAGAAACAATGTGCAGTTTTATGGACTCAATTAAATAATAATAATTATTCCTTATTTATCCTCACTCTATGTTCCAGTTCCACTACAGTCCTCCCAGGACTCACCTCAGGAAAAGTTTTTAGGACCATCTCTATTCCCTTTGTTTCCATTTCATGTTAATGGGTAGGGCTTGTTACCTTAGACAGCCTTGTTTATCATCTACCCAAGACTTTCTTGGGTTTTCTCTTGTATATGTGCAAATTATAAAGGTAATCAAAACTATAGAAGCAATCATCAATTGAATTCCTGTGAGCTCTTATATACACCAACTGGGTTAAGTCGTCCTATGTGTTTCATTATTGTCTCTATATTATGGTACTTTTTTTTTTAATTGCAAGACACTTTTTGCTAAAATGATTAAATCTTATCATGTAAATACTATTTTAACTTATTAGATACAATACCAAAAATAAACACATACAGGCAAGGATCTATTCTCTACTGTATTAGCATTGCCAAAATATTATATACTAGAGGCCCAGTGCACAAAATTTGTGCACGGGTAGGGTTCTTAGGCCTGGCCAGCAATCAGGGCTGATCTGTGGGATGACCAGTGGGGTGATCGGGGGGCCCCCGCTGGCACCTGCCTAGTCCAGCCTGGTGTTGCCTGCTCACCAGCCCCACCCCCTGCTGCTGCCCCTGGTTGCCTCCCTCTGTGGGGTGACCAGTGGGGCGATCAGGGGGCCCTGCTTGCATCTGCCTTGACTGGCTTGGGGCCTGCAGGCTGGGGGCAGCTCCTGTATTGAGCATCTGCCTCCTGGTGGTCAGTGCGTGTCATAGTTACCGGTAGTTCCGCTGGTCATTCTGCCATTTGGTCAATTTGCATATTAGGTTTTTATTATAGAAGATTATTATCATCTTGTCCATTTCTAGTTTCTCCTTAATCTTTTATTCGCAACCAAATCCTTACACTGTGGCTTTTGGAACTGCTGCTCTGTATCCAGGAAATACAGTAATATTATATCGTAAGCTATTTGAACAGATGCTTTACTCTATTATCTTAACAGACACTTAGCTCTTTTCTGTGAAACTCTCTTACTGCCTCTCTCACACACCTCAGGATTGCAATGTGGGTTTGGTGTCCTACTTGCTCACTATTTCCATGTCAGAGGCATCATTTCTTTATCAAGTTATGACAAAACTTTCCAAATCTATGTCACCCTCTTCACCCACTCAAATCTCTCTGATATTACCTCTTACTCATGAAAGACTTAGGGGCATGGCTTGCCATGGTTGTTCATTCCAGGCTCAACCATGCTTGTAGCTGATTTTCTATCTCTATGGACGACCAATCTGAAAAACAAAATCCTAGCGTTTGGGTAACTCCAAGTCATCCATGTGTCCCCCATTTCACACTTTGGAAAATTGTTTTTGCATAAACTAGGATAATATCATTTATTATTTTAATGGAGACACTTTGTGAGTAAAAATTGGCAATAACAATTATTATAGCAAGAAAACAGGCATAAATGAGTGCTTTCCTGGAAACCTGTGATATATGATCACTCTCTCATTAACTGATCCTTCTCCAACTATGATTGATGTAACATCTTCTCTATTTGTAAACAACCTCTTGGCCTCATTAACCACATAGTAACCAAGTAATATCTCAAATAAACATATCACTTGAATTATAAAAAAGTAACAACATTTTATAGGTATACAAAGCTTATTGGGGTTATGTAGAAATTTTTAATTTTTAAAAATATGTAAATGGGTATTGCCAGCATTGATGCCACTGTGTGAACTAACAAGCTTCCTATCATTTCATTGTCTGCTTGTCACTTTATAACACTTTTAAAGTGCTTATTGGGTCATCACAAAACCAAACTTCAGATGACCTATGATGAATTATGATAATCCAAAAGCAGGATAAAATCTTATTTCAAGTATTATGATCAATAAACCAAGTTAGTTGTTCTTATTAACCTGCTGGGTCTGCCTGATAGGGTACTAAGCATAATCCCTAGAAGCAGTTGCTACAGTTCTCATAACTCTGCTAAGCAATCATGTTCTGTTCCTGAAGGATTAATTGGGCCCAAAAGTAGAGAAAGACTATGCTGACCTGGTTGCTTTTCTGTCAACACCACCCCTCCCACCTGGAAAACTCCTGTTGTCATGTAGAAGAATAATGAAGAGCAAAGATGCCTCCAGAAATAAGGATCAAATGAACCAACAAAATAGAGGCTTTCATGGTCTCACTTTTCAAAGTAGGTGATTTCTATATCAAAAATGTTAATAGCATTTCTCACACAGCCACAGCTTCATAGTAGGAACAAAACAAAACACATACCATAGAAGGCAGACCGTTTTGTAATGAAGAAGGAGCTGAATTTCTTTGTGAAGGCTTTGAAGAGCCCAGAGAAATTCACCCCACCCATCTGGAGTACAGCTACACCTGTAGAGAAGAACTTGTTGATTGTCAATGTTATGCCAAGGTCAATGACATGCTTAGAGGGGGTGATATGGTTTTACCTTTCTTTGGATGGTTAAGAGCATAAGATGTATACTTTTGTGTACAGATAGATGAAGAGGGAGCTTAAGTCCAGGAATGAGAAAGTGATATGAAGATTACTTTATCTGTTGACTTTGTAATTGCTCCTAAGTGTAGTGAGAATGGCCAAACCACCCATCTCCTGTGTTCTCTGGAGTACTTGCTGGCTGGCTGAAGCAGCAAGAAATATGCCGATGCCGTGGTGTGGACAAAGCAGACTGTATGGAATGGACCTGAGGGGCTACTTGGATTGACAACCCTTTGGGGGGAACTTGAGCACTATGGATAAGGTGGGAATAGTCACTTCCTGGTGCTGCATCACCAGACACTGCCACTTGCAGAACTAAATGTAATGAAAAAATTAATTATGCAAGAATCTGGACGATAAATTCTTTCTTGCATCCTGGCTCCACTGTATCACCCCTAATGCAAATAGATGTTTCTGCCTCTCCACTTGACTTTAGTTAATAACATCCCAACATCAAAACTCACCTGATCAACTTTATATTTCATAACATAGTATGGAAACAAGATAAATTCTAGCTGTGCATAGGGGGAGAAACAAGGTTAAATAATAACATTATACATTTAATAATTATTTTAAATTACTGTAAAAAAACTCATTTATGTGCTAACAATCAGTTAATTTACAAAAGAGATAAAAATAATTAGTACTCAAAAGACACAGAACCAGAACAGCACATTTGATGAGAATATCTTTCTCTATCACTTGCATGATCCTGGATAGTGATGACTACAATTTTACCTGAGTAAATATTGTCAATGAACTTCCTTTTTTCTTTGGTAATCAACTTTATTATTTCTATCATATTGCTGCTCCGATTTTAATATTAACCATAGCGCTGACATTGTCACTGGTAACTTTTTATTAATTAATAAAAGAAACCTGTTGTTTCAAATTTGAATACTAATTGAGACATTATTTGCATAGTTATAGCCAAGGACTGATTAGATTAATCAAAATTCTCTGATTAGGAGGATCCTTCCCAGTGTCAATCTTTGATAATTACTTAAAAACCATCACAGTACATGATATTTTAAGTGAAAATACTGTTGCCTATGCTTTCTCAGCTGCTTCGCTTCTGATCCTATATAATAAAAGCCTAATATGCTAAGTGCCCTGTCATCCAGTCGGCCATCCAACCAATCAAAGCGTAATATGCAAATAATATGCTAAAGCTACTCAAACGCTTGTTATGATGTGCAGTGACCACCAGGGTGCAGATAGTCGACTGGTCAACCAGTTGCTATGATGTGCAGTGACCAGTAGGTTAGCTTGCTGCTGGGGCCAGCTGATTGGGACTGAGCAAAGATGGGCCAGACTCACCCTGGAGTCCTCCCATGTCCCTCCCTGGCCCCGATCATGCACTTGGTGGGGTCCCTAGTCCTGGCCTGCACCCTCCTGCAATCCGGGACCCCTCAGGTGATGTTGGAGAGCTGGTTTCAGCCTAATGGCGGAATGACCAGTCGCTGTGACATGAATTGACCACCAAGGGGCAGAAGCTCAACACAGGAGCTTCCCCCTGGTGGCCAGTGTGCTCCCATAGGGGAGCACCACTCAGCCAGAAGCTGGGCTCACAGCTGGCGAGCACAGCGGCGGTGGTGGGAGCCTCTCCTGTCTCCATGGCAGCACTAAGGATGGCTCCCCACGGGGAGCGGGCCTAAGCTGTCAGTCAGATATCCTCCACGGATTCCTGGACTGTGATAGGGCGTGGGTCAGGCTGAGGGTTCCCCCCTCCCCTCAAGTGCATGAATTTCATGTGCTGAGCCTCTAGTGAGTATACAACTATACTTGCTGCTTTAGAGTTTATGAAAATATTCTGGATGGTTTATGCCTACAAACAATGAATCAGTCAAATCTGCTATAATTCTCAACTACCGATTTTTATAATCAATGGAATGCTACCATTTAATAAGTAGATGGACTCAAAAAATACTTGTTATTTCTTTTATTTTTAAGGGAAGATGAGAAACATTCAAAAACCTTGGAAATTTTAACTGCATTGACATCAGCAAAGAACACTTTATGTAGTGAGGCATAATTATTTGTTTCAGAGTTTAGTGAAGATAATTTTCAAAGTGTGAAAATTAATATTTTAGTTAAACATTTGCTTATTTTTAGAGTTTTGATAGAACGAGTGGATAGTATGTAATGTTTTTTACTTTAAAAAACTCTTTTGAATGCACTAATTCTCCTGCACCTCCATTATTCCCAATGTCCTTTTGCAGACAGAAGGAAGCTAGGTAGTCAGGCATTGGGACAATGGGGCAGGGAAATAGAACTGGGTAGAGTTACTAAGACACCCAACTGGGCGGGAAGGAAGGATGTGTGTAGGAGACATGAGCTTTAAAATACATGAATGTTACTAAGACAGGCAGCTTGCAGATAACCAATCACAACGATGTTGCTAAGGAAAAATTTTTTGAAAAGACCAATCAGGAACTAACAAGCATATACACAAAAAACACACTTTCTCCTGACCCTCCACAGGACACAGTGGATGCCTGACCTTCCTGTGGCAGGGGGCACACCCCAGCACCCACATGGCTTATGGCCATGTGGGCCTCCACACGTGGACTAATAGATTTTAATCCACATGGATGCTTTCAATAAACTTCGGTTCCACTTGTCAGTTTTGTCTGCAACTTCAATCCTAGATTTCATGAGACGACAAACTTGGACTTAACATCCTATATTTTGGTTTCACTTATTTCAATGAGAAAGTAAAAACTTTCTAACTGAATCTTGTTGTTCACCCTTACATATTCAATAATGCATTTGTAATGATAATCCTCCCTTTCTATTTTTACAAATGACAAAGCTCCTCAACTACCATGGTCTTTTTTTTTTTTTTTTTTTTTTTTGCTGCTATGTAAGCACAGCCCATCCATCAAATTGATTTCTGGTCTTTCTATCCTATACACTTTGCAAGAAAGTCACTCCAGCATTTATACCCCTCACTAACTCATCTCACCAAGGACGCATTTCATTGGTGAATTCCCATCAGCATATGAACATGCTCCAGGAATTCCCAAACAAATAGCAATCAAACACCCCCCACTGCCCAGCCCAAACCCACACATGCTTAGCTACCACTTCATTTCTGTCTTCACTATTTTTACAGGGAAGAAAAATGCTCTTTTCACTTCCTTACTTTTCTTGGATTCTGAAGCCCTTTGAATTATGTTTGCCCCCAACCCCCAAAAATAATGCATAGAAACTTTTTGTTTGAGCTCTATATTGACAAGAGCATTCGTTTCTTCTCTGGAATCATTTACATAACTTCTCTTACTGGAATTTGACTTCTATTTTGAAACTCTACTATTGGCATCTATGATAACTCCTGAATGGAATTGCTAATTTAATCACTTAAGTCATCTTACCTTCTGGGAATCCTATAGCATATGATATTGATATAAGAAGGATCATACCTTGAGATTAGAGTGTGACATAGTCTTTGATTCTCATAAAGGTGATATTACAATATGATCAGCAGACTACATATCTATCAGCAGTTATATTTCTAGTCACAGTCATTCATCACAGTAGGCAAAGAGTAGATTAAATTGAAATGATAGCCTCTATTGGTCTCAGAGAGGTTTATTTCAAATTTTATTTCTAGAGGTTGATATGCATAAAAAATGTATTAACAACATATGTAAATTACCACCAGATTTGATTTATATTCTCAGTATTCTATAAAACACTCAAAAATTAATTAGCTAAAAAGAAACAGTAAACCATAGTACAGAGTATGTAACCCAAAATAAATTTGATATATGCTTATTGAAATGCATTTCTCAAAAATTATTTTCCCAGCAAATATATTAAAATAGAGATTAATTATAAAAAGTAACAATAATTTTGAAGAAAGACAATGGAACAAAGTATTTAAATTATCAGAGTTAGAAAGATAAATGATACAAAGGTACATCTGCACCTTCTAATTAATAATTTATTTATTAGAAATGACCTGAAAAATTTAACTAGTTTGTTTTAGGTAGAAAACACAGAAATGCTTGAAACTTCGTACAGTGTAGCAAGTAACAAGCATAAAGGCTCCCTTCTGACAGCTGTTTCTCAAATTCCTATTTTGACTTGAAAATCAGAAGAAATCCTTGTGTTTAAATAACTTTATGTTCATTTTTAAACCACACTTACAATTTCAAAGTCACATTTATAATTTTAATCACCTTTTTATATAGGGTTTATTTGATCATGTTTTTCACATTTCATTCATTTTACAAATACTTTCTGACATTAACAAAAGAACAAAAATGACAGAATTGCTTTGTTGCTTTGCAATGAAATCTACTTCTGCATCATTTAGAATGCAATCAATTGTAATCTTCCCCCCCTTTTTGTGCAACTTTTTAAATGCCTATACATACTATAATACCTCGTACTTTTTTTCATAGAAAATCAGAAAAGTTATAAAGCAAAGAACCTTTCCAAAGGTAAGGCCATGGAAGCATTGGTGGGAATACCAGTATTACCTAGTACTTGCAGAATAAACCCCCACCCCCAGTTTCCTCACCCATCAGATAGGAAAGCTCGGAGGCAGCTGCTACGCGGTTGGCCCGTGGTTTCCAGTTATAGTTAGGCCCGCTTTTGATGCGATCTATACTGATCTATATGGACTTTCTTCTATCCAGTGTTCACTCCTATTGCCCCAACATTGTTTCCAGGAATTACCTCTTTAATGAATTACTTACACTCAAATTCTCCTTCTGCTTAGAACATAGAAAGCTGCAATAGGACATGCTCCTACTCTAAAACAGGAAAGCCAGCAGACTCCTAACCCTCAAGTCCTTCAGAGAGCTGAGGTTGTAAGGGTACCAGGTGAACCAGAGTGGCAAACCTCTCCAAGGGGAGACAAAACCGTGTTATAAAAGGAAGCAAACATCTTACAAGTGTAATTTAAAACAATTGAAATTCAAAGAACTCTTAGGTGCCAAATGTTGAATAGGGTCACAGTTCCGAGTTCCTTAGATCAAGACACAAAGGCAATTCACTCACTCACTTGCAAGGCCTTTCCACTTCTATCATGAGATAGATTAAGGGCGGGGCAGAGAGCTGAGGTGATATCCTCAAAGGTGATATCCTTAAAGCCCTGACTGTCTTAGACAGTGGCCCAAGTCCTGACCATTGGCTTCACAAGTTAATTAATGAAGCTACCATTTATGTTGAAAACCTGCTCCAAACAGGCACATTTTTATAGAAAAAAATGTATACCATTATTATCAGTTTCCATTGAGTTATATATATTTTATACCAAAAAGTTACTTTTTAATAATCTATTTGTATTCCATGATTTTAAAAAAATTGTTTTGAAGTGCATGTTTAAGATCATTGCCCATCCTGGTTGGAAATATGTAATATTAATTAATTAATTTTATTTTCCTTTGGGGAAAGAAATTTAGAACATAGAAGCCTAGTTTTATCACAAAATTTAGAAAATTATTTGCTATAAAGAAAATGCAGTTGAACTTATAAAATACACATTATTTGTAATGCCACTATGTGAAACACTATAGAAATATCAAAAAGTAGAATAAAATTATATGGTTCATATGAAATCTCAATTCTGCCTTATGGTAGCAATGAGAGCCTCATTTTTGCACTGTTACAATTCACTTGGCATCTATCCACTGATCTCCTTAACTTTTCTTATTTTGTTGGAACAAATTGTCTTTTAGACATTTTCAAATATATCAAGAATAAATTAATTAAAAAATATTGTTTTTAAAGAGTGACAACTGGATATAAGTTCATGAAGGTTAAAGTTCAACATGGTAGTAATGATGATAAAAACTGATTTTGTTATGTATTTTTTAAATAACACAAGAATAATGCTTAGTGTCTGTTCTTCAGACAAAACTATAAGGGACTTGGAAAATCTTAATTGTGGTTAGGAAAAAAAATATGGAGAGTTAAAATCTGGGCAGGAGCTTACTATTTTAAATTCAGAACAGCCTGGCTGGTATGGCTTAGTGATTGAACATCAACCCATGATTCAGGAGGTCACCATTCAATTACAGGTCAGGGCACATGCCCAGGTTGCTAGTTCAATAACCCAGTAGGGGGTATGCAGGAGGCAGCCAAGTGATGATTCTTATTATTGATGTTTCTATCTCTCTCCCTCTCCCTTCCTCTCTTTCTATAATAAATAAATATTTAAAAATTCACAACAGATATCTGTAAGGTTTATACTTAATTAAGTACATTTAAAAAGTCTCACACAATCCTCACATACTTTTAGGCATCCTAAGCATCAAGATACATACCTACCTTTGATAATCCCTTGGAAAATGCATTTGTGAAATAACATTATGTCTCCTAAAGGACCTGTAGTCCCTGGACTGATACGTTAGTTTTACATCTATCTTTCACACCCTCCTTCATGATCGAAACCATATAAGCTCTGCTTAAAAAAAGAAAAAGAAAAAGTCAATACCTACTAATTGCTTCCTGAGTAGGTTTTGGTTTTATTTCTGTGGAAGGTATAATTTAGCAAACAGATTTCGCAAGCACCAGATAAAACAATTAGTACAAAGATCTTTTGTGAAAGAAGTGTCTGGCAGTACACCCAGAGTGAAGGCTGAATTTGTAATTTAGAATACAGATTTAGCAAGTGGCAGATAGAACAATTAGTCTAAAAATCTTTTGTGTATGTATATATGTGTGTGTGTGTGTGTGTGTGTGTGTGTGTGTGTGTGAGAGAGAGAGAGAGAGAGAGAGAGAGGTAGAGAGAGAGAGAGAGAGAGAGAGAGAGAGAGAGAGAGAGAGAGAGAAGCAGTTCACAGAGTAGAGAGAAGACACATTTGCATAAAAATGATATGTCAATTTTACTGAAAATAAAATAATTTTCCATCTCTACCTCTTAACCTTTTGTTTTCCTTATGATTTTCTTTTTTCTCAGATATTACAAATGGCCAAGGCACTAAGATATTTCAAAAATCATGACATAAGCAATATTGTCTTATGTAGTAGAACTACTAAATTTTTTATAACTAAAATCACCTTGAATATCCATTGGATTGGGGAAGGAAATGAACCTTTTTTTTTTCTCCAATGAGCCTATGCTTCCTTGGTCATACCTTGGACTTCACAAATAGAATCACATATTAGTCAATTAGAAAATTTGGAAATCCAAGCCAATATGGACTTACAGTAAAGTAACTCTCTAGAATATCATTCATTTTTAGGGTTCTAATTAGAAGCAAAAAAAGCACTAACTTAGTAGAAATGGACCAAAGAATGGATTCACAGTAAAGTTGATTGGGTTGCATTAGCTTCACATCTCTTCCCCTGACTTAGGAAAGGATATTAGTAGTGTGAATGCTGGATCCTGAGGGGTAGAGTTTTGTGCAGCTCTTAGACCACACTGCTATCGAGGGACCTCTGTCAAAAACCAATACGTAGTATGTATCACATCTTCTTTACCTAATTATCTATCAAAGAACCCACCACTGTTAGCAGGGACATCTCTTGACATTTATAGTTATAGAGGCCATGGATATTAAGCTGTATTAGGAAACTTACTGATTTTAGAAATACAAGGTCAAACACTCAGGTTTAAAACTGCTTTGTTTAATTTGGGTGTGTTCTTTGCTGGTAACCAACCACTCTTGTTTTAATCACAGTATTTAAACATCAAGCCCTCATGGGTGATGCTGCACCTCTTTATTCTAAGCTTATTCCAGCTCACAGATAATAGAAAAGAGCTCATAGACCCATATTTATAAAATAAATACTGCACACATAAACTTACAAATAATTTTCACATATGTATCTCTACAATTAAAAGCTGCTCAATTTATGTAATTTAAAAAATCCCTATACAAAAAAAAATGTTTTTCTTGTACATTCGTATTTGTTTTCCAAGTTCCATTTGTTACCTATGCTCACTCGAGCATTTTGCTTTATGTTGCTCAATGTTGCTGTTTTATATGCTGGTTTATGGATATAATTCTTCTTTCTTCTAAAATCCAAAGGAAAGGGGGTTCTCAAAGGAGGGTTTTGCAAATTATTTCTCTGCAGGACTTTGCAGGCAATATAGTCTGTATTGCAACTGCTCAACTTTGCCTCTGTAGTGTGAAAGGCATCTTAGACAATAGGTAAACAAATGGGCATGATCAGTTCCAATAAAACTTTATTTACAAAAACAGGTTGTAATGAAATAAATAATTGTATCTAAAATGTAAATTTATGATGTATATGATGATATTATATATCATATATAAAACTACATTTATTTATTTATTTAAAAGTATGTTTTATTGATTTTTTTTTTTTTAGAGAGAGAGAAAAGGAGAGGGAGAGAGAGATATATATTTCTGTAATGTAACTTTGCCTATTTTTCAGGATATTCTCTACAAGTTCCTTTAAGTTGTAAAAATAATTTCTTTTAAATACTTTGCATTGCTATCAAGAATTAAGACTAAAACTATCAATATTTTGTAATAATTTCAATATTTTATAATTTTGATTATTTCACCTATATTAGGCAATATAGGTGAAATAACCCCTTTCATATTTCTGCTTAATTCCCTAGTCAGTGATACATCTACCTTTTTCCACATGCTGGGATATACTTTTGCCCTTTAACGCATCCTATTACCAGCTTTCTCAGAGATATGAGGAGTGGATGAATGAAAAGCCTAAATGCCAAAAAACTGTAAGGGCATATGTCTAAGCCTTTCCTATCTAATTCTGTAACTGCTAGCCTCATGTGCCCTTTCCAAATAGCTCTAAAACTCAACCTGGTTTATATATCTTTCTATTATCAACCATTTTGTCTGCTTTTGACGTCATCTCCATCTCAGTGCTCTGATTTCTGTTTATTTAGCATATTTTGCAATATCTTGTACATTCTGATGAAACTCATTTTAGATTTAAACTTGGGGCTGTATGTAAAACTGCTACTGTTTTAAACACTTAATATTTCCATGACCACGTGTTCCTGATGTCATGTTATTTCAATAAGTGATTCTTTCTTCTTGTGCCTACTATCTATGTACATTACTTTTGACCCATGTTTAACTTCTAAAGATGATTCATTCAGGAGATATGTAGTTATTTTTTTACTTTGTCTTTCATTTTAAAACACTGTGTTGTAACTATATATCAGTGACATCATTTTTAGAATGTTATTTATTTACTAGAGACCCAGTGCATGACATTTGTTCACAGATGTGGTCCCTAGGCCTGGCCAGCGATCAGGGCTGATCGAGGCCCTCTGGCTGCTGGCTGGGGCCTGCCAGACAGGGGGATGGACTGCGGGAGGTTGGCTGGCCTCAGGAGGTTGGCTGTGGGAGCACACTGACCACCAGGGGGCAGCTCCTGCATTGAGCAACTGGTTTTTCCAGTCATTCTGGCATTCTGGTTGCTTAGGCTTTTATATATATAGATTGTTACTTAATGTCACTGAAAAATAAAAATAGGCAGATGTTTAAATTTCAGTACCAATATACTTCATATAATCTTGACCCACTGGATATTAGATTTGCAAAGAATTTTTGACATGTGACATTTTTGAATTTAGCATTAACTATGGCTATGCTGAGAAGTAACAACTTTGCCCAGCCCACATGGCTCAGTGGTTGAGCATCAATCTATGAACCAGGAGGTCATGGTTCAATTCCTGGTTAGGGCACATGCCCGGGTTTCGGGCTCAATCCCCAGTGTGGAGCATGCAGGAGGCAGCATATCAATGATTCTCTCTCATCATTAATGTTTCTATCTCTCTCTCCCTCTTCCTTCCTCTCTGAAGTAACCACTTTGGTAATATGTAGATCGTAGTGTGAAAATTAATGATGCAATCAATATTTCCTGAGTAAGCATGTCAGATTTTTAAGTAAATATGTATTTATGAGAGGAATTCGATGTAGAAGAACAAATACGGCAGCTGCTTTTTAATCATATGTAGAAATTATGATTCTCATCTGTTACATTTAATAGCACAATGCATTTGAAAGAATGTACCACTTAGTATCCATGCTACTGAGCATTTTTTGCACAATAAGCATCACTAAAATAACTCATATTTTGTGTTTTTTAAAACAAATTGGATCCCCTTCCCCCTCCAACTGGGCTTATTTCATTGCCTAACACATGGCACTGGCAAATTAACATTAAGCTTTGCTTGAGAAATATTTTACCTTTGTTTTCTTACCTCTGCAAGTTAGCCATTCAGGTCTCTGTAAGGTGGGTGGAAGGCTTGATATACCTAGGATTAATGCCTTCTTTCTTCAAATACTTTAGTGAGAGAACAGAATCTCTGTTACTAAAGGAAACAGAAAATATTACTACATTGACTATTAAACAGTTTTGGCACTGATGACATTCTGGACAATAATACCATCCACTCACACATGTGTACTTATGGTATTAATATATATTATTTTAAAACTTTAATTAACCCTTAGAATTCCAAGATAAATTGTCATCCTTATTCACCAAATAACTCATATATTAAAATGTTAAGTTAGCCCGGCCAACGTGGCTTAGTGGTTGAGTGTTGACCTATGAACCAGGAGGTCATGGTTCAATTTCTGGTCAGGGCACATGCCTGGGTTGCGGGCTTGATTCCCAATAGGGGGCGTGCAGGAGGCAGCTGATCAATGATTCTCTCTCATCATTGATGTTTCTATATCTCCCTCCCCTTCACCCTTCCTTTCTGAAATCAATAAAAATATATATATAAATAAAATAAAATGTTAAGTTATATTAGGAATATATCTACAAGGAAGAATAAAGGGATATTGGAAATTAAACTTATTAGGGATTTTACAACTATTTAAACATAGTAAACAAATTTTTATTCTAATATTCCAAATTTTAAAAATATATTATCATATGGCATAAAGAAGTACTTGGCATTTCCTGTAAATAAAAAAATAAGCAAAAATGATGTTCAAAACAACCACTTTAGGGCTATGAAAATCAACAAAAGGTATTCACTAAATTACTGAACTTCGGGTAAGAATAATGGGAGTCTGTCATGTTATTGCCTGGAATAGCTCCTATTTCCTTCTAGCTCTGTATATGGTGGCTTCACCACAGCATGCTGGTCATGAAAACCAAGGGATTCTTTAAATTAGGGATGTCATTAGATTAGAACAGAGTGAATAACACCTTATATCCATAGGAATTAGTAGTTATAGGAGGAACTTCATTATAAATAATGGGAAATGAGAGACTCAAAGAGCCTAAAATTATGGTCCTGGTTGGGACAAGCAATAGCTAACTAGCAGGTTATTTACCAGAAAGATCCAGAAAATTTGACACGCAAAGGAAGGTTTGCTAAGTTTATCAGACATCTCTGGCTGACTGAAAGAACTTTATGTAGACACAGGAGAGCCCGGAGGGGCTGTTATCAACACATCTAACACATCCCTAGTGTCCAGTGACTAGGGACACATGCAGAGAGAATGTGAGGCAGTGATGTGCAAAGAAAAAGCCAGGGAAGACTTGAAAATGACCTGAAATTTGAAACTACTTTGCAGCTCAAAGATAGGTCAGCCCTAGCCAATTTTGCTCAATGAATAGAGCATCAGTCTCTGCAGACTGAAGGGTCCTGTGTTCAATTCCAGTCAAGGGCACATGCCAGGGTTGTGGACTCCATCCCTAGTAGGGGGCATGCAGGAAGCAGCCAATCAATGATTCTCTCTCATCATTGATGTTTCTATCTCTCTCTCCTTCTCCCGTCCTCTCTGAAATCAATAAAAAAATATATTTTTAAAAGGATAGATCATTAGCAAAGTGTGAAAGTTTTAACCAGCTCAAAGTTTTTGAAAACAACTTCTGAATAATCATTGACCAGCAATGGAATGACTTATAAAACTGCAATCATCATCATCAGTGATATCAGGAGAGACACAGAATGGGTGAGACAATTTATAGATACAATCTGAATTGTTCCAATATATGTCTTAAAAGACCAGTTTTTAACAATCACCACCACCTCTACACTTTCAAGAGCCTGCTACCTAAAACTCTTCAGAAAAGAGTCCCACATCTAAGATCATAGGAACCAGGAAGGTACAAGAGACAGGCTAAACAGAAAAAATGACTCTGTCAAAGTGTTTATTAAAAGCCCTTTCAATGCTAGAATTATTATTTGCACAGTAATTAATTAAATCAAAATAACCTTCAAATAGACATTTAAAATTTTTAAAGGAGCTGTGCTAATACTCTCGTCAATTTTGATACCTATCGGGAAGCATGGCGATTTAAGGCCATTCAGCAACAACACTCTGTACAAAAGGCACACATAAATAACCCAGAAAAGCCCCAGATTGGCAATTAAAACAAAACAAAACAAAACAAAACAAAACAAAAAAAGCTCTTGTGAGAAAGAATACTGATAGAGGAGATACAATTCACCCATCCTTGGAAACTGACTTGGTCAGAGACCAAAAAATTACTGAATAAAATCAAAGTTTTCATGGTTTATGAACCAGGGCAAGTTGAATGAATCAAACACAAAACTCCAGGAGCTACTCCTTTTGAATTAAGCAGTAGGCAATCTTCAGTTAGTCAGTTACCCTAATTAATACAGTCTATTAATTAAATCAAGACCCTAATAAAATGACTTTTATAATGAAAGAAAATGGTTGACAGGAAATAAAATGTGTATGTGAATGTTTCTTTAAAAGCTTATAAAAATCAAAAGAGCAATATTTCAAAGGAACTTTGTAAAATGTAATTTATGGGAATAATTGAATTGAATAGACATGTTAAGAAAATATTTAATTGCTCTTGACCTACTTTCGCAATTGAGACTTTCTTGCTGTTCTTCCTAATTGTGAGATTTTCCCACATTGTAATTTCTTTTTTTTAAATTAAATGGTTGAAATAAGTTTAACTTTATGTTTTTTATTTGAAATTTTAAAAATCTTCATAATGCTATAGTTTGTACCATCTATCTATATACGTACACACACAAATACATCTATCTATACACATACACACACACACACACACACACACACACACACACACACACACATATATATATATATATATGATTTTAAAATTCCATTTATTGAAGTCTTTCCTTCCTTTGGTAATGTCAAGTTCTCAGCAGTTAACACAACTTCATAATAAAAATAAGGTTTGCTAAATAATATTTTAATGTCCTTAAGATAAGTAAATTTCAGTTTCTGCTATGTCCATTATAATGGGTAAATTTATCTGATAATTCAATAGTAGAAACAAGAGCAAACAAAACATACTTTAACCAGGCATATTTAAATAATTTAGACCAATTCATTTGATGTAACTTTTGTTGGATGCCATTTATTTTGTTAACTCAAACTAGTATTTTCCTTTTTCCTGTGAGTGGTAATTCCCCTGTATAACAGTTATGCATTGTACATAGTGGATCATATTTCAGGTGCACTGACAGAGCTTGTGGGACAGAAGAATGTGTTAGGTCACTTTTGGAGGTTTATATATTACTAGTAAACCTGTCGTGTGAGTGAGAGTTTGTTCTTACGTATGTGTGTGAAATTTTCTTACAATCACTTTGACCAAGAAAGTCCTTATTTTCTAAACACAGACAACTCATCTTGATTTTGTGTTTGCTTTTTTTAATTCCTTGTGACATAAAATATATTCAATAAATGTGTGACAATATTATATTTGAATTATATTGTTGAACTGCTTCATCAGTTTTATCCATGAGATATGAGAGAAGATATGAAACACATATATACACAAAGTAGATGCATTGCTTGATGAGTTTGATAGAACAATAGATATGTAGATAGATTGATCAGTGGAAAGATGGCTGACAGAAATATGGGTGAGAGTGAATGAGAGAGAAAGAGAGATTGACAACATGGCGTTTTCAAGCACAGCTTTGTAAAAGCAGAGATTGCTTCAGTTAGAGCTGACTCTTTGCACGTATTGTTTTAT
Organism: Myotis myotis; assembly: GCF_014108235.1. NCBI lineage: Eukaryota > Metazoa > Chordata > Mammalia > Chiroptera > Vespertilionidae > Myotis > Myotis myotis. The sequence goes on along the minus strand of NW_023416324.1, from coordinate 203,477,408 downwards.
TAAGTATTTTCCTAAGCTAATTTTGTTATCCAAATTAAAAACCAAAATAAGAAATCAATATAGCAAGGTATATAAATATCTTTAAAAATAATTATTAGAGGATGGGTCTAAAATTTTTACCAACCTACGTGAAGTGACTCCATTGTTAATTAAAACTCACAATAGTGACTACTAAAACTAGAAAACAAGGTATTTCAGAAAAATGTTGAGGGAATGATTATACATCTTGAGGCATTTCTAATTTTTCTGGCATGCTTTCTTTCTACATTAATCCAAAACTACACATATCCCTGAAAACACAGCTCAAGGAGGCATTTCATTTTGAAGAATGAGAGCAAAACCATGTAGTTTTGCTCAATAAAACTGGGATGGAAAAGAAGGGAGTATTTGAAGAAAAGGATTAATCTTAGAGTTGGTGCACATTTGGATAAATTGTATTTTTCATTATGTTCTCAAGTTAAATAAGTAAACAGGAATCAGAATAAGAATATGTGTGTGTGTGTGTGTATGGATATATATATACATATGATACATTTTGAAAAATTAACTTTTTTTCAGAGATAAATGGATAAGCATATTTAAATATGGGTTTTCTGTCAGTGAGAAAAAGCTTAGAAAAAACAAAGAAATGTAGGGTTAAAATTACTGTTCAAAAATAATATATGAAAATGCCACTGACATTTTTAGAAATTTCTTGGCAAAGATTTCTGTAGGAGGAGCCTCCAATTACATGGCCTTCTCTTTCCCCGTGGAGGACTTCATCCAGGAACATTGCTCTCTTCTTGCTGTGCCTCTTAGTCATGGGGGTGAATAAAATCTATTGTTTCACATTTCTAGATTAGATGGAAATTTTATTAAAAGCAAGAAGCATTAGTGTATCACTCATGTTCTTGTTTCATGATCCTTCCCTCTTTATTGCTAAATCTGGGTAAATTCCCTAGGTGAGGTATCCCTTTGTCTGGAATGGTATTGGGAACAGTGATAGACAGTGATAATTTGCAAACACTTTGGCCACAAATCTACTTTGGCCAAATTTACTTTTTATGTACCAAAGCTGATATTATAATTCCATATGACTGTGTCTAGATCTTATTTCTCAGGTTGGTATAGACTTGGGTGGTATAAAAGGCACATTATTTCTAATTGTGTTTATAAAGTATATTAAAAACATCATACAGAGTTAATTGTTAGATATGAAAATACAGTACCTGAGATCTAGAGTAAGAAGATTAGAGCACAGATTTATTGTCATAAAAATTGGAATGCAATAAAAACAAATTAGAATAATTAGAGGTTATGTAAAATTGAATTTGTAAAGAAAGAGCTTAAAACCAGTTTTTATAGAATATATAGAATATTTAAACAAAACTGAAATAAGCAATAATATCATGAAAATATATTAGCAACCTACTATAAGATCAATAAGTAATATTGATAATATTATTTTGAAAGTAAGCATTCATTGTTCACTAATTAAAACAAAAATTTGGTAAAATGAAAAAAATTACAAAATCACATAGAAAAGTAGCTGCATATTATTGTAAAAAAGCAAACAAATACAAACAATCCTAGGTAATAAATCCTATATAATAAAGAGGTGATATGCAAATTGACCCTCACACCATCACACTGTCACAAGATGGAGGCATGCACACTGTGGGTGGGGCAGTGGAGCAGGGCCAGTGGCCGCTCCAAGCAGCTTCCACCAGGGTTTCTGCGGCCCTGCTGCAGTGTGGGGGTCCCAGTGTCTGATACATGCGACTTCTGCCGGGGTTTCTGTATCCCAGCGTGCTCGCTGCAAAGGCAGGGCCCAGCAGTAGCTTCACATGGCCTGGAGGTGGGGCATCGGGGCGGCACTCCAGGACTCGGGGCTATCCTACGACATGCTAGCCATGTGGGGATGGACTCCGGGACTCAGGGTGATCCCATGGTGGTGGTGGCGGGGAGGGATGCTGGGTCTCATGCAATTTCACGCAACAGATCACTAGTACTAACATAAAAGAAAACATGAAGCAATTTAGGCAACATTGGCAAATTTGAATCAAGGAAAAACATAGAGAAGTAAAAACCAGGGTAATAAAACTCAAATTAATCTAGAATTTCATTGTTGCAGGAATAAACTTCAGAAACTTAGTGCAACATTTCTAAATGTTAAGGTCATAGGTTTTGCTCCAATGCTATAATATTAACATTAAAATTGTTTATTGTATCGCCTCAGATAATCTCAGATATACACCATGTCAGAAAATCTAAGAAATACTAAGGTTAACCTCCTCTAAGGGAAAGCCTAAGACAGAAATTCTTTTAAAGATGGCTCTTGAGATAGTGCCTTCAGAAAGGGAGTAGAGAAGCCTGACAGGGAAGGCCAGACAACTAAACAAGGATGAGACCTCAACTGCAGGCAAGCCTTCGCCTGGCTTCCTGTGGCCTTTTATACCCTGTGCCAGTCAGAGAGACACTGGATGCATGCTCTCCCGGGAGAGAAGCCTCCTGGGTGAGACACCTTTTCTTTTCTTTTTTAAATATATTTTATTGATTTTTTTACATAGAGGAAGTGAAAGGGATAGTGAGTTAGAAACATCGACGAGAAACATCGATCAGCTGCCTCCCACACACCCCTACCGGGGATGTGCCTGCAACCAAGGTACATGCCCCTGACCAGAATCAAACCTGGGAACCTTCAGTCTGCAGGCCAACGCTCTATCCACTGAGCCAAACCGGTTAGGGTGAGACACCTCTTCTTACCCCAGAACCCTACTCTGATGGACACAACTGGCAGCCATTAGCAGTCAACAATCAAAGCAGCCAGAAAGGGGTGCAGCAGCTCACTGAAGAGGCTTTGTATGGGTCCCAGGCATCCCTACAGGCCTCCCTTATAATGCTCAGATTAACGTGTTGATCAGTGTCACAATTGTTGACAATGTCTATGGAAAGTAATGAATGGAACATTAGTGTAACTACCTTTGTTACTTCAGTTAGTCCTGAGGCTATAACTGAAATAGATCATGACCTCCATGCACGTAACACTTGTGTTGAGATCACAGCAGAACTGCTGGATGGTGGCTTCCCTAATGGCAAAAACTGACCTGGTCTAAAGCACAATCATGTAAGGCCTTGTCTGTAGGTGAAATATTTGCAGTTAAATGTGTCAGACAGAGAACTGGGCATGCCATCCCCATTGGAAGGCTACCAATAAATTATGAAAATATTGAAATATAAAGTTAACTTGAAATAAGTTCAAAAAATTATTATTAAAACATATTATAGATTTAAATACCTGCCTAAAGGACAAAATATATAATGTTAAAATAATAATTTTTACATTTTGAAAATTCCATATTTATATAATACAATCCTGGATAGAGTTTGGAAAGGAAGAAGGAAAAAAATATTTTTTATTGCTTGCCTTTTATTGGGCTGCAAGTTGGGAGACACTAAAGTTGTCAGGGATGTAGCTTGGCATTGCAGGATAATTTAACTATGTTTGTGTGTTTATTAATTGAATATAAATAGTGAGTGATTTCTAACTAAGACATAAGAATTGTAAAACACCAGATATATGCATATATATATATATATATATATATATATATATATATATATATATAATTCATTTCACAATAAAAAAGAAAATAATTTTTTAAATAAGCAGAAAATGATGAAAGAAATAAAATATTCTAAACTGTCAAAAAGATCCAACCCTCACATGTGTAAAGCTCAAAATCAAGGTATTTTAAATACATAAATGTATGTTTATTTACATAAAGTGACTGAACAAAATGAAAAATAAGTGAAGGGGTATGGAAAGTTCCTTCACACAGAAGCAAAAATAAGGCATAGATGACATTAATGACCCCAAAGGAATCAGAATGCAAAGTATAAGGCAGGAACTATAGCAAAGAAGGTATAATCGCCGAAACCGGTTTGGCTCAGTGGATAGAGCGTCAGCCTGTGGACTGAGAGGTGCCAGGTTCGATTCCGGTCAAGGGCATGTACCTGGGTTGTGGGCACATCCCCGGTGGGGGATGTGCAAGAGGCAGCTGATCGATGTTTCTCTCTCATTGATGTTTCTAACTCTCTCTATCTCTCTCCCTTCCTCTCTGTGAAAAATCAATAAAATATATTTAAAAAAAAATAAAAGGTATAATTATACCAATAAGTACTTCAGAAGCGATTAAAGCTACATTTATCAATTTGAAACATTAGTAAGTATATATAATATACAAAAACAAAGCTGATTTGAAAGTGCAAGAAAAATAAAAGAAAAAATAAGCTATCTTTCTCACTCCAATGAATCAAGAATTCAAAGTATTGCATCTTTTCTTATGGCTGAGTAATATTCCATTGTGTATATGTACCACTTTTATGACAACGTGAGTGGATCTTGAGAATAACATGCTAAGCAAAATAAATCAGACAGAAAACTCAAGAACCATATGATTTCACTCATCTGCACTAATAAAAGTCTAGGTGACCATCGTGCCCTCATGTCATCACAAGATGGCCAATCCCACATCATCACAAGATGGCCACCACAAGATGGCCAGCAGGGGAGACCAGTTGGGGGCAATCAGGCCAGCAGAGGAGGGCAGTTGTGGGGGGACCATGCCGACAGGGGAGGGAAGTTGGGAGTCATTAGGCTGGAAGGGGAGGGCAGTTGTGGGTGATTAGGCCTACAGGTGAGGGCAGTTGGAGGCGATTGGCCAGCAGGGGAGTCAGTTGGGGGCAATTGGGCCGACAGGGGAGCGGTTAGGGGCAATCAGGCAGGCAGGCGAGCAGTTAGGAGCCAGCAGTCCTGGAATTTGAGAGGGATGTCCAACTGCCCCTGAGGGGTCCCAGATTGGAGAGGGTGCATGCCAGGCTGAGGGACACACCCTAGTGCATGAATTTTGTGCACCAGGCCTCTAGTCTCTCTCTCTCTCTCTCTCTCTCTCTCTCTCTCTCTCTCTCTCTCTCTATATATATATATATATATATATGGCTAATATGCTAAGTGTCCCTCCACCCACCATCTGGTTGCTATGACGTGCACTGACCACCAAGGGGCAGACGCTCAACGCAGGAGCTACTGAGCTGCAGAACCTGAAACCAGAGAGGAGGGAGCCTGATTCCTCAAGGGGCCACATGATTCTACCTTCAGCCATGGATTAGGTTGTTGCTGGGGCACTGTTGGCCCCGAATCTGGTTTACTGCACACTTGCATTTGTGTTCCACACCCTGTATGACATCAGCTTTGCAGAGTGCCCTCTCACACTCTGGAACCTCTTGAGGGATGCCAGAGAACGGTTTCAGCCCAATCTCCACTGGCCAAGCTGAGGGGCCCCATTTTCCAGAGGGACCCCACTCACTCCACAGACACCCATTGAGCCATGGTGGCACCCCAGCTGTGGCCGGCAGTGAAGGTATTGTGGGAGGTTGGCTCCAGGGCATGTCCGGCCCACCTTGCCCAGTCCTGCCCTGCCAACTACCTTCTAATTAATTTCCTTTCAATGTGCATGAATCTGTGCATAGGGTCACTAGTGTGGGATATAACAATGAAAGCAACAGATGAACAAACAAACAAAAACCCTCACAGAAACAGACAAAAGTATTGTGGTTACCAGAGGGAAGGGGATTGAGGGAGAGTAGTAAAGAGAGTCAAATATATGGTGTCAAAATATTATTTGACTTTGGGTGGTGGACACACAGTGCAATGTACAGATGATATAAAACTGTATACTTGAAGCCTATGTAATTTTATTAACCAACTGGAGGTCCAGCGTGTGAAATCATGCAAGACCCAGACCCGCTGCACTGCAAGACCAATCAATGTACCTCCTGGTGACCGGTCGTTCGGTAGTTATGGTGTTATGGCATTACAGTCACTGGCCTTTTATAATATAGATGTCATCAATGTATTGTCTTGACTATAAAGCATGTCCATATTTTTAAAAACCTTAGATAGGCATCATTACACTATTAAAAATAGTATGTAATTTTGTCTAAAAGCTATAGTAAATCAATGATGTCTTACAACTAATGTCCTAGTATTGATAAATAACATATTTAAGTACATGTAGATTCTTTGGGAAACTGATTTGGCTGCTAAGATGGGGCATAATATATGTGGCTGAAATAAAATGGAAGCATTTTCTTTTCTCATATAATATTCTGAGCATAAAACATCTAGTGCGGATATGGCATTGCCATATATTGGCCAACTGGATTCATTCTATTTGGCTGTTCTACTTAACATGGAATTTCCTTTTTTAATAAGATGGCCTTTCTTGTTCATAAGCCATCTCATATTAACTCTAAATCCAGTGGGAAGTGAATGGCTAATGGGGAATATATTTATATATAAGCAAAGCCCTAAGAATAAATTTTATTTTAAAAATTAGATCATATTTTTTTAAATACTGACTTGAGGAACATGAAGAAAATTTTCATATTAAAGTGGAGCAGTTTCAAAAATATTTATCCATTTTTCAATTTTTTAAATCTACCTGGCGGTCATTTGTATGTCTTTTTTTGGGGGGAGGGTGTCTATTTAAGTCTTTATCCCATTTTTTAAAATCAGATTATTTATTAGTCTTTAGACATGTTTAGAGATCCTTATAATATTCTGGATATTATCTCCTCATCAGATACATATTTGCAAATATTCTTCCCCTTTTCACTCTGGATTCTTTTCCTTGGTGTGCAGAAGCTTTATGGCGTGATGTAGTCCCTCTATCTATTTTTGCTTTCGTTCCCTGTGTTTTTGGTGTCAGATCCTTGAAATTTCTAAATCACCGATTAGGAAAGTGCAAATCAAAACCATAACATAATATCACCTCACACCTGTGAATATGGTTTTTATCAGAAAAACAAAGGGCAAGTTTTGTCAAGAATTTACACTGTTGGGTGGCATACAGGAGGGGCTTCTATGAAAATCAATATGAATTTTTCTTTAAAAATTAAAAATAAGTCTACCATATGATCTAACAATCCCTCTACTGAATATTCATCCAAAAGAATTGAAATCAAGCTCTCCAAGAGATATTAGCACTCCCAAGTTCATAGTAGCACTATTCACTGTAAGCAAAATGTGGAAACAGTCTAAATGTTTATTGACACATGAACGAATAAAGAAAATGTACATATATTGGAATATTCAGCCTTTAAAAAGGAGGTAACATTGCCATATGCAACAACATAGGTAAACCTAGAGGAAATTATGCTGAGTGAAATAAGCCAGTCACAGAAAGAAAAATATTGCATGATCCACTTATATGATGTATCTAAACTAAATCGTTTTTTATAATAACAGGGTAGAATGCTGGTTTCCAAGACTTTGGGGAGAGGGAACATAAACAGGCATAAAGTTTCAGTTAAGTAAAATGAGTAAACTCTAGAGATCTAGTGTACAGTAGTGTACCTACAGTCAGCAACATTGCTTGTACAGTTAAAAATTTGATTAGAGGGTAGATCTCATGCTAAGTATTCTTTCCAAAATAAAATAACATTTTCAAAAAGGCTTCTACTCAGCAAAATAGAAATGTAATACTCTGACTGAATTCTTATAACCGCTCATAAGCTTCCATTTTCTAGATGTGTGAAAAAGTAATGTTGCTCTAAATGGTAATGCAATTATTTTCACTAAAAATAACCCCTCTGAAATAACTATTGGTTCATATTGCTCATCTTATAATTGGAAGCCAAGTGGGAATATGACATGAGAATGTTGTCAAATTTTAGAGAGGTAAAATTTGTTCACTGGTTTCTGGGGCAGTAGACCCTAATCAAACACACCATACTTCTGCCATGAAATCTATCAATTCATATGCAGTGAAGCAGTGAGACCAATAATGACTTGAAGTGATTTTGTTGTCACCACATTATTTTGAGAGCTGTTTGCATATGGGACCTGTTGCCACAGAGTTGTGAACCTGAGTCAAGACTGTTAGTTGTGGTGTTTTTTTTTCATTAATGTTTTGCCTTTTGTTCTCTCCTGGGTTCAACTAAATTCCTGGGGACTTGCTATCATTCCAGCTTTGGGGTGAGGGTGATTGGGTTACTACACTCTTATCTCCTGTGAGTTCTTTGTTGCACATAGTTTTGAAACTGTCTAAGAACTCAATGATATGTCAAGGAAAATAAAGTGGAAAATGCTTGCAACCCCCAGTACTTGCTATTAATTTATTTATGGTCAGAAACCAGCCTCACATTTTTGCGTATAAACACAAACATTTTCTAATATTACAACAGTGAATTTTTTTTAGGTTGACTATTTAATATACATTTAAAAATCCATATATGGTATGAAAATGAACATGTACATAGCACCTTCTATGTGCCAGTGCATGTTATATGGACTTTGTAAATAATAATTCAATGGTTATGACTATGTTCCTAAAATCACATTTTTAAGCCAAAGAGTTTGCTCACAGAATTTAATTAATTAATTAATTAATTAATTAATCAATTTATCTTTATTGTGGAAAGTATTACAGATGTCCCCTTTTTTCCCATTACTTCACCCTACTCCTTTCCCCTCCTCAGGCCTTCCGGGAACACTGTCTATCCATGGATTATTCATATAAGTTTATTGCTTAATCTCTTCCTGCTCTCCACTCCTGTTCCTCAGAATTTAAGTAAATCCCAAGGATCATATAATTATTAAACACTAGAGGCCCAATGCACGAAATTCTTGCAAGAGTAGACCTTCTTTCCCCCAGCTGCTGGCACTGGCTTCCATCTGGCACCTGGGACCCAGGCTGGTTTCCCTCAGGCCCCCTGCTGGCACCCAGGACCCGGGCTTTGCTCTGGCTGCCGCCAGGCACCTGGGACCTGGGCTTCCATCTGGCCCTGGCTTTTTCCGGAATGACGTCCTGAATGACATCCAGAATGACATCTGGTCTAATTAGCATATTACCCTTTTATTATTATAGATGTGTTAATATCTCCTTTCTCTATTATTGTATGTTTTAATTTTTTTATATAATACTATTTATCTCTTACTTTTGTGTGTCACAGAACTTTGCATACTCAGACGTAATTTGAACCAAACCCTAAGTTACTCCAAACCACATGCTTTTTTTTTTCTATTCTCTCTGCTTCTCTCATTGTTGTAAGAAAAGCCCTTATTAAGAAAGCAGACAATCCTGTAAGTTTCTGTACTTTGATTTTATTTTATTTTTTTAAATATATATTTTATTGATTTTTTACAGAGAGGAAGGGAGAGAGATAGAGTTAGAAACATCGATGAGAGAGAATCATCGATCAGCTGCCTCCTGCACATCTCCCACTGGGGATGTGCCCGCAACCCAGGTACATGCCCCTGACCAGAATCGAACCTGGGACCTCTCAGTCCGCAGGCCTACGCTCTATCCACTGAGCCAAACCGGTTTCGGCACGTACTTTGATTTTAAAATGTCCCACTTTTTCTTGATCACTTTGTTTAAATGTTTAAATAATGTCTTCTTTAGCAAATGTTTATAAAATGTCAATCATGATTATTTACCGACTTTAAACTATGCCAGGGGTGGGCAGCCCCTGGCACGCGTGCCAAACATGGCACGCCAGTAACTTTTGCTGGCACGCGAAACCCTCTCTTATAAGCTTCCATTTACAATTTTTTTCTTAATATCGACTTTTTTATTTTTCAGATAAATTCAGTGTAGGTGCATCTTAGATAAATAAATAATTTTACATAACAAGTTATCTTAAAGACCATAGACATGGATTGACGAGAGAGGGGAGGAGCAATTTCTATGCCTCTGCCTTTACTCTCCCTGCCTTCCTAGATCCGACCAGTGTTTTGGTTTCATCCACATACGCTTGGGAATCTTTGTTCTCAGTGATGAATTTTGTTAAGTCTCATAATAGGAGTAGCCTGACGGATGAAAGTAGTAGCTCGTGCATATCTCTGAAGGTCACGAAATAGAAACCTGATGTAAAATCTCTGTCATCAGTGATGCAGCAGCAAAAGTCCCACTGATAATATCATACAGAGTCATAAAGTTTTCTGTCGGACTATTAGTGTACATGTATACATTTAAAAAATAAATGTATTTTTCATCATCATATACTGTGTTTTTGTCGCTCGAATGAATTTTATTATTTCTTCAAGGTTCTTCACATACATACACCTTAAGAGATATCAAGTAGGCGTAACATGTTCTCAAAAAATTAGGATTGGCCCGCAGAAGAATTTTGAGTCAGAGATTTTGCTGGTTTTGGCACACACGCACAAAAAGGTTGCCCACCCCTGAACTATGCAGTCATCAATAATTGCTAAAATAACAATTACATTTTTGAAATATATTATCCACATAAACCTCTGTGAACCCTTTTGGTTAATAAGCAGGGGAACAAATAAAGTCCCACTTCAGCAGTGTATTTTAGAATTCAAAAGAAGAGGTGGGAAAAGTAAAAAAAAAGATTCCTCAGCTAATATCCATTTTTCTCAATATGAACAATGGTGGCTTAAAATGTTCTCTTTTTTAAGGCATAGCAGCTGCAACTGTATTGCTCTCCTTGAATTGAGTGTGCAGCTTGTGATGTGATATGATGCTCTATGTTATTTTTAAAAAATTATTTCTTATTTTCAAGCAGCAAAGATTCAGGCATGAAAACAAAGACAAAATTGTTGGTTTTCAGGTCAAACAAGCTGCTGTTATGTCTATGAAATATACTTCAGAAGGAAAAATCAGAGTAAGAACCGCATCTGTTAAACTTGAGACAGGAGCAAAACAAGGCAAGGAGCGGCTCCCATAACCACCCCAGTCCTACCCCATCAAGCTCCTGGGTCACAGACAGAAGGTTTTGTACTGCAGGCAGGAAACTTCTTAAATAGATGTCAACTAGAACCTTACAGATCGAGACAGAAAAACCATCTTAGCAGGATTTTTTTTTTCAGTATAGGTTTTGAACAAAAATGGGGGAAAATGAGTTCTATGAAGTCTGTTTCCTCAGGGCTACCAATCCCACTTTGTCTCTGCTGGTACTTTTACAAATTATTCTAAGGCTGGATCTCCAATAGCTTCCCCCTACCCTTGCTCCCCATTCTGGATTCTCCTTTTCTCCACTGAGGGCTGTCAGGATAAGTAACTGACTTCAACCTTCTCAAGTTTTAACTGGCAGGGATAAAGTCTTCATATCTTCCCCAGAACTGTTAAGCTAGGCATGTCCGAGCCCTAGTTAGCAAAGCATTCAGTTAAGTTTTAGGAGCTGGCTGGAAAACAATTGACTACTCTTCTTATGTGTAGGAAACTTTAATAAGCTCCTGCTGAGAGACCTATTTTATTTTTCTGTAAGAATCCCTATAGGGTTAGGCCAATTTTAAGTTAGTTCTACTCAATAAAGAAGCACAGAAGTCTCATTTTTCTTGTGGCAAGATAGTTTTTAGTGAATTTCAAAAAATGTTTTTGAATGGTCTTAAAATGTATTCTAAATGTACATCTATCTTAAGATGTTTTTACACGATGAAAACAAACACTGTATATACAGAAAAGATAACGCTATCGGCATTTGAAAAAATGAAATGAAATCAATAGAAGCATACTTTTTGTTTAGGCCAGTCTGATATTTCATAACAAGACAGCGATAGTCACATTTTTCCCCTTATGTCATCATGTTTAGATATAATGAAACCCAGGGAAATTCAGTTAAGTACAATTAAATGACATCCATACAGTTAATCATATGGTCTCTAGAGTTCAAGTCTGGATTAAACTATTAATCCTACTCTGTCCTAGCTAGGTGATCTTACATAAATTAACATTAAAAAGTGATTAAGCCAGGCTGGCATGGCTCAGTAGTTGAGCTTCTATCTATGAACTAGGAGGTCATGGTTCAAATCCCAATCTGGACACATGCCTGGGTGCGGGTTTGATCCCCAGTGTGGGGCGTGCAGGAGGCAGCAGATCATTGATTCTCTTTCACCGTTGATTTCTCTCTCTCTCTTTCTCTCCCTTCCTCCCTGAAATCAATAAAAATAAATTTTCAAAAATTTGATTAAACTAAAATATCAACTGTCTGTAAGATTTTAGATTCTTCATTATGCAAGAAGACATTGACATCAAAGCTGTAGATTGTAAACAAGAATGCTCATATTAAAATATTACATATTTTAATCATATTAAATATCAGAATATTAAACATCATTAAAAATATTCAGAAAGAAAAATGTATTTTTAAAAGAATATTATTGGCAGAGAGAAGTAAAAAAGGAGATACAAAAAATGTGAAAAAAAAATTAAACCCCATAACATTAAAAAATTAAATTTATTTTAAAGAGGAAAATTAAATAAATATAATTAAAGCAAACCATGAATTGGGAGTAAAACGTAAAAACAAAAATTTTTATAATCGTGTAAATATAAAAGTAAACAAAACTGCATACAATTTACAGTACCGTGATATTGTTTTAAATAAGGAAAAAGTAAAAATGCACAAAATTACAGGGAGGAAAGAAAGGTAAATATAACCCAACAGGTTAACTTATATAATTAAATATGTTACTTAGATTTTCTGAATTAAAAAGAAAATATCTGAATATTTTCATGGAATCTACTTGTTTCTGGGAAAATATAACTCAAGAAAAATCCAAGGTTTTAGGTGGGGGAGGAAACGAACTCAGAGGTATAAAGAGGAAGAGAGATTATCCTCCCATAGCTGGCACAAGACAAAGATGACCACCTTACCTGATTATTTCATACTAGAGGCCCAGCGCACGAAATCGTGTGTGGGTAGGGTCCCTAGGCCTTGCCTGTGACCAGGGCCATCTTCCGCCTGCTCGCTGCCACCCACCCAGTCCCCCATGGTTCCCTGTTCGCCATGCTGCAATCAGAGCCTGTGGGCTGAGGGGGAAGGACCGAGAGGTGGTCAATGCACCTCATAGAGACTGGTCAAGCAGTCATTCCGGTCATTATGGTCACTGGCTTTTTATTATATAGGATTGCTCTTAATTGTTAATCAATTTATGGGACAAAAGTAAAAAATAAAATAATCTATTCAAATTGAAATACAGAGAAAAATGATCATTTCCATATGAAATATCTGATACTTGAAATTCCCAGTACGATATATAAAAACTAATGTCAACACCATGTGCATTAGTTATTATATACAGATCCTAATAAACATGCAGTATGATGGTACTTAATATCACTTGAAATGTCAAACAAAAATAACAATAAAGTATACATGAATAATCCTAAGAAAAGTGATCTGTTTGCAGAAATTTTAAAACTCTGCTGAGAAATATTGAAGAAAATTTTAATAAAAATAATTATTCTTTACAAACGAGTTAATGTAAACATCCAGTGTGCTCTCTCTCCATTGACCTATAAATTCTGGCAATCCAGTAAGTATGGAAAAAAATCATTGACAAAATGATCATAAAACAGAAAAATGGGGAAAATCAAGAAAATTTATGAAAAGCATTAGAAGTATGTAACATTTTCAAGTATTGTAAATAAAATAATAAAAAACAGACTTATTCACACACAAAAATAAGATGAATATGCAGAAAGGAGACCAAACACTAGAAAAATTTAAAATATATTAAAGTACCATTTCAAATGACTGGGTAATGTGCTGATTTTTCAGTAACTCGGATAGGAACTATTGGTTTATAAATTGGTGCCTGTACATGCAGAGCAAGGAGACACTGAAGAAAGAGACAGGCCACTCTAGTAGCATATTTAATAAGCAAGGAAACACATATGACATGTTTTGAATGACGTAAGACATAGTTCCATATTTGCCTGTTAAATGATTAAAAGTATGTATAGAGGACTTAACAGGGTTCAGTCACATAATTAGTCCAGATGGCCTCCGTAACACCTTACATTATCAAGGCTGAGTCCTTGAAAACAATTCCCACTCTGTGAACTGTAGACAGAATGTACATTTCGAGGACAGGAGGAGGGGTGAGGCACCTCCCATTGCCCCGGTCCAGCTGGACGGTCAACCAGCGGCCACGTCCTCTCCATGACCTCTTCCAAATGGAAACAAGATGACTATTGGGGATGGAGGAGCAAATTTCCACCGCAGACAGCAAAATAAATTTACATGTGTTAAAATGAATGTTTAAACATCAAAACATGAATTTGGAGAGTATGGTACAATTTTAAAAGATGAGATTAGAGTTCTTTTGAAGCAATATATAACACGCAGGTGCCAAAGGAAACAATAAGTATATTCACTAAATGTAAATATAAAGTTCTACACAGAACAAATATACACATTACACACATACATCACCAAAGTTAAAAGGAATAATAAACATACACACACACACACAACACACACACACACATACAACCTAGAAACAAATATCCACAGTGCACCTGACAACAGGGTTCTAATATTTTTAACAGACTTTGAGAACTTTTGCAAATAAATAAGAAAAACATAACAACTCAAAACTTTTGATGAGCATGTACATTTGAACAACCTATAGAAGGTATCAGAAGAGCTGCAAGTCATACCTCAATATCCATTCCCTTCTTGCTTTTTAGCTAAAGCACAAAGTTGACTTTGTTATCAATTATATTTCCCAGCTTCTAGAAATCTAGAAAATAAATATTTGTAGGTTTTTTGTGAAACACACAGAAAAGTATCATCACAGGGAGAAACTTATTCCTAGTCTTCTTTCTATTGGTCAGAATGCTGAGATGATGATGTGTTTGTTGGGGGATCTGTAGTTGATGTATTAAATTAAGACTATGTGGATTACGACCTGCTGCATGAGGAGGCACAAGCTGTCCAAATAGGGTAGTTCTCTCAGCATAAGAGCTCCTACTTTGTGGAAGTGAAACCCCTGGGGTCATTTTGCTTGAAGGCACAGTTTCCATACATTTACACCAAGGGGGTTGGGGGTTGGCAAATGAGCTGAGCTAAGGGCAGCCCTCTGTCCTAGGTCACTAGCAGGCAGGAGATCACAGAGAATCAAGCGTCTATTGCTTTGAAGGTGTTTGGGGCAGAGGTCACTAACTTTTTGCAGGCTCAACTTTGGTAATTTTAAAAAGTGCCCCAGGAAAAGCAAAGCAGGGACCTGTGGTAGGAATCTTAACTCAGGTTCTGAACTAAATGTCCAGACTGGTTGTGAGCAGGGTTGTCATACTGTAAAACGCTAAGCAGCAACTCCAAATAGCTGTTTTCGCATCACAGGGGAGTAGGAGCTGTCTTGTACCACATGGTACGTGTTACAAGTTAGAGGTGTGAGGGCAAACTGGCAGACAGCTTCTAGAGACAGCATGTCTGGCCCAGACTGCTTATGTTTTACTAGTTTAGGGGAGAAGAGCAAATTTCTATCTTATATAAGCCACTATCAAAATGTTAACGGCACTCTGATCACAACTAAGAAATGTAATAATGCAAAGTAGTGACTTGAATTTAAAGGGACTCATATACACTATTGGTAGTATATTCTGCCTTAAATATTTGGTATCCTATATACATTTTTCTGGTTACTGAATGCGTTGAGCATCTGTTTACATGTTTGCTCACCATTTTTCTTTTTCTCCTGCCATATCTTTTTCCCTTCCTGTGCTTGTTTTTTTTTTCCATATTGATTTATAGAAATTTCTACACATATTTTTATATATTCTAAGTACTAATGCTTTGGCAACTATGAAAATCTTTAGGTTTCTTTTTCACTTTCTTTTGACAGAAATAATTTTTTAGCTTCAATATGGTTACATTTGTTATTCTCTTATTATATGGTTAGCAGAGTGTGTGTCTAGTTTAAGAAATTCTCTCACATTCTAAAGAAGACTATGTATATTAGCATGTTCCCAGTTGATACTGATGCTCTAGATCAGGCACCACACTTTGAAAATTAATAGTGTTACCATGAGGTTGGAAACCAATTTAATTTACTTTTCATAAGCATTACTAATTGTTTCAGCAGAGCCCATTATCCCCTCAGTGACCTGTAATACCAGATATGTCATAGGTAATAAGTGTACACATTTACCTTGATCAGTTTGTTCCTGTTCAAAGACACATTGTTTTATTTGAATAACAGAAAAGCAAGTAACCTAACATACTCTTCAAGAGGGTTTTGGTTATTTTTGACTCTTAACTCTTTTGTATACATTTTCATCCTCAATGTGCCAATTTCACAGAGAATAATACTATGGGATTTAGTATTATTTAGGAACTGCACTAAATAATAAAATAATGTGCTAAAATTTTGGTGAAATTGTGCTATTTAAAATGTTTCCTTATCCTTGCCCTTTACACAATATGCAGTTTGATTATGTCTTTCGATGTTTTTTACAATTCTCTGAAGATAGGTCATAAACATCTTAAAAATTTTTAATTTGTCACCATTTTTCTATTTATAATTTATAAGTAGGCAGAAGCTATAGCCATGCCTCTTTTTTTAACTTTTTATTTTGAAATAAATATCTATTCAGAGGAAGATGTAAAAATAATTTAGAGCAGTACTGCATACACTTAATTCCCTCTAATGGTAACATCTTATGTAACTGCAACTTATCAAATTCAGGAAATAAGCCTTGCTACATTCCACAGAATTTATTTGGATTTCACAATTTTACATACACTGGTCTTTGTGTGTTCATACTTAATGAATTTGTATCATATGTGCAGATTTGTATAACCACCACATTCAAAATAAAAATCGTTTCATCACAATTTTTGTGTGCAACTTCTTGATGTCGATTCCGCACGTAGAGCAATCAGGCTGCTCTACGTGTGCCACTCACGACAGAAGCCCTTTTTTATGTGGGCAACTTCTTAAGAGGAACATCTATCCCCCTCCCAATCCTGTCCCTAACACCTATCAACCACTCTTCTATTTTCTGCCTCTATAATTTTGTCATTTCAAGAATATTATATGGACAGAATCAGAGTGTACAAGCTTTTGAGATTGATTTTTTTTTCACACAGTATAATTTCATGGAAATGCATCTATTTATTTATTCATATTTTATTTATTTTATTTCAGAGAGGAAGGGAGAGGGAGACAGAGATAGAATATCCATGATGAGAGACAATCATTGATTGACTGCCTCCTGCATGTCCCCTACTGGGGATAGTGCCCACAACCCAGGCATGTGCCCTGAATGGGAATCGAACCATGACTTCCTGGTTCACAGGTCAATGCTCAACCACTGAACTATGCTGGTCAGGCAGAAATGCAGCTATTCTGATGTATCTATGGGGTTTATGAATGTATTTCATTTAGAGTTTTAATGGTTTTTTAAGCATTACATTATCATTACATATATATCATGCTGACCTCATGCTAATATGAGTTTAGGACACCTAGTGGGGTATAATGTGAAATGTGAACCAAGACAGGTCAGGTATATGAAATAAACCATAAACTGCCTTGAAGACCGTCAGCTTTAAGTCACACATTTTTCAATTTGTAGGAAATATGGAACAAAGGATTCCTTTGTCATCTGGAAATGTCTTTGCATTAAATTCTCTATGGAGGGCTGCCCATCTGAAGCTGAATTATATGTGTACTAGAAGCCCGGTGCACGAATTCATGCACCAGTGGGGTCCCTCTGCCTGGCCTGTGGGATCAGCCAAAACTGGCTCTCCAACATCCCCTGAGGGGTCCCAGATTGTGAGAGGGTGCAGGCCAAGCCAAGGGACCCCACTGGTGCACAATCAGGACTGGGGAGAGATGTGGGAGGTTGGCCAGCTGGGGAGGGACCACGGGAAGGCTCCTGGGTGTGTCTGGCCCATCTAGCTCAGTCCTCATCAGCCAGACCCCAGGGGCAAGAAAACCTACCAGTTGGAGCTTCTGCCCCATGGTGGTCAGTGCACATCATATCAAGCAGTTGAGCAGCGTTAGCATATCATTAACATATTACACTTTGATTGGTTGAACAGCCAACCGGTCAACCGGACACTTAGCATAGTAGGCTTTTATTATATACGATTCTCTTTCCACATTTGCTTAGAGTTAAATTTCAATAATTTCCTATGAAATCAAGAGAAATTTTAGTACTACTCTTTTGGGAACTTGACAGGTTCATATATCAAGTAGGTTGCTAAAACTGCTAAGCAATGCCTTTCTGACTTTTAATTGATTCACCTTTTTTTTTTTTTCTGCTCCACAATAAACTTTCAGATCTTCTCTAGTATACTCAAAAGATATTCTGCTTCCCTTCTCCCTTTCATTTGGCTGACTACACTGTCTATTTTACTGCGAAGACTGATTTTATCTGACAGACTATTTCTTTTCATATTTTCTTCTCTTTTAAAATTTTCTGAATTCTCTCCAATTATTTTATATTTTCTTCCACATTTAAAGTGGGATTTTTTTCCTCTCTACTCATCAAATACTCTTTTTCTACCGGCACCCAATTCCTATGCTCTGTTTCAATATTCATGCATCTTGAGACATTCAATTTGCAATTCATCTTTCTTTGGTGGACAAAAATTAATTTAAAGAAGATTTAATTGGCATAAATACTTTCATTCAAACTATATTATATTCTCTTTCTGGTCTTTCTCTCGAATTATTTCCTGAAACTTTAAGTTAGGTTTCTGTTTTTACTAGTCTCAAAATGCTGTTTTGAAAATAACCAATGATCTTGAAATCACTCAATGAGTAATCATTGTTGGTAAGCTCTCTATCCAATTTTAATTGTCAACTCTGAATAACATCTTTTTGGTAATTTATTCATTGATTTACCTGTTCTTCAATCTAGGAGAAAAATCTCAAATTTTTACTTCCCAAACATAGTTTTGAGAATATGAGTCTTTTCTTGATTACCATGACAAAGTAAAGTTAAGTGGTGACAAGGAAGCCAAATACAGTTGACTGTGCTAAAATATATAAATATTTTAGTAATGCCCTCTTCTTTCTAGAGGTCTGCTCCTTTGCCTTCTTAATACTAGCATGCAACTGTGTATTAGACCAATTGCAGATTTCATAGGCTTTAGAATTAGGTGGAATTGGGCACAAATTTTTCTTTCATTATGTGTTAACTGGACAATCCATCCTATTTCTTTGAGTTACATTAACTTATAAAGTTGTTGTGAGGTGGAAACCAAATGTGAATGTATTAGTGACTTTCATAAGTTCATCTCTCAATCCTCCCATCTTTCATTGAATCTTTAATTGTCTATAATAATAAAAGCATAATATGCTAATCAGACCAGACAGACGAATGACCTTCCGGACGTCCTTCTAGATGAAGCCGTGGCCGCGGGGGCCAAGGCAGAGGTGGTTAGGGGTGATCAGACAGGCAGGCAGGTGAGCGGTTAGGAGCCAGAAGTCCCAGATTGCAAGAGGGTGCGGGCCGGCTGAGGGACCCCCCAACCCCACGCATGAATTTTGTGCACCAGGCCTCTAGTATGTATATAACTATTATAACCCCACTTATAACTATGAGAATATCCTGAAAGCCTGGGAACTTCTTCTGGATCATCATCTTTTTGTGCCCAAAATAGTTGGCTGCTTAATCAACTGGTGCCTTTTTTATTATATTATACTAGAGGCCCAGTGCACAAATTCATGCATGGGTGGGGTACTTAGGCCTGGTTGGCGATCAGGGCTGATCAGGGCCAGGCCAATCAGGGCCTGCCGGCCAGAGGGAGAAACAGGAGGAAGGACCGTAGGCCAATCAGGGCCTGCTGGCTGGGGAGAGGGAGAGGGAATGGGAAGTTGGCCGCTGTCCCTGAGGAGGGAGCCAGCCCTCGGTCCCTCTGGGAAAGGGACCACATCCGCCGCCATTCACCTCTGGTTTTGCATCCCAGTCCTGGGCTCAAAGGCCCCAGTGGCATTGGGAAAGGAGGCAATGGTTGTCAGGCTGGGTGTGGAAGGAACAGACACTGGACGCTGATGCTGCCAGCTGGCCTTGGGAGGTTGGCTGTGGGAGCACACTGACCACCAGAGGCCAACTTCTCATTAAGTGTCTGCCCCCTGGTGGCAGTGTGCATCATACCGACTGGTTGATCGGTCATTCCGGTTGTTCTAGTTGTTTGGTCGTAACAGTAGTTTAGGCATATATATATATATATATATATATATTTTCTCAATTTCCTTCCTTACTTGATTGGAAATCTGTGAAAGTATGGTTATTTTTAATGCATTTTAATTTTAATAATAAAAACATTGATGATAATTATATTGATTGAAAATTGAATCTCACAGCATATCAGAACACAGCTTCAAAGGAGTTTCTGCCTTAAAACAAAACAAAGCAAATATGATTAATTATGTCAAGTACCATATAATCTGAACAACATTACTTAGTATCTACTCATACATTAAGCCAAGGAATTGTGGAAGATAGCAAAATAGACTTAACTTGATTGTATTCATAAAAACGGATAAAATTAAATCTTAAATTTTAAGGATCAGAATCAAGACCTTCAGGCATAAGGCAGAGTTAGAGAATTAATTTTGTTTAAATAACTTTAATGAAAGCTTCCTTGGAGTCAATTCACTGAAGTGAATCCTTGCAAATAAGCAATACGTGTTTTTCTTTGTTGTTATTTTTAATATATTTCAAGATGGTAGAAAACATTTTTGGTATAAAGAGTAAGAGGAACATATTGGGTTTAAGGATAAAGAAATTTTCTCTAGGTGTAGCAAGTTAATGTGTTTTGTTTTGTTTTTAGATTTTCTACTTTATAACACTAAATTTGTGGTACCTATATGTTGACCAAGTGACTACTTTTTTTCTATATAGTTTCTTCACCGATAGTAAGTTTGAATAAGTCCTTATATAATCTACTAGAGGCCCGGTGCATGGATTTGTGAACATTGAAAGGAAATTAATTAGAAGGTGGCTCCAATAAGGGAGCCAGCCTTGGCCCCCCTCGGAAAGGGGCTGTGTTCTCTACCACCCACCCCCAATTCCCCATCCCAGCACGGGGCATGGCCCCAATCAGGCGATCGGGGCTTGCCAGCCAGGAGGAAGGACCGCAGGAGGTTGGCCATCCAGGGGAGGTTGGCTGTTGGGAGTGCACTGACCACCAGGGGCCAGCTCCTGCATTGAGCATCTGCTCCCTGGTGATCAGTGCATGTCATAGCGACCAGTCATTCTGGTTATTCCAGTCATTCCAGTCGCTTAGGCTTATATATATATATAGATGGCTCTAAATGAACACAAGGATTTTCACATTTTAATTTAATATGATGTTGGAATCCAAGTGAAAAGGAATAAGGAGATGAATACAGAAATCATGAATGGGTCTTATAATTTGGTGTATGAATTGAGTTCTAGATTTAGAGATTGTTACATATGAAAAGATACTTACAAAACTGCTAGTGTCATCTCCTCATTTTCTAAGTCAGGAAACTGAGACCAGCAAGGTATTCCATAACTTATCAAATACCATGCATTCAGTAAAAAAAAAAAAAAAATAGAATTTGAAATGATGTCCCCTGGCTTACCCATGTTACTTCGACATACTATGACACAAAACAATGATCCTAACTGATAACCAAGAAAGTACAATTTGTTTTGCTTTTGACAAAATGGTTGGAAGGAGCTGTGTTTTCAAATCCATGAATCAATACTCTTTTAGTGGGTTCATTTTTTCTATATCTTTACATTCTTTCTTAAATCTGATGAAGAATTTCACAGCACTATAAAAGTTTGATTATTATAAATCAATCAAACCATATAATTTCTCCTGAAATTACAGTCTTATAAAAGAATGTGTTACCCAAAGCTGGCCAATGAAATGTGAAGGAAAGTCTGCTACAGTGTGTTTGGGATAAATTTTTCTTGCTCTTAGGAAGTCTGGTCTGTGAAGGTATACAAGGGTGGGCAAAAGTATGTTTACAGTTGTTCACATAGAAAATAATATAATTATTAAAATATAATAATACAAAAATAAACTTCCGTATACTCACAATTGTAAACCTATTTTTGCCCACTCTGTACTTGTTGTTCCTGCAGAAATCATGTAACTTTGAGGAAAACTAAATAACATATGAGTATGGTAGAAAAGAAATATTAATTTTGCTCCCTTAACCTGACTCATGGCTTTCACCACATTATGAGACATGGGTAAGAAAACACAAATGTTAACTCTGTGTTCTCTAAATTGCATGAAAATTTATAGTATCTATGGCTATAGTACTTGACTTTGAAATTTTCTTTTGGAAGTCTACTATAACTTTATTTTGTTTTGTTTTGTTAATTTCTGAGCTGTTGTAATCTAATCCAAAAGACTAGATTGTATCCAGTCTTCCAGTACAACATTCAGTAGCCACCCACTGAATTTAAATATCAGATTTATTAAATACTGATAGACAGAATAGAAGGGCATGGGGAGATTGAAGTTCAGCTAAACTGGTATCAGGGATAGTCAAATGTAAATGTGAATGACAATACATTTCCCCAGCACTCACATGAACACCTTTGCTTCCTCACCCACTTACATTTGTTTTCACTTTCCGCTGTGAGTTAAGACGCGTGTCCACCCATTTCCAAGTCAGCTTTCCCTTTTTTCCTCCTTTATCTCTGTGAAGATACTAAAACTCTGTCAGTGTGCAGTATGAAAGGTACCAAAAGTAAAGATTTGTGTTGTAATTTATTTTTTTCTGTTGCTCACATTTAAATTATTATATTTGGATAAATAGGCCCCACGCTTTATATGACAATGTTTACCTTCATAAACATATGTGCTTTAAAACCACTTAATAACAGATACTTAAGTTTTAAATGAAAGCAAAATAATAGGGTTATATTTACCATACTTTTAGAAACCAGAGCAAAAGTGTGTTGCACAGTTTCTATAGCTAAGCACTATAGGTGCAGTGAAACCTTTTTCACATTTTGTATTTAACTCTTGTGTTCTCCAGTTTCAGACATACTGCATATCATTCTCTCTTTTCTTTTTGTTTAATTTTGAATGTGTGGAATCTCACAGCTTGTCTCATCACAAAGCCAAATTAACAATCCTGAAAGAAGTTAGTACATAAAGCCATGAATAGGCATTTATTAAAAGAGGATAATAAGGCTTGCTCTCCAAAGCATCTCATCAAAATACTTGTTTCAAATTAGTATGTTTGTTTAGTAAAGTGATGTTTCCCTTCGATACTTATTTTTCCCCCTTAGGAATGACTTTCACTGTGTCCTATTGCAGAGTGAGTATACTGGTAGCATTCCATTCCAGCATCTTAAAATGCAAATAAATAAATAAATCAGTATGGGTAAGGTAGAATTTACTAGCAATTATAAAACAGCATGACCCCAGAGAAGATTAAAGGTAGTGCTTTAAAACTGTAAATACATTTTGGTATTTCTTTTTCTAAATTTTAAAAAACCCTCCTGTCTTTTCAGTTACATTTTGAAAATCACTGTGAGGCATCCAGAGAGATGATACAGTAAGAAATGAGACTTCAACTTGGTCTCTTACAAGCTGTGTGACTAGAATTCAGTCACTTAAAATCCCAGGGTCCCAATTTTATCTTAGGAAAATAAAAGAATAATAACTTTTGAGTCTCCTTAAAACTCTAATTTTCTCATATTGCTTTTCTAATCATTAATGATTTCTAATAAAATATTTTGTAGCCACATATGTATATGCTTACACAATGTGTGTGTGTGTGTGTGTGTGTGTGTGTGTGTGTGTGTGTGTATATATATATATATATATATATATATATACATACATATATATATGTTAGCTTGTTAGCTTATGGCAACTCCTATTTTATGAGAGCCCTGTTCTCAATAGCATTATAAACCATCCTACTAATTAAGATTTAAGATTCCTTTGCAGTTCTTTATTTTTTTCTCAATTACATCCCACTAAGGAAATACAGAGTACTATGTTCAAATGTTACTTGACTCGATTTAATTTTTTTTCTGTGGTCTATTGCCAATTTGAAAGCTATGCACATCATCATCATTTTTGAATGCAATTTTATTATATTAATTTATATTTTGATTATGTAAAATATCTTTAATTTTCCTTTACCAATTTGAAGTGCAGTGTCATTAGTTAATAGTGTTGGGGAAGAGCTAGTTTGCTTCCATTTTAGTGTTTTTCAGGTCCCGTAATTTCCACGACATGCTTCCTTCTTTGTCTTCAGAATCACATCTACAGTGGATGGCTTTTGCTTCCAAAGGGATGTCTTTTTGCCAAGACACTGTATCCCTCCAATATTGCTTCCTATTGCTCTGACTTTCAAAGTCCATTTCTTTACAAAATACAGTGTACTGTTTCACTGGATTACAAACTTCTCAGCATTGTTCACTCATGGTGGGATGTTCTATATCTGGAGAGATTTTCGTGTCTGATCACCATTCGGTTCTTTCTGTGATTATTCTTATAGATTCATGTATTCACTGAGCGTATTTTCTGCCAAGCATGCTTCTAGGAATTAGGAATGCTTAAGTGAATAAAATAGATGAAAATATCTTCCCTTAGGGGAGGTTACATTACCTTTTGGATATTAACAGGTATAAATGTATACAAAAAGTCTGTAACTAATTAAAGCGTTCTCCCTTCTCCCAAAAATAGAATGGTTGAGGGATTTTTGTTTTGTTTGCTTATCGTCTTTGAATGCTTTAAAAGCATTACATTTTCTGTCCTATGTAGTGAAAACAGACAGAACACAGGTAAAATAGTATTTGTCTAAAATATATTTTAGATTAATAAATATTCCATTTTTATTATAACACATTATTCTAAGGCATAGCTCTTATGCAGAAATAGCTAAGTTCGATAGTCTAGCTTTACACATTGAATATATTCTTAGAAAATCATTGTATTATTTATGCTCCCATTTTATATATTATATGAAATTTATAAGAATGATAACTTGTCCCCTAGCCTCCCCTACCCCCCAGTGTCTTATGTCCTTGTAAAATCAGTAATGTCAGATATTTTTAAATAAAAAATATATGATATTTTTGAGAAAAGTGTGAATTGCCTTTCAAGATCCTTTTAGTAGTGTCTCTAAACTCATTTTACCCGTAAAAGATATAAGAATTAGAAATTTGCTGAGTCTCAAGAAATATGCTCTATTTATCTGGGGAGACACAAGTAGAATAAATAGAATTGTGTAATGAACAATTTCAGAGTTTATTCAGTTACCAAGTAGTAAGAGCATCTGGAGTGAGTGACTGCTCCACTCCACCTTCAGAGGCAATGCCACCCAACAAGAGCACCTGACCCTGTGCCCCTTCATCTGTCCACATACAGGCAAGATCGTCTCTCATCTTCGCCGGATGCGCTTCACAAGGGCGCTAGAATAATTTCTCCAAACACTCTTTGGGCATGTCACCATTCTGTTGACATACCATGTATTCCTATGACATGTACAACCTTCTTCCTTTCTAATGTCCACTCTTGCTTCTTACTCAGTCCTGTGAAAACTTTCCCTCTTCCCAGACAGTGATGTTCATATGCCCTTAGATCCCACCCTAGAGCTTTGATAGTCCTTCTAATCACCATGGTTCCTCACTTAATTCCTAAGCTTTCTTCAAAGTCTTGCTCAAGGGACAAATCTATCATTTTTCACATTGAGATATCATTGACATTTAACTTTGTGTATGTTTGTGTACAATGTGTTGATTTGATACATTTATATATTGCAATATGATTACCACCATAGCTTTAGCTAACACTGCCATCACCTCACATAATTATCATGTCTTTTGGGGTGAGAACATTTAAGATCTAGTCTTTTAGCAACTTTGAACTTTTTAACAAAATGTTGTTGACTACAGTCACTATGCTCTGTTTTAGATCTCAGGATTTATTCATCTTCTAAAGGGAAATGTGTACGCTTTGACATAAGTTTTCTGAAAAAAATGTAACAATATTTCAATGATTTTTTGTTGTTGCTTTTATCTCTGGTACTTGACACTTTATGATTTCACATAAATAGATGATAAAGAAAGTATAGTTGAACTGAGCTATAGATTTTTCAATTAAAACAATCAGTTTACTCCTGAGCTATCTGATGAGTCAAGCCCTGGGGGTTGCAGGAGGAGAACCAAATGTCACATCTTTCAGGATATGTATGGTCAGAGAAATGCCAATTTTTGGCCTTAAATAAATGCATTTAGCATAGCCACTGCTCGATAAGAAGGTCAATCGGCCCCAGCTATCATTTTGCATTAAGGACATTATGCTCATTTCCTAAGAGTTATATTTCTCATTCCATAAAAGAAAATCAATAATATCAATGAATAACGTCTTTATTATAATAAGTAAAATTGTAAACCGAATGGTTTACATACCTCAGTATTCACTGTGCTAATATTTTCATGTACTGTCCTTGGGAATACATTCTGTGTATATCCAGAGTACCTATTTTTAATCTTTCAAAAAGAAATTGTGAAATATAAGCAGCTGCAGTCTAAAAAGAATTAGCCCTTTAGGTAATACAACTCTTTCTCAACATTGGGTGTATCTTATCTGTCATAAAGATTCATCATCGCCAGCTGGCGTGGCTCTGTGGTTGAGCATCAACCTATGAACCAGGACGTCACCAGTTCAATTCCTGGTCAGGACACCTGCCGGGGGTTGCAGGCTCAGGTCCTAGTAGGGAGAGTGCAGGAGGTAGACCATCATGTCTCTTTCTCGTGGATGTTTCTAGCTCTCTATCCCCCTCCCTTCTTCTCTTTCTAAAAATCCATAAAGACATACAAAAAATGAAAATAAAGATTCGTGGAATTTATCATTTTTATTTTCCTTAGATAAATAACAAATAATTACAATAATTTTTCATCCAAAAAGTCAGTGATTTTTTGTTTGTTTGTTTGGATTGTTTTTCAAGATGTCATTTTGAGACATCATCTCATCACATTGCCTGGTGTTTCTGAATAAGTGAACAGTGTGATGTCTTTGTCTAACCAAACTCTGGCTCCCTGCTGAATGATATATTTCTGTGTTTATTTTAGAAAGCTTACATGAGGTCTTCTATATTATCTGGGAACTGTTAGTTTGATATTTATTTAAATTATTATAAAGTGTACTTTCCTGTCTTGTCATTTACTTGTTTAAAATTATTGACATGTATGGATTGAATCAAATCTTTTGCTGCTCAAAATAAAATAAAAATGATTCACCTACTACAAACCCTGCAGGTAATTAGAATAATTAATTAAATAAATGAGTAGAGGTATCTATTTCACATTTGATATTATGTAACTGATTTTATCACTCAATTTTCCATAAGATATAAGTATAAACTTATACCTGGATTCAGACGAATCCTCTTCTTTTAAGGTTCAGATACCTGATTAGGCATCCATTCAATTATACTTTTAATGGCAATTTATATATATTTACTCTCAAAATAGATGAAAATGTATGTTTGAAATGTATTCCTCTATAGAAGAAACAAGGTAAGAGAACCGTGGCTCAAAGTATTTAAATTACTTCTCCATGTTTTACACAGGATGTAGCAGGGCAGAGTTTGGGAAATAAAAAGCACAGGGTTCTCCTGTATTTTTACTGAAAACAAATAGCAAAATGATACATTTAAATCCAATCATATTTTAATATTATTAAATCTATTTGTTATAAACATTGTAGTGAAATGAAAAGTTGAAAAACTGGAAAACAAGACCAAAGCAAGTCCCAGCTGTATGTATAAAATAAAATGGCTTGTACATCACCATTTGTACTGGAAGTCATATTTAAATAGCACTTCAGATCTTTGAAAAATTGTACTAATATTTCTCCTCATCATTCTGATACATTTTTTAAATTCTTCCATTCATTTTTTTTTTAAAATCTTCACCCAAAGATAGTTTTCCCTTGATTTTCAGAGAGTGAAGGGTGGAGGGGAGAAACACTGAGGTGTGTCCATATCAATTGGTTGCCTCCCGCAGGCACCTGACCTCAGGAGGGGTAACAAAGCTGCAATCCTTTGGTGCACAGTCCGAGGCTTTAATCACTGAGCGATGTCGGTCAGGGCCTCCTCCATTCAATTTTTATAGGTAATAGGTTCATCGAGATGTATCTCTTGTATTACTATTCTATCTCTCTTCAAATCCACTATCTTTTCTTTTCTTTTTTTTTTATATATTTGGTCAAACATTTAATTAATTCACCCCCACTGCCTTGGCAGGGCCGACCAAATGATTTTGGGGTCCTTACACCGTGGGCGGATGTTCCCCAGCCCGAACTGAAATCCACTATCTTTTCTAATGAATATGTAATTATGGGTACTATCATTTCCCTAAAAATAAGTTGTTTGTACATAAGTTCCTCTGAAATAATGATTAGTTAAAAATATACAATAGAAAAAATATAAAGGATAAAGAATTTACTAAACAGATTGATTTTTTCTCTCTCAAAACTTGTTCTGCACATAGAGTAGTTAAATTAAAGAATCAGGGAGGGCCCTGACTGGTTTGGCTCAGTAGATAGAGCGTCGGCCTGTGGACTCAAGGGTCCCAGGTTTGATTCCGGTCAAGGGCATGTACCTTGCTTGCGGGCACATCCTAAATAGGGGGTGTGCAAGAGGCAAATGATCGATGCTTGTCTCTCATTGATGTTTCTCTCTATCCCTCTCCCTTCCTCTCCATAAAAAATCAATAAAATATATTGTTTTAAAAATCAGGGAGGTGCCGAAACCGGTTTGGCTCAGTGGATAGAGCGTCGGCCTGTGGACTGAAAGGTCCCAGGTTCGATTCCGGTCAAGGGCATGTACCTGGGTTGCGGGCACATCCCCAGTAGGAGATGTGCAGGAGGCAGCTGATCGATGTTTCTCTCTCATCGATGTTTCTAACTCTCTATCTCTCTCCCTTCCTCTCTGTAAAAAATCAATAAAATATATTTACAAAAAAAAAAAAATCAGGGAGGTAAAGGAACATTGATGTGTTGAGACTTCATTAGAATTTGAGATACTCTCTTATATATTCCTTAGATTTTGGACTTTCTTTGTAAATTCCAGTATCTGCATATGCGGCTACTTGTTCCAAGTCAGAGAGACAGTTATAAGTACATTCAATAAAAGGTAAAAACTCAGGTGTAATGCCCAGCAGGTGTGGCTCAGTGGTTGAGCGTCCACCTCTGAACCAGGAGATTATGGTTCAATTCCAGATCAGGGCACATGCCCAGGTTGCAGGCTTGATCCCCAGTGTAGGGTGTGCAGGAGGCAGCCGATCAATGATTCTCTCTCATGATTGATGTTTCTATCTCTCCTTTCCTCTCTGAAATCAATAAAAAAATATTAAAAAAAACCCTCAGGTGTAATGAAAAAATATAGCATCATCTTTTTATCTTGACATTATAGATTATCAGGCATAAAAGAAAAAATAAACCTCTATGCATGTACATATTTAATTTATCTTAATATTATTACATCACCTGATAAACACAGAGATTTTTAATGAAAAATGTTCCCATCTAATTGCAGTCATTTTTTTAGAATGCTATGGTTAAACATACTAGAAATAAATTATTTTATAGCTCATCATCTTCTTGTTCTTTTGTTTCAGTATAATATTATTAATTTAGTCATTTATTTATTTACTAGTAGCCCTGTGCACTGCGCACAAATCCGTGCACGAGTAGCTCTCTGCCTCTTGCTTCAGCTGGCCACTGCCCACCCTGGTAGCTCTCTGCTGCTTGTAGCTTGCTGCCCTGCTCTCCTATAGCTCTCCACCACTTGTAGATTGGCCGTGACGTTATGGTGTAATGGATAATTAGCATATTCTTCTCTTATTATATAGGATATCTAAAATATCCTCCAATTTCAGCCAAAGATTCAGACTTTTTAAGAAAAATGGAACATTTATATGAGGTATGCATGAGCTACAGTGCAGAGATACTATAGTTCGATTTGAAGGTTTGGTAAAATAATAGGAAAACTAAAGTGCCAAAGCAAAGGACAAAACTGTAGGTTCTAACACATTAAACAACTTTTCTTGCTTGGCTGCCTACTGGAGGAGCTTGGCCCTTTTAGTCCTCTCAGACAAAAACCAGGGTAAAATAACTGTTTTTCATTTGAGTTCTTTAAGAAATTATTTTATCCTGTAAGGCACTAGGAGAATGTCCTGTTATCTCTTGTCAGCATTTCCCTTTTCGTGACCTTTGAAAACATTTTGCTTTTTATACCTATCTTTTCTCCAACTGTGAAAATGAATTAAAAGTTCACCTGATGGTGATCACCTAATAAGAAATACTTTTCAATGTCACATTGTAATTGGAGAAGTGCATTAAAGTGTGCTATGATTTTAGATATGTTTTCCTCCAAAGTGAAAATCTTTTTTCTCAAGGCTCTGCTTTTTCTTTCTTAAAGTTAAATTTTAAAGAAAACTCCTCTCCCAGAGATTTTGAGTGGATTACAAAAGGTAATGTGCACATTGCTTTCTAATATAGGCCCTGATTTATGGTTTTAGAGAGGACTACATAGGATCATTTTGCTTCCTTTCCTTGCATTATAGTTATTTATGCGATGCTTGATCTTCCCTATAAACATGTAATCGTGAGGTTAGGCAACATGTCTATTTTATTTGCACAATTTATCAAAGTTAACGAAATGGTGCATTTCAACTCAAAAGAACTCAATGTGTTTTTTGGTGAATGTAGCATGTTACATTTGTTATAAGCTTTATTGGTAAACAGATGGTTACAAGTTTATCATTTATGTTGATTATCCAATGAAACCTTGTGAGGCAGACATCTTTATTCCCATTTTATTGGTGACAAAGACTTTTAATAGATAAGTGATATGCTAAACAAGGACATATCATTAGTACACAGGTGTTTAAAAGTTTAGATAGCTTTTATACCTTATCATTTTATATTATATAATTTATAAGAAATTAACATAGACACAGAATGTCATATACCATTTTAAAATAAAGTCCCCAAGCCGAAACCGGTTTGGCTCAGTGGATGGAGCGTCGGCCTGCGGACTGAAGGGTCCCAGGTTCGATTCTGGTCAAGGGCATGTACCTGGGTTGCGGGCATATCCCCAGTAGGAGATGTGCAGGAGGCAGCTGATCGATGTTTCTCTCTCATCGATGTTTCTAACTCTCTATCTCTCTCCCTTCCTCTCTGTAGAAAATCAATGAAATATATTTAAAAAAATAAAAATAAAATAAAATAAAGTCCCCAAAATAAAAATGTGTTTTTAGTCATAATAAATAACCTTAGTCTATACAGTATTTTACAATGAATCATAGGGCAAAAAACCTAAGGGACAACTTACCCTATAACAGAATAACTTCATAGGTTTTTACTGAAACCTTTAAATAAAGTACCAGTGAGAGGGCAGGTAGGTAGTTGGTGATCAATAAACAGTTGTAGAATAAATAAAATTAAAATCACCCAAATTTCACATTTGGATATAAAATCTCTAATATATGCACATATTTGGTAATAAAATTCTCAAAGACTTTCTATACCACCTTGTCCACAGAAAATATTTGCCTCCGTTTTTGAGCTTGAGTTACTTTTATGTTGAACTTGATCTTTATTTCATGCTGCTAGGATGCTAATACTTTGCTTCAGATGATGCCTATGAAATAGTGTTAAAAGGGCAAAATAACCTTTGGATTGGCCTTAAAGCAACACTGTGCCCCAAAGAACTATTTGCAAGGACAACAGGAAAACAAATATTATGACTACCAGATTTATGGCCTCTGGACTGATCCTTTAAAACACTGTTTGGAATTAGCATCACTGTATTAGGTTTGGCACCGATAGAAAGGCCTTCCTTCTATTGGTGCAATTGTTGCCCTCCCCTTTCTCATAAATACCCCCTTGCCTTTGTCTCCTAATTTGAACACTGTTTGAATTTCTGCCTGAATCAGTGCTTCCCGGATAGCTCTTCTTTTTTGATCTCAAATTAATGCTTATTGTCTCTCTCTTTGGCCTTTTATTATTTAGATAACAATAGTTTATTAAGAGGATTGACATACTTGAGGGCAAATAAGATACTTTTCTTTCATTTTTATTAGTCACTATCACAACACTTTAAATTATTGAACTGATGTACATGCGTGCTGACAGAGCTTCTTTTCAGCAGTACATCAGTTAATAGATACTGCTCTGAACATTTTATTTTAATGATAATATGACTTTATATTGGTGTGATACTGTAGTACGCAAAGTGCTTTTACATTCATCCCCTCATTTTAATTACAAAAGGAATATATTTTTTTAAAAGTCAGCAGTCTTGGAAACAATTCCCTTTTGTATAGTGGCCTTTCACATTAGCCTTGTTTATCTATTCTTATTTATATCTTTCTAATGTGGATGCTGTACTTCTCACATCCTTCCTCCAGGATAGATACACTCCATTCCCAAGCGCTGAGCGTTTAGTGCTGACAACTCACAAGGAAAAGCAGTCTGCAAGGGGAGCTGCCTCCCTCACATTAAATTCCCTCCTGGGGGCCATTGGAATACACTTAGGATTAAAGATTCCAGCCCCGTTTTCTCAATAGGGGAAATTCTGAAGTCACATCTCGATTTCAATGATTTCTGTAGGATGATCTGAGTCTTCTTTGCAAGGGTACCTTGCCTCACACCTTTCTGTCTTTCTGTCCTGCTGCCCTCAATCCTGAGGAAGAGAAATCTCCCAGAAACCCTCTGCCTTCCTGCTTCCTAGTCGGTTCCTAGTCTGTTCCTGCTCCCTAGTCCGCTCTCTTAGGAACATCCTCCCACACAATAGCGATTCAGGCAGCAAATCTGATTATCCAGTTTGTGCAAAAACTCAAGTGGCTTCATTTAAGAATAAATAAACCTCTGGATAGTAATAAATCCCTCAGATGACATTAGTTGAAAGAAAATGTGTGGATGTTAGGTATCTACATCTGCCCAAGCAACTTGTGGGTGGATATTTGTGAAGCAGAACAAGTTGTCAAGATCCTTCTAGTACATTTGAATTCTAAAACAATGAACAGCCTTCCAAGAACCATGTAGAGACAATGATTTGTCAAGTTGTCATTAGCCAGGGCTTGTCATTGGCCACCCCATACAGGCACAAGGTGCATGAATGGAATAGACATATTATCAGAGCTAGGAGCTAATTATGACTCAAAAGCATAATCACCCACTCATGCAAGCTCATCTAGCTAATGCTGCTCTAAATACCAAAATGTCAAGGAACAAAGACTAGTAGTACCTTTAATATGAAACTATTTTCAAGGAGAATTTCCAGTTACTCAGTGAAAATTTGATTATGTTGGACATTCCCAACCTGGAAGGGGAGCTGACATGTCATTATCATAACATGGGTTTGACCATCCTGTGTACAAGGTCTTGTTCCCCACTACTATCTAAGGACATTTGAACCACTGAGCTGGTGATCCTGCCAAACCATTCTTTAGATCAAAAGAGTCACTTCACAGCACAGGAAATGTGACGATAGGGATATAGCCATGGGATTCATAAGTCTTAGTATATACTTCTGCCAGAGATCAACAGGCAAGGAAAGAAGCCACCTGGTGCAGAGTAATGACCCTGAAAATCAGAGGGAGCTAGGCTGGCTGTTATTCTATCAACCTCGGGCTCTTAATTTTTAAAATTCCCCTGTATCTACAATTCACAAGAGAGATTTGTTACCTCATGTTGATCGTCCCCACATGTTGCTCACGGGAGCAGATTTCTTGCGATATCCCAAGAAAAAGAATTTTCTGAAACTGGCGGGAGAGAAGGAGTGATTTTTATTTGTGTGGAATTATACCCCTGAGTTTCCAAGGTCCCATTTCCCTCAGTCTAGTCATTGAAGATGTGCAGCTGGGCTTCAGCAGAGCTAAAATCAGAGGCAGTGTCCAGACTTTCCTTTCCATGTTAGAGCTGGGTCCAGTTCAGCATCAGGCCAGCTGAGCTTATGTTTCTCACTGTATTACATTACTCCATTGTGTGGGGGGCCAAATGGACAAGGGCCTCATGAGCAAATGGAAGAGAGCCAAGAACAACGAACAACAAGAGTGCAATCCTTTGTTTAGGGCAGTGGTCGGCAAACTCATTAGTCAACAGAGCCAAATATCAACAGTACAACGATTGAAATTTCTTTTGAGAGCCAAATTTTTTAAACTATATAGGTAGGTACATTGTTATTAACTTAATTAGGGTACTCCTAAGGCTTAGGAAGAGCCACACTCAAAGGGCCAAAGAGCCGCATGTGGCTCGCGAGCTGCAGTTTGCCGACCACGGGTTTAGGGGATTATGTATTCTCAGTGTTCACAGGCTTGCATTAGCTCCATCCATTGTGGCCAATCCATGGCTCCCAGGCTTGACTGACAGACAAATACCTCCCCTAGTCACCCCAACTTCACTGCACATGTGTCCATCTATCCTTTGTTGGCCCCTTTCCCCAGTGATCCTGCAAGAAATGGGCAGGTGGTTTCCTAGGGAGTGTAAACTTGCAGCTTCCTGGTGAAGTTGTCCAAATGGCATGCCTGTGATGTCTGGCCTCTCCCTTTGCTCCTTTCCTATTACATATTAATAACTAGTTAATTACAAGGGTATCAAATTCTGCTGAAATTTTAGTGAATTTCATTGAATCCATGATTCTGTTCAAGATAATTGAACTCTTTAAAATGTCTTCACCCCATTAATATACTGCCTCATTCATTTATAGAATTTAACTAACATACATTTTTCTCTGTAGACAACTAATTCATCTTTTATTAGATTCATTTCTAATCTTTTGATACACTTGTAAGTGGGATCTTTCTTTAAAAGTTTTTTTTATTGTCCAAATAGCTTTTCTGGCATATAGAAATAAGCTTGATTTTTATATAAAGTTAAGCATGAGATTATTTTAAACTCACTTTTAATTCTAAATATTCTGTAAATTATAAAAGTATTTGGACTTCTGTGTAAACAGTTTGCCTCTGTGAAAAATAGCAGTCATGTTTTTAAAATCTAATTCTTAAATATATTCTTCTTTTTCAGTTCTCTTTCTCTGCTTAAAAACACTATTAGTATTTTGAATTGGAATGGAGATAGTGGGTAGAATTCTCCCTCAAATGGTGGAATTTAATTCCACTCTTAAGGAATCAAAGTACGCATGGGAGGTAGTATCCATTCGTACATGGACAATAAGCCATAAATGGTTGACAGCTGTCTACCCCTCTAGTCATGGTGGCCTTGAAAACAATGGTGATGGAAAAATTCTCCGGATCGGCAGAGCTTCAGGTAGCATACTTACTTTTATACTTTGTGAACTTTTCTATGGACTCCTTGTCCATGGAGATTGGCCTTGCCAGCTGGTTAAGAATGAAATGAAATTTTAAATATTGGAATATTAAAAACAGGGAGTTCTTGAGTAGAGACATGTGGATAATATTTATCACATTTTATTATCCAGCAGAGAGAATTTTAACATAGCATGGGTACTAAACTACTAAGTAGAAAAATAGCAGAGCCGGTGTATATCAGCCATCCCTTGTCAATGGCAACACCAGTAGTGGCAGGATGAGTTCACACACAAAGTGGTTTTAATGGTAGAGATGGAGGCTAAGTAGAAAGACATTTGCATGAGTATTCTGGGTACTGACTACCACATGTCTATAAATTTTGAATATGACTTCCCTTTCTTATATGTAGACCATTAGCCTGTACCAACATCTGAGTGCTACTAGTACAGAATTCCACATAATGTCACCTAAGACCAGGATGCATGCCAACATGGCCATGGTACCCAGAAGTATCTATCCTGAAAAGCATTACAATGGCCTGTTGACAGCATAGATGAAGTATCAATTTGAAGGTAGACAAGGGTGGAATGTCATTCTGCTGGATGCAGAATACACATTGAATCAAAGACTTGTTTCCCCCAGAGGGACATACCCATGTGTCTGGGGTTATATAACAGAAACATGAACTCAGGCTCCTGTGAATATTAACTAGCTAAATATAAAAGGAAAATGTAATGTTGAAAGATGTTAAGTGCTGGTCTTTTATATCTTCAGTATGCACTTACATAAGATGTGACTATTTGGTATCACCCCTACTGCTTGCTCAGTAAAAGGAGAATAAATACATTTGGTGAACATAAATATTTAGAAGGAGGTGAAATGATCAAAGATCAAATTTTTGCTTCGCAAATAAACAACATCGGTCTGGGCACCATGGCCATGTTGGCATTTTCACAAATTAGGCATATATATATATATATATATATATATATATATATATATATATATAGACATGCAATAAATATAAAATCACTTTCATAAAGTAACATTTTCTTATATGCCTACCCCCAAAAATAATAAATTATACTGAAATTACCTTAGAAGTTAAGTTTATTAAATTCAGTGTTTAAAATTTACTTTTACATCCCAAGAATTTTATATTATCCTGTGAGTAAATCATAATGCAGCAAGAGTATGTATTTTAAAGAAATAATACACTTATATTCTATTTTTAACATTTTTTTATTGATTTCAGAGAGAAAGCGAGAGGGAGAGAGAGATAGAAACATCAATGATGAAAGAGAATCATTGATCTGCTGCCTTCTGCACACCCCACATTGGGGACTGAGCCCACAACCCAGACATGTGCCATTGGCCAGAATCGAACCCAGGACCCTTCAGTCCACAGGCCAGTGCTCTATCCACTGAGCCAAACCAGCTAGGGCTGTTTATGTTTTGTTTCAGATAAGTGCCAGTGTTGTAATTTGGTGCTAAATATATCACATAGAGATTTAAACTATTTGAATGTAGCAAGTGTGTTGCAATTGTCTTCCTAAGCACTTTATTTTTCTGAGCGGTGTTGGAAATGAATCTTGTGTTTTGCTAGACAAGCAAATTTGCATCTGTAGTCTTTCTCTAAGATGTGTAAGTTGTGGATTTACCTTTAGAAATTCAAAATAGATGATGCTTACTTGGAATCATCTTTGCCTAGGAAACTCCAGAAAAATGAGTAGAACGTATTATCTTATTGCAACATAATTGCTCATATAAAGTCTGGTTTATTTCATTCTTTACAGTAAATACCTCATGCTAGGTAACTCCAAAAGGAGAAAATAAGACAGAATTTTTGGCTCAAGATATGTATTAGGATCAACACCTGTATAAAAAATGGGGGAAAAACAAGATTTACTGCAGAACTATTTGAGCAATGAGAAAGGTATAGAGGACCCAGAGAGAAGAAGCTCTAAGATTTGCATATGACAATTGTCCTCCATAAATACCAACTGGCTGGCCTATAGGTTCCCACCTAGATCAGACCCTGGGAAGGTTTTGACCTTAAGCAAAACAGCTCTCTGCAACCTTGGAAGATCCCAAAGTAACTGTTGGTTTGAGACTTTTGCTGAGTGAACTCTTTAGTCATTGAACACAGCTTTCCTTAAAGGAGGATGTAGGCAGCACATTGCCATGTCTACCGCAGTTTAACTCTTGGACCAATCCTCTCCAACTCTGCATAAACATTCAGGGTGCAGCACAGCCATGAATATGATGGCCCTCTCTTCCTGCGGGACACTTCGAAGAAGAAAGTTGTGAGACTATCTTCAGTTTCTAGTCTGGTCTTAGAACCACAATTTATTCTATTTATCTTCCTATTTTACTGTTCATTCTAGATCTCCTTCATGTTAAGTGACTCTCTTTTCGTTATCTTAATTGCATACCTATTGTGGTGATTTAGACTTTGATTCATTTTTTTTTTTAATCTTCACCCGAGGATATTTTTCCATTGATTCTTAGAGAGAGTGGAAGAGAGAGAAAGACATAGAGAAACATTGATGAGAGAGAAACATATCAATTGGTTGCTTCCTGTATGTTCCCAGACCAGGGCCTGGGCCAGGGAGGAGCCTGAAACCAAGGTACTTGCCCTTGCCTGGAATTGAACCTGGGACCCTTCGGTCTTCAAGCCAATGCTCCCAGCCTTGGGCAAACTACGGCCCGTGGGCCGGATCCGGCCCCTTTGAAATGAATAAAACTAAAAAAAAAAAAAGACCGTATCCTTTTATGTAATGATGTTTACTTTGAATTTATATTAGTTCACACAAACACTCCATCCATGCTTTTGTTCAGGCCCTCCGGTCCAGTTTAAGAACCCATTGTGGCCCTCGAGTCAAAAAGTTTGCCCACCCCTCTCCCCTGAGCCAAACCAGCTAGGGCAACATTTGTTATAAATTCTTTTTTTTATAATATATTTTTATTGATTTCAGAGAGGGAGAGGGAGAGATAGAAACATCAATGATGATATGTTTTATTGCAATTATGAAACAACAGGTTTTATAATTGAAAGAAAAGCCCTCAAATCTCAATATTTATCAGTGGTTGAATGGTCATTAAATTGAAATGTATTGACACAGTAGCTTTCTATGCAATAATGAAAAAGATAAAGGCTCAGATACATTTTCATTGGGAAGAATTTGAAAGTTTTTTTTTATTTAATAAATGTGTACTGACTCCTTTTAGGTGGCAGGCAATTTATTGGGTGCTGGGGATAACTATTGAATAAGAAGTAACATAATTGTTTTAAAGGAAACTCATTTGAATTGGAGCAAGAGTCATTTTACAGGTTGATGAAATATCATTATTGTGATGACTATACAGGGTACTAAATAGTACAGAGGAAGGCAGGGGAAAGGGTGTAAATGGGAAAATTGCTTCAGCTACAGTAGCAGAAGCAGTTTTTCTTCATCAGATATCTTAAGAATGACAGTGGGCCAACCCTATGAAGAATATGGTATAATTTCCAGGCAAAGAGACTATGTAAACAAATCTTATTTTTACAGTCAAATATCAATAGATATTGTGAAAAGCTGATAAGTCAGACAGTGCAGTATATAGAGTATTATATTAAGAAAAATATTGTTACCTAATTTTCAAAAATGAATCGTGAGCAGAAACTTCAGGGAATGAGACTAGAGTTTGATGTGGGCACAGGAACAGATAGTGACAATGGAATTTTATTTATTTGAAACATCTATTCATGTTTATATTTTTATTTGGTTTTACTGTTCTCCATAAAAATAGATGAAGAAAGAAAAACATGAAAAACAACCCTATGAAGAATATGGTATAATTTCCAGGCAAAGAGACTATGTAAACAAATCTTATTTTTACAGTCAAATATCAATAGATATTGTGAAAAGCTGATAAGTCAGACAGTGCAGTATATAGAGTATTATATTAAGAAAAATATTGTTACCTAATTTTCAAAAATGAATCGTGAGCAGAAACTTCAGGGAATGAGACTAGAGTTTGATGTGGGCACAGGAACAGATAGTGACAATGGAATTTTATTTATTTGAAACATCTATTCATGTTTATATTTTTATTTGGTTTTACTGTTCTCCATAAAAATAGATGAAGAAAGAAAAACATGAAAAAGTATTCCACTATATTTTGATGAAACTGCAGTGAACCAACTGTCATTTTGTATGTTATATTTTGAACATATGAGTTGTTTGACAACAGTAGTCTCATCCAAAATGTTTAGACAATTAAAACAGAGAAATACTTTTGCCTAAAGCATGTTAAATTTCCTGGATTCGTTTCAAATGGGATTTGTCAATCATTCTCACTAATTCCAATATCTCGGATGTTCAGTAATGACCAATATTTTGATGTCTCCTTATGTGTAAAAACTACAAATCACAAGCAGATAAACCAAGCAGACTTGAATTAGGTCTAGATTTTGTATGTGATTGAAAGGATATATTCCTAAAACATCTATATGAATAGAATAACAGCTTTCCCATCCAGTGTAATGCAAGGTTTGCCAGACAATGTTTTAAAGATCTGAGAAAGGTCCTTAAAGTAACACAATCGATTTTGTGATTTTATTGAAATTTTAATGCTGCAATTAATTTTAAGCTTTCTCTATTAATAAGATATATGTAACATATATTTAGCCTAATAATATATTGTATGCATATATATTTATAATGATATATATATATATATATATATATATATATATATATATATATATATATATATATATACACAATATTTTTATTAGGCTACAGGGGCCATAGTTTCTTTCTTTCCTGAACTATAGCAAGAATCTCCTAACTGATCTTCCCGGATCCTGCTTCTCCTTCATGTTATCAGTGCCACTGCTTCTCCCCTTCCCCGTCTGCACAGCATACAGGACAAACCAGGCTCAAAATACTTATCCTGACTTTGAAACCCCTTCAGTATCTGGTCCCAATCTCTCTTTTGAGCCTTATTTCTTTACTCTTTTACTGGTAAACTACATATCAAGTTAAACCTGGACTCATTGCTAAATCCTAAGTCCACGTAGGCCTTGCTTCACTGAAGTCTCTCAGTCTGGTGAACCATTCTTGAAGGCCCACCTCTGCTTCTTCTCACACTCATGGTCACATGATTTTCCTGCTTTCAGCACACTTTTCTCTAGAACTTGAAATTTGACAATCAAAGCCTAGTTCTAGAAGTCACCTTTTCCCCCTGTATTTTTGCCTTTTACAATGAATTAAATAGATACTTAGTGCTCTTAACAAGTTTAGAGAGGTTAATTGTAACTAAGACTCTTAGTTGTTAACCCTGTAGTTTGTACTCTCTGGATAATTGGGAGTCTTATCCAAGGTATGTAGACATAAAATTATCAATGAAAATATAGCTTTACTGAAAATAGCTATTTCAACCAGCTATTTAGACACAAAATGCTTAACCCCTGCAGGCATGGCTCAGTGGTTGAGCATCGACCTATGAACCAGGAGGTCGAGGTTTGATTCCTGGTCAGGGCACATGCCAAGGTGGTAGGTTTGATCCCCAGTGTGGGGCATGCAGGAGGCAGCCAATTAATGATTCTTTCTTATCATTGATATTTCTATCTCTCTCCCTCTCCCTTCCTCTCTGAAATCAATAAACATATTTTTTAAAATGCTCAAGAACATCAAGCGAGAAGCTACAAGCTGATGTTCATATTGCAATCATTGCAAATACTAAGGATTTACATTGTCTGAACAGCAAATTACTAAAAGTATACAAAAAGCTTCTCTGTCTTTTCTTTCTCCTATCACTTCCTCTCCTCTTTTTCTGTCATTCTCCTCCTCACCTCCTCCACTTCCTCTCCCAGTTTTGTTTGTCTTCAGTTACTCCCCTGCCCTGTCCATTTGGTAACAGGGGCACACCCTGCTTTATTGAAT
The DNA here is from genome assembly GCF_014108235.1 of Myotis myotis. Classification (NCBI taxonomy): domain Eukaryota; kingdom Metazoa; phylum Chordata; class Mammalia; order Chiroptera; family Vespertilionidae; genus Myotis; species Myotis myotis. Next base: position 203,436,424 of record NW_023416324.1, on the reverse strand, counting down.
GCCAACATGATAATCTTAAGGAACATTGGAAAAAGTTAAATACTTTAAGCATGCATTGTAAAACTTACTAGTGTGGATGTGGTCATCCTCCAAGAAAACTGGATTTGGATATCCAAACTCTAATCCAATCTTTAGTTCTGATTTATCTTTTTTTTCTTTTACTTAAGTTTCTAAAATTTATGTTGTAGCTCTTTTGTAAGAAATTGGATATCTTGAACCATTTGTTATTTATCCTTTTCTATTTTACAGAAAGAATAAAATGCACAGTCCTTCAGTATAACACACTTAAAAAGCATATTAATATCACTTTCTAGTTACCCATTCCCCTTGCCATGTCTGCTGCAAAGCTTATTTTTCTTTTATTCTCTTCTGAGGCTTCTGAAGAAACATCTGAGCCAAAAGGGTGGATCGTATTAATTTGGAAACTAGCACAGAATATTACTTTCCTGAATCAAAGTATAAATTGTTCCTGCTTTCCAATTCCTTAGAACCCCAAGTGTGACTTTAGTCTAAGTTATTGGAATAATTAACTCAAGTCCTCATTTCCCCTGGTTATGAAAATTCAATGTGGATGTTTTATATGAGGAGAATATGCAGTTGAGCTGTTAAGTGAATATAAACTCAGGCCATTTAAAAATCTTAATATAATTATTTGGTGTGTGTACTTAATATCACCAGTCCCTTCCATTCATTTATATAAATACAATACTATCACATTATGTTGGGAAAAATTGATATGTTAATAGCATCACCTTTAAACTATTGGGGCTTTCACCTTCTATATAAGGTACTTAATTTCATGCTCTAAAAAAATTGCTTATTTATATTCTTTAATAGCTAATTCTCTAACTTTGTTCAATAATAATTAAATTGTATGATATTTTCTAAAAAGACGATTTGAAACTGTTATTGAAAGGGTAAAATAGTTGCTTGCATAAATGTAAATTGATTTTGTTATTTATTAATAGAGCTAACATTCATCACTAAATTGAAATATACTAGTTTGTAATGTAAAGATACGGGAGCTCAGAAACTTTCCAGAGTTAATGTGCTTTACTTTCATTACGATTCAAGTGCAGAATTTAAATAAACCAACTTAGGGCTTCCTTTATTTTCTTTGGTAAAACAAGTCATACTATTTGCAGCTGATGATGCATTTAAGTAATTTTTGCATAATTACCACAAAGCAAAGCTACTTAAATCTAATTCATGGCCTAAGTTTGATCTTTTGTCCAAATTTAAATCTCATAGTAATATTATGATTGTTATTTAATTCCTTCAAGTTTTTAATTTTCTAGCTCCATAATATACTCTTATAAGAGCACAATGCATTATTTCAAATATGTGTTGAGTGATATAACAAAGAATAGTGAGGAAATTACTAGAGTGGAATTTGTTTAAAAAACAAACAAGTTTCAGGTATATTATACACCTTACTTCTACTTATGACCAATAAATTGTATTGAATTATAGAAAGACAAATTAATGTCTGTGTTTGTGTAAAAATACAATTTCAGATATCTGTTTTTGAAATAATTCAAATTCACACATCATATCAACCTTTTCACCTAAATTGACTGTGTGCATGTGTGTATGTATGTGAGTGTATATATTTTCTCTTATAGCAAACCATTCTAGATGCATGGAGGGAGGTTATCTTCTTTTATCACTATGAAGATAATGACTTTTTTATTATATTTCCTACTTTTGGTTTGGATTATCTGATGCAATTAATTTGTGATTTAGTTAAATTTTATTTTCTTCTGTAGTAAATATTTTTCTCTGATTTCTAGTGATCTTAGCTGCCAGTTCTTGTTGAAGAGTAAGAAAATAAAATAAATAAGACTACTGTACACTTCTACTTGCGCAGTAAGGCTTATTAGTGAGGTCTTATGTCTAAGGGTGATATGACTGGGTTGTCCCTTGGAGAACAATATATGTCATAGCTTATCTGTTTTTCCTTGGCCCTACAAGTTTTCCTTGTAGAGAAATTTACCATTCTTACTAATAAGGGGGCGGGGGTGAAAGTTTGTGTCATAGTTCTAGGTGCATGGCAGAACAGGGTTGGGAAATGCTCATACCATTCAAATAATACATTTTCTTCTAGTTCTGTTTTCCATGTGGCACACTCACCTCAGTTGTGCCCATATTTCTTTTGGTGGGGAAGTCTCTAGAGTTGTATCTGTATCTTTCAGCCCCTTCTCCTCTTTTAAGTCCTGTATCCACTGTGAGAAGTGCCCACTGTTATGAGACCCCAGGGCCTATTTTAAATTCTACAGAGCACTAAGCTCAGGGGACATCTGGGCTCCCTATTATTTTTTCTCTTTGAATTCTCAGTCTGAGTCAGTTATCACTGATCTACTTGCTTGTCAACTTTCAAGGAAAAAACACATGGTGACATTTTCTCCCCTTCCCTTTGTCCTTGTGAGATTTATGCTTCCCCACTTTTTAGATCTTTTTCTTTGTATATTTTTCTTTTTTTGGGCCTGGGAATTGAGAATGTTTTAAGGAAAATGCATGTGTTAAATCCACCCACTTTAATGCAGTCTTTATTTTAAACTACTTAAGAAAAAAAGGAGAAAACTATTCAAGTACAATATTTTTAGAAGGTAAAATATAGCAAATAAATTTCCTTAATTAGAAGGTTTAAAGCATTCTTTCTGGAAAAGAAAAGGAAAAAGAAAGTTGTAAAGTTGTGCCTTTTCTGTAAGACACTATCTTCTTGCTTGTCCTCCTCAAGAAACTTTCATTGTTAGTACTAATATAACCCTAAAATTTCTATAAACAAGTTATGACATAAGTTCTCCCCTTACGAAGTACATAATAAGAAGTATAACTCTCAAGAAGTTATTTCAATCTTAATTGTGGGGGCAGGTGCAGGCTAGAGGGGGTCAATGGGGAAGAAAGGGACATCTGTAATACTTTCAACAATAAATTTAAAAAAGATCTAAATTACAAAGGTCAAATGAATAAAAATCTATCACTTCTTTCCTCTCTCTTCAATCTGTGAACATATCTATCACCTTTAGACCTCACCTTTCTCCTTTTTATTGCAGCCTACTTTACATTTTCAAGAACAAAAATAAAATAAAACAATAAAAACACAAAAGAGTGACAGGGTAAACAATAGAGCTTTGAATTCTTCTGATTTTTCTGACTTGCCTTATATAGATTTCTTTTGTTAGACATTAAAAACATTGGCAGTTTGAAATATATAATTTGTGATATCTAATTAATTAATCATTCATATTCAATATATAAAAACCCATGTGGTAGAATGAAGGACTGCATCATGCATAAAAGAGAACGTAATAAGTTGCTTTCAATACCAGCCCCACTGGCGGGCCAGAAAGTCATGACTTCTCTGAAGTGTGAATATTAACTTGCAACAAAGATAAAAATTCATTGGGGAAGGTCAGTCAGTGGGGAAGAAAAATCAGTCTCTTCCACATCTGCACCGTAACAAGAGCAGCAAAAAGCCTTAGGCTTCCGCAACCAGAAGCAGCTGTTGATTTCCTACTCACTGCTCTCAGGTTTCTTATTGTCCACCCCCCTCTGTGTTACTACAGTACTGCAAGGTGTTTCTGCATCTGTCATACTGTATTATAATTTATTTGCTTATTTGTTTTCTCAACTAGATGATATATTTGCATGATACGGTAGGACAACTCCCTCCGTTTGAGCTTGCCCAAGAAAATTATATTTGAAAGCAACTAGGCACTGTTGGCATTTTCAATAGGCCTCTTGGATATCATTAAAGAATGGAATTTTGAAGTTAGAGACAAAGACATGTGGCCCACCCCCTCAAGCTCTGGGCCCAGAACAGTCATTCCAATAAAAGTGCCCAAAGAGCCCTAACCAGTTTGGCTCAGTGGATAGAGCGTCGGCCTGTGGACTGAGGGGTCTCAGGGTCGCGGGCACATCCCAGTAGGGGGTGTGCAGGAGGCAGCTGATCAATGTTTCTAACTCTCTATCCATTTCCCTTCCTCTCTGTAAAAAAAAAAAAAAAAAAAAAAAAAAAATCAATAAAATATATATATTTTTTTAAAAAGTGCCCAAAGAGAAACCTGCCAAAAGTAGTTTTTAACACTTTTCCAGATCCACATTATGGGGAAGTCATAAAAGCTGATAATTCTGTTATAAATAATTGTTCATCCTCTCTTCTTCCCTAAGAGTGAGTATTGATATTGGTTTAGGTGGACTATACTAGTATGTCAGTCTCTTCCATTGCAATACAAGATAATAATTAATACATTTAAACGTTGAAACTGTAATGACTTTCATCCTGGAAGGGAAGTATGACAAGCTCCTACTGGAGTTAAGTGGGAAATTGGCAACTAAGCATCGGTGAAGTCCAAGATCAGAGTGTCTGCAAGATTAGTTTCTTCTCAGGGCCTCACATGAGTCAAAGACTTCTTCTAGGCTTTTTTCCTTAGTTTGCAGATGGCTATCTCCTCCTCATTTCTTAAAAAAAAAAAAAAGAAACCTCTGAATATCTGTCTACAAATTTCTTCTTTTAAAAGGACATTAGTCACATGAGATTTAGACCCACCCGAGAAACCTCATTTTTAACTTAATTATTGCTGTAAAGACCAAAAATCAGTCACACCTGAGGTATTGGGACTTAGGAGTTCTACATATGAACTTTTGGAGAGACATAATTCAGTCCATAACAATAGCTACGTCAGTTTTCTAAATGCTTTAAATGTTGGTTAGATTTTATCCAGAAATTTGCAGAAGATTTTCTTTTCTCTGACAACAAAGCCTCTATGTTATTCATTGAATGCTGAAGAAAAGTATGTGATTCCTTTCCGTAAAGATCGCACTAATACAAATATATTTTTAAATGTTTGTTTAGGACAGCTGTATTATGAAGGGAAAGCTTCTGTCACATTCTAACATCACATTTTCACTTACTCATGTGGAACACCATATGCAACATTTTTGAAATACAGGCACGTTGTGCGGCAAAAAGTCACAGGAAGGCTGCCGGTTCTGTTGCCTGAAGAGAGCATTTATGCAGTTTATCTTCCTTCCTCTGGATACTTTATTTTGCGCATTAACAATTGATAATTTGACAAGAACTGACAACTGCTTTTCTGCAGAATCACTTATGCTAGCTAATATACACACTACTAAAAACTCACATTAACATCTTACTAGAAGAACATGATATAAATGTCTAGACACATCACTTTATAATTTTTCTTGTATTTCACCTTTATTTGCCAGCAGCATTAAAATAGAATGATTGCGTATTTATTCCTTCCATCTGGGTAAAATGTACCTAAATTCTAAGACTAAATGTCTTAGAATGTTAGTTATTTATGTCTAAACAAATGCAATTATTTGACTAATAAAACAAATGAACTGCTAAATAACCCAGGCAATCATATAAACCATAAGGCTAACTAACCTTCCCTGTACTTCAGGTTGTATATGTAAGTTGTCATCAATATGATAATATTCTTAAGAAGCTACTTAAAGCTTTCAACCTTCACAGGAAGTAATCTTGGCCTTAGAAAATGAGAATGAAAGCTTACTGTGTGCCAGGCATGGTTTGAAACTCTTGAAATATATATTATCTACTAACATATTTCCATTTTAAAACTACCCTATCAGTGAAGCCTTTTTTTTAATGTCCATTTTACAGATAAGGAAACTAAGGCTCAGAGGGATTAAATAATTTATCTAACCTCACACTAGTGATCATAAAATAACGCAGCCAAAATTCAAACCAAGGCAGTGTGGCCCCAGAATTAAGATTAGCTACTGCTGTCAGGCCATTTAAAAAAGTACTGAAGATTTAAGCACATTGACTTTTGATCATGAACTTGAATTCTTTAAAAAAAAAAAAATTATTGATTTTAGAGAGAGAAGAAGTGAGAGGGGGAGAGAAAAAAAATCAATCGGATGACTCCTGCACACCTCCTACTGGGGATTGAGACCACAACTCAATGGTGCCCTGACTGGAAATTAAATCGGCCACTTCTCAGTGCATGCAGCTTCACTCAACCAGCCAGGAGAGGTTTCAACCTCAGCCTCTAACGTTCCCTTTTTCTAGGAGTTCTCTGTCTTTCCTGGCTGCAGACTGTCTCTCAGCTGAATCTCCTCTGCTTATTCGGGCTGTATGTTACCCGTTTCAGCTGCTCGCCCTTATCTGCTCTGGGACAAGGCACCGACACGTCTGTCTAAACCTCCGCCATTTTCTTCCTCTCCTAAGAAAAATTTGTACAAAACACATACACTGCAAGAAATAATTTGAGAAGTTAAGAAGACTCAAATAAATGATGAGATTCATAGACTGAAAAGCTGTATTTTAAGGATGTCAAGTCTCTGTAAACTGATCTCAAGATTCAATGCAATTCTAACCAAAACCCCAGCAAATACTATAATTCAATCTACATTATAGAATTACTAATTTATTGAGTATATCTAGAAAACAATAGGTATATTTTACTTAAAAAGCTATATTTCTTACAAATCAATTATATAACCATTTACATGATCTGGTTTTATGATTAAAGAAATGCATTTCACCTTGATTTCTTCTCTGTCTCAGCTGACAGTTTCTGAAACTTGAATTACTACCAATGCTGTTTCATTTCTCTACCTTAAAAGCTATTGTCTTATTGATCAGTAGTCTATTCCCATTTAAATCCAAAAATATCTGAGAACTATAGCTATTTGAACTATAACAGTAATTTATAGCCAAGAAGGAAAAGAGTTTATGAGCAGAAATTTTATGACAGGATAGGTTATAGGTACTACAAGAAAATAATCCAACTTGATTCTGAGCTGAAATTTGCATTTATAACAGAAATTAACAGTGCTCGTGCACTGAAGATAAACTTTGACTTTTTTTTTAACAGTTTAATCCAATGACAATATCTTTGACAACTATTAATTACAGTTAGGGCATGTGTTATTAATGTACTCTATTAAATGTATTGTTCTCTTCCTGGAAGTTTCAAAGAATAAAAAGAAAATAATTTATTATTGTTGTTAATCATCATAAAATAATGAATAACTTTATTAAAATAAAAGTGTCATTTTCACCATCACAAAACTATCAAATTACACTCACATGTACTTCACTTATAAAATAATAAGTTATTAGTATTTATATTTGATAGTGCTTTCTTTTAATTTTTTATAACATCAATTGTACACGTATCCATTCCCCTCCCTTGTAGATATCATTTATTGATCTCCATTAATATCATTGATATATCCTTGCATTTATCCTTAAGCTGTTGTTTAAAATGAATATATGTAATTATAATTTATTTACCATTGATTTACACAATATTTCAGCATTTAGTACTTTTAATTCCAATACATCTATTAACCTGTCCAAGGCAAATTTTATTTGTTGCTTATTTTTTATCTTGCTCCTAAAAATTCTTCCAGAAAGGAAGAGAGAGGGAGGGAGGGAGGAAAAGAGAGAGAGAGAGAGAGAACTATCGATGAGAGAGAAACATCGACTTGCTGCCTCCTGCACACCCCTCACTGGGGATGGAGCCCACAACCTGGGCATATGCCCTGACTGAGAATAGAACCAGTAACCTCCTGGTACCTGGGACGATGCTCAACCAGCTGAGCCACATGGCTGGCCATTGAACTGAAATAGGTTAAATCCAGCACCATTAAGGATAATACGCTACAAAAATTAGGAATATTCAGAAACACATACACATATGCATATAGAAATTTTAGAAATTAAAATATTGTTGAAATATTTAGAGTAGCAGCCAGACATAAGAACTATGAACAGACATTAATACATATTATATAAAATTGTGATATAAATAATAAAGGCATGTAGCTGAAATCTACCCAAAATTATATAAACATCAAACTTTGGAAAGGAAGAAAGAGAGAAACAATGGAGGAGATTTAATTCAATTGATTCCTTACCTTTCATAGTAAAAGCGAATATATATGTGCTAATCTGAAATATTAAAAATAGACATTCAAGCTTATTGTTAAAATTATGGATGTAACAATCTGAGGGTGAGTGTGGCCTGGGGAAGAAACTATTGTGTCTGATAATAACTACTTATGCACTTCCTTGATAAAATAAATGTTACGTCTTGCAGGAAAAGTTTTTGAATAGCTTTCACCAAATCACACATCTTAACTCTTTTTCTGGATTCAAGTGCACAATTATAATCATAGGTCATGTCTTCTTAATTAAACATAAATTATGAATGTTAAGAGTAATAAAGTGACTTGGTTTTTACTGTGAAAAAATTCAGTGGTAGTGCTCACATTCTATTTTAAATTCTGTTAAGCATTGATGCATTACTTTTTTTATTTATAAATTAATATTTATCTTACAAAAACATGATTTTTAAAATCAGTATTGCAAAGTTACAATTATTACTGCTTGTGTTATTACTTCGTGAACATTCACTGAATGCAAATTATACACCTTAAATCTTCCACTATAATTTGTTAATTGTCATACAAGTGCCCCAACTAATTAGTGTCTCAAGACCCATCTAAAATATAGAATAGCAATGATTTACCAACCTACCTGTAAAACAATATGATATCAAATAAATTCTTCATAACATCTAAAATATAACATATATTTTAAAACTATTTTTTTTAGAATTTTACTCAGCCATATAAAAGTACTGTGTAAATGACAAAACTATAAAATGTTAAGTAATTACTAATGCCAGTTTAGTGGAATTCACCAAAATGTGAGCATATTTATTCAACAATAGCTATCATGGAACAATAATGTATGGAGAAATAATAATGTATGGACTGGTATCATTTCATTCAAAATCCAATTATATAATATTGGGTGTTTTTATTGTGAAATTTTGGGGGATACAGCCCAGACTTCAATTCTGAAATAGAGTTAAAAAATAGTTTTTTATAGAATTTACATTCTATATCAGAGAGTAAAGGTTGTATTAAATATATATGTTTAAAATATAGCCTAGAGAAAAACAGAATTTTACAGTCATGGCACACAAGACATTTATATATGGTAGCAAGAGGTCACCAATGGTCAGATACTGTCAATGAGAGACAAACAGCTTACCACTTATGAAGCATGATCAGTGATATTTGTCATCAAAATATAGGATACAGTGTACTAATTCTATATCAACCTATCCTTAATTGAAACAGTACACTACAGCTAAATAATGGTTCATATTCAAAAGACATTTTGAGTTAAATCATGAGCTGTTCTAAAAATACTTAGTCTCATTAACTCTACGATGCAGGCACATACAAATCATCCAATTTCAAGGTCCTTGGAAATGAACAAAAATATAGTGTGTGTCAAGCACTAAATATATTTTAACCTTAAGCACTCCAAATCAAAAACTACAACTTACTGTACAAAAATATCATGAGGCAAGTCAGAATATGGTGCGAGCAATACAACTGAGCAGGTAAGAGATTCAATCAAATGTCATTGTAATTGGTATTCACACTAGCCAGGCTGATGGTTTTTCCAAAATGTGGAAGCTGTGACAAATGTTCTACATGCATTATCTCATTTCATCCTAATACATTTATGTTACAGTTTGTAAGTCAATAGAATATTTAACACCTGGATCCACATAGTAGAGAAGATAAATAAGGTCAAAATAAGTCCAGTGATTACTCTAAATAAAATAATGCTATTGTGAATTTCTCTGTTCCCTGAACTGTCACATATTTATTAAAAGATTATTACTAATAATCTACTATAAAAGTATAATTATAAAAGTAAAGTTAATTAGTTTTCCATTGGAGAGGCCTATCATATGCTCTGACTCTTTGAAACAAAGATAACATCCTGAATTAGCTCTAGGTAATGTACAGGTGACTTGAGAATTTTGTATTTTAAAGTTACCATATTTTAGGAAAAATATAGCATTTATGAAAAAAAATATTCCTCATAAACAAACCATCCACAAACTAATTAGATTACTGTTTTGTGACTTATGATGCATTTGCTTTGTTTAGAACACATTTCATCCACTTCAAGTCATGTGTTCAGCCTTGAAAACATGAGCATTTCGTGTCATTGTTTTCTAAAGGGCAGATCATGCCTTTCCTATTTGGTATACTATTTTCAAAATGTCACAAAATGGCAAAGAGTAAAGAATCCCAGAGACCAAGAGAAACAAGTTTTGCATGTTTAATTACACAAGAGAGAGGGTAATTACTAAGGCTTCGGAAGGGTATTACTAAGGCTTTCAAGTATTTTTAATTTAAATATGTGTGAATATTTCATTTATGGGTATACTAAATAGAGAAATAATCATCTCTTGATTACCCGTGCACAGATATTGTGCTTAAGTATACTTAGGAGTGAAAACATTTAGAAATACTGTCCTAAATGAAATCAGGACTAGAATGAGCATTGTTTTCAAGATTTGCTTCTCTACCTTCCCACACTCATATTTATTAAGATAGATAATGACTGATTTGGCTGTAAATTATAATCAGATTGAATTTGAGGAAAACATTTTGCCACTTTCTGTTCTCTTCTTGCTTAAAAAATGTCATATTTTTCTTTGATCTCAGCCGTTACCGTGTTCCCCAATATAGTTATATAACTCTTCTAATGATATCCAAACTTTGAGGTCCTCTCAGATCCAAACACATGTATACTAAAACACAATTCATTGATAAATTGTCATCCCACATATAACACAACTCATATGTCGCCCAAAACAAACTCTTAATTTCTTCCGCCAAAAATCTGCTTTTCCTGACTTGTAGTAGTCCATCTAGGGATTCAATTCCTTTCCAACTGAAGCCCTTGAAAATATCATTGATTCATTCATTTCCATCACTTTCTCATGCATCAGTCTTTAAATCTTCAGATTTCATCTCAAATATGCCCTTTCTTCTGTAACTCCTCTACCACAAAGTGTACCCTTTATTATCCCCTGATTAGGATTGTGTATATTCTGTTACTGATATTTAATTTCTTTCACTCATGCTCAAAGACCCTATTACCTACCCCTACTCTCCCCACAGCCATACTGGATTTATTAGTGTTTCCCTCACTCTGTTCTAAAGCTCATTGGGGCCAGATGTTCTCTGTCGTGTGGGGTTTTCCTGTGCATCGTGTGTTCATCGGCAGTATCCTCTCCTCCACTCCACAGAAGAGCGCAGGAGATCATAATTACCTCTGGGTGAAAATTACTGTATTAGGGTTTATTTTTACTTTGATCAATTGTTTAAATAATTTCCTCCCTTATAACGTTACTGTCTTTTATTTTATTAATATAAACTAAGTGTGAAATACTTGGAAGCTAGGTATATATGTTATTAAATTTTCTATTTATTTCTGCATGGACTAATGCCTTTCTATCTATCCAGTGAATATAATCTACTGGATTCATTATTTATGTTGATGTTAAAATAATCTCTGGATTGGTCAATGGGGGCGCAATAGATATCCTTTGACATTTGTCCAACATTTGCTGAGCACTGTTCTGCTTTCTAGCAGACTAATATGTCCAAGTTCAACTTATACTTTGCTGTCCCACAACTACAGTTAGCCATTTCTCCAAGGAGGTCTTTGTCCCTCAAGTGAATAAGAGTACTTAGAATCTCACAGATGTGCTCATTGTTATTGAGGTGTCACAATCTTGGGTATTTTTAGTGCTCAGGTCTAGAATATATGCACATAATATATTCTTATATGACTTATATCTATCCCCAAAATATAGAACTATATATATAACTATAAATATATACAAATATCATATATATATATCTATATATCTATATACATACACACACATATATACATATTTGTGTGTTTCTGGTAGATTCTTTTGAGATGGCAATATATACCTTTAGGAAATAATGTACATTTTCAAATAATCTTACACAACTTATATAAACATGGTGAGTGTTCACCTTTTGTGATCCTGTTATATATTTTAATTCCACATGTTATAAACTTTATAACACTTTGCTATTATTATCTTGCTTTGAACCACCAATAATTCTTTAAATGAAATATAGATAAATAGATGATAGATAGATAGGAGATAGATAGATAGATAGATAGATAGATAGATAGATAGATAGATAGATGATAGCAGATAGATAGGTAGGTAGATGATAAAATGAGCTATTACTTAGGCCAATACATTTTACTTTTTTTGGTATTCTTGTATTTTGTACCATCTGGTATATCAACTTATCCTGGAAAGCTTCCTTTAGCTTTTGTTATCCTGTGGGTATGCTGGCAACACTTTATTTCAGCTTTTCATCTGAAAATCTGTTTATTTAACATTTTCTAGAAGTATTTATTACAAAATATTTTTCTTGGATAAATATTTTTGGGTTCACATCTTCCTCTTTTCTTATTGTTTAATATCTTTGTATTTACCCTTAAATTGACTTGTGTTGTTTATATATATCCTAAATGGATTTTGCTTATTTTCCTATATCTGTGAGTTGCTATTTTGATTACTTTGGAATCCACAAGGTTTTGATATTGTCACAATGTGAGAATGTAAGACTTCAAGACTGCAAGACTGTAAGGTTATAGATCATGATATTATGGAACAACCAATTGTAAAACTATTAAGTTTGCAATAGTATGATACCAGGAGATGCCAAGATCATAAGTCTCTGATAGTGCCAGACTCTGAGAATACATGACTGCTTTCCATTTTTCCCATACAAATCCAAACTTCTGCTTACCCAGAAAATCCCCTAAAAGATAATCACTTGTTAAGAGGATTAACTGTATATTTGGGTTCTTTCAGATTAAAATCCAACAAACAGCCAAGAGTTGATAAAAATGTGGCTATTTTGTCCAAATGCTGTCTTTCTTGGGCTTCAAGGCTCCTATGTATATATGTTCTGATCTCAAACTCAGGAACTGGACCCAGGTATAAAATTGGCTCATTGGATAGAGCATCAGCCTGCAGATGAATGGGTCCCAGGTTCGATTCTGGTCTAGGGCATGCACCATGGTTGCAGGCTTCTCCTTGGCCTAGGCCCTGGTCAGGGCTGGTACAGGAGGCAACTAGCCAATGTGTTTCTCTCACATGGATGTTTCTCTTTGTCTTTCCCTTCCACTCTCCCTAAAAATCAATGGAAAAATATCCTCGGGTGAGGATTAACAACAACAACAACAACAAATTATTCTCTGTTCCTCTTGAATCTATGAGTTCAGACTACCTACACGGTGCCTCCCAGTAGAGTTTAGTTCTTTTAGATTTCTTTATGTCCACAGTTCCTTATTATGGCTTTGAACAAAAGTATGATTTGTTTCTTTAAATATAGAGATATCTTGTTGTTTTTATAAAGGTTGTTTCTGTGAAGGAGTGAAGGTAATCCATGGCCTTCTATAACCTAGCCTTAAGTACAATGTAAATCCCACTTCAAAATGTATTTCTTTTCTTTTTAATTTCATTTTTTCAATTATAGTTGATATTCAATATTATTTAAAATGTATTTCTGAGATAGATCATATGCGAATAGGATATTAGGATAGATTTTCCATTTTTTGTTATAAGAATTTGCTGTTGATACTTATATCCATGAATATATATATATATATATATATATATATATATATATATATATATATATAAAAGCCTAAGTGACCATTATTACCGGTAGACCAAACAACTGATTAACCGGTTGCTATGATGACGCACTGACCACCGAGGGTCAGACGCTCAACACAGGAGCTGCCCCCTGGTGGTCAGTGCGCTCCCACAGCCAACCTCATGTGGCTGGCCAATCTCCCGCGGTCCCTTCCCCTGGCCAGGTTGAGGGACCCCACCTGTGCATGAATTCATGTGCCGGGCCTCTAGTCCTATATAATAAAAGGTTAATATGCAAATAGACCAAACGGCCGAACAACCGGCCGCTATGACATACGCTGACCACCAAGGGGTTTGCGTGGAACATGGCGGGCATCAGCCATGACAGGATGGTGGAGGAGGTGAGTGGGGGTGCCAGACCAAGGCAGGGTGCTGGTCATGTCATCGGGGTGAGCCTATGGTGGTCACTGAAAATTCTTTGCTCTCATGTGCAACGATCCAGCCTAGTGCTCGCACTTGCTGACAGCACCAGCCCCACTCACACCCGCAGCTGGCACTGGAGCCACCACTTGCACCCGCTGCTGTTGCCTGGTATCAGTACCGATCGCTCAGAGCCATCAGTGGGTGTTAGTGGCAGCTGCTGGCCCGATCGCCCCTGAGGGCTTCTCCATCTCCCCCTGCTCCTGAGGGGTGATCAGGGCAGCAGCCGCCACTGATGGTGCTGGCCCTGCTTGCACCTGCTGCTGGCGCTGGCTCTAATCGCTCTGTGCCGTCAGCAGGTGCGAACGGGGCCAGCACTGTTAGAACGTAGGAGTGGCAGCAGTGGGAGCGGGGCTGCCGGCAGACAGGGGACTGGGGGCCATGGCAGGAGGGGCCAGGCGGGGGGTGCAGAGGATGGGCTGAGATTCACCCCTGTGCCTACTGCAGCCTCGCAGTCCACAGTTCCTTTCAAGGTGCACGAATTCATGCACTGGGCCCCTAGTATATATATAAAAGCCTAAGTGACTGTTACAACCAGATGACTGGACAACTGGCCAGTAGCTATGATGCACACTGACCACCAGGGGACAGACACTCAACGCAGGAGCTTCCCCCTGGTGGTTAGTGTGCTCCCACAGCCAACCTCCCATGGCCAGCCAGCCTCTTGAAGTCCCTCCCTCCAGCCATCCAGCCCCCATCAGCCTCAATCAGAACTGGGCAAGATGGCCCCAATTGGCCCCAATCACCAGCCAGGCCAAGGGACCCCACCCGTGCACAAATTCGTGCACCAGGCCTCTAGTGTATTACATAGTATCATACAGTATTATCTATCTGTCAGTTTTTAAATATCCAGCTATCTGCCTCTCTATCTTTACTGATATACACAAGACGCTGTGTCTTATTTTCATATTTCAAATTTCTACTATATAGTGCATGTTTACAAAATAATTATCAAATAAACAGATGAGCGTATAAATGAATAAAGAATTATAAAATGTGTTTATAATAAATTAATTTAAATGTTAAATATAATACTTACAAGTGGGAAATTTTTCTTAACTATATACAATGTTTTATCTATAATTAAAATGTTAGAAATCATTTTATGTCACTATGGAAAAGATAAGAAAGAAGATAAAACATTTTCAAAGAAGAAAATGTAACATTAATTATTGCCTTAGACCACACACTCTGCTCATCAGGGTGAATCTTCTGTTGTGATCTTTTATTTCAACTTACTAATTTTTACCCACAGATTTTCAGAAGAATTACTGGGAAGTAAATGGTAGTCTCTTTTGAGAAAGAAGTTATCTCAATATTAAAGTCCCCTTTTTACTGATGTCTAATGTTTTTATCTGACTTTCTTACATAATCATTACTTTCTTGCATAATCATTAAAACCTCTGCTTTGGTTTGGTTTCTGGTATGTGTATGATGTCTGACTCTTTAAAAAAATTTAAAAAATATATTTTTATTGATTTCAGAGAGGAAGGGTGAGGAAGAGAGAGATAAAAACATTGATAATGAGCCCAGCTGACATGGCTCAATGGTTGTGTGTCGACCTATGAACCAGGAGATCACAGTTCGATTTCTGGTCAGGGCACATACCTGGGTTGCAGGCTTGATCCCCATTGTGGGGCATGCAGAAGGCAGCCAATCAATGATTCCCTCTCACCATTGATGTTTTTATCTCCCTATCCCTCTCCCTTCCTCTCTGAAATCAATAAAAATATTAAAAAAGAAACATCAATGATGAGGGAGAATCATTGATTGGCTGCCTCCTGCATGCCCCTTAACTGGGATCCAGCCAGCAACCCGGCATGTGCTCTAGAATTGAACCATGACCTCCTGGTTCATAGGTGGATGCTCAGCCACAGAGCCATACCAGCCAGCCTGATGCCTGACTCTTGGATCCATGATGAGTTCAGACTACTGTGTGAGTGGCAACTGGTTAGCAATCCTTGGGTGAGCCAAGATGATAAGTTAGCTCAGAAAGGAACTAGCGGTTTCTAGGGTTCCACTGCTATCACATTGTTAGTTCTTAAGTAGTTCCTCAAATATGAGGCACAAGAACTTTCAGGGAGAAGAGAATGTCAATGGATGGCTTTCTAGTTCTGGTGAAACCGCTATTGCTCATTAAGATTGACTGTATGTCACCATCCAGGGCCCCTGTCATCTATTCACGATCTGCTTGTCTTACATCATTTTTTATTCGTGTTGAATACACAACTATTTTTGCATATAGATATTTTGTATCTTTTCCCATCTATCATTATATTCCACCAGATCTGAGGGAAATAAAGATCAAGATCTGAATAAGCCTCAGAGAAAGGAAAGACCAGGTGAAAATCTAAGTAGCTAGGGAAGAGGTCAAGACCAGCTGAGACAACTGAGGAGCTGATGGGAAAGAGGATAGAAGCCCATGCAGAGTGAGGTATGTGGGTCATGTACACTGAGATATAACCATAGTACTGAACAGGCCTCACTAAGCCAACCACTGATTCTAGGGTCGTGACCGTGCCAGCTTTAGTCTCATCTGGATGGACACATTTTAAATTTAATCACAAAATAGGGTTAAGGCCTACAGAATTATCTGCCTCTGCTTGAGACCAGAAACAAATCCTGCTTGATATCAAACCCTATTCCTAACCTTAAACTCTATTCTAACAGGATTTCTGGGCACTGCTAAAGACTTAAGGTTTCAGGTGTGTATCTTGCATTTGCTGCATTGCTTCTATGTGAAAAGGCCTGGCTTAAAAACCTTCTTGAAAAAAATTCCCACAGCCCTAGTGCATTATGTTATCACAATTTCCAGATGGGTTTTGAAGCAGATCAGTAGACCAGCGGCAATAAGATGTAAAAGGGGAAAACATTAGTACTATTAAGTCTGCCAAGGAGAAAGCTATGATGGTACTGTGGCAACTCTTTCCTTATACATGCAAAGTTACTAAAAAGGTAGCATTATCTGAGCCAGCTATTTTCTAGTTCTACTAGTGGACTGAAATGCAGAAAGGCTATGACAACAGAAGAATGGATGAAAATTAACTACGAGAGAAAAGTACTCTAACAGCAAGTGCCTTTTTAAATGGAATGAACTAGCAATACAGTTTCCTTCCTTGAGAAAGAGGCTAATATCACAGAAGTGTTGCAAGGACTTCTCTCTGAGTGTTTGATTAGGTGATCACAGGAGATCCTTTTAAGTCCTTTACTAGTAAGTGCAATTCTCATAGTTGTGAAAGGGATAACTAATGGACTAAATGTCAAGAGAAAAACAGTCTAATGCCACTAGAAAGGAATATTGCCAGTGCTACATACCTTTTAAGATCTTTTTATTTCCCAATTGACAATAATATTTTAGATGTTAAATTGCAAAACAGATTTGGTTTGTACTTTTTGTCTTTAGAAATAATTTAAATGGGGGATGAAAAACCATAGAAGATAAAACATGATGCAATGTTTTCACAAATGTTATACTTCAGCAGTTTGAACATCTATTATCAGGAATAGTAAAGTTAACGTTTGACATTTTCCAAGACCTTGACAGAGTTAAGTTCTCTGTCATTTACTAGAAAAAAAATGTAAAAACCCATATTAGTTATTCCTTTGTAATATGTAATTATTTAGGTGAAATTAAAATGCCAACAAAAGTAAGATTGTTTTTCAAAAGAAAAATACAAAAATACCAAAGTGAACCTTTTTACAGAAAATTAAAAATTATAAAATAAGTAATGTAGTTAGACCAAATTAAAGTTGTTTTACTATAATTAAGGCAAATTGGAAAGCTTGCTGTATTGTGTGCTGTTTTTTCTGCTCCATAGCAACAGCCTAGGCTTACCAAAATAGGTTAATAATTGTTTTTGAAATCAACATTATTCATCACATGGTGTGTGAACATTTATGTACTTATTGTCCTCCTGTGGAATAAAAGTCACATTATAGTTACTTTATTCTAAACTAATAAAAATATCATAGTATGCAAATGAATAAGGACTTCACTTTGCAACCACAGGGAAATTAAAGTTTAAGAATGTGCTTATTTGTTGAATTAACATTTGGCTATTGGAAATAATATAAATTATTATAAGATCAATCTATTCACACGTCTCTTATAATTAGGCAGCAGGGAAAGTGCAAAGAGGGGTGACTAGACCCCTCTAAAGACAGTGGTAGCTGTCTCCTGGTATGCAACATACAAACTATTAGATTTGAAACAGGCCAATTAATATAGTGAATGTCAAGTTGGGGTCATAATGAGTAGGATTAAATACCTTAGTTACCTCATTGGACTGTTGGTAGAAATAACTAAAATTGTACTCCCAAGGGGACAATTTGCATATTAGCCTTTTATTATTTAGGATTATTATATAGAATAGGATTTTCCATAGGAACAACTATACACCTCCTTTCCTCTCACCCTGTATATTTCTTTTTTTACATTGTTAAAAATTATGGAGTGTTTCTTGCAGCTGTACTAATAATTTTGTTACCTTTCCCTTATACTTCAATGATAGTGTTACTATTTTGGTTATTTGGAAAAGAGTAACTGGAAGTACACTGACATCACTATTAAATTCTTGTGGCAGTAGCTGTAGATTAGTATGAACATCTTTCCCCAAGGACACGCTTCTGAAAATCCAACAGCAAAAATTAAGAGCTAGGCATTCGGTATGGTCTATAGAAGAAAATATAAAAGACGATGGCATTAACACCCTTGGCATTAAAAAATGACAACATTTCAGTTCAGTTCAGAATTCTACCCTATAAGGATTCAGAAATAAGAAAACGGAAGATGTTGTTCAATTGATTATATTGAGATCATATTACACCAGTAAGCATCAGTGATAATGAAATGTCCCATTTATATTTTTATCTATTTTCCCTATACTGAATAATCTTCTGAAATGTTATGTTAGAGGAGAGATTTACAAGAATAAATAATAAAAATGATCAAATTAATACTTAATTACTATCAAATCACACTGAACAAATGAGTGAGATAGAATAAAAGATCTGGTGGTGATGCATTTATGTAACATAATCCAAATTTCTTCTTTTGAAATTTAAGTTCTTATCCTAAAATCTCAGCTCTCATGTGGATGTGGGTGTAGGTGTGGATGGTTTTCTATGATCTTTTTAGATCATCTAAATATCTAATTTTAATACAGCAGATTATGTATAGACTTCCAATGAGTATATTTTTAATCAAGACTAATGATAACTTATTTTCTATAGGCAGGGATGCCCCCAACATACTTGTACATACAGACAACAGGCATACATACACATGTATATTCAATGCCAGTTAATGTTACCAACACATTAAATAAATGTGAATTAATTACACTAACTGTGATTTTAGAAGCTGTGTTGGTCAAGTGCACAGTAATAAAATCAGTGATTCTGCCACTAACACATTTAGTTGGCATTCTGTAATATATACAATTTCAATTTTTCCCTTTGAAAATATGTGTTGAAGTTGACAGGTGTACCTTCACTTTTAAAGAATTAGAACATATGCATCTCTCTCAAATAATCAGTATTCTCTCAGAGGAGCAATTAGGTTGCATGGCCTTTCTTAAGCACGAAAAAATATGCTATTCCTTTATAGTTTAAAGCACAACAGAATATGGAACATGTTTAATGAAGATTACTATGTCCTAGAATTTAACCAAACTCACTATAAACTATCATGCATCAAACACATGAGTAAGCAGATAACTAATTCTAATGGATGTATGAGATTCAGACTATTTTTAATTTAATCTCATATTATTTATATTTAAATACTGACACTATTGCATTTGTCTCTTTATACCTCCTGACAGATTTAGAAAGGTAAAATTGACAACTAAAAATTGTATGCATTTAAGAAGTTCAATCTGATGACTCAGTTTTCCTGAATTTACATAGAAATATATTTGTTTTCTTTTAAACATGTTACCCAATTCCTTTGCCAAATAAGTTGATACTTACTTTAAAATCATTGCTACAATGAACAACTTTACAAAATTAGTTTCAAAAAATGCAACCCTTATAAAGGTATTTAACACATTTTTCTAAATAAACAGAAAAATTTACAAAAAAATATGCAATACTACAGTTTGTATAAATGTTTCAATATTTTTAATTGGATAATAGTTCAGTAACAAATACTTAGAAATATTGTGTTATAAAAGGAATATTTTAGATAAAAGGATGACATACTGGAATCTTTCTAAACTGACATGATGGAAAATCCCCTTTCAATGATTTTAGTTACTCATGACCTTGTCTATTGTAATAATCTTAAAATGATTTAAGGAAATTTCATTTGGGTGCCCTATACTTAATTAACTTGATTTAACTCAAGGTGTGTTTTCCAAAATATTCAAGGTTAAATAGTTAAGCTGGAGGATCAATTTAATACAATAATTTTCTATGATACTAATTTGAACCTAATTTTTCTTTTTCTGTTTACATAAATATCTATATTGTACTTTTTGGTAGGAGAATATAGAGTGTTTGATGATAGCCCACTAGAAATAAATGGGTTTGTGAGAATAAATCAAATTTTTAAAATATCTATTCTAGTGGATATTTTTTTACCTCTTTTTCTTTCAGAGCTTAGATAAAACATGTCCATTTATTTCTAAAGTTTTCAATCTATGACACCTCAAAAATTAAAACGTGACTCAGTTGGTTGGAGCATTGTCCCATGCACCAAAGGGTTGCTGTTTTAATTCCTGATTGGGGCACATACCTGAGTTTTGGGTTTGATTCCTTATCTCAGGTGGTGGCACATTCAAGAGGCAACCAATCAATGTTTCTCTCATACATGCTGTTCTTCTCCCCCAAATCAGTAAAAACATGTTCTCAGGTGAAGATTTAGAAAATAATAATTGTAATATTTAATCTTGGATGTAGGATAATACAGACAATGTTTAATTATACAAAACTTAGTTGTTTTTAACTTCTATTTTTAACTAATTTTTGAGCATTATATTACACTTCAAGAAAGAGTGAAATTAAAATGAATCTATTTCAGAATATTTCTAGTAGCAGAAGTAACAGTGAGGCAAGAGTTTTTATAAAAATACCACGGTGGATATCCTACTTCATCTCTTTTTAAAATAAATATTTTATTCTTGGAAAAAGAGCCTCACCGATCAGGACGGTCCTTGGGTATCTAAATTTACATCAGTATGCTGTCAGTAGTAACACTTCCCATTTATCATTTGGATCACCTTTGCACCAACATTTTTATAAACACGTTTTATACTTGTTTAACGACTCACTTTTTGTGTGTGCCAAAGTCCTATCTTTGGTGCCAGCTTATAAAAGAGTTAATACAGTAACTACATGCATGTTTCTTATATCTTCATTGTATGCCTTCAAAATAAACTTAAGAACCTCTTAACGGATAAAAAAAAAAATAAGCATTTCTTACTCTATATCTTCATGAAGAATTTTCCTGACAAGACCATCTCTACTATAAATTCAAGCTTTAATTAGGAGGCCATCAGTCTCTTTTATGTGTTTTGATGGATTTATAGCTCCCACTATGGAAGTGAACCAAGTCATGCAAAGCTAATCTTCCTAGCAGGAACCAGCCTCCAGTACAGGACAAATGAAAGACAATTAAGTAATAGAGATTCCCTATGTTCTTCATCAAATGTGTCGGGAAGTGTTTAATCAAAGAAGAGTACCACATAATATTAAACAGATGTGTCCTTTTATCTACCAAATAAGCTCTCAATTCCACACTTATGTGTACAGAGTAGATAGACATGACAATTTAAACTCCACGTGTAGCCTTTATTTTATTTTCTCAGCATATTTTTGAGTGTCACCATTTTTCTTTCAACTTTTAAAAAGTAAAATTCCATCATTGCCTAGCAGGATTGAACAGTTTGCTAGCATTTCATTTTTATAAATCATGTTAAAGCATTCAGAAACTTCTCTCTCTTCTCTTCCCCCACATAATCCCTTTAACTTCCTTAAAAGAGCATCAGCAAACATTTAAAGAGCAATGAGGTGATTACTGAGTGTGTGAAAAGTACCAACTCCCTTGGAAATATTCTATGACATTTAAATAGATGAGGGCAAAGACAAACTGGAAAATACTACAGAAGAGAAGATGTGTAAGACTGATCCAAATTTTAAAAGTAGCTTTACAATTCTATTTCTCTCTTTAAATACTTTTATTCTGCTTGGTATCATCTCCATATTTGTCACTCTATCTTCCCAGAATTCCGATTGAAAATTAGAAGATATTCCTTGTACATGCTCATAAATATTGAGGTCACTGCTTAGGATTTTATATATTTCTCATTGCATTTCTTTCTGCTATTCTTCATTATCACTCTTAATGAAAAGTGTCATTACTGACTTTTACTTACAACATAATTTTCATGCAAAAGAAATATTGCTTATTTTCATAAATAGGTAAATATTTATTTTTACCAATCTTTACATCCTAAAGTTACCACTAAACATACTACTCTTAACAGAATATTTGTGTCTATTTTATGAATGTATGTGATGCAACTCACATAGTCTGCACTATTTAGTGTGTGGATTTTCTTGAATAATGTCATTTGTATTATATTTATCCCTTTGAGAGAGAGAGAGAGAGAGAGAGAGAGAGAGAGAGAGAGAGAGAGAGAGAGTGTGTGTGTGTGTGTGTGTGTGTGTATGTGTGTGTGTGTTTGATTTCCTATAGCAATATGGTATGGTCTATACCTTCATGAAGAATTTTCCTGACAAGACCATACCTTTATCATACCTCTCTTACTGATGTATGATATACAATGAAATAAATATATGGTTAAATAATTATTCTTATTTATTTTAAGTTATTATTTATATTAAATTATTGGGGGAGGAAGAAACTTTACTCCCCTAGGTTCTTTCTGCCGGTTTAATAATTACATCTACATGAGTCAGATTAACAAGAGTAAATGAGCCAATTTAATTACATACATATGTATGGGAACTCCACCTACATGAGACAGACACCCCATGGAGACAAGAGGTTTGGGGGCAAAAAAGAAAATGAGGCATATATACATTCTGAGCTAAAGATGAGGTAAGGCTAAGGCACCTTGGGGCTTCAGAAGGGAGGAAGGTCATTCCCAGGACAGTGAGAAGTGTAGATGTTTCATAATTAGAAGTTTGGCCTTCCTTGTAGATAGATATGTCCATACTGCCCAAAGCAATCTATAGATTCAATGCACTTCCCATTAAAATACCAATGGCAAATTTCACAGACTTAGAATGAACTTTCCAAAAATTCATCTGGAATAAAAAAAGACCCAGAATAGCTGCAGCAATCCTGAGAAAGAAGAACAAAGTAGGTGGGATCTCAATACCAGATATCAAGCTGTATTACAAAGCCACTGTTCTCAAAACTGCCTGGTACTGGCACAAGAACAGACATATAGATCAATGGAATAGAACAGAGAACCCAGAAATAGACCCAAACCACTATGCTCAATTAATATTTGACAAAGGAAGCATGAATATACAATGGAGTGAAGACACCCTCTTCAATAAAGGGTGTTGGGAAAATTGGACAGATACATGCAAAAAAATGAAACTAGAGCACCAACTTACACCATACACAAAAATAAACTCAAAATGGATAAAAGACTTAAACATAAGACGGAAAACCATAAAAATACTAGAGGAATACACAGGTAGCAAAATCTCAGACATATGCCGAAGCAATTTCTTCACTGATACTGCTCCTAGGACAATGGAAACTAAAGAAATGGAAAATAAACAAATAGGACTACATCAAAATAAAAAGCTTTTGCACAGCAAAGAAAACCATCAACAAAACAACAGGAAAGCCCACTGCATGGGAGAACATATTTGCCAATGTTATAGATAGGTAATAAAAGTTATTTCTGGTGATAATTCTTATTATGGGCAAAGCGCCTAATTTAAATTCTTTGAGAGATAACTAGTGGGCTTGCAGGGTCTCAATTACCTTTACCTCAAAATAATCCATGTACCACAACAGCATATCTTAGAGTAACTTACTCTGATTCCCTACAATTATCAATCAGTAAAATTGCCAGGTATACCTAACTTTATCTTTTCCTAAATATGAGAATTTCAAATTTACCAAAAAATTGCAAGAATATTTGCCATTTTTTCTGCTTTCTCTATATATGTGTATTGTTTATTTTGCTGAACCAATTAAGTATACATTTTAGACATTATTACATTTATTTTTTTAATTAAATATTTATTGTTCAGATTATTACATTTGTTCCTCTTTTCCCCCCCCATTACTCCCCTCCACCCAGTTCCCACCCCACCCTCCTCCCTCACTCCCCACCCACTGTCCTCATCCATAGGTGCACAATTTTTGTCCAGTCTCTTCCCGCATCCCCCACAGCCCTTTCCCCCTCCAAGAATAGTCAGTCCACTCCCTTTCTATGTCCCTGATTCTATTATAATCACCAGTTCATTCTGTTCATCAGATTATTTATTCACTTGATTCTTAGATTCACTTGTTGATAGATGTGCATTTGTTGTTCATAATTTGTATTTTTACTTTTTTTTCTTCTTCTTCCTCTTCTTAAAGGATACCTTTCAGCATTTCATATAATACTTTTTTGGTGGTGATGAACTCCTTTAGCTTTTCCTTATCTATGAAGCTGTTTATCTGACCTTCAATTCTGAACAATAGCTTTGCTGGATAAAGTAATCTTGGTTGTAGGTTCTTGGTATTCATCACTTTGAATATTTCTTGCCACTCCCTTCTGGCCTGCAAAGTTTCTGTTGAGAAAGCAGCTGACAGTCGTATGGGTATTCTCTTGTAGGTAACTGAGTTTCTTTCCCTTGCTGCTTTAAAGATTCTCTCTTTGTCTTTTGCTCTTGGCATTTTAATTATGATGTGTCTTGGTGTGGTCCTCTTTGGATTCCTTTTGTTTGGGGTTCACTGTGCTTCCTGGACTTGTAAGTCTATTTCTTTCAGCAGGTAAGGGAAGTTTTCTGTCATTATTTCTTCAAATAGGTTTTCAATATCTTGCTCTCTCTCATCTCTGGCACCCCTATAATTCGGATGTTGGTACGCTTGAAGCTGTCCCAGAGGCTCCTTACACTATCTTCATATTTTCGGATTCTTTTTTCATTTTGCTTTTCCAGTTGGGTGTTTTTTGCTTCTTCGCATTTCAAATCTTTGCCTTGATTCTTGTGCTCCTCTGGTCTGCTGTTGGGAGTCTGTATAATATTCTTTATTTCAGTCAGTATATGCTTAATTTCTAGTTGGTCCTTTATCACAACATCGAGGGTCTCATTAGATTTCTTGAGGATCTCACTATATTTATCGGCGGTCTCACCAGTCTTTTCAAGGGTCTTACTAAATTTATCGGCGGCTTCTAGACAGTTCTTGAGAGACCTAAAAAGTGTGGTTTTGAACTCTATATCCAGCATTTTGCTTTCCTCCATTTCTGTCCTGTTTCTTTGTCTCTGCATTTTTTATGCTTTCTTGGTGCACCCCCTAGTGGTCTTTGTGTGCAGTCTTGTTGTAGTTAAGCCTTGATTGTTGTTGGTAACACTGGGGGGGTGGGGGGAGGGATTTCACCTCCAGGCCAACTGGCTATGAGAATCAGCTGTGTCTGGAATGGGAGAACTTCTGTCCTCTAGGGAGGTACTAATCTAGCCTTTGCCTGAGGCTATACAGCAAATGCCTCTGTGCAGGGCTTGGGCAGGGCAGGTCCCAGGGGATCAACAGGGCAGTTGGAGCGAGCAGTTATGGCTGCTCTCAGTCTGGTCCCCAGAGGCTCTGCCTCTCAGTGCCCCAGCAACCACTGCAAGAACCTTGGAGAAAAAGCTGCCCTCGAGTCCCGACCAATGCCAGACAGTCCTGCTTCTCCCGTTTGAGTCTGGTTCCCCAGAGACACGCCTGAAACTGGAGCCCAGAGCCTGAGACTCCCTCCTGATTGAACAGACAACCTCGCCCTAAGCTGCCAGCCCACTCCACACCCACCTCCGTACCTTAGTATTTTACTTCCGTACTGCGCCTCCTCTGAGTCTCGGTATGCTTTTCTCTTTCCTTCTAGTTGTAGAATTTCCCCTCAGCCAGCCTTCCTGTTGTTCTGGGTGATTTCCGTTCCATCTTTTAGTTGTATTTTTGAAGTGGTTGTGCGAGGCAGCAATCTCCGGTGTTTACCTATGCCGCCATCTTGGTTTCTCGACATTACTACATTTAAACCAAGCAGGGAAATAAAGTCTCTTATATAACTGCAACAAAATTATCACACTGAGCATTAAAGTTATTAGATAACTCTTATCTAATTTAATATCCATATCTAAGTTTCTTCCCTTATATAGAGTATCACTATTTTTCCTTTATAGCTTTGTGGTTGTTCTATTGTTGTTGTTTTTTCTATACTTTTTATTATCTTTTGTTTTTGATAGAGGAGTGATATAATTTAAGATATTACCTTTCTCCCCAGCTGGATGGCTCAATTTGGAGCATCATTCCATACACCACAAAGGTTGCCAGTTAGGATTCAGGGTCAGGACACATAACCAAGTTGCAGGTTCGATCCCTAATGGAGACACTTACCAGAGGCAACCAATCCATGTTTCTCTCTCACATGGTTGTTCCTCTCTCTTTCTCTTTCTCTCTCTCTCTCTCTCTCTCTCCCTAAAAATAATCAGTAACAACATATCCTAGGGTGAGGATTACAGGCAAAAAAAAAAAAGATATTACTTTTCAATATCACTCAGTTCCCTGTAATCTAAAACTTCATATTTGATTTCTTTTACTATTTTGCCTTTTGAAATTTGTGTCCAAAACATTTGATAAAAATAAAATAAGGCAAAGTAAAAGAGATAAAATAATGTTCTTTGAAGTCAAATCATTTTATTTAAGAAAAAGTTTGCATTAAAAGCCATTAAATTCTTTACTCCTAAATATTGTTTTAAAAAAATTAAAGGAAACCCCCCCCCCAAAAAAAAAAAGAGTCACTTTTGCTAAGCCATGTCACCAAACCAAAACTTAATAGCTAACTTCCCAGGAGTGGAATTTTAAACCAGGCTCCACAGGGAATTTTTGTGTGTTGGCCCTTCAAGAGGGTGACCGTACTTTCAGCTGCCACTTCCTGGCAGACAACACCCTGCTGCTTTTCACAGCTAGATGTGGATATCCTCCTCAGATTTGGTGCTCTCTGCTGGGGAGCCCAGCTTAGGGATTAGATCCCAGAGTTCTCTGTGGCGCTGCCCCACAGCTGAGCTATATCTCCGGGACTTCAGTTACTGTCTGTGGGCACCCAGCCAGCCCTTTTGCACCTACTGCCCTCCTACCAGTCTCTATATGGCCTCCACCTTTGGTCCTCAGGTATCAGGGTTCTCTCCTGTGAGTTTTCCATTGATTATCCAGGACACCTTTTCATATTTCATGCTGGGAGCCGGTCCATGCTTGCTGTTTCAAGGGACCTGGCATATATGGCATACTGTTCTTAATATGTTTTGCTCACCTTCTTGGCACTATGTGTTTTAACCAAGGTCTCTGAGAAAGGTTGTTTCCCCAGGTAGGGATTTTCCCCTGAAGTTAGGGAGGGAATAAAACCTCTTAACTAAGTGCCAGGTGGGTAATTAATCACTTTAACTACGAACAATCATGCTTAAGCTACATAATCTTTACTCCCTGGAATGGAGATAAGAAACGCCCTAACCTTTGAAATAGAGATTGATAGGATTGGAATCAACTGGTATAAATACAGATGTAAGAAGACAGAACCAAGAGAGACAGAACCTAGGCACAGAACCTACACAGAACGTTCTCTAGAGACAGAAGAACTTCGCTGGAGAGAACATGGCAAAAGATCCTGGACAGAAACTGGCCTCAGAACCTAGAGACAGAACCTAGCGAGAGGACATGGCAAAAGATCCTGGACTGAACCTGACTACAGAAATTGGCAAGAGAACCTGACTAGAACCTGGTGACTGAACCTGGCTGGAGAACCTGGACAGAACCTTCCTGGAGAACCTGGAGAACCTAGCAAGAGAACATGGACACAGAACCTGGCTGTAGATCCTAACCAGAACTTTGCTGGAGATCCAGAGCAGAACTTCGCTGGAGATCCTGGCTAGGCTGCTGATCAACTGAACGCTGTCTCCGTGTCCTTCCTTCTTCGCGGACTCTGTCTATGCCTTTGGGAACTCCTGGACCTGCTGGGGTTGGACCCCGGCAATTTCAGTTGTAATTCCAGCTTGCTCCTGGGAGCATGTCTGTGCAGCATCCACCTACTCTGCCACCATTTTTAATCTCCTCTTCATTCCATGTTTATTAGAATTTTTCAAGACATATTCACTTTGTTTCTTCATAATTGTTTTATATTTGCATATAAGAATCTTTTGTTAAATTTCTGATTTCAAACTAATGTTCCAGAGAATAAAATCTAATTTGAATCCCCTAATGAAAATTCATGGGAACAATTCGTCATAA
Organism: Myotis myotis; assembly: GCF_014108235.1. Taxonomy (NCBI): domain Eukaryota; kingdom Metazoa; phylum Chordata; class Mammalia; order Chiroptera; family Vespertilionidae; genus Myotis; species Myotis myotis. The sequence goes on along the minus strand of NW_023416324.1, from coordinate 203,407,951 downwards.
GTAGAATGAACATAATGGCATTATAGTTCTCTAGAGGGGGAAAAATATTTCACAATAATGTTGACTATTTAAGAGGATGTGTTTGAGTTTTCTACATTTACTTTATGTAAACTTGGCTGTAAACCTCTGTTTATTTTCTTGTCATTTGAATCACAGATTCTGTGTTAAGTCAAACCATGGGATAATTTGGCCTATAATGTTAAAACCCTTTCTTCCTTGGATGATGCCCCAACTGTTAATATGAACTAAGTGATGCTTCTGGCTGTGAGCATCAGAAAGTAAGCAAAAGTGCAGGCAGGTAAAGAGCAGATCCCCTCCAGCTTTGCACAGAAATGATTGTCCTTCTTCAGGCAGGTCTGTCATTTAACCTGTCGGTATGCTTGGCTAGTTTATGTGACCTATATCTTATTCACTCAGGAGGATATCTGTGTGTGTATTTATGTGCAGGTCATTGAAATGAATGATTTTATAAAAAAAGTATGAGATATACTGTATATATATATATAATTTGTGGTTAAGCAGCATATGCTGTCTTGATATTAAAAGACTATATCATGTCAAAATAATTATTGAAGATATGATTTGATGTCTGGGGTTTCAAAATAATATAGTACAGGAGAGTGCTTGGGTGGTGCTTGGGAAGCAAGATTGGCCTTGAATTGAGGACTGGTGAAGCTGGATCGTGGGTATATTTGGATTCATGTAGACTTGCTCTACTTTTGTATATATGGTTGAGATTTTGTGTAAAGAGAGGAGGGAGGAGCAAAGAGAGAGGCAGGCTCTTGATTAGAGAAGTGGTCTTTTCTCCAGTGAAAAACTGTGTACATGATCCCTGGATTAAAAAAAAAATATATATATATATATATATATATATATATATATATATATATATATAATTTTTATTGATTTCAGAGAGATAGGGAAAGGGAGAGAGAGATAGAAATATCAATGATAAGAGAGAATCATTGATTGGCTGCCTCCGGCACACCTCCTACTGGGGATCAAGCCTGCAACTCAGGCATGTGCCTTTGACTGGAATGGAAACTGGGACGCTTCAGTCTGCAGGCATATGCTCTATCCATTTAGCAAAACTGGCTAGGGCGATCCTTGCATGTTTGATACCAGCCTCTGAGTTCAAGGCTTTGTTTTCACTGATAATGCAAAATACTCTCAGAAATTATTTTCAAAATCAGTCTCTTTGCCTTCAGTGCTGCTGTCTGGTATGGTTACCTGACTAAAACCGAGGGCAAAAAATGTACATTGATGGGAGCTTGCCCTCTTCCGTGATAATAACACAACATCAAAGTAGCCAGTGGAAAACAGAAAGGAGCGGAACAGTAGACCAATGACCAGGTAAGAGATTAGATGAAAGCGTTTCAGGGGAAAGACAGAGAAAGGAACAACTACTCAACAATGCAATAAATAAGGAGCAAAAAGTGAGATCAAAAAGTACGGTTTCTGATTTTCTATGCCTTTCAAGTCATAGCAATTGGCTTTACTCTGCCTGGTTTGCAGACTGGCAAACAAAGCTATATGAGAGACTAAACAGAGTCGTCATGTGAAAAGTGGATACAGGGAACTGAAATTATTGGGGTAGCATTTTGTAAGAGTCCTTTCTTAAATACAGCTTCTTTCTGTTAAAGGTGTAAATGGAAAGAAAACATCCTCTGGTTTAGAGGGACTTTCTAAAATTTGGCCCAAAGAATGAGAGTTTTATCTTATTTCTATCTCTAACTCTCACTCTCCTGCCAATTTCATGCTGGCCCCAGGGGACACTGCCTTCCTGTTCACCCTTAGGCTCAAATTAGTTCTTGGCTTATGGTGGAAGCTGATTCTTAAATAGGGTCTTGTCTGTTTGAGAGTATATGGGCTGTTGCCATTAAGCCAAAGGCTAATGTTTCACTCTTTCCAAGACATCTGCTCACCTTATTAGCAATTTCTTTTCCCTTGCCATGTTAATAGTTGCCTTGCTTCTGATCGGTATACTTCACAGGCTCAGCCTACACAGTTTACATGTAGACATCATGACTCCCAGGGTAGTGTCCTGGCTGCCTGCCCAGAATGTGTTATTGGTGACCCTGTTGTTCTCTTCTTTAAACACAAAGTTAATTATGAGTTGTTGGAGCCTCTGATGACTTCTGAGACATCACACACTCCCTCGCTAATCTTCTAACATGTAGATCAGATACCATGTGAGAAAGTACCCTCTAAAAAAGTGCCAAATCAGACCAGGGCAAAGCTAAATGGTCCCTTCTGATAAAGTGACACTGTTGTAGGCAGTATATTTGAGAAGATATACATCCTTCTAAACAGATTGATTAGATGTTATTACAAGAGAATGGAACACCCATCCCATCACCTCTCATTACTATGTGCTGAATGAAATATGAACTGGAATAAGAAGGCTGAGAAAAAGGATTTTATAATACTGGCTATTTTTTTTCTAAGGAGTCTGGATTTTTCTAGGGTTATGTAATTAATATCTCAGCTCTAGGTTAGATTTCTTATTGGTGAATCTTGTTCAGTTTGCATCTAGATGCATTAGATATCAGAAAGGATTTTAGAAAAATAATATTCAATTTTATTTGGGTTTGCATATTATTAAAATATATGTTTTTGTAATAAAAATTATGTTTTCTTATAAGTTATTAATTATAGAATCCAGCACAATAGCAAGTTTAAGGGATGGATTCATATTCATCTGATAATCACAAATATGAGATTGGAGAGATTTTAGCAAAATACATATCTCTGTCAATATTTTCATACAAATTCTCAGAGTATTTGCTTCTTATATATAAAGATTTCTTGCTGTGCTCCATCTTTCCCTTATTGTAGAGTAAAATTGAGGTTACTCAATATAATATATTTGTATTTATTTAAGCTATTCCTAAATAATGGAATACAACTATATTAAAATCATAAAAAATAGAAAAGCAATTTTGGGCCACCCTATTTAATTAAACAGTAAGCACACAGGCATACATTAGAAAGAGTTATACCTTCATCCTGCATAGTCTGAAATATATTTGTATTTACCTTTCTTTTGTTATACTCATAAATCTGAATATGGGATGTCATAGATGATGAATAAATATATACTTAGTTATTATTTACTGTAATTTATTATTATTACTTGGACTCATGATCTACAATATCTTTACATTAGTGAGAAATTAGTTAATAAATCTGCTTCTACAGAATATGGCATTTATTCTTAAAATATAAAAGAATACAAATGATATTTAACACATGCATGAAAGCAAAAGTAATGCAAATAAGATGATGGCATTATGATGCAATTAAGGGCAATAAGCAGGCTGATAGTAGTTGAGACAACTGGGAGAAAAATAGTTGGGTTTGAAAGACAACAAAATATTGAGCCATTAAATACTATCATATACTCTTCTCTCACCTAGTAACATTAACACTTTCTACTTCAATCCGTTACTTGTTAAGATAAAATTCTCTAGGGCGAATTTCTGTTTTTAGAAAGTTTCTAGACTAAGTTAATGGTAGCAGAAATAGCCCTAGGAGGTAGACCCTTAGTTTGTGAAGCTCTTCTGTCAGCTGGCAACAGGGTCCCCTTGCTGGTGGGAAGTAAGAGGTGTTGATCCAGGGTATATTATAGCATCGTGATCCTGAGATGATCACTTTTGAGCAACTGATATGAGGCACAGGTAGAAAGGTAAATAATTGAGTTATACTTCACTTCTAACACTTGAACAGATGAAGATTTAGAAGTTGATTGGTTTCTGTGGTCCTTGGAAGCCTTAAATCAAACAGGCTATGTGAGCCAAATAATACTGAAGGCATGCCGTGGAAGGCTTCCATGCCATCATTTATTGAGGACCTGAACGTTGCAGCCACAGTATAAACTGCTACAAATCAGGTGACAGATTTAACCATACAGGTGAAATAATGGTAAAAACAAACAAATAAACAAGCAAAAAAACACACTATAGAGATTTGATAGATCTCCTATGGGTAGGGAATGAGTGAGACACTAGGATGGCTGTATGTACAACTCTTGTATCCACAAATTACCTTAAACACTCAGGGCTGGCACAACAAGCATCACACACCTTATTGCTAGAATTTAGCTGCCTGCCTTCCTGTAGATCTTAGAGAAACCTTCCTCAAAGCACTTCTATTGTAAGTATTTTTCTTATCCTACCTAGATTCAGCCCTACACCCACCATTGTCCCCGGACAAATTACTAAGTTTAGATCTCAGCAAAGCTCAAGCAGAATAGCATAGCCTCTGCTGAGGGATTAGATATTTTACTTAAAAAAAATATTGCAGGGTCTGACATTATGTACCAGCAGGAATAAGAGAAATGCTAGTATATCTGAGAGTGGATCTTGAGCTTGTGGTATAGGAAGTAGGTGAAATATATAACTGAATACATTTGAGTTTATAGTTGTTTGATCATTTCTCCAATAGACAAGTTTTAACATGTTGACAAGGACACCTGCATCTGGTCCTAATACGCTGTTGGGATGGCTTCTTGGAGTAAACAACAGTAGCCTATACTAAAAGAGATTCCAGCAATTTCAGCCTTTCCAGGGTATTGAGAAAGGGGTAAGAAAACACAAGAAAGAGGCTTTAAAAATTAGATTTTTTTATTAGACTGTAGAACGCATTACCTGACTTTGTTCTGCAGGATGGCCCAGAAAACATTACTTACCCAAAAGCAATAGAGGTGGCACCAGTATAGAGGACACTGTAATCATTAAGGTCAGCAGGAGCTGGCAGGAAAAGTTGCGTGCAACTGGGCTTCTTCATTCCACTTAGAATGGTAGAAACGAGTGGCTGCACTTACTGTGAAAGAGGAGTTAGAATAATATTCTAATGGGAAACAGTGCCAGGGTGACAGCCAAGGTACAAAGTTCCACAATGAATCTAAGTGCTCACTAATACGTAATAATGCTCCTATGGGAGAGGCAGATGTTCCTATGAGAGAGTATTTATTGTTTGATTTCTACAAGCGAAGAAACTCAAGAGTTGTTCATTGCTACCACAGTGGAAATTCATGATCCCTCTCCAGATTTCCATATGGAAAGCAATTATCAGAACTAGCATAATAATTTTTAAAGGATTATTATCCTAGAAAACACTGGTGCAATAAATATTGCCCCAACTCTTCTTGAAAGTAAACTGTGGCTGGTTGCCAGATTACAGTACAGTGGGGAAAGTAGAATATTTAGACTTTTTGAGAGATATTGAAAAACAGAGTTTAAGGCAGCCGTGGGCAAACTATGGCCCGCGGGCTGGATCCGGCCCCTTTTGGCTGTTCCCCGAAAGAGCGGAGGGTTCTCTTGCTCTCCCCTCCGCTCCTTCACCAGCAGCAGTGTTAACATGTATTAGTTCACACACACACTCCATCCATGCTTTTGTTCCGGCCCTCCGGTCCAGTTTAAGAACCCATTGTGGCCCTCGAGTCAAAAAGTTTGCCCACCCCTCATTTAAGGTGACACAGATACTAAAATCCCGAGTGTCCTCATCCTTCCCCATATCCCAATTAGACTTAGGTTTTTTAAGGAGACCAAGTGATAAATAGATTCCTGGCTCTAGTACATCTCATGATGTGTCCAATGGACCCATATTCCTACCCCTCGATCATTTTCCTGGTCCCTGATGCATAACTAGTATCAATTTTCTTGATGTTGGATGTACCATGAAAGGATCCCTGACCTATGGTAGTTAAAACATGAAAGAACAAGTGAAGAGTATGACATTCCACTGTTCAGCCAGAGCGTGAATCAGAAGCATGATTGCACTGTGAGAGGAATTCAGAGAGTAGAAGTACCCTCTAAGATGTTTGATGGCTGTCCTCATTAGATCCATACTTAATCCCCTGGACTGTGCTGGTTTCTGCACACAGCACTAACCTGCATACTTGAGTGGGACACTACTGGTCTCTGGACTCCTCTCTGCGCACATCTCTCTCCTGCAGTACTCTTACCCATGAATGCTACCGGTCCTGGCTTCTCCAGGCTCACAACCCCACTACTGAATTCAGAGAGTGTTTGGGGTTTCACCTGGGTTCCCATTTCCTGTGTTATAGCCTAGACATTTTCTCCAGCCAGTAAAGTATGGCAACCTAAGGTCTTAAATCACCACCTTCTCATGGATCACTGCCCTTTGTTGCCTATAAGTTAAATATCTTCAATGTATGTACTTGTTTCATACTTTGTCCACTTTATTTATTTATTTATTTATTTATTTATTTATTTTTATTTTTTTAAATATATTTTATTGATTTTTTACAGAGAGGAAGGGAGAGAGATAGAGAGCTAGAAACATCGATGAGAGAGACATCGATCAGCTGCCTCCTGCACATCTCCTACTGGGGATGTGCCCGCAACCCAGGTACATGCCCTTGACCGGAATCGAACCTGGGACCTTTCAGTCCGCAAGCCGATGCTCTATCCACTGAGCCAAACCGGTTTCGGCGAGTCCACTTTTTTTTAGTTGTTTCAAATGGACTGATGCATATGGTCTTTGTTATTCCATCTTGACTGGAAGAGGAAGTTGGTGATAGAGTTGATTTAAATCACCTCGAGTTTCTGCCTATTCTTTCACGCTGTACTTCAAAATCTTTCTAAAGTCACTTAGGCCACTCAAATGGAGAGTAAGAAGTCACTGTCTTCCAGAGAAGGCACTTAATTCTCAATAAGTGGAGGAAGGGAGTGAAAGACTACTCCAGATTTTATTCTTGAGAAAGTCAAGTCCGTTATGCATTGAGTCACATTCTCCATGGTGGTGTCTGGTTCAGTGACACACATTTTATTTTCCCTCTCCTTCTCTATCTTACTCTCCCTGCATCCTCATGAAAGAAATCCTCTCAGGTGGTGGAAACCACCTAAAAACAAACCTATAGACTTAGGACTAAACTCAGAGTATGCAGCAGGCACTAAGGGAATAGGTGCAAAAATAAAATGGCCAGAAAGGACAGCAGGTACAGGAAGAAGAAACATGGATAGCAAGGTAAAGAATTTGAATTTGAATGAAGTGGCAATAAGGATCCAATAAAGATAGTTGGATTAAAAAATACTCTAAAAGAATAAAAGCACATTGTATATGATTTAACATTTTTATTTATTTGATATTTCTGACAGTGAGTATTTTGCTTTGTTACTGTGAGATCCCTCAAAAATTAAATAATGCCATTATAACTGAAGCATTAGAAGAAACTACTTGTCTATGTGTTCATATGTATCATAACAAACAGAAAAGTAAATTAAATCTTCCTGGAGAAGGTACTTTCTTTTTCATAGAAGTTTTATAAAAATTCAAAAATCAGGAGGAAATGCCTAATGAATGACAGGCCAGAAACTTAAAATAAGTAAATATAAATAGGTTTTAACAGATTTTTCCCATTTTAAAAAAATGTGTGATGTAGGTTAAGGCAGTTTGGGGGACTGTGAGAACCATATAAGAGGCATCTCTGAAACCAACTATGTCTATCTTCTCCCAGCCAATAAAAATAATAACAATAATAATAATAATAATAATAATAATAAAGAAAGACTGCATACTCTCACCAGTGGCTTGACATTAATGACGGAATTCCAGTACATCAGATGGCCCCAACTATTACAGTCTGTGCTTCTACATTTTATCTTCTAAAATGCAGTCAACCTAATGGAGAAAAGGTAAGTCGCCAAGACTTATTTTAACAATTTAAATGATTTTCCATTCCTGAAATGCTACTGAGTCAAGTAAATGCTACTCATAGGTATTTCACAAAAGAATACTTGCTCTTCTCATGTAGATGTGTGATTTCAATAACTGATACTACACATTACTTGTGATCAGGATTAGTGTTATATGTACATTGAATTTGAATTTTGAAATGGCAACAGTGGTACCTTTCTGAGAAAAGAGAGAGAAAAATTAAAAAATACAGTTGTGTGAGAGGGAAGCAAGGTGATGTTCAATAAATAAATGAACAGGTCAGAAAAATAATGATTCAGGAAAAGATGAAAAGGGATTTAAGAGTAAATTTAAGGTGACAAGAATTAGAGACCTTTTAATGATCACTCCAGATTCATTAGAGGAGTAGAAATAATTCCTTTAGAGAATTTTGAGGCTATTTCTCAAAGAAAATTAAAAATAATAATTTTACACTAATAAAAGACAAAGATGCTAATTGACTGTACCTTTGCTACGCCCACCAGCCAATCAGAGTAACTATATGCAAATTAACCCAACAAAGATGGCGGTTGATTTGCATACACCCGTTGGGAGCGAAGACTGAAGACAACGTGAAAGCCAAGCACTACAGCAGGGAGCAAAGCAGAGGTGGTGGAGACAGGAACGGAGTCAAGGTGGCAGAGGTGGGTGGCAGGAGGGAAACCAGCCAGGTGGTGGAGCGGGAGGGAAGCCCTCTTCAGCGGGTTTTGCTCCCCTCTCTGCTTCGCTCCGGCCGCAGGAAGCCCTATTCTTGCAGGAATCTTCCTGCAACGGGCCTCTAGTAATAATAATAAAAAAAGAACAAAATGTAAATTGGGTTAAGTTGGATAAAATGAATCCAGCCCTTACCGGTTTGGCTGAGTGGATAGAGCATCAGCCTGCAGACTGAAAGGTCACAGGTTCAGTTCCGGTCAAGGGCATGTACCATGATTGCGGGCACATCCCCAGTAGGGGGTGTGCAGGAGGCAGCTGATCAATGTTTCCAGCTCTCTATCCCTCTCCCTTCCTCTCTGTAATCAATCAATAAAATATATTTAAAAAAGAAATGAATCCAATAAATGAAGTACAGCATTTTTTTTCCTGAAGAGCAATCCTGTAGTTTCAATCTCTACTGAAGACAGACATTAATTTGCTAAAATAATCCTGAACGTGGCTCATTATTTTAAGTATCTAATTAATCATTCATGTAATTGACTAGATCCACATTTATTTTACAAGAAAAAAGATTCTCTGTTCATCTAATAGTGAATCTTTAGCAAAACACACCTAGAAGTTGGTCTAGTTCTATGTTTAGGCCACAGTTCTTAAAAATTATATCTTATCCAGCTTTTTTAAAAACATAAATATATGTACAAATATGATGTTAATAGAGAATCTTTTGCAATAAAGGAGTTTCTCCCTTTATCTAAAAGGTACTAAAGGAATTCTTTACTTACTAAAACCAATATACTAAAATAATATTATCATGCTGTCTCAAAATAACTTTGCAGTGATTTTTACATAATCAAAATTATATTAATAAAGAATTGTGTAAAATCTATTCCTGACTTTGTCCCCAGCAATAGTTTTGATGGCATTACTCAGTGTATTCCTCATTGTCAATATATGAAATAATGTGTAGTAATAGTATATTAGATCATTGTGATAGGTTAATCATTTGCCTTTATTTAGTTAATATTTTTATTGATTTCAGAGAGGAAGAGAGAGGGAGAGAAACATCAATGATGAGGGAGAATCATGGCCCCTCCTGGAAATGGAGCCCACAACCCAGGCATGTGCCCTTGACTGAATTGAACTTGAGACCCTTCAGTTCACAGGCCAACACTCTATCTACTGAGCCAAACCAGCTAGGACTGCCTTCTTTTAAGGAACATTTTTGTAAGAGTTTACTTGAGCCAAAACTAAGGATATATGCCAGGGAGCAAGATCCTAAACACTACTATTTGATTTTCTTAATAGATACATATTTCTTCAGGTTTTACTAAGTCTGATGAAATAACCACAACTCTGCCTGGCTGGCGTGGCTGAGTGGTTGAGCATCAACCTATGAACTAGAAGGATAGGGTTTAATTCCTGGTCAGGGCACATGGCCGATTTGCCCAGGTTGTGGGCTTTATCCCCAGTAGGGAGGGGAGTGTGCAGGAGGCAGCCCAGCAATGATTGTCTCTCATCATTGATATTTCTATCTCTCCTACTTTCCTCTCTAAAATCAATAAAAATATTTTATATTTATATAACTGCACCTCCATTTCACTTTGCCTTTTAGGAAGTTAAAAGTCAGGATTAATTTAACCTATTCCATAATATTCTTATAGATGTGCTTTTTATAATCCTTAACTTTGTGGACTTACTGATATTTTTCCTTGCACTAATAGTTTATTTGTATTCATAAGTTTACCTTTTTATTGCTGTTTCTGCTCTTTTCCTTGTTTTTTTTGTTTTTGTTTTTGTTTTTAAATCTTTGTGGAGTGAGATAGTCTCTAAATAGGTAAAGCATTAGATAAAATGATGCAAAATTTAGTATTATTTTTAAATTTTATGCCAACATGAGGTGAAATAACCCAAGAAATAAAATTAAGTAAAAGTAAGATGCAATAAACAGTTCAGCATTAATTTTAGTTCACCAGGATTAGTCCTCATATCATACTGGCTTGGAAAATCACAGAATTTTTTAAAGCCCAAGTGGTAGTATAACAAGCAACAACTTTTATTTTCACCTTAGTAAATGACATTTGAAGAAAAAGAAATGAGTAGGTGTAAATAAAATAACTACTACATTGGTAGTGTCTATGATTCTGTGATTACAAAGAGAGCTTTCTGAAGTGTCCTGAGCAAATAACACTTTACTAGTATATTTGTACTAGAGGCCTGGTGCACAAATTCATGCACCAGTGGGGTCCCTCGGCCTGGCCTGTGGGATCAGGCCGAAACTAGCTCTCCGACATCCCCCAAGAGGTCCCGAATTGCAAGAGGGTGCAGGCCAGGCTGAGGGACCTCACTGGTGCACAAGCAGGGCCGGGGAGGAATACAGGAGGTTGGCCAGCTGGGGAGGGACCACTGGATGGCTCCAGGGTGCGTCCGGCCCATCTTGCTCAGTTCTGATCAGCTGGACCCCAGCAGCAAGCTAACCTACCAGTCAGAGCATCTGCCCCCTGGTGATCAGTGCACGTCATAGCTAGTGGTTGAGTGGCCTTAGCATATCATTAGCATATTATGCTTTGATTGGTTGAACAGACGACCGGACGACAGGACACAGGCTTTTATTATATTGGATTGTATTCTCTTTGTATTTGTGCAAGTATCACATTGTCTTCTTAAGTTGCATTCACTAGACAATAAACTTACATGGGGAAAATGTACTTTTCAATTTTAAGGATGCATACTACAGTCCTTAAGAAGTGACTGACCTCTTTTTCTTTGATCAACAATAAAAATATTCACTTACGTATTTTTCCAACTGAAGAGTTAATGTCACTGATCTTTTGTTTTGCAGAGGCAAGACTTTACTTATGGCCTTAACTAATGCTTCTTTTCGAGCAGTTGTACTAATATTGGAGCAGCTTATCATTTCTATATAAAAATACTCTTTCTATGTGATAATGCCTTCACCAAGATACTAGTTTCAGCCACAGTAGGAAGAGGCGAAGCAGCAATTAAAGTTGCTGGGGTGAACAGAGATTCCAATGTGTGTACATTAATAGTGCATCAGTGCATCAATGCAACACCAAGTAGTGTAATAAATGCATTTGACAATGTAATTTCTTTTCAAGAGACACTTTTAAAAGATTAATAATTCACCAACATTTGTCTTATAGTCAAGATGGAAGGATTTAATTTGCCATTGTCTGTTTTCTTTATTCTGATATTTTATTGTGTTTCTCTTGATAAAATTGTCACATTAATACGCTTTCAGTTTTGAATAGTTAAGCATCGAAATTCTATTATTTTTTAAGTGACTAGCATTGCAGAATAGCTGCTACTTTATTCAGTGTTGTCATTTTCATAAACTGAAATTTTCCTTTGGAGAAGCACTGTTTGTAAATCCACTTGGTGAAAACCTTTAAAACTCTTTATTTGGTGTCGGTAGAAGTTACCGTGATGGTGCCATGCTCACAAAGGAAGTTTCTGACTGAAGTGACATTTTCCTCAACAAAGATTCAATAAATTACATTGTGTTGGGAAATAGCTTGATTTATTTTACCACTTACATAGTAAAAGCTTTGATTTAGAAAATGCCTCTTTACTATATTGTGGTATAGAGGATTAGGGAATTTATTGAGGCTTTCTTGAGTTATAAAATGCACAATGTTTAACTTTAAACAAGCTTCTGTTATTTTCTTATAACCACAATTACCCTTTGGCAGTTTGATGAGGTACTAGGAAGTCATAACTTATTTATCTCAGAGCAAAAGAACTGCTTTAGCCAGAGATACATTTTTTTAGTAACTTCTTTAGAAACACTTTTATTAAATAAACTACTATTAAATTGTATTCATATATTGTTCTGAACAAAAATAAAATAATTAAATATTAGTAATAACAAACACAGTGCAATTTATTTAGTCAATTATTTCCCAGATAGTAAGAGCCCTTTTGTATCAAACACTTTTCTGAGCATTGGAGAAAATGCTAGGTGTTCAAAATAACAGTGCTTTAGAGCTGTTTATATTTTTTGTGGTTTAGACCAATGAACAAAGAAAAGGGTATATAATAGGTTGTGAAATGCGTGCTAAATAAAAATAAAAAAGATATAGGGCTAGCGAGTGACAGTTTTAGATGGGTCAGGAAATCATTCTGGTTTAAGTAGGGTAGCTGGAAGTGAAATTTAGGCAGAAAATGGAAGAATGTAGGGAAATAATGCACAGACAGTGAACAGTAAAGTGTTCCATGCAGAAGAAATAAGTGCAAAGACACTGAACAGTATGGGATTAGTACAAAGTCAATGTGGCTGAAACATAGTGAGAAAGAGATGGATTTTTTAGAAGATGAGTTCAAAGCTATGGTTGAGTTAGGAGAGAGCAAGATCATTAAGCTCTTCAGCTAGATAAAGAATAAGGAATTTAATCAGAGCAAGAAATGAAGTCGTTGAGAGTATTGAACACAGTTTCTGTTTTTGTTTTTTCTTTAAAAATGCTACTATTTACGTAAGGTAGTTCAGATACAAGGTATGGTAAACGTACTTTAATGTGCAAGTGTTTAAGAAGGGACCTCTTTTCCTTTTATCAACAGTGGGAATATTTACTTATGTATTTTTCTCAAGCCATTAAAATTATAGTATTTAAAAGCCATCAGACATATTCAAAAGCCTTGACAGTTTCCAAGATAGTAAACCATTCTTGCTAATATTTTGAATCTTCTCTTGATTTCAAGGACATTTAAATTAGTGGAAAATTCTGAAGATATTAGTACTTCAAAAAATAACTGTATTGAACCTGTTTAAATAGGTTCTAAGGCAGATAATAACAAAAAGGTGTTTCACTTATTTGAATGTCCAGCGATCTTTTGAAATGTGAGTGGAATGTCAAGCAAGACTGGCCCTGCAGTCTTCTCTTCGTATCCACTGCACGCTAAGGACCACAATGCTCTCCAATAGTTGTGACAATTGTAAACAAGCTATACATTTGCAAGTTCTTCCCTACTTGTATTACTGCATCTACCGGGAATCGCTGAGAGTGAGCAGCATATTAGGAATCAAGGGACCTGGGCTGTGGTTCTAGTCTGTTTAATAGCCATAATTGCCTCAGTTAATCTCTTGCTTAAAAGATAGTTCTTAGTGTTAAAATTATGACTTTTGATAATACCCAAATAATGAAAGTTAGAGCATCAAGAAATTTTATAAAGGTTAACTTGTAGTTTCACCTAGTAACTCTCAAATTTATACTCAACACTTACAGATAAATATCATTAAACAAAAACTTACTTTCACCAGCTATGTATTGCTTTTATTAAAGACAGCCATGATGTGTAGTGGTGATTGCATTTCTACAATTTGTTGAGGCTATACTCTATAAACCACTTAGAGCTAAAGAAGACATAGGTATTGATTTCTGTTAAGTAAATTAGGTTTTGAGTGTAAAGTGTTCGTCCATGTGATTGCTCACCCATTTAACAAGTGACGTCTCTCAGTATACTAATTGCTACCTTGGTTAATTCACCTCATGTAGATATATTGTTAACCAATTAAATAAATCAAGAGAAGTACAGGACATAATTGCATCTTTAAAATATAAGTATAATCTTCTGTATCATTGGGGAAGCTTCTTTTAAGATTGCAAAATAAAACATGCAATTTTCTATAGCTTTTTAAGCAATGGTGCTTTCCAAATAGGCAGTTTCATTCTAGTAATAATTTAAAATGCTTTACATAAATTAAAAAAGCAAAACAAACTATTTTCTGCATTGATGTATAAGTATATATTTCACAAGTAAAAAGATTTTTTAAACTGCAGTATGATTGTGTGTTTTTTTTCTTATCCATTTGATATAAACAGACAAAATACTTGAGCCACATAGATTCAACCTTAGGTATTATTCCACAATTATGCTTTATTGATCAATGGATGCTTCCAGATGAATCTCAGGTACTATGTTTTTTATCAAGAGCTCACAATATCATGGCTGGACCAGATTCATAAACAGATAATTTGAATACAAATGTGAAATGTTCATGAGGCATTATGGAGTCATAAATTAACAGACTAGATAAGTTCAAGTAATACAAGTGCCTATACAGGTCAATGCTAGCAAATCTATATGTTCACATAATAAACGTTTGTTTTTCACTTACATAAAGTTCAAAAGTGGTATTCCTTATCAGTGCATAGGGGAGTCAGATACAAGAAGTGCTCTGCTCCACTAAGTCACTCAAAAACCACAGTCTTCACCACCATTCCTGGGGTCATCCTGGAAATGGTTTCAAGCTAGCAGAAATGAAAGCCGGTGAAAATGACATACCTATTTCCCTAGCAAACTTGGACTGGAAGTGACACCCTTGTTTCAGTGTTAATCACATTTCATGATTAAAACTCAGGCCACCCTGACGGCAAGAGGGACTGGAATGGGTAGTCTACCAGAGATGATAGATGATTAGATGATAGATGATAGGTAGATAGATAGATGATGATGATGATAGATAGATAGATAGATAGATAGATAGATAGATAGATAGATAATAGATAATAATGATGATGATAGATAGACAGATAGATAGATAGATGATAGATAGATAGATAGATAGATAGATAGATAGATAGATAGATAGATGATGGATAGATAGATAAGGAGGAAGGGAAGAGGGAAGAAAGGAAGGAAGGAAAGAGGAAGGAAGGAAGGAAGGAAGGAAGGAAGGAAGGAAGGAAGGAAGGAAGGAAGGAAGGAAGAGGGAAGGGGGAAAAGTTAATTTTAGAGATTATATAGCAGTCTCTGCCACTTTTCAGTGTTAAAACTAAAAAAAAAAAAAAAAATGGAGAAAATCTCAGCTGTAACAGAACATTATAAAGGAATTTTAATCAGAGAAGTAACATGATCAGTTTCACATTTTAGATAGATTACTTTAGCACCTGTGTGTAGGAAGGATTTCGGGGGTGGCACATTTCTGAAAAATTACATTTTCAGCCATCAATTAGCACTAAGCCTGAGCAAAGAGATATTAAACATAGTGCAAGTATGCTCATATAAATATTATTCAACTGAAGAAGTTGGGTGCATATTGGAAAAGTTATTTAAATGGGGATTAGATATTTCTATCAAGCTCTGCCCCTGAATTTTTGTCTGTCAAATACCAACTGTGATTCCTAAATAAATGAGGAAATTTTGACCAGATAAGCCAGCAGATCCCTTGCAATCTTGCTATTCTAGTGAAGCTTGAGAATTGTTATATAGGTTGTGTTAGGGCAGCTTTAACACTACCCACTGGACTTTTTGAGAAACATGCAAACCACAGTAAAATAATTCTGATTACAACTAATTCTAATGGTGGGGGCAATGCCCCCAGCAATAGGCAATTCTCCTGACACCAGCCAGGTGTCCTACAGGTCAGCTCAATTCTGACACTACTTACCCAGAGATAGTATCAAATTCTACAAGGTAAGGACTCAATCCTAAAATACTGCCCCTTCCCCACAATAGTCTCTAGCTAGCTAGTCACAAGTCTAGATTGCTTCCTGGGCTTCTAACCAAATGGCATAAATTCAGATGTTCCGGTACCTCCTCCTTATGTTTGATTAATTTGCTAGAGTGGCTCAGGGAACTCAGAGAAGCGTTTTAATTTCTAGGTCACCCGTTCATTATAAAAGGATATAAGCTCAGTAATAGCCATACGAAAGAGATGCATAGTGCAAGGTCTGGGGATAGGGCTCTGAGACTTCCATGCCTTCTCCAAATGCAACCCTGTCCCCAACTCTCCACAGCTACACCAACCTAGAAGCTCTCCAAATCTGCCCTTTGGGGATTTTATGGAGACCTCATTACACATGGACATGATTGATTAGATCATTGACCATTGGCTCTCAGTGATTGATTCAACCTCCAGGCTGAGGTGGAATGAAAGCTCCAGCCTTCTAATCACATGGTTGGGCCTCCTGGCAACCAGCCCCAATTCTTAAGTGGGATCCATAACATAAGTTGTGGAAGAAAAGGGACTTGTTTTGAATAACAGGACACCTACTTCACCTTTCTGCCTTTGAAGCAATTTCAGGAACTGAAGACAAGGAACTACATAATATGAAGAAAGATGCTCCCATTGTTCTATTGCTGAGGAAATTCCAAAGATTTTGAGATCTGTGAGCCAGGAAGCAAGGAAGAAGAACAAATATAGATGAATAAACAAATATATGTTTCTTTTAAATCACAATATTGCACAGAATAACTCCAGAGTGAGTTATTCTGTGTAATATCAGCAGCAAAATTTATGGTCAACATTATAATCTGAGGTAGAGAATTTGAAAAATAAATATTTGATTTTATTATAAAATATGTAAAAGTAAGGCATAATGGAAATACATTAAATACACAACATGAAGCAAGCTTTTTAACATAATGTCATGTCAGTTTCTTCTTCTGCAAAATGGAATTAAATAGTACTTACCCTATAGAGTAGTTATTTTGATTAAATTAGACCATCATATAAGGCCATCATCATACTTCCCAGTATATAGCAAATAATCAATAAAGGCTGATAACCTAACTTATTATAAATTAGATATGTCCCACCTCTGTGTCCACTAAGCTAAAATTTGTCAGCTTTTCTCCCCCTGGCTATTTCCAGACCAATCTTCCTCAATTGTGCCTAAATCCCCAAGTTTAGATTTCATGTCATTACACTATACCAGTGCTTCTCAAACTTTATTATGAATCAGAATCATTGTGAAGACTTGTTAAAAAAGAGAATGCTAAGTTTTCCAAGAATTTGTTATCAGTAGTCTGGGATTTGAAGGAATATTTCTTTCTAATAAGCTCCCAATTATGCTAATGGTGTAGGTACATGGACCACAGTTTAAGAAACAACATTCCTATCATATAGTATGCACAACTTCTCATTGTTACTAATATTTACAAAGCTCCAGGTCTCTCCTCATTTCTTGTTTTTTTAAATATTTTTATTGATTTCAGAGAGGAAGGGAGAGAGAGAGAGATAGAAACATCAATGAGAGAGAATCTTTGATCAGCTGCTTCCTGCACACCCCCTACTGGGGATCAGGCCCGCAACCTGGGCATGTGCTCTAACCAGGAATCGAACCTGTGACCTCCTGGTTTATAGGCCAGTGCTCAACCACTGAGCCACACCAGCCGGGCTCTCCTCATTCCTTGAAGGTTTCAATTCCTGGCTAACTTTTTCCAAAATGTTTTGACATAATCTTTAGTAATGTCAAGAACCACTTAGATGGCCATTGAAACTCCCTGGATTTGGATCTTGGGCAACTGCTCTCTTTCAATAATCATTTCCCCACTATACCCCAAACATTTACTTGCATGACCCTACTCAAGAATAAGCTAGTAACATATCTGCAACATCTTCATTATCTCAGTTTAACACATCCTCTCAGGGATCAAAACCTCTTGGATTTCCTGCTCCTTCTTACTAATGCTTCAACTTAGACAATCTTTTGGAGCTGCATACCACAGATACCACCATCTCTTCACTGCCTCTCAGCTTTTTCATGTACTCATTTTGTTTCTTCTTTAGTTTAATTTCATAGTAAGTTATAATTGTGCTTCCATTTTATTTAATCATGCTTGCTTTGGAAAAACAAACAAACCGAAGGAATAAATATAGCCCCCCCCTCCCCCCCCCGCCCTCCTTCTGTCACACACCACATTTGCAGCTCTGAATACAGATGGAGGGAAAACATGGATTTACTGACTGTTGCACTTTAAATTCAGGATTGCCAACCTGAAATGTGCCCTTAACATTGCTTGGCAATCAAAGCACTACTTCTTATTCCATTCACTCTCTGAGTAGTTATTTACAAAATAGAACTTCTTATTCATATTACTCTTTGAATGATTGTTTCATACTGTCCCCTCTCAGTTGTAATCTCTGCTATCATCGCCCCATTCTCAGTGGTGTTTCTTACTTTTACTTGTAAAGTCATCAGAAGTACCAAGTTGCCACCTACCTTTCTGTACACCCAGCAGAATCTATTAAGATAATCTGGCTCCTATGCACCATAAACTGTCAGTTCTACCCAAAGTCAGCTTTTCATTCGTGCATGAGAGCTCAAGCCCCTCACCTACTCAAAGACAACACTAGCAGACAAGCAAGATTTTACCTCTTTCATTGTAAAGCCAACAAAAATAAATCTGTCTCATGACCACTCTTTCTTCCCCAGCTTCTGCTCTATTTCTCTGCTCCTTTTGCTTGAAAATTAATTTAAGGAGTTGTTTATATATACTAGCTGATTTCAGTCCTCTCAGTTGCTCCTCTCTAAATCTATTTCAATTAGACTTTTAACCACACTGTTCCACCAAACCTGATCTCAACAATACAGTATGACCTCTATTTCATTATTGCAATGGCCGATGCTTAGTCCTCATCTGACATATCCTGCCAAACACATACTAAAAGGTGACCGAATCTCACTAGGCTTACAGAACACCATGCTTATTCGGTTTCCCTGCTACTTCTCTGTATCTTCTCAGTGTCTCACATCGCAAGGCTGCAATCACGTGGTCAGGTGTTGATCAGGGTTATACTCTCATCTGCAGCTCAACTGGGAAAGGACCTGATTCCCAGCTTGCTTTGCTACTGGCAGCATTTATTTCCTTGTGGACTGTTAAACTGAGATCTTCAGTTTCTTGCCAGCTGTCTGCAAATGGCCATCCTCAGTTACTTGCTATGGATGCCTTCTTAATGTTCCCTTTCACTTCCTCAAAGATGACAAGGGGGTATTCCAATACACACATAATCAGATACATCCTGTTAACTTTGCTGTATTTTATTGATTAGAAGTGAATCACAGATTTTGTACACACTCAGGAAGAAGGGATCGCACAAGAACCTAAAAACTAGAAGGCTGTATCATGGGGTCACCTTGTCTGGCTCTCATAGAACTATTCTAAGTAATTTAATTTTATTAACTTGTGGTTTATCCCCATTTTAAAGATAATAAAACTCAATCGCAGAAAGTTAAAGTAACTAGCTCAATCCCAGACTGTTAAGCAGTATGCTCCAGGTTCCATTCTCTTAATAACTACATTGTACTAACTTGACATTTTATAGGTAAAGATTGACCTAGACTGAAAATGTTAGAAATGTAATTTTATGATGAAATTCAAATAAAAAAAATTTTGAGGAAAAATAGACGAAGGTTTTTAAAACATTATATTTACAGTCCTAACTCAGTGGTTAGAGCCTCCACCTGCAGACTGAAGGGTTGTGGGTTCAATTCTAGTCAAGGGCACATACCTCAGCTGCAGGCTTGATTGACCTCTGGCCCCCGGCGGGGCACGTGCAGGGGAAGCAACCAATCGGTGTGTCTCTCTCGCACTGATGTTTCTCTGCCTCTTGTCCCTCACACTCCCTTCCACTCTCTCTAAAACCAACGGAGAAAATATGCTCCGGTGGAGGTTAACGAAAAAACAAGACGGCATTAAGTTTACATGACATGCGGGCATTTTCATTAAATCTAAATGATAAGCTAACAAGGTTATAGAGAGCATCAGAGGTCATTGAAGTAAAGCTAGCCTGTTCCATTTATTTATTTAACACATGTATATGTATTGTTATTCATTATTTTAAGTACTGGAAATGCACTCATGGTCATTGTATCAGAAATGACTAAGATTTTCAATAATCCCAATATAGTGATAACTTTTTATTTTTTGCTGGACATTTAGGTGCCAGAATGGAGGTTACATTTCTCACTCTTCCGTGCAACTAAGAATGGCCATCGGTTCAATTCGGAGCCGGAAGATGTCGGTGGCAATACTATATAGATGGTCTATAAAGCATCTGAAAAAGAGCGAGGGCACACACGTCTCCTCTCTGGCTGGTTTGAAATACTGAAGTAGCTCCAGTTAGAACAAACGTCTTGGATCAGGAGGTGAACACTACATTCTGTGGCTAACACACCAAATACACAGTAAGAACCAGAGTTCCTGAGGTTTGTGGAACTGCTACACCATACCTGGACTTTGCTTGTGAGAGAAATAAACTTGGATTTTTTCTTAAGTCACTATTATTTAGGGCTTCTCTACAAGTTAAAGCAAAGCCAAATCCACACTGATACAATAAAATGAAAAGCAATAACTGATGCTGGGCACTGTCCTGACCCTCATAAAGCTGTTGGTTCTCATTTACAACATACGCTAAATAGTAATATTTTCAATCCTAAAGAAAATGTTTGTTAATTATTTAATGCTAATCATTATTTAAAAGACATTTATATTCTTATCAAAGACATTACCCAAAATAATATAGACTGCTTTTGAGATAGTTTATTGGAATAGAATATGACTTACTGGTAAATATGCTATGAAATATTCTATAATTACATAATTAAAGCATAGACATGTCCTATAAACTATTCAAGTGGACATCCCAATTTTAAAGCTATTGAACATATAAATAAATCTTAGTAGACTATATTTATAAAGTAAACATAAAGTTAATTTTATGTCAGTAAATTACTGTTTTAGTAAGTTGTACAATGTATAGAACCATATTATTGTCCCACTCTTGAAATATGCTATCTTTCAAATTGAGATCATAAAGACAGCTAAACAGAAATTCTAGAAAAAAATATTACATGTTATATGTTCAATGAGTTGTACTGTACAAGTGGCTGACTGGAAAATTAGCAAGTCCTATGTTCTGTAGTAATGAATCCAAATATTTGAAAAAAAACAAGTGCAGCTGATTACCAGTTCATTGCTACTTGCCATAGTAAAATGAAAATTTAATTTTAATGGTGAGCAACTCAGTCTTTATACAACTGTGATAGTGATATTTTAATATAAAATGCTCTTACTGTATTTGTAATGGGGATCATGCTGCTTCATAGTTTTGCACAATGAAGTTACTGGCATTTTAGAAAATGTTGCAACTTTAAATAATTGCAGTGGTGCTTGTATGTGAGTTGTATATAAGGTGTTTAAATAGAAAAAAAAATTATGATTGTTAAATTATCATGACCTTTCCAGTAAAAACCTGTAAACCCATTTAAAAGGCAAATGCATTTGTGGGAGACAAACAAAATGTTGCATGAATGCCACTTATGGGCTGAATGATGGATGAATCAGTTATTTTAAACATTCTCCCAAGCCTGATCCAGATTTCTACTGCCCAGTTGTTCATGACCTGATCAACTCCCAATATTTAAATAAGCATAACTTACTCTTTCAAGCACATAAGTTTTTCAAGCTATTTTTAATGAATGCCTTTTTGAATTTTTGTATAAAAAATTAGTTTTCTAGTTGTAAAGTCCACAGGGTATGTGTGGGAATGGAGTTGGTATTGTAGAGGCAGGGATCATAGCAAATGTTTTTGCACAATGTATTTTGTTAAAAAGTGAAAGGTGATATTTGTCTTGCTAGAATCTATCTATATGAGCTTTTTGTATCACTATGTAACATGATAATATTTCACTTCATCTCTATATAGATCATAGATTAAATCCTAAAGCTGGTTATTTGGATACTGAGCATTGCAACATCGAAAATGGAATTTTACTTTTGTATTTCTTCCAGTAGTATCTTTCTACCTTTTTCTCCTTCTCTAATTGTGAGCTTTCCAGGTAATCACATAGCCATGAAAGTTGTTTTAATGCAAAATACTTCAGTAAATTTTCCACATAATATTCTTCATGTTTCCATCCCAAAGGTCTATTTGTTATTCACTCGCTGCTGCCATCTGCTTTCTAGATGTTTCTCAGGACATCTGCTGCCTATCAGAGTCATTGTTTGTGTGCGCTTTTTTATCTCCCATTGTGTAAGGAATTATTGAAATCTATTTTATAACTCCACCAAAAATATAGATTCCAAGTGTTTAATCTTCTGGGCCAGAGGACATTCTACATCTATGTCTCTATCTTTCCACCACAGATGTTGGACTAGTTGGGAACAGTATTGTCTCTTTCTCAAGCGAATTAATTAACTGAGGCTCTTTGATTGACAGAATGTTGATCTAGCTTTATTTTTAGCACCCATTAAATCTTTCTCTTTTTTGTTTTTAACAGAGAGTAAAAGTATTTAAATCTCCATTGACCTGTTTTGTTTGTTTGTTTGTGTGTTTCATACCTAGTATGACCATTCAAACTGATATGCCTGGGCATGCTTGGTGTTTTGCCATTGTCTTTTCCAATTAGTTTTTGACTGAGATTTTTATTTTTAATGAATAATCTTACTCATACAATAGGCCCTTTGTATCCACAGGTTCTGAATTTGTGAACTAAACCAATTAAAGATAAAAAAATTCTTTAAAAAGAAAGTAAGTTGCATGTTTTATGTGGTTAGCCTGAGATGGTTGCTTTTTACAGAACATGTACAGACATTTTCTTTTTGTCATTATTCTCTACACAATGCAGTATAACAACTATTTAACATTAAAAATACCAAAAAAATGCATTATAGGACTTGATGAGAGCACACAAGCAGAAGAGAGTGAAAAAAAGGGAAAGAAATGAATATGCCGAGGCAAAGGAGATGAGAATCATAAAGTTGATATATTCTATATGTATGAAAACAGATGTCAGCAAAATGATAGAAAAATTTAAAATTCCGTCTATATTGAGAACCAAAAACTGAAATAGGAAGGCAGCTTTGTCTCTATTTATGTTCCCATTACAATTAATTGTAATCTTGGTAACACAAGTTTTCCTAATTAAAACCAAAAACAAGTGTTTTTTGCTTTTAAAAAACCATTTAATAAATGAAAACTATCCCATAACACTCAGGGAGTTATTTTGTTGCAAATCTAATTGTGCATCTTGAATTTATAAGACACCTAAGATGTATACTATAACAGTCCATAATTAATTCCATCCAATTCTGTTGAGTCAGTTTAGAAAAGTAGTCTAGACCCATTGTCGGCAAACTGTGGCTCGTGAGCCACATGCGGCAATTCGGCCCCTAGGGTATGGCTCTTCCACAAAATACCACATGTGGGCCCGCATGTACAGTGTGATTGAAACTCCGTGGCCCATGCGCAGAAGTTGGTATTTTGTGGAAAAGCCAGTATTTTGTGGAAGAGCCACACTCAAGGGGCCAAAGAGCCGCATGTGGCTCACAAGCCGCGGTTTGCCGAGCCGCAGTTTGCTGACCACTGGTCTAGACGAAGATAACTAATAAAAAGTCAATAATGTTTGCATATGATGAATCCTTCACTCCTGCTTCTTATGTAAAAAAATGTAGGTAGGTGGTAATACCAATCCCAGAAGAAAATATCCAGTTACAAGTTCAATTTTAAAACATAAAAGGTAGTGTAGGAGTTTTCTGGAATTCAATGTAACACTTTTAAGTAATTTTTTAAAGGCCTCAATTTTACTACAAATGTGACATGAAAATTATGTTCTACTTCTTTAATGTGCCAATTTATATACAGCTATAGATGCACAGAACTCAGTGAAATGCACTTTTAAAAGTTATTTTGAGTTATAGTAAGGTTAAAAAACACAATATTAGTCAAAATTACTTAAAAAATTTTAATGGAATTCATTGGGATGACATTGGTTCCAGAAACCATACAGGTTTCAAGTGTACAACTCAACAAAGCATCATCTGCATAGTGCATCGTGTGCCCAATGCCCCAAGCAAAGTCTCTTTCCTTCCTCATTTTCCTACCCTTTGTTCATTTCCTCCAACCCCGACCCATTATTCTGGCTATCACCACACTGTTGTCTGTGTCTATGTGTTATATGTTTTTTGGGTTCATCCCTTCACCTTCTTTCATCCCGTCTCCCAACCATCTCCCCTCTGACAGCTGTTAGTCTGTTCCATGCACCTATGCCTCTGTTTCTGTTTTGTTAGTTCATTTTGTTCATTAGATTCCACTTATAAGTGAGATAGTATGATATTTGTCATTTTCTGACTGGCTTACTTAATTTAGCATAACAATCTCCAGGGACATCCATGCTGTCAAAAAATATAAGATCTCCATTTTTTATGCCTGCATAGTATTTCATTGAGTAAATGCACCACAGCTTTTTATTCACTCATCTACTGATGGATACTTGTTACCAGATCTTGATTATCCTATATAATAAATAGGTGATATGCAAATTGACCCGCACTCCATCATGCTGTCACAAGATGGCTGCACCCACAGCGGAGGCAGGGTTCCCATAACACAAGATGGCTATGCCCACAGCAGAGGCAGGGTTCCCATAACACAAGATGGCTGCACCCACAGAGGAGGCAGGGTTCCCATAACACAAGATGGCTATGCCCACAGCAGAGGCAGGGTTCCCATAACACAAGATGGCTATGCCCACAGCAGAGGCAGGGTTCCCATAACACAAGATGGCTACGCCCACAGCAGAGGCGGGATTCCTGTAACAAGCCATAACAAGCAATCAGCAGGGACCTGAGGCTGCATAGTGCCGGGCTGGGACGGGGGACCTGAGGCGGCGCCCCACGCCTGGTGGAGCTTGACAAGGGACCTCAGGCCGCACCCTCTGACCCAGCACCAGGCCAGGGGACCTGAGGCTGCACCTCCAGCCCAGTGGGGCTTGACGGGGAACCTCAGGCCTAACCCCCCAACCTGGCCCGGGCCAGGGGACCTGAGGGTGCACTGGGGGACCTGAGGCTGCACCCCCTATCCAGCAGGGCTTTACAGAGGACATGAGGCTGTGCCCCCCACCCTGCAGGGGCTTGTGGGAGACCTGAGGCTGCGCCCCACCCCCCTGCCCAGCGGGACTTGATGGGGGTGGGGCTGGCCAGGTCTGGATCTTGCCCAGTGGGGGTGGTGCCGGTCGGGTCTGGGTCTCGTGCGATTTTGAGATGCATGTGGGTGGGTGGGGACTTGACTCTGGGTCCCGTGGCATGCCCCAGACTCTGATAGGAGGTAGATTTGCATATACATTTTACTAATTTTCTTTCATCACTGACACTTCTATTATAGAGAAAGGGCAAATAGCAATATTAAAATATTTCCTCTAATTAATTCCCTTTTAATGTGCACGAATTTTGTATACCAGGCCACTAGTTGTAAATAATGCTACAATTAACATAAGGGTGCATGTATTCCTTCAAATTAGTGTTTTGGGTTTCTTAGGATACATTCCCAGAAATGGGATCACTGGGTCAAAAGGCAGTTCCATTTTTAATTTTTCGAGGAAACACCATACTGTTTTCCACAGTGGCTACAGTACTCTGAATTCCCACCAACAGAGTATGAGGGTTCCCTTTTCTCTAGTTCCTGGCCCTCACTTGCTGTTTGTTGATTTATTGATGGTTGCCATTCTGACTGGTGTGAGTGATTATCTCATTGTGGTTTTCATTTGCATCTCTCTGATGATTAGTGATGTTGAGCAATTTTTCAAATGTCAATTGGTCATCTGTATGTCCTCTTTAGAGAAGTGTTTGTTTAGGTCCTTTGCCCATTTTTTAATTGGATTGTTTGTCTTCCTGATATTGAGTTGTATAAGTTTCTCTGTATTTTGGAAATTGATGCCTTATCAGATGTATCATTGATAAATATGTTCTCCCATTCAATGGGTTCCCATTTTCATTTTAATGGTTTCTTCTGCTTGCAAAAGCTTTTTCATTTGATAGAGTCCTATTTGTTTATTTTTTCCTTTGTTTCCCTTGCCCAAGATATTTGAAGACACACACACACACACACACACACACACATACACACACACACATTATATAAATATATCTGTTAAATTTTAAGTAGATGATTACCTTGAATTTTTCCCATATCAGAGTACCCATGTCAAATTAATAAAAAGACAATTCTGATATCATCTAATATATTTAAAACCAAATACACCTATATAGAAACATGTGTATTAACATTTCCGCATATTTTATATAAAACCATATTTCTATATAAACCACATGTATTTGTGTATGTGTGTATATATATGTATGTGTGCATAATTTAACAAATACTGATGTTTGGGGTTGTTTTTGTTTTTTGTAAGAATCCTACTTGCCTTGGAGAAGAGATGTTGTGCTCCCTGCCTTACTATATAAGGCATCTGCTTGAGGGGAGGCAGAGGAAGTCCTTTATTGTCCATTTGGATCCAAGACCAGACATGTGGGTGAATCAGTCTAAGTCAGGGGAGTTGTCAGAAGATTCACTTGGCAATATCTATAACTTTTTCATTTTAATTAATAATAAAAATGACATTTTGATTTTCATTTTCAGATTCTTGGGACACTGTCTCAGTAGTTTCCTAATCTGTGCAATACATAAAGGCATGATTTACCCATCCTCTAGGATTTAAAATAT
Organism: Myotis myotis; assembly: GCF_014108235.1. Lineage (NCBI taxonomy): Eukaryota > Metazoa > Chordata > Mammalia > Chiroptera > Vespertilionidae > Myotis > Myotis myotis. Next base: position 203,381,352 of record NW_023416324.1, on the reverse strand, counting down.
CATATATACAGATTTATCTAAATCAGAAATCTGAGGCTATCCTAGAATTCTTTCCCCATTTTACACTAATGAAAACTCATTATTTAGTCCGAGTTGTATTGAGTTCACCTCTGCTATAGATTTTTTCCTCCCAATTTCATCACTTTTCTCCATCCCCACTGCCATTGTCTTGACTTAGTTTTCATCATCTGTTATTGAACTATTGAAATTGTTTTCCTGCTTCAGTCTTGCTCTTATCCACCCAGCTTACAAAATATTAATAAAACTCTAATATGATTATGCCACTTTCCTACTTCAAGTCCTTTTCTCACCTTGTCCTTAGAGGATAAAGTTCAGTCTTGAGTGGTATATCAGGTGGCCTTCCACAGTCATCTCTCATCCCTCTCCATATCACCAAATATAAAATTCTTACTAGATTTTGTGTTGTTTTTTTTGTTAGTGTTCACCTGAGAATATTTTTCCATTGATTTTTAGAGAGAGTGGAAGGGAGGGGGAGAGACACAGAGAGAGAAACATCAATGTGAGAGAGACACATCAACTGGTTGCCTCCTGCATGCTCCTGGACCAGAGCCTGGGATTGAGCCTACAACTGAGGTATGTGTCCTTGACTGGAATTGAACCCACAACCTTCAGTTTGAGGGCTGACACACTAAACACTAAGCCAAACCAGCTAGGGCCAACATGGAATTCTTTATAAAGGTTATTCTTAGAATCGTTTTCCTTAATTTATTCACCTAATTCATACTCATTCTCAAAATTCAAATCAAGCTATGCACATGCAGTGAGCCTTTCTCCAGTTTTCTCTCTGGGCAGAAACACGTGCTACCTCCCTGCTCCTATACACCTCTGTACATGGCTGAAGTGTAGCACTCGTTACAATCTCATTAGCAATTCACATGCTATTCTCTTCCATGTAAATACTTGAGACAAAGAACTATGCCTTATTTTCTATGCAAGATGGTACTTTACTTTATAACATGTCTAATATTAGGTGCTTTATATTATAAATATTTTACAACTGAAAGAATGAGACCAAATTTTTATTCCAAATTTGAGATTCGAATCTAAAAGCATTCATAATTTTCAAATCTGGAGAAAACACTTAATAAACCCTTATTCTTTTTTGAAAATTCAAGATCATTATGAAGTTGAGGGTGTTACTGCCGGGAGCCGGTCCATGCTTGCTGTTTCAAGGGACCTGGCACATATGGCATACTGTTCTTAATATGTTTGCTCACCTTCTTGGCACTATGTGTTTTAACCAAGGTCTCCTCTCTGAGAAAGGTTGTTTCCCCAGGTAGGGATTTTCCCCTGAAGTTAGGGAGGGAATAAAACCTCTTAACTAAGTGCCAGGCGGGTAATTAATCACTTTAACTACGAACAATCGTGCTTAAGCTACATAATCTTTACTCCCTGGAATGAAGATAAGAAACGCCCTAACCTTTGTAATAGAGATTGATAGGATTGAATCAACTGGTATAAATACAGATGCAGCAAGACAGCAAGAGCCAGAACTCAGAACACAGAACGAAGAAGACAGAACTCAGAAGAAGGAACCTACACAGACAGAAGAACTTCGCTGGAGAGAACATGGCAAAAGATCCTGCACTGAACCTGACTACAGAAATTGGCAAGAGAACCTGACTAGAACCTGGCTGGAGAACCTGGACAGAACCTGGCTGGAGAACCTAGCAAGAGAACATGGACACAGACCCTGGCAGGAGATCCTAACCAGAACTTCGCTGGAGATCCAGACCAGAACTTGGCTGGAGATCCTGGCTGGAGATCCTGGCTAGGCTGCTGATCAGCTGAACGCTGTCTCCATGTCATTCCTTCTTCGCCGACTCCGTCCACACCTTTGGGAACCCCTGGACCTGCTGGGGTTGGACCCCGGCATGTTACCATCTTCAGAATTCCACTGACTCCTTAAAATAGGACACCTTGCCTGGCTGGTGTGGCTCAGTGGTTGAGAGTTGACCTATGAACCAGGAGGTCATGGTTCCATTCCCAGTCAGGGCACATGCCCAGGTTGTGGCTCTGACACTACATCATCACTTGGGGGCAGGTAGGGAGCCGAGATAGAGAGAGAGAGAGAAGAAATAAGAGAATGCAAAAAATGAGACAGTGATGACAATCAGGGGCAATAGTTCCAATGGTAACATTCAAAACAAAATTTACATAATCCTTTTAAATACATTGTTAAGATATTTACCGCTATAATAACACTATTTTTTTTCTGGAGCAAATGCTCTGAGAATTACACTTGCTTAAAAGGATAAACAAGTTTAAATTTCTGACATTTACCATTCTGCTATTTTCCTGCCAAGTATTCAGTAGATGGCAGGTTCTCCTGTGACACGCATTGCAATAAATCACAGGGTTTTTGTTAAACACTTCAACTCCCATGCGCTGATGCCTATTCACACACACACACACACACACACACACACACACACACAAAATATCAATTTCCCCCTCAAATGGAAATTGATCTATCATCTCATCAATTTGCATACGCTATTTTAACTTCTCTCACAGTTCTTTCTTTCCCTTCTGGGACACCAAAACCACTTAGAATATTTTCACAGCAGACTATCTGTTTTAAAGTATATACCAAATGCTAACCTGTGCCTTTTTAAAACGCTACAAGCATTGTGTTCTCATTAGAAGACAGTTTCAGCTTTCCCAAGAGCATAGTAATCTCAAGGAGGTCTCTCACTTTGTCCTCTGGCATGAAAAAAATGATCTTAATGATACCAGTTCAGAGGTGTGAATGTCATTTCTACATCTCTCCTCCCGCTTCAGGTCAGCAAGTCTGAGGCTCAAAACAAAGTCATAATAACCTTCCTGAAATTAAAGACTTTCATAACATTTGATCAGGAACTCAGGTATGTCAAAATAACTAAATGTCTCCTGGTGTTCTCAATAAGAGATTACATTATTTATAGTCTATTTTTATTTATCTTTACTTTCTATAAAACAAAAGAAGAAAAATGCATGATATCTGCCCCTCTTATCTTATCCGATGTTCTCTTATCTAGTTACTATTACTTGTGAGTTAAACCATAAGTATTAACTTTTCTTAAATTCCTTGAAATAAAAAATGGTATTTTTATATAACATTATTTTTATTACTCTCTTCAAGAATGGCAAGGACAGCCATCCTTTAGTACTGCTTTCTGACCTCCATCCAAAAATGTTGACTTCCTCCTCCTCAGTGTTTACATGGGCTTTTTCAGGAACAATTTGTCACCTTTACCTGGATCAGCTTTTGTCTAAGTGCCATTCAAAACCAGTTCTGCTTAAGGAGACAATGAAGATCTATTGCTTTAAAAGTAAGCTGAGGGAGAACTCCAAAGTCAAAGATGAAGAATAGGGGGTAGGTCATTTTTCAGGAGACATTTTAACCCTGCAGAAGCCAAAAGAAATGTGCCCTCTGTAGTGAAAGGCCCTGGTGCACATAAAATTAATGTTTCCCAAGGATAATTGAATAAAACTACTGTTAGTGGAAATGTTTCTAACTAGTTTGATTTATTTAATTTGGTTTATATAAACTAATGTATACGACATAATTTGTCTTAGTTATGAAAAATAGTATATCTTTGCATAACATTGGAACTGTTTGAAGGTTTTTAAAAATATATTTTCATTTTTAAGGACACACTAAAGCTAAAATGATTAGACAACAAAATATATGCATAACCCATAGACACAGACAACAAACAGCATGGTGATGGCCAGAGGGCAAAGGGAGGGGTGAGGGAGGGAGGGAGAGATTGGCAAAGAGGGGGAGACATAATGTAAACAATAAAAAAGTAATAAAAATACATTTGGAATCATGTTCACCCTAGTTAATATTAGTATAAATTATCCCAAGCATAATAGCTCAAAAAACTCTTGCAAGGAGTTCCATATATAGCCTATACCCACTTACTCTCTCAGGTCAGTTGAAATGTATAGTCAGTTTTTTAAAGCTGCTTTAAAATTCAGTAGTTTATACAATCAACCTTCCATACTTTGAATTACATTGTGTTAGTGTCCCTATTTTACATATGAGTTATCCAAAACCCTTAAAAGTTACAAAATGTTCCATGATCACTAAAAAATAAGTAAACAGCCATCAACAAAACAACAAGAAAACCCACTGCGTGGGAAAACATATTCATACAACTTAACAAAAGGAAGATAAACAATCCAATCAAAAAAATGGGCAAAGGATCTAAATAGACACCTTTCAAAAGAGGACATTCAGAAAGCCAAGAGACATATGAAAACATGCTCAAAGTCACTAATCATCTGAGAGATGCAAATCAAAACAACAATGAGGTACCATCTCACACCTGTCAGACTGGCTATCATCAACAAATCAACAAACGACAAGTGCAGGAGAGGATGTGGAGAAAAAGGAACACGTGTGCACTGCTGGTGGGAATGCAGACGGGTGCAGCCACTATGGAAGACAGTATGGAGTTTCCTCAAAAAACTACAAATGGAACTCCCATTTGACCCTGTGATCCCACTTCTAGGAATATATCCCAAGAAACCAGAAACACCAGTCAGAAAGGATATATGCACCCCTATGTTCATAGCAGCACAATTCATCATAGCTAAGATCTGGAAACAGCCTAAGTGCCCATCAGTAGATGAATGGATTAGAAAACTGTGGTACATCTACACGATGGAATACTAGGCTGCTGTAAAAAAGAAGAGACTCTTACCATTTGCAACAGCATGGATGGAACTGGAGAGCATTATGCTAAGTGAAATAAGCCAGTCAATGAAGGAAAAATACCACATGATCTCACTCATTTCTGGATAATAAAGACCATTATAAACTTATGAACAAAAATAGATACAGAGGCAGAGCTGCCTCGAACAGATTGTCAAACTACAGCAGGAAGGCCCGGGAGGTTGGGAGGGCAGGAGGGGGGTGGGTAAGAGATCAACCAAAGGACTTGTATGCATGCATATAAGCATAACCAATGGACATAAGAAGACACTGGAGGGTAGGGGAGGCCAGGGGATTGTCAAGGGCGGGGGGGGGGGGGGGGAGGAGACATATGTAATACTCTTTGTAATACTTTAAGCAATAAAAAAAAAAAAGTAAACAATTTTGGAGCTCGGTAAACTATTAGAAGCATAATTATATTCAGGGTCCAGTATATTGTTTGCCTGAAAATCTGATAACATATTTTCTGAATATTAATATCAGGAAATAGGTTGAATATTATTAAATTCATCAGTCTCGTTCAAGAAGCCATTATAAGTAGTTGGAATCAATTTTCTAATTGGGGGTTGTATTTTTTGTAGTTGTTGTTAATCCTTGGTGAGGATATTTTTCCATTGATTTTTAGGGAGAGTGGAAGGGAGAGGGAAAGACAGAGAGAAATATCAATATGAGTGAAGCACATGGATTGGTTGCCTCCTGCATGAGTCCTGACCAGGGAGGAGTCTGCTACCAAGATACACGCCCTTGACTGGAATCAAACCTGGGACCCTTTGGTCTGCAGGCCGCCCTCTATCCACAGAGCCAAATCGGCTAGGGTGGGATTGTATTCATTTTTATGTGTGTTTTTTAAGTGAAACTACTCAGAATGTACTTGCATTTCCTAATTTCTTCAGCTTACCTATTCATCATTAAAATAATTTTTTTAAAAAACAAATCATAGTAAAAAATATATACATTTTAAAATAAAAAGTAAAGTTGTCTCCCTACCACAAAAGTAGTAGACTCACTCTGACAGAAGTAAGCATTCTTAAAAATATCCTTGAAAATCTTGTAATTATATTTCAGAGAAATAAACATACATGCATAAATACACATATAAATATATTACATATACATGTATATATAATATTTTTATATATTAAGATACATATTTTGTATATTTTTTTTCAGTTAACTATATACCTTGAAAATCTTTCCATATGGAAACATAATTGTATGTAATGACATTATATTCCTTGATCTTCAAAAAATTGTTTATGGTAATTGTTTATTCAATTATATGTATACATAAAACATATATATATATAATCTATCTATATAAAAGGCTAATAAGCAAAGTGTACCCTCGGGAGTTCGACCATGAAACTGGGAGTTCGATTGCTTGCTATGATGTCCACTGACCACCAGTGGGCATCATGGAACATGGTGGGAGACCAGCAGTGGTGGCAGAGGCTGAGGGAGTGAGAGAAGGAGGAGGCGGGGAGGCTGGGGAGGGGGGGGGGGTGTGCAGTGGCAGCATGCCAGTGGTGAGGGAAGGAGGAGCAGCGGAGGCAGGGAGGCGGGGAACCTGATCGGCCCTGATGGCCGGTCAGGCCTAGGGACCCTACCTGTGCACAAATTTTGTGCACCGGGCCTCTAGTATATTATATAAGCTATCATATTGGTAGTTTGTTTTACATTTCTTCAATAATGAACAAATTTCATAGTAACTTATAAATTCCATGTTTGTGTTCTAGGCCCATAATCTGTCATATTCTGATGATTTGGGAGGTTGGATCATTGGCAACTTTTTCAGAATCTTTTCTGGTTCTACCCTCTTTAGATACCTCTCATTATTCTCTTGCCATCGATGCTCCACTAGTGATTAAGCATCATTCAGTTCTTTGCATTTGGTTATTTCCACTCTTGCCTTCAGGCATTACCCCATGCACAGAGACCCAGAAAAAACATCAGTGCTTGGATCAGTCTTCCTGACCATCAGATGCCTACTCTCTGCATCACATCTAATTACCTTTAAGAAATAATTTTGGGAACTTCAGACTAGACTAGATGTCCCTACTCTAGAATAACCTTTATTATATTTTACGAAGGCTTTTTGTTTAACTGTTATTTTTCATTTCTAGACACTAAGTTTTAGGACAAAGTCAAGAGATGTTTCTATATTTCCAACATCTAGCACATAGCCTGGCACATAGTAAGCATTCAGTAATTACTTATCTGAGTAAAATCTTCATTAGATTAAATATATCCTGAAGCTTTTGTATAGATGTAAAGTAATTAGAAAAGAACAGTAGTATTGAGATTAAGTTAGATTATCTGTTCATCAATTATTCATGCATAGTCTATAAACATAATATTCTGTAAACATAATCACCTACTGTAAATTTGACATTAATAACACAAATAGCAAATAGCACTATACTATTGATCAAGTGCTTTTTATGTACTAGAACATTTGCATACATTTTGCATTAATTCTTACAAAAATCCTGTGAGGAGTGAAATACTAATTATAGATGTTTTACAAAGGAAAGTGAAATTAAGAAAGCTTAAGTAATATGCCAGTATTGCACATTACTCCTACGTAACAGAATCAGGAAAATTGAATTCCAGATTTAATTGATTTTATTGTCTAAAAATTTTTAGCAATCTCAATAACAGACATTTCTACTCTTTAATAGCCATAAAAGACCCAATTACATATAATTTGTAAAGTATTTTTATTATATCCCTTTCATCTTCAATATCATAAGTATCCCTTTGTGTTTTTTTTTTTTCATTTTCTACATTTATTGAAATAATGCTATGATTCACTTTTTAATTCTGGTAATGCATTTACATACAGTGATTGGTTTTAGAATGTTGAAACTTCCTTGAATCTCTGTGATAAAACTATCTTGGTGATAATTTATTAAAATTTTCATATTTTACTGGATTTGTTTCACTAGCATTTTGTTGAGAATTTCTGCATTCATCTTTCTAAGATTTTTTTTTTTTTTAATTTTCAGGTTTCTAAAAAAAATGTTTTGTTAGGTTTGTTATTTTGCAATATTTTTAAATCTCCCTTAGGATGTTTCCTTTGACTCATGGCTTGCTTGGAGAAGTGGCATCAAATTCCCTAATATTTGAGAATTTTCTGTTTTACATTCTGCTGATTTCTAACATAATACTACTTGAATCAGATAAAATTCTGTGCAGAATTTGTATCTTTTAAAATTTGTTGAACCATATTCTATGGATCAGGATATGGCCTTTTCCATGCATGTTTGTAAAGCATGTCTGGCTATTGCAGCTGCGATTCTTAGATGCAGTTTCCTTTAAATGTCAATTAGGCCAATTCGGTCCATAGCATTGCTACTAGATTTTGCCTATTTGTCCTATTAATTACTGAGAGAGAGATTAGAATCTCAAAATAACTTCAAGCATTTGTCTATTTTTTTAAATTCTGTTTTCATTTCATGTAATTTGAAATTCTGTTGTTGGGTGCATATTTAGAACTGTGATGTTTTTCTAATGAGGCACCTATTTATCCTTATGAAATGTCAGTCTTTCAGGATTGCCCACTTTTTTTTTTGAAGTCCATTTTGCCTGATGACAGTTAGTGACAGGGTTTTCTTAAGTTTACTCTCTGTGGGAAGTGTCCTTTTAGTTTCAGCTAATTGTGTCTTTAATTTTAATGTGTATCTTTTGGGCATTGCACCTACTCCAATCAAAGTCCTTTCATTGTCTCTGGCTTCAGGCCCTGGGGATTAAGGAGTGGCTAATGAGCTCTCTCCCCGCAGGCTAGCTGAATCTTTAATGTTCCTCAGCCCTGTTTGACCTCTCTTATCCTATGCTATGGTTCTCAGTTTGGTAACTGCTGCTCTGTTGTCAGCTTCTTGTCATTTTGCCTTGCACATTCCCAGCCGAGCATTCCTCACGGGTTTAGAAGCCCTGGTAGATTTCTGTCTCCCCATCCCAACCTCTTGAGCTACTTTCCAGGCCCTGCCTATAGAGATTTCAGATTGCTGGTCTGAAATCTGATTTCTACCCCTTGGGTTCAAGAGTACCACCATGTATTGCTAAGTCTCCAGCGTGCTGTGCTGGTGAAATATTCCCCAGGCAAGGAGCCAGGCTGATCTTGAAGTTCACCTTCGGCATTTCCCTTCCCTGAGAAATCAGCCTTTTCTTGCTTTTTTCCTTTGACTGAAGACAGTTGTCCTATTTAGAGTTCTTTACTTTCAGATAGCAAGATAGGAACAGTTTTTTTTCTATCCTAGTCAGAAACAGAAGTCCCTGGTTGTTTGTTTGTTTTTTGTGATTTCTTTTTTTTATGTTATCTCTTTAAACTTACATTACTCATGAGAAACTAGCTCTGACTAGATAGCTTAATAAATTCTGTAACATCTTAATATCCTCCAGGGGGAGCCAAAACCTTAGTCTGCCTCTATACTGCACCTGAATTTCCAGGTTCTATTGACCCTGAGGAGATTTCTTACTAAGAAATGCCTTGGATTTTTAAATCATAATAGATGTTTCCACCTAAATAAGGATGCACGCTACTTACAGAAATACTTCCTTGCAAAAATGGTCATCACATCAAAATCCCCTCGGTGAAAATGATAGATAGCTCCAAAGGAAATTCAAGGTCTTAGGGCTTCGGAAGTAATTTTAAATCTTTGAAGATAAATAATGACAAATCTATTATTTAATAAGTACTTGCAATCGACCTGTGTCAGTGAATTTAATTGGTTTATTCGAATGTTTGTCGGTCATAAATATGGTGAGTGTGTATGTTTTATTTAGCACTATTTATTTATGTTAAACATAATTGATCATAATTCTTTTTGGGTTTAATTTATTTACATTTACATAATTTCATTCTTTTTTTTATTAAAAACTCCAAGCCATTCTCCATATTTTCTTTTGACACTACCCTTCCCATTAATTTACATATTTTATTTGTTTATTTCTTTCACAGTTACTTTTGTCTTCTTCTCACTGCCAAACTCTGGCTCTAGGGTCCTATTCATTCAAGTTGAATTTGATTGTGAACAGAAGTCATGTTACAAATGGTTAAAATCTGAGAAGATAATAAGACATTTGAAATAAAAATGGAAGTTTAACTCAATCAATTCTTAACCGGTTTCCAAAATGTTAATTTCACCTTTTTTAACCACCCCTCATAGTTCTCCCATGTTTTCTTCAAAATATAATTCTATTTAAGTCTCTATTGCATCAAACCTGTCAGTGACTGACCAAGACATAATATTGAAAATTGAAGAAATTAGGCAAAAGTTAGAAAGGCATGATGGAACACCTCTGTATCTATTAACCTTATTTCTAACCCTCGCTGTACCCCCTATGCTTCAGGCATTCTACGAGGTATGTTAAATTCCCCAATGAGCCCTTTTCTCATAACTCCATATTTTTATTCATACTGCTTCTTAACTCAAAATTCTACCTCCAAACACATCCACCCATAAAGTGCCTGGGGTGTGGAATAATGACGAGGAAAGCATATAGTTTGCTTCATCAATGCTTGTAAACTTTGTCCAATAAAGTGTCTTAAAGCTGTATTATACATGAGGCCCTAGTGGTATGTTTATGTGACTCCTTTTAAACCATAGTTGGAACTTCACAGAGGCCACACTCTACTCACCTTGGTGACATGCTTTTGTTTTTATTTTATTTATTTATTTTTTTAGAGACATTACTTGGGCTATCTCATCACCTACAAATAATGATAGATTAGCCAGGAAGTGTTTTGACTTGGTAGTTTGTAACCAAAGATTGGGCAGAACAGCAACAGTGTCCACTAACAGCCTACGCGCCTCAGGTGAAGCAGCTGAGATGTCTGTTCAGAGTCCAAGAGTCCAGACTACCCATGGCTTCCATTCACCCAGAACCTACCAAGGCCTCAGAGATGTGTGCTCCAGGTCTCAGAGGGGGTGAAACAATGGCAAAGAAATTGCTCAGTCATTAAAACACCAAAACAAATGGAGTATTTGCAGCCAAAGTGCACTTGTCAAAAAGGAAAGTCGTCTAGCAAAGCTTTCTATAGCCAAGAAGGGGAGATAAGGGACCCGGGTGGTGTTATTGAGCAGGGTGCTTTCTCTCCTGGGTTCTTGTCCAGATGGATTCGAAGAAGGAAGCCACGGGAAAAGGTGGTAGGGGGAAAGTACAGAAACTTTATTGCAAGCACATCCTACTTCTAAAACCTTAATTCTAAATTCTAAGCCTAAAACTTTGTCCCTCCTGGATGGACAGAGGGGCCCCCTAAGAAGGGTAATGGCTGCTTTCTTTGTCTTGAGACATTACATAGGCTGGAGACCCTCCTTTTTTACTATGGGAGCTTAGCCCTGTAATCAGCTCCCAGGATCCCCACATCCACACTTTTCCTCATTTGGTCATCTTATCTGTTTAGGTTGGAGTCACTTTTGACTTATCTTATGTTTTTCTCCCAGTTGTGCTGGCAGAGAAAGCCTTACCCTGTAGCTCTCCCAAGCTACTCAGGTTAGGGCTACTTTTGGTCTAACTCAGTGGTGATCAACCTTCTGGCCCTTTAAATACAGTTCCTCATGTTGTGACCCAACCATAAAATTATTTTCCTTGCTACTTCATAACTGTAATGTTGCTACTGTTATGAATCATCATGTAAATGTCTGATATGCAGGATGGTCTTAGGAGACCCCTGTGAAAGGGTCATTCGACCACCAAAGGGGTTGCAACCCACAGGTTGAGAACCGCTGGAAACTTATGGTCACTTTAATTGCTCGGGCCAGAGATACCCCTGTCTGTCCTTGGCTTATGGCTGTTTTAATTGCTTAGGCCAGAAATATTTCTATCTGCATGCGGCATTTCTCTATCCTTGGAACAAGATAAGCTCCCTGGCATCTTCAAGTCTCCATCTATGTATTCCTCCCCCATGGACCCTCCTCATTCCTAAAACCCCCTAAACCTGCCTATTTTATCCCTAACACTCCTTTCATAATATAAAACTGCAAAATATATGTGATTTGTGGCCAAAGTCTAGGAAACTGGTAACAAATTAAAGGATAAACAAGCTGTTGTGAAGATAGGTAAGAAACTGAAAACAGTTTTGAGTGGATAAACTGATACCCAGCCCACCACTGAAAATCTCTAGGTTAAACAAACCCTAGTACGAGATAAACTCTTGGTGAACACAGAGATACGTTCCTGCAATCATGGCTTTTGATGATGACCACTATTGAGAAAACTCTCTATATTGTATTGCATGCCATCCTGGCACAAATGACTAACAGTGACTTTGCATGAAGACAAAGGTCAAGGCCCCACCATACATTTGATCATATGGAGAGAAACACAAAGAAATGTTAACATTGTGTTATTGTCTCTGCAGTCACCAACTACAAGGAAAAAAGGCTCACAATCTAATTGACCTTTCTGTATATTGGAGAAAATGCATACCACATCTGAAAATTTTATTCTAGAGTCTTTCTAACACATCAGACAGATAATTAAATTTGAATGGAAGTGTCCATAGCTAGAAGCCTTGAACGCAATCCAAACAATAACTCAACCTCTGCCCTGGAGACTTATATCTCCTTCAAATCTAATGAGATTACAAATATCTGGACCAACCTCACAGTAGATTGAAATTTTTCTCAAAAAGGACTCCATAATTCTTCCTGCTGTCAAATGTCTAAAGCTAGACTGTTCCTAGCCGCAAATAGAGAAGGTTTACAAATGAGAAGTTAGTGTCACAAATCTGATAGTCTCATGCTATAATTGAATATTCAATTAAGGACCCATCCTATAATTGAATATTTAAAGCCTTCGCCATCATTACTAACAGGCAGCTGCTTACCCATTGAACATAGAGTCAATCTTGCCTACTACATTAGCAAAACCACTAGGTCAATGGGGTCTTTGCCTTCAAGTCTTCATGCTTAAAAACACAATAGGATTTACTGATAAAAGATCCTTCCTCCAAGGTGGACATAGCAATGGAAAACAGCAGTCATCATAATGATGAGGCTAATCAATGTTACTGCCCTCAGGTAACTCTGAGTAATGGTCTGATTTATATGGTGTTGCTGGGCCAACAAATAATGTCCTGATTCTAAGGTCAGGTCCCAAGTCTAGTAAAGCACATATTAGGAATGACACACATATAGGAATGAATACATACATATTCATTTTCTCATGAACTTAAACTGTATGTCATGAAAACATGGGGATTATCACATATGTACAACTACCACCTGAGCTGTAGCAGTTTGACACGTGTGACTGCTGTTGTTACTGGCATAGTTTTTATAAACTGGCAACTATAATAGTTTCTCTAACAAAGGTTTCTATATACTGTCATCTCAGCTAGAACCTTGACCATGGAGGATACTTAATATCCATGTCCAACCTAGGCTATAGAATAATAACAGTTAGGAAAACAGAGTTTACTCTGCTACCTCTCTGTTTAGTACATTTTCTCATCAAACCTTAGGTTTTTATCTACATCATTGGAACTAGTTTTCTCTCTATATAATACCCCCTTGCATAAAAATCTGCAATCAAATATGTATAAGTTTTGAAGATATCACTTTCCATTTAATATATATATAGACCATGCATGGGATAAATTAGTCACCCAGATTTATACAATGTCTTCAAATCTTTGGGTCAAATGGGAAACACATTTAAGTTTGGCAGATAATGATATGGCAGATGATTGATTTAAATATATGACTTACCATTCACTTAACTGGCTGAAATAGTATATGCATTTCCATATTCTAATTTGACTAATGTGAGTAAATTACAGAGCAAATTATCCAGACACATGATACGACAATGTGTGATTAGCTAGCAAGTGTTCGTTATCAATGACTAGCTTTGGCATTCATGCTTTGGGAAATGTTCAAAAGGGGTGTCAGTTGTGAATTCTGCATGATGCTATGCAGTATGGTAATGACAAAGTCAAATATTTAAATGCTTTTTTTTTTGTGTTGCTATTCAGTGAGAAAAATTAAATCTGACAGCAAATCTCTGTAGTGTACATGCAGTCTCCACTGACATAATTTTTGACCTTGGCAAACCTTAGTTATTCCAGGTTTGTTGACATCCTATATTTCGATTGCTAAAAAACAATAAACCAGAACTACCCCTACAAGAGGGGCAAATCGTATTAAGCTGCGGAGGGGATAAAAGCACTCCCTCAGAGGTGTCTCAGGACCAACTCGCACTTCGAACAGTCCTTGAGAGAACAACCCTGTAGTGATTTTGTACATGTTTGAGATGATGCTTTTTTAAAATGAGATCCAAGAGGACTCTCAGTACATACAATGTGGGCAGATCCCGGTTAAAGGAAGTCCAATAATTCAGTATCAAGTTTCATTGCTTTTATTATATAGTTAAATTGTTTTGGAAATGCCATAAGTATAAAGATTTTTATTCGTAATTAGTTAGTAGTAGTAGTTTCAGCATTAATTCATTATACCCAATATAATTCACTAATTCAATATAATTCATTATATCTATATAATTAAGTATTTTATGGAATCCAAAATACTGTTCATTTTTTTTCCCTTTACTTTTCCAAAGATATTTCATTGATTGTTAGAGAGAAGAAGGGAGAGGGAGAGAAATATCCATGTGAGAGTGATACATTGAGCACGCTTTCCCCCCACCAGGGATCTCTCCCACAATCCAGGCCCTGACAGAAAATTGAACCAGCAACCTTTCGGTGCATAGGAAGATGCCTAGCCCACTGAACCACAATGGCCAGGGCCAAAATTCTGTTCATTTCAAGAAGCAAACATAACAAATACATTCAGTAGAGTAGGATTCTGTTGTTTTTGTTCTTCAGAAATAACCTTCATCTAACTGTAAATCTAAAATGTTTGCGACTCTCTTTTGTACATTCAGGTTGAAACGCGTATTTGTCTCCGAGCAATTCTTGTCCATAAAGCTTTTATAAGCCAAAGCAACATCATTAATGTCAGTGCTGGTTCTTAAGTTCTTTCATTCTCCCTTTTGAAAACAACAGTAAAAATGTAAAGAGTTTTCATCTGGATTCATAGAAACAAATTTCAGATTATTTATAAAATATTTTATACAACTTTGTGAAATTATAAAATGGTAAAGGTTAGTTGCACCAAAATAAAATAGGTTTGTTAAAAATAGCTCTTCTTTGCCGTAGCCGGTTTGGCTCAGTGGATAGAGCGTCGGCCTTTGGACTGAGGGGTCCCAGGTTCGATTCCGGTCAAGGGCATGTACCTTAGTTGCGGGCACATCCCCAGTGGGAGGTGTGCAGGAGGTGGCTGATCGATGTTTCTCTCTCATCGATGTTTCTAACTATCTCTCTCCCTTCCTCTTTTAATAAATCAACAAAATATATATTTTAAAAAAATAGCTCTTCTCTTTCAATAAAGTCGCATTGTTTTCTTTGCCTTTTAGCTTTCTTATAGTGTTCGAATCTCCATTATGCACAATTGGAACGATTTTGCCAGGAGGGATACGGTATGCTCGCCATGCTTACTATCGAGAAGCACCCACACTGCATGGGAGTTATCGCTGAGTTTACTGTCTGTCAGCAGGTGCTCACTGAAATGAAAACGCTCCCTGAATTCATGTTGTGCCTATCTTCTTTACTCCCCGGTGCCTTCCCTCCTCGGGGAATTATAGGGATAAGGATCTTTCTCTCCTATAACTAATGTTTTAGAGCTCACACAGCAATATGTCTTTTGCCCCTCCTTGGGGAGCCATTTATCTCCTCTGAAGCACATTTTGATTATTTTGTTTTAAAGAGCAAGGTTTGGGTGCACGTAACCCATTCAGTTATCAGGGTCAGATACAATTGTTTCCATCTTCCAGGGTGACTGCCTCCCCCCAACATGATGAGTGGTTTATAAATACTGCACTCTGGTTTCTGACTTTGCTTCCTATCCACTTAGAGAACATCCTTAGTCATTCAAATGCACATTGCATGCATCCCAGAACCCAGTGAAAATTATTTCACTGACAATATGCCAATTAGATGAGCTGGAAAGAAAGCTTGTTGAAACAGGGAAGCACAGGCAAATTTTGTAATCTCTTCAGGCTCCTGCTCCTGAATTTTGTTCAGAAATTACTAGTATATGTTCAGTCTTTTGTATCTGTTCGATGTTCCTTCCCCCCCCACCTTCTCTCTCTCTCTCTCTTCATTTTGCCCATTCCCTTTTTATTGATGTATCTGATAGATAAAGGTGGATTAAGGAGTGCTACTATTAATAGTACTACTACTAATAATAGTAACAACAGCAATAAAAATACTTGTCTATGAGGTGAGAAGAAAGGACAGTCATTCTTATCACCATCTTACAAATGAAGAAGAAGCAAGGTTAAAATACCCAAGATCACAGAGTGGGAAGGAAGGAGAGATCAGATTTGATCTCACTCCTTTTGACTCAGGAAGGTTTAAAGTGCTTTTCTCCTTAAAAAACACTTGATATTGACATGCATTCTAGAGAGGACGGGAATGTATGCTTTCCTTATATGGATGTTTATTATGGGCCTTTTTTTGTACTCCCAACTCTATCATTAGAAGGAGATCCATAAGAAGGGATCACAGGCATCTAACTCATTACGCACCACAGGCAGCTAAAAACAGAATTCAGGCAGGTGTTCTGAATGCTCACTTCTCCAGAGTACAGCCAAGGTGTCAATGGTGCCAAATTCCTCACACAGGGACACAGAGACTCTCACACAACAGATTGCGGATTGAGATTGGTTTGATAATTGAATGTTGGCAATCTCCAAAATATATACAGGTTGTTTTAAAAAAGAAAAGATAATGGAAGGAAACACTGCGCAAGACATTTGCTTTTGTATTTAATACATTTTCCCATAAGATGTATTCTAAATAGTAATTAATATACCAGGCTAGAAAAAAATGACTAAACGATAAGCACATATTATGATATGCACACTAGTCTTCAAACTCAAGAATGTGCCTAGATTAATGTACATTTATTGCGAGAGTTGTGTGTGTGTGTATGTGTGTGTTTATCAGATTATTTTACATTTTCTTAAGTCTCATTCTATAAATAGTGTTACCATATATTTCAATATTCGGTCTTTAAATCAATTAGATAAAGGTGACAGGAAGGGGCTGATCCTATATTTGAATTTATTGTGAATATCTGTTAGGGTTTAGGGTACCTCTACCTATGGTTATGCATAAATTGGGACAACAAGCATTGTTTCGTACAAATGTCACCAGGATGCCCTGTGGCCTTGAGAATGAACAATAAGATGTTCTCTTTTGTTTACCTATCAGAACATTTGGATCTCTCTCTCTCTCTCTCTCTCTCTCTCTCTCTCTCTCTCTCTCTCTCTCTCTTCCTCTTTTTGTAATATAGACTTGACTAAGCCAACCATCTCTTCAACCAAGTAACATACCGAATATTGCAGTATATGGAGCACCACGGCTAACAGCATTTTGTGAAAGGCTTCATTTCAATTCCCAATGCAGAAACCACACATTTACAGCTGCACTGGAAAATGTATCCAGCACTTATGAAAGCATGAACCTGTGTAATACAGCTACAATTTGACAAAGTTTTGATCAAATGAAGCTGCTCTCCATGCCTTGTGTTATTTAGAATGAGAGACCTTTCTCAGGAAAGCCACCAGTTCTATTGATGTCTTTGTCACATTCACAAGCCTCTGTCAAATCAGTCAAGACATGATTTTATTTTAAATAATGTTTCTTCACAAAGTAATTTAAGTTGTCAGCGAATCACAAGGAGCTTAGGTAAAAATTGAGAAGAGTTGCAAATGAGAATATGAAGGGCCATAAATCATTTGGCTTTCAGTCGACTAAAACTATTAACCCGGGAAAACCAACAGCAAGCAAACATTGAAACAATTTGCCATGTCTTCTTTAACGACCTCCCCACAAGCCTGAGCTAAAACAGTCTAGTATTGTGATGTAAAAGGATTAAAAATGTGTCACCAGATTGTTAAAAATGTGTAACCAAACACCCCCATATTTTCTATATCTTCCTTTGTCAACAATGCTTGGAGCAGAGGAATAATAGACAGCCAGCTACATATCTATAATAATAAAAGTGTAATATGCTGATTAGACCGGACAGCCAAATGACCTTCCAGACGTCATTCCGGACGAAGCTGCCATGGCGGGGGCCGAGGCAGAGGTGCTTAGGGGCAATCAGGCAGACAGGTGAGTGGTTAGGGGTGATCATGCAGGCAGGCAGGTGAGTGATTAGGAGCCAGTGATCTCGGATTGCGAGAGGGTGCAGGCTGGGCTGAGGGACCCCCTCCCCATGCATGAATTCCGTGCACCGGGCCTCTAGTACTTTCAATAAAGAAAGGTAAATATGACATATATGGTCTCTTTGTTATTGCAAGATCTCAGAAGTCATTGACAAAATGATAGAATTTGTGAATCATAAAGCAGATCTTTAAGATTAGCTAATTGAAGTATATATCTGTATGTATATCTAAGTCACCAGTGGTTACCTTATTTTTGTAAATATTTGTATTTTCAAACAATTTAATATTTTGGCAATTGACCTTCTAAAAGTTTTAAACATTTCTAGAATCAAAATCAATCTTATTCTTTTTTTTTTTTTTTTTTTATTATGAGTTAAGGTATTACAAATGTGCCCTCATCCCCCCTATTAACCCCTAACCTCCCAATCTTATTCTTTATCTTAACTTCAACCTATTTCACCTGCATGTTACCCCCCCCCCAAATATGAATGTATTAGTTTTGTTTTGTGTTTGTGTTTGTTTTCTAACCTATCTGAAAATCTTTCTAGCTCAATTCTGCTATAAATTAGAGTTTAATGTGATCAGTTAAGTAATGGCCCCCAAAAGATGTTTCTTTGTGTGTGTGTGTTTTTTCACTTCACACAATGTAGAACATATTTCTCTGTGTGTGCGTGTGCGTGTTGGATAAATAAAATATTAGTCTTAAACTTTGTTTGCAGATACAACCTAAGGCTTTGATTTTCTCACTGATTCTAAATAAATTACTGATGTACAATGCCATTGGAAGACAGAATAGGAGGGAACCTTTTGTCAAAGAAGGAAAAAAAGAGAGAAACTGGGTGAATAGGCTGAAATCCTCAGAAAAGCTATGTAACACCTTATTGAATTAAAATATTTTCAAAATTGTTACACTGCTTTAAATTGTTTGGTTTTTAATTTTAAAAAGGAAGAAAATATCAAGGAAAAACTGAAGTGCTCTATAAAGACAATTTAAAATAATTTGTCCCTTTCACATAGAATTCTTAAAGATATCCGTTAATTGAAAGCACATTATAAAATGTATTTAATTCCAAATTATATGAATTATTGACTTAATGTGTCTTTGAATTTATCCTCCTTTTCTCTATAAAATATTATTTTAAAATTTGATTAAAACTTATTCGAGTTCAATGTTGTGACAATTTTGCTTCCTTTAATCACATCAACTGATCAAGATTAGGTCCTTGTGGTCTTCATTACACCATTCCCTGGTTGCTCAATATTAATTCTTTATTAGTAGGTAACACAGCTTGTTTATTGCCTGGATATTATTAAAGAGTCCACCTCTTTCTAGCCTTCAGAGAAAGCTATATTTTCCTTTCTACAATCTCAACTTAATGTCCTTTCTATTCTTCCTTGGAAAATATATGAGAAAATTATAGTAATTTTAACATTTATTTTCTTTTTAATTTTTCCTTTCACCGATACCTTACATTAACTATTCCTCTAAAAGTGTGAAAGTTTACTGCATAGTTGGGAAAAAATTATGATTGTCTTTGTGGAATATTTTTCTCTTATAATTTGGAATACTTAGAATAGGCTTAAATGTCTACTGATTAAATTAGTTTATTTGGAAATATTTAGGTCAAATTTTGTAATAGTTGTGTTGTAATTATATATATAAATATAACTGACCCTGTCTGGGAGAGAATTCGGGGGAATATCATTGAGCTTAACCAAGCTGATATAGCACAAAGCCACCACAACATGATACCAGACTTTTTATTCTGTAGCACTATAGCTTTTTATTCTGCATTTTCAATCTCTCTCATCCTCATCCCACAGCTACTAGAGAGTAAGCTTGTTTCCTTGTCTTCAAACCATTTTCTTTCTCCTTGGAAAATTAGGTTGAAGACAAAAATGAAACACATTTTAAAAAGTCATTTATACAGCAACTTAACATGTCCTTCAATAGGTGGATGACTAAACTAAACTGTGCTACCTGCAGATAATGAATATTAGTCAGTGCTAAAAAGACGTGAGCTATGAAGCCATGCAAGAACTTTAAATACATATCAATATCTGAAAGAAAACAACCTGAAAAGGCTAAATATTGTATGATTCCAACTATATGACACTCTGGAAAAGGCAAAAGTATGTCAACAATAAAAATCAGTCATTGTCAGAGGCTGGAGGACAGGTACAAATAAATTGTCAGAACATAGGGGTATTTTACGGCAGTGAAACTACTCAACCAGGTATATGACATTACTAGAGGCCTAATGCATGACATTCGTGCACTGGGGTGGGGGAGGGGTCCCTCAGCCCGGCCTGTATCCTTTTGCAGTCTGGAAGCTCTCAGGGGATGTCCGCCTGCCAGTTTGGGCATGCTCCCTGTGGGGAACGGGCCTAAGCTGGCAGTCGGACATCCTTCTCACAGTCCAGGACCCCTCGCTCCTTACTGCCCACCTGCTCACTGTTCCTTACCTCTTGACTCGCTGCTCCTTAGTGCTGCCGTGGAGGCGGGAGAGGCTCCTGCTACCACTGCTGAACTCACCAGCTGTGAGCCTGGCTTCTGGCTGAGTGGTGCTCCCCTGTGGGAGCGTGCTGATCACCAGGGGGCAGCTCCTGCATTTAGCATCTGCCCCCTGATGATCTGTGTGCATCATAGTGACTGGTTGTTCTGGTCGTTCTGCCGTAATGGTGGCTTAGGCTTTTATTATATAGACTGGAGGCCCTGTGCATGAATTCGTGCACGGGTGGGGTCTGGCCGGTCTGGCCCCAATCTTGTCAGATCAGGGCCGGACCTGTTCGGCAGAGGAGATGGCGGGAGGTTGACTGGCCGATCTGCCCCATTTGGGGCCCAAACAGGGCCGGGCCAGCTGGGGGGTGGGGCCACAGGCAATTGGCTGGTGGGCCCCACTGCTGATTGGGGTGGAGGGTCTGATTGGGGGCGGGGCCATCCATGGGGCAGGGCTTTGGGAGGTTGGCTGGACAGCCCCACCCTCAATTGGTGTGTGAGAGAAATCGGGGGTGAAGCAGGCTGGGGACAGGAGCCATAGGCAGTTGGCTGGCCGGCCCTGTCCCTGATTGGGTTGGGGGGACCAATCTGGGGTAGGACAGGTGGGGGAAGGGGCTGCAGGAGGTTGGCTGGTTGGCCCTGCCCCCTATTGGGGTAGGGGGGTAATCGGGGGTAGGGGCAGCTGGGGGAGGGGCTGTGGGCCAATCAGGATGGGGTGGGCCAATCAGGGGTGGGGCCAGCTGGGGAGAGTGGCCACGGGAGGTTGGCCTGCCGGCCCCACCCCTTATCGGGTTGGTTCACTGACCGCAGTGGGCATCATAGTGGCGGGTTGTTCCGTTCGTTACAGCTTTCCAGTCACTGGATTTTTACATATATAGATAATGATGGACACAAGCCATTATATGTATTTGTTTAAACCTATAGAATATACTAGTACCGTACCCAATAGTGAACCGTAATTTAAACTCGGGGCTTTGGGTGCTAATGATGTATCAATGTAGGTTCATCAGTTATAATAAAGTAGGGGCCCAGTGCATCAATTTGTGCACCTTGAAAGAACCTGTGGTGCTGCAGTAGGTACAGGGGTGGGTCTTGGCCCATCTTCCATGACCCCACCTGGCTCCTACCACTACGGACCCCAGAACCCTGTCTGTCTGGCAGCCCTGCTCCCGCCACCACCACTCCCATGTGCTGATGGCGCTGGCCCCACTCACACCTGCTGACAGCACGGAGCAATTGGAGCTGAGTGATCGGGACCCACGCCGGGCACCAGCAGCGGGTGCAAGTGGTGGCTCTGCACCAGCTGCGAGTGTGAGTTGGGCCAGTGCCGGCAGTGGGTGTGAGTGGCAGCTCCGGCGCCAGTAGAGGGTGCGATCAGGGCCAGCGCCGGTAGCAGATGCGAGTGCCAGGTGGGACCATGGCGCGCGGGAGCAAAGAATTTTCAGTAACCACCAGAGCTCGACCCGATGATAGCGACCAGCACCCCGCCGTGGTCTGGCCCCTCCATTCACCGGCTCCACCATCACAACATGGCCAACGCCTGCTATGTTTTGCACACACCCCCTGGTGGTCAGCGCACATCATAGCGAGCAATTGTTCGGTTGTTGGTTGTTCCACTTATTCCATTGTTCGGTCTATTTGCATATTAGCCTTTTATTATATAGGACTAGAGGCCCGTTAGATGAAGATTCGTGCAATAGGCCTTCTTTCCCCTGGCTGCCAGCACCAGTTTACCTCTGGCGCTCAGGACCCAGACCTTCACTCTGGCCACCGCCTTCCATCTTCGCTCTGGACACAGTCTTCGCTGCGGCTGGAGCCTTCAGTCTTTGCTCCTCGCTCCAGTGGGAGTCTTCAGTCTCTGGCCAGAGCTGCTCCTGTAGCTCATTCCACCCCCCACACTCCCCCTCATAACTTGATCGCTGCTTCGCCTGCACACCTCACTGATGGGCTCCTGGGTTCCAGGGGGCCGCCTTACCTGCAGACAGCTTTCCAATCATGATCACAGGCTACAGGCAAGGTGGCTCCTGGGTCCTGGGGTTCTACCTTGCCTGCGGCCCAGCTTTCCAATCACGAACACGGGCCACAGGCAAGGCGGCTCCTGGGTCCCGGGGGGTCACCTTGCCTGCGGCCTGGCTTTCTGGTGGCTCCTGGGGTCGCACACGGGGGCCTGGATGGCAGCTCCTGGTGTCCCGCCCTGCCTGCAGTATACAAATCAGCCGCCATCTTTGTTGGTGGTTAATTTGCATATCACGCCGATTAGCCAATGGGAGGCATAGCAAAGGTATGGTCAATTACCATGTTTGTCTATTATTAGATAGGATAAGTCTGTGGAGGATATTAACAATGGGGAAGGCTATACATATATGGGGAAGGAGGCTATAAAGAAAAAATCTGTAGCTTCCACTCAATTTCTTTATGAACTTAAATCTGCTCTAAAAGTAGTCTTTTAAACAATGATAACACCACCAAAAACGAAAATCAAATCATTTATATCAGAGGTATTCAAGGCAAAGTCCAAGACCAGCAGTTTTGGTATCACCTGAGAACTTTTTAGAGAAGGTACCACTGCAGCCTTACTGCATCAGAAATCTGGGAGTGAGACGCAGTAATCGCTGTTTAAGAAGCCAGCTTGGTCATTCTGATACATGCTAAAAGCCCAGAAGCACTGCATTTGATGATGGATTTCTACCCCTGGCCTACTTGCAAGTCTGATTTCCATGTATTGTTGCTCTTTCTGCTCTCAATGTTCTATCCAGATCTTCAGCTCTCACTTCCTCAGGGTAAGAAATATTACTGTTTTTCTTTTAAGTAATGTTGTATCTAGTCTTAGAACTTCATTTCCTCCACTTGCCAGGTATTAGCTCCTGGTATCTCTCAGCTTCATCTGAAGTTGACGGTAGCAGGTTGATAGTTGAGACTGTGTGGGATGATCATGGGAACTTGCCTAGTTTCACCGTAGATGAAGTTTTCATCTCTATGTTATTGTGACGTATAACACTTTTAATGTCTGTCAAACAATTTTGGAAATATGTACCAACTCTCCATCTTTTTCGGAAGTCTCTCAGCACGTCGCGTATTTATTAGCTACTAACACCTAATGGAATGTAACTTCTTTGCTTTAAAATATAAACTTCCTTGCAATGTCAAGCTTTCAGGTGCACCTGAGAGCTATTTCAGTGCATCGTTATCTCCACTGAAGTGGAAAAGGGATCTAAGGGTTATTTCTAACAGCAGAGATATACCAATCATGGTATATCTCTATCAAAGTAAAGTAGGTTGTTATCAAGTATTGACCAAAAACAAACAAACAAACACATAACAAACCAACAAACAAGACCCCCAGGTATTTAGAAAAACATGGTTCCACTGCATATTAGAAGGCTCTGAACAACATTAGCTTTTTTTGCCATCTTGCTAAGAATTCAGGTCACATCTTGGCTTCTCATTGACACTTATTATAAGGAAAAGTGTGCTAAAGAGAAACTGGAGAAACTCCTTAGGTTAGATAAAAAGAAATGCACATTAAACAACTGTCTAGAAAAACACCTGCTCTAGCAGGCAAAGCCTAGAGGGACAGCCGTCCTAAATGTGGCACTTCCAAGAAAAACACATGAGCTAAGGTGGTCAGCAGCTGCTCACCCTCCCTTTTCTCACCTTGCTGTCTGTCCTCCCCTAAGAAACTGCTCTTCTCTTACACGGTGGGGCCTGGATTCATTTTCATTGTGTCTTATTCATCTCTGTATTAAGACCTTTACAGGCCTGTCAGGAAGTCCAACTAAATTCTTACTTTCTTCATAATGACTTATTGATCCTTTCACTAGGATATCAAATATGAATTTTTTTTCGAGCAATATTTGGTCTTTCTGCATGCACTTAGGCCATCCACTGTGTAATTCAGCAGTGACCATGAGTAATATGTTTGGTCCTCAGCTTCAAATCTGCATATACATTAGCCACTGCCTTTATTCTGTATAAAAATAATAAACAGAAACCTCATTTAAAATGAAGTCTGGAGGCCAGTAGGAAGCGCCCTTACACCCTACGTGGATCGAGGTCCCGCAGGAAGAACTATTGCTTATAATAGCTCTTCCAAGTTTCGCTTCCCTATAATAGTTTCCCCTCTGTTGTTTCTCAGAACTTGCACGGGTTCGCCAACAGACCATACACATGTCCTGAATTGCAATTATTTTAGTTCCCGAATCAATCAATTTTTCTGGAGAAATAACTGGCTATGTGTTTTAGGCTAACGCCTGGGAACAGTGTACTTAACTTGAAAATGAGGAGTGTCCATGCAGGAAACACCATGTTCCCTGTGGAGAGAATATATTTTAGAGACAAAATTCACTTTAGAAATTGAGTGACAGAGCAGTAGTGGGTGTGAGGTAAAGCACCATGATAAGAAAAGGTAGAAAACAAAATGAGTCTTATTTTAAACGTTTAAGAAAATGTCCTCTTGTATTATAAATAGCAATAATCATGTTGAACATATTAACTTATTTTATATTTTATTTTACTGATTTATATAAACAATATCACATAAATTAATATGTTCTTTCTTGTTCCTGTCATATGGTTATATGCACAAACAATCTCACATATTGTTGACAATTCCCTACAAGCTTTTTAAAATTGTTGAATATTCATAGAGAATACCATAATCTTATAGTGTATCAGAGATGTATTTCTGAAAAATCAGTATTTTTATATTATTTTATATATAACAACATTTTAAAAAAGTTAAAGTCAATATATTTTAGATACAAATTAAAACATTATTTGTATAAATGAATTCTTAATACACAACAACCCAACTTGTCTCTTTTTTTTTTAAACTATATTTTATTGATTTTTTACAGAGAGGAAGGGAGAGAGATAGAGAGTTAGAAACATCGATCAGCTGCCTCCTGCACATCTCCTACTGGGGATGTGCCCGCAACCCAGGTACATGCCCTTGACCGGAATCGAACCTGGGACCTTTCAGTCCACAGGCTGACGCTCTATCCACTGAGCCAAACCGGTTTTGGCCCAACTTGTCTCTTACAGTGAACCAAACTGTTAACAAATCTAAGTTACAATAGGAATAATTTAAATATAAAGGGTAATATGAAAATTTAAATGTATAAACTTTAGTTTAGCATTATTTAAATCTTATAGCAATACCAAAATATTGAACATGTCTTATGAAATGTTTCACAAAGAAATAATTATATTTAAGATATCATCAAATATATTTTATTCTGAGAGATCCTTACATAATAATATAATATACTATAACCCAATGTAAAATTTCCATTGTAATGATATAACCTGGTACGGTAAGATGAATAAGTCCTTGTACTCCAACAGAAATGATCCTTATATTCAGCAGTGTGTTTGATATGTGACTTTATACAGTTATCTCTCTGAGCCTCAGTATTCTCATATAGATGTTAAATTCCACACATGCATGGCGTATGTGTGCGTGTAAGATTACATTGCACAACATTTCAGAAATTACATATAACAGATTTTTTCATTGGCTACCTATCTTTGTTTATAAATTCAAAGATTGAAATAAGTCATATGAAAATAAAATTGTGTTTCCATCCCTTTCATTTACCCCTTTTTTTCCAGGTGAAATGGCACTTTAGGCTTGAGTTATCCACATGAATCTTCCCAGTTTCCATTGTGATTTAAATACAGTGACATGGCTGGTAAAGAAATGCACTAGGCACTTGTTTGTCATTTTTACTTTGAAAACAAAGCAGCAAATTCATGAAATAATTGGTGTCATAAATAACGGATGCACTTGCTGTACTTTTTCACTTGAATAGGTACATTTATTTTTCATCTGGTGTTAGATAGTGCTTTGCTTATGTACCTGTGGGAAACAACAAAGTTATCTCTGTACCTAGAGAACAACTAGACTTTGATAAATGCAACAGGGCAGAGCTCATGTACCATACATTTCATACATCAACTTTTGCAAGTTTTTTTTCTGTGTACCTAAAATGTGAGAACAACAAAAATTGTTTTTTAAATTTTTTACTTAAAATATTATTAAATGGTATTAATTACAGAATGCAAGTTTGGGAACTGGTTGAGATTTTTCTTACAGGAATTATCCCAGTTAAAGTAGAGAATATTTTTGTATATTACAATGTGATGAACAAAAAGTACTAAACAAACAAAAAACAACAACAAAATAAATCCCCAAAACTTCAGAATTCTGGTTTTGCTACTGTAACCTTGTTTTCTACAAATGAGTGACAGTGTGCACAAATGGATTAAGCATCTACAAAAATATTTATCCCTACAGGCACCTAGTTAGTTGAACAAGATTGGAAATATTAGGCCAGCTGCCTCCAACGTCAAGTAACTTCCTCATTTTTTTCCAATGTCATATAATTTTAACATTTCTATATATATCATGACATGAATAATTTGAGAAGCACTTTAGGGATGGTGACTCTTTAAAAATAATTAAATCGTCAAATCACATATTTCAAAATAATGTTAGAAATTAATTACTAATCTGAATTTTTAAAATGTAAGGTATCTTCTCAGGCCAATAAGAAAGTAAAAACAGCATCCCTGGAGGGTAAGCAAATGCCAAAGGGAATATTCTCCCAGTGACTTCTGGCAAACCCTGGTGAAATTTAACAGACACAAGAAGACAACTATGATGCTAGAAAGAAGCCCCAATAGACCAGTAATCACAATGAGTAAACAGACTAACCTTTAAAAGTCAAATATCAAAAATCGCAATAAACAAAACTCACCAGCTAAAACGATTGTAAGCAAAAAGAAAATTCAGCTAGGTTTGTTGGGGAAAATATTTCAGAGTCAAAGAATTTTAAAGTTAAGTTTTAAAAAGAATACATTTCTAGATACTGGAGAACATCAGACATCATATCCTTGACATATAATTTTAGATTTTTCTTTTATACATGAGAGCAACCTAATACCTCCACATATTTTTCTGTAGACACAAATGAGATGAGAAAGGATCTTTTTGGTAGTATTTTTGTTATGATTGTGGCTAATGGTTCTCCTGACTCCAACTCATAGTGCAGGGCAGATTTAAATTAAAATATAATGCCCTAGCCGATTGCGCAATGGTTAGTGCATCAGCCTTGGGACTGACTGAAGGGTCCCAGGTTTGATTCTGGTCAGGGGCACATGCTTTGATTGCAGGCTATATCCCTGCCCCTGGTCAGTTGGGGTACGTGCAGGAGTCAACCAATCTATGTATCTCTCGTATCTCTCTCACATCCGTGTTTCTCTCTCTGTGTCTCTCCCCCTCCCTTCCACTCTCTCTAAAAATGAATGGGGAAGATATCCTCAGGTGAGAATTAACAACAACAAAAAAGATTACTATCCAGGACATTCCATTGAAATGCATGATAATGGAGGTGCAAGTGAGAACTTTGAAGGGGCTCCCTAGCTTGCTGTTTAGAAGGCACTTACTTTGCTGGAATTTCTTTACATAGACTCAGTTCTCCAGTTATACTTATGTTCGTTCCTGTTGGCTTAGTCAACAGGAAATATGCTAAAAGGATTTTGATATTTGTGTATCCTTGAAAAAAAAGATATAAAATGAAATTAAAAGTGGGTAACTAGCCCCAACTTCTGTTTTACTCTATATGTTATTTGCACAGATTTCTACATATTACAATTAGCACAAGTAAGGCAACATAAACCATAAGAATACCTATTTACCTCTTTATCATTTGAAAGAGTAAAACAAAGTCTAGAAATAAAGAAAAGCTAAATATAAAACTGTAAAACAGCTTTTAGCTAACAGTCACTCATGTAAAAGAAAGAAAAAAAATTCAAAGTCAAACATATTACTTTATTTGAAGAGAGTTTTTACATAAAAATAAAATGTTGTCAATCCCCAGTGAAATAATGGAATCTTTGTACCTACAAAAGCTTAAAATATTGTATCATTTCTATGTTGTAATTATTTAAATGACAAACAACACCCCAACATATAAAATGCCAGAGACATTAAAAAATACACATATATGGCCCTGGTCGAGTTGGTCGGTTGGTTGGAACATTGTCCCATACGCCAAAAGGTTGCCAATTCGATTCCCGGCCAGAGCACGTACCTAGGTTATGGGTTAGATCCCCGGTTGGGGCATGTACAAGAGAAGACCAATCCATGTTTCTCTCTCATATTGATGTTTCTCTTCCTTCCTCTCTTTAAAAAAAAAAAAACAAACTAACAAAAAAAAACCACCACCAACAACAAAACACCACAAACTATCTTCAGGTGAGAATTAAAAAGTGTGTATACGTATATGTAGTTCATGAGGTGTTTTGGCTTGCTTTAATTGTGCAGTTTTCTAGTCTCAAGTGTGTTTACGCATGTAACTGGTCATCAGCTAACTGCCATCTGGTCTTGCTAGAATGTCTCCAGAGGATTAGCAGGGCATGATCTGATGTTTAACAGCAGATGGCAAGAAACAAGCAAACTGACCAAGCACACTCACTGTTCAAGCTTATGCATGTTTGATAAAACTCCACTGACCAAAGAAGGCAAAGACTAGAGTCAAGTGGAGGGCACCAGAAGCCACTATAAGCACATCACAACGGACGTGGATTCAAGGAAAGGTGAGGAATCAAGGTTACTAATGCAACTAATCTACTATAATTATATTAAGCAATGACAAGGTAAAATCAGTGTTCTCCATTATGTGCAGATATTTTAACACATTTTTCTCAGTAATTGATAGATCTACCAGAAAAATTAATAAATGAAATATATTTAATACATTTTAATCTACTTCTACTAAAACATTACAATAATAATCACTATACTTAAAAAGCAAAGGTGAGCCCTAACTGGGTTGGCTCAGTGGATAGAGCATCAGCCTGTGGACCGAGGGGTCCCAGGTTCTAGTCCAGTCAAGGGCATGCACCTTGGTTGCGGGCACATCCCCAGTGGGGGGTGTGCAGGAGGCAGCTGATGGATGTTTCTAACTCTCTATCCCTCTCCCTTCCTCTCTGTAAAAAATCAATAAAATATATTTTTTTTAAAAAGCAAAGGTGAATATATGTGTATGTGCATTTGTATTTAACTTTTGTGTAACTGAAATATATTTGAAATATAACAATATGTAAGTTGAAGGGATAAACATGTTATTTGATGCATTTATATATTGCAATGCGATTGTCATTGTGGTATTAGCTCACACATCTACAGTGTGAGATAATTTTCTTATGGTGGGAATAATTAAGAGATAGTTTGATGTTTATAATACTGTATTGTTGTATATACTGACCATGCTGTGCATTAGTACTCTAGAACTTATTCATCTACTAGTTGGAAGTTTGTACCCTTAAACAAATTGGGGTGTCAACAGGAGGCAACTGATAGATGTTTCACTCTCACTCTCACATTGATGTCTGTCTGTCTGTCTCTCTCCCTCTCTCTCTCTCTCTCTAAATAAAATTCAATTAAAAACAAACACATCATGTCAAAACATAGGAGAAGGAATCAATGTGTACTTAAAAGAAAATTTTACTGAAAAAATTAATTAGAGAATAATGGAATTGAATAACCAACTTAAAAAGGTTAGAATAGGAGCAAACACCCAAAAGAAAAAAGGGGGAGCAACAAACTGAAAACCTTAAAAGGGGAGCAGGAATAACAAGTAGAAGAGAAGAAAAAATACAAACGGATT
The DNA here is from genome assembly GCF_014108235.1 of Myotis myotis. Classification (NCBI taxonomy): domain Eukaryota; kingdom Metazoa; phylum Chordata; class Mammalia; order Chiroptera; family Vespertilionidae; genus Myotis; species Myotis myotis. The sequence continues at coordinate 203,351,210 of NW_023416324.1, read as the reverse complement.
AAAGGAAATAAGTTTTAAGAGAAGAGAAAGACACTACTGTTTGATTATTTAGAAAAATAGACTAATCTCTGGAGAATTTACCAAGTAAAACAGAAATAGAATAATTTAAGTAATACATAGAGCAGAGTTTTCCTATATAGTATATATGATATAAAATTTTACACAAATACATTTGAAAATACAGGTGAAATATATACAGTCTTAGAAAGCTAAAATTCACCAAAAGCAAACTCAATATGAAATAGCTAAACTAAACATTTCTAATAATTTAAAGGTACTGAATCTGTTATTTCAAATATTCCCTTGGGAAACAGTACACAATCAGATGTATTTGCAATTGAATTTTACCTAATAGTCATAGAATTGATCATTCTCATCTTCCATAAGGCCTTCCGTACCTTAGAAGATGAGAGGATACATCAAAATGAATGGCACAAGTTTGCATAAACTTGAGACTAAAGTAAAAGATGTGTGTTTTCCTGGAGACACTAATGTAAAGAATAATAGTTTCTAGGCTAATTGCAGAAAGCTGGGTGATTATGCATGCCTAGATTTTTTTTTTTTAATACTCTGTCAAGCAAGGACAGCTGGGTAAGGAATGTGGGTTTGCTTTTCCTGAATTTCCACCCCTTGTTGTTTCTTTTCTTACAATGCATAGGGAAAATGCATGGACATCCGACTGCAGTACTTAACACTTATTGGCATCACATTTACTGAAACAAATATTATATTCTATAATACAATATTAATAAGAAGCTGAAATGTTACCTATGCTATTGTTTATTTTAAATACTTTTTTCATATACACATATTTAAAATTTTCTTATTTATGTGTGAAGACACATTTGCTGATTATAGTATTTTAAGGGTCTTTGAAGAAGTAGTTTAATTTCCTGTTATTTCTACAAAAACATCCCAATCTGAGTAGAGCATGCCACAGTATGCAATGCTATTCTGCACATTTTATTGATTGCATAATTTTAATACTTAATCATTATGATATAATGCTTTGTAAACAATCAAAGAAAATCTGAATTTTCAAACTGATCATACTCTGCCTATTTTTAATGTATGAGATACATCTTTTATCTACTTTGAATAAGTCAAGGCTGCCGCTGAAATTGTTTACTACATAAAGAAGTGGAGCTTTGTAATTATTTGGTTAGCTGACAATCAATAGATTACAAGCATTAATGTGAATTGAGAGTGAAGGTGGTATTCAATTGCCTGTTTGGTTATGGGTATTGATCAAGTTAATAACATAACTGCTGAATCCCTACTTCCTCCTCTAATATGCATTCAATTCCAAATGTTTTAGTTCATTTGCTCTTTCAAGAAATGTACAAATGTTTATGATGATTATCTTCTTTTCAAAAATGCCTGTCATTTTTGTGTACCTCTATTTGTTGACACCTCATAAGACTTTATTGTCTTCTCTTCCACTTTATCCTTTCTTAATTATTTACTCATTGTTCACTACTTGGCTTCATTTTTCCACTTTTCAATTTATTCATTCCATTCCTATTCAAATTCCTTACCTATTTTATTTGTATCTATATCTTCTTGTTTTTATCATTTTCCCCACTGTACTGAGGTCTTCCTCCTTCCCGGGTAATCACAGTTTGGTGGGACATGATCACAAAGAAAGTGAAGGGGTATAAAGAGTTGGCTACCACTGAGACCTGCCACGTGGCTTGAAACTGTAATTAAAGGCAGAGCTAGTTGTTTCTTAAAATTTTGATTTTTTTTCATTCTTTTTTATGTTCTCCATGTGTAACGTGGAAAGTCAGAAATCCCCCAACACCTGATAAAGGTGAACTTAGTGTCCTAGTTAAAGCAAAACAACTTCTATGTAACTCATGGTTGAGTAATCTACATAAGACATGATTTGCTATATTGGAATTAGTTTTTGCAATTTTCAACTCTTTCTATAACATTTGACTGGCTTTTTAGTCACTTGCCCTGCTGCCCTCTTAGGGAAGGTCATCAAGAGGACATGATCGCCCTGGCCAGGTGGCTCAATTGGTTGGAGCATTCTCCCCTACACCAAAAGTTCACAGGTTCAATTCCTGGTCAGGGCGCATACTTAGGTTGCAGGTTTGACCCCCTGTTAGGGTGCCTCTGGGAGGCAGCCAATCGATGTTTCTCTCATATGGATGTTTCATCTCTGTCTCCCTTCCTCTCTCTCTAAAAATCAATAAAAACATATCCTCAGGTGAGGATTAAAAAAAAAAAAAAAAAAGCATGGCTACTGGTTTAACCTGAGAACTGGACTCTGTCAACTGAATGCCCTGCATCCCTGCCACTCCCAGAAGCTGCCCCAGGCATGAGTGTGGTGATGAGACTATATGGACGGGGTACATGGCTTAACCCACTTCCGGCCTGGAAGTGGCTGCCGATGCAGAAAACTACTCATCTAGAGGGTCACCCAAGAAAAGCCTTGCTGTGAAACCTGCCACCAATCAGGAGTGGCGGCCTTTTTCTCGGATTTATACCTCCCCTCCGTGAAAGAGGGCCACCTTCAGATTACACCCAGGAATGCTCCTCCCGGTGTTCTCACAAACCAACATCCCCAAATACCCCAAAACATAGAGCTGCAGACTTCTACTGCTTCCTTCAGGTTTAATTAGAAGGTTAGTGGATAGAAAATTCGGAAATAAAAGGACAGTATCTGGAAAAGTTAGCTGGCATGCTTTTGACTTCAGACATTTTAACATTTAAATTGATTTTTGTTTTTACCACACTGGGTTGAATCCTGAAATCGCACTTCCACCTACCTGGAATTAGAGCCCAGGGCATTTCAAGAGCCTTAGATTCTATTTACAGATGTTATGTCAAAACAAGGAAAGAGTGTGCTTTTCCGTGGTTCATAAGTAGGTTGCTTCTTCTAAAACACATTTTGACGCATGTATTATAATAAAACTGGCATGACAATCAAAAAATTAAGAGAATGTGATGAAAAAGTTGATTTTCAAGGAACAGCAATCTCAGCCATCTGCTCCAACAATGGTATATAGATCTGTAACTCTTGGGGGTAGAATATTCTATTCAAAATAATGTATTAAAATAAGCCTCGAGTCTTTATATTTCTTTGCTTAAGGACTTAAAAAAGATCTTTATGCTGTGGTAGAAAAAGCAATATATTAGAGCTTATCTGAACAAACCTTTCAGCTTAACAAGATATTATATTTGCTTTGAGACAGAGAGCATGTAGTGTGCAGAACTGGATCGTCTTCAGTTCATTTTTTTCCCTCTTTATATCTTGATGATTATTTTATCTTTTTTTTGTGGATTCCATTATAATTCATGCATAAATGCATGAGATTCCCTAAATCCTTATCTATAGCTCTGTTATGTGCAATTCAGGTTCTTATTGCATAAAAACCAGATTAAAAAAATTGATTGATTTCAGAGAGAGAGAGGGGAAGAAAAAGAAACATTTGATTTCAGAGAGAGAGAAAAAGAAACATTCATTTGCTCTTGCACTTATTTATGTATTCATTGGATGATTCTTGTAAGTGCCCTTACCAGAGATCAAACCCTGAACCCTGGCCTATCACAATGACACTCTAACCAACTGAGCTACCTGGACAGGGCTGAAGAGTATTTACTGGTATGTATTAAGTGTATATTCTGTAACAAGTGCTACCCCAAATAGTTCACACAATTATTTCATTTATTCCCACAATAACCCTATACATTGAAATTTTAAAACCCATTTTACAAGTGAGGAAACTGAAGTTCAGATAGATGAACTAATTGTGCCTGAGATTATATTGCTGGCCAATGGCAGGGGTGTGCTGAACACACTCCTAAATCTACAGCCTGCAGTCTTAGGGCTATGACCTGGACATGGCGTCTTCTCAGATGTACAGGGGCTGGGAAGTCTGACTATCTGTGAATGTAGAAGGAAGTCCATTCTGCTCTAGAGAGGAAACACGTAGAGGGCAAAGGAACTGGAGCTTTCCTTCATACCGTGGGTGAATGTTTGTGAAAATGTGTCCGTAGTATAATTAAATGTATCATCTCTTTAAATATATGCCCATCTTTCAAAATTGCTAATTTCTCCAGAGTCATATATTATTTTGTGTACTGAGATGATTTGGAATTGTCCTTGCATTTGTTTATTTGCTATAATCTCATGCAAGTTGCAGTTAAGTAAAAAAGATAAGCAGGTCACGATAGTCTATGCATGACCAAATAATAATTAAATACATTCATTCTGCTTTATGTTTTCCCTGAGGAGATAAGTCTTTTAGGGACATTACCTAATTATTTAGCTCATAACTTTCCCTTTCCATTTACAAGAAAAGAAATTAAGCCAATGCCAAAGGCAAGGGCAGAACTATTATTCTTAGAAAGTTTAAACAGTTACCAAAAAATAACACCATCCAAGTTGACCCTCTGTTATTGCTACAATGATAGATAGAATCATGTTATTTAATTCTCCACTGAGGTTTCTGTAGGAAAGTCACTGTAATGTTTCTTCTGTGTTCAAGTAGAAAGGTCTCTGTAGATTAAATAAGTCACAGAAATTAATAGGCATACTTGAACTTGTTTGAGGAATTGACTAGCACTTTCTGCTTTGGTTTTCAAAATTAATATTCGAAAAGTTTTCTTAGGTTGTAATACATCGGGTATTTTATTAGATGACAAACATTGTGTGATTAGGTTTGTGAAACATAATTTTTGAATTTCTTCTCGTAATATAAAGTTGAAATATAAGATAATAAATTATCTTATTAGGAAATTCATGAGGAATATCCTCAGACCACAGCTAAAATAATTTTCAGAAATCTGATCTCCTTAGTTGCAGGGCTAAGAGACAGACCTTATCTTAATTTTGGGAATTATGTTTTGGAGTTGAAGCAATATATTGCATCCATAATAGCCTATTTAAAAACCTGGGTATTTCATCAAGTGTATCTGCTGTGAAGATTTAAAATTGTATATTTTAAAAAATCAGATCAGTAACTTGGAGAGTGTTTTACTCAGTGAGGTTATAAAAATGCAAAAGTGTGGAAGACTATATACCACAGGGAAAACTAGAGTGCTCATATTATATACGGCTGTATAAAAGATTTTAGTAGGGCAATAAAGCTATAGTTTTACAAACCAATGCTAATGGTTGTGGTAAAAAAGGCTATCTACATGACTCAGAAATACTATAACTTTTACTTGATATTAAGTTAATGAATACCAATGTGAAAATGTAATCTCTTTTCTTCTACTAAAATATATTTATAATTTGAATTAAATGGTCCATTTATATTTTATTTGCATTAAATAAGATGTTTAGTCAAAATAATATTTTAGAGAGAGGGAAAGACAGAGAGGAATATCGATGTGAGAGAAACACATCGATTGGTTGCCTCCTTCAGGAGCCCCAACCACGGCCCGGCCCAGGAGGAGCCTGCAACCAAGGTACGTGCCCTTGACCTGAATCGAACCTGGGACCTTTTGCTTCGCAATCCGAAGCTCCAACCACAGAGACAAACTGACTCGGGCCCAATAATATTTTTACACTGTAGGTTTCTGTCTTACAAAGTATTATTAGAAGAGCTGTGCAAATTTCTTAGTTCTGTACTCTCACAGTCATCTACATCTAATGGTTTTGACCTGTTCTTTCTGAGTGTAGAAATATACAGGGCACAGTTTTACAATAGCTGTTTTAAACAACTTTAAAAATGGACCGTGCTTTCATAACCTAGTTCTCCTAATGTTTCACTCCATTTTCTCCATCTTCTATTTATATTAACTGAAAATTGGTTTTTAATTAAACAGAATAAAGATGCATGGAATTATTTATTTTAACCTGCAAATGGCTTGTTTATTTGAGGTTGGTATGCTTTTCACCACTCACTTTTCCATGCATCAAAAACTCTCTTCAAAGAAGAAAACTATTTTCTTTCCCTCAATAAAAGTAAGCTATTTGGGGGTTTATTTTTCGTTTTGTTACTTGTTTATTTGTTTTTCATCTGATGAGTAGCAAACCTGTGTGAGGAAGACACACACATCTTGGGGACTGAATACTTGAAAAAATAATTAATTAACCTCAAGGTTCATAACTAAGTAGCTGTGCAACTGTAAGTAAATCTTGTAAACAGAGCACAGGAACTCATGATCTTTGTGAATATCAAACTAGAAGACATAGATTCATTTCGTTTATAAAATTCAAAGGTACCACAAAATTGTTGGTTCTATTCAGAAAGATATATGATTACTTTTCATCAGGTTATAAAATTAAGCTAATTGAAATAATTTAATATTAACAGTAAATTAAAATTATAATAAATACACTGCATTGGATTCAGAGTGCCTTCCCTTAATTAACATTATCAGCGTTTGGATATTAGACTTTGATCTGTTAGCACTGCCCAACATAGAACTCTGCCATATTTACGTAGAGTGATTTTTAGTGCGTACTTGTTATATTTGTGAAATCATTGCAATCCAGTGTCAGTGTTGAGGCCACGAAGCAAAATCTCCATAACAATTTGTAATCTACTGCAAGGATTGACCGACTCCTTGTAAAGAACCAAATAATAAATAACTTAGGCTGCAAAGAATACACCTAATATATGCAAAGATGGCAAATATTTTTGCTAGCGTATACTTTTGGTTTTGTATTCTTAATATTTATGCATTTGTTTGCTTATTTTTTACAACCCTTTTAAATGTAACAACAACAACAACGACGACTTTTAATGTGAAGCAGTAGAAAACATTTTGTGACTTGAATTTGGCTCTGGGGTTATAGTTTGCCAATCCCTGGGCCAGTGGAGCTAATGCCATCAAGACCTTATATTCAACCAATGAGAAACTGCATTACACATAAGGAAGGTGACTGGCTTACTCAAAGGCAGGATGTCATTTAAAAGACCAGGTCTAATCCACTTCTCTGGATAGACACTTATTTTGCAAAATAATTTACTCTTTCTTAATTTTAAATTTATATATGATATAAAAAACCTTCTGAGCTAGTGAAGATGAAATCAGATTAATGTTAATTGTCGAAAACATATAACTAAATAGGCTTCATGAGGAAATAATTTAGGATTTACATGTCAATAAAATACTACCTTAAAGATGTATAGATAACTATTTTCCCATTTCCATTTTAAGTACTTCTAACAATAGCATCCTGACAGGAAGAAAATATACTATTCCTGCATGCACGTTGGAATGAAGAACTAAAATGATTCCATACAGTGTCGCCAAAGAGAAAAATAGCTGTATAACACCCTGTGACATTTAGATTATATCTGCCCTTAGATGCTAATTTTCGACTATATCCCAGATGGTGGTTAAATTAATAAAATCTTTCATGTGTATTCTAGAACATCAGAGGAGCCATCTGGCTATTGACAGCCACCTTAATTTTTAGTGTCTTTATTGTGAATTTTACAGTTCAGTGTACCATTTTAATGCCAGGGAATGTTTTATCATCCACATTTAATTATTAAGTGCCTAAACGCACTGACATTTTGAAACCAAATAAGATAAGACTGATTCAGCTCATGTCAATACATGCCAAATAGTGTGTTGGAAAATTCTTTTCAATTCAAGCCAAACACTATTGACCTGAAATAGGCAGGTGTCTTCTGTGGATGTATTATGTAATTTGCATTATACTTGCAAATGTGACAATTCCCATATTCATTCTGTGCATATAGACGCAGTTGTAATATATTCTTAAGTTGCTTTCATAAAAATTCGTGAGCAATAATTGTTGTGTGGAAAATAGAATAGATATACTTAGGACCAAGAACTGAGAACATTTTCTGACTTGAATACATGTTTGCTATTTTAAGCTAAATTATAGATACAAAAGAATTCATCTGATGCTATTACTATGCTCAAAAAATTAAGGATGCTATATGCATTGGATGCTAATTCAAATGTAAAACCTGTTTTTTATGGTCTTTTATGGTTTCCATTTTTATTCTAGAAATGAGGAAAATATTTGGAAATATGATCTTCCCTCAACACACACATACACAAGGTAAGAAGTAAAATTCTTTAGACATTGTCTAGAAATGGATATAGCAATTTTGGATTTTATGCTTCCATCTTGAATTTGTTTTATTTATATAAAAATAGTATTCTTCTCATGGATTTTTGTGTTTTTAAAGAACTAGATGAATATATTGATTTATTAAATGAAGAAAACATGTCAGAAAGATACTTGTTGGGAGGGAACAGTTCAATATGGCAGTGTAGGGGGTTCCAGAACTCGCTTCCTCCCAGGGACACACCAAATCCACAGCTAAAAATGAAACAAGTCCCTCTGGAGTGATCCTTAACCCTAGCTGAACAGCTCCACAACAAAAAAATCAGCATGGGTAGGAGAAGTAGAGACATGGTCTCAATAAAATACCCACCCTCCATGTGGTGACCCTCAATCAGGAGGGCTCTCACAAATGTGGAGTTTCTCCCTGAGGAGTGAGGGCCTGGAGACCCACATGAGGATCCCCAACCCTTGGGACCTCCACTGGAGAACTGAACCCCTAAACCAGCTGGCTTTGAAAACCTATTGGCTTATGTCCAGGTGACCCAAAGGGCTGTAGAAAACTGAGATTTCAGTGGTAAAGGGCTGTGGCACAGACTCACTCCCCTGGGGCACTAGTCCAAAAGCAATAGCTTGAAAATTGCTTAGCTCTTATGTGAAGGAGATTCATTTGATAACCTTTTTTTTTTTTTTTTAATCTTCACCGAGATATTTTTTCCATTGATTTTTAGAGAGCGAGGACAAGATCCAGTGAAACTGGTGGCATTTGCAGCAGCCCCAGTAAAAAGTAAAAAAAAAAAAAAAGTGCCCTAGCTGGTTTTGTCCAGTGGATAGAGCGTTGGCCTGCAGACTGAAGAATCTTGGGTTCGATTCCAGTCAAGGGCACATACCTTGATTGCAGGTCCCCGGCCCTGGTTGGGGGACATGCGGGAGGCAACCAATCAATATGTCTCTCTCATATTGGTGATGTTTCTCTCTGTCTCTCCCCTTCCCTTCTACTCTCACTAAAAAATCAATGGAAAAAATATCCACGAGTGAGGATTAAAAAAAAAAAAATCTTGTTCATGACTACCAGCAATGGCCACATAACCGGTGGAGCATTACACTGGAGTAGATTACAGAGAGGTGGACCCAAAGAATCCATTGCTCAAGATTAGGTTAGAAACATCCCTAGAGGTCATGAATAGGAACAAATGAAGTAGAAAGAACAAAATGGTATAAGGACAAAAACTGGTTAGAATAATGTAGAAAGCCCAAGATTTTCCTCATTTTCACCCAATTAAATCAGTATCTTAGGCAAAGGAAAGATATCACAGAACATTTTCCCTTCCAAGAGAAGGATGAAACCTGAATAAAAGCAGACATTATTCATTGTCAAGGCCAGGAACCAGGAAGATTTTCTGACTCAAGTCCATGTTTATTATTTTGCGGCTGAAATATAAATGCCATCATACAACCTAGAAATCTTGAAATATAGTCAGAGATTAAGTGAGAAGATATAAAATTATTTCCTAGAAATATATTTGCCCTCAAAATATGAGAAAGAATGGATAAATGTTCATCTGTTTCTTCCTACATATTGCAGATATTCAACTTTTTCATTTATATGATGATATTAGGCTACCATTTAAACAAAACAGGTAAAACTTATAAAAAGAAAATTTATGACATAGCTGTGGTGATTTATTCAAAAATGATGGAAGGAAGTCTGAAACTATTCTTTATGAGCTTGTCCACATTTTTTTTTATCACAACATTTTAAGGACTATGTCAAAGTCAACATTAATTGAAAGATATAATAAGTAAGTCTTAGTTTGTGTGCTGTGTGTGTATGTGTGGCATACCATTTAAAAACCTAGCTGAAAAAGAGGATAATGCAAGTAATGAGGAAGCAATGTTATCAGGGAGTCATGCCAATCACTTAATGGTAGTTTTTCAGCATTCATAAAACCAAGTTCCTCTGCTTTTGATGATGGCATCTATTGGCTTCATCACTGAGAGTCTTGGGTTCCCTCCTCCTACCTCAATTTCTAACTCAACAGCTCTTCCCACTTACTTCAGTTGCATTGAATGTATCCTTTGATAGCACTCTGATTCTGTTTCCCCTATATTACAGAGCAAGTTTAATACACCATAGGACCTTTGCTAAAAATAGTTTAATGTTGTCTGACTTAACCTTTAATAACCACTTGATGCCCTCAATACACGTTTTTGTTGGGGGAGGTGACTTTTAAAAAAATGTCTGTATACACTTATACAGCTAACAAACATTATGAAAGCTAAAAGTCAACACCTTCATATTGTGGTGCATCCCAGGATGAAACATTTAACAATGTGGCAGAGCAGTCCGTAGGCAGACCGTTACATTTTCTTAAGAGGTTAATTAATATTACATAGAGGTTCACAGAGAAAAAAAATATTTATTTATAATGGCATATTCACTGTGAATTGAATTTTAAGGGCATAAAATTACTGGTGGATTTTCATAAAGAGATTGAGTATGTCTATAGGTAAAAGGTAATTTTCCCAGTGCCTTCTCAGTTTGAGAGCATCTCAGTCTCAAGAATATACTTTTTCTTCCTTTCAGAGAGCTCTGCTATCTATTAAAAAATGAAAACTATAACTTAGGGTATATAAAATACTGTGAATAAGTAATTCTATCCTTCCACAATGATTTCTTATACTCTACTTCACTAAAACAGTGTTCTATGTTAGAGAAGCAGTCTGTTTTGTTGGGTAAACACTTTCTTCTCCAGTGTGGATATGCCCTAACATATTAAAATCTTTTTCTTAGATCATTAGCCAAAGAATTAAGGGGTAAGATATGATTCTGTTTGGTCTGATAAATGCAAGCAAAAGAAGGAAAAATGTGACCTTGGAGGATGAATCTATGTCAAGTTTCATAAAGGGAAAAATTTACTGAGAGGAAAAGACTGTGATGAATTGTTGGCCTCAGTTAGCATATCCTTCAGTATAATTGGAAAGTCCACATAATGTACACGTGTCCTTTTTTGCTATTTTTGTACATTCAAATTAACATATCATATTGAGGATTTATTTATGAAATTTTCTAAAATCAATAAACATTTATTTTGAAAAGGTAAAATAAACATCAAATATTGAGTTTTACTATCCTAGGATAGTAAAAAGTGCTCAGTCTTAAAAATGGGCCCTTACTTGACTTGTGATGACTTCCTCCTCATAATCATCTTCTTTTCCCAAGCCACTCTTTCAGTAATGTTACACCACATTTCAGTAATATTTTTACCTACTGATCTCTTTCCAGACCAGTGGTTCCCAATGGGGGGCAATTTGATTTTTAAGAGGGGCAATTTGATTTTTAAGAGGGGCAATTTGATTTTTAAGAGGAGCAATTTGAGAATGAGTTAGTAAAAGTGAATTTTTTGCATTTTTTATGTTTCTAGTTTATACAATATATATATATATATATATATATATATATATATATATATATATATATATAGTGACATATTTATGCATTTCAGTTCTCTATTATATGTTTTGAAACCTTATTTGCTATTTTTTCATATCACTTCATATTATTATTATTTTGTTAACAATTTCTTAGTGATTTCTTTCTCAGTACTTTAACTATCTTTTCGTTCTTTTATTTTTCTCTTTCACGGATGCCATGTTCTATGGAAGCATGTTTAGACCAAGTTAATGGGCTTTTAGGCTTCCGCCACATGAATAGGAGTTCATCTTTTGAATAATAAGGATTATATGTCACAGGGGGCACATCGGAATTTTAGAGATGCTTAGGTGGGGTATGACCCAAAAAAGGTTGGGAACCACTGTTCTAAACCATTTATCTGATCTCTGTTGTTCAATCCTAGAGTAGTATCTTCAGGTATTTTCCTAATAAGGGAAATAATTTTTAGTGCTAATACAAAAACTGCATCTGTACCCAGCTATGTGAGCATGAACTGAACAATGATTCTGAACCATTAACAAACATGCCAAAAGGTCGAATGCTTGCCCGCCTGGTGTAGGACTTGCAAAGAAATCCTAAAAATTGGTGTTGGTGTCTTTACCCTCATCACAACAGCAAAAATGAATCAGGATTAAGAGGCTTAAGGAGTTAGGGAGGATAGCTTGGGGGGAGGCGCTTTAAGAATGTACTGTCTCAGAAATAATCTATAGAAGGGGGATTGTAAATTGCCGGCCTTGGAGAAGATGACTTTCTTAAAAGTCAAGAACCAAGTGACTTCACTCATATGTAGGCAATAAACCTGAAAACAACAAATAAACACACAAGAAAATCAAACAAACGAAAACCTGTAGACACAGAAAACAGTATGGTGATTACCAGAGGGAATGGGGTGTTGGGAGGATAGTAAAGACTTAAGGGGGTCAAATATATGGTGACAAAAGATTTGACATTGGGTGGGTGGTGAGCACAATGCAATATATAGAATTAAACACTTGAAAACTTGACAGTTTTATTAAACAATGTCACCTCAATAAATTTAATTTTAAAGGGAGGTTTTGGTTGGAATTTTTGGGGACAAGGGATCTAAGAAAGCCAGACAAAGGCTTACCAGAGAAAGGACCAATTGTATTCATATCCACCAAGCTAGTGCCAGCTCTTACACTGCTTTCCATGTGAAAAAGTATAATATCTTTTAATCTTCCATCTGTGGACTCAGTGCTTGGAGAGGTGGGAATACTGGCAAGGGTGTGTGTCTGTGTGTGATATGTTGTGGGGTACAGCTAGTACACCTAAGAAGGAGATGAGAAGCTGACCGTTCCCCCATCCTTAGGCCAGAGCAGTATGTAGCTAGAAAAGGGGAACTGCTGTAAAATCTGACTCACAAAGGGTGCTGGGTTCTATTTCTGGGATAGTTGGTATTAATAGTGAGTGTCAATTCTCTGCCAAAAGAATCACCAGTTTTGAGCAGTACAAAACACATGTGCTATAACTTAGAAAGAAAAATGATCAGTATTAGCTAGAGTGTGAGAATGGCTTAATGGGGAACATAGATGAAATTGTCACTGATAATATGGATAGGAAGAGTGAGGTTTGGGTTTCAGGGAAGAGGAGAGGGACTGAAAGGCCTGGACTGGCTACCCCAGAGAGTGCAGACATAGAAGGGAGAGAAATGTTTGTGGTGGACAAAGAACTTTGATGCATTTGCTCTGAATTTTCAGGGACTTTGTTCAACTGCCTCATAAATCGACAACCCAGAGGTTTGTGGCTGTCATATTTGAAATAAAAAATAAGTAAATCAATGTTGAATTCACAACTCCAGCAATGTTAGTGGTTCTGGTAAAAACGTCTATGTTGATTTATGAATTGATCTGTGTGCTGAGGCTGTCTAGCTGTTATATATGCATCTTATGTTGATCAGGCTTTTGATTTGTAAAAAGTGTGATTTAATCTCAATTTCATCACCAATAGCACTAAATCGTGTTGTTTTTTTAAAGACCGTTTATCTTAAATGTTTTGCTTGTAAAACTAGCCTCTTAATTGGAGCAATAAAAGGAATATCTGACTATCATTAGCCATTAGTCTGTAATTAGGAACAAAGTTAATGGCTATTTATGATCACTTATAAAATAACTGAGTGATGTTTTCTTTTTTATGCGCTTATGTGGCAATATGTGCCGAGTGTTACTAATGTCTATAAGTTTACCCAGGAAATGTGGACCAGGTTATAAGGAACAATACTAATCTCTATTTTAGGACATGAGAAAAATAAGCGCACTAATTAAAAATAAATTAAATCTTCTAGCTTTATATTTTCATTTTAAAAAATCCCATAATGTTATCTCATTTTCAAATGCTAATAATTGGGGAACCTATCTTGCAGAAAAACAGAAATAAGAGCTAGTTTCCTAACTTTATCAAGATTGCTTTGAGCAAATTATTAATGAACCTTGAAATAAGTTGACCATCTTTATACGTTTATGGTAAAATGTCCTTTTGTATTTTCAGGTATCTCTACAGCTGTTAAGCACACAATGTGTATAACCTTGAGAAAATGTTTAAGAGAAACGCATACTGTGTGCTAGTGATTCAACAGAAAAGTGGCTACGTTAGTCATGTCCCATGATAATACTTTTATCTTTGTCAGGAAAAAATATCTTGAAAACCTAACTTATTGTAGCTTCAGAAAACAGCTCTCACATCTGTGTATTAATAATAAAAACTAGAAATGTAAAACTAGAATGGGAAAATATAACTCCCCAAATTATAATAAAACTAAACATGAAGACATTATATTTCATGCATATTTAATGTTAAGCACTAGGTGTGTACTGTATCCTCAATTCTGCTGGCATATTTGCATATAAAATCCTTCTTAGGACCGGTTCACAAAGATATCACAACAAATTATATTACCATGGAACATCTTGACAAAGTGTATTACTGACATTCTAAATTTCTGCTTACTACATTCTTGGTAATGGCTTTGGTGGTCTTATTCTTCAAAAAGCTAAACTGGTTTGATCACCAGTAGAAACCACAGCATATTATGAAAGGCAAACGTTTAAATCCCCTCTGCAATTGTGTCTCTGAGGAATGCACATCAATTCTCTGGTTTACATTCAGGGCAGTGAGTATTTTCTGCCCCTAGAATTCAGTGATGGCAAACCTATGACATGCGTGTCAGAGGTGACACGCAAACTCATTTTTTTGGTTGATTTTTCTTTGTTTAATGGCATTTAAATATATAAAATAAATATCAAAAATATAAATCTTTGTTTTACTATGGTTGCAAATATTAAAAAAAATTTCTATATGTGACACGGCACCAGAGTTAAGTTAGGGTTTTTCAAAATGCTGACAGGCCGAGCTCAAAAGGTTCACCATCACTGCCCTAGATTTTATTGCTTCTCATGACCAGCAGGCAGATGATGAAGCTCAGTTGTAGGGCCCGGATCCCAAGCAGAAACCATATTTTGTTTGGTCATGGCTGAGTCTGCGAAGTATTTGCTTTTCTTTATTTTACATAATAAATTTCCTTCTACAATTAGGTCATGGGACCAGCAGATACAACAACACAGTTGCAATTCTCCAAAGCTTCCTAAATTAACCAGCATTAAAATTGATTCATTCGTGCTTATAAAATAGGGTTCTATTGTTTTTGTGTTTTGCATTATTGATCTAATTTCTAACAATCTAAATACTGTCTTAAATGTTGAATGTCATTTATCTGTTATAAGCAGTACAAATTCTTTTTTTGGGGGGTGGAATTTCAGCAGAGACTATGTAGAGTTGATTAAGATAATTAAAAGTAGGTTTAATGAGTTCTTAGAAACTGCTGATGCTGATATTAATTATGTCCATGAGTTTATTGTGTGAGACACACATCTTTGTGACTGGAGAGAGCTAACTTTTGCAAAATCCTTTTTTTATTATTAATTAAATCTTTATTGTTCAGATTATTACAGTTATTCCTCTTTTTCCCCCCCATAACTCCCCTCCACCCAGTTCCCACCCCACCCTCCTCCCTCACTCCCCACCCACTGTCCTCATCCATAGGTGCACGATTTTTGTCCAGTCTCTTCCCGCATCCCCCTTACCCTCCCCCTCCCCCCAAGAATAGTCAGTCCACTCCCTTTCTATGCCCCTGATTCTATTATAATCACCAGTTCATTCTGTTCATCAGATTATTCACTTGATTTTCAGATTCACTTGTTGATAGATGTGTATTTGTTGTTCATAATTTGTATCTTTACCTTTTTCTTCTTCTTCCTCTTTTTAAAGGATACCTTTCAGCATTTCATATAATATTTGTTTGGTGGTGATGAACTCCTTTAGTTTTTTCTTCTCTGTGAAGATCTTTATCTGACCTTCAATTCTGAATGATAATTTTGCTGGATAAAGTAATCTTGGTTGTAGGTTCTTGGCATTCATCACTTTGAATATTTCTTGCCACTCCCTTCTGGCCTGCAAAGTTTCTGTTGAGAAATCAGCTGACAGTCGTATGGGTATTCCCTTGTAGGTAACTGACTTTCTTTTCCTTGCTGCTTTAAAGATTCTCTCTTTGTCTTTTGCTCTTGGCATTTTAATTATGATGCATCTTGGTGTGGTCCTCTTTGGATTCCTTTTATTTGGGGTTCTCTGCGCTTCCTGGACTTGTAAGTCTATTTCTTTCACCAGGTAGGGGAAGTTTTCTGTCGTTATTTCTTCAAATAGGTTTTCAATATCTTGCTCTCTCTCTTCTTCTGGCACCCCTCTAATTCGGATGTTGGTACTCTTGAAACTGTTCCAGAGGCTCCTTACACTATCTTTTTGGATTCTTTTTTCATTTTGCTTTTCCAGTTGGGTGTTTTTTGCTTCTTCATATTTCAAATCGTTGACTTGATTCTTGCGATCCTCTAGTCTGCTGTTGGGATTCTGTATAGTATTCTTTATTTCAGTCAGTGTATGCTTAATTTCTAGTTGGTCCTTTATCACAACCTCGAGGGTCTCATTAGATTTCTTGTAATTCTCATTAAGTTTATTGGCAGTTTCTAGAAAATTATTGAAAGACCTTAAAAGTGTGGTTTTGAACTCTATATCCAGTAGTTTGCTTTCCTCCATTTCTGACATTTGTGTCCTTTTTCTTTGTCTTCGCATTTTTTATGCTTCCCTGTGTTGATAAAGTGGTTTTCTGTGCTAAGTGTCCTCTAGGGCCCAATGGTTCAGCCTCCCCAATTACCTGAGGAGGACACTCTTGGTGCACCCCCTTGTGTCTTAGTGCACAGCCTTGTTGTAGTTAAGCCTTGATTGTTTGTAGCTATCACTGGGAGGAATTGACCTCCAGGCCAATTGGCTGTGAGAATCAGCTGTGTCTGCAGTGGGAGAACTTCTGTGCTGGAGACACCGCTCCAGGGAAAGACTTGCTTCAATGGGGCTTTGGTGCTTATGAGTCTTCACCCTGAGTGTGTCCTTTTTGGTTCCACGGAGCTGGAAACTGGATGGTCCCACTCTGATCTCTGGGTACACTGGCTCCTGGCTCTCTAGGGAGGTGCTAATCTAGCCTCTGCCTTAGGCTATCCAGCAAAAGCCTCCCTTGCAGGGCTTGGGCGGGGCAGGTCCCACGGGATCAACAGGGCGGGGCTAGCAGTATGGCTGCTCTCAGAGGCTCTGATTCTCAGTGTCTTGGTAATCACTGCAAGCCACTCCGAGAGAAACCTTCCCTTGAGTTCTGACCGATGCCAGACAGTCCCGCTTCTCCCGTATGAGTCTGGGTCCCCAGAGACTCGCCCGGAAAACTGGAGCTCAGGGCCTGAGACTCCCTCCCAATTGAAAACGACAACCGCGCCTTCAGCCACCAGCCCACTCCGCATGCACCTCCACACCTTAGTACTTTACTTCCGCACCGCGCCTCCTCTGAATCTCGGTATACTTTTCCCTTTCCTTCTAGTTGTAGAATTTCCACTCAGCCAGCCTTCCTGTGGTTCTGGATGATGTCCGTTCCATCTTTTAGTTGTATTTTTGAAGTGGTTGTTTGAGGCAGCAAACTCCGGTGTTTACCTATGCCGCCATCTTGGTTTCTCCGCAAAATCCTTTTTAAAATAATATTTTGAAGCGCTTGAAATAGCCTTCATGAAAATATTAAGCCACAGGATTTTTTATTTAATGGAGAAGCTACAAAGGTACCCAGATTTAAAATACTAAAAGGTTTGTTACATATCTATCATTATTTCACAAACAACTAAAGACAACGAAAAGCAGTTAAAAATGTTTAAATATTTTGGCCATCCCCTTTAAATGTGCTGAGACAATAGGTCTCATGTAGTGTCCTAGAATATGAATTTTTAACCTCAGGAAATTAGCACTCAGGTGTTCACAGTTTAAAAATGAAAAGTGGGGATCACACTCCAGATCATTGAATCGCTCTTAAGTTACTAAAAAATGGAAATCATATTAATTTTACACTAAAAAATCTAAAAAAATATAAACAAAAAGATTGCAATAATGCCTACAATAGACATCAAGGTTATTTGCTTGCATGGTTTTTGTTTTGTTTGTTTGTTTTTTTAAAAAATATATATTTTAATTGATTTCGGAGAGGAAGGGAAAGGGGGGGATAGCAACATCAATCATGAAGGAGAATCATTGATTGGCTGCCTCCTGCACTCCCCCTACTAGGGACTGAGTCAGCAACCCTGGCATGTGCCCTGATAGGGAATTGAACTGTGACCTCCTGGTTCATAGGTCAATGTTCAACCACTGAGCCAAGGCAGCTGGGTTGCTTGCGTGTTTTTTTTATCAGCATATTTTGGTATGCAAGCATCAGAAGACCCTACTTGGTTGGCTTAAAAAATAAGAAATAAAGCATCCTGCTATAAAACAGAAGGGCTGGAGATAGAAGACTCCAGGATTATAAATCTAGCCACTAAATTATTTCACTCAGTACCATTGGACCTTTAAAATGTGTCTGCTGCCCTTGGCATGTTGGTTTGTCCACAGGCTAGCTCTTTATAAGGCCACAAAAATCTGCTGCAGTTCAAGCCCAAACACTCAGAAATGCAAAGGGTCAGTGAATGGGAAGGAAAGATTTTTAAAAATATGATCATAATCTATCCTAGAGGTTCCTGAAAAACATGCCCTTTTGGTTAGAATTGCTTCACAAGCCAATGCCTAAATCCATCATTGGAAGTGAGAATGAAGCCAAAATGATTGGTTCAAACTCATTAGGTATGAAACTTGGAGCTGGAGATGAGTTTCTATATATCGAGTTGGTGAAGGATGAACACAAAATTTGATTCTGACAGCAAAGAAGTAAATATCTTTTGGTCAGACCAACAAAATTTTCTCCTGGTGGATATTAAGCATCTCTTCAAATATTTTATAAAAGTTTTTTACCTGGATCATATAAAGCATCAATAAATCAGCTCTGTTTCGTGTTGCTTGAGTTTTTGAATGGATATGCCAAATATGCTTGCAGGGTGAGTTTAATTTTTTTGAATTCTTCAATTCCATTTGAATATTTTTAGCATATCCCATTATTTACAAAGTTGAACTTGGGGGATTTTAGATGTTTCTTAAGAGTAAAACTTGCATTTGTTCTAAGAGCGTGCACTTTTATTTATTTATTTTTTTGGCATTACTGATTATTGTGCTGGGAGATGGGGAGATAACTGATAAAAACAAGAATGATGAATTACATAAGATAAGGTAATCAGGCTTTCTATTTTTAATATAATGTTTCTCAGTCTCACTAGATCCTCCATTTGTCACTACTTCCTATATGCTGTCGATCTCGCAGGATATAAATCACACGTTAATCATGTTGCTTTTTATCATCCCCTAATAGATCAGCATGCATTTCACACTGCACTAGGCCAGCATGACAGGAATATGGAATCAAGGGACTTTAGGATGTTCTGCTTTCTCAGTTGGTACCCATGATTGATGCTGTGGTTACTAACATGGAATTCATGTTTGCTCCTATCAACACAGACAATTGGAACAGAAAGCTGAAGTAATATTAAAGTGATGAATAAGCCTGTCATCTAAAAACCATACCTGTCTTTAAAAATCTACCCCTAGTTGAACACACAATGTTAAGCCACATGGATTATCAGGCTCAGCATCACACACTTAGATTTCTTTCACTTAAAATGTACACATTTCCCATATGAGAGTAAATCTGCTATTCAGAGTGACAGAGATTGGATCAAGAACACATTGCATTAATTTTATCAGTTAGGAATTGCATTTGGGCAAGAGAATCAATGAGATTCAAAATGACGGTTAAACAAATTAAAAAATATCTTTTTATTTTTAGGAATTTATAAAATAAAAAAAAATCAGGACTATTGCTGTGACTACAATATGTTTTCAAAGCAAACCAATCTTCCACCATTCTTTCAAGTTCCTCTAACGCCTAACATCATCCCTTTGGCAGGATCCTCATTGTTACACTTGCAAGATGGCTGCCAAAAATCCAGCCATTAAGCAGACGTTTCATGAAATAAGGAGACAAAACACAAATGACGTTATGTTGTATTGATGAGCTCCCTTTGTTTTTTTTAAATAACTAGAGGCCTGGTACACCACATTCATGCATGGAGGGTTGGGGGGCAGCCCGGACTGCGCCCTCTCGTAGTCCTGCGACCCCTCACTCCTTACCGCCCAACTGCAGTGGAGGCGGGGGATTCTCCCACCACGGAGCCTGTGCTCACCAGCCAGGCTCCTGGATGAGCGGTGCTCCCGCTGTGGGAGTGCACTGATCACCAGGGGGCAGCTCCTGCTATGAGCATATGCCCCGTGGTGGTTAGTGCGCATCATAGCATCCAGTCATTCCGCTGGTGGTTCCATTGTTCGGTCGATTTGCATATTAGGATATTATTATATAGGATTTTTTTAAATTATTGATTTCAGAGAGGAAGGGAGAGGAATACAGAGATAGAAACATCAATGATGAGAGAGAATCATTGATTGTATGCCTCCTGCACACCCCACACTGGGGACTGAGCCACAACCCAGGCATGTGTCCTGACCAGGAATCAAACTGTGCCCTCCAGGTTCATAGGTGGACACTCAACCACCGAGCCATGCCAGCCGGGCAGATGCGCTCCCTTTAAAGGGCTCTCATCTTAAGTTCTGTCTTGATCATCTTGGTATAACCTATATTAGATGACAACAAGAGCTGCAATGGAAGTTATAAGAATTTGTTTTTGGGGAAAAAAGGGAGGAACTTATTAAAGCCACAAGTAAATCAAGTTCCCTACTTTGAATAAAGGTGAGAATGAATATTGGGGGGCATTGAGCAGTTGAGCCGCATTTATCGGCATGGGAGATGTCGGCTTTTAGCAACTTGCCTAACAGTGCAAAAAGGAAAGAATGACATAGGCAGGTGAAATAAATTTCAAGATCAAGCAGATTTTTGACTGAGGTGCTGATAATATCATAGCCAGAAAAGGGGAAAGGAGGGAAAAACATATCCTAATGCATCCTCTTCAGCCCCTTGAGAATCTCATCCCCTACCACAGTGTCAGCTTTCCCCCCATGCTCCTGACTCTCAAACACATTCATGAAATATTTACTCCCCTCATTGTCTTATGACACAGACACCTAAATACTCCAATATTGACTAATTTATATGCTTATTTCCAAAACTAAATTAGATTTTTTTCTGATTTCTTAAGTTCTGTCAGTGACCTGGCCCTTCTCTCTGAAGCAGGACTGAAGCTTGTCATTCACCTTTATTCTGGATTCCTCATCATTGACCTTACACAGTGAGAGCCCAGTTCTATAGATCACATCTCCAAAATTGCTTTTTAACATCTTCTTCTTCTATCCTATTGCCACTATCTTCATTTGTATCTAGGAGTTTTTAGGGGCAAACTGTTTTGTCCAGCCTTTTCTCTCTCTTTTGTGCTATCCTGCCTGTAAGAGATGAACAGCCTGGCCAGTGTGGCTCAGTGGTTGAGCATCGACCTATGAGCCAGGAGGTTGCACATGTCCAGATTGCAGGCTTGATTCCCAGTGTGAGGTGTGCAGAAGGTAGCAGATCAATGATTATCTACCATCACTGATGTTTCTGTATCTCTCTCCTCCCTTACTCTCTGAAATCAATAAAAATATAATTGAAAAAAAGAGATGAACAAATCTTTCCAAAATCTCATGAAATACAACTAATATGTATATGAAGAGATTTACTGAAGAATTGTCTCACATGATTATGGAGGCTGAGAAGTCTCCTGATCTGCTGTGTGAGCTGGAGACCCAGGAGAGCCAGTGGTGTGAATCCTCTGGGAGTCTCAAGGCCTGAGAGCCACAGGAGCAGATGGTGTAATTCCAGTCCACAAAGAGCATTGCCCCAGCTCCAGCAAAAAGGCAGGATGCCAAAAAGGCAAGTCCCTCTTTCCTCTGCTTTTTGTTCTATGCACCATTTGGTGATGCCTATCTACCTACATTGGAGAAGGTAATCTTTACTAAATCCACCAATTCAAATGCTGATCTCATCTGGAAACTCCTTTCCTGACACATGCAGAAATAATATTTAATGGGAGCATTCCATGGGCCAGTCAAGCTGAAAATAAAATTAACCATCACAGCTTGTTACAATCACTTTAGTACCTCAATGAAAACCATTTAAGAATCACAAAACCTACTGAAATAAAAACACCTCAAGATAGTTTCTAACAGTTTAATATTATTACCTCAATTTACTTGGCCAGTCTTAAATTTTAACTTTCTTCTGTACAATATATTCTGGATAACAGAGGCTACTTATTCCCCCAAATATCCCCTTTTCATACATTTGAACTTTTGCTTATACTCCAATCTCCTTTGTGGGAAACAACCTCCCAGCTATATCTGTTTTATATTATTCAGTTTCAAATTTAAATGAAGCTTTCTCCATAATGATGTTTCTCTCATTTATATAGCTGGTTACAATTTTTCTTTTTCCTTTTTGGACCCCCTTGTTTTTCAGTTTTATCTCTTGTAAGGCTTTAAAATTACTCTTATTCAAGTCATTAGATACAATTGTATACAATATTTATTCAAGTGTTTAGATATAGTTTTATATTCTCTTCTTGATTGTATAGTTCAAAACACATAATTATTAGTCATACTAATTATCAATATGTCTCCTAATCTGTTAATCACAGTTTAGAAATGGAAACTGTGCCCACCAAAAAATGTAGACATTTATAGATTGTGAATCAGGTGTGTGGTATTGTACATATGACCCAAGTTTAATATTAGAGGCCAATATTTATCTTCAGACTACATGAAGATTTCCTCTGCTACAACATAAAGGTAGTCTACATCAGTGCTATTCAAATTTTAATGTCCATGTGACTCCTTAGGAATCTTAATGTGCAGATTCTAATTCAGTCAGTCTTTGATAAGGCCCATGATTCTGCATTTCTTATAAAAGCTTCTTAGTGGTGGTGATCCTACTGATCTTCTAGCCACACTTTGAATAATAAAAGCAATGAATAAAGGAACAGTTCAAGAGAAGGCTATTTGAAAGATTTGTTTGTGTATGTAAGTCTACACTGCTATAAATGATATATAATAGCAATAATACCTACCTCATACTGTTGATTCAAGTATTAAACTAGATTATGGCCAATAAAGTGTTTTAGAAATATCACTGTGTTATTCCTTCAATCAATATATGAATGTGAATATAGACATACCTTTTTCTTTAGAAAACAGAAATCACATGTCAAAATGTAAACATGAAAATTATTGATAAATTTATTATATATATCTTTAAATGTAACTACTTAGAAACAATATTCTATTGCTATTTTTAATAGAATAAAGATCTTTCCACTTCAACTTTTTGATGCAAAATTTGTATATGAAGTTGGCACAAATTTATGAGTGAATACATTTAGCACTTTGGACCCTAAGTTCCTCAACTATGTTCCTAAAACACTTCTAAGTCACTCTGTAAATTTCTGTATTTTAAAGCTTTTAAACAACTTGGAAAACTCACATTTAATACGGTGTGAGATATACATAGCTGAAACAGGAATTTATATATACATGGAAGCATTGTCAGTCAAACCAGCCAAGCCATTTAGCAATTAGCACCTATAGTCTCAAAATGCCAACTCAATCCAGAAGCATGTTCCTCTCATCAAACAGTCCAATTGTCTTTATTGATGCGTGTCTTAGTCATAGACCAGGTGCTCTGAGCTTAAAATATGAATTCATTTTCTGAAATTAAGTCTGAAAACCTAATGAAAAGAGCTGACTGTAATTGCAAATGACATGTTACATCATGACAATCGTCAGTTGTAAATGATTCAAACAGCAATTGAATATGCTTCCAACTTGCTTGATATAGGTAGTGGGAAGAAATTTCCTTAGCTCAATTTGCTTTTAGTATTTTACAGCTGCATTTCTCAGGAATATAGAGCCTATTGCTACCACTAAAAGGTCAATACATTTTCTCTGTGTAACACTGCATTGTACTGCCTAACCCCAGGGAAGATACACATTTATCCTATTTAAAAAAGTTATTTCACAAAAACCTCAGCAACATTACAATGAAAATTGCAGTAATTGTTGGTAAAGATGGTTTCTCTTTGCCTTTTCACCAAATTTTTCTTTGTAAACCAATGCGGTGTTTTTGTCACTTTTCAATGTGAAATGAGCTGGTTACTCTTTTTGAATGAATGTTTCTTTTCTAAATGAATTCAATTGATTGAATTGTGGTAAGCAATACATTCATCCAAATAATAAGTAATAAATTTATTTGTCCCGTTTTGCATTTCAAGAGAAGTTTATGTTTTGAAAAATTATTCCTATAAAATATTTTAACTTGTTTTAAATATATGAAGTCAAATACAACATTAAGTTCTCTAATTATGAAATGACATATTTAAAAGTAACTTGATGAATGAAGTTGAAGTTGGTATGTTAATGTTGGGGACAAGTCTAAGTGGTAAGGGTTTTATAAAATTGTTTTATATTGTTCCTTTTATATAATTTTTGAACTCATAAGAATAATCCACTTTCCTGAATTTTTAACACACACAAACACACACCTTCCATTCACTCTCTTCTTATTTTACTAGACATTTCATGAAAAATGTTAATTTACTTCCCCATGTATATTTTAGAAGTTATGGGGAATGGGAAAAGTGAGTAATTAAATAGATTATGTTCATTCTACAAATTAAAGTACAGTATACATTTTAAAGCAATCACATTGACTATGATTTAGCACTGGATTTAAGAATGACCATGGATTTAAGAATGTGATCTGAAGAAATAGTTCTTAAATATTTAATACTCCAATGACAAGACTTGTATTTAATCCCAAATTCTATTACTATATCAAAGGATTGTTTGGCACATAGGATAAATTAGTTGTTTTACCTGATTTGTATCACTATTCTATAAATTACGCTGGAAAATGATATCCTGTGATTTCTTGTAATATAACCTGAGTTCCTAAGATCAAGGATCACATATTCTATGTGTTTATTTTTTTGTTTTTATTTTCCAAAATATTAGTGGAGACTTAAACCTAACATGGGTTGCTATTTCAATCAAGTAACAAAGTTACAGAGCATACTTTATCTCTATCAAAAAGCCTTATTAGTTTATAAAATTTGTTAGATCACTGTTTAGTAGTCTCAATGACACGGGCATTATCTTATTAACATAGGTGTGAAAAATAAGAGGATTAGGAACTATTCAAAATATTATCATAAAAATTAATATTTATCATTCCACTTGCTATTATTCTGGTTACTATAAAATTGGTTTAATTAAAGTTTGTAATTTCTTTTGAACTCAGAGAAAAATAATACTGAGCATGTGTACACTTTAAGATCAACTTACTCCAGGTACAACTGAAATGACCCTAGGGAGCCTGCAGGGACACATGAATGATAATGGTGCAACAGAGACTCAGGAGGACAGTAATTCTGTCAGTTTGCCTTGAGGAGAGCACTTAACTCCCACGCTATCAATCTGAAAGTTTCCTGACATTGAAATTCACACTAATACAAGAATGAGTTTGTCTTAAAAATTATAATTCCTGACAGAATGAAAGTAGAGAGTAAAATCAAATAAATTATAGATATTTGGGGAATGAATCAAAATAATTGCAAGTTGCAAGATGAAGAATCGTGTAAACAAATAACAATGTTTACGAAGCACATATTATGTGCTAAGAACTTTTATGTGGTAGATACAAGGAAAAATGAGACATTACTTTGTTGTCAGAAAAGCTAGGGCAAGTGATGCATTATAATATCCTAACAATGGAGTTGTTGGAAGGATAGAGGAGATGGAATCCACTAGATCAATAGTTTAAATAGATCCCTGTCTTAATCATCTTGGGCTTCTATAACCAAATGCCATAGGTTCTTTTGTTGGCTTAAGCATCAGGTATTTATTTCTTACAATCTTGGAGGCTAGGAAGTCCAAGTACCAGTAGATTTGGCTCTTGGTCAGAGCATTATTTCTGTCTTTTAGATGGTCACCTTCGTACTGTGCCTTCACAGAGAGCTCTAGTCTCCTCCTAATGTCATAAGGACACTAATCCCTTCATAAGCGTCCAGAAGAATGACATTATCAAAACCTAATGACCTCTAAATAACACCACACTGGGAGTTAGGGCTTCAACATATGAGCTGGGTTGGGGATACATTATTTAGTCCTTTCATCATAAAGAGAAGTAATTTAGTTGATTTCACACATATCCTAAATTATAGAATTTGGTTTCTTTGTTAATCTATATGAATTTAGGGGTAGTAGGAATCTCTTTGGTAGTCCTGGACTCCAAAGGCTCAAACAGACTAACTCTGAGGAAGTGATGAAGAATATGTGTTTTCAAGTCAGGAAAACCCTGTTTAGAATCCTGGTTCTACCTCCTAGATTTGACTAATTGTTAAGTGCTTTGGATCTTGCTTTACTCATTGGTGAAATATATGCAATAATACCTTCAAAGGAGAGATTTTTTTAAAAAATATTAAATTAGTTGGCTCACTTTGAATGGTTCCTGGCAAAAATAGTGGCCATCAAAGGACAATTGACAACTTATTTTTAAACTTTTATAAGATTGAGAGGGGAAGGTATTCTTTTGGAATGAAATACTAATCCTACTAGGATCAAACAACATTAGTTAATATTGAAATAGAAGGTGAGCAATCCACTCTAGATTTTTAACCAAAAAGCTTTTATATCTCTAAAGCTTCAGAATCTCTTTCTACATTACAATACAGTATAGATTTAGTAGTAACTGACTAATTTTATTTGAATTCTTCTCTCCAAATATGTTCTCTACCATGTTGGCATTTGCTACAAAGAAACTGTTAATATCTATAATTCTGGTTCAAGACCTTTCTCATAATCTTAATTAGAATTTGAAGCTAGTGTTTATATTGGAAACATGGAAATTAAAATAATATGATTATATTGTCTGTTGTTTGTAAATAGAAATTTTATAAACATAATAGGCACCAGAAATATGAAAGTAGCACAATAAGTATAGCTCTTCTTTATTTTTATAAATTGAAAACATTGATAAACTTATTAAAAATACAAGAGTTGCTGAAAAATTAAATGTACAGTAACAATTGTGTTTCCTATTTGTACAACATCTTATTACTACCATGAATATTAACTTCCAAGCTACTGATTATTTCTTATTAATTTGTTTAATGTAATTGCTTTTTAAGAACAATTGTTCTGAGATGTTTTCTTTTCTTTATGTTTAGACATAACAATTTGAACAGATTTAATAAACTATTAATCACTTCCACAACCATCAAATGTTTGTGATTTAAAGTCATTTTAAAAATGATAGAATAATGGAAATAGCACAGAATTTTGTTAGGTACATTATTATCCTAAGTGTGTGATAATCAGCAGAACCTGTAACTTCTTTAAGTCTCAATTTCATCGTTTGTAAGATAAGAATTAAGGCACAGGTGAAAAATTCAAATGGCTTTTTATTAGATGACTACTTTCTGGAAGATACTTTGTATAGTTTTTAAACTCAGTAGGCATCCAAATTAGAATGTAATGGATTGATTAATTCATTTTAAAGGTATTTATAGAGTACATATGTGCCAGGTAGTTTTCTAGGTACTATTAGCATGCAATATGAACAAAACAGACAACGCTTATACTTCAGAGTTATATTCCACACTTTATTCATACAGATATGTACATTTTAAATAGGAGTGTTAAAAGAATGAAATTGTCATCTTGGAGTTTTATTTAGAACATATTAATTTCCATTAGAATTTAGCAATGCCATAAATCAAAGTCATTCAAACCCCATGCCATCTTATCCATTTCCTTGAGTGCAATAAGATGGCTTCTCTGCAGCTATTGCAAAAACAAAAACAAAAACAAAAACGTTCTTTATTACTTAATTCATGGTATTTTTAAGGTGAAGACATACTAATTTCTGAGGAAAATTGCTAAGGACTGAGTTAAATTTTCCAAAGAGTACATATTAAGCCTATAACTAATACCTCTTAATTATTACAATGATAACCACTATAGTGGATTTTAAATATCAGTTCTTATGATGTTTCTCAAAATAATGTTCATTTAAGTAAAAATTATTCTAAAAGGACCTTAGACTGATGAGGGTACGAAGCTCTGTGGCTAAAAAAATGTTGACTGTGGGTCACAGTCCTCTTTAGACATTTTTTTGGCTTAATTAAAAAGTTTAGAATTAACCTCAATAAGTTGGGCCTCTAGTAATTAATATTCAGATTTAAAACTTCTTTCCAAAAACTGGAAGATACGATAGCACTTAGCTTTATATCCCCCTAGCAACCAGGCACTCCCTCCTGAAGTGCCTGCTACTTCTATAAACAGGTGTAAGTTTACCAGTTTTCATTGAATACCACAATCTTACATCTCACCCACCCCATGCACTTATTTTTATACTGGTATCTTGTAGAAACTGAAGTTGAAGTTTTCTCATTTTACCTAAGGGGAAAAAAAAAAAAAACTTAGAATGGTAAGATATTGGTTTTCCTTTATAGTTTTTAAAATTTTTCTTATTCATATTGTCAAAATTTCAAATAGAGTTTTGGTCAGATTATTTCCATTCTGGGTTGTTATCATTCTCTGAACTTGGAAGACATGTGGCTTAATACAAGACGATTCCATCTCCTAAGGAAGTAAAACCACGTATGGGCTGAATGTTTGTGACCCTCCAAAATTCCTATGTTGAAATTTTGACTGCTAAAGATGGTGCTGTTAAGAGACAGGACCTTTGGGAGGTGCTTAAGTCACTAATGTGGTTAAAAAAGAGCCTGTTCAGATATCTGAACCCCTTTACCATGTGAGGACACAGTGCTAAGGCACTGGTTATGAACTAAGAAGAGAACTCTCACTGGAGCATGACCAAGCTAGCGTCTTGGTCTTGAACTTCCCACTCTCCAGTCCATGGTGTTTTTGTTTTTGTTTTTTGTTTTTTAATATATTTTATTGATTTTTTACAGAGAGGAAGGGAGAGGGATACAGAGTTTGAAACATAGATGAGAGAGAAACATCGATCAGCTGCCTCCTGCACACACCCCCTCCCCCCCAACCCGGGGATGTGCCCGCAACCAAAGTACATGCCCTTGACCGGAATCAAACCTGGGACCCCTCAGTCTCCAGGCCGACGCTCTATCCACTGAGCCAAACCGGTTAGGGTGGTGTTTTGTTATATAAACCCAATTGAGACAGACCATGTCAGGTCATAAGTGTAGACATGAAGGATAGAAGAGGTCAGGTTTTCATGTTATGTACATTTTGGTGGTGAGACCAAAAATAAATCAGTTAACAGGTAATTTTTATTCTAATTTAACATCACAAATGGTATTTTAAAACTTAAAGGTAGTCAAAGAAATGGTGGGGCATGAAGATGTGTATTTTTAAAGGATGGATACAAAAAGTCCTCTGTGAGACCTAAGATATAAGCTATGACGTGTAGGAATGTGAGGGAGAAGGCTTGTTGCAGGGGGGAGAGCATCTCAAGCTAGTCCTCAGAGCAACTTAATATTACTCCAATAAAGATCCAATCATGGTACAGTCTTGTTATTGTCTTTAAAGTCTTCTTTACAATATGATAGAGCAGCAATTTCCAACCTGTTTCATCTTATGGCACACATAAATGAATTGCTAAAATTCTGCAGCACACCAAAAATATATATTTTGCTGATCTGACAAAAAATAAGTATAATTTTTAATCATTCACATCGGACAGCTATTATTGTGATGGCGGTATCATTTTTTATTTGACAATAAAAGAAAAAAAGAGGTCAGCTCTAGCCAGTTTGGCTCAGTGGGTCGAATGTTGGCCTGTGGACTGAAGGGTCCTGGGTTCGATCCCAGTCAAGGGCACATGCCTAGATTGCAGGCTCAATTCCCAGTAGCGGGTGTGCAGGAGGCAACTGATCAATGATTCTCTCTCATCATTGATGTTTCTATTTCCTTCTCCCTTCCTTTCTCCCTTACTTTCATATATATATGAAAGAGGTCAGTGTCTCTGGCTAAATAGTCAGGTATTACATGTTTTAAAAATTCTTGTGGCACACCAGTTGAAAAACACTGTGATAGAGCATATAAAAGACCAATGATGAAGATATATGCTTAAATCCTGCCAACTTATACAGAGTATATAAAGTTATTACTCAAGTAGAAAACTGGCAAATTACTTTAGATGGGCTATTCAGTAACTTAATATATTTGTATGTTTCGTGAGAAGAGGGCACCTTTTAAAACAAGTTACCTCACACTCTGGAAAAAACAATAATTAATATCAACCAAGCAGGTTTGCAGATGTAAGCCCAAATGGAAAGTATAGTTATCAGGATGATATGATATAAATCTTCGAAGGCATGGAGAAAGAGCTAATAAAGATAATGTCTAGGTTTTGTCTTTGGCAACTTGGCAGTTCTAGTTGGGAAATTCAGGACAGTGAATAGCTTTAGGGAGGTTGGCAGAGGCAAGGTGAAAGGTGTGTAACCAAACCATAACCAGGCTTTGCTGGGTATACTTTTCTTTTCTTTTTTAAAATATTTTTTTTATTGATTTCAGAGAAGAAGGGTGAGGAGAGAGATGGAAACATCAATGATGAGAGAGAATCATTGACTGGCTGCCTCCTGTATACCCGACACTGGGGATGGATCCTGCAACCTAGGCATGTGCCCTTGGCTGGAATTAAACCTGGGACCCTTCAGTCTTCAGGCCAATGCTCTATCCACTGAGCAAAACTGTCTAGGCCTGGGTATACTTTTCTTGTCATTGACCTGGTGGAGAACAGAGTGACAATATTCTACTAGCTAAGAGTTTATATGGACTGTAGGTACTTTAATTGGTATTTCCTTAGCCATGTTTAAAGGGAGAAGAGTATGAATTAGCAAAACATTTGGGGGAGCTATTTGATTTACTATATCAATCAGGAAAGTGGACGGGTCCTTGGAGAAGGATGCCAGATGTGAAGGGTGTAGAGTACTGCAACATTATAGCCTGATAACCTCAACAGTCCTTGGTGTTGAAATGCCTTCAAGTATTTCTTTTAATCACAGTAGAGATTAAGGGAATTAAATACATTGTATAATTTTTTCTGGCATTATTTCAAGTTCATTTCAAAGCTCAAAGAAAACAACATATTAATTATAATAATTTATTTGGTGCATTCAACACTCATGGCCTGAAACACAAATGTAATATTAATGAAATATTATTTGATAATTCATAGTGTAGTTCTTATATAGTAAGAAAATACAATGTTATTTTGACCATTTCAAATTCTTTTTATTTCTAAATGGATTTTAGAATAAATTTGATAATTTCTATCAAAAAACAGTCTAATGGAATATGGATATTGTATTAAGTTAATCAGCCAAACAATTATGGTGAGGGATTAAATGTTAATATTTATTGATTTTTTTATGTATTAGAATTCATTTTCATCATCTTATTTTGCCATTTAGATGTGCCCCATTATTTATATATTATCACCTCTAGTACGCACATGACAAGATACTTTATTTGGGAACTTACTTTTGTCCTTATTTAGTTACACCTGAGGGAAAGGAAAAATCCAGAAGAGCCTTGAAGTTAATTTCAGTTTTTTTATACAAAAAAGAAAAATAAATAAAACTAGAACATATTTAAAAAAATAATTCTAAAGTATGATTTCAAATTACCTGGCCAAAAGACATGGAAATAATTATAAATTTCTGAGAAATAGTTTATGCCAAAACATGTTCTTTAATCATTAAAAACAGTTAATATATTAAAATAGTATTCATTTTGTGACTTTTGGTGAAGAAATTAATTTAAAAATAGAAAATGTTTTGTTGTAACCACAGTAAGTACCACCAATCAAGTACTTATTTGAATAAAGACAAAGTGCTCAGACTTTACATAAATTTCCTCCTTTATTCTCATAAAAACCCAGAAGGATATACATTGTTACCTTGATTTTACAGATGAAGAATCTGAAGTTTCCATACATTCAGCAAGTTGACTGCATTACACATAGAAATGGTCAAGTTTTTGTTGTAAGGGTCAAATAAAATCAAAGTAAAATGTTGTAGAAACTGTCAAGTGCTCTGTAGAGAATAAAGAATTAAGGTATTATTGTTAATAAAGTAACCATTTACTGGAATTTCCCATTTATATTCTTCAAACATCTCTTTGATAGAATATCCTGTCTTAGCCACTTAAACTATGGCTATCACAGATAGTATCTACCATCTTGACTTTCTCTAATGCCAAAATGATAAAAATCCCTGTTAAAATTATAGAAAATAACTCAGTCTGCCAATCCTGACTGTATTTCCCAGATGATTTTTATATGAAGATAGAGCACCTGTCACACTATTTCCCCATCATAATTCTGGCTAGAAGGTTTGGTGACTTCAGTAAGAAAATGAAAGGTCCATCAGTCCCCTAACCCTACATCTTTATTTGCTTCACTTCCAATGATTTTCCCTTCAGGCATTGACTCTGTAGTCCTGTGCTTGTCTTTTTTCCTGCAACCGTACCCTTCTTCAGCTTCCATCACTCCATTCTCAGCCATCACCTCCTCTCTTTCAATCCCACTCTTTATTGCTACAGAGTTCCAACATCCTTTTCCACCCAAACAACCTTCAATCCATTGGCCAACTATTTTTTATCCTCTTCGTGACTATTTTTCTCATTACCAGCTTTGGTTTCTATGGTTAACATCATAGTCACTCTGTTGCATGAACATACAATTCTTTTCTCCCTCTCCATTTTGTTTCTGCATTTTACTACATTGGAAAAATTTCAACCTTAATTAAGTCTAACTCTGCCTGTTCTGTGCCTGCGTGTAAGCAACTCATAGTAACTGGAGGCAAACACACACCCATACTGACTGATCTCACTTTTTACTGAGGGTCCGTAACCTCGATTTCCTTCCTGTTCAGAGATCCTACTCTGTGTTCCTAGTCTATTAATTCTTTATTTCTAATCTCAAGGACTACACACCTTCGTCTTTCTTCTCAAACATCTTTTTTTTTTTATTAAACTGGAAAAGTGTAATTAGTCAGAAATAAAATATAACAAATTTCTATGACATGTCTACCCATCCACCTGCATTTATACTCACATTCTGGTTTTCCCCATTTTAAAGTTTTCTTTTTTGTATTGCCAAATGATAGCGTGAGGCCATCCTGGCTGCCAAAACTGTTAAAACTAAGTGCTGAGGAAAGTCAAATTTTATTGAGCCAAAAATAGGAATAATTATTTTATTGGAGTTTTGCTCTGTCAATAATGAATGATATAAAGTAAGATATCAAATCAGGTAGAATTATTGCTTGATTTTCATTATTCCATCTCTGATTTTTTTTCTATTTTTTAATTCCGATTTTGTGAACTTTATAACACACATGCTTGTATATCTTTATAACAGTAAAATATGTAAAATATAAACAAATAATATATATATATATATATACATATATGTGTATATATATATATATATATATATATATATATATATATATATATTTGGAGTATAAACTTAACTATTTTAATAATACAGGTGCATGACTAAACTGGTTTGGCAATAATTGTCTTTGAATATGAAAAGTTCAAAGTCTATATATTGTGTTCATACAATGCTAAAACCACTAATGGAATTTGTTTATTCAAGCATTTGGTTAATTTGATAAACAATTAAAATCCATTATAAATCTGTTTAGCATCATGCAGGAATAGGACATCATTACATTAATACTAAAAGTCCAGTATTCAAAAATGAGAATTTTGATAATGTTATAGCTAATTTTTCTTACAACATATAGTTAAATGAGACTAATTCATCACATTAAATGAACATGAAAATAGACCTTCAAGTACAATGTGAAGAAAAGACTTCCAAAAATAACAAATATAAAAGCAAGTAATAGTTTGTGGTAGCAGTTAAACAAATTTAAAATAAAATGACAGCTGTGCAGGTAGAAATGAACTTATATTGCCCCACAACTTAAAAAGTATAATTAATTGGTATATGTAACATAAACCCACTATATAATAAATAATTCATATCTTTAAGATAGTAAATATTTTAAATACAAATGCAAACATCAGTGTGTTACAATTGTCCCTGAAAAATAAAAAATACAAACATTTCAGAAATAAAATTGTATCTCTGAAATACTAACGATATTATTCTTTGTACAATATATATTAAATTTATAAAATTATAGTGCATATTTAAATATTTTTGCACATACTAATTATTCATATTTAGGCTTTCACTTTTTTAAATATAGATAGATAGATAGATAGATAAATAGATAGATAGATAGATAGATAGATATATTATTTCAGAGAGGAAGGGAGAGGGAGAGAGAGATAGAAACATCAATGATGAGAGCAAATCATTGATTGGCTGCCTCCTGTACGCTGCACACTAGGGATCAAACCCGCAAACTGAGCATACTATGTCCTGACCAGGAATGGAACCATTCCACAGGTCAACGCTCAACCACTGAGCAATGCCGGCCAGACCATATTTAAGCTTTTAAATATAAAAGTTTTGTATTCCTCTTGAAGTTAAATATACAAAGTTAATTTAAAATGAGTTTTTTTGGAAAATAGTTTGTCCTTATATGCTTATTATTTAAAAATCAGTGATATAGTGAAAAGAACGCCCCCCTCCCCAAGCCACCAGGATAGTAAATCATGCTGCAACTAAATTTGAATTTTTTGCAACCTAAAATAACTCCTTAAAATTCCTAATTTGAATAAACATTGTTATTGCAGATATTTTTTAATGAAAATAATGAAACAGAGTTATATTTTAGGACTGTCAAACTTTTCTAAAATTCTTTTTTTAAAATCTTTATTATTGTGATTATTACAGATGTCCCTCTTTCCCTCCCTCATTGCCCCCCATTTAAAATTGACCCATTGTGGGAGGTGCCATGGTCTAATAACTAAAACAGCATTGCCTCTTTACTGAGAGTTTCCTGTAAGAGTCAAATGCTTACAACCACGTAAACCATAATTGCTTCTGATTCATAGATAATGCAAACATTGTTACAGAAATGCAATTTGTGTCTCTAAGGTATTAAAAAATTTCACCCTACTTACATGTTACTTCAATTGTTAAACTTCTCTTAAACATGATAAATATTAATGCCTAGACTGCTTTGAATGGGGTTTGCCATCAGTTAGCTTACTTTATTATCTGAGCACTAAATTGAGGATGATTATGTTAAGAGCACTTCATCTTTTCATTATCTTACATTTATTTGACTACCCTACTTGACTACCTCGTATTTAATTGCAATACTATTTGTGGCTGGGATTTGGAAATAAAACTATGTATATTTCTCTCCATTTGAAGCATTTGTTTTTAGATTAGCAGTTTTTTATTTCTTCACTTTGCTTTTATTTTTTAATTTTTGATTTTCATATTGGGGTGGGGAATTCAATGGATGCAATAAAATCCCTCAAATGCTCTGGCAACTCTTTTCCCTCCTAAAGTTTTCTTACCCAGCATTCCCCAAGCATCAAAATAAAAATAACAGGAGTCAAAAAAAATGTGAATAACTCTTTTCCAACTGAGGAATTGAAATCATAATTTAAATATTATATAGGTTACCATGGTATAAGAATTTTAGAAAAATTTTGGACTCTCTGTGCTTCCTGGACTTGTAAGTCTATTTCTTTCAGAGATGATAGAAAATTAGGAAGATATGCATTGTTACCTTTGTTTTACAGATGAAGAATCTGAAGTTTTCATACATTCAGCAAATTGACCTCATTACAGAAAAAAATGGACAAGTTTTTGTTGTAAGGGGAGCAGGCTTAAGCTGTCAATTGGACATCCCTAGACTGCAAGAGGGCACAGGCAGGGCTAAGGGACCCCCCACCAGAGTGCATAAATTTCACGCACCGGGCCTCTAGTATAACTTATAAAAAGCAAGATCATAAATGAGTTGTCAAATTGCTAGAAAATATACTGAAAACTCGTGATTAATGATGTATTTTTAAAGACTGGATTTTGAATTTTTTTTGTAGTAAGATGAAAAAGTCAAGCAATTTATAGACTTACTAGTGGCCCAGTGCATGAATTCATGCACATTGAAAGTGAATTAATTAGAAGAAATATTTTAATGTTGCTATTTGCCCTTTCTCTATAATAAAAGTGTCAGTGATAAAAGAAAATTAGTAAAATGTATATAAAAATAATATATAAATTTATTAATAAATAAACAATAACAACATAATATAACAACAACAAAGACATGACATAAAAGAACAAAAACATAATATAAAAACAGCATTGATACAAACATTGATACAAACAATGACTGATATCTCCCTGTACACCACATTAAGAGTAAGAACACTTTCAGAGTGCTTGACTAATTTCCCTTGTGCTGAAGTATTTAGAACTTTAACATCACACGCTCTTCGAACTCGAGAGAAAGCAAAATATAAGTGATCATGTCCAAAAATGGGTTCAGGAAGGGATATTCCTACTCTGTCTAGAGTTTGTCCTTGTGCTTTATTAATAGTCATCGCAAATGCTGACATCACGGGAAACTATCTTCAAATTAATTTAAATGGGAGGCCAGTGTCAGATGGGGACAAATCAATTCTTGGAATCAGAACAACCTCTCCTTTTGCAAATCCTGTTAATACTTCAGCTTTGATTATGTTAGGTCACAATCTTTTGATAATAAATCTAGTACCATTACAAAGACCCCATTTACTATTAAGATTTCTCAGTAGCTTGATGATTACACCCACATTCAATTTTAATTTATGACAAAGCATTCCCAAAGGAGTAATACTATTAAGAAATTCGATGGGAAAATTTTCTTTTTCAACATCATCTATTGAATCAATGGAATCATCACTCAAATACGTGTGAAAATCTCCATCGAGTATATTCAAAATTTCTTCATTTAATTTTTGAAAATGCTCATTTTTTGGACAAAGAATCACACGTTTATATTTTTTAAATATCTATACATATGCTATTTTCAAAAGTAGCTTCAATAATAGATCTGTTACAAATCATTTCACAGGGGATTTCAATAATATCAATTCCTACATGAAAAATGCTATCAAGTTTGCCATCTCCAAGTTTTACTAACCATTCACTATAAGCATAATCCTCTGATCTCATATTTGTTTTAAGAGACAACTTTCTGAAACATCCTCAAACACTACAGTACTTTAAACTCTTTTGTACTATGGCTGATCGCATAGCATGTAGCACAACACTGAGACATTGTCGAAAGTTCCCTCCAAGAAGGAGAAATTTCCCACCAAATGCAACATTCAAATTCATAATTTCTCTTAGTAATCTGTCTATGGTGTTTATAGCATGACTGGATGACATAGTGCATTCATCAATAATGAGAAGTTGGGCCTTTTTAATGGTTTTAGCAACTTCACTCTTTATAGCAAGCCTAGAGATGGAAGTTTCATTTAATGGCATTGGTAAATATAATGGGAATGAAAGGTTCTTCCACTGAAAAGTAAATTTGTAGCAATTCCTGTAGATGCTGTGTGTAAAACAGTACCACTATGACCTTAATATAATGTATTAAAACTTTATAAAGATGTGTTTTTCCACTACCACCTGGACCATCCAAGAAAAAAGCATTTGGGGTGTACAGTTTGATCTTCGATGGCTGAAGTTATAGTCTGAAAGGCTGCTAACTATTCATCATTCAGAGAATTTATCAAAACCTCTGCCTGTTGTTGCTCATACAATTCATCGCATGTAGTTGTATTTGTTAATAAAGGATAGTCTGGAAGTTTGAAATGTGAACATTTCATTCCATGCAATGTGAATACTTCTTGAATTTCGTTAAGGGCATGCATTTCACAGTTCACACAGGGACCTTCTCTTTGGTGTAACTTCCAACAGAAATCTTCAATATAATGAGATTTATTCTCATCCCATAATTTTTCTGCAGAAGAAAGATATCCAAACACACATATATATGCAAAAAGTTGCCATAGTTGTTTAGGCATATTAAGGATGATTGCATCGTCAATCATATCTTTCCAGATAATGTTGTCTATTAATAATCCTCAATGTTTAGCAGCTTCAGAAAATGTATCATAAATTACACCTCCTACAGTTCGCAGATCAGCAAAACTTCTTGCACCTTTTGCATGCAGAAGCAAAAGTCTAAGGTAATATTGTTCTGGTTTTCTAAAGCTCACAGTGAGCAGTCTACCTAATACTTTATTCCCGACCATTTGTTATTTTCTCCACAAAGAATTATTAAACACAAAATGTTGTGGAATCTCCCAATAATAATAATTACGCATGTCGGAATCTTCTCTATTCAATAAGAACCAAGCCATCAAAGTTGTGTTATGCCTTTTAGCCCTATCTGCAACTTCAGCAAAATAATCGGCATGAAAATACAAATTCTGACCATTTGGCAAATGAATAGCTAATCTTGTGATTGCATGAGATTGGTCATGCATTTGCAATGCAAAAAAATCTCCAAACAGCCTCAGAGCGCTCACATACCTGGAGTCAATGAAGTCCTATACTTTCTCATGATCGATAATATTTTTTTCCAGAAATTGAATATTTGCACAATTGTGCCCTTTATAGATGTATTTAAATATGTATGTATTTGACCCTTTTAATCGATGCACAGACTTCAATGTTTATATGACAGTTATATTTAAGGCACAAATACAGGTTATACGGGATGATCCAAGTATTATTGACAACTTTATTTCCAATAGACATGGTGCTACCAGATCTTCGTTTGTATTTGGGATATCCAGCAATATTTCCAATGGTTGCATTTTGAAATTCTTTTGGATATCCCTTTGAACATTTTCTGTTTTCCAAACATGGACTATTTGGATTTTGTCTTCCACAGGGTCAATGTACCATGTATGATTTTACAATTTGAAAAAGTCAAGGACAATGGTCTATATCTGGAATTTCTGCATTAACTATACAGTCAATGTCATCTCCCATTTGTAATTTGGATTCACTATCTAATATCAATAATATGTGAGCTTGAGGCAATCTGCATTTCTGAAATTCAATGAAATGAATTTTAGCTATTACTTTGCCAAATAAATGGAATTTACATATATCATTTAAAGAGCATTCAGCTTAATATTAAAAACCCTGGCTACCAAGTCAGGTCTGTTTTCAACTTTTTGCCAGCATTTTAAATTGTTTATAATCTCTGCCAGTTTGGGTTGCACATCATGGTTATGAATAAATCAGGCTTGCCATACTGGTACTTCGTTACATTGCTATAGCATCCTGATATCACTGCTGCATATTTCTGGGACTACCCTCAAAAGATGATGGAAGGATTGTAATTTTACCAATCGGCACATTGTCATTTTCAGATCTAGATGTGAGGTCATCCATCAAACCACTATAATTTTCAACTCTCAACTTAGATTGGTTTGCTTTAATGAAATTTATCTGATTGGCTTACATTTTTTAATATGAATCGATAATATACTGTTGAGTTAATTTTCCTGCATTTAAAATAGGACTGAACGTGTTCGGGACGGAGAGATGAAATCCATAATACTACATTTGTGTGACTTGTGTCCTTACATTTTGTCTAGTATTATTGTGAATTACACTGTCATCTGAGTTTTAATGCAATATTCGTTCCCCAGACTTTTTCACCATGTGGAAAAAAAAATAGGTATGTCATTGCATCTAATGTAGGAAACAGGATACTGATTTGTTTCATTTTAGTGGCATTTGGATTACTGGGATCTGGTTTACAATGAATAAGCAGGTCCCTTTCAAAAGGAGGTTCTCCATCTTCATTTCTGAATATTATGGCAACTTCGGTTACACAGGAGAATTATATCTACCCGGGTCACTGTTATGATTGTATTTAATCGCCATTGTTACTTCTGTGGGAGCAATACCTTTTGCTGTTGCTTCACATTG
This sequence comes from Myotis myotis, assembly GCF_014108235.1. Classification (NCBI taxonomy): domain Eukaryota; kingdom Metazoa; phylum Chordata; class Mammalia; order Chiroptera; family Vespertilionidae; genus Myotis; species Myotis myotis. Next base: position 203,311,331 of record NW_023416324.1, on the reverse strand, counting down.
GGTTTCCTTTTCTACCTCATGTAGCATCTTGTAAGATTTTGTTAGTTCATTTATTTTATGCATGAGGTTGTTGATATTGATCATGAATCTTTCTGAGCAGCCTTGGTTTTCTGGCATTGCTAATCTTTTACTTGTAGCTTTGGCCCTAGCTAAAATATAGAGTTCAGCAAACTTCTGGGAAACACTATCCAAAGGATGGAAAGTTCCAGTACAGTGTAAACTTGTCTGTGTATTCTAAAACAGTATGGCCCATATCCTGATGGTGATGCAATATTTGCACCCATCAAAGCAAAAGCAAAAGAACTATTTATCAAACGAATATTTTCCATGAAATTTTTACTGTCAGAATATTATTTTATCATTAATTTTTTTAAAAAAAAATGCCGGGTATTCTGGAAAATGTACATTATTTGGACAAACTTTGCCTTTGCTACAACATCAAGTAAATTTTCCATCAGATGGCTTTTCATCAGAGAAATTTAGTGAGAGGCAAAATTGACATGTAACAGTCATTCCACCACAACTATGTTTGACAGTTACATCTTCATTTACTTCAATTTCGTTGTGAAGGCAGTTCCTACCAGTATTGGTAGTACGTGTCAATGGCTGTTCTTCAGACATATTCTGTTGATGACGCCAGCTTCTTTCGGCTTTGTAGATACGTTGTGCCAATTGTTGGTCTTCAGATACATTCTGTCGACGACGCCAGCTTCTTTTGGCTTCAGATAAACATTGTGCCAATAGTTGGTCTTCAGACATTTTCTGTCCTGATGCCAGCCTAGAGGAATCGAGCCCCCTTCTCTCTCCTGTCAGGGTCCCTGGTAGGTGATGAGGGGGTTGGCCAAGGAGAGGGGCCACTGGAGGTTGGGAAGGCTGATTGGCTGCCCGTGGTTGGGGGGCAGGGTGGCTGGGGGCACAGGAGGTATCATGAGCTGAAGGCTGTGGGGTTGGACTTCTGGGCTTTGTGGCTCTCTGCTTGGGTTGGTGGGCTGCTCACTGGCCGCCACTGGCTTTGCAGTCAGGGACGCGTGTCTGAGGCAGTAGGAGGCAAGGAGGGCACCCAGCCCCAGCGGTGGCACAGGGAGGAAGAACCCACTCCTTGGCAGGCCCATCCCCAGGTCATTGCCCCTGATCACGGGGGTATGTACTGGCGACCTGGGGATTCACATAAGACCGGCACTCAAGTCCCTGTGTCCAGCGGGAAGGGCACTTGCTCCTCACTGCCCCATCTTACAAATGCTGTGTTTGAACTGAATATAAAAGTAGAAAGGCCAGTGCAGCTGAGCTGAATAAACTTCTGTGGGAGGCAACCGCAGCTGACTGGGGGACAGCGCCAGCCAGCTAGTGGCTGGCCATGCCCCAAATTGCCCAGCTGCCATCACCTGGGGTCTCCCTCTGCAAGAGGCAACCCGGCGGGAAGATTGGGGGATGGCGATGGAGGCAAGCTGCTGGGCCCCCCGCCCCCCCCCCCCCCATTGATCACTGTCCCCTCTCTCTGACTGCTGGCGTCTGCTTTGGCTGGCCTGGTGCCACCAGCTCACTGGCCCGCTGCCCCTGATCACCCTCTCCTCCCCCCCTCCTCTGATTGCCATCCCCTCCCTCTGCCTGCTGACACCTGCCTTGGCTGGCCTGGCATCGCCCACTCGCTATTGCCGCCCCCCACTGACTGGTCATTCCACAGTTGAGTCAATTTGCATATTACCCTTTTATTATATAGGATTTTCCTTTTCTGTCAAATTTTAATAACACTTTATGGAGAGGCTATTGACTTTAAAAGAGCACAGTGAGAAAGTTACATTATTTTAAATTAACCCTCAGAACAAATCTATGAAATCAAGTTATGAGACAGTTGCAATTTTCTAAAAAAATCTCAGACCCATGAGCACATCTAGTTCTTTATCTTAACTTCACAACTAACCAGTCAGCACAGACAGACACTAATGGACTCCAAAGACAGTCCTGTGGGAACCTACACTAACATAGCAAGCTAATGGTAGCATATTTGTACTGGATTTTAAAGATTTTTTTTTCATTTATATTAGAAAATAAAATTACTCCTGTATTAAAGTCCATTTCCTATTGTTTAGTCATCTGGGGAAATGGAACATTGCATCTCCCTCCTAATTACTCCATGTATGACTCATTTCTATAATCAGATCAACTTTTTCCTTCCTTTCTCTAAGCTAAACAAATCTAATCCATTTAATTTCTATTTGCCGGAAGGCTAATTATCTTTGCTGCTCTTCTCTGACAATCTCCCATTTTTACACTTTAAAAATATTTATTTAAAGTTCAGTGTCTAAAACGAAACACAATTCTAGAAGCCTGATTAATGAGAGTAGCAGGAAGATTACTTTGTACTCCTCCTACAACTATTTGAATACTTCTCAGTATCTTATTGGATTCTTTTTATTATGGCATTTCACTGAAGATTTCTCCATGGCCATGGATGCTATCTTCAGTTGCCCATTTTTCCCCCTCTAAACCTTATAGTATCCCCACCACACAAGAAGTTCTCTTCTGAATTCATTCATACATCAACAATTTTAAGAGAGGAAGGGAGAGGGAAAGAGAGACAGAAACATCAATGATGAGAGAGAATCCTTGATTGGCTGTCTCCTGCATGGTCCCTGCTGGGGATCGAGCCCACAACCTGGGCATGTGCCCTGACCAGGAATTGAACTGTGTCCTCCTGGTTCATAGGTTGAGGTTCAACCACTGAGCTAAACCGGCTGGGCCATCAACAATTTTGAGACTCTGACAGTGTCATCTGCTTTGTCTCCATCCTATCCAATATGTCTTCCACTAGCACATTAATCATCCTAAAGTAGCTTTACTTCATTACATCCTATGGGAAGATACTCCCTGTTTACTGTCACACTAAGTCATAGCCCTTCTGGATACTTGCAAGATGTTCCTGTTTTCATACCTATGCATTATGGTGAGCTAGCTATACTAGATTATGTGCGCATGATCATTTCTCCCATAATTCTTTCTTGCCCCTCTATGTTAACATTTATAAAACTCTTTTTTAATTCTCTTTTTTTGATGATTTGTCTTCCCTGCCCTACTCTGAGCTCATTGAGAACATGGACTATGTGAATCCCTATGTATCTTGACAGGTTGGCATTTGTGTTAACTGTAAGACACTCAATGCGTTCTTGTTATCAGAATGAATGTGTAGGTTAATTAACATGTAAATAATGTTGTAAAAATATTGAATCAATGTATTTTAATCAAAATAAAATTTCTCTACAGCCCATCAATTATGTCAGAGCCTGAACTTTCTGTCTAGCCTACAAAGACAAGGGTCAACGTTATTTGGAAAGAAGGAAATATGACAAAGCAGGAGCTCCTGCTTTGAGCTACTGCATTGTGTAGAAACCTTTGGCATAGAGGAGAAAGAGGGAGAGGACAAGCAGTCAGATATGAGGTCCTGAGTATCCATCTGGGTTAAATAATGGGGCTACGACACTACCAAATGCCCCTAAATAGAGGAGAAAGTTGAGTCCAGCAGGGCTTTTGTTTATCTTCTTATTAGTGATTCTGGACCATCCTGAAGAGAGTTCGAAAAAATGTATCTCCACAGATACACATGCATATGCACAAGCACATACACACACCGACCCCCCCCACACACACCCACACACATATACTATTTACTCTATTCACGCTCAAAGGGGGAACTCTGGGACATCATTTACTCTATCATATAATGATTTGTCAACCCCTTATCTCAGCTTATCACTTATACAAAAAACAAAAAAACAAAATTCTTCCCTAAAAGTACCTGGCATCAAGCTTTATTTACATATTTTCATTTCATAATTACCCTCACATAGTCATATCAAGACAGGAGAAATTTTTTATCATAAAAGTTGCATTACATAATGTCGTCTTCATCTTTCTGTTTTTTATCATCTCAAGAATGTATACTTTTCATGACACAGCATATTTTTAATTAAAATCAGATATTGCTATGTTGTTCATAGAATCAAAACTCTCATCATTAAAGGCAATTACAAAGTGTAAGTATCATTTCTATCTTACTATTAAGTCTCTGATCAATATGAAAGTAGCCAGGAAGCATAGGAGGCAATCTATTCTCTAATAAACTGTAAATGAAACTGTAATTTATTATATTTTTAGAATTTAATGTGCACATAAATTTTCAATTTGCTCATTCCAAATATATTCAGAAACATGCTAATAGATATTTGGATAGCACCAAAGTCATGCAGTCTGAGGTTTTAAAATTGAATTATTGTGCTAAATGGAAATAACCAGTGATGAAGGGCTATTTTTCTTGTGAAGTATCATACTCCCTAGTTCTAATCATTTTTTGCACATATAGACTTTCTCTGCTATCTGCACTGTCCCAAATTCTACAAAACAGGAATACTGGATCCTTTTGTACCTTCACTTTTTCACTGTGATGTACTTGTATCTCTTTTATGGTTAAACCAATTTTATCTGAATTATACTTATGTACCCATGTATCCTGTTTTTCAGATTATATTCTATTAAATGTATTTGTAGATATATTTATCATCTCTTTATTTTCTACAGAACCTGGTACATTGTCTTACACAGAGTAAACATTCATAAATATCCCAACTCAGTAGACCTGTAACAGGTGGCTAAAGGAAGGTTTCCTAACTCACTGTTGCCTGAGACATAAAATTAATAGGTCTTGCATGGCAAAGCAGCTTGTAAAGCACAACTCCAAGCTGACACCTTCTAATTGGTGGTTGAGAACCAGTTAGAAGATTCACCATCTAACATACACAAGAGTCAGATGTGTCAGTGGAACTTTGTGAGGATGGTGTAATTGAAAAGCTGTGTGCTATAGTTGCATTCTCCAAAAGGTGGAGAATGCAGCCCATTCTTCCCAAGTCCACAGTGTGCAGTATCCCTTAACAAGTTTGTGTGTGTGTCCTGTCATTGGAGACCCAGGGATCTGATGTCTGACCCATGCCTGACTCAGATGGGGGTGGGGGTGGGGAGGGTGGATCTGGCTAGAGCAGGACTGGGTGTGGGACTGAACTGCACTCTTTACCTAGGGCAGTCAAAGTTGTGTGAATCCCAACGACCTCTCAAAGATTTCCAGTTCCTGAGGATTACTGCCCAAAACTGAGATGTCCTCAGAAGAAAGAGGAGGAGCCTATCTTCAGATGCCAAAGCGGAAAGAAGGGCTGGGCATGTGCAGATGAAAGAGTGGCATCGTCTACAATGAAAGAGTTAGAGTTGAAGGGGCCCAAGCTAGGACATAAGACCATGCACCACAGCAGCATAAAGACACATTTACACCTGCTCAGTACCTTTGGTTTTGCTTCTCCTTCCTATCTTATCTCAGACCAGCCCTTAAAAGGCCAGGAATCTTATGTTGAAAGGAAAACATTGGATTGAAGGGAGCAGAAGGACTTCTAATTTACTTCTAAAATTGCAGGTTCTCATCTGCAGCAGGCCTTAGCTGGAGAAAAGGGAGATAATTTAATTGTGTTTGGGGTTTTTTTAAGGCCTTTCTTGAGGTATAATCGACAAACAAAATAAATTGCACAAATTGAAAGTGCAAAATTTAAGATTTTGCATGTTTTTGCATCTGTAAAACCCACAGCACAATCAAGATAGTGGACATATTTTCACCACCCCCAACTTTCATCGTGACACTTTGTAATCCCTTCCTAACTAACTCTCATCTCTGCCCGCCTTTCCATCCCCAACCACTGATCTACTCTCTATCCCTAGAGATTAGTTTGCATTTTCTTGAGTTTCATATATACTAGCATATATTTGAGGTTCATCTATAGTGCTGATTATATCAACAGTTCACTCATTTTCCTTGCTAATACTCCAGTTTCTCAGCATACCACAATTAATCTGTTCACCTGGTAATGGACATTTAGATTGTTTTTGTCTATTACAAATATGTCTGCTATGAATCAAAGTACAAGTCTTTGTGTGGATATATACAGGGTGTCCCAAAAACATGTGTACACACTTTAACAGTTGATAGCTCAATTGATGTTTATGTCTTTTCAGCTGGACAAAGCTTTGAACAAAGGAAATCCATGCTAAAATACTAGAAGTTTTAAAACACAGTTAAAATACAAACACTGCCTTTATAATTATTCAAAGTGCGTATACATTTTTGAGGGGACAACTTGTGTCCCAAAAATGTATACACACTTTAACAGCTAATAATTCACTTAATTTTCACTTTATTTTAGGTTTAACTGATTTGAAATAATAGGTGAAGCCAGATTAAGCTAACAAAGAAAATTTATCCAGTTGACTTTTTTATGGGGATATATAAAAGACTAGAGGCCTGGTGCACAGATTTGTGCACCCATGGGGTCCCTCAGCCTGGCCTGGGGGATCGGGCTGAAAACAGCTCTCCAACATCCCCCAAGGGGTACTGGATTGCGAGAAAGTGAAGGCCAGGCCGAGAGAACCCACCGGTGCATGATCTGGGCAGGGGAGGGACCGTGAGAGGGCTCCAGGGTGTGTCCGGCCCTTCTCGCTCAGTTCTGATTGGCCAGACCCCAGCAGCAATATAACCTATTGGTCAGAATAACTGCCCCCTTGTGGTCAGTGAGCATCATAGAAACTGGTCAAACAGTTGAATGGTCAGACACTTAGCATATTAGATATATATATATAGATAGATGACAGATAGATGATAGATAGATGATAGATAGATAGATAGATAGATAGATAGATAGATAGATAAAGTTTATAGTACAAAACGGCAACAGATGATTTAAGGGCACACAAATACCAAACGAAATTATTCTTGATGTTTGCAATTCCATTGCTTCACATTGTCAGCAATACCTGGACCAGAATGGTCATCAATTTGAAAATAGACATTGACAAAAAATGTATATGCATTTCTGTAGATTCTTTTAAATTTTGAAAATTAACTGTATGTTAATAAACCCTGATTTTATAATCATTCAAAGAATCTATACACTTTTAGGGACACCCTATATTTTAATTTTTCCCCCTTGAGTAAATACCTAAGAGTAGAATGACAGTGTCAAATGGCTGATTTATGCTTAACTTAAAAAAAAAAAACACAACAACACAAAAACAAACATCAACAAAAAACCCTGCTAACCTTTTGTCAAGTGGTTGTATCATTTTCTATTCACACCAGATTGTTTGAAAGAGTTCAAGTTCTTTTTACTGTCTTCGACACTTGGTATGGTCAGCCTTTTAAAATATTAGCCATTTGAATAGTCATGTCATGGTTTCTCATTGTAATTTTAATTTTCATTGCATTTAAAAACTAATGATAGTGAGCATATGCTAGTGTGTATATTTGCAATTTACCTAAAACTGAACATTTCAAATTACAGAAATTAGTTTTTACGACTTTCAGCGACTCTAGGTCTGTCTGCTCCTTGCTTAAACAACATGCCAGCCACAACTAAATGAACTTTTTTTCAGTTTAGTACATCAATAAACCTCTCCTGACTTAGTAACTCAGTAAATCTGTAATGTTGTTTAATTAGTTAAAAGTTCTCGTGTAGTTGTTAATGGGGCAGATTCTTAAAGAAAGCTGCTTTTAGAAAGCATTAGGACAATTTTTTACAGTTATAGCACTAAGCAAGGCGTTTCTGAGAAATTCAGCATATTGCCAAAATAAACAGCAATACTCAAGGATGATGTGAGCTTCACAGGATATGCTTTAAATGTTTCAAAACAGGTTTCAGACATCTGCTTTAGACTGGAGGCACCACAATGAATATCACCTGACTAATAAATGAACATTGAATGTAAAATCAATAAAATATTATTGCAAAGTTGATTTCAAATTATTCAATGGGCATTAAACACCGATATGGCACTTAGTAAACTATGAAACAATAGAGAATTCAAATCCATCATATATGTATTTTGAACAATCTTATATATGTACAACTTTTAATCTAGGGCAAAAAGCAATTTATGTTACATAATGTTATATTTATTGGGTTTTATTCTATTTACCAGTTGCTCATACATTTTCCCCAGTCTATTTGCTAACTTGGTTTATCAAATCTTCTAAAGTTATTCATCAATTCAATAAAATTCCTGCAGTAATATTTTTTAAAAAGGGAAGGTGTTTTCCCGGCAAGCAGTCACACGATATTTCCAGTTTGATAAATGTAAGCCTTTAGACATTACTTTAGACCTTTTACATCAAACATGTCAAACTCCCGGCCCATGGTCCCCATGCATCGTTTATTTGGACCATTTCAGCCCTTGAGTTTGACATGCTAGTTTTACATCATTAATCTAATGAGGAAGAGGAATGCAAGAAGGGTGATTTAATATTAACCCTCAAAAGTAAGGCTTCAGATGGGTGCTAGACTTATCAGGCGCTCGCTTTGTAAGTTATACGAATGTCTAATCACTATGTTGTTTACCTGAAACCAATGTAACAGTGTACATCAACTATAATCTATAATAATAAAAGCATAATATGCTAATTAGACCAGACGTCCTTCCGGACGACCTTCCAGATGAAGCTGGGGCTGCCCAAGTCCCAGGTGCCTGTCAGGGGCCAGAGGGAAGCCCGGGTCCTGGGTGCTGGAGGGAAGCCGGTGCTGGCAGCTGGGGAAAGGAAGGCCTACTCTTGCATAAATTTTGTGCGTCGGGCCTCTAGTTAAAAAATAAATTTAAAAAATAGAGCCAGGCTTCAGCAGCATCCACACTGTCTGTCTACAAGGATAATTGTAATAAATTGGGAAGAAAAGTCATGTTAACAATGATCACAAACTCAAAGAAGTTTCTTATTCCGATGTCCCTATTAATTAATGTTTGATATAATTTTTATCTTATTTTTTACTCTGTGAAATGGTAATTCTAGAAAAGAAAAACTGAGCTCCACTAGTTACAACATCTTCAGAAATATTCAACACTTTAACAGCAGTGTTCCAAAGGGAAGATCAGATAAATTATTCTTGTTGGGTAGAAACCTAAAGACATGGTCCTCTAATTAGCTATAATAAGCGGATACTTTCAATTCCAATTCGACACTAGATGAGCTACTTTATCCACCACCCCTTTTCCAACAGTGGAACACTTGGACACATTTGTCCACAATATATATTCTCATTGATCAGTCTTGGAATACATAGAAAGCAGTTTCAGATTTACTACTCCAGACCAATACTGAAAGCTTGCTAACTACACTTCAAAAATCATCTTTGTACTGAGACATTATAGTCAAAATACTGTGAAAATGTGTGCATAAGTTGGGTTATTTCTTTGTTCCAACCTTCAGTTGCAGCCATTATCGTGCAGAGATCTATAAAATATGCAGATTAGTTAATACATTAAATGTATTTTATTCAGTAAACATCAAAGAGCCAGCAAATGTCACTTGGAGCTATTGCAAAGAAAAATACAGTTTTTGAAGAAGTTTGAATAAGTCCGTAAGCCTAAAAATTATTTTGGCCCCTATCTATATTCTTGGAAAGCATTTTAAAAAAATGGACCAAATATCATAGTTTATCTAGGGAGACTTTAGTAAAAAGGAAAGCAGGTAATTTAAAATTTTTATTTTTAATATTACATGACAGTGGATATGATCAGTAATAATTAATTTCTCTTACAGAAAACACCATGAGAAAATATTTTGATCTGGATTTCTGTCTTGAAGCATAAAAGCAGTCTGTATTGGAGAAAAGTTATTTTAAAAACTATAGTGATCACTGATGGCTGAAAAGCACAAATACATAATTCATAAGCAATAGTTTTGAATAGAACTAACCTATATAGTCAAAAGAATACCATAGGTTCCAGTTAGTTCAGGCAGGTAAAAGGTAGGCATTAGTTTTGCAAAAAGCATAGAGAAGTAAAAAAGTAAAGCTAGTCATTTTTTATCTTAAGTTCATAGAGTTTTCTATTCGTTAGTCTTTGAAGTTTCCTGTTTTTCTATTGATTATTCAGTGTAATTATAACCATGCATTAAACAAGGTCACCTAGGATATAACTGAATATAGTAAATTTGAATTTTAGTTTTGGAGCCTCACTCCAAAATGGAAATGAAGTATAGTTACTTAAAAAAAAATAATTCTCAAGCAAATTAACATATTCCCATTTTTCCTTTATAATGCAAATTGCCATTAAAGAGCTGTGCAAAATTTTATTATGCATTACTTTCTGAAATAGAAAAGTTCTTACCATCTAATTTTAAGACATAAAAGAATCATCATTATAAATATTTCCAGAATTCTTGATTGCATGATAGTCCCTCTTTATCCACAGGAAATACATTCTAAGACTCCACGTAGATGCCCGAAACCACAGATGGTATCAATCCCTATTTTTCTGTTTGTTTGTTTTTTTCTATCCATAGATATGTATGACAAAGTTTAATTTATAAATTAGGCACATTAAGAATTTAATACTAATAATAAAATAGAAAATTTATAGTAATACTATAATAAAAGTTATATGAATGAATTTTGGAACATTATTAAATAAAATAAGGATTATTTGAACACAAGCACTGTGATGCCACAACAGCCCATCTAATAAGCAAGACAGCTACTTAGGAGGTTGCATATAGAGCGTGGATACCCTGGACAAAGAGATTGTCTCTAGGGATGTAAGGAGCGGGACAGCATGAGATTTCATTATGTGCCCATAAGGGTGTGCAATTTAAAATTGAGGAATTGTTTATTTCTAGAATTTTTGTTTACTCTTTTGGACCTGAGTTGACTACAGGTAACTGAAACCACATAAAGCAAAACCACATATAAGGTACAGTAGTCATTTCAGTGACTACTGTACCTTAAATATTCCTCACCAAATGAAACACATAAATCAGCTATAACTACCAAGACACCCTATTGAATTTAATATACCAGTCCATGAGAGTAGCATGATTACTCACAAATTGACACACATGCACACATCCACACACAACATACCATGTCTAGTTGTCAAATTTCTATTCCAGTTCTTCAACTCCTGAGAACTTAGACACACACTTGAAAGACTTGCTCACATCATTGTCATTATTCTGGACACCACACTCCATGTGGGTTACTTGTCCAATATTTGGGCCTTCGTTTTATAGCAGAATCCAAAAATCTGTTTTATACCTTAAAACTTGTTATCACATGGAATGTTCCAGCTTCAAAAATCTCACTTCACTTTTTCCACAGCAAAAACCATATATTCAATAGCTTGAATGACTACCACTACCATAACTCATCCCTGGGTTGTTTTCTTTCCACTAGCTACTCCCTAATAGAACCCATCTCCTGTGAGATCACTCTTCCTTCTCCTACATTTCCTCATCCTGTACACAATAATGACTTTTGCTGGAGAAAAAAAAATGCCAGACAATTAACATGTTGCTGCCATTTCAAATACGCTGTTGTCAAATACTAACAAATTAAATATACCCATGTCTCTTATCTCTCAGCTGCATTTTCTATAGCCAACCATTCCTTTTTTTTTTTTCTTGAAACATTTTTCCTATTACTTATTTGAACATTCATTCTATTTTGGTTGGAAAAGATACTTGATAAAAGTTCAAGCTTCTTAAATTTGCAAAAGCCTATTTTGTGGCCTAATATATGATCTATCATGGAACATGTTCCATGTGTGCTAGAGAATAATGTGTATTATGCTGCTGTTGAATAAAATGTCTATATACTATATGCCTGTGGGACATGTCTATATAGCTGCCGAAAGTGCTCACACACCTGCTTAAAAACTGCCTCTTTGTTTACTGTAGTCCTGTGAGACTTGTGAATGCCAAGCCTTGGTAGCTCTCAGATGTGCATAATTTGGGGACTTGTTCCTCTGTTGGCAGCTTTAGGAGTTGAAGTGCTAGATGTATGGACAAGCTCCTTCCAGGGAGAAGCTGGAGACTTAATTTTATTGTTTGATGGAGACAGAGAAAAAGCAAAGAAAGTTCCCATTAGCTTTTCCAGGCTTCCAGGAAGACCCCAGCCTACACTTAGATGCAAGCTGATTAGAAGCTGCATCCTTAGGCAACTGATAGTAAGTTGCAGTTAAATCCTGTTTATTTTTATTTTAAACTTATCTTCATTGTTGAAAGTATTACAAATGTCCCCTTTTTCTCCCCCCTTTGACCTCCTCCACTTCACTCCTTTCCCAGCCCAGGCCTACTGCACTATTGCCTGTGTCCATGAGTTATATATATAACTCATGCCAGGGGCCATCACATCCAAAATAACTGAATGGACGACTGAACAGACTGAGTGGGGTGACAAGGCCAGCAGGGGGGTTAGTGAGGGACAATGACTGAGCAGCAGATTGCATGGGGCAACCAGGCTGGCAGGGGGCTTAGTGAAGGATGACCAAAGGACTGAACAAGCAGGCTGCGTGGGGCGACCAGGGTGGGCAGGGCGGGTAGTGAGAGGCAACCAAGCCAGCAGAGGGGGGTAATGAGTGGTGACCAGGCTGGCAGGGGGGGCAGCTGGGGGCAACCAGGCCAGCGGGGTGGGGGTAGTAAGGTGCTACCAGGCTGGTGGGGGGGAGTTAGGAGTGACCAGGCTGGCTGGGGGGCAGTTAGGGGTGATCAGGTCGGCAGGCAGAGGCAGTAGGGGTGATCAGACTGGCAGGGGGGCTAGTTAGGGGCAATCAGGCAGGCAGGCAGTTAAGCAGTTAGGAGCCAGCGGTCCTGGATTGTGAGAGGGATGTCTGAATGCTGGTTTAGGCCTGATCCTGGGACATCCCCCAAGGGCTGGGCTGAGGGACCCCCCGCTGCACAAATTTCATGCACCAGGCCTCTAGTATGCATATAAGATCTTTGGTTGATCTCTTCCACCCATCTCCCCCCTTCCATGTGAAGATTTGTCAGTCTGCTCTGTGCTTCCATGTTTCTGAATGCACCCCTTTGTTCAAAGCAACACTATTTACAATACTTAAGATCTGGAAACAGCCCAAGTACCCATCAATAGATGAGAGGATAGAAAAGAATTGGTACATTTACACCATGGAATACTAACTTCTAAGGAATTTGGAAATTTCAAACACTATTGATTATATCTGAATAATTCAGTTTAACTAATATGAAAGTTCTTATTATTAGCCTACTTTGTTCTCTTCAAATTCTGATCTTGGCATACTTCCCTGAACTTCCAATTTTGGAAACAGATTTAATTAATAAATTCATTCTGAATAGGCCTGTGCCTGAAGCAACCCATAAAATAGACAACTATTCACTTTCTTAAAGTAAATAGATTAATTGATTTATTGAGATTACCAAATGTTCAATATTTTAAAATGAATTTTTGCATAACTTCTACACAAGAATGGGCTTTTAAACATCTTATACACTAAGGAATTGGTTTTTTATCTTGTTTAATTCATCTGTAAAATTTCATGCTTAACTTGTAAAAAATAGGTGTTAGTTAAACATTGTTGAAGAATTCTACTACTCAGAATACACTGCTAATAACAATTGTTTGATTTTTGTATTGATTTAAAACAGATATGTGCATTCAACATCTCTCAGAACCATTGACATTAAGCATCATTTTATTTCCAGAATTGTTTTGAACATGAGTGAGACTCAGACAAAAGACTGAGTAAAAATAGACATTAGAGTAATTATGAAAATGCTATTGAGCTTGCAATATTAATTATTTAGCCTCTATTATAGTTCTTAGTCTAAAACCAATCAACACAAGCCATTAAGACATGGGGTCTGGATGCAGACTTCCTGGTTACAAACTTGAGCAATGTCATAGCAGTAAACTTCTCTAAGTCCCAGTTGCTTAATGTAGATGGTTTGAGGACAAAATGAGTTATTAGTGGAATGCGTGGTTAATGCTCACTCAATGATAGCTATTGTTAGACTCTAGAGGATTTTAGACTCTAGTTATATTACTTATATATTCTAAAGTATCTAAATTATTTTTGAAATGTGAATCCTTCTAGCTCTGACATTGTATAGGTGTTTTACACATATCAAAGCTTAAATTTCATTGATGATGAAATTTGATGTAGAAAGAGACCAAAGTGATAGAGCTGTAAAGCTTTTCCCAAGGAGAGAAGATAATCTCACATAAGCCTGTGACACAATGACTATTATTGGAAGTAATAGAGTCCTGGTGCACGAAATTTGTGCACGGGTAGGGTCCCTAAGCCTGGTCAGTGATTAGGGCCAATTTGTGGGGTGACTAGCAGGGCAATTAGGGGACCCCCGCTGGCACCTGCCTTGGCCAGCCTGGTGCTACCAACTCACCATCCCTGCCCCCCACCACTGCCCCCAGTCACCTCCCTCTGCGAGGGGTCCCCTGCTGGCACCTGCCTTGGCTGGCCTGGGGCCTGCAGGCTGGGGGCAGCTCCTGCATTGAGCTTATGCTCCCTTGTGGTCAATGCGTGTCATAGCAACCAATTGTTCTACCTGCATTCTGCAGTTTGGTCATTTGCATATTAGGCTTTTATTATATAGGATAGCTTTCATTTAGAATTATTCATGTATTTTAAAACATCTAAAAAAGAAAAAAAACACACCTCTGTTTGCCTTGGTTTCCATTTTTAAATGAATGGCTTATCAAATAATTAGTATTTTTATAAGCATATAGTGTATCTAATCCTCACAACTGTGGACACAGAGCCAAGAGAGACAGCAGGCAACTCTATGATCATATAATGTGCATATTCAGGTGGAAAAAAAGGTGGAATTCATTGACCTTCCATTCTCAAGTTATGGTGTATTATGATAAAGAACATGAGGAATAACTATGGAATCTCAACCATTTTATTAACTACATTAATGGGAAAGAATCATAATATCAAGAAACAAGCAGGAAAAAATATGATATTCTGCAGTAATTTATATAAATATAGTAGCATGCATTATAATATGACTGAGATAGTTTGTTCTTTTTTTTACAAAGAACAAGGTATACTTCTAATTTTTCAATCTCCAACTTAATGTAAACTAAATCCTATTTTGTATTTTCCTCAGGCTATTTAAGCTTACTTCTAATTTACCAGCCAAATTGGTTTCCCAAATTCTAATGTCTGCCTATACTAATAGAAACTATAGAGTAATGTAATTATCGAATCCATTCATTACATGAAATAAAGATAGTACAGTTAAAATGTCAAATAGAATCAAAGCTATCTTAATGAGAAATATTTTCAGCTGTAATTTTTCCTTTCCCAAAAGAGACATGAAGGTATAATTTCCTGCATGCATGATATGTTTTATATTAAGTTTCTGAAAATAAAAGTCTCAGGAACCATTTGAAAGTACAAAGTACTTCATACTTGTGACCTTGGACAAGTTTCATAATCTTTCAGGGTCTCAGTTTCCTCATCTCTAAAGTGAGCATTATGAGCCAAATTATGTTAATAACCAAAGATTTTGAGTACAGAAAATAACCAAATTTTTAAGAGAAAAACAATATAGTGGGATTTATAAATTTAATGAGATTGGAACAATTGCAATACTAGATTGATTGCTATTGAATGCTAAAATTTAATTGAAAAGTTTCTTATATAAAAATATAAAAACTACAACTCAGTAAATTTATTTTGCTCTCATATGCTTTGAGCAATTGTCTCTCTCAGAAACCATGCATCTCTGGAAAAGGGGTGACTAAGAAGCAAGGCCAAAACAAAAGGGAGGAAACCTATCCTGAGGTCATTATAATTATTCTGTGAGAGTTTTCAGTAGCAATATATCAATCCAGGATGAAGAGTGGGAATGAGAAAGAGAAGTTAATCAACATTTTATCTGTAAAACAGATACACCCATAGATGCACACACACACACACACACACACAGAGAAAGATAAGTGATTTTGGCAATCTCGGTAGATCTAAAGTAAAACAATTTTGGTAAATCCATATAGTGTGGAGAATCTGGAAATAAGAACCTAAATTTTATAGAACATGTAGTCTGCTACATTCTTTTAGTGTTTAATATATTGGACTGTTGACACATATCTTTGAAAAAATATATCAAAGTTCCCAGCCCTTGTAAGGAAGTTTATTCTAGAAAAGGAGAAAAGGAGGATTCTAATAAATCTTGGCCATGGCAGACAAATTACATGACATGTGGAAAGTAAAGTGCTTTGGGGAGAGAGAGAGAGAGAGAGAGAGAGAGAGAGAGAGAGAGAGAGAGAGAGAGAGAGAGAGAGAGAGAGGAGAAAAATGAGTATATCTCTGTTTGCAAATTACTTTCCAGCCATGTTCAGCTGCATGCTGTACAGGCATGAAACAGGAAGGTGAATTGAATCAGGGAATCATTTTTTTCAAATTGAGTATGTGAAACTAAGAGAGGGAAAAGTGATCTGTGGATGTAAGCAAGGATGATTATCATGACTGACTGTACCACTAAATCTAATAGGCAAGAGAGGGAAACCATCTAAGTGGTGAAGAGTAGTCTTAAAAAATGGTATGTAGGATTAATGGAATGTATGTTTGGTGGTTCAAAAACTGACTTAAATGAGGGAATAAGAGGGCATACATTTATTCCAAACCTTTCATGCAATGAAGATTGTTGATAATGTATAACAATATTCTTGTCATGAAAAAATAAAATTGTTGGCATGTCTATAAAAAACATAGAGCAATAATGAAATAATCTATCACAGTAACTCATTCAGTATGTTTACTAGGAACAATAAAATGATTAAAATATCAAGTTGATTCCAGCCAATGATGTAAACATCTTTGTATTTTATTTGCAATTTAATATTCAGCACTGAGATAACATTGGAATTTGCATTTGTTTCCCTTCCTTATATTGGCTGACATATTTCAAATGCAGAAACAAAGGCTCTGAGAAAGAAATGGTTTGCTGATAGATAGATGTTTCAGGACTTAGAGTCAGGGATCCACTTCTGCCAGTACCTTTCAGAAGAAAACTGGAGTCCCCCCTTGTAGACATGTACAGTCATACCTCTTTGTATCACTCTGTGAGAAGAGAAATAGACAGAAAACATTAATTATATGTTGTATAATACGAATTATTCTATGAAGATTATTTAAAATAGTATTTACCTGTCCAGCCAGCATGGCTCTGTGGTTGAGTGTCAACCTATGAACCAGGAAGTCACCATTAGATTCCAGGTCAGGGAACATGCCAGGGTTACGGGCTCAATCTCCAGTGGGAGACATGCAGGAAGCAGGCAATCAATGATTCTCTCTCATCATTGATGTTTCTACCTTCCTCTCCCTTTCCCTTTCTCTCTGAAATCAATAAAAATATTTTTTTAAAAAATAGTATTTACCTTATTTTATGTAACATTATAATACTTCTATATAATATTTAGAGACATCAAAATTTGAACAATATGTAGAAAGTTGACAACTGGAGGGAATAAAATTTAAAATATATTTTTGTTTATTTTTAAGGATGAATGAGCAACTCTCAAATATAAAACTGATTTTTGATTAATTGCATTTTGTCAATTTCCATAGCAAAAAAATGAAACTTTTTCTTATAACGAAGATGTCAATGATTGTTTCCCTATCAGTTGCAGTGATGTCTAACTTTATTTACTCTTAAAGCCTTCCCTGAATATGAAACAATATGTCATTTTGTAATTTTGCTGTAATGAAAATCCTTCAATGTTACTTTTTCTCTTTGCAATGTACTAAATAGAGGTGAAACTGCAGTATTTTATTTCCTATTATAGCGACTTTCAATTTAAATGAATAAAGGTTAATATTAGACCTTCTGATGGAAATGAAATTTAACCTTAGTGTCATATTTTGAAACATACATAAACCTTCCATTAGAATTAATATACATAAATATTTCTATTCAGCTCAGTAATTTTTTTAAAAACTTTTGTTTTGTTTGTTTTTGTTTTTTAGTGCATAGCAAAAGAAATACTAAAATCATCAGTGACAAGGTTAACATTTCAGGGCATTCCATCTGTCTTTTGAATATGCATTGTCAGACAGCCTTAGATAGCACCAAAATATGTTTCCCAAATAGTAAATCATCATCATGATTGCCATTATTGATCTGTAGAGTCAGTAACCGAATCTATCCATGAGATTCAACACCATCTATCTTTATATTATATAGCCCCATCCTCCTGCTTAAACCCATTAAACTGTCTTCTGCGGGTTTACATCATTTTTATTTGAGGGGCCTAGTGAATCTTTGCACTTTACTTGTTTTTATAAAACACTTCTAAGACCAAACTATTTCATCAGAAAAATTCCATTGTTTCCTATTAATACCTGTTACCAAGAATGAATACCATGATAACTTTAAATGGGAGAATAACCATTATCATTGAACATATAGTGTGCATATTTATTTTCATGTTTATATACATACAAATGTATAATATGATGATAATTTAAATATGTGGGAACCCAGAAATATTATGTAACAATGCCTATTTTGGAGTACATTCAGAATCAATTAAAATTGGTAAATCTACTTACATACTGTTACTTATCTCCCCCAAATAATGATAAAGAAAATATATTACTTATAACTTATATAGTTAATATAATTTGCCTACAGTTAAGTTGAAGATACTTTGGACTATGAATCAGGGTCTTTCTTTACCTTCATTTCCAAGGACTTTCAGGGATTAGTTACTGTACTGTGTGCATGGATAGCTTGACAATCCATGCAGCGGATTGTATCTATGTGCATTTCTGCTAATTGGTGAGGAAAAGATCAATAGTTTTATATAGAATCTCAAGAGATACTATGATCCATAAATTATTAAGACATACAGGGTAACTAAAAAGCATTTTTAATTTAAAATATAATTATAAAAATCACTTTGCTGAAAATAAAAATATGGCATATTTTACTTAGTTTGTATTCAAAACATTGAAAGTAAACATTAAATACTAGTTTAATATCAAAATGAAACAAAAAACTGTACATCTATAGTCCAGAGATAATTGCATAAAATGTGTTAAAAGTTTTCAGAGAAAAGCAAATACATATTTTATGCAAAGAAGATACATATCATATGAAAATACATATACAAGTCTGTAAGTTGGTATAATGTATAAACTTGTCTTATGATTACATACTCCTTCCAACCACTATTCTAATTGTGGGATTAAAAAATAAACTGCAGATAACTGAAAATAATAATTCTCATTTTTTACCACATCAATACTTTTGGAGAAAATTTGAGAGGCAGATAAAATAAACAACTTCATTTAACTTTGTAAAAATGCCAATGTTCAATCAGAAGGAAACAATGAATTGTTAATGCTAGTGTTTATCACTTAGCTATTTTAAAATAATTTTATAAACGAGAAATGACTTCAAAAGTTTTAATAAATATAATTAAAATTTATGATGTATTTTTAAAATATTTTAATGAAAATTTTGTGAGAGCAGAAAAAAATAATACTATAGTAAATTTTCAAATGGAATTTTTATGAGTCTGCAAAATTTATATTTAAACTTTCTTAACATTTGTATGTGTTATTTCATGTGAAAAAATATTATTGAAAATTAAAATGTTTTTCAAAATTAAAATTAATAAGAAGCATTGCTTAACAATCCTATATAATAAAAGGCTAATATGCAAATTGTCCCCTCAACTGGGATTTTGACCAGGAGGCGGGGCTGGCTGGCCAACCTCCCACATCCCCTCCCCATGGCCAGCCTGGCCCAATCAGCCCCCATTGGGGCAGGCCAGCTGGACCCCACCCATGCACAAATTTGTGCACTGGGCCTCTAGTAAGGAAATAAATTGACAAATCTGCATGTAATACCTACATGAAGAAGTTACATTTTAAATAAGTAATTAATAAAGTTATATAAGTAAAGCTCAATATATAATTTTAATGATTTTATTAATGCAATTCATCAATATTTAGATATACCTGTTTCTTTCTCTCAAAAATTATACTTAATGCAATTTAAAAGTAGTAAGTCATTATTTTTCTCTATATATATTTTTCCTGTCCTAATTTAATTCATATAAACTTTAACAAAATACTATTCTTACTTTGTATTTTTCTGGCCATTACTGCCTCTTGTTTCATCTTATTATTACTCCTGATAATAATTGTGTGATGAAGATAAGGTGGATGTTAAAAAAATAATCCACTCTGGCTGTCAAATAAGCAGGCATTTCACTGCCTTCATTAGACCTCCAAAACCTCATTTAAAATCTAACCTCATGCCAACCTCTGGGAATATTAAAATAAATTATATCAAGAATTTGAATAAATTGGGTATTAGGGATATTAAGGAATCATTATAAAATGTTTAGGTATAATAATGTCCTTGAGATTATATGAGAAAATGACAATAATTTTTTTGTAGACACAGAATGAGTAAAAGGCTTTGAGGTCTGAGATTTGCTTATAAATACTTCATTTTTGGAAATTAAAAGGTAAGGAATGTTTGTTTTGGAGTTATTATTCTATTCTCTTTACTTATTGACTGAATGAAACAAAAAACACAGAACTATCAAAAACAGTGGCACCCAGGAACCGTCTATTAGCGTGGTGGGGCTCAGGAAGCCTGCATTCTGTCCAGAGTTCTGTCATTGGAGTCAAGACAGTCTCTTCAATAAATGGTGCTGGGAAATGTGGTCAGACACATGTGAAAAAATGAAACTAGACCACCAACTTACACCATACACAAAAATAAACTCAAAATGGATAAAGGACTTAAACGTAAGACAGGAAACCATAAGATTTTTAGAGGAATCCACAGGTAGCAAAATCTCAGGTATATGCCGAAGGAATTTCTTCACTGACACTGCACCTAGGGCAATGGAAACTAAAGGGAAAATAAACAAATGGGACTATATCAAAATAAAAAGCTTCTGCACAGCAAAAGAAACCATCAACAAAACAACAAGAAAACCCACTGCATGGGAGAACGTATTTGCCAATGATATCTCTGATAAAGGTTTAATCTCCAACATTTATAGGGAACTCATACAACTTAACAAAAGGAAGATAAAGAACCCAATCAAAAAATGGGCAACAGACCTAAATAGACACTTTTTGAAAGAGGACATACATAAGGCTGAGAGACATATGAGAACATGCTCAAAGTCACTAATCATCCGAGAGATGCAAATCAAAACGACAATGAGGTACCATCTCACACCTGTCAGAATGGCTATCATCAACAAATCAACAAATGACAAGTGCTGGAGAGGATGCAGAGAAAAAGGAACACTCGTGCACTGCTGGTGAAAATGCAGACTGGTGCAGCCACTGTGGAAAACAGTATGAAGTTTCCTCAAAAAATTAAAAATGGAACTCCCATTTGACCCAGTAACCCCACTTCTAGGAATATATCCCAAGAAAACAGAAACACCAATCAGAAAGGATATATGCATCCCTATGTTCATAGCAGCACAATTTACAATAGCTAAGATTTGGAATCAGCCTAAGTGCCCATCAGTAGTTGAATGGATTAAAAAACTGTGGCACATCTACACAATGGAATACTATGCTGCTGTAAAAAGGAAGGAACTCCTACCATTTGCGACAGCATGGATGGAGCTGGAGAGCATTATGCTAAGTGAAATAAGTCAGTCAGAGAAAGATAAATATCACATGCTCTCACTCATTTGTGGATTATAATGAACAACGTAAACCGATGAACAAAAACAGATGTAGAGACAGAGAAGCATCAATCAGATGCTCAAAACTCTGAGGGAAAGCAGGGGAGGGTGGGGGTGAGGAAGAGAGATCAACCAAAGGACTTGTATGCATGCATATAAGCATAAGTGATGGATGTGGACAACATGGGGTGAGGGTGAGGGCAGGATTGGGGGGATGAGGGGACATTGGGGGGATAAGGACACATTTGTAATATCTTATTCAATAAAGGGGGAAAAAACGAAAAAAAAAAAAAAAAAAAAAAAAAAAACCACACACACACAAAAAGAAAAACGGACATTTGCTTGTGTTATTATTATATAAAAGAAATACTAGCAAAGATGCATCTAAATTTCCAGATAGTAATAATGTATATATAAATGAAAGGGAGATTGTATAATTCCATGCAGTTGTAGACTTTGAAATTATTTAACTAGTAGGAACCTCATGAATAATTTATAGTTGTTATTGTATTCTGAAAATAAAAGTAAAATTCTAAGTGAAAGTCATATTTCTGAAGAGAAGATATATGACTTTCATCAAATTTTCAAAATGCTCATGATTCAAAATATCAAAGCCATCATTATAGTCCAGCTTTATTCTTTTTCAAATGAAGCATATGAAATGCAGACCAATGAAATGTCTTAATACAAAGTCACACAGGTAGTTAGTAATAAAATTAAAACCAGAACATGTTTTCTCATCTAGAGTTCTTTATTCTTTTCTTTTTTTTTACTTGCTGTCCAGTATCATTACTATTCCCTGAAGCTCCTAAAAACAGTAAAAATTTTCAACTCTAATGATCTAGTTATAGTATACTGAGATTCAGAAGATGCTGTGCCCTGCTCTTTAAGCTCTTAAAGCTGTTATTTTCTGTTGCTTCCTCTGTAAAGATGTTTGGAACCATTCCAATAACCATAACCTTTTAGATGTTTGAGGATAGTTATTAAATCTGCCTAGGCCTTTCAGACAAGATATTCCCAATTCTTCTACTATTTTTTATATATTATATTTTCCATTAATCTTGTATTTGCTTTCTTATGAAAACCTTCCAAGTCTTTTTCACAATTTTTTTTGTGTTAGATAAGCACAAATAGAAGATGTGATAAATGTCCTAGGAAAATATGCAGTTCATAAAGCATTTTATATTATTTATCTTTTACTTCTGTAGATATTTCCTTATGCAATTACTTTGGTCTCTCTAAACTTGAAAGAACATAATGAGTATTCATATAACCAATTGCAATATTTAAAAAAGTTTTAACACACATTTTCTTTTGAATTTTATTAGTGTGATGGAGTTAAAAAGTATGGGCTATGGAGCATTTTAAACTGCTTTGAAATCTTTTCTCCAATAATTAATTTAAGGTGTAACATTGATATGCTATTTTACATTATGAATCCTCATTTCATTCTTAATATTGAAGTATCAATACAGAAATTAAATACTTAAAAAAACCTAAATATATTAATGAATTAAATATAATGGATTTAAATTTCCTGGAACCTTACCTAAAAAATTATAGTTTCTCATCAAAACTTATTTTATGATTTGAAATATATATTAAGTTCTTATTGAAGGCTACTCATTTATACCAAATAAAGACACAACATTGGCGATGAGATTAACTTTATAATTTGTATAGATATTTCACACCAGTTTTTACAATGCTAGTGTTGAATTCCACAAATAACTTACTTCAGTGTTTCTCAGTCTTATTTAACTGGGAAACTCCTGCTTCAAGGGGAATTCTTGATGACCAAAAGGAAAAATGAATAAAATAAATCCTGCTCTAATTTAATGAGTTGGTAGTTCAGAATCTCATCTTCTCTTTTTACCTGTTCCCCCTCTTACCACTATAATTCCACCAGAGAGTTTATTTTAAAAACAATCATATGGGGATATATATTTAAAGGAGGACTATATCTACCCAGGAAAAATAGTCCCAGTTTACCCAAGTATAAATTATATAAACTATGTTAATACTTTTAAGACATAAATTTTGTGCGTACTTATGTGTATGTGATGATGTGTGATCATCTTTTACTTTAATACATATTGAGTCTTTCTTTAAAAAATCACTTTTAGTTCCCACAGCTCCTTATTATACGATTTCTTTTGCCTAATAATTTATCTCTAAGTAATGATTTTTAAAAGTTTTATTTTCTATACTTTTGCAAACCCCTTCCTCTCATGTCAGAGATCAATAGATGGATAAGACCTTGGAACTCTACTGTATAGTCAGCGCCTTATTAAAATTACATATTCACTTGTCCAAGAATCTCATTCATTTGCAGCTCTTTGCTCATATTTTTATTTATTTGCTTATTTCCACATGTGAATTTAAAATATATTTACTAGTATATTATGAAGAATCCCAATAAATAATGGAAACTACTACTTTGGAAATGGATATATTTTGTAGTCTGAAATATGCATAGTACAGCTTTTTGAGGAAATGAGAATGCTATCTTTTCTAGATAAAAAATAGTAGTCACATAAGTTAAGGTCTGGCTTACAGTATGATATAGCACCAGGGAGCATAATATGTCACAATAACAACACTGGGTACAATGTACCACTGTACTATAAACTTTGAATTGTTTTATTGATAACCCAGCAAATGTAAGCACGAGTATCTGGTTATAATTTAACATGAACAATGTTTCTGCAGGCATTTTAACAGTGGAAATTTTTATTGTTAGTCAAATCTAGGTTTATGCAAGGCAGGTAAATATAAAACAACAATGATATGTTACTCCATAGTTTAGTGACTAATATATTAAAAATACTTTTCCAAATGCAAATAACTTTCATATTTATTATGGCAAAAAGAGATGTAAATATTTGTCAATTTGAATTTAGTGAATGTTGTGTTTTACATGTGATTTCTTTCCCACTGTTCTGTATGTACATTGATTTTAACAAATTTAACTCTTCACCGTTAAATTATATATATTTTATTGAAATCACTGAATTAATCAAAGAAAGCATGACATGGCACTTGGAGACTTTATGAGTATGAATATATAAGTACCAGCACAGTTCCTATACTCAACAGAAACTTATTTTATTTAAATTTCTTCATTAATATTAAGTTTTTTATTTACTTTCTGCAATCTTTAAAAAAAATGTTATTTACTCTCAACCCATAAATTGCCAGCACATATCAAAATTCTCCCCCTCATCTTCAAGATGAATACAAGTTGTAAAATTCTTGGATAGTCTGATTTAGTTTTCACCTCTCAGCAAATATTTCACAAATTTTAAATATTTTATTTTCCCTTCATGTGTCAACCTAGTCACAAACATATAATGTGTATGTATTTCACTCTGAGTACTATTATAGACATGGAAAACACGGTATCAACAAGAAAAATACATCCCCTGTCCTCATGGGCCTTTCACTCCAATGCAAACAAATAATATAACCTCCAAAGGGTACTGTGTGCTTTGAAAAACCAAACAGAATTATCGGTCAATGAATGACAAGAGGCAAAGCCACTTGGTTAAGAGATTAAAGGAGGGGCTCCTTTAGATGGTGGCAAGTCCTGTAATCTTATTGATAAACCATATAAAAATCTGGGAATGACCATCAAGGTAAAAGAAACAATAAGGTTAATGCCTTGAGTCTGGGAGTAGGTTTGATTTGGCAAAAGACAAGAAATTCCACCAGGTTTAATTTACATGACAGGATGGGCTTTCTACTTCTCTCCTTGTCACCCTACATTCAGTTTATCAGACATTAGTGTTTGTTTTTAAACTTCATCAGATGCTTCATTTGGCTAATGGACTCCTGTGTCTTCTTTTGAAATGTCAAATAAATTTCAAATAATTTACCATAGCTTGCAAAGCCAAGTCAATCTCAGTCTGGACTATTTGGTTATCATTTGTCATGAGTCTTCTCACTCAACAAGCTGCAACCTTATTGACTTGATGGGGAAGGATAGAACATTAACACAAGCGTCCATTTATTGGTTTGCAGTTGGTAACAATTTTGATGACAGAGATGTATTGTGAAGATGACAGGAAGTGGTTAGATTTGAGATATAATCGTAAAAGCAGGTACTCTTTGGCGTTGCAACAGAGAAAGAAAAATCAAGGATATGTTTAAGAAACTAGGTAAGAGGTACAAGGTGACTAGGTATGACCTGGGCAAAATTGGATCTATTATTGCTCATGCAACCCCTCCCAATATGAACTTTGTTCTCCATTACCAGAAAAGTCACTGATTTTGGAGTTTTCTCAGACTACATTATCTATACTCTGTATCTACTCGGTAACCAGATTGAGTTGATTATAAGGTCTTAATATTTTTTGTGTCTGCTCTCCATACCAGAGTTATGTATTATCTGCATTAATATAACCAGCGGTATATACACTGACTCCCTGTTTTTAATCCTCTCCTTAAAAAGTTCTTTCTAAAATGCAAATCCAGCTACACCATGTTCTGCAGAAAATATTTTGTAACTTTTTACTAACATCAGTATCAAATATAAACTTTGTAAAATGGGATATACATGTGCTTCTATCATGAGACTTCTGCTTCTACCTTTAACCTTTTTTTTTTTCACTATATCCTATTTAGCACTTCCTGCCTTAGCTATTCTAAAAATAGTTATAGACCTCATCATAACTTTATCTATGCTATTTTCTTTGTCTTGAATGTTGTCCTCCACCATTGGACATATTCACTCTTGAAGAATCATTTCAAGGCCGTTATCCTACAGAGGTTCATCTGCCTCTTATTGATCACACATTCCTTCGTAAACCCATTTGTCATAGTACAGTTTTGTTTCTCTTTAGCTTTTTTGATTGCAAGAAATTGAGGTCAATGGTGACAGGGATGGATGTTACAAGAATACAGATGGTATAATTACAAAGAGGTAATTCTCATGGGGATTTGAAGACATAATTTACAAAGAGCCAGACCTGTGGAGATTAGCTCTATAGCTAGTTCTGGATTCAAGGTTACTATGGCAAGCTTAACAACATGAATTTGTGTCCATTTAGTCTCCCTTGCTCTGTATGACCCATTTCCACTCTAAAGATGTGTTTCTGCCCTTCAACTTTTTCAAAGTTTCTTTTTCTCCATAACTTTATATGCATAAAATTAATATATCCTTCTCTAGTTCTAAACTTTCCTGTATAATTGACAAATGATATCTTTTGTTTAGTTCAAATTTTTGGATAGCTAATTTGAATAACCCAGCTAATCTTGATATGAGCCATGTCACAAAGTCTATGTAGGTCACAAGGAAGTTTCTGAACTCCTTGCTCTTCATGGTTTACTTTGGATCTATAGCTACATGGTGTAAGTCAAGGCTGCCCAGGTAACATGGGCTATGACTGAAACACTTCCATTATAAAGAAGGTTGGATGAAATGAACGCCAAGCCAAAATATTTTATCCTCTAGTTATTATGCGTGCTTTCACTTTCCTGACACTTCTAGTATCAGTTACGATGATATTTGCTAAATTCGATCTCAACATTATGTATTCACCATAATCACCTTCATACTTACTTCCAAAAAGTCTGGTCAGAAATACAACCTGTTACTAAATCCAGAGGCAAGAAAGTGAAGCCACTTTAAAGGGGCTTGCCAGTCTTAGAGTCCATAATTTCCAAGCTGTGCTTATTAATTTTGTATTTCAGTTGTAACTTCATGCTGATATTCATTCGAATTTGTGTAAATCATATGCAGTAAGCAGTAAATATGACTACCTTTGGCACAGCTTAAGTTTAATATTGGGTAAGAGCATAAAACTGCAACAGTAAGTCTCATTTATAAAAGGAATACAAAAAGATAAAATATGGTATAAAATATTAGTTCCTGTTTCTATCATTTATTTATTGCTGACTAAAAAATATCACACAACTTTTTGGACTAAAAGAACAGTCATTTATTTTATTCATGTATCTATACTCTGGGCAGGGCTTAGGAAGAGTTCGGCAGAGTCCAGTCAATTCAACTGGAGCTGAGGGATTTTTTAAAATGATTAACTCACACAGTGGCAATTTAGTACTAGCTATCAGCTGGCACCTCATCTATACTGTCAACCAAAACTCAAGAACACAACCTTTCCATAGAGTCTTTCTGCTTTTTCAAGAATAAGCATCCCAAGAGACATGGTAGATGGGCCTGGCATTTTTATACAATAATGGAGGTCCAGTGCACAAATTAGTGCACGGGTAGAGTCCCTAGGCCTGGCCGGCAATCAGGGACAATCAGGGCCTTCTGGCTGCCAACCAGGGCCTCCCTTTGTTCCATGCCGCCTCTGGTGGTCAGCGCATGTCATAGTGAACGACTGGTCTCCCAGTAGAACTCCTGTGGGGGCAATTTGCGTATTAGGCTTTTATGCATGAAATTCGTGCACTGCGGGGGGGAGGGGGAGATCCCTCATCCTGGCCTTCACCCTCTTGCAATCCAGGACCCCTTAGGGGATGTCCAACTGCTGGTTTAGGCCTGATCCCACAGGGATTCCTGCGGGATCGGGCCTAAACCGGCAGTCAGACATTCATCTCCCAATCAGGGTCCTCCGGCTCTAATAGCTGGCCTGCCTGCCTGCCTGATCCCCTGAACCACTCTGCCTGTCTGCCTGCTCTCCCCTAACCATTTTGCCTTTCTGCCTGATTGCCCCTAACCACTCACCTGTCTGCCTGATCACCCCTAACCACTTACCTGCCTGCCTGATTGCCCCTAACCACCTTTACCTATCTTCCTTATCACCTCTAAACATTCACCTGCCTGCCTGATTGCCTCTGCATGCCTGCCTGACCACCCCTAACTGCTTGCCTGCCTGCATGACTGCCTCTAACCACCTCTGCCTCAGCCCCCGCCACCGTGGCTTTGTCTGGAAGGACATCCGGATTGACGTTCAGAAGGTCGTTCAGCTGTCCGGTCTAATTAGCATATGACACTTTTTTTAGTATAGATGCTGAGGCAGTCACAAAGAACCATTTATATCAAGGAGAAAGGATATGGCCCCTATAATAGGTCACATTGTAGAAAGAACATATGGAATGGAGATTTGTTGTGGCCATCATTGGAAAGCAAATTTTACTGTAATGGTTTTGACTATATATCCCACAGCCCAAAATATGCCACTGAAATTTCTCACTCTCATTCTGAGACAACTAACCATTTGTTAGTGATAATGGATTTGATCAACTACTTCATCGCATGGCAAGTAATATTTTCTCCTTTTTTTTCTTCATCTATGGATAACTTGCTTAATACTCATGCCTAGAAATGGTATAGTGGGAAGAGTCTCAGTTTACTCCTGGTATGAATCACATACAGAATAAATATCATCAAGTTTACAATATTTTGTCAACTCAACTTCTTCCCAAAGTAAATCCACATTCATAAGGATTATAATGTCTTCCCATCCCTGTTTATTTGAATAATGACATAAGCAAGGATTCTTTTGCTTAACAGTTTCCCAGGCCAATTAACCATGCTTATCTATCACAGTCCTCAAAATATCAAATGCAATTTAGGTACTAATAGGAAATAAGACCTCTTCCAAATGCAGGGAAACATGGCCCATTGTAGCTTCTCTAGCCAAACTCAATCAAATGATGAAGGACCTTTCAAAAACTTCTACACCACTCAAATTCAAAGTCTTTACATAGACTCAGTTTGAATTTCTGTGAAAGAAAATTTTCTTGGGTATTATTTTTATTAGCACATTTTGCATAAACTGTAGGTGCCTGTAAATTGAATGCTTGGGTGATGTATCAACTTCCTGATCAAATCACCATAAACATGAAGTGGAAGTTCTGAGTCACACAGAAGGAAGTTTGACCACCGAAGCAGATGGAATGGGATACAGGGTGGGGATGAAGCAAGAATAAACAACATCCATTACAAAGGCATATGGGAGAGCAGACATGAAGATAAACATATCCAGAATAATATAATGAAACTTGCACTTTCAATACCTGATTTCTTATTACATCACATCTCTTTTGCATTCAAAATATATCTGGTTCATACTCTTTGTACTATGGCTGACACACAGTAATACTCGTAATATC
Source organism: Myotis myotis (assembly GCF_014108235.1). NCBI lineage: Eukaryota > Metazoa > Chordata > Mammalia > Chiroptera > Vespertilionidae > Myotis > Myotis myotis. Next base: position 203,281,722 of record NW_023416324.1, on the reverse strand, counting down.
CTATATAAAAAAAGAGGTAATACGCAAATTGACTCTCATTCCCTTGCATCATCACAAGATGGCCGCCCCCACATTGTCACAAGATGACCGGCAGAGGAGGGAAGTTGGGGGTGATCAGGCCAGCAGGGGAAGGCAATTGGGGACAATTGGGCTGGCAAGGGAGGGCAGTTGGATGCAATATGGCCAGCAGGGGAGCAGTTAGGTGTCAGTCAGTCCGGCAGGGGAGCGATTAGGGTGCTATCAAGCTGGCAGGCAGAAGCGGTTAGGGGCAATCAGACAGACAGGTGAGTAGTTCGGAGCCAGCAGTCCAAGATTGTGAGAGGGATGTCCGACTGCCGGTTTAGGCCCGATCCCACAGGTATCGGGCCTAAACCGGCAGTCGGACATCCCTCAAGGGGTCCCAGATTGGAGAAGGTACAGACTGGGCTGCGGGACAACCCCTCCAATGCACAAATTTCATGGACTGGGCCTCTAGTCCTAGCTAATAAAGAGGGAATATGCAAATTGACCATCACACCATCACAAAGATGGTGACGCCCATAGCCACAAGATGATGATTCCTAGTCCCCTCAACCTTCTTGGAGTCCCCCAGTCCTTTCAGCCAAGATGGGGGTGAGCAGCAGGCACATGTTGCAGCTGGACCAGCCCCAGCCCCCCAGCCACCCAGGGATGGCCCGAGGTGCTGGCAAGCCTCGAATGGTGGCTGGCCAGCTGACACCTGAGGCACAGGCAAGCCTTGGATGGTGGCTGCCCAGCCGCCCGGGGTCACCCGAGGCTCACGTAACCATGGCCGGCTGAGGCTTGCGCTGCCAGAAGTGGCAGCAGCTAAGGTGTGATGGGGGCGTCACCTTCCTCTGATTGCCAGGTTGCCTCCCACCCCTGAGGGCTCACGGACTGTGAGAGGGGGCAGGCCTGGCTGAGAGACCCCCCCCCCCCATTGCATGAATTTTCATGCACCGGGCCTCTAGTCTATATATAAAAGCCTAAGCAACCATCCAACCGTGCAACCATCCGACCAGTAGCTATGGCACACACTGATCACCAGGGGACAGACGCTAAACGCAGGAGCTGCTGGGCTGCAGTGACTTGGCAGCTGCGGTTCTCGTGTGACGCACTTCGGATCTAGCCAATTGCAGAGGTGGTGGGTCTGGCCCTTACAGAAACTTTTCCACTCAATTAGCTAAATGATGAGACATGCAGGGCCTAGTGGCTGTGGCCCCAACGTCTGGTGCTCTTGCCGGCCCATCCGCTCACTATCAATTTCCAGTGAAGGCAGCAAATTTTCCCTTTACCACTCTTAGCTGGGAAACTGTCCACAGCTTCCCCCCTTTCAGGCAGACAGTAGTGCCAGCAGGCATCCTCCAGGGAGGAAAGGAGGCGAAGGAGCAGCTCAGGTGGGAAGAAGGAGGTTCCTGCTGCCACAGGACTCCTCCTGGGTGGAAGGGCCTGGGCTGGAGCCTAACATTGAGCAGCATCCTGCCCCAGGCTAAGTAAATTGTATTTGCTAAATAATTGCACTTTGCAGCTAAATGCCCACAAGTCATCAGTTACCACCAAACTTAGGGTAAAGTGAGATGAAAGAAGAGAGACAGGTACAGAGAGAAAGTGACATAATATTGGGAGAAGAGAGGAGGGAGCCTGATCCCAGAGTGTGTCACCTGAGAACCACCCTCTCACAATCCAGGACCCCTTAGGGGATGTTGGAGAGCTGGTTTTGGCCTGATCCCCGCAGGCCAGGCTGAGGGACCCCACTCGTGCATGACTCCATGCACCGGGCCTCTAGTATAGTAATAAATGACAGAATGAAAGAACCATGCATTATAGTCTTTATTATGGCCACTATGGCACTGAGTGATTATTATAAATTGAGCTATGGAAACTCTTATTTACAGTAATATGCTGTATAAGATGAAAAGTCAGACAAATTTCAAGCACTGAGTCAGGCACTTTGTACACAATGGAAAAGAAATAATCTGTGAAGCAAATTGCTTGTAGTTTTAATGAATCAGTTACTTAAATCTGTTGCCTTAAACATATTATCAAGAGATATTTATGTTCTAATCTGCGTTTTAAAAAGAAAAATATTTCAAGTATAGTACTTAATCAAGAGCCAGACACAGTATCTTTCACTTAAGTTCATTCTTATGAATTGATAACAAGGATTGTCCTATGTAAAACCCTGAAAGACTAAAGTAGGAATTCATAGTATTGTTAATAATTTCTGAAAATATTCTGTTCAATTCATGTACAAACCATACTTTAAACATTTTAAAACATATCACATAGTTATTTTACTTATATACCAAGATAGGGGACAAAGAAAAGTGATAAATGTAGGGTGATCAAGACAAAATGACATGGGTAAGTTAGCAGTATTTCTTTTGTGTAGCTAGGTCCTCAAAGGAGAAAAATACACTAATTCAGAACGCAATGGAACAACACAAAAAGTTCCTGACGAAATGATGCACAAAACATCACACATTATTCTCTGCTATTTTTCTTTAAATATGTTTCTCTATGTAGAACAAAAAATGGTCATTGAATACAAAACATAGTAACAGAAGAATAATTCACATTAATGTTTCATATAAGGATTGGAATGCTGTCCAAAATGAGAATCTACCCAGTTGAATGGTGCACATGAGCTGGAAATCCTGACCTGCAGCATTATAACTGTAGACACAACAGGAAAGATGCCCTTCGGAGAGAAGGCTTGAGCAGCTTTATCATGACAGTTACTGTTTTGTAGACATTGCTCTTCCAATGAAAGTTCACTTTAGCAACATACTATTTCCGTCGATACAAAACACTCATGGGTCCCAGGATCATCTAATTATGGTATAACTACTGTCCATCCCGAAGCCTGACAGGAATGTGTCATCTTTTGCTGTGGACCTTTTCTCATGGTGACGTGATACCTTATGTTTGAGAGGCTATAGCACATGAACTGTTGACTGCCAGGTGAGCCTGTGAATGTGACCATTCTACCTGAATTGTCATCCCTGGAAAAACAAGGAGAAGTGAAAAAACTTGCCCTCCTGCAGGAAGCTTGAGATGAATCCATTAAATTTACTGTAGCTGAACTGCATTGTGTAGCATCATTACAGACCCTTATTTGAATTTTCATGTTTAATGAAAATTTGTGAGAGCCAACAATTCAACATAGAAATGTCTACTTACCAAACCTTATCTGAGGTTTCTATCTCAGTGCTTTCAGCCATTGAAAAGTACATATGAATCAATGTACACACATGTACCTACGTGTGTGAATTTAAAAGAATATATACTAGAGGCCTGGCGCACAAATTTGTGCACTGGTGGGCTATAGCTGGCCCACCCCAATGGGGGCCATCGGTGGCAGGCTGGCTGGGGTGAAGGGCCACGGGAAGTTTGCCAGCTGCTTCTGTCCCCAACCGGGTTGGGGGCGGCTGCACGAAGGCTGGGTCAGCCGGGGCGAGGGGCTGCAGGTGTTCTGGTCATTCCACTGTTTTGTCAATTTGCATATTACCCTTTTATTATATAGGATATGTCCTAATGTAGAGGGTGGGACAAAGGTAGGTTTACAGTTGTATGTGAAATGCAGAGTTTATTCTTGTATTGTTATTTATTGATTATTGTATAATTTTTTATATGAACAACAGTAAAACTACTTTTGCCACACCCTATGTGCACATTTTAGAGAATCCAGTTCATCTGTAGCAGAATTTCAGATTTATAGAAACTATGAGATACTAAATATGTGTTGTTTTAAAACATTAAATTTGTGTTAATGTGTTATGCAGCATAGAAATCAATTTACTCATGCATTAATGTGCCTGTAGCTTAAGTAGACACTTCACTACAGTTGAAACTTACAAAATCAGTCAAGATTTAAAAGCTGTGTCTAAAGAAGGATTGTAAATCAGAATCATTTGTTAAGTTATTAATAAGTTAGAATAATAATTAAAACTGATTCACAGCCACTTAATATTTTGAGCCACTAAATGAGTATCTCCATGTTATCAATTTTTAGACACACTGGGGAGCGAACAAATGAGAACTAGTGTCTTTCCTCAATAGGAAGTAACCTGCTAAGGACTGGAAAGGCAAATCTGATGGATTTCCTTAATTAACAGCTACTACTTTAATAGTCTCTAGTTCCTGCAAGGCAAAATGTGGTCTGACATTCAAGGGTATTCAAAGTGTGACTCCACTTACCTTCCTAACATCTTGCCCTACATCTGAGATGTACCAAATTTTCAGCTCTCCAAACAGCAAATGAAACTTAATGCTATTTGGTCTTTAATTTACTTTCAATGCCCTTGTTTACTTTGTCCACTAGCCAGATTTTGCCTTCAAGCATGAATCCCTAGGTAGATATTATAGGCATTTCTTTCATGCTATAGTTATGCTATGAATTCATACTTCTTTTAGCACCAAGAATATTTTTCATTAGACAATGTTTTGAGGTCATGCTTAATGTCTCATTCATCAGTATATAGCCAGTGTTTAGCAGATATCTCTATCTGTCCATCATCTATCTGTTATCTATCTATCTATCTATCTATCTATCTATCTATCTATCTATCTATCTATCTCTATCTATCATCTGATCTATCTATATAATGTTATAGAGTAAACATCAATATGGTAAGCAATCTCAATAGATGTAAGAATGTATTTAATTTTACATTCACAAAAATAATTAGTATTTCAGATAAAGCTTTATTCCATAACTAGAGGTCCAGTGCATGAATTCGTGCACCAGTGGGGTCCCTTGGCCTGTCCTGTGGGGATCGAGCCAAAACTGGCTCTCCAACATCTCCCAAGGGGTTTTGGATTGCAAGAGGGTGCAAGCCAGGCTGAGGGACCCCACTGGTGCATGATTGGGGCCGGGGAGGGACCGTGGAAGGGTTCCAGGGCAATGTCCCAATCAGGGCCAATCAAGGCCATCTTTCCCCGTCTCGATCAGGGCTGATCAGGGCTGATCGGGGCCGGCTGGCAAGGGAAGGACTATGGGAGGTTGGCTGGCTGGGGAGGGGCTACAGGAGGGCTCTAGGGCATGTCTGGCCCATCTCAGCTGATCAGGATCAGCCAGACCCCAGCAGTAAGCTAACCTACCAGTCTTCCCCCTGATAATCAGTGCATGTCATAGCAACTGGTCAAATGGTCACACACTTAGCATAGTAGGCTTTATTCTATAGGATAATTTCTATAAATGTGATGGTTAACTGTATCTGTCAATTTGGTTCTACTATGGTGCCTAGTTTTTACTTATTATTTTCATTGTTTATTCTTTTTTAATTAAAAATTTTTATTGTTAATACAATTGTAGGTGTCCCCCCATTTTCTCATTTTTCCCTGCACCCCTTGGCCCTCACCACACTCTTGTCTATGTCCATGGTGCCCAGTTTTTTTGTAATAAACTAGTATAGAGTTTGCTATAAAGGTAGTTGTGGGTGTTGTTAACATTTATCAAAAGCAGATTACCTTCCCTGATATGAATGAGCTTCAGCTAATTAGTTGAAAACCTTAAGATTACTGAAGAAGAAGGGATTCTTCCTCAAGAGAACAACATACAACTCTGCTCAAATTTTCAGCCTGCTGATTCACCTGAAGATTTTGGGTATAGGACTGCAACATTGACTCTTACCAGCATATCCAGCCTGCTAGTTAATACTACACATTTTGCAAACACCAGCCCCATAACTGAGTGAGCCAATGCTTAAATAATTCTTTCTTTAGACAGGTTAGCTAGATAGATGATAGATATATAAATGATAGATAGATAGATAGATAGATAGATAGATAGATAGATAGATAGATGATAGATAGATAGATAGATAGATAGATAGATAGATAGATAGATATAGATAGACCGATTAGACATATAGATGATAGAACTAGATAGAAATATCTCCTAATAGTTCTGTTTCTCTGAAGAACTCTAATATAGTAAGTAAATTTTAATTGATGATGGCTTAATATTTACCCTGTCCTAACAATTTTCAACATACAGAAGATGTAAATGTCTTCCTAATCCCTTTATTTTTAATTTTAAATAATATTTTTGATCTTAAGGTTTATTGTTTTGAATTTAAAAAAAAAAACACTTTTGTTAGTGAAAGCAAAGTCAAAATTTCTGATTTATAAAGTATATTGTAGCAAAAGAGTAAACATACAAAGCAAAGATAAATGTTCTTAACAACTTTACTTATACATTTATGTTATTGTGTAAATTCAAGCATTGGATTGGATAGAAGATTAGATAGTTTAAAAATGCCATAATGAGATAAATTGCTTTTTAAAAAGGTTTTTGGTTGTTACATGAGCAGGGACTTTTTTATGCCATTGCAATGTGTTCTTTGGCAGCATACTTGCATGTAATGAAAAGAAATTAATTATTGCTTTTAATAGATAAATGTCTTATGGAAATACTCAGAGGTAGGCAGAGTAGTGCTCTCACCTCCCCCGCAAAATATGTCTACCTTTCAATCACCAGAATTTTTTGAAATGTTACCTTCTATGGTAAAATTAATGTTGCAAATGTGTTTATATTAAGGCTCTTGAGATGCATAGATTAGCCTTGGCCCTTATATAATTACATGAATCCTGAACAATGGAGAAACTTTTCCATCTGTGATCAGAGATGCAATTGTGGAAGAATGATTGAACAAATGCAAAGGCATTGGCTTTGAAGATGAAGAAAGTTGACCATGGACCAAGAAATATGGCCTCTACAATCTGGAATATATGAGCAAACATTGCAAAGCCTCTAGTCTAGAACATAATGTGCCAACACCGTGGTTTTGGCCCATGTCAGACTTTTAACCTACAGAAATACAGAATAATAACTGTGTGTTGTTTCAATAATAACCAAATTTGTGGTGTTTTATGATAGCATCATCAGAAACTAACACAGAAGTTTTCAAAATCATTCTGATATGGAGACATAGCCATAAAGTTATAAATGCAAAAGAAAGAAAAACATGGTTGATGCAGACAGTCTTTTCCATTCCTCAGTCATTCATAGACTCTTTTGCACCTAGTATCTTACACTAATCCTTAGTACTTATTTGTTTACCTATCAAGTTACTGCAGAAAATGAAGTATTCAATGTGTGCTACAGCATTGGTAGCAGCATCCAACACCAGACCTACAGGGTATTGGCTCATGTAAAGAGAAATCTGCCAGTAATTTTTTGTTTGTTTGTTTGTTTCCTAGCTACTTAACACTAAATGCTATTATTGGTCAGGAAATCTCACAAAATTTATGGCAACCAAAGACAAATACCCTTAATAAACAATTGTGGCAGATGTATCAGAAATAGTCATTCAGGTATACATATCAGAGTTTAAAGGGACACTATATAAAATTATGTCATTTACCATCTCGTATTATTTGACAAATAATTGAATGGATGAAATCCCCCCCAAATAATTATTATACAAATGTCATCTCAAGGCAAAATGTCCCTATGTAATTTAGAAGTTCCAAATCAGCTGATTAGGGAACTTTAACTTTTGGCCAAGAGAAAAATAACAAAGAAAAGATTTGTTCTGTCATCGAAAAACATAAAAATCAGAACAAAATATAGAAAAAGATGTTTTGTTTTGTTTTTAAATATTGGACATTAGGCACTAAATGATAGCAACCCATGAGATATGGGAAAGACCAGAAGGGCACTGTAAATGTCCTAAGTTATTGCCTTAGCAGGTCTGGTTCACAGCCATGAAACTTGTGCATTGGCACAGAGTCCAGAGTGCCAACTCTGCCTCGGCCCCTGCCCGTTTTGTGGCTTTGTCTGGAAGGAAGGACATCCAGTCTAATTTGCATATTACACACACGCACACACACACACACACACATATATATACATACATATATATATATATATTTAGTCAAAAACTTATTCATCTTACTTTAGTCTCTAACTATAACTGCTATAAAAGCTATTAACAACAAAAAAATTCTGTTAATCTCACTTTTTATCTATCTTTTAAATTAATTCACTCTGAATATACATTATGGTCCCTTTATTTGAGGAACTCATCTGTTCTCAGGATTATTTCATTAATAAATTTAATCTTACTAAACTTAATCAGATTCCTGGTCAGTAAACCCCATAAATTATCAGCAGACTAAAGCCACAGAGCAGATAATATTTTACACCTTCTCAAAAACATTTAGACATTCACTCTTGCATTCAACATAAAGTCCCAATGCTTCAGTTGGATTTATAGAACTATACTTAATCTGGTACCTGGCTTCCTCTTCAGTCACCTACTATAGCACTTTCTCTGCATCCCACACTTAACCAACCTGAACCCTGTGCTCTGTATGTAAACCTACTTGGACTTTAACATTTAGCTAACTCATTAACTCCTCTACTATTCAACTTTTCAATGTTTCCTTATTATTTTATTTTTTATTTTTATTGATTTCAGAGAGGAAGGGAGGGGGGAGAGAGAGATATAAACATCAGTGGTGAGAGAATCATTAATCAACTGCCTCCTGCACATCCCCTTCTAGGGATGGAGCCTGCGACCTTGGCATGTGCCCTTGACTGGAATCTAACCCAGGACCCTTTAGTCCACAGGCTGATGCTCTATCCACTGAGCAAAACCAGCTAGGGCAAACTTTTCAACGTTTCAGCTCCCCACTGCATACTCCAACTGAAGTAAAATTGTTTTGCTCTGCTTTTATGCCATGAATTACCTTTTTGTTTTTTTGCATAAAATCTATAAGCATTGCTGTATTATCTTTAGTTTAATCTCTAGATCTTAAGCCTCTTAAAGTCAGAGACCACATATTATTCATCACTGTATTACATTTGTGTCTATAATACTGGGTGAATAGATACTGTGCCTTCTAGAAATATTAATTCCATTTTAACAAGAGAAAATATAATAGTGGAAAGTATTATCTTTCTGATGATGAAATTTCAGAACTAAGGAGATATTTTGTCAATGATACCCTCAAATTTGATGATATTTTGCCCTTATCTAAGTATAAGTGGCACCTGCACTTCCAAAAATTTGGCCACTTTATAACCTTTATAAGATTTCTTCACATATTTGATCCAGGACAGTAGTACCTAAGTGTGATCCCTGGAACAACAAATTGTCATCTGGGAATTTGTGAGAAACACAGTTTTTTGGGCCTCCGCCAGTGGCACTAAATCGGAAACTCTGGGAGAGAACCCAGCAAGTCCTGTTTCAACTAGTCCTTTAGATGTTTCTGATGTTCTAAAACTTGAGAACCACTGTAAAGGTCAGGAAAAGAGCTATTATTTGCTGCCTGACTAATTTTTCCTCCTTTGTCATGTGTGGTTCCTGGGAGAGCAAGTTGTGAATGGAAATTATAGCCAGCATGCATCATCTGGGTAGCATGAGCAAGTGGCTTAATCTTTTGAACCTAAATTTTCTCATTTATGTAATGGGGTAAAATTATATATTATTATAACATATTATCTGCCTTAAGGGTTGCTGTGGAAATTAAATGAGTTAATACACAGAAAATTTCTAACACCATTCATGAGAAAATAGCACAGGGCTTGTTCAAAAGGTTCAAGGGTGTTGTTTCCCTGTTGCTACTATTGCTGCTATTTTTACTGTTACTATTATTGCTATACCATTATGTTTAAAAACACTGCTGCCATTACTGTTAGTTTTACAGGTATCTTTTAAAAATGCTGTGAAGTGATATATTTATTGTTATATTAGAGAGGAAGTAACAGGGTGGAAGAGGTAGATTAATGAAATCACACAGCAGTTACAAAGTGAAACCAGAATTAAACTCTAAGTCAGTCTATGGCTTATTGATGTTTTTCTTTCAAAATGTGTAGGTATGAATGTCAACCCAAGTTCGAGGGTGCAAAGGAAATAACATTTTTTTCCCATGATTCAACTTGATTTCTATTTTGAGTGCCCATCACACTTCAACCCCAGTGCTGGTATGTTGTTGGGAATCACTTAGCCCTGAAGTAATCTCTTGATATGGGATTCCTGTGATTGTCTTCATTCTGTCTGCTTTTTAGTCACAAATCCATCCATTCAGGTTTTCTTCTTTAAAAAAAGATTTGTTTTTATTGATTTCAGAGAAGAAGGTAGAGGGAGAGCTTAGAAACATCAATGATGAGAGAGGATCATTGATTACCTGCCTCCTGCACTGGGGATCGAGCCCACAACCTGGGCATGTGCCCCGACTGGGAATTGAATGGTGACCTCATGGTTCATGGGTCAATACAACCACTGATCCACACCAGCCGAGCCCATTCAGGTTTTCATTGAAACAGTTCCCTTTCCTATCTGCTGAATTTATTCAGACACTATTATTCTTGCTGCTACTTTCACACCAATCCTAAAGTCATGGGCATCTTCTTTGGTTTCTTTATCACTCCCGGGATGGAGTTTTCTGGAAGGTTATCTGTGGGCCTTATCTGCTTAATGCTGGAAAATATCAGTTCCCAGATATGGTGAACCCAGAATAGCCTAAATACTTTGGGGTGACAGAGAGTAAACTACAGGGAAAACAAAATGTATACCAATATTTATTCATACAAAAACTTCAGTCACTTTAAAAGCATAGCATCTTTTCTGCAATCTTGCAAGGCTTAAACTGCATGTCCTTCTCAAATCACCTTCAGTCTGCAATCACCTAAGCCCTTCCGCTTTCCTTCACAAAAGAAATGAATAAGTAACCCTTCAGCTGATAAGGTAATTCAATTTACTGGAACATGAACTAGACACAATTCTAATTTCTATAATGTTAGGCACCAATGAGAAAAGTTTATATGCACTACAACACACATTAAAACGTTTTACCCTGAAGAAAGACAAGGAGAAACATATGTTATTCACAATGGTAGCGATTAAATCTCAAGAACCATAGGAGGGGAAAAAACACATTAAACATGCTTGCAAAATGGAATGAAAGGATATTATTAATTGGGGTGGGGGGACAGGTTTAACAAGAAAATGTGAGTTTAAATTGCTCATCTGATTCCAAATGGCAGAAATAAGTTCAAATCGCCATCAAGCCCAAGTCTCAGCTGTTAGAATGATTGACTCATAACACGGTGATTGGCTTTGGGTCCCTACACATTCACCAAACACATATACACACATCGCACCCACACACATACTTTCATTTTTGATATAAAGATTGTAATAAACTTTATACCATAGGCAGTTTTGATTATATAGGCTTATTTATTGCACCAAATAAGACATATATTTATTTCTAATTTATCTTCATAATGAAGCTATTTTCATCATCTATGTAAATGAAGTGGTAGTTTATCAGGTTGAACAAGCAGACTTCATGATCTGAAACTCAAATACATTATCCCAGTGTTCAACTAACTTGTAAGATTGTTACTGACCTCAAAAGAAATAAAAAAAAAACATTTACAGAATACATGTTTAATAAATATTTATGTTTTTAAATGAATAAATTTTTAAATGGTGAGGAAGCAAAAGAGAAAAAAGGAGAAAAATATCAAAATGAAGGAAAGAGAAGGAGGGAGGAAAGGAAAAAAGAGAAAAAGAAAAGAAAAAAAAATTTCAGAAGTTCTAGTGATGAGCATGCAAAACTCCTCCTTGATTCTTATTATTCTTATTATTACCAGTAGTTATTTCTTCCTTCAACTCAAACATAATCTGCACTGTGTATCAGCCCACTTTTCACGGTAGATATGGAGAATCCTGCTTCTTTCAATAGTACCATATTCTTCCATTTAGTTAATCTCAAAAGCTACTTTTAAAAACTCACTTTCCTTTGACACAAATTTTAACAGCTTCTGCCGAACGATTGATACATTTTGTAAAGCATCCATGTTTCCTTTAAATAGCTGCTTCTACCAGCATGTTTACACTGGTAGAATCACCCCTTTTACCAATGATTTCTAGGCACTAGGCCTTCCCTGTACACCTGCTCAAAAGGCACTTCAAAACTATCAGATTAAGTCCCTAAGTACTACTTGCTTACTATCACTCCTTTCAACCATTCTTCCATTGTCTGCAATATCACATCCAAACTTGTACCCTCACACCATTAGCAGTCTGCTCCTCAGCTGTATTTCCAAATCCATCTCCCACAATTCCTAGACATAAAAATCCTTGTCTCTGCCAGGTTGGCCCCTAAATACTACTTCTCACATTCCTGCTTCGTCACCTTTATTTCTGGGGTGCCCTTTCCTCTCACCTTCACTTTATAAAAGTTACTTCTTATCTGAAGTTTATCAATCCCCACTTCTGTTGCCACATCTCCCTTGCTAGCCCAGCCCACGGTGCTCTCTGGCTCGGTTGCATGCTGACCACAGCTGCTGTCAGTACCTTTATCTAGCGCATGCCATGCCATGCAGTGTTCACTGTAGTTAACGTTTCCCAGGAGATAACCACCTCCTTATTTTTTTAATATATTTTTATTGATTTCAGAAAAGGATGGAGAAGGAGAGAAAGATAGAAATATCACTGATGAGCCGAAACCGGTTTGGCTCAGTGGATAGAGCGTCGGCCTGCGGACTGAAGGGTCCCGGGTTCGATTCCGGTCAAGGGCATGTACCAGGGTTGCGGACACATCCCCAGTAGGAGATGTGCAGGAGGCAGCTGATCCATGTTTCTCTCTCATCAATGTTTCTAACTCTCTATCTCTCTCCCTTCCTGTCTGTAAAAAATCAATAAAATATATTTAAAAAAATAGAAATATCACTGATGAGAAAGAATCATTGATAGGCTGCCTCCTGCACGCCCCACACTGGGGATTGAGCCTGCAACCCGGGAATGTGCCCTGACTGGGTATTGAACTGTGACCTCCTGGTTTATAGGTTGATAGTCAACCACTAAGCAACACTAGCCAGGCACCACCTCCTTATTATTGGTAACCATGGCAAACAGGTTTTGGTTTTGGCAGGCAGGCAGGCAGCATGGCATCATGGTTAAGAGAATGGATACTGAAACCAAAACAAATTGTACATGTTATACTATCTTGGAAAGTTACTTAGCAACTCTAGGTCTCAGGTTTTTTCATCTGTCAAATGGAGATAATGACCATACTGACCAGATAGCTATGGTGCATTGGTGTTTGAAGCATTTGTACATCAGATGGTGATTTTTAAAGGTCTTATTAATTATAATTATACTTAGTTTTTAATGTTTCTATATTGGCTGTGTTTTACACATCAACTTTGTTTTTTCCCTCATGTTATGTAATAATAATTTATAGTTTGTAGTACTTTATAATTTATAAATTGCATTTATGTAATTTGTACTAAGCAAGGCTCTATTCATAAGAAAAGAGGATTAACATTCTAGTTCTTGTCCAAAATGTAAAATCACAACACAATCCAAAAGATAAAAAACTACTTCTAAAAGCCAACTAAGTCTCAGTCAAACCAGGAATAGTCTACTCTAGTGAGTATACCATTCCACTCTGGGGCCAAACCACCCTGCTCAATGTGCCAATTGTTGTAAATGTCAGTGTTACTATTATTCAGGTATGATGAGGCCAACAGATCAGGAGAGAATTATCACTGAAAACTAGTTTGTCAGCCACAGTTCCCAAGGTGAGGAGACCTGCCATACCACATGGGGAGGATCCAGGATCAGTAAGGAGGCAGCAGGGATGGGAAAACCCATGGCAAGGTCCTTTGTTGTGCTTCCCTAGGGAAGGAATGGGTGAGTTAAGTAAGTAGGCTTAGACTAGCTAGTTTGAATAATGTCTGTGGGCCCTGGTTATACAGATGGTCCCAAACTGTGTGGAACCTGGCCCTGGGGGGAGATGATGGGAGGGGAATGTTAAGCAGGTGTGGGGAGGGGAGTGTGGGCTATAGATTCTTTTTTATGTGAATGGTGCACTCTTGGTAAGTCATTTATTATTTCTAGAAAATACTAGCTAAACCTGGGATGGACAGACCCTCCCTGATTGGAGCCAGGCTCCAGATGTCAGAGCATCAATAATATGAAAATATATATGTATTTGAAGTTATAGATGCAACCTAAGGTGTTCAAAGGTTATTCCATTGTAAATGACTTTTTAAAACTTTGCAATCAGTAGGTAATTTGTAAAGTGATACCTTGAGATGCTGTGAATTTCTTATAAATATCTTGGTCTCCAAAGGAATTTTACACACTTTGCTTCATTGATGAGTATTGCATCATGGTGGCTAGGCCGTGTGAACTTTCCAATTCTATCACTCTTTCTCTGCATAGTAGCTTTCATTGTTTAGTGAAGAAGAGGTCCCTCTGTCCTCCTCCTTTCTTTGTTAAAACGTTATAATGGATCCTTGGAAACTTTTGCTATTCAAATGTTTAAAATCCATTACCATTGATCATTTAAAAAAAAAAAAAAACATACCTTATTGATTTTTTACAGAGAGGAAGGGAGAGGGATAGAGAGCTAGAAACATCAATGAGAGAGAAACATCGATCAGCTGCCTCCTGCACAACCCCCACTGGGGATGTGCCCACAACCAAGGTACATGCCCTTGACAGGAATGGAACCTGGGACCCTTCAGTCCGCAGGCCAACGCTCTATACACTGAGCCAAACCGGTCCGGACATCCTTGATCATTTTTTAATTTCTTTCTTTCTGTATATTTTTAATACACCATCTATCCTATATTTGGCCCATGGAAATACATTTTAAAGAGATTCCTGCCATTTTCACACATTTGCATCAGAATTTGAACAATTTATTGCTTTTTGGAACAACATATTGCATACTTATCTTCTACTTTACAATATGTTGTCCCAAAGGCAAATACAGAATGACTTTTCTATAAGGAATGTTGGTGCCTTTTATTGGGAACCTATCATTACTTTATTTTTAACATAGAAAAAAAACCATAATAATAGTTTTTTGCCTGCAGGGAATATTTGTTAAGAAAAAGCTATATTGAAAATATTAATAATAATCTTAGCATTAAAAAATTTCTAGAATGGCCAAATAATCATTATCAATATCATATATGTCTTCAAATTACTTAATAATTTTCTAAGCAGCCATTGCTTTGTTGAACTGCATGGATCCTTGTACTTTTATTTGCATACGCAAGTAATCATGAGTATTCATGGACTAAATTAATAAAATAATATATATTTGCAAGAGACAAAATTCTAAGGGTCTGTTAAGTCAGATGTTTCCTTGACAGGAACTTTCTTTTTGCAATTTAGTAGTAAATAATATGACAATATCAAAATTTCTTTTAAATTCTTGAGTATAAAAGGAAACAAATGCAGGGGAAAAAGGAAAAAGTAGCCCAGCCAGTGTGGCTCAATGGTTGAGTGTAGACCTATGAACCAGAAGGTCACAGTTCGATTCCAGTTAGGGCATATGCCTGGGTTGCAGGCTCAGTCTCCAGTGTTGGGCATACAGAAAGCAGCAGATCAATTATTCTGTCTCATCATTGATATTTCTATCTCTCCCTCTCCCTTCCTCTCTGAAATCAATTAAAAAGTATATGTAAAAAAATACCAAAAAGTATTATATGTACATTTTTTCCACTAGTCCAGGCAGAGAAAATATTTGCTAGTAGTTATAGCAGCATCATTTTTGGATTTAATAAGTAAAAAAAAAAAAAAAACCAAGAAATTTTTAATACTAAGCAAACATTGGAAAATAATTTGATTAATTATTTGATTATTCTGTATAAGAATGATATAGGATGACCTAAACAAATAAATTTGGGGGGGATTTGATACATGATAAATAAGAAAAAATTGAAATAATATATAACACATAATAAGCTTATAAAATAAAAATTAAAAATGATTTAGAGGCAAGTTTAGATAGCAGTTAAAAATTGAACAATTCATTAAAATAATTTTTCAATTTAAATGTGACCTTTTTAATCTTTTATGTCAAACATATCACATATTTCTAGCATATTGAACTATCAATAAGTTATACAATATTATTTCTAACAGAAAAAATGTTATTTCTAACATAGTAAAGCAATAAATTACTTGGTTGCTGTGAAATCATATTATAATAATTTCACGGAGATTGAAACAATTAACTTTTCGTTTATATTAAAATAAGAATTATAATATTTTCTACATTATTCCACATATTCTACATTCAAAACATTGACAATGCTGAGAGCAGTCATCAATATGGTATTTATTCTAAAAATTAAATGCATGTCTTTATTTATTTATTTTTTACATAACCCCTGATCTCATTGGAAAAGATCCTGAAAGTGCTGTATATTATTTATATATATAAAAGCCCAGCGACCAGAATGACAGAACAACTGGAACAACTGGAATGACTGATTGCTATGACGTGCACTGTGGCGGTCTACTGGCTGCGTCAGGGCCCCATCGCCCCCCCCCCCCAATGGCCTGCAGCCCCTCTCCCTGGCCAGCCCCACCCCCAATTGGCCTTCCCCCCATCTGGGGTGGGGCCAGCCAGCCTCCTGAAGGCACCCTTCTGCTGGCCAGGCATGATCAGCCCCAATTAGAGCAGGTCAGCTAGACCCCACCAGTGCATGAATTCATGCACCGGGCCTCTAGTTAAAACATAAAATCAAATCACACAGGCGATTCAAGAAGAAAAAAATGTATGTGCAAATTTCATCCAGATCTGTTTTGATTTCTATCTGGCACACTTTATTGATTGAACAAACTTCTTTTAGCATATACTGAAAATAAAATAGAGGGGGGAAGGCATGCATTTATTATAATAAAAACCACAAACACATTTACTATGTGCCTGACACTTTTGTAAGTGTTTGACTAACTCATTACTCATTCTGACAGTGTTACAAGAAAGATACCATACTGGCACCATTTTAGAAAAGGGGAAAGGGAGCTCAGGTAAATCAAATAATTCACCTGCAATTATTGAATCTTGGTTGATGTGGCTGAGACCCCAAGATTATTCCATGGTCTCTAAACCTAAATTACATGGTAACAACTGTTAAAAAAGTTAAGAACAATATTAACCAAAAATAAATAATAAATAAATAAATAAATAAATAAATAAATATGTAATTTTAAAATGCCTATACATTTTAACATAAAACTAGCTTTCTTTAAAGTTAAGTGATTTGACACAAAATCCAGAGCTTTGGAATTGGGACCAGGTCCAGATTTTCTGAAATTAGATTCAGTTTTATTTTTGTAAGAACAATAAACCTACTAATGAAAATTGTCAGGATTGTGAATGAGTAACTGCGGGAGAAAGAACATGGTAATAATGAACTCATATATATTGTTTATGTGTGCTGTATACTTTCCTAAGTTTTATATATTTTAATTCACAGAACAACTATGTGTGATAACTTTTTTATTATTAACCCTACTTTTGAGATGCAGAAACTCAGGAACAAAGACAATAAATACATTTCTCAAGATCACAAAATAAAATAATAACTAGCAAAGCTAGAATTCAAGCTCCTGTGTTTTGGGTCCAGAGTTCTTGCTTTTAAGTCCAAGGAAATGCTGACATTTAAGTTTTGTGTCTGGGAGGATTTCTATTGGTAGAAAGGGAGAAGCAGGAGAAAGCAAATGCTCTTTCATAATTGTTCCCCTAAGAAATGGTGGAGATGAGAAAAAGTCCTACATGTTATGTTTCAAATATCAAAAGATGTACTGTCCAAATGGAAATGTATCTGAAAATAAAAGTGTCTAAATCCTAGCACAGAAATCAAAGTAGATATTTATAATTCATCTAGCAGAGGAGAAATTTAAACTGGGAATGGAAATAATGATAAAATATTGTTAACCATAATAATTGTTATAAATATAATATGCTACAATTATTTATTACTTTTATATGTTTATTTGTAGTTTATAGCTATAGTTTTGTCACATATGTCACATGTCACATATATTATTTAATTTAATATCAGAGATAAAGTTTTACATGGAACAGAGAAGAATTCTAAGATAATTCAGAAAGAGTCAGTCAAGGAACGAGAAATGGCTATGGAAATAAGAAATGATCCAAACATAAACCAGATTTCAAGGGCTTGAATAGTGAGTAGATGATGAATAGTGAAGTGACAAGGTATTCTACACTTTTAAAAGAGGAAGAAAAAAGGAGATGTGTTTAAAAAGTTAGTCAGAAATAAAAAAAATACTTTTAAGGTAGGACAAACTGGAACATACTTAGAAACACAGGTAAAGAACTAATGGAGAACAAATAAGGAAACCTAGAATTTGGGTATGGATGGAGAATGGATTGTGTTCCTTCAGTCACGAGTAAATGAGATCAGAAATCACACCTTCATATTATCAATCATAAGCAAACCAATAACTAAGGGAACAGTCCGTAGGAAATGCGGGTATGGATCTAAAGCTGTTTGAGCTGAATGGTTTCAGAAAGGTAGCTGATAGAATGTGATGGTAGAATACTGAGAAGAAAAAAAAATATGGCATGGACATGTGAGGAAGTGTATTAGGGAATCAAGAAGAAAACCAATGGTCAGCTTTTTGTCTAAAGCACTTTTAGCTAAGAATATAGTTTTTAATCACTTCAGTCTTCTAAAATTAAAAAAAGACTCATATTTCACTATCATAATAAATTATTAGATATTCATTTGTTGTGCTATGTAAGCAGTTAATGGTAGAATTAAGAAAAACTAAATGGATTCTCAAATGGGCCAGTAAAGGATTTCTGTCATCATATAATGTTAAATGGAAAAAGATTTTTAATAGAGGTTAACATAATCTATACTGGAGCTCAAAGAAGGCAATCAAGTCAATCATTAAATGATTTATCATCAATTAGTGTTTCAGTTACTCTGTTGCATGCTACAAGTTACATGTGTAACAAGTTAACTTTTAAAAACTCAGTTTTATTTTTCTATTTATTTTAGCTCTATTTTTTTAATCTTTAATGTGTGAAGCTATGTTTTGCCTGCTTGATTGTATAAAATATGATAACATGTCTAGTTGGAAAATAATATAAGAAAATAATTTTAAAATGAGAAAAAGCAACATAATTTTGCTCCTTGTGTCATCTAATTTTTTTTTAATAAATTGGGAATTCCATAAAAGTACAAGGAAAATGTAAGCCCAAGATTTTTAAAAATGTCAAATGAATCTAGAGTAACTCTAGTACTTTAGAAAAACACATGTTTATGGAACACCTACATGAAAATCATGTAAAAGAATGAATGAGATGAGATAGAGGGTATAGCACCTAATTTGTTTGTGCTAGAATCACAGATATATTGTCCTTGTGCAATTGTGATTATTTTGTTTAGAGCTTCAATGTAGAATTATTTGATATACTGGTTAGATGTCTGGAGTATATAGGAGAATTCTTTTTCAAAGTTTTAGGTGAGAATCATCTGAAAAACTAAGGCAACAAACAAAAAACAGATAATTGGTTCCATTTGAAACCAGAATAAAAATGTATTTTCTTAATATCCTATGACCCACAAGGACAAGATCACAGAGGCCAATTATGATAAGCACACATTTTTAAATATAGTTTCTATGGCTTCTATAACAAATGACCACAAACTTCAGGGCTTAATACAATACAAGTATATTCTCTTACAGTTTTGGAGGTCAGAACCCCAAAATCCATTTCAGTTGGCTGAAACCAAAATATCCACTAGGCCACACTCACCCTGAAGACACTGACAGAGAATCTGTTTCCTCTCCTTTTCCAGCTTCTAGTGTTGCATTCCTTGACTCATGGACCCTTCCTCCATCTTCAAAGTCAGTGGCAAAGCTCTCACAGACTCTGCCCCCCTCTGCTTGCTCACACGGCTTTCTTCTTCTGTAGTCTGACGCAAACATCTCTTTTTATAAGGATGCATGTGATGGTATTTAGGGCCCACTTGAATAATTTAGAACAATCCTCCTATCTCAATGTCCTTAACTTAATTTTACTTGCAAAGTCCTTTTTTTTTTTCATATAAAAGTTTCATGTATTAGGATTGTGGATACCTTTTAGGTATTCATTATTCAGCCTACCACAACATGTGAGGCACACATCTATCTATAATGTGAGATTTAATATGTTTTTCCCTTACCTGGTGTATTACAAGGAAATTGTCAGGAAAACCTTTAATATTTGAGAACTTGCATGCTAAAAGGAGTATATAGTATCAGAAAATCATACTTCTACAAATCCTTAGAAAACAGAGCTTGAGTTCCCACACTAAGAGCTGTCACCTTCCTTCTCCCACAAATCCCTAAGAACTGGTAACTGTGGGCCTCTGCACATTACAGCCCTATCCTGTCAAGGACAATATCTAGCAAGTGTTGGCCCATGGACAAAAGAGTAAAATTATAATAATAAAAGCAGAATTTCATGAGATCAGGTTAAATCAAGGGCCAGGAGGATCGAAAATGCAATAGAAAGAATGTTTGAAAAAAGTTATCTAGGATTCTGAGACTTGATAGAGAGGAGATAATAAATATAATTGGTGATTGATCATATTACACATATGTGTGACATGATGATCTGGATTCATGATGTTGAGTTAATGGTATGTTAGAAAATAATGGCCGAAAATGTAAATACATTTTGAAATATTTTATTAAAATCACAAATTCTAGATCAGTAAGAGCAGCTGGCATATACTTAACTATAATTTCAAATGAGAATGGACATTCATGCAAACAGAGACCTGGACATATTTTGGCATGGCATCATTGTGGCATGACAAGCATGCAAATTTAGATTTTTATAAGTTCAAGATATGAGGTTCAGTGTCTGTGTGCCATCAATTTATCATCCTTGTTGTTACCTCTTCATATATTTATATATCTCTTTAACTAGAATTTTGCCTCACATGGGACAGAGCATAGCTTAGGCATAGATATCCCCAAGAGAGATACTGAAATGAAGTTTGACATGCAAGATAAGGCATAGATATAAGCATGCATAGCAATGAATATCCTGAGGAAAATATTGTCTTTTTTTGATTATGGCAAATGCAAGAGTTCAAAGTGAATTGTGTTCTAATGTCACTTACCCAAACCCTTTTCATCTATTGTAGTGCCTAGCAGAGCACATGATCATAGCATAAAATCAGTACAAGTATATTGAATTGAACTTATCACTGCAATTTGTAAAAAATAATCTGTACCCAGCAAAATAATTTATTTTTGAAACAAGCAAAAAAAAATAGCCCTCAACATCAGGAAATTCTTAGCCAAATAGAACATTGTTATGTTTTTCTGTGGAAAAATAAGAGGATTTAGCCATGGTTAAAAGAATCTATTCTCCTCATTTTCTATCTACTCTTTAGATTCTTGATTGAATTCCCTGACATGCTCAGATGACTAATCAGTGCTTAAGGTAGCTTCTCATCATAAAGGAAGGAAGGAAGTTATTATGTAAATTATTTTATCTAGGCACATGGATAATAAAAATTACCTTTCCGAATCTGGTTTTCAGACAAGTATAGTTTTGAAACTTCTGAAAAATGGAATATAAGCATGCAACACTTTTGCAATTACCGAAATATAGAATGAATTAAACTCATCTTTTTTTCCTTCAGTTTTGCTGGTTGGAATTTGTACCTCATGGTTGCAACTGGTAAGGCCACCATGGACCATAAGAAATTTTTGTGAATGGCGGCTACCACGGGTTGAGTTCCCCAACAGAGATACTAAAACGAAGTTTGACATGCAAGATAATTAACTCTCTGTGCCTTTTGAGTCATCCACAGTGGAATGTAGGAGGAGAAAACAGGTTTGGATGGAGGAAGAAGTTGAACTCAGGTGGAATTCTCATAATAGCCTCTAGAAATTTCATGAGATCTATGGAGCTAGACTTGCCCTTCAGTATAGCCCCATGGTGGGTTGAAGTGGTCTGGCTTTATACCCCTGTATTGATCAATTACTGGCTGTAGGTAACAATAGGATATCATGAGACCTTGGGAGAGGCAGCTGTTTATGGCGTTGGCAACCCACCCAATAAGGGGACAACTGTGTCCAGACAGTTCACTAACAACTATGAAAACAAATTCTTCAATGATAGGCATCTGATGGGCATCATAGCGTCCAACCTAGTGGCTATGTCTAATTAAATAAAGAAGCATTATGAGTCCTGGAACCTGAAAGAATTTTCCAGTCTCAGACTGCCAACCTCACTGTGACACCTACTCCAGTAGCGTGGCTTTTATTACCATACTAGTGGCCCACTGCACGAAACTCATCCGCTTGGGGGGGGGTGTCCCCCAGCCTAGCCTGTGCCCTGTCACTATGCGGGAGCCCCGCAATCCATTGCCCCAAAGAGGTAGGCCTCCGTGAGGCTCATGTTCCTGGGCCCAGCACCAGGGGTGGGGACATAAGCCTTATGTTCCCGGGGCCGGTGCCAGGGGTGGGGACATTAGCCTCATGTCCCCAGGGCCGGTGCTGCGAGCCTCACATCCTCAGGGCCAGAACCAGGGGCAGGGATGCGAGCCTGAGCCTGATGTCCCTGGACCCGGCGCCGGGGGAAGAGACGGAATCCTCACATAAGCCCCAATGCTGCAAGTCCCTGCCCACCTACACCTGCTGCGCATGCAGCCTCCTGCTGATTGGTTGTTACCTGTGAGGGTGTCACGACCATTAGCATATTAGCTCTTTATTATATAGATTTATGCAATGAGTTCCAAAAATTTATCTCTAATCCTGAGCAAGTACCAGAATTTTATAGCAAGTAAAGTACTTGGCATTTCCAGTGGATGGAAATAATGTTCAATCTTTATTTCAACTTGATCAAACTAAACTTCAACCCCCACCAAACAAGATTTTCTTTTTGTACTACCAATCTCAGTATATGGCACAAAAATCTATGAAAATGCTTACTTCACAATTTAAAATCATATCTTAGCTCATAAAGCATTTCATTAGCTGACCTCTCCTATAACATCTTATGACACTCTTGTATTGTACATTCAAAATTTCCATCAGTTTTATAAAAGGTTTATTTTATGCATTTTTTTTGTTATTCCTTTCTCCACTACATTCCCTCTTTCTGTCTTTGCTTATTCTCTTCTCCTCTCCAATTAACTTCTATTCACATTTAATATCCTAAGTTAGACTTTCTGGTTACCCTTGCCACATTATATAACTCAATTGCATTTATAATTATCTATCTCCAAAACACAAGCATCATAATCTTCTTATAGTATTGTGTCTCCAGCACCTGTACAATGTCTGGCCTATAGTTATTTCATATTAAGTGGGTAAATGAATGTAAGATTGAAAAAAGAAACTCGGGATTCCATCTATTCCAGTTCTCCTCTTCCATATAACCATGATATGGTCCACTTTCACAGGTTATTATAGTAGTGAAAAATAAATCTGAACATGTAGTGGTTAAATAATGGACAATGGCAAATATTAGAAAAAGTGAACTGGACTTAATTTGTTAGATATTGTGGAGCCACTGAAAAATTTTAAGAAGTCTTTAGGTAAAAACATGAGTTAAATTTCAGGCTGTAGCGAGTTGAAGATAGCCAGGATGATCACTGCATTAACTGAAGTCTTACTAGCAGTGTGTGGTCAGTGTTGAGCTGTGAATAATTTAATAGAAGGAACTCTGAAATTGAGATGATAGAATATCAGATGTATTCACTGACTCTTTAGACAACATTAAACAGCAAGAGAGAACAAGGAAGTCGCTTAAAACTAAGAGGATATGCTGACAATTTAAAGTGAATTCTATGTGTATAAAAACACAGAGAACAAAATGCATTAAAGATAAGATGAGGGTAATATAATTGGAGAGGGAAATATTTTTTTTAAAATGCAAAAGTGCAAGATGTGCAAGTGTGGAAGATACATAGCTAAGTGTCATCGTGGAGAACAAACTACCAGTCAGTGAGGCAGCTCCAGGGAAAGGAGACTGTGTTGAATTCTAAGTAGGAACAGTGCACCCCGGGATGAAGCAACGATTCTCAAATTCTAGTCTCAGTCTGTGGCCTGGTTTTTTACACTGTGATCAAGGAGCTTTATGGAAAATGTGAGGCAGACTCGGAGGAGGAAAATATAATCTGTTAAATTGTTAATTAATAAGTTCAATGAAGGAAGATTCAATAAGGGATGACAGTACTGAGAGGTGACTAAGAGTTATGTCTGCAAAGAATGGTGTCCAGGCCCTCTCCACCAGACACAATAGTTTGGAAGGAAGGATATGAGAGCAGACAGTAATATGACAAACTACATATGAAGGATGATTTCCCTCATGCTTTTAAAAAAATATCAGCATGAGATGCTACAAATACAAAAATAAAAATCCTATCTAATAAAAGAGAAACATAGTAATTAGCGTACTACCGCTACCCTTCCCATTGGCTAATCAGGGCGATATGCAAATTAACTGCCAGCCAAGATGGCAGCCGGCAGCCAGGCAGCTGATGCGAACAGGGAGGCTCGCTTGCTTCAGTGACAGAGGAAGCCAAGCTTCCCGCCTGCCTTGCCGGCCTCTCAGCTGCACTCTAAGCAACATTGTAACAAATATAGAAGCTAAACAAAACCCTGGGCATCAGCCAGCAGGACTGCAACATTGATTCAAATACAGAAGGTAAACAAAGGCCAGAAACCTGCTTTCAGCAACAGAGGTCTCATAGCTGGAGCTGAGCCTCAGAGCCAAAGCTGGCCCAGAATTAAAAAAAAAGGAAAAAAGGACAGGTTGGGTGCTTCAGTCACCCGCCAGACTGAAAACGGCCCTCAGCCCCTCACCCAGACTGGCCAGGCACCCCAGTGGGGACCCCCACCCTGAAGGGGGTGTGACCAGATGCAAACAGCCATCATCCCTTCACCCAGGCTGGCCAGGCACCCAAGCGGGACCCTCACCCTGATCCAGGACACCCTTCAGGGCAAACCAGCTGGCCCCACTCGTGCACCAGGCTTCTATCCTATATAGTAAAAGGGTAATATGCCTCCCAGCTCTGGGATCAGCGTGACAGGGGGCAGAGACCAAACCCCCTGATCCCCCTGTGGCTCTGTGTGTGACAGGGGCCGGGGCCACAACCTCCCTATCCACCCTGTTTTGTGCGTGTCAGGGGGGAGCTCCCCAACCTCCTGATCCCCCTGCGGCTCTGTGTGTGACAGGGTACGGCACCCCAACCACCCCCCCATCGGCCCTGCCCTGAGTGTGACAGTGGCGGCACCCCAACCCCCTGATCCGTGCTGCTCTGTGTGTGACAGGGGGTGGTGCCCCAACTCCCCTATCGGCCCTGCTCTGTGGGTGACAGGGGGGAGCTCCTCAACCCCCTGATCGGCCCTGCTCTGTACATGACAGGGGGGAGCTCCCCAACCCCCCGATGGGCCCTGCTCTGTGCGTAACAAGAGGGAACTCCTCAACCCACTGATCAGCCCTGCTCTGTGTATGACAGGGTATGGAGCCCCAACCCCCCTGATGGGCCCTGCTCTGTGCGTGATAGGGGGCAGCGCCCCACCCCTGATCGGCCGGCTCTGTATGTGACAGGGGTGGCACCACAACCCCCTGATCTGCCCTGCTCTGTCCATGACAGGGGGTGGCGCCGCAACCTCCCCATCAACCCTGCCTTGAGTGTGATAGGGGGCAGTGCCCCAACCCCCCAATCAGCCCTACCCTGAGCATGACTGAGGGTGGCATCGCAACCTCCCAATCCGCCCTGCTGTGCATGACAGGGGGCGGCGCCCCAACTCCCCAATCAGCCCTGCTCTGAGCCCGACCAGAGGCTGCACCTAGGGATTGGGCCTGCCCTCTGCCACCCAGGAGCAGGCCTAAGCCAGCAGGTTGTTATCTCCCGAGGGGTCCCAGACTGCGAGAGGGCACAGGCCGGGCTGAGGGACCCCCCCTTCCCCCCCGAGTGCACAAATTTTTGTGCACCGGGCCTATAGTTGATTATAATTCCCTTTGAATGATTTAAGCAAAATTCTATTGAACTGAAAATGGAGAAGTAAATATCTTTTTAAGTTACCTTTACCCATCACAAATATTTTGATACTATCATTCTTAATACTAGTCTGACAAGCTTTGTTGTTTTTTTTTTTAAAAAAACAACAACAATATTGCCCATACACACACACACACACACACACACACACACACTCACTCACTCTCACACACACTCCTCTCACACACACACGTGCTAGAAACCATGCTGATCTCATTCAGGGCTTGGTCCCACGAATTCTCTTGATCAGTCTCTGAATAGATACTATTATTACTCTCAATTTTACAGAGAGGAAACAGGCTCACCTAGATTAAACAACTAGCCCACACTCACACACCTGGAATATGTATGCAAACATGATTGTTGGACACCAAAATGCATGTTGTTAACCATAAATAATACTACAGTATCAGTCTCAAGTAAACAGGAGAATCAGTTTAATTTTTTTCTCTGTATCCTCAATAGTATTAAGGACATAGTTTTTACTTACATATTTGTTGAAATAATATTATAAATGAAAACATTTGGAAATAAGACCCAAGGGGGTTGAAGAAGAATTTATGTGAAGATTATATTTCCTGGTGATTTTAAATTTTAAATATTTAGACTGAACAGCCCCCCCCCCCCCACACACACACGCACACACACAAGCCCTATGTAGAGGCCTTAACCACTCAGTGTGACTGTATTTGAAGGCAGGAAAGTAATTAAAATTAAATGAGGTGATAAGTGTGGGACCCTAATCTGACTAAATCTGTGTTGCTTTTAGAGTAAATAGGAGGTGATGATTTTCACTCTTACAGAACAGATAACAAAGATCTCTCTCTCTCTCTCTCTCTCTCTCTCTCTCTCTCTCTCTCTCTCTTTCTCTCTCTCTCTCCCTCTCCCTCTCCCTCCTTTTCTCTCTCAGATACAGCATATCAGGAAGAGAGCTGCCACCAGAAATTGAACCCCCAGGAAACCTTCATATTAGATTTTCCAGCCCCTAGAGCTGGGAGAAAATTAATTTCTCTTTAAGTCAGAGTCTGCAGTATTTTTAAATGCAGGCTGAGCAGACTAAGACAGTATATTTTATTTAAAAGGACGACAATAAAAATGACATAGTCTTTAACGTCAATTAATAGGATGCGAGCTCAAGTATAAAGTCAGAGAATAAGTGAAAAAGAATGCTGTCTGTCTGTAAGAAAGTAGGGCTCTAAAGAGATGCTCCCATGTGTTAGAGGAGCAGACAAGAGGACTTGTTGTTGTTGTCATGTTTTGTTTTATTTCACTGTGAGAAAGGTACAGTTTCTCCCTTTGTGTTTTTACTTTAGATACATTGTCTTCTGCTGTTATTAACCAGATCAGATTTGTAAAATATTCATCTAATGCCCTGGGTGGTTTGGCTCAGTGAATAGAGAGTTGGCCTATAGACTGAAGGGTTCCAGGTTCGATTCCCATCAAGGGCACATGCCTAGGTTGCAGGCTTCATCCCCCATGGGGGATGTGCAGGAGGCAGCCTATCAATGATTCTCTCTCATCATTGATGTTTCTATCTCTCTCTCTCCACTTCCCCTCTGAAATCAATAAAAATATGTTAAAAATAAAAAAATAAATATTCATGCAATATTAACAGTAATTGTACATTTGCAGGAAAAAACTAACATAGAAGTAAGACCATCAGATATCCGTTAGTGTGGAACACTTGGAAAATCCCCTCATAGAGATGCACTCAGTGTCCTTTTTTATATCAATTTTCTTTTCCTTTTTAACATCAGTTCATATTTTATGGCCTTGGTTGAGAGAAAGTAGCCTTAGCTTTAAAAGAACTACCCTGACATCTTAATTTTTCTTTAACTCAGCACTCAGATAAGAATTTGATTACTAGAGAATTTAAAAAATATGATTGATTTGTGTTTAGTTAAAATTAAAATGACCTTAAAATGAACTTACTTAAAATTAAATGACCTAAAAGCTGTGGGAAACACAAATTCACCCTAATGTCATTTACTTGATTAACCTTTTCAGTTACTTACAGTGCAAAATGTTTAAATGAGAAAACTAAATAAACAAACCAAAATAAACGTCTTTGTAAAAGGGCACGGAAGGGTTATAAGTGATTAGAGATAGAAATGTGGTAGATGAATATGGAGAGAAAGATTTTACTTTCTCTCAAATATGTTTGTTGCTAAAGATTTTATATTTTGAGTCCCTCATGGACAATTAATTTTTGAGGAGAAAGACTTATTGTGATATGAAATCTAATCCAATATTTTAAAGTGTGTTCCTCATCATTTTCTGCAGAATTTGAGGAAGTCTACTAATTGTCAAATTATCATTAGGAATATTGGCTTTGCTCACTACAAATGATACCAATGTAATTAGCTATTTATTAATAGGAAAGGAGCAAAAGGGAAGACTAGACATGATAGGCGTTGTCATTTGGGCAGCTTCACAAGGAAGCTGCAATTTCACACTCACCAGGGAACCACCAGCCCATTCCCCACAGATCACTGGAAGAAGGGATCCAACAAAGGAGAGATAGATGAATGTGCAGTGAAGTTGGGGTGATTAGCAGAGGTGCCTGTCAGTCAAACCTGGGAGCAGAAATCATTGGTTGGAGGAGGCACGAGCCTATGAAAATTCAGGGATATATAATCCCCCAAACAAAGGGGTTAGTTCTCTTGGCCTATGGCTCTCTTGGCTCTCTGGTTCCTCTGGCTTTGTTCCTGTCCATGTTCCATCTATAGCCACGTGGTCCTGTGGATCCTGCATGGACTGGACCGGTGGACTTCAATCGGGAATGGATGTGGGACTAGCCTGATGTGGGACTGGAGGCGGCTTCAACATGGAGCAAAAACTGTGGACACTGACTCATTCTAGCTCTGCTGAACCCACAGCTATACTTCTTCCTTGTGGGGACAAAGGGAAATGAAACTTTAGGTACTCAAGGTTTTGATTCCACAGAAAAAAAATATTTCTACAATATCTCATCCTCCCAAGGGAGTCTCAGAAATTATTTTTCTTGAAATATCACAAGGAGCCCATTCCCACAAGCAATAGTGAGAATGTAGAGTTTGCCCCACTGATAACATAAGTACAGTAAAGAGTGTTTGACTGACTTTTTAAGATGTAATGCCTTTACAATATATCATTCTAGTTTAATTCTTAATTATTTATTAATGTTGCAAAATTTTAGTGTTTTCTAGCTTTTGAAAATAAAATTCATATCACTATGACAGACAGAATTGACATGCACATAAAAATTTCATAAAATACCATTTTAATCCATAACAAAGTTTTTAACACATAGCAAAAAAAAATGTATAATTTTTCTCCAAGGGTAATAAAACATTTACCACTTAGTCTTATAAGTAACATTGTCATTTCAACTTATTTGGTCTAAAATATTGAGATGCGTTCAATTAGTGAGTAGTGACATTCAGATAATGGTGGACACATTTAAAGTACATTTATAAAAAATAAATGCAGAGTAAGTTGTCAAAAAGATTTCAAAATCTCGTTTTTGATGGATCTTATGAGGACTCTATGGTTCATCACAAATATATTAGAGGAATAGAAAGCCTGAAATATTTTTATAGCCTAAGAAAAATATCTTAGTGTAACATAATTTTAAATATCATGCTATGCTACAGACTCAAAGGCTAATAAACCAGACCATTTTAAGTTCCTATTAGCCCTTGTATATTGAGGGTCATTTTGAAAATGTCACTTTCAAAGTGAAAATCTTTTTTACATCTTTTAAAACAACAAAAACCAAATTGTTACTTAGGAACCAGTCACATTTATAGCAAATTTTATTTTTGAAATATAATTTTAATAGAACTATCCCAATTGAATTTCACTGAAGTTTTTAAGCTCTTGTGTTGCAGTATTTGAGCCTCTGAATCTTAATAAGCTTTACTGACACATTTTTTGCTGTCTGAGTAGCACTCTCCATCAATGTTAATGAATATTTTTACAGCATAACTTGTAAAGAACTATTCTGTCCATTAAATTAGATGGGACTTTTAGCATCATCTTGAAAAAAAGAGATGCATCAGCTATTTCTAAGCACTTTTAAATACAAGATATATGTCTTTAGGACTACAAAGTGAAGTTGGCAAAACTCATATATGAGAATGTTCTTGATAGTCTCATACAGAATTTCCTAAGACCAATGTCAACAGAGAGGGCAAATGGTTAGATTGAAAAGGAAGAAGAAGAAAATGTTGAAAAGTCTGAGGAAAAATGAGAAGTAACTTGGTAAATATGTTTACAACCAAAATATGTGGGAAGCAATACTGAGCACATGTGTTTAAAGGATAAAGAAACTTTAGCATAAACATATTTATCTTGAGACAAATGCAAACAAAGATAGATTTAAAATATCTGCTAATACATATATTTAATAAAGTTTTGCATTGCCTTTTCTTCCTCAGGACTTAAGGAATATTAGGAAGCATTCTAAACATGACTAAATTTGAGACACTTTTTTTTTTTGGCTGAAATGACAGGCTCTGGGAAATACATTTATGTAGGGAATAAAAAAAATCGTCAATAGTTTCTGTTGTAAAGAAAGTGTTTTTATTTCTGTAATTTTTATAAAAATGTATAAAGGGAAGAAAATTTTTATTGGATGTTTTCACTGCTCACAATACTAATAGGAATATTGTATTTGACAGGTAAAAATAATTGAAATAACTTAACATTTATCAAATTATATTGGTGGAAAATGTTGATAGAACAAATATTTCATAACACCATGTTTTACTGGTCTACCTTCAAAATGTTTAAATTTAATAGCAATAAAGCTCAGAATATAAAAAACTGAAGATGTGTAATAGGCAGCCTCTTTCCCTCAATAAATCTAATGGCAAGTGAATTATGTTTTTGGGAAAGCAACTAAAGTTTCTCTCGTTCAGAGGTTTTGGAATAATACATCAGAAAAATGATGGAAAACAAGTGTCTTCCAAACCCTAAAATTATGGCAACATAAAATACACTGTGAAGTCATCCTCTGAGCATCAATAAAACATATATCAGAATGTCCGTTTTATGTTTCTCCCACCACCAAAAGCACACACTGTCATAAACTACCAAAATATGAAAAAGTTTCAATTAAGCATATTTTACATTTTATGTACATTTCATTATTTAACTAGTGCTCAGATGCACATTAGGGATACAATATGTTCTTTCCAACTCTGTCAATATGAAACCTGAGATTAGATTAAAATCCTGAGAAGCTAGCTTTTGTATATTTTAGGCATGACAACTAAATCTCCATTTCTTCAAAGTATTTCCATTTTAAAATTTTTTTAATAACTTTCTAATTCATTAGGGCAACCTGAACTAACCAGATGTCAAGACAACTCCTAATATTAGGCATTAATTTCAGGCCATAAACCACAAAGTACATTTTCATTATTTTATTAAGCTGTTTTAGATTAAATGAATATATATCTGCAGCAACTGAGATAAAAATGTATGAAAAATAAAGGTGTGCAATCACTTATCCATGATTATAAAATACTAAAATCTCTGAAAATTGAAAGTATTTTTGTAACTCAATGGGCGATAATATTTGACTTGCTCTGTAGTCACTTAAGGAGTGAATAGATGGGAGGTTATTTATAGTTTTTCTTTCCCACTTAGTATAAAAGATTCATATGATTTTTCTGTGAACATAATGCTCTGATTGATAACCGACCCCAGTAGGAGCATTATATACACAGTATATGTGCATATTGCTCTCAAAAGGGTCTCTAAAATTCTAAATCTGAAACATATCTGTTTTTTTGGGTTTCAAAAAAGATTATTATATGATTTAAGGTCACTGATTGATTTGCTTATGTTAAATTATCTTTGTATCCCAGGGATAAATCCCACTTGGTCATGGTGTA
The DNA here is from genome assembly GCF_014108235.1 of Myotis myotis. Classification (NCBI taxonomy): domain Eukaryota; kingdom Metazoa; phylum Chordata; class Mammalia; order Chiroptera; family Vespertilionidae; genus Myotis; species Myotis myotis. Next base: position 203,250,009 of record NW_023416324.1, on the reverse strand, counting down.
TAATCCTTTTAATATGCTGTTAGATTCAGTTTACTAGTATTTTATTGAACACTAGAGGCCCTGTGCACAAAAATTTGTGCACTGGTGGGGCGGTCCCTTAGCCCGACCTATGCCTTCTCACAGTCTGGGACTCCTCAGGAGATAATCACCGGCTGGCTTAGGCCCACTCCCCGGGTCGCACATGGCAGGCCCGATCCTGGGGTTGGGGTGGGTGGCGGATGGCACTGCCCCGCCCCGCCTGCTTTATGCAAATTTAACGGCCATCTTTGTTGGGTTAATTTGCATACTCTTCTGATTAGCTGCTGGGCATAGTGAAGGTAAGGTCAATTAGCATCTTTGCCTTTTATTAGTGTAGATTATTGCACCTATGTTCATTAAGGATATTGGCTTGTTTTCCTTCTTGTAGTGTATTTGTCCAATTTTGGTAACAGAATAATGCTGGTCTCGTGAAATGAGTTTGAGGGAGTTTCCTCTTCTATTTTTCTTTTTACAGAGTTTAAGAAGGATTAATATTGATTATTCTTTGAATGTTTGGTGGAATTCACCTATGAAGCCATCTGGTCCTGGACTTTTCTTTGGTGGAAAGTTTTCATTACAGATTCAACCTTTTTAATTAATGGTTTGTCAAACTTTCCATTTCTTCTTGAATCAGAAAAAGTGGTGTGCATGCACACACACACACACACACAGTGCAATATTATTAAGCCTTAAGAAAGAAGAAAAGCCTGCTATTTGTATAGCATCAATAAACCTGAAAGATATTTTACTAGGTAAAATAATGAAATAATCCAGATGAAAAAAAGACAATGCATATTCTTACTTATATGAAAAATCTAAAATAGTCAAAGGTCTAGAAGCAGAGAGGAGAATGGTAGTAGCCACAGATTGGGGAGAAAGGGAAATGTTTGTCAAGGAGAGCAAAGTTTCATTTATGCAAGAGTGAGTTCTAGAGAACAGCATTTGCTTATAGCTAACAATACTGTGTCATATATTTGAAATTTTCTAAGAGGGTAGATCATAAGTGTTATCACCACACCCTCAAAAAGAAATAAAATAGCCCCCTAGCTGGTTTGGCTCAGCGGATAGAGCATCAGCCTGCGGACTGAAGGGTCCCAGGTTCGATTCCGGTCAAGGGCATGTACCTGATTTGTGGGCACATCCCCAGTAGGGGGCATGCAAGAGGCAGCTGAATTGATGTTTCTCTCTCATCGATGTTGCTAACTCTCTATCCTTCTCCCTCTCCCTTCCTCTCTGTAAAAAAAATCAATAAAATATATTTTAAAAAAATAAAAAAAGAAAGAAAATAGTAAATATGTAAGGTGATGATATGTTAATTACCTTTAACATGATGATTATTTCAAAAAGTATATGCATATCAAATCCTCAAGCTGTACATCTTTAATATAGTTTTAGCTTGCCAGTCATGCCTCAAAAAGGAGGGGGAAAAGATCTAAGGAAAATATTCTGGAGTAAGTAAATAAAAGGACCCTGAAGTTTCCTTCACAGTCATCCATTTTAGCTCTTTTTAGCAAACTCAAGCTATGAAGAAGCTCTCTGATCTTGGATCTACATCTCCTAGTGTCCTTACTATCTGGATGACATTGAACTCCCTACCTTTCTGGCAGTCTCATGTATATTTGGAAGCTGAGATGTCACAGAGCCCTCTCTTCTACAGCTGTAGCTCTGAGCTTTTGTGCTCTAATTTTGCTGACGGAATATTTTCCTCCGGCCAGAGTCTGCGCTCTCCATGAAAAGCTGGAGTAACTGCAGGAGCCAACAGACTGGTCAACCTTCGCCCACGCCCACTGTGGTGCCTTCACATTCTCTTTTCAAGAAAATTGTTAGGTCGGAGAGAGCCCAGGATCGGATACGTGCAGACATGTGACGAGATAATGGACTCCCCTGGCATTTCTAACAGATCAGCATGCCACACACAGACACTGGCTTCTCCAGGACCCCCACACAGGTACTGACTCCTTCCTGAATACCTGGCTGACCCCCTGCAGCTGTAACTTCCTCAGCTGAATATACTTCAGCTCATGTCCCCGCCCCTCACCCAACCGCAGTATAAAAAAGCACCCCCTCCCTGTTGGTGTGAATCCACGTGCCCTGTCCTTGGGGGTACCTGGGTCTCCCGGGGACGCAGAATAACCTTTCCTTCCTTCCTTCCTTTTCTGATCAACTCTCTTTATTTCCTTCGCCACCACCTGAGCCACCTAACCTAACAAAAATAATGAGTGTAAGTCATTTCATTCCATTGCTGGAACCTTGCAGCAGTGCTCATTTCCATCCAGGGTAAAATACAAATTCCTTCTGATACTCTAAAGACCTTTCTGCCCTGGCTTGCCCACCGTTTCTTAAACATCCTCTCATATAGCTCATTCTCTCACCCTCTCAGCTCCAGTTACCTCAGTCTCTCTTAGTTTAAGGATTTTGCGTTGACTAATTCCACTGCCTGAGGTGTTGTTCCTGAAATGACCCACCAGGTGAACTTTCTCACCTCCTTCAATGCTTTGCTAAAATGTCACCTCTTTAATGAAGGTCATTGAATGCCCTTTTTAAATTTCTGCAAACTAATTTCCGATACTCAAAACCCCCCTTAACCTGCTTTGCGTTTTTCCATAGTTCATAATCTTTGACAAGTTGTGTAATTTATTTATTTAATAGTCACAATGATTATAGGGTATTTTGTCTGTGTTTCAAGTCCATGTAATAGTTTTTATTTTAAAATAGGCATCCACTGAATATGTTGTAGAAATAAATGAATGATTAATATATGGTATCAGTATTGGCTTAATTCAGCTGTACATTTAGAAAGTGTTGGATTATTAGAAAAAAACTACAAATGAAGAATTGGAAAATCTGGATTTCTGTTTGTCATTCTGTTTGTTAGTGACTATGCTAACTTTGGACAAGTTACTTAATATGGGCTGCCGGGATATAATCTGCTAAAGCCACAACAAAAAGAGGGAATTGAACTAGTTAATTTCTCATTTTGCTTTCTTCTCATTTTTCACCCTCTCACTCTATGAATGTCCTATATCTTCCCATAAAGAAAATAAATAAAGAAAAGTGCCCAGCAATTAATTTACAAACATTTGCAATTCATAGTGCATAGTAGGGGATAGAATAAATAGCTGTTGAATACATGAATGGATGAACATTTTAAGTGTATTATTTTAAATATTTAGATGATAGCTTAGGGGTGTGGAAAGTAATTCAGAAACTAAATAGAGATTGGAGAGGCACTGCCAATTCTCCAATATTACAAGCACAGAAAAGGGGCAGCAACAGTGTATATGCTATTGATGAGTCACATTCTACTAAGTGCAATGAGGAATGATCCTTATGGGAGTGTAGAAAGGCCACTTATGGAACTGAGCCAGGCCTGGGGAATTCTTTCATAGTCTTGTTAGACTTAAAAATGCATCTGTAGTTGGAAATGGATAATGACCTTCAGGAAATAAAGGATGACCTAAGCTTTCACAATCTTGTTTTGATGAGAGTAAGACATAAGTCCAAGAAGAAATGCTATCAACAATTAGCCCAGGTACTGCATTTCTGAAATTTTTGCAGTCTCTGTCTTCAAAATAGATAATGATGTAGTAATACAATAATTTTTACTTTCACTACCAAGCTGAAAAAACATAAAAAATAATAATTTAATCCCACATGCCAACAATTCACAATACCCTCAAAGATTTAGACAAAGGTTATTTTAGTCATATTGATATGTACATTTAATAATTAACTAGGACTTGTCAAAGTATTATAACCAGAAATATCTTGACTCAGAATTAGTGGCTAATGTCAATGTTAACATTTATGCTATAGGTAAAAACAATCAATAGAGATCATTCATTTGAAAGTATTAAATCCATTCACATAGGTGTAATATGTTGCATTAAGAAAAATCAGAAAGCATTTTGAAAGCTTTTTCTGTCTCAAATGGATAATAGATTATATCTGAATATTGTCCAGAAGTTCAGGGTATACCAAGAAGAGCCATAGCACACAGGACAGATAGAACCAGATTAATACAGTACTGTGTACATTATCAAATCAGGAAAAAGCCACACTACCTCAGACAATAAAATTTTTTTGCAAAATTAAAACAAAATTGAAGGAAAGTCAAGTTTATAATGTATGGTTCAGAGTGCTCATCATATCAAGGGGTAGGTAGTAGGAGATACAAAAATAAGTGGAGCCAAAATGTCTGGGTGTGAAGTTCAGAAAGGGCAGCAGGTCTGAGATGTAGAAATAGACATGGACGACCTGAGGATAAAACGTAAGTGAGGCAGGCACACCTTTAAGGCATCTGGTATAGGATGTCATAGACTGTAGCTTAAAGGACCCATGTAGAGTTGTCCTCTCAACAGACAACAAAGGAAAAAACATTCTGAGTAAAACATATCTTACTTAAAATAATAATAACTCAAGCCTAAACTTAAAAAATAACATTTCATCTTAAATTTTATTTTAACCATCAACATTTTCATGCATTTACAATGATCAACCTGACTGTCATGTGTTCCAAAATACAATAGGCAGAAATGGAAATGCTCTACTTAAATTATCTCCATTGAAGTAAATGATCAGTTAACGATAATTTATGTTACCCCTACCACCCCACACACATTCTCCAGCATCTCTGCTAAGATTCTTCTCCATCTCAGGCTTTTGAAAGGCAGATTCTTTCTTATCTTTATTACTTCAACACCTAAAACAGTGCCAGGCACCTGGTAAAAAGTCAAAGAATATGTTTTGAACTAAACTAAACTTTGACTACCCTTGGAATATCCCACAATATCAAAAGCAAAGTGGTTGCTGAGTTTATTCTGAAACACGCTATGTGTAAATGATTAGTCACAAAACCATAACAATCCTAAAAGAAAATATAGGTAGTAAAACCTTAGACATCTCTAGCAGCAATATTTTTGCCAATATGTCTCCAAGGGAAAGGGAAACATAGGAAAAAATAAACAAATGAGACTACATCAGCCTAATAAGCTTCTGTACAGCAGAATCAACCAACAAAATGAAAAGGGAAATCCACCATATAGAAGAACATTTTCACCAATGATACATATAGGTATTTAGGGGTAATGATAACCAGGCACTGTTCCACAAAAAAAAAAAAGAAAACATTTGGTAATAGTACAGATAAGGAACTTTTATATGATGTGGAAGGGGGATCCCAGATCTTGTATTATGTAAGAGCTAAGGCAAGTTGGGTCTAATTGTTAATGTAATCTAGTTTATATTAACAGATTGGCAAAGCATGGGAAATCCTGTTTTCCAAAATAAAAGTTAATATATCTCATGCCAAGTGTTCCACATTCTATGAATAAAGCACAGTGAGTGGGCACGCCATAAAAATATATTTCATAGGTTGTAACTTCATTTAACTTGTAGCCATCTTACACAGTACATCAAATTAACTGCTTAAATAGAGCACTTCTTATGCCAATAGTTTGAAGGCAATTGAATAAGGGCTTCTTGAGTGAAGTTTGAATATTGATCCTACCAGTGATAACAACAATAGCATCACCAACGGACTAACATGTGTTCAACAGATAGCTGGGATAAGAGAGTTGACAAATGGAGAACTTTGGAAGCTGTTAGATTAAATGAGAGCAGAAAAAAACTTTTAGTTAATATTGAGATTTTAAAAAGATCATTATAGCATAACTCCTGAGGCTGACATGTTGTACATCAGACTCCCTATATGAGTATGCTATAGCCCTGAAATAATTTCATGTGCAAGGGACGGGGTACAGCAGTCTCCTGGGTGCCAGAGAGGCTCTGTCACTCCAGTTGTGATATCCATGGGGGAAGCATTTGCAGCACCTCCATTGTTTCATCAAGCAAGCAAAAGTTTTGCATTCAAATGTTTTAAAAAGTTTCACAATTAACCTCTTTTCCAGAAGTTCCCTGTTTTCATAACTTATTCTCAGGGGGAAAACTGTCAAATTGTGATTGAGATCATTGCATAGTTGATGACTTGGACTTAAGCTACAAAACAAGTGTTAGTTTACAACATATCGTATACATTTCAAAGTTAGGAATATCACTTTAAATGTTTCTTATTTATTTTCACAGTGCGTCTGGATCAAGATTTATATAGAGGTAATATTAGAAATGTTCAGAATGTGCACATCAGAACTGGTCAATCAGTGTGGCTTCTATTAAAATGTATAAATTTATTCAGGATGAACAACTGTGTATGTATTAGATCTAAAAATAAAAGAATTATGAAAGACACAAATGATAAACCACACTTTAAAATATTCTAGTATCTATTCTTTTGAGCTGTGAAAGGAGGAAAACCATCTCTAAGTGCACACAGCTTATGTAATAAAACATGTTTTGAAAAATACGATATACAGCTTAGTGTTTTATAAGGCTAAGAGTTCATCTTGGAAGAAATATTATAACATTTTACTTCAGTATGGGTTATTCTGGTTCAATGTTTGAACCACCAAAAGATGGTACCAGCCTTTTAACTCCATAGGACATTTTCCTATGCTTATTGTGATATTAGAACTGCATCTCAGCAAGTCCTTTTCTTTCTTTCTGCCATTTCACTATTCTCATAGAGGGATCCAGAGGGAGATCGGAAGGCAGGAGGGTAGAGAAAAGACCTAATCAGTTCTATTTTCATGCTGCTTCTAACAGTGTCTTCCCACAAGTTAGCTTCAGCCTGGCGGCCACAGAGCAGCTTTGGCTTCAGTTCCAGCTCTTTTTCCATCCTCCCACGGCCAGCCTTATGCACCCTTGCTCCTAGAGGTGCCAGCCACAGCCGGAAACACTTTCTCCTGGGACATCTCAGCTGCATCTCCAAGGGTCCCTTCTCCAAATGTTTAGGTTTCCATGATCCCTGCTTCCTCTATGTAGCCTAATATCTATGCTACCTGAGTGTTCCTCTTTTTAAAAAATATATTTATATTAATTTCAGAGAGGAAGGCAGAGGGAAAGAGAGATAGAAACATCAATGATGAGAGAGAATCACCAACCAGCTGCCTCCTGCATCCTCCGCATCCTGGGGATCCATCCCACAACCCAGGTATGTGCCCCTACTGGAATCGAACCAGTGACCTCCTGGTTCATAGGTCCACACTCAACCACTGAGCCATGCCCATCGGGCTATTCCTCTTTTGCTCATTCAACCTTCCAGCAAGCATAGAAGAAATTGCCCTACACTACATTACCTCTGTTGAGATACCTAATGTGAGTGGTACTCTGTTTTTCTGACTGAATCTTTACTGAAACAAAGTATTTTCAGTCATGTACTTTCCTAGAATATATTGCCTGCATTAGTGAGTTTGACAAACCTAAAGAATTTTCAGAAATTGAAAGTTAAAATAAAAAAGACGATGTTGACTCTTGTTTTGATCTGAAATACTTCTTTAGTTTTACATTTCTTAATGTTGAAAACATAGGCTAAAAATATCATAAGACAAGATTTTTAAAATGTCCAAATATTTTGGTTGTTTTGGTTTATGCCATCTCTGTGACTATTGATTGGCAGGTTATTTATGAAAGATTTTATTGATTGGCATGTTATTTATGAACAAGTATGCACACAGACACACAGATGTACTTACATATACCTGTAATAATGTGATTTTTCTATTGGTTTAAAAATTGATTGATATAACAATCACCAGTATCTTGGAAATCATTTCTAAGGCTGTTTTAAAAAATAATTCACCCAGCTGAAAGCATTTTATCAGTTACTTTTATAGAAAAAGAAGAAATATCAATTACTCACTTTTCAGAAGAATCTAGATTTCAAGCTTCAAAAACAATGCCGGGAGTACTATTATAATGCACCCGTTATTTTCCTTTAAGGCATACATAAATGTCTTTTAAGTAAGGCCAGATAACTTGGTATTCCCAGGTGAAATCTGTAGAATAGATCACATGTTTTTCAACAACGATTATAAGATCTTGTATGAAAACTGCATGATTGTAGATTGTGCTTTTTACTTTCCAAAATCAAAAAAACTGTGAGTACTTATGCCAATAGGTAGGGGATAAGGAAAGCCTAAAACCAGAGACCTTATCACATGTTAGTATTCTAATATAATAGAAATATGAGTTACTGTATATCTGACAAAAATTACTTGTGGAAACCAAGCAAAATTAGCTAACCTACTACATTTTAATATCATTGGAGAATTTTATCAATCAATGAATGCAAAAACAATTAAAAAGAGATAATTGGATATAAGTGATTCCTGTATGAACTTCCACCATGGAATATAGAATATGGAAATAGTGTTGGAATTCTAACACAAATTTTCAACAACACTACTAGAAATAAATGTTATGGGAACAGGGACAAGTAATTGAATCATCTTAAAACATCTGATGAGCTGTGTTGCTGTCTCTGATATCTCCCTGTAATGTTTGCACCTTGTGATCACTTGCATCCTTGTAATTATTAGTAAAACTTTATTTTGGCAAATTCGTTGATTTTGGTGAACCTGATTTTATAGTCTGATGCCTTGCCTTATTGCAGCAACTTAGTATTTAGTCAGGTTTCTTCAGGGAAACAGAACTAATGGAATAATATATATTCATAGGTGGATAGATATTTTTACATATAGATAGATTCATATATATACATGAAAAGTGATTTGTATAAGGAATTGATTGACTCCTGTGACTATGGAGGCTGACATAACCCAGGATCTTCAGTCAGCAAGCTATAGACCCAGGAAGGTTATGATGTACTACCAGTCAGAATGCCAGCAGGCTCCACAACCTAAAAGAGCTAATGTTTCAGTTTGAGTTGAAAGTTATTAAAAAACAACAATAAAAGAAAATAAAACAATGTCCTAATTCAATACAGTCAAGAAATATGAGTTCCCTCTTATTAGGTCAGCTTTTTTGTTCTGTTAAGGCCTTTAATTGATTGGATGAGGTCCACTCACATGGGGGGTGGGGGGAACTATTTACTTTACTCAGTCTACCAATTCAAATGTTTATCTCACAGACACATTTATAAAAATGTTTGACCAAATGTGTTGGCATGGTGTGGCCCAGTCATGTTGACACACTTATTATTCATCCCTCCTTTTTAAAATATTGAAATGATATACAAAATTTTTATATCTGCTTCCTTATAAAAAGAAAAATGTCTTAAAGAACTTTCCCAACTAAACTAGGACATTGCAGATTTCGTCACTGAACTCTACCCGAGAATTTAAAGAAAAGGGAAGAAGATTTAAAAAACACACTTTGAATTAGGCATTAAGAAAAATAAATACAACTTAAAAATGAGAAAACATCTAAGGTAAATGACAAGAATCTAAGTAAACTTAATCATTCATTTTTTTTTACTTCCTCTTGTAACCTTTAGCAATGACACAGTGATATCAGACCAGTGCTATATAAATATAGGACGTTTTGAGGTTGTTACAGTTAAAAGCCAAAGAAAAATCAAGGGTGCTATGGACAAGATGACTGACATGATTCAATGTGCACTGAATAAGAAGACAGATAAGACTAAAAAGAGACAGGTGAACTCTGATGAATGGGACAGTTTGAAGAATACATGGTAAAGATGAATGAAAGGGTCAGATGCATTAAACATGAAAATATGATAAAGAGAAAGGATGGGATATGATAGAGAAATATTCAAATACTAGAGACCTGGTGCACAAAAATTTGTCCACTCAGGGGTAGGGGGTCTCTCAGCCCGGCCTGTGCCCTTTTGCAATCTGGGACCCCTTGGGGATGACCACCTGCTGGCTTAGGCCTGCTCCCTGGGGGATTGGGCCTAAGATGGCAATCAGACATCCCTCTGGCAGCCCGGCAGCCCTCGGGGGATGTCCACTTGCCAGTGGGGAGCAGACCTAAGCTGCAGTCAGACATCCTTAGCGCTGCTGAGGAGGCAGGAGAGGATCCCACAACCACCGCTGTACTGGCAACCATAAGCCTGGCTTGTGGCTGAGCAGAGCTCCCCCCTGTGAGAGCACACAGATCACTGGGGGCAGCTCCTGCATTGAGTGTCTGCCCCCTGGTGGTCAGTGTGTGTCATAGTGACCAGTCATTCCCAATCTTTCTGCTGTTAGGGTCAGTTTCCATATTACCCTTTTACTATATAGGATAGAGGCCTGGTGCATGGGTGGGGGCCGGCTGGTTTGCTCTGAAGGGTGTCCCGGATCAGGGTGGGGGTCCCACTTGGGTGCCTGGCCAGCCTGGGTGAGGGGCTGATGGCTGTTTGCAGCTGGTCACACCCCCTTCAGTGTGGGGGTCCCACTGGGGTGCCTGGCCAACCTGTATGAGGGGCTGATGGCTGTTTGCAGCTGGTCACACCCCCTTCGGGGTGGGGGTCCCTACTGGGGTGCCTGGCCAGTCTGGGTGAGGGGCTGAGGGCCATTTTCAGGCTGGCGGGTGACTGAAGCTCCCAGCCTCTTTTTTTTTTTTTCTTTTTTTCTTTTATTCTGGGATTTATTTGCCTTCTATAGCTGTCACTGGAGCTGAGAGCTGGCTCTAACTCTGAGACCGTGGCTGGCTGAAATCAGGTATCTGGCTTTGTTTTGCTTCTATAATTGAAATTCTGTTGCCATCACTGGTGCTCTAAGCTCTGAGCCCACTGCCAGCTGAAAGCAGGTATCTGGGGTTTCTTTAGCTTCTATAATTGCAACATTGTTGCATCCAGAGCTCAGAGGCCGGCAGCGGCAGGTGGGGAACCTTGGCTTCCTCCATCACTGGAGCAAGCAAGCCTCATGTTTGCTTCAGCTGTGTGGCTGCTGTCTACCATCTTTGTTGGCAGTTAATTTGCTTTTCCTGATGATTAGCCAATGGAAAGCGTAGCAGATGTATGGTTAATTACCATGTTTGTCTATTATTAGGTAGGATGATAAAAAGAGATTTAGAAAGGGTGCAGTTCTGTGTAGTTAGGAATCACTGTATCAGTTAGCTAGGTTTGCTGTAAGAAATTCCACAGATCGGGTGCTTAAATAAATGACTCAATTATTTAACTCAATTATTTAACTCAATTATTACACAGCATAACTACCATTGATTTATTAAGTTCATCAGTCTCACTTAAATAATTACATTTAAGTATAATGCAAATTTTATTTGCTATTTCAATTATAAATAATATAATTTTAACTAACACTTTCTAATCTCTTGCAAAAATACCTGGAGCCTAAGCTTTCCTACTTGCTACAGAACTGGCCCATGCAATGTTTACATATGAATTAGGTAGGTAACGTTTTTTATCTTTCGTCTCCTATCATATCAATTCTTTCCCAGCTATCTTTTGTGTTCTCTATATTTTTTGTTCTGTATAATAAGAAAAGTTACCAGAGGATATGAAGGATATGAAAAATTCACCACATGATTGTTTTTTAAATCTTATCTCACAAAAATATGACCTGAGGACTAACCATAGCACAAGTTCATAAAACCAAGTAGTTTATATGTATAATATAAATGCCATACATTTTATGGATGTTACTTTTATATTCCTAAATGAAGAAGCTATAAGCAATGTAAGAACACTGTATATAAATTAGTAGTTCCTTTTTTACTGAGGTAACATTGGTTTAATCAGAGTATATAAGTTTCAGGTGTGAGTGTTATAATTCAATAGTTGTATACACTGTAGCATGCTCATCACCAAACGTTTAGTTTCCATCCAGCATCATCTACTTGACTCCCTTTACTTACTTCACCTACCCCCACCACCTAGTATTTCCCATATTTTGCCAACACAAAATTTTGTTCTCATTTATGAAATTTGTATTCTGTTCAAATTTTGATTTTCTTGAGGTCCTGTATTCATATGAACTCATGTACTCTGACAGTGTATTGACATATCATATTTTAAGCAGAGTAATATATATGGCATGGTTCTCACAAATAATGATCTATACTTAAGGGATTTTATAAAAAACAATTTATTCATTACCTATTAAACATGCATATGTGTAGTAACTTAAAGAATTGGAGTCACTAAAATAAATATTTCAAAAATCACTAAAAATAATATTTATATGTTATAATATCACCATTGATCCTGAATGTAAGTAAAAATGAGCCAAATGATTGCATCCTCTACAGTTGTAATCCTGTATAGTCAGGGTTGTCCAGGGACAGCTGGTGGAATAATTTGAAGGCTTGGGAGCCAGAGAACTGACTGAGAGTGCAGACTCCAGCACACATCTGAAGGCCTGAGAACCAGAGGCACAGAGAGGAAAAGACCAAGTCTTAGTTCAGCAGCTAGGCAGAAGCACATTCAAATGTCCTCACCTTTCTGTTCTAATCAGGTCCTAAATGGATTAGGTGATGTGCTGCCCCCTCCCCCCCAATGGGGAGGGTCCATCTGCTTTACTCAGTTCACAAATTCAATTGCTAATTTCTCCCAGAAACACCCCCACAGACACACCCAGAAATAATGTTTAATCAGGTATCTGGGTATATTATGGTCCAGTCAAATTGACAAATAAAATTAACCATCACAGGTCCCATAAACATTCTTTATCAGCCCAAGGTCATTGAGTAAAGATTTTACCTTACTCAGATTCTGAATCCTAATCAGAACACATCTGATTTTTGTAACAGCAAAGCAACTGAGCTTCTGGGTGTTCTCTCTCTCTCTTTTCTCTTATTTTCTAAATTCTGTGAAGTGACTTAAATCACAGTCTATTTCAGAGCACACAATATGCCAAATTTCATTTTTGATTTGTATTTCTACCTGTGGAAATTACAGCAAAGCATTAAATCAAAGAATTGACATAGGTCAGAGCAATTTGGTATACCATAGTTAGGGTTTTGTTTAATTACACAAGGAAATTGATCAAATTTTACTTTTCGTTTGTACTTCTACCTGCAGAAATGACAGCAAAGCATTCAATCAAAAGTTAATACAGGTCAGAGCAATTCAGTATACCATAAATATGGCTTGTTTAATTATTTAAAAAAGTGATTTCATACCTTTATGTTTTCAACCTATTAAAAACATAGTTACATATGTTTTTTAAAGGTTCATGGATTTATCCTCATGGCTAAATTTTAAACAACTCACAAAAAAGAGATCATATTATTGTTTTTTAAATTTAAATTCTTTATTGTTTAAAGTATTACAAAAGTCTCCTTTTTTCCCCCTTGACCTCTCCTACCCTCCCCTACCCCCCAGCACATGTCCTTACCTCCCCCCCTCCTTCTGTGTCCATTGGTTATGCTCATATGCATGCATACGAGTCCTTTGGTTGATCTCTTACCCCCTCACCCACCGCCTTCCCTCATAGGTTGGACAGTCTGTTCGATGCTTCTATGACTCTGGCTCTATTTTTGTTCATCAGTTTATGTTGTTCACTATATTCCACAAATGAGTGAGATCATGTGATATTTATCTTTCTCCAACTGGTTTATTTCTATTGATTTATTTTTAATTTTTATTTTCCCATTTGACATTACTTTTTATTGGCCTTTACCAGACCATATACATTTGTTACAAAGGAACTATTTCCTAGCCTAAGAAATTGAAATTTGATTAATATTTATGAGGATGACTATATTGCTTCTACTTTCCAGTATGCTTTTATGAAAGAAATATTTTTATTCCCAAGTATGTTACTGGTACAAGCTGAGTCTAAACTGTGATATGCAAAGCTGTCTAATGGGATGTGGTGGTAGGATGAACAATTGGGAACAATTAAGACACTGAGGAAACTTCTGGGACAGAACTCAACTTAAAAGACAAGAAAGCTGACCTAACTAAGCCATTGCACGAAGTTGTCATCACTTCAGTCCTCAGTTTCCTTTCTAAGCCCTGGAGCTCCTTTAACTAACATCAGAAAGAACTATTTCCTTAAAACTATTCTGAGATACTGAGGTAGAAAGAGCAATACTTCAATATAGGGTGGGGTACAAGTAGGTTTACAGTTGTTTGTGTGGAAAATAATATAGTACTTAATAAATAATAATGCAAGAATAAACTCTGCTTTGCATACTCATAGCTCTAAATCCACTTTTGCCAAATACTGTATATTTTAAGCCAGAATAAATTATCTATTCTGGTCAAAGGTAGCTGAGATTTCCAATAGGAGAGACTAAAAGGTAACCTTAGGAATTAAGGCACAAGCCAGGGTACAGAGAGTGAGTATACAGGGGAGTATAGATGATAATATGTAGAGGGAGTGAACTCTTTAAAAAATATTGTGGTGAAATACAGAAAATAAGTAGTATTATATCCTCATTGGTATTGAATGGGTACATTGAACACAAATACATTTTTGGATTGTTTTGTTCAATGTGTGCCCGTCTGTTTAACAATAGGGAAAGTTGAGCCATGTTATATCAACAGAAAATGAAATAGTGGAAAGAGGGACATCAAAGATCTTAAAGAGTAGTAGTTAAGTGGCATGGTGGGGTTCCAAGAAGGAAAATAGAAATATGATCTTTAGCTGATGTGGAAGGTTTAGCTTTTGTTAGAGAAAAAGAAATAGATGAGTGCTGATGAAGAAATCCTTTTAGAGTTGGTGGGTCAAAATATGAGGTTTCATACACCATATTCTTTCACTATTCTCTGTAAGTGAGGGGGGAGAGCATTTGAGAGTTATGGTGTATATATGAGGAAGGAAGCAGGGGTGAGAGTCATAAATTTGAAAGACTAGTGAATAGATGGCAGACAGTATTTTAAAGAGGACACACAGTACTTCCCATCACACATGCTCTTTAACACTGGCCTTACCACTTTCCCAAGAACTAAAGTTTATTTCTCAACTCTCCTGAATGTGAGCAGACCTGCCGACTGGTTTCACCAAGAAGATGCAGCCCAAGTACTCTGCTCATTCAATGTAGCTTTTAACTTGGCAATTAGCTTCTGGTTCCTCTTCCTGGCAGCCAGCTCTGCATAAGTGTGGTTGTCCAGACTCCATCCTGCTACAAGAAGACGAAGCGATGAGAAGGGGTCACAGGGTATGAGATGCCAGGGAGGGAAAACAGGGAGAGAAACACCAAAGTACTAATTATCCGTCCAGCCCACTTGAGGAATTCTGACTGCTGTCTCCTCAGATGTTATCTGTCTGCAATCAAAAGAGATAACTGGTCAGCTGACCAGAGGCAATCCACAGAACTGTGAGATATATTAACAAAGAATTATTGGTTAAAACCACTAAGTTTGGGATGTTTGTTATACAGGGATAGATAATTGGGAAATAATGTTGAACCTATTGTTTTAGAAGGTGCTAGAGTTAACCAGAGAAATTTATTAGGATATATCAAGTAATGTTGAATGCCTAAATGCAGTGTTTAACTTATTTTGGTGAACTTTATGTGAATAAATTTATCCAGCAGTAGTCATGAGCTAATTATGAGTACAGAACATAAAACAAAATACCAGGACTTAATCTAAGGTTGCTGTGTAGCCAGGGCAAGTATAAGAAAATGGAAATCAGTCAAGAGACTAGATCATAATAAAGAATTATTTAAATGATTGTTTCAACTTAAAGTAAATGCTTCATTGTCTGATTATTTTTAAGGTTTTTACTCAAACTGTTCTGGAATGCTCTGAGTCTCCATCATTATCAGATCTCTACCCTCCTCCCTCACCTCTCATCATCTTTGTCATCCCACACATGCTCTTTCACAGAATCTAATCACAGTTGCTCTCCATAAAAATAGTGGGTAGAAGTCAGTGCGCTTTTCCTTTGGGCTGCTGTACATAGTTTCTAATATTTTTCAAATGATTGGCATTAATTACAGATCATCATTCTTGAGAGGATATGTGCTTTACAATGGTCTCTTTTGGCACTGACATTTTTCTTTATTTCTCCTCAAGCTGAAGCTTATAATTTGAAGTTCAGAAAATTATAGTGAATCTTCAAATAGCAGACCCTGCTATGCAACATTTTCCCCCTAAAAATGTTTTTAAATATTGTTTTATTAATTTAATAAAAAAACAAAAACAGAAGAACATGACCTGTATATTGTATTATTTAGGGTTGTACATAAAGACTTTATTTGAAAAACTATCTAGAACAAGAAATAAACTTCAAGATCTGATATTTTTTTGAAGCAGGCCTGAGTATATGAAATTGTTGACTATGTTAAGAAAGAACGTTTACAATGATATGTCACACAAATGTCACACCTCCATGTTCACCACACTCTGACCTGTGAGTCACACGTACAGCTGCCAAGACAAAAAGAACACTTTACATTTAATGACTAATTTTCTCTCTTTTCTGTTTTTCTGGCTGCTAGAGAGAAACTCTGAGTCCTTTTTTATGCCCATGGAAACCAAAATAGAATGACTGGTTGTGCCAAAGAGGAAGAGTGTAAGAAACTGACATAAATGAGGTTGAAGTGTTTGTTCTAGTTTAATTTTTCTTAGGAAAAGATTTTCCTAAGAAAATACAAGAATTACACAATGGTTATCATTTTTAATTAACGTCATAGAACAAATTAAAATTTGAATTGGCTATAAATATAATTTCCTGTGTTCTTCAACATTACACAGATGTAAATACATCATGGAAAAATGTTAACCATTCAAAGAAGTAGGTAAAAAAATAAGTTATCATTGGCCAAAAATGTGACCTCACTTTCCCTATTCACTCATACAGCCCATACACAATTCTCTCCTTTATGCATTCCGTTAGGTCAGTGGTCGGCAAACCGCGGCTCTTTGACCCTTTGAGTGTGACTCTTCCACAAAATACCACGTGCGGGCGCGCACGTACAGTGCGATTGAAACTTCGTGGCCCATGCGCAGAAGTCGGTTTTCAGAAAGGAGATAGACGAAACAAGTATACAAGACGAGTGTGGATGGGAGAGTTGGAAGGGGTCGACCTCAGCGAATGTACCTCAATCAGATGGAGGACGTTTTTAGCAAAAGCCAGCTCAGTAGTACCCTAATTAAGTTAATAACGATGTACCTACCTATATAGTTCAAGTTTAAAAAATTTGGCTCTCAAAAGAAATTTCAATCGTACTGTTGATATTTGGCTCTGTTGACTGAGTTTGCCCACCACTGCGTTAGGTAGTGCAGTCTTGTCTAATAAAGAATGAAATATAAAGGCACCAATTTGTCTTTTAAGGTAGCTTAGCCACTAGAATTTATCCCCCTCTAGTTTATAATACAGTCCCCACAAGGATTCAAATATATTTTATGTACATAATTGTGGGTTAGACAAGTGAAAACGACTTCACCAGCACCTACTACAAACAGCTATTTGGGGAATCTGCTCTCTTCCATTCTTCACCCAACACGGTCTCCACATGGTTGGGTGAGCACAGTTCATATACCTCCGAGTCTTTACTGTTTATCAATGGTTTCCACCTCCCGTGGAAGCGCCAGGCTCAGAAGTAAAGCTCCCAACACTTTGCAGAAAGTCAAGCTCTTAACGTTGGTTACAGGGTAGCACTGTCATAGAGATCACAATTTTGTTTGGAGTTAGATGTCACATTTGGCAAAACATTCTCTCTCTCAGATTCACACATTCCCAAGAAATCACAATAGATAATATCGGAGGGTTTTGCTGCTACTCAGAACCTGAGCCAGGAGTGTCCTATAAATTGCATAGAGAAGACAAATAAGGGAGTTAAATTTCAGACTCGGTCAAGACCATGTCATGTGATCTCCATGCACAGACAAATGGAAAGGGAGAAAGAGTAGTAAAAACCAAGATGAGCCCTAGCCAGTTTGGCTCAGTTGATAGAGCATCGCCTGCAGACTGAAGGGTTCTGGGTTTATTCCAGTCAAGGGTATGTACCTCAGTTGCAGGCTCTTCCCTGGCCTGGGCCCTGGTCTGGGCCCATGCAGGGGGCAACCAATCGATGTGTTTCTCTCATGTCGATGTTTCTCTCTGTACTTCCCTCTCTCTTCTGCTCTCTCTAAAAATCAATGGGAAAATATCCTGGAATGAGGATTGAAAACACACACACACACACACACACACACACACAAAAGAAAAAAAAAAAAGATGATTTTTATCTTTTTTGAGAGAAAGGAATTATTATTATTTTTTTTATCCTCACCTAAGGATATTTTTCCATTGATTTTGAGAGAGATCGGAAGAGAGATGGAAAGACAGAGAAATATTGATGTGCGAGAAACACATCTATTGATTGCCTCCTGCATAATCCCTGACCAGGGCCTGGGCTGAGGAGGACCCTGCAATGAGATATGTGCCCTTGACCAGAATCCACAGGCCAACACTTTCCACTGAGACAAACCAGCTAGGGCAGAATTATTTTTTAATGTAAGTGCATACCTGTAATACATGATTAACTATGAAGTGCTAAATTTTACTCAAATCAAGGAAGTTCTGTTATATAAAATAATTATCCTATATGATAAAAGGCTAATATGCAAATTGACCAAATAGCAGAATGACCAGTCACTATGATGTACACTGACCACCAG
This sequence comes from Myotis myotis, assembly GCF_014108235.1. Classification (NCBI taxonomy): domain Eukaryota; kingdom Metazoa; phylum Chordata; class Mammalia; order Chiroptera; family Vespertilionidae; genus Myotis; species Myotis myotis. Next base: position 203,231,612 of record NW_023416324.1, on the reverse strand, counting down.
GGGACAGACGCTCAATGCAGGAGCTGCCCCCTGGTAGTCAGTGCACTCCCAGAGGGGGAGCGCAACTGAGCCAAAAGCCGGGTTCACTGCTGGCAAGCACAGCAGTGGTGGTGGGAGCCTCTCTCACCTCCGCAGTGCTAAGGATATCCAACTGGTGATCAGATATCACCCAAGAGTTCCCAGACTGCAAGAGCGTGCAGGCCGGGCTGAGGGACACCCCCCTCCCCCTGCCAAGTGCATATATTTTGTGCACCGGGCCTCTAGTCTGTAATAAAGTTTCTTTGTTGGAACAATAAAAGAAATTGATATGTCCCAGGCATTATTTCTGTCTAAACCTGTATGTCTGGCTTTATTCCCTTTTCAAATTTGTTTTGAAATGTTTTATCGGAATAATATATGCTGATTAACAAAATCTTATCTTAAATGATGCAGTACTTCTGTCAGATGAAATGAAAAAATATTAAACAAATAATAAATGTTTTAAATGATCTGATACTAAATATTTAAACACAATTATGCAACATTTGAATATTATAATTCTCTATGATTCTATAAAACATATGATTTTTTCATTTAAAACTGTGATTATGTATAATAACTATCATTTATAAATAACATTGAACAAGTATTTTTATCATTCTATACTCAATCAATTAAATGACAATACATTAACTGTGTTCAGAAAGTATCTATTTTGGATTTTTAACTTTTAAAAAAAAATTCTCTAAAGTACATCCTGCTAGCTGAATAAGTAATTTCTTGTTTGTTATTATTGTTTTTCTTGATGGCTTAAATGCCATAATCAGTTATAATAATCTGAATATTTAAATTCAACTATTTTTCTATATTAAAGCCAATTTTAAAGGGTCCCTAGCAGTATTATTTAACTTGCCTTCCTATATTATCTAGAACAGCACTATAAAATAGAAATAAAATGCAAGTAACACATGTGATTTTAAATTAACTTAAAAAAAAGATTTGTTTTTATTAATTTAAGAGAGAGAAAGGCAAGAGAGAGAGAGACAGAAGCATCAATAATGAGAGAGAATAAATTGGCTGCCTCCTGCATGCTCCCTACTGGGGATTTAGCCTGCAACCTGGGCATATTCCCTGACTAGGAATCTGCCGGGGTCCAGCCCCAGCAGGTCCAGGGGTCCCCAAAGGTGTGGATGGAGTTGGCGAAGAAGGAATGACACGGAGACAGCGTTCAGTTGATCAGCAGCCTAGCCAGGATCTCTAGCCAAGTTCTGGTCAGGATCTCCAGTGAAGTTCTGGTTAGGATCTCCAGCCAGGTTCTGTGTCCATGTTGTCTTGCTAGGTTCTCCAGCCAGGTTCCCCAGGTTCCCCAGCCAGGTTTGGTCACCAGATTCTGTAACCAGGTTCTTCAGCCAGGTTCTGGCTAGGTTCTCCAGCCAGGTTCAGTCACCAGGTTCTAGTCAGGTTCTCTTGCCATGTTCTATAGTCAGGTTCAGTCCAGGATCTTTTGCCATGTTCTCTTGCTAGGTTCTGGCTCTAGGTTCTGAGGCCAGTTTCTGTCCAGGATCTTTTGCCATGTTCTCTCCAGCGAAGTTCTTCTGTCTCTAGAGAACGTTCTGTGTAGGTTCTGTGCCTAGGTTCTGTCTCTCTTGGTTCTGTCTTCTTAGTTCTGTGTTCTAAGTTCTGTGTCTTGCTGTCTTGTTACATCTGTATTTATACCAGTTGATTCAATCCTATCAATCTCTATTACAAAGGTTAGGGCATTTCTTATCTCCATTCCAGGGAGTAAAGATTATGTAGCTTAAGCATGATTGTTCATAGTTAAAGTGATTAATTACCCGCCTGGAACTTAGTTGAGGGGTTTTATTCTCTCCCTAACTTCAGGGGAAAATCCCTACCTGGGGAAATAACCTTTCTCAGAGAGGAGACCTTGGTTAAGACACATAGTGCCAAGAAGGTGAGCAAAAATATTAAGAACAGTATGCCATATATGCCAGGTCCCTTGAAACAGCAAGGATGGACCGGCTCCCGGCAGCAATCGAAGCCTGAGATCCTGGTTCATATTAGTAGGTTGATGCTCAACCACTGAATCACATTAGGTGGGCTGATTTAAAAATTTTTAATATGTATATTAAGAAAGTTAAAAGAATGAGGAAAATCTATTCAGTAAGATATTTTACATAAGCCAATTTATTAAAACTATTATTTCAACAGGTAATCAATATAAAAATAATAAATGAGATATTTTACATTTTTAAATCTATATAATATCCATTTTTAATTTATTCATACATCACATGTTAATTTGAATTAGCCACCTTTTAAGTGCTCAGTATTCACATGTGACTAGTGGATTCCATATTGGACAGTGTAGTTCTAGAAAACACAAGCAGTGTATTTAAATCACTCTGAATAAATGCATAAATAGTTGCTTAACAAAACAACTAAGTGCTCATGTACTATCACTTTTGCTAAATATTAACATTGTTTTTAACTTTGATAATGTAAAATTCACAACCAATTGAAAAGTAGATTCAATAATATAATGGATGTTGTGTGTTCATCATTCAGCTTCCAGAGTTATCAGCTCATGGTGCTATTTCATCTCAGTTCATGTCCCATCTATATCCCCACCCATTCCCACCCCTTATGGTTAGTATAAAGTAAATTAGAGACATCAGAACATTTCATTCTTGCAATTCAGTATGTATCTCTATAGATAAGCCTTTTATAAAACAATCAGAGTATTATGAATGTACCTAAAATATGTGTAAATATTCCTATATTATCTAATATTTAGTGTCATTGTTCAAATTCTAATCATTTCACAAGTGTCACATTTTTTAACATTCCTTAAAAGATATTTAGATTGTTATTTTTTTTTTTTAGAGTTTTTTCATTCTCTCTCTCTCTGTCTCTCTCTCTCTCTCTCTCTGGTTGTCTTTTTATAAAATAATGTTATAGCTATTTATTTTTACATAGATTAATTACTTCATTACATCTTGCAAATGGAAAATATTTTAATCCAAGTATTCCTTCTTTATGTATTACCTGAAAATTTTCTATAAAAATGAATTTTCTATTATTCACTGCTTGATTTCTTTTGACTATCAGTTTCCCACAGTTGAAATGTGTCTTTTTTTAAATTTTGAATTTGTGAGCTTTCAAGATAGTTTCTCCTCAAACTTCAAAAATAAATTGAAAAACATATCAATAACATGGGTATAAATATATTTGATAGTTTTTTTGTTGTTTTTTGTTGTGTTTTTTTGTGTGTGTGATGGCAAGATGTGCCATCTTTGTTCAGTTGAATAATTTTCTAATAGATTGCTGCATCATTTTGACATGACCCCAGCACTCTTCCAGAGTACCCTTGCTACCTAATGATAGGAGATTGTGAACTCACCTTGTGTATTATTTGTTCCATAGCTAGAATAAGTTATTTCTTCTCCACATCCTGGCTTGTTTTTGTAGGAAGTCTAGTTGGGCACTACTTAAAGATGCTATTGCTAGCCGATTGTTTCTAGGTCTTCTTAGTAGAAATGGCTATAAAATTATTGTTGTTTGCTGATTTTCACGAAAAAGTACATAATGAATTCATAATAATATTTCCAATTTAAAATGCAGATTATAGAGTTTCTACTTAACCTGTTTTATCTTATGCTTATGCTAAGATATGCTTTTGCTTATGCTAAGAAGCTCATTTCTCTAGGACATTGGGAATGATAGAATTAAAACATTATATAATTACTCAATTTTTATGCCTTACAACACAGAGTCATCTCAGAATAAAAATATCAACATGACTTCAAGCAATACATTTTTAAGTTAATATTTTTGCAATACTTATTTTCGTTCTACCATCAATTTATAGTCAAATTACTGTGTTCCTAATCCATTTGGCCTAATTTTCACCTGTGTGGATATGACCAATTGTGTGTATATTTGTATACATGTGCCCCATTTTACTGTTGATTGCATTGTTTTGGATTTTTAAATTTTATTTAGTTAAGTAATTATGTAAAATATTTGTATGGCTTTAAAGTAAAATTTATGATACACGGATTATTTGTAGAAGTCTAATTTTTATAGAAGTCCCCATTACCTTATTTCTTTCATTATAAGTAACCTTTATTTTTTTTTATATCCTTGAATATTTTTTTCATTTTTTTTTTGTTTATTATAAGCAGACATCTTTGTATTCTTTGTCCTTCTTGAATAAACGGAACTATAGTATAAATTACTCCAAATAGATAGACATAACATATTACAAGTTTATAAATTCAGAAATTTTTAAATAAAATATCAGCATTTGTAATAGAAAAAATAGGAGTAAGAGACTAGCTTATATATTTCACTTCCTATTGTAAACTTTCTGAGGTAAGAACTTCGCAGATATCCAGAATGATAAAACTTTGTTATCTCCATATGAAGGGAAGGCTACATAATTGTTATATGCAGCAGTCTTATTATTGGGTGATATATTTGAACGCATATCAGTGTTCAGAGAAGTGGGCAAAGAGACGTTAGAGCAGTATGTCACTGAAAGGCGGAAACAGTGGTCACTGGACAGGCTTCATGTTGGAAAGTGGAGCATGGTTTCTAAAAACCCCTCATTTCCTTTGCATTTGAGAATATAACTTTCCCAGCAGGCAGTAAAAATTACCCTCAGCAAGATGAATCTGTCTTCTATAAGTATCTGCATTCATTTAAGTTTTGCTTTTTAAAGTGGTATTATTAATATGTCTCATTTAGTAGGTGATAGATCCAAGTGAGAACATTTTGCTGTAAGTGATGTAAACCAATTCAAATACGTCGTTAAGTTGCAATTTTGAATTTCTCCAGTCATGGCTAATTACCAAAGAACTAGGTTTAAATTCTTCCCATTTGTCTGCTCTCTTAAATTTAGAAAAGAGAAAAGGCATTGATGGCTTAGGTAGTGTGTGATTTGCTCCAATCAGAGAATTTTTGTCGCGTGCTTATATTACCTTTTTCAGTGAAAGTTTACAAGCCTGCAATGGTTGGAAAGAAACTTATTAGAAATGGTGATTGTCACATTGCCTTGAATACACACCTGGGAATATTCCGCATGTCTGTTTTAACCAAAAATGATATATATTTTTTAAAAGCTGGAATTCCTGTAATAACTCATTATGAGATGGTCAGTTCTAGATTGAGTTTTTTCATATTATATAATATGTATGAGTTTCAAATTCAAATATCCTGCCATCTAGGCTATATATTTTAAATCAGCACCTAAGAAATAAATTGTTTATATTATTTTATTCATAATTTAGTTCTCGAGAATGTGAACAAGGACTTACCAGTTTAAAATAAAGGTAAACTCCCACCAACAGCCTGGAGTGTTGCAGACACGTGTGAGAGCATATGTGAGCAAAGAGCAGTAACATGTGGGAGAGGAAAATGACCGAAAGAGAGATTGTAGGCATGAGAAACGCAAGTTTTCTTCCAGTCTGGATAACAGTGGTGGCTAATGAGTATTGTATCATCGAATTGCAGAGATACATTTAGTAAGCCGCCTTGACAAAACAGGAGAACGTTCAGACAGGGACCAAAGGGTGGCCCCGAGGAGGGTGAATGATGTTTTGGAAAACACCATGAGCTTATATCACTCTTTGGGCTGCTTTTCCAACTGCTTGATTTTGGGGCATTCAGCCAAAGGAATGAGGTTAAAGGCAGTGATGAGCCAGGTACAGAAGCAAAGCAATAATTAGCTGAAAGGGTCTGCGTGGGGTAGGCGATTGAATGCTGGACAGAGTGTCTGTATTTAACTTTATTGCAAAAAAAATATTTACTGATTCCCTTCATATTATAATTTTTAAAATATATGTGAGTATTTTTTTCTATTACTATGGATATTTCAGACCTGAATTTAATTCATTTCATTGTTATATGTACCAGAAAATGATTAATAAAGTATTTTATGATATACAAGAAAAGAACCCTCAATTCTTAAAAAAATAATCATAACAAAAAGAGATCCATTGAAATTGGGGGAAACTGCATAAGTCAAATATTTTTTCCTTCCGTTTCCTCTCACACATGCTCTTTCAGCAATTAAGCTCTTCCACATTCAGCTTTTGGAGATATTGAATCTAAATACTGAAAAAAAAGCACACTTTATTGAAAAATGCGACACTTTCATTTTGGAATGAAAGATTTGGTTTATAACAGTTGAAACTTTAATCTTCATTTTCCTTTTAAGGTTATTGCATTTCATTTTCTGGAAGCTTTACATATACAGGGGGATGATAGATTATTTTTTCTAAATTCAGGATGTTTAGAATGTCCTTCAAAAATGTTAGTTTACTTTTTAGATATGGAGATTTGGTTTTTGAATTGAGAGATTGTTATTTTAAAGCTGAAAATTGTATATCAATCAACTTAATGCCCATTCCACATCTTCAAATAAGGAATCTCCTTCTTTTTTAGCCACTATATCCAGATGTGTAATAGGTGAGCAAGTTTCTATTTATGGGAACTTACTATGTCTCACCCAAGAAACACAGAAGTATTGACTATTGTTTTCACTGTTTCAGCTCCCAGCCATGCCTACTAAAGCAACTAAGAAATGAAGTTCATCAGTGACATAATGAACCTTGCATATACTGCTTTAAATCTTCCAGGTTCAGTGGAAAAAATATAGTTTCTAGTCATATCACTCCATAACAGCTGTGTCTGTGTAACACTGGATTAAATACTTACATAAATACAAGCCTAATATACAAATCTGTACCTTAATCCTGCCTTCTAATCTGTTTCATTTTTAATCTCATGTGTTCAGATCCATTAGCTGTCACCTTATATATGTCCCACTAATATCTCAAAAGTAACTTCTTAATTTTTGCTTTTCTTTCCTAATTTTCCTACCATGCCCAGTAGTTCTGCCATTGCCATTTTTCTTTATCCTGAACATCCAAGATATACTATTTTCTTTGGTTATAGGCATTAATTTCTTTCCACCATTGCCATCCAATGCTAGCACTTGCAGAAATGTGAAATATAAAATAAAGAATACCACAGAGAAATAAAAATATACACATTTAAAGTACCTTTAAAAATAGTATTATTAACAATAGCTAAAATGTTGAAATAGTCCAAGTGTCCATCAGTAGATGAATGGATTTAAAAACTTTGGTACATTTTATGATATACAAGAAAATTGCCTTCCAGGGGTATTTTTATTCCAGGATCTCTTACCCTTTTAGACAGTATGGAGGGTCCTGGAGAGTATTATGCTAAGCAAAATAAGCCAGTCAGAAAAAGACAAGTATCACATGATCTCACTTATATGTGGAATCTAATGAACAAAATGAAGTGACAAACAGAAAGGATCCAGAGACATTGAAGCATGCAATAGACTGATGTCTTTCAGAGAGAGGGAAGAATAGGAAGAGATTAATCAATGAACTTACATGCATATATGAATAGCCTATGAACAGACAATAGTGCAGGGGAAGACTGGGGAGGGAGCAGGAGCAAGGTGGAGGGGGGTCAAAATGGGGGAAAAAGGAAACATCTGTAATACTTTCAACAATAAGGATATTTTTTAAAAAAAGATCAAATTTCCTTGCAAAATATTTTTTTCCAAACGTTGTTTTATGCTACAAATTAAACACACACACACACACACACACACACACACACACACACACACACACACCTATGATTATCCAACTGAATATATTGCTGAAGCAATGGTGCTTCTTGAGAGACCTCTATCTTTAAGATATCAGCTCTAGATCTTCCAGATTACTCATATGGCTCCTCCTCAGATGAGATATGAACTTCCAAAACCTTTTGTAAAACAGCTACTCTTTTTAATAAAAGTCAAGAAGGAAAAAGGGAATTTTAGCAACATAATAGATTTCTGACAACTTCATAATTTTTATCTCTCATTTTTGTCAATTTTACTGTTTTAATTAGAATTATTTCTTAGTATCATCACTGCCATCTTCCTGAGTTTGCAATCAATATTTCAAAATATGCATTTGTCATCACCTGACTGATCCTACCACCAGCTGTCTGTTGTATCCTTATGTTACATCTAATATCTTGAATGTTTTTTTTTAATCTCAGACTGAGAGAAAATTTCCTCAAATCCATGCTCTATATATTCTTTCATTTTTGTGGGTTCTTATTATTTTCATATTTTGCTTTCAAGTATTCTTCTTCTGTTTATCATATATAAATTTTCTTAGCTGTTTCTTCTTGCTTCTACAGTTGGCAAATGAATGGTAACTCTTTCTAGTAGAGGTTAAAAATGTTTTTATATCTTTTGTAAATCACTCTTAATCATAAAATGATAGAGTTCTTAGTATTTCATTTCCTTCTAGTTTCTGAAACACATTGAAATATTTTAACCATATATCATATTGTGTCAGGTCTAGAGTAAATCAATCAAAAGCAGAAACAAATCCCATACTTTTTTTTCCTGTTCATGGGACAAGATAAAACTTCTTGTGCTCTTTAATCAATATATATAAAAGGCTAAGCAACCATCTGCCTGACCAACTTGCCAACCAGTAGCTATGACGTGCACTGACCACCAGGGGGATGTTGGAGAGCCAGTTTGGGCCCGATCCCCTCATGCCACACTGAGGGACCCCACCTGCCAGAGGGAACTCACTCACTCTGAAGATGACCTTTGAGCCACAGTGCCGCCCCAGGTGCGGCCAGCTGGGGAGGGACCACAGGAGGTTGTCTCCAAGGCATGTCTGGCCTGTCTCACCCAGTCCCACCCCGCTGGCAACCTCCTAATTAACTTCCTTTTAATGTGCATGAATCCGTGCACTGGGCCTCTAGTATTTAAGTAATTGAAAAATTAAGGAAAATCTTTCTTCTTGTTATATGTTAAAGTTTATTTAGCTATTTGATTGTCTTCAAAACATGAAAATGTGCAGAAAGATATAACAGTTGTGCTCCAAGTTGATTTCTTATAACTGATGTGACAATCTTCTGGCTGATGGTCAAACCTCGCCCACTTCATTTCTTCTATAGCAGATTCTTATTAAACAACAAAATATATGCTTCAAAATGTGTTCTCACTTCTGTAAACCTGTGCTTTTACTCATTTTTTTTTTTTTTAATCATGGCTGTCTTGGGGAAAATTTTAGCCTCCTAAATCCCATTAACTCAAGATTAATTTTGAAAAACCTGAAAATATCAGCCTTTCTTGGAGCCAGGATTCAGATATAAGCATTGGTTTGCTTTATATCTGAACAGATGAATTCACAAGATAGCTCAATTTGAAAGAAACCATTTGGAAAATGGAAGCACCTGGCCAACTTTCAGAAATGACAGTGATTGTGAGGTTGTGTCCTTTCCTGCTTCAAATTCTGTGGCTGTAGCAACTTCCTAGAGCCTTGTGCTTCTGTATTTATGAAGCTTTGTTTCAAACCTGGCGTTCCCGTCCTCTCAGCAGCTCTGTAGACAGCCTAATCAGTAGTAGATAGATCAGCATAGATCCAGGGCATGTGGTCTCTTTCGAATTCTCAATTCAGGAAAAAACCATTTACAAAGCCATTCAGTGGGTGTTGCAGTATTCGATTTCTTGCAGATGTTGCACTGAGGGTCTCAATTCTTTGAGGACAGGTGGCCTTGAGCTTTTCAAAGTTCCTTGCCCCATGGGCCTATCCCACTTGGCTGTTTACTTCATCAAAGCATGCAAATAGAGAAGGTTAATTGGGAGAGTATGTGGACAATACAGTAGTCACAGTCTTTTGTAAATTAGTGGGTAAAGAGGCATTTCTTCAACTCTGCTGTGTTCTGTTGGTTGAAGCAAGTAACTCAAGGGGAGGCTATTACTCAAGGCCAGGGTTATCAGGAACAGACAACACTGAAGGTCTCTTAAAGTCTGTCCAACACAAGTAAACTTTAATCAACCTACGGATGATCTTTCTTATGCTTAGCCATAAAACACCTTAAAAATAAATCTTTAGGTTGAAAGCTATGGAAGGTATTGACAAGTAAACCTGTTACATGTGTTAAGTCATTAACACAGCAATCATTGGGAGAAGCTCAGAATTCAACTACTTGTGTGGATTGTGCTATTAGAAACTAACAACCTCTGAGCTATATACAACATGATATAAAAATATCTACATTGTGGGAGCCAAAGAAAGAGTTTATGAAGTGAGATTTGGAAACTTTAGAAGACATCCACAGACAAATTCTCTTTAATTACTGTTTCAACACCAATAAAAAGAAATTACTGTTTAATTGTGAATTTTTGTGAATAATATTTGGCTCAAAAAAAGAAAAAATAGTTTGCATTGTAAAAATTGAGACCAAAGGAAAAAATCTTGAACAACAACAACAGCAAAAAATGAGGAAAACACCACTGCCAAGTGAAGGATTTGATCATAAACAGGGGAAAATTAAGACTGCTTCTTATTTGACTTACAAATATTTGTTTCTTTTTAGCATTTATAGTAAGCCTATGGCCTAAACAATATAGATATTTTATTTCCCAGAAGACCATCAGAAGAGCCTAAGTTGATCAACCTAAGTTCAGTTTTTTCTCTGTTGTATTAAGGCGAAGTGTCAATCTGATACTTACAGTATTGTCTGGGAAAACGGGAAATGGGACAAATAGTAGTGTCATCAGTAAAAAGATGTATTTTTACCAAAGATAACAATGTATACAACTTATTAAATAACCCAAAATAGGGTATCTCATTCCTAGGAGGAAAAATAAACATAGGATTTGAGACATGAATGAGAGGAAATTAGAACACAACTCAGTGAATGTTTTAAGTCCCCATTACCTTTAGAGAGACTTCCGAATGTAGTGTTAAGGGGTCTCAGAAGAGCAAGCCTTTTCTGAAATAAGAATATAAAACAGCAGTGACAAAGGGTTCTCAACTCTATCTTCCTCGGACTTCCAAAACTGTTGGCTACAAATCTCCAAAAGATCACCAGACTTGAGTTTATTGTCTACTATTGTAAGGCATCAATCTGATAAAGTCTTCGTGGTTGGTCCAGGAGGTAAATATTATAGGTTTTTTGGGTGTCTGGGAGTGGGGAGTTAAAGTGGGCCTTTCAAAGTGGAGATCTGATTGGAATGAACACATTTCATAAAACAGTTTTTAAGGATTAATGTACACCGTGAGAGTCTTGAAAATAAGGGTGAACAATAAAGGGTTGTTCTAAAGTTGAATGGTTTGTCCATTTGGACAAGTTATTGTATGGAAATGGGGGCTTTTTTGCTCAGATGAGCAAACTACTGTCCTGAGAAGGAAGTTACTCAAGCAGCTTAATCTTCAGATAATTGATTTCTGGGAAGTTCCAGAAGCAAGTGATGACATTATTTACTGACTTACAGACTTGTCTTCCAAGGAAAGATTTTCCTGGAACAAATAGTAAAAACATAGGCAGCTTTAACTTTAATGCAGGAAGTGTTAGTTCTCAGTATTGTTATTTTCCACACCTTTAGACAAGGGAAAATTAAGCTTTTAAGGTAGCGAGTTTCTATCAAACATTCTAGAATAAGACCAAAGAAAAATAGATTAAAATACAATAAAGCTTGAATTACTACCTAACAGAGAGTTTATTTTGAAAGTGAGACTACCATCTGTTTTCTGGCCATGAGTAGACATTTTATAAATTAAACACATTTACATTGGTCATGAGAAAAGAGACAGGAAAGCAAAAATTGAAGCTGGTGTGGATGGTGATGAGGCAAAATGAATGAACAATTCTCAGTTTTCAGAAGAACATGTTCTAAGAATAAATAGATTGGGGAGAAGTTTATCAATAAACTTCTGGGGATTGCATTTATCAATAAAATAAGTAGCTTAGTTCCCAGGCTTGCAACTTTTGCTATATAAGCTTTGTAGAAAACATCTTAACTATTTATATAATGCAAGGCTATACAATTAGAAAGTGCCAGACTGTATATTACAGTTCAATACTATCATTAAATATTTATGCTTTTAAATAGGGAGTATGTTGTTTTACATAATGTGATATCAAACATACACACACACATATATAAAGTAGATGTTTGAGGTATATATCTCATGGATGCTTGATGAGCAAATGAATGTTGTGATTTTTCCAGCCTCATACAGTGATGACCTAATTATTTTAGTTGTTGTATCCATCTATTATGTATATGTGCATATATGCATGAAAAAGATAAATATATGGCAGCCTATTTTATATCTTGTGATATTTAGAAGGCAATGTGATCAAGAATACATATTAAAATGATATAAATTTATTGTCTATTTTCAATCCTTTATCCTAATAAGGAGAAATGAGAGAAAATATTATTGTATAATATTTTATGTATATAAAATAATATGTATATAGATAGATATAAAGTCAGAGAATATATATGTGTATATGTATGATTTATAACATGTCTTTCATTAATAATTCTAGAAAATGCCTTTTAACTCCAAGTACTAACATTTGCAAAATAGGGAAAGTTATTTAACATTTTATTTTTCTTTACTGAGACTATTTGAGTTATTTGTACTTTAATAAGCATATATTAGTACATAATGAAAAATAAAGTTTAATATTATCATTGACCAAATTTCTTAGTAAGAAGGTCCTTTAAAGTGTCAGAAATAACACTAAAATAAATGTCAGTAAACCTAGCTCTAATACTAGAACATGATTATATATGTTGATTATTAATAAGATGATCTTAAGTCAATAGTTTTAAGGTAAAAAGGCATATATTTTTCAGACAGGTTCTTTATCTATAAAATAAGACATTTATTTACTTCATTACAAATGCCTCTTCTAGGTCTGATGTCCTTTCTCTGATTCTAAATAATAATCAATCAGAATACCCGTGAGAGAAAAATACAAAAATGGGAAAGTTTCAAAATAAACTAATAACATTATAGTCACTAATTAAAGTTTACATACAAAAGCAAGAATCATCAAATTTTAAAGCATGCCTTCATTTTTCTCATAATTGTACAAGATTTATTGTATATCTCTACTCTTAGAAAATCACATGAAGGATAGGGAAAAGAGACAATCTCTCAGATGAGGGACCCAGTGGTTTTTTCATACTAGGGTCTTTGGCAAACTAGAAGCAGAATAATTAATGCGAGTTTATTAGACATGCAGATCCCTGGGCTACAACCATGATCTATTGAATTAGAAATGAGATGGATTGCAATAATTGTCATTTATTATACATTGCTTCAATTACTTTCATAATTGATAATACTTGAGAACCACCTAGAATTAGAATTAGGAAAAAATGCTTACCTGTAATGACTACAGAATAGAAGTAACAGGTCAATTGCAGACTTCATTGTAACTGATTTAATTTGTTGTTTAATGAACCCATCATGAATCCTCTATTCCATATCTGGATGACCACTGTTTCCAAATTATAGAAATTTGAATTGATAACCTGAGAAAGAATGTAGTAGCAATATCAGTGTAGTGAAGTTAATGAGAGATTTCTAGGGTAATTTAGAGCTAGATCTTAGACCAGTGGTTCTCAACTTGTGGGTCGCGACCCCTTTGGGGGTCGAATGACCCTTTCACAGAGGTCGCCTAAGACCATCGGAAAACACATATATAATTACATATTGGTTTTGTGATTAATCACTATGCTTTAATTATGTTCAATTTGTAACAATGAAATTGGGGGTCACCACAACATGAGGAACTGTATTAAAGGGTCGCGGCATTAGGAAGGTTGAGAACCACTGTCTTAGACAATGATGGCACATCAATGTCAGGGCAGTGTTTTCAAGTAGTTCAATGGGACTCAAAGGAACCTTCACAAGTTACTATCTTTCCATAGCAATTGCTATGAAACTCTCAAAGCTACTGAGTTTCTGAATATTGACTCTGGAGGGAAATATGACTGCCCTACCACATTTCAAGAGAAGGTGTTAAAGGACAAAATGGGTATTCCCAAATGCTCCATAGTGGGACCAATGAAACAATGATTTATTATCCCCCGAAGCAGAACTGACACAAGTACAAGTGCAAAACTTAAAACTGATCACAACTTTTTCCCAGCAGCCCACTTCAAGCAAACCATTTCAAAGGAGTTCACATCCATAAACATAGTTGACAAATTGAAAAGATACAAGTGAGGTAGAGAATGGTACTTTTTGGAAAAAAAAAATATAATTTAAAAGAATATCTAGTAGATTCTTTCATTCTTTAAAGCAGTGGCTTTAACTTTATTGAAGTGACAGACAAACTTGAACATATGATGAAAAGTTTGGACTTTTCACAAGTAAAGCATTTGTATATATGGGAAATTTTTATGTTTTCCAGAATCTTGGAAAGTCACTCATGGATAATGACTTTTTTATTTTAGAGAATGTCACTTAATAAAGTGTAATAAAGTAAAAAAATAGAAATTGAGGTTATTAAAGATTTTGCTTTTCAAAGTTGGGAAAGTAAGAGTTGCTTTATTATGTTTTAATTGTCAATCACATCTTAGCATTAGGTAGGTTGTTATGCATATTAGTCATTTAATTTTATCTGTCAAAATGGAAAATATGTGGGTAGGCAGCTGAAAGTTCAAGCAAATTTAAATGAATTAGAGGTTCAAATAAGTAATTACTGTCATTGGATAAAAGGTTACTTAGGACTAAACCTGACCACTCCATCTATTTTATGGTCTCCAGTCAAAGTTAGGTGGATATATATCATTGCCACTCTTTTAAAAAAGCTGACACAGGCATTAATATTCTGACATTGAAACTAATTTTACATGATATTTTCAATATAACTAAGCATGAGATTTGAGGTCTAAAGATATCCTACTACTTTTTAATTCTAAGGACAAATCTCTGACAGATTAAGTGCTGTACATCTCTTATAGACACTGTCATTACCCCCTTCAAATGTCACTCAATGTCCCCCAAATGCTGTCAAACATGAGAGATCAATTATGTGTAAATATACAGGGAGGGCAGAAAGAAAATGAAAATTTTCAAAGAATTTCAGTGCTCATCTGAATTTCCTAAAATGTTAGTCAAAATCCTCAAAGACAGAAGCAATGGTAGTTGAGAAGGTCAGTTATAAGCTCTAAAACTTTGAAAGCAAACTACTAAAAATACATTTAAGAAAAAAGTATAAGCAAATTACATTAAGCCTAATGTTATGAATAAAAATAATAAGAGTTTGTTGAGCATCTATTATGTGCTGAGTATATCTTAGTCATCAAGCTTAACCATCCTCCAAAGTGGACAAGATTGTGTCCCCATTTTTTAATGGCCCAACTAAAGTACAGCAAAGTTAAGTAAAAGGCTGAAGGCTCCGTAAGCAGAACATGTCAGGGTCAAAGATTCAAAACTAGATCTTGCTGATTTCAAAGCTTATCTTTTCCAATTGAATGATATTTCATAATCATTCAGATTATGTTATCAATGTCACTAAATTAACCTAAATAAAATTTATATCAGTTAACCTTTGCTACATCACAATATATAACGTCTCGAAGAATTAATGGCTCAAAATACGTTTTGCCCCTTGATTCTGTTGTTTAGCCAGGTAGCCTGTTTGGTCTGTGCTGGGTGGGCTAGGATGGCTTTACTCTCGTGTCTGCAGCATTAGCTGGGACTGGGACTCTCGGGCTGTCTCTCCTCATCACCTCTCATGCTCTGTAATGGCAGTCGGGGCTTGTACACACAAGGGCAAAAGGGTTCTGAAGGAGGAGAGTGCACAAGTGTCAGTGGGCAAGCACTTTTTTTATGCTTTGGGTTACTTTACCTTTCCATCCACTTGCCAAAGCAAGTCACAGAGCCAAGACCAGAATCAGACGATGAAGAAATGGATTACATCTCTTGATGAGAAGTAATGCAGAATATTATAGTTGTTTTTTAATTAATCTACCTAAGAATTATCTATTCGTTTATTTTTTGCTTGCTTTTATAACCATAAAAGATAATCACCAAATCTTCAGTTCTGCCTGAGTCAGGATTCAAAAATTTAAGTTTGTTTAAAATAAAAGAAATTACATATTTAAAATTATGAATATTATATTTGAAATATGTTTGGATTTCATGTTGTTTAACTAGCATTAAAATATATCATTTAGCCCTAGCCTGTTTGGCTCAGTGGCTAGAGCCTTGGTCTGCAGACCAAAGAGTCCCAGGTTTGATTCTGGTAAAGGTCATGTACCTTGGTTGCAGGCTCCTCCCCAGCCCAGACCCTGGTCTGGGCTCCTGTGGGAGGCAACTGACTGATGTTTCTTCTGTCTTTCCCTCTCTCTTTGACTCTCCCCAAAAATCAATGGGAAAATATCCTTGGGCGAGGATTAACAAAAAAATAATAAATAATAAATAAATAAACATATCATTTAATCCTCATAAAGTCATTTGAAAAGAGGGAATGGTAAAAAATTATTTTTTTCCAATGAACAAATAAATCTAGTATTTGTTGAGTTTTACTAACTTTCTATAAGTCACACCTACATTTAGCAGGTAAGGGACTTGAAACCGTTGGTTTTGTTGTTGTTTTTCCAGTTCTGTTCTCAGTACCATCATCTGGAAGAAAGTGAACTAGTCCTGTGGCTATTTAAAAAAAAAAAATACTTTAAAAGGGTTTGTTTAAAAGCAAAGCAAAATAAAGTAAACACACTTATTTCTGTTTAAATGAATGAGAACCTTTAATAAGTGGTGAGCTTTCATATTTAATCAAAACAGAGTTACTATTGGTCAGTACATGCAAAAAATGAAACTAGACCACCAACTTATACCATACACAAAAATAAACTCAAAATGGATAAAGGACTTAAATGTAAGACGGGAAACCATAATAATCTTAGAAGACTTCATAGGCAGCAAAATATCAGACATATGTCATAGCAATATCTTTACCGATACAGCTCCTAGGGCAATGGAAACTAAAGAGAAGATAAACAAATAGGACTGTATCCAAATTAAAAGCTTCTGCACAGCAAAAGAAACCATCCTCAAAACAACAAGAAAGCCCACTGCATGGGAGAACATATTTGCCAAAGCTCTCTGCGATAGGGTTTAATCTCTAACATTTACAGGGAACTCATACAACTTAACAAAAGGAAGATAAACAATTCAATCAAAATATGGGCAAAGGACCGAAGTAGATACTTTTCGAAAGAGGATATACAGAAGGCCAAGAGACATATGAAAACATGCTCAGTCACTAATCACCCGAGAGATGCAAATCAAAACAACAATGAGGTACCACCTCACACCTCTCAGAATGGCCATCATCAACCAATGACAAGTGCTGGAAAGGATGTGGAGAAAAAGGGACCCTTGTGCACTGCTGGTGGGAATGCTGACTGGTGCAGCCACTGTGGAAAATAGTATGGAGATTCCCCAAAAATTCAAAAATGTAACTGCCATTCAACCCAGTAATTCCACTACTGGGAATATATCCCAAGAAACCAGAAACACCAATCAGAAAGGATATATGCACCCCGATGTCCATAGCAGCACAATTTACAATAGCTAAGATTTGGAAACAGCCTAAGTGCCCACCAGCAGATGAGTGGATTAAAAACCTGTGATACATCTACCCAATGGAATACTACACTGCTATAAAAAAGAAGGAACTTTTATGATTTACAACAACATGGATGGACCTGGAGAGCATTATGCAAAGAGAAATAAGCCAGTCAGAGAAATATAAATATCACATGATCTCACTCATATGTGGGGTATAATGAACAACATAAACTGATGAAGAAAAATAGATCCAAAGACTAAGAAACACTGCACAGACAGTCCAATCTCAGAGAGAAGGCAGGGGAGCGGGAGGGAGGGAGTGTAAGAGGTCAACCAAGGGACTTGTACGCACACATATTAGCAGAACCAATGGACAGGGACACTAGGGCGGGGTGGGGGCTCCCTCCTGGGGGGAGGGAGTGGTGGGGGGGAGTCAGTGGGGAAAAAGGACACATATAATACTTAAAAAAAAATTACTGATTTTCTCTTCCAAGTCTGCTCCAACTTCAATCTTCTGTTTCCCACTGATGGCTGTTTTTGACTCTTCCCTTTCCTGTTTTCTCACATCTCATATCTTATCCATGAGGAAATTCTGTTGCATGTGCCTGGCAAATACATACAGAACATGACCAAAGCTTACGACCTATCACACACTGGTCCCAGACACACTGTCGTTCTTTGTTTGCTTTCTACAAAGGCCTCCTAATTAGTTTCTCTGATTCCACTTTTATAAGTCTACCATCAACCCAGTACTCGGTAATTCTGCCAGATTATGCCAAACCTAGCAACGACTCCACATTTCACAGAGAGTAAAACCAAATCCCTTAAGGTAACCCCCAGTCCCTACAAAATCTGTGCACTGCGTCACCCTCTCTCTCCCAACACACTTCCCTTTGTTCACTCCATTCCTGCTTACTGGCATCTCAGATGTGCCTCTAACAGGGACAACACACTTCTGCCTTAGAATCTGGGAAATAGCCACAAGGATAAGTGTTTCTCCTTCTTCAACTTGTTATTCCAATGAAATCTTCCTAATGAGGCATTCAGTGATCCTGATCAACCTCTTTTTACTACAAACCACAATGCAACTCTCTAGTTCTCCAAATTCCTCTTTACTGGAACTAATATTTTTCTTATCACATATAAACATATCAAATGATTAATTGTTTATTTTGTTTGTGTTACTTCACAAGAGAGGGAAAGAAATTTTTATTTTATTTAGTGATGTATTCCAATAACCTAATAGATGATCAATAGAATTTAGAATAAATAAATAAATCATCAAAATAATCCAGAGGATTAAGACCTATAAATATTTAAGGGAAAAAAATCATATCTGACTATTTAAATTGGCCAAAAACAAAGAAACAGAAATTTACTCTATTTTTTCTTTATTTTGTGTATATAATCTCAAGTTAAGGTTCAATTAAAAAGACTAATCTTTCTCTGTTATTTTCATGAACTTAAATATCACTTATAGGACATAATTGAGCATAATTAATATATAGGATGAGCAATCCATGAGTCATATTATCTTCAAAAATTTACTAAAGTTTCTGGCATCAATAACATTTTATATTCATTACAGTTATCATTTATAGACTTGAAGTATATTGACAAAACTGTTTAATATTACTAGATTTAAAAAATCAACTTCAATTTTTATTATCCATAACTTTCATTTTCTACCCATTTGTGACACTCACAAGCACATTAGCCTATTCTATTTAAAAGTATACTCTTCAATCGGCATGTTTAAACTTCCTTTCTCTAAAATGTTAACTGCCTAATATCTATGTTGTAGATTTTTGTATTTCCCAACATATATAAAGGAGTACTGCACTTATACTCTTTCTATTTTAAAAAATAAACAACCCAAACTCTACCTTCCGTCTACACAAATATCAACTTAGGAGTTTTAAAAAAAAGTTTCCTTTTTTGCTGATAGGAAAGAAATATATATATTTGGACTTGAAGACAGCATATTACTTTAGGAAAGTGAAAATATACGTACTGCAACATGTCTTGGTAGCTCACCATAGTTGGCTTCCCTTGTTCTTGGGATACACTTTAGAATGAACCAACTCTGAAAAGTATTTCTGGTACTGCAGCCTATCCCTGAAAGCAGATGTCTTGAAGTGCTTTTTATAATCTTAAAGTAGCTTCACTTCTGTTAAGAAGAATGTATTGGTAAGTAATATATAGGAATGTTCCTCTCACCCTCAATTTCCTGATTAGAAAAAGAAGCATATGGGTTTTGAAGATGATAGTGATATTTTCAGAAGATTGCTGGCTTCAATACTCATGTTCCATTGAATTGTCTGAGTTGATTAGCAGAGTTGTCCTCTGCTCTCAGCTCGTCCTCGCTTCTATAGTCTATGTCCTTATTATCTCTGAGTGAGGGCCTCCACCAAGGGATCATAAGACTTAAAGTAATAAGTGGTTTTAAGGTTGGGCCTTGTGGCAGTGTTTACCTGAGCACCAAATTACTGGAGCACCAAGATTACAACTTCCAGGCCCTGGAGTCATTCATTTCTCAGCACTGCGGGGAGAAATGGGAAGGGATGCTCTGTGAATCATTGTGAAGATGTAGGCTACCTGATTTTTTGTCTTGGAACAGCATAAAGCAAAAGTCCATGTTGTAACTATGATTTTAAAAAGAATTAAGCATATGTATTACATAGGTAATACCCTTTGTAACACTTTAAGCAATAAAACAATAAAATAAATAAATAAATAAATAAATAAATAAATAAATAAATAAATAAAATTAAGCATTTCACTAGCAAGTCAAGTAATTTGTTTATTTGCCTTGAAATAATAGTTATTTTGAGTTGTAACCCCAGGGTTCAGAGTTCTCAGCTGTCAACTCAGTAACTCAATATGTAACAGTACTACACATTCAAACCACCTGCTCTCCAGTATGCTTCTGAATAGAAGATATATGTTTATTGAAGCATGCAAGACAACTCCTGTATTAATAGACAAAACAAAACTATTAAAGGGGAAGAGAACAAAGCCTGCAAGTCAGGAGGCATATTCACATTTTATCCACACCCAGAACTATACACGCAGCATTCTTATTCTTATTCTAACCCAGCAGCAATGACCTCCAACAGATCTTCTACCCATAAGAAATGTGGCTAAAACCAAGACTAAAAAGTCTTTCTATTTATCCCAAGTTGGTGTTAAGGCTTGAACTGGAAAATTCCCTGAGACATTAACTCCACCAAATTTTGAGACAGAGCGAGGAGACAATTCTAGGAATTAGTGATTGTGTGTGTATGTTTCATGATATTCAGCTTGGAGTTCTGGGATTAAAAAATATAATAATAAAGAATCTTTTTTAAAAAGTAGTGTCTCCCTCCCCTTCCTTTAAAATTTGCAGTGGCTGGTGTCAGCCTCAAACAATAGAGTATGGTGGAAGTGATGCCATAATACCTCTGAGTGTTGTTTGTAACAGGTCATGCATCTACTACCTGATTATTTTGGATCACTTTCTCTCTGAATGGTCCCTTTTGAGATATGCTGGGGTCCAACCCCAGCAGGTCCATGGGTCCCCAAAGGTGTGGACGGAGTCGGCGAAGAAGGAATGACATGGAGGCAGCCTTCGGGTGATCATCATAGCCAGGTTCCTCTAGCCAGGATCTCCAGCCAAGTTCTGTCTAGGATCTCCAGCCAGGTTCTGTAGCCATGTTCTCTCACTAGGTTCTCCAGCCAGCTTCTCCAGCCAGGTTCTCCAGCCAGGTTCAGTCGCCAGGTTCTGTGGCCAGGTTCTTCAACCAGGTTCTGTCTAGTTTCTCCAGCCAAGTTCTGTAGCCAGGTTCTGTCCAGGATCTTTTGCCATGTTCTCTCCAGCGAAGTTCTTCTGTCTCTAGGTTCTGTGTAGGTTCTGTCTTCTAAGTTCTGTCTTGTTACATCTGTATTTATACCAGTTGATTTCCAATCCTATCAATCTCTATTCCAAAGGTTAGGGCGTTTCTTATCTCCATTCCAGGGAGTAAAGATTATGTAGCTTAAGCATGATTGTTCATAGTTAAAGTGATTAATCACCCGCCTGACACTTAGTTAAGAGGTTTTATTCCCTCCCTAACTTCAGGGGAAAATCCCTACCTGGGGAAACAACCTTTCTCAGAGAGGAGACCTTGGTTAAAACACATAGTGCCAAGAAGGTGAGCAAACATATTAAGAACAGTATGCCATATATGCCAGGTCCCTTGAAACAGCAAGCATGGACCGGCTCCCGGCAGAGATACAATTTTTTATGATTCAAATTTCATTCTGGAAGATGTTCAAACTTCAGGGAAAGGTGTCTACAGGTGTTTGGTGACATTCCTTGCTGATCTCAGCCTTTGAGTCATCCCCACTCAGGCATTAGAAATGTGAGTAAAGAAGCTTCCCGATATTCAACTTTTCCCAGCTATTGGTGTGTTTCTATTAGAAACAAGCCATTTCCTCTGCCTTTGGTCCTAATTCCAGATGTAGAGAATGAGTGATCATAATGAGATCATAATGAGCCTTTAAGTCAAGGTGATTTCTTATATCCAATAAATCATTTGAACACCTAATAGCAGCTCTCAACCCAGACTGAATGGCTGATTGTAACCTATCTATTCTTCTTTAATCAAGATGCATTTACGTGAGCAATTCCAAGTTCTGGATAAAGCTATCATTAAAAATTTCATCATAAAGAGAAAAATAGATACTATCAAGGAAAAAAACCTACCAAATTGGTCGGTCTCCTAAACCACTCCACTTAACACGGTCCCTATAGCTAAGCATAAGAAACATTTTCTAGATCATCTAGTTTGTCAAGGACAACCTAGCTGTACTGGGGCATTTAATAGAGGTAAGTACACCACTGAAGTAAGCAAAACTGATCTTATGGTTATCAAACATGGCAATAATAACTTCCTGTTAATTAAAATAAAAACAAGAAGGAAGACAAGAATTATTGCTACTCCTAATAGACACAGTGAAAGTTGACAAGACTTACAAGGTAAACTCCAAGTAATAGTTTTCACTTTAAAAAATATTTTGTGCCCTAACTAGTTTAGCTCAGTGGATAGACTCTTGGCCTGCGGACTAAGAGGTCCCAGGTTCAATTCCAGTCAAGGGCATGTACCTTGGTTGTAGGCATATCCCCAATAGGAGGTGTGCAGGAGGCAGTTGATCAATGTTTCTCTCTCATCAATGTTTCTAACTCTCTATCCCTCTCCCTTTCTCTCTGTAAAAAATCAATAAAATGTATTTTTAAAAAGATTTTAAAAAAGATTTTGTGATCCTATAAATGTAACTTACATTCATATTAGTAAACACACTTAAAGGAGAAACTAAGTTGTTGGTGGTTATTAATACATAAATGAATAATTTTTCAAATAACTTTTTTACTAAAATAATCTTTGAATAAAATATTGTATAGATGGGTTTAACAAACCAAAGCAAAATATGACATTATTATTATTTTAAATATATTTTTATTGATTTCAGAGAGGAAGGGAAAGGAAGAGAGAAATAGAAATATCAATGATAAAAGAAAATTATGGATCAGCTGCCTCCTGCACATCCCACACTGGGGATCAAACCTGTAATCCAGTCATGTGTCCTGACCGGGAATTGAATCATGACCTCCTGGTTCATAGATCAACACTCAACCACTAAGCCACACTGGCCGGACAACGACCACCATTATTTTTATCAAAATGTCTCTTTTATCCTAAAAAATTATACTAAGTATTATATTGAGTTTGAATGCACACATGTACACATACCCTTACACACAAAAATGAGGAGTTTATTCAAGCTAATTGGTAGAAATTCAGTATTATGTGATGTTAGATAGATGGCCAAAATTGATCTCTAGTTTAACAGTGGAATTAAGTCACAGTCTGGATTATCTGACTTAGACCTTTTAAAATACGAGTATAGGAAGAAATTGGGTATCCTGAAAAGGTACATATTCTGTCATTTCGAGAAACTGCCAACATAAATCAAGCAAGATGAGTATATTAAATTTGTATGTATGTCAACAATGTTACCATCCCACTGGACCTTGGAAAATATATTCACTACTCACATCACTGAGGAATGAACATCAGGCATTCACTGGGAAAATTAAACTTAATCTTACTCTGCTCAATTTATAAGAATAAAGTAGTTTAATTATTGAAATGCCACAGTTAATCAAATCTGCAAAGCTGCTAATAGCAACACTATTATAATATTACTAGAGGCCTGGTGCACAAATTCCTGTATGGGTGGGGTCCCTCTGGGTGGCTTGCAGGGATTGAGTCGTAATCCGCAGTCCAACACCGCCTGCAGCTCCTACCTGCTGCTCCTGCTCATCCCAGCCCCACTGTGCCTGCCATGGGTTTGCGCCCAATCAGTCCTGATCAGGAGAGGCTCATGCTGCAGCTGCGCTCGCCAGTCATAAGTCCTGCATCTGGCACCCTTCCAAGGGGAGTGGCCTGCGGGATCTGGCTGAAACTGGCTCTCCAACATCCCTCAAGGGGTCCTGGATTGTGAGAGGCGCAGGCCAGGCTGAGGGACACCACCGGTGCATGATGGGCCTGGAAGGGGCCATGGGAGGGCTCCAGGGAATGTTCGGCCCATCTCACTCAGTCCCAATTGGCTGGACCCCAGCAGCAAGCTAACCTACCAGTCTTAGCATCTGCCCCTTGGTGGTCAGTGCATGTCATAGCGACTGGTAGACCAGTTGACTGCCTGCCCCCTGGTGGTCAGTGAACATCATAGCGAGCGGTTGAGCAGCCTTAGCATATCATTACCATATTACGCTTTGATTGGTTGTTCGGTTGTTCTGCCATTTGGTCTGTTTGCACATTACCCTTTTATTATATAAGATAGAGATATTTGTTACACATTACACAGTGGAAGCTTAATTTTTGAACATGTAAAACATATATGAGTATAAAACATCCATTTTCAAAGAAACTAGCTTCTCTTGAATGAACAAGTGTCCTTCTTCTCTGCACCCCAATTTGAGGATTCTTATTGGTGTGGAATTGACTCTAACCAGCATTTAACTGATTTGTGGAGACCTATTCTTTTTTTTTCTTTTACGTTTTTTTATCTTATTTTCTTAGTATTTTACTTTAATTTTTTATTTTGTTTTTTTTCTTAATTTTTTCTTCCTTTTTTTTTAATTTTTATTTCATTTTTTTATTTTTTTAAGTCACCATATCTGATAACTTTGCAGCCATCTCTGCCAACCAGGAGGACCATATTGACGATTACATCCTCCTGAACACCATTGCCAAGGGGTCCTTTGCTGTGAAAGTTTTAATAAGACCAGGCACCTCCAAAGATTTAAGGGCTTAAATCACCCAAACATCACAGCTACTTGCAGTAATTTAAGGATCTTTACATTGTAATTTAGGGTTCTTTACCTTATACTTATGTTCAAATACTTGAGCTAACACAGTCTGTGTCCCAGGATTGTAGACTGTTTAAATTAACACATGACATAACAAAATCAGGTCATTCAGATTTAAAAGTCAGGTAAATAAATTTCAGGTTCATGAAATAAGATGAAAATAACATTCTGGATGTGTGTGTGTATGCGTATTTGCGAATAGTTCTGAGACTAAAAGTCACACAGTATCAAATTCAATGCCTTCAAGTGGAAAACTTTAGAAAGCCTCCTCTTATCCTAAAATTTCACTTTTTTTTTTTACTACTTTTAAACCTTTATTAAGCATCTCTTTAACTCAAGAAAAATGGGCTCTATTTGGTGGTCTGTTGGAGGAATGGACAGGTTTCTATTAAGAATGAAATAGGCCCAGCTGGTGTTACTCACTGGTTGAGTGTTGACCCATTTAATAGGAGGTCACTAGTTCCATTCTTGGTCAGGACACATGTCAGATTGTGGGCTCCATCCCCAGTAGGGGGCATGCAGGAGGCAGCCCTCTCCCTTCCTCTCTCCAAAGTACATAAAAATATATCTTAAAGAAAGAATATAATAGAAATTCTTGGGCAGAGAGAGGAAATACATGACTTAGGAATAGTCTTCATTTATTCAGTATATATCTCGAGGCTCCTCTCCATGGCAAGCATGAATTTCAGGTGCTCATTATTATCAGAGCAAGTCCCTGCTCTCACAGCTAAACACAAGCTAAATCTATAGAAACAAAAGAAAACAGTGCAGAAGGAAAGGGAATGTAGGAATGAAGAGGGAAGCTGTATTGCTAACTATTTGGCAGGGCGGTGAGAGCAAGTCTTTTTAGAAAGGTGAAAATTGAGATGGAAGAGGCTTCAATATAGTGTGTGTGCAAGTTCATTCAAGGCAGAGCAAAAGCAAGTAGACAGATCCTGAGGTAGGAAAAAGGTAGGCAGGCTAGGGAGAAAGCAGAGGCCGGGGGGGGGGGGGGGCAAAGCAGAGCAGGAAGGAAGAGTCAGAGGAGAGGGGGCAGGAATTATGGGGCCTAGAAGATGGAATCATGGCCAGGAAGAGTGATTAGGATGTCAGGAACTGGAAGAATAAAGTGCCCCTCTTTTCTTAGGATAGGGATTAGAAGGTATTTTTGGACACACCAATATTTATTTCGATGTCTCTTGGACATCCAAGTGGATGTTGCAAGCAAGCTTCCAGATAATTAGTGTGGGTTCAGGCACTAGAGTTTGGAGGTAGGGTTAAGTATTTGGGATTGCTCAGTGAGCAGGCGATATTTAAAACTAATGTGCTCACCCTGCGAGCAGGTGGGTAACTTGGTGGTGGAGCATGTGAAATTTCTCTCCAAATAGCTCAATTTCTCTGTGAAATAAGATGCAATTTTTTTTTTTTTTTTTTTTGTAACTAAGAATGGTAGAGGTGCTTTGGGAAATTTGAGAAGAGGTGGCCAAATATGGATGACCAGGACTGTGTAATGGAGAACGGAATAAGGAAACATAGAATTCATGAATAGCACAAATAAACACATCTTGTTGAAGATATAGGTTATGTATTAACTCCCTTTGTGGACTAGCAATATTGCTAGAGTGCCTAGAAGTAACATTCACTAAGATTTTGTTGAATATAATTGAATGAAAATGAATGCTGCCTCATTATGACTGATTCCTCATCCTATATAATAAAAGCCTAATATGCAAATTGCCCAACAGGGAGTTCAACCACTTGCTATGACATGCGGTGACCACCAAGGGGCAGCATGGAACATGACGGGCCTAGGCGATGCAGTGCTGGCAGCGGGCAGCAAAGGAGGCACTGCCAACACAATGGGGCCCTACGAGAGCGGGACCGCGGTGGGATGGTGAAGCAAATGAGCAGGCGACGCCAGGCCAAGGTGGGTGTGAGCAGAGGCCAGATCGTCCCGCCGATTGCTCTGTAGACAGTGACCACAGGAGGCAGTGGCGGGGTGGGGCCGCTGCCCAGTTCCCAGGCACTGTGGGACTGTGAGGCTGGGGGCACAAGCTGGGGCCCAATTCCCACAGGCCACCCTGAGGGACCCCACCCGTGCACAAATTCCTGCACCGGGTCTCTAGTTTAATATAGGATGCGTCATACTTAACAATGATTCTATCACAGGGAGAAAAATCTTTACATTTGATACCTTGACTTCCCTTCACCACTAAAGCTGGGACTTAGATAAGAGCCCTGGTGTTTGACAATGCAGCACTGCCTTGTAAATGATCTTTGTTGTATTTGTTGCTGCGCCTTCTCAGACAAGGATTTGTAGGCTTATAGTAAAAGAGGACTATCTATGAGTCAACTGAGGTAATTCTAGAAAAGAAAGCTTAGCAATTGATTGAGGATTTTTTTTTCAGCTACTTCTTCCTGTGATTGCACTGCTGGTCTCAATTCCTCTAGCCTTTTCCATCATTCTACTTTCTCTTCCCTCTTTAACACATGTTTCCTCTCCAAATCTCTTTGAAAATGGAAATGTCCCTCTTCTGTAGCCTATTGCAGTTGAGAGAAAGCAGAAAGAATAAAGACAAGCCCTTACCTTTCTGTCTCCTTTTTTCTCCTCCTCCCTCATACCACCTCAAGGTCTCATTTTATGGTACCAGAACCTAAGAGCAGCTTGCCTAGGGGTCAAGATATAATAATTACCTTTTATATCTACCCCTTGGTTTTTTGGGGTTTTTTTCTGAACACCCCTGGTGATGCTAGCTCATGTCCATAGAATCAAATTGAATTGTAATTTTAAATGTCACACCGAACCTAATTTAACGCAGCAATTAAAATGACTTATAGCTCAATCATTTTCACTGTTCAATTTAGGTGCCCACCCTCGCTCTCCTCGTTACTGAGTGCCTCACATGCTGCACCCTGCTTAGCAGAGAGGAGGAGGATGTTGAGGAATATCACACAAGATCCTTTTTCCTCAGGACATTTACAATGTTAATAGGGAGAGAAGAAATTTATGCTTAAGATTTTTAAAACCACTGTCAAATTCTGTATAATAATGAAGTCCAGAGAATTACATTTTTGGTGTAGATGAGTTTAGTTTAAATGGTGTCAGTTAAATGGTGTCAGATGATGGAAATGCATTCAAGTGGAAATGTCCTGTAGGCAGTTGAACAAGTAGGACGGATGCTCAGAGAATGGAGAAAGGACAGATAAAGATGAATTATTCTATTGCATTGGGGTCTGTGCTCATCTATATAGAGGGGAAAAAAGAACTGAGATGACTGGACATATTTAAGAACTTTGAGTTAAAACCATGGATTCGAACCCAGCTCAACATTCCTCACCTCGTGTGCTATGGCACAAATCACTTGCCTTCTCTGAGATTCAATTTCTTAATTAAGTAACTAAATGGAACATTTTCAGTGTATAAAATAGGTGAAAGTTGTCAAGCTATACAACAAGTATTGCCTGCGGACACCATCCCAAGAGCAACATAATAATGCTGATTGAGCAAGAAGCTCACTGCTCTTACTGCAACAGGGAGTCTTAACAGAGTCTTTGCAGTGTCTCAGAAGGGGATGGTCAGAGTCAGATAGTTATAGGATGTTGGGGTCTGAGGTAAAGCAGATTGGTTCAGGTCTTTCAAAGTGAGAAATTAATTGGGTTTGGGCAAAGATTGTACAGTAATAATTTAAGATTAATGGACACAGTGAAATGTGGTTCTTGATAACTAAACTGTTGTTTAACAAACACGATGTTTTGCCAGGTTATCAATCTATTGTCTGAGAGGACTCTTGTTCACCCAAATGAGCTAACTCTTGCTTGGAAAAAAAATAGCTTGCAAGAATTTCCAGAATAAAAGTAAAATTCTGTATTGATTCACAGCCTTATTTTCCTGGGTAAATATTTCTGTACCAAATAGATATCATGCCACTTGCCTTTAGCTCGGTGAGACTGATTTTGGACCTCTGACCCCCAGAAGTATCAGGTAATACATTTGTGTTGTTATAAGTCACTGGTTTGTGAAACTTGTTACAGCAGCAATAGGAAGGTAATGTGATTTCTAAGTTCTTTATATGTCAGAGCGGAAACCAGAAGTCCCAGAGAGAGTCTCTCTCTCTCTCTCTCTCTCTCTCTCTCTCTCTCTCTCTCTCTCTCTCTCTCTCTCTCGTATGTGTGTTCTTGTAGAGGGATAGGAGTGTTTAGAACAGAAGGGATGCAGTTCTCAAATGTTTTTTCAACCATGTCTTCATCTTAGAATCACTTAGAGAAAATAAACATGTATAGGTAGAATTCTAAAAATACCCCTCAAAATTCCCATCTTCTGGTTATTCAGTCAACACTAATCTAGAAACTGTTGTAGGGACATTTTGGGGAAAAGCAAGTTACTAGCTCATCTCTTTTTTTCTTTTCTTTTTTTGTTAATCCTCACCTGAGGATACTGTTTCTAATGGTTTTTAGAAAGAGAAGAAGGGAGGGAGGGTGCAAGAAACATCAATGTGAAAGAGATGCATTAATTGGTTGCCTCATGCACGCCCCCCTAAACAGGAGGGGGTTGGGGATCTCAGGGATTGAAAACCTGCAACCCAGGTATGTAGGTATGTGCCCTTGACTGGGATCAAATGCTCGACCCTTCGGTGCATGGGCTGACACTCTCACCACTGAGCTACACTGGCCAGAACCTAACTAGCTCATCTTAAAATAAGAATATGGGCTTGGATTATCCAGTTGGGTCGAATGTAACCACACAGGCCTTCTGATTAGAGAAGGAAGAAGAGTCAGATTAATGTGGAGGAAGAGGCAAGAGAGGTGAGGCAGAGGGAACATCAGAAAGATTTGATGCATGGAAAGCATCTGTCAATCCAGCATTGCCAGATTCAAGGATGGAGTAAGTGCATCGTGAACCAGGGAATGTGGGTGGACTCTAGGCTCTGGAAAATAGTCCACACTTTATAGTCCACAAGGACACAAGGACCTCAGTCCTACTTCTGCAAGGAATTGAATTTTGCCAACAACCTGAATGAGCAAAGAAATTATCCTCAAATCATCCAGATATGAAGGCATACCTGGTGACACCTTGCTTTTGGCCTTTTGAAACTTTAACCAGAGGAATCAGCCAACTAAATCATGCTGTACCTACATTTCTGACCTATAGAACAGTGAGGTAACTGATTTACATGGTTTTAAACCACTACACTTGTTGTCATCTGTTATGGCAACAATATTAAAGTAATACACAACAAACAAAATAATACTTGAGTCCCATCCCAGATCAATTCAAATAGAGCCTGTTGTTAGGAGCTTCAGCATGTTTTCTTTTTTTTCTTTGCAAAAATCCTCAGATAATTTGTATGAATAGTGAGAACCAAGGCTAGGGTAACCAACTAGTCCTGTCTTGGCTAGAGATTTTTCCTTTATGAGCACTCCAAGTCCCCTGTCCTAGGAGAGCCCTTAGTGACAGAACAGAGACATTTAGTCATCCCAAACATCCTACATGAAGCTGAAGCCATGTAGGATATATAAGAGGTGCTGTTGAAATTGTACCTTTTAAGTTCCTTGCAAATTCCTGTGCAAATAGCTTCTTCAAAATCCTTCATACATGTTTTCCCCCGTCTCCATGAACAATGGTCATTTGCATGTTAAACTTCTATTTCTTCTCCCATTTTCATATAGGTGACTAGAGCCTCACTAAAACTTTTACCCAATACATTTTTCCCTCATTGCAGGAAGTTCAGTATGGTCATTTGCATATTTTCATCAACTATTACTGGTTGGGACTGTTACTAAAACTTCATAAGTAGCATACAGGGTATCTCTACACATAACATGTCAATTGAGCTAAGAAGCAATATCCCTTCACATTGACCCTGAATCCTAGTTCATACATTTGTAAAATGTTTTCCATGATCTGAAAGAAAATCACTATTCAGTCTTATATGTATGGAACCGTTGTATAGTACTAAAAGCTTATTTTAGTTTAGCTTAAATATGAGTACTTACTACTTATATTCAGAAAATTTGTCCTCAAAAATAATTTTCTGTAAAGAACAATATCCTATATAATAACGAGCTAGTATGCTAATTAGACAGGACAGTGGAACGACCTTCCAGATGACCTTCCAGAATGACCAATGGGTGAGACCAAGGGGCTGCCAGGCAGCCAGGCTGTGAAGTTCCGAGGCAGCTGGGGCTGTGAGAGCCAAGTCCCTTGCACGAATTTCATGCATCAGCCCTCTAGAAATAGAAAAGCAACGAGTCCACATCATACGTGTTCCCCTTAATAATACAATTCTTCACATTTTGCATTAAACTTTTATTGCTCACCTGTTTTCAGTGAGGCAAAATTTTTACTTAGCTTCACTGTACATTTTTCAGGAACACAAATTTATACACTCACATAGAGACACACAGGCACACATAGATTGTGAGGCAAAATTACCTGACATTTCTAAATGCATCCTTAGCATGAAAATGACAAATATATTGATACAGGTTTACAGACTAAAATAAAATTCAGGACAAAAATCACAAATTGGAATTATTACTATGTCATATTGCTGACTGACAAATCTAAATAAAAATATAAAAATAAATTCTGCAAGAATGTGCTAATAGAATTTTTTAAGTGGCAATAACTAAGTGAAGAAGATCAGAAAGTCACAGTGTTTATGAGCCACCAAATAACACTTTGATTAGAGGAATTATAGGCACTAAAATTAGTAAATAATCAAACCTTCATTTGTCTCTGAGTATAACTTAACCTATCCTTGCTTTATCACATTCTCAGCTAGACCTCTCTAGTCATCCAACATTGTGATTGTTACAATAGCATTTTACACAAATATTCTGTTTTAAAGACAGAATATTTGCTTCAAAACTTTTATACTTCTTATTAAATATTAACTTTTTCAAGTGTATATTCTATTTGTATAGTTTATGCTAACTATTTGAAAAAGTGAAACATGAGGTTAAGAATTATATTTGTCTTTGTGTCATATCCGTCTTCATGTATAAATAAACATGATCATTTTAGCTAAATTGATTTTTAGCTCAGGGAAATATAAATATAGGATGGATATGAATAGCTTGTATTATTTTAAACAAAATCATCCTCTAGCCTCAAGTTGGATTGATTGAATCTTATGTGTTTTTTAAAACTACTTCCAAAAATACCTTGAAATTTCTTTTTTGAAGGACATTTATTTATTACACACTAAAATGAAATATTTTTCTGAGCATCTCAAGAGGTGTTTTTGTTTTGTTTTTCCTACCTTAGCGAGGGTCACTCAAGGTTAATATCATTTGAACAAGATGGTTCACACATTTGACCACTCTCTAAATTTAGAATTTTATATTAAGTTGGATTCCCTATGCATGTTTCTACAATGACATGTTCAAATGACCTGAAAATATTTAATTTGTTTATTGTGATCGGCATGATCAAATTGCAAGACTGAATCTAAAATGAATAAATTGGACTTTGTTAACCTCGTCCCTCAATTTGGTTATTTTAAAAGCAGGGCTAGTGAGATGTTGAAATAAGGAATTAATGAGTAACTTGTGTTGGACATACACAAAGTGACCCCATGTATTATGCCCTTGAAACATCTCATCTTGAGTGTGGTGGAACTTCTGGCTTGATTCTGCCAATAGAAAACAGCAAAGATGATGAGCTTAGTCACTTCTACGACTTTGTTATGTTATGTAAGACCCCATCACAGCAGAGTACTATAGAGCCAGAGTCTTCTAATTTGAAGAAGTAAACTGTCATGATGTCAAAAATGTGGGAGAGGGCCTGAAACCAGCATGCTCTCTCGGAGCTAAGAGCAGCTCCCAGATGATAGCCAGGAAGAAAAGCAGGACCATACTTCTATAGTAGTAAGAAAATGAATTCTACCAAAAATTACATGAGCTTGGAAGAGTATCTCAAGTTCCAGAGTATAATTTAGCCTTACCGACACCTTGATTACAGCCTCGTGAGGCCCTGAACAGAGGACTCAGCTATGTCATGCCTGGACTACTGACACATAGAAACTATGAAATAATACACCCTCAACAACTATAGGTCTCAAGCTTTATTTTGTCATTTTATTATGTACTAGTGGCCCGGTGCATGAAATTCATGCACTCGGGAGTGGGAGGTGTCCTTCAGCACTCTTGCTGTCCAGGAGCCCTCGGGGGATGTTTGACTGACTGCTTAGGCCCACTTCCTGTGGGGAGCCGGCCTAAGCCATCAGTCGAACATCCTTAGCACTGCTGCAGAGGCGGGAGAGGCTCCTGCCATCGCTGCTGCTGTGCTCGCCAGCCATGAGCCCAGCTTCTGACTGAGCAGCGCTCCCCCTATGGGAGTACACTGACCACCAGGGGGTAGCTCCTGCATTGAGCATATGCCTCCTGGTGGTCAGTGTGCCTCATAGTGTCAGGTTGTTCCATGGTTCTATTGATTTGTATATTTGCCTTTTATTATATAGGATAATATGGTGTCTTACTACTTTAATTTTTATTTATTTATAAATGAGATTGGACATTTTTTATATACTTAGAAAGCATTTTAATTGAAATTTTATTGAAATAATGATCAATGCAAATGCAATTATTGGACCTTTAATGTCTAATATTTACTATGTTTCAAGTGAGACATCATAAACATATGTTGCTATTATTTGTATTATATTTTGTTTGTTAATACCAATAAAAGTTATGCTTGTTCATTTGGATAACAAATTGAAAAGAAAAAGTTTAAAAATTATTATCATAATTTTTACTAAAATATATTACCAAATACATTATGTTGTTTCTTTTTTTTATTTTATTGATTTTTTACAGAGAGGAAGGGAGAGGGATAGAGAGTTAGAAACATCGATGAGAGAGAAATATTGATCAGCTGCCTCCTGCACGCCCCTCACTGGGGATGTGCCCACAACCAAGGTACATGCCCTTGACCGGAATTGAACCTGGGACCTTTCAGTCTGCAGGTGAACGCTCTATCCACTGAGCCAAACTGGTTAGGGCTGTTGTTTCTTTTTATAATCCCCATATTTGGTGACCATCTTTACTCAGTAAATATATGTAAATGATTTTAAGTTCTCTGGTGGCAAGAAACTGAAATAGGATACATTAAGCAAGCAAACCATCTTAAGCATATGGACTGGTTCATAGATCTTAGAAACAGGATATAAAAAAAATCATGTCATATTTAGAACAGAAACAGGATGAGGTCCAGGGATATAACTAACAGAGACCAGAGGGCAGTCAATGCTAGAGGCCCCTGTTGGGATTAATGAGTTCTAACTGTTAAAGGTGCCTGTCTCACTCCACTCAAGTTCCAGGACAGTGTAGGGTGTCTTGACACTTCCCACCAGGACTGTCCATTACGTGTGTGGCAGGCTAAGGGGGTATTAGTCACAATGCTCCATCCCATGAGTGCCCAGAAAAAAGGTTAAATTGATGCAGATCCACCAGCTACAACAGATGTCCACTACATCTGCAGTGTTAGTAGTCCACTTAATAGATCATGTTCTACTCAACATTAACTGCTTTCTAATTTTTTTCATTGTATGCAACATTGTGATTATTATACCAGTAGTCAAGGCGCAGACATCCCCAATGGGCCGGTTCAAAGCAATGTAAGCCTTTTTCAGCTATAACTGCCCATCAGAAAGTTTATACCAATTTAAACTTCAGCCAGTAGCTCAAGGGACTGTTTTCTAAACACACTAGACATCTGTTTTGTTGTTTTATTTTGTTGCTATTTTATTTGCAGTTCTTAGATCTCCAATTAGACCAAAATTTTAGATTTTTTTTTTTCCTTTTATGTATTGTCTGGCCTCACCATAGCTGCTTTTCCATGAGTAACTTTGTCTTTTATTTATTGATTTATAAGAAGTCTTTAAATGTTTTTGGTTAATTCTTTGTATCTCACGTACCATGTAATGATTTTTAAGAATTTGTTGTTTTTTATTTACTACTTCCTTGTTTACATTTCTTATAGTATATTTTATTAAACAAGTTATTTACATTTATAGTCAAACTATTATGCTTTGCTTTTACAGTTTTTGCATTTTGTTGTAGTTGTTTAGTATGGTTTCTGGATGAAATAGACTTTGTTTTACTTTTAATGATTAATCAGTTGTACCTATGTGATGCACTAATTAGTTCTTATTTAGAATTATGGTTACCCTCACCATGATTTTAAAAAAATGTATACAGTGCTTCACGTGGGTAATGAAAATTAACAGATAGTTGAAAAAACATAAGATCCACAATATTCACGTTGGAAATCCCTATTCTGCCTAAATTCATCAAAAAGAAAAATACATTTACCCTGGAATGTATTTGTTTAATTGCCCTCCATTGCCATGGTTACAGTTCCTTCCCACCACCACGTTGAGTTGCAGGGGCAAGCAGGTTCTTCCATAATATTTTCTTTTTGAAGACTTTTTATTCCAATTTGGAATCAAAATTAGATACCATGTTCTTATAACAAAGTGTGCACTCCAAATTCAGTCAAACTTATGTAACATCAAAAATTTCCATGTAACTTAATTTTAGTACAAAGTCTACTTCTATTAATATTTCGAAGTAGACATAAAATTGAAGTATTGTAGGTTAAATATTCGGTAATTGAAAGAATATCTTTTTTCCTCCTGATTTTTATTATATATTCAAAGGCAATGTAGATCACGACTTTAAAATGATCACTATAGATGTTATTTTGTAAAGATTTAGTATGATAAAATTGACTATACTTGGCACTTTATGCTCATAATCTCTTATCTGAATGTAGATATGCTATAAGGAAGTTCTGCAAAATCCCACATCTCTTACCTGCAGGTAAGATACTGACAGAGTATTATTAGCAAGCAAACTGCATTCTGGAACTGATTTATACAGATTTAAAAATACGTGAAGCACAACAGCCACAGTCAAACCAACATATGAACTCCTTTGAATGGTACTTACTTTAAAAATTACGGACATAATAATTTTCATTGTTGAAATAAAATAGAAATTGTGACATTTAAATGTTAATGGAGAGTTCTCAGATAGAGTGTAGGCAACAGCTTATGCAATACCAGGTATCACAGAATGATCAATTCTATCTTTAAGATTTTTCTTGGTATTATAATATGGAAATAATAGGCAGTGTTGTTGTTTTTTAAATTTGCTTCTGCAAGATAATTTAAAAATAGTAAGATGGGAAATTAACAAAATACTTTTCAATATATTTTCACAAATAACAAAAATATATCAAGTTATAGAAGTTAATATAAAATACCTACTTTTCATACAGTATTTTCTGTGAAAAGGAAGGTAAAATTTGAATCTCACTAGTCCACGGTCGGCAAACCGCGGCTCTCAAGCTACATGCGGCTCTTTGGCCCCTTCAGTGTGGCTCTTCCACAAAATACCACGTGCGGGCGCACACGTACAGTGCGATTGAAACTTCGTGGCCATGCGCAGAAGTAGGTATTTTGTGGAAGAGTCACACTCAAGGGGTCAAAGAGCCACATGTGGCTCGGGAGCCGCGGTTTGCCCAGCAGCAGTTTGCCGACCACTGCACTAGTCTGCATTAATGCCATATACATTTCTTTCTCTGGACCAATGTGATATCTATAGGGTTCTAGAACTTGGGAAGTTCATTATATAGGTCAGGGTTTTACTGTAGCGAATGGTTGACTTGGCTTTTATGATTTTCTAGAGTTGTAACAGCAGGGATACTGTTTTTGGTCTACACTTCAGAGCCTAGATAACCAGAATGAACTTTTATTTTAAATCCTTGGTCATTCGTTTTTTCTTTTACTCACACGTAACATAACAGAACTAGTTCAGAGTGTGTGAACTGTGAAGGGACAAGTAAACGGGTTTTAGCATCAGAACATCTTGATTTCCCCTCAGCAGTTTTTAGGAAAGGGGGACCTGTAGAGCAAGGCTGCTGCTACGCTGGACTGAGTATGGGCTGTGGAGTGGGGAGAAATGCCTTCAGACCCGTCATATCATTTTATAACAGCATACACTTGGCAGGTTACTTAATCTCCTTGAACCTTGGCCATTTGTCTGTAAAAGAGTGATTGATGTTTTATGCACATGATTGCTCTGTATCTTAACCAGGAACTTTCTAAAAGATCAAACCTAAAAAAAAAAAAAAAAAAGTTCTCAAAAAGTGTTAGGTGTTTGCCACTTCCCTCACTCCCTGGAATTCAAACGCTTATCTATATATGTTTATTTCACTATACCCAGTCGCCCCATCGACAACCCTCAGGATTAAGACCCCCAACTAGGCCCCACTAGCACAGGTAATACCTGTTGAATTCTTATTTTCTAAAAAGGAGACATTTGTGTTTCCATCTGTTTCCCCTACAACGTCCCCTAATTACAGCTCTCATACTCAGCTGGCTGTTCTCTCATTTCGATCCCATCAAATTTGGTAAGGTTTATATTCTGTACTAAAACCATCGTTATGTTCACTAGACTGTGTCCATGAAGTGATTCTATAAAATGCATACCAACAGAAAACACTCACTTTTTTTCTGTGACAATGAATATTCTTTTAGAATTAAGCAGAGAGTGAGCAAGGATTTCCCTTGTTACACTTTCGGTCCAATGTCATAGCTCCTGTGTCACACATGGAGAATGCTAACGACTCCAGGTTTAAGTTGTATCTCTGCTTTTACTACCCTAGACATGCCTTTAATCTCCTTCAAGATTTTCAGAGTTCTCTGTCTTATATCCCTTCCATCAATGCCTCATTTTTCACCAAGAAGCACTCTCTCTGTTGAACTTTAGTTTGAATAAAAAACACCGAAGACTTTTCTGCTCTACTTCTTCGGGTGTTCCTCTTTTCCCTGTCTTTGCTATTTCTACTTGCTTTATAAAATGTTCAGACATCACGCATTAATTTTTTCTATCTTCAAACTGGATTGTTTGAAGGAATAAGGGAATATAGATAGTTATTTTTTCAGAGATCTTGAAAGGCTCTGCTACACTCTCTTCTACCATCTGGTTTTACTGATAAAATACCTGCGATTTGACTCTTGTCACTATTTAAAAGTCTTTGGTTTACCCTTTGGGTTATATGTCTTCTTTTGGTTATAAGTAGCTGGGAAGTTCACAATGTTATGTATTGCCTAGGCATTCTGTTGTCATTCTAGTAATTGTTTTGAGCAATCAATAAGCCATTTCAATCAGAGGCATATATCCTTATTCAGCAATGGGGAAAATATATTAATGCTTGATTTTTTTTCTGCTCTACTTTCTAATTCTCTGTTTTGGGAAATCTCAAGTCTGGTATTAAATTCGATTATGTCTCTTCTCTTTTATTGTCTGTTTCTCACTTATTTTTCTTTTTGATTCAGAATGTAAGAGTTTTTCTTGGCTTTCTCTTCCAACCCTACAGTTATTGTTAACTTTATTCAAATGCTCTTTGTTACATGTGTGCAATATCTGCTTCAGTCTTTCTAAATATGGAATTAGATCTTTTCTTTTACCTTCTTATATTTTGTCATAAATTCCTTCTAATAGAACTAAGTAAAATTTCTACTCTTAATTCTTTCTAGTTTGTCTTTTTCATGTTCTAAAATATTCATACCCTTTGTTTGCCAATTAAAATAAGATTATAGAAGGTGTGCTTGTTAATGTTGCTTTTGGTGGCAAGTTAGTAAGTGAATAGAGAGCCAGCCATTTTGTGGGGGGGGGGTGTCTTTATTTTTTTCTTTGGAAAAGTAAAAGTGGGAAATAAAGTAGAATGAAATAAATACTCTATTTATAGTTTTTTAAATTAATTCTTATGATTTTGGTCTCACTTCAAACTTCTCTGATACATGGTATTCGCTTCCATTCCATCCACAACTTACCCAGGATTTCATTGGAAAGACTATCTCCCTCTGAACAGACTTCTCCTATATGATTATATTCAAGTATGGGTTTTATTTTCAGACAACATTCTTCTATCCTCTCTTAATTCCATTGATTTTTTTAAAAAAACCTCTTATGTGCCATACCTTGTTTCATCCTTTGGTTCTGTAGGTCTGTTTACCCATGTCTTTGCTGTGGTTTTACTAAATCTCAAGAAAACAAATTCATTTTTAATGCAATATCCTAACTTAGCTATCTGAAGATTTAGAAATAAATGAAAAATAAAAAATGGCTGATGTTCTTATTCAGACCTAGAATTCCACAAGTTGATACTTAGCAGTGATACTCAGTGACAGGTGGGGTCCTATCACAGCCATCTGGAAAGCTTTGATGACAGACACCTGTCCAGCTCCTCCTCGCTTTACTGGGCCATCTGAGAGAGGGCACACCATTATTTCCAGGGAGGAGATTCTGAGCAAGTATTGAGTTAAAATAGGACAAGTCCAGGAGTTTCAAATAACACTCTTCAATCTTGAATATCACTGAATATGAAGATTACATTTCATCCCATCTGCTCAGCCAAATCTTACCTAAATATATTGTCATATACTCCACTGCTTTCTGCAAAATTTAGCCTGCTGGCACTTTTTCAGAGTTCTAATATCAAACCAAATGGAAAGAACTATGTGGGAAGGTGTGTGTGAAATATTTCTGCTGCCTCACTTCCAATGTGTTCTAATCAGACGCCTATTGAAGAGTAGGCCAATTTATAGTTTCCAGTGAAGAACTTTTATGCAAATCTACCTTTTATCATGTTTCCCTTTCTGACTATTTAAAATCTAAAGCATTTCTCACTTGTAATCATCATACCACATGGAGACAGTAACCACTTTCCAGACAAGCATTGACTATTGATATAAGAAAGTCATTTAAAAACAGATTCTCTCCTAGTATTTCTAGTTGGTTTTGCTATTAATAAACTGATGTTTACCAACCACTTTCTTATTCAAGAACTATTCCACGAGTCCTCTGACTTAGCTATCTGAATTCCAAATGGCTGGGAAAGAGCCTGTGAAAATTTCACCTATGTGGAAATTGACAAAAGACCAAGCCAGCACTGAAATGCCATCTTTACACTTAAAAACACTAAATTAAGATTGTTTATAAATCTGGAAACAGCACTGTAGTGGTTCTGGAAACCTGGACTGATGTTACGCTGCCATGCTAAAACTTAATGGGAAGAAATTGAGAGGTCAAAAGGAAAAGAGGAGAGAACAGATATATGTGCAATGACAGGGAAAGTTGTGCATGTAGAATGTGGCTGATGGCCACCACGCTCTTCCCTTCTCTCTCAGTGTTTCACTAGACAAGTGTTTGATGTCTTGGTCAAACAAGCTTATCCTGAACTTTGAAACTATTTAATAGTTCTTTGCTCACCTGCACAATAATCTGTTCGTATAAACCCTCTTCATTAGAGCCCATTTAATTCTCTTTTTTTGGTAAAGCTTCCCTCAATTATCCCAATACACAAATACCTGTCCTCTAAACTCATACTTATTAAGCTCTCAGTGTAAGTTTCATATTTTTATGTATGTGTCATCTCTTTAGAATCATATATGTTTACTCTTCTAAACTGAATTATAGATATGAGAGGTTTTTTCCATGTATTGCTTATAGTTGATATGTGTAATGTAGAATGCTAAATGTTGAAAACTCCTAGGTTCATCAAATCCAGGCCTGCTTTTCGTCATTGTAAGCATAATATTAGGTGCTTGATATGTAGTTCAGCGGTTCTCAACCTGTGGGTCGCGACCTCTTTGGGG
The DNA here is from genome assembly GCF_014108235.1 of Myotis myotis. NCBI lineage: Eukaryota > Metazoa > Chordata > Mammalia > Chiroptera > Vespertilionidae > Myotis > Myotis myotis. Next base: position 203,191,134 of record NW_023416324.1, on the reverse strand, counting down.
GTCCAATGACCCTTTCACAAGGGTTGCCTAAGACCATCAGAAAACATATATATAATTACATATTGTTTTTGTGATTAATCACTATGATTTAATTATGTTCAATTTATAACAATGAAAATACATCCTGCATATCAGATAGTTACATTACGATTCATAACAGTAGCAAAATTACAGTTATGAAGTAGCAACGAAAATAATTTTATGGTTGGGAGTCACCACAACATAAGGAACTGTATTGAAGGGTCATGGCATTAGGAAGGTTGAGAACCACTGATGTAGTTGTTATGAAAAGTGAAAGTTCAGCTGCAAAGCTCTTCTATTGGTCTTTCTGTATATTTCTTTAATGTGCTGGTTCTGTTTATATCCAACGCATTACCCCACACAATGGGGAAAGCCCCCACTATGTGGCCAGACTAATTTAGTGAAAAGTGAAAAAGGATGTGGGCTTTGAAACTTGCACAGAGTAAGAGAAATGCATAGTGAGGCCTAAGTGAAGGCTCAATCCTTGGCCTTCTGTTCATTTCTCACTGTGCTCAGGGCAGGAGAGAATGTAAACTTTTTCAGTCTTCAACTCTAAATTCTTGGCTATAGGCTTGAATTCCACATCTATGTCACTTCTTTCTCCAAATCTATTCCACATTTCCATCTACTTACAGTTGTCGTATGTATTGTCTCAGACTCATGTAAACCTAAAATAAAACTTACTATCTCCACATATTACTTTCCTAACATATCTTTTTGTTGTTTGTTTAATGAAACAGGGGCATATAACTAAACTCAGAGACAGAGAACTTGAATGATAGTCTTAATCCTTTATCTTATAATTTTTCTGATAAGATTCTTTACGTACTTATTTGGAAATCACAGCATATTCTGGAAATATTTAAGCATTCACACAAATGGAAAGAACAGCATAACTGATAGGACCATACACTCAGTTATTGTTTTCTTCCCTCCCTGTTTCTGGCCTATGGACGGTGTGAGTACATAGTTTATGACTTCCAAGTCCCAGCTTTGGTTTTTATTATCCCAGGCTGAGCCATGGCCTGTAGCAGCCTCCACAAATTTATCTTGCCTAATTTTCCTAGAAGTAAAAACCTAGATAGATTATTAGAACAACAGGCCCAACATTCCACTCCTCATATCCAATACTGACCAAGTGGGGTTTGATAATCCTCATACAACTAATCAACACAAGGGTGTAGACAGATGTACGCTAAAATAAATTGATAAGGAAAACTGAGTATGAAAGCACAGCATTCAATACCTGCCTTAGACAGTCTACTAATTTCAACACTAGTCTTCCTATAATATTGCTTTCATTAATACCCACCCTATTACACTCTACACATTCACTGTCAAACTATTTCTGCCTAGGTATCAATGCTGTGGGATTATAATCCTCACTTATGAGAGAACACATCTTCGCTGCTATCTAGTAAATGTATATATTTGGCTTTAGTCAGCCTAGAACTCTCCCCCTGACCCAATACATAGGAAAGAGCAAATAGAGCTCTGGCTTCAAATTTATCTTAAATTCCTTAGGGGGGTGTTGAATTATTTAAGAATTATTTGCAGAATCTGTATATTAAACAGTTTATATAATTGCAACACTGGATGAGGGAAATTATTAGCAAGAATAGAATTTCAGCTTTATAGGGCGCTAAAAGCAAAAATATGCTATGGAAAGCAGATATTTTAGAATTATTTATAACTGTCTGAAAAAAATTATTTTCTCACAAATTCCATATAATCTCATTTTATTTTAACGATGTTCTAAACAAAAAACAATGTGTATCTAAGTGTGGCACTGCTACATTAGTAGCTACACCATTGGATAAAAATGGTAATTGTATAAATTTGTAAAACATACAGAAAACTCTACACTTTAATAAATCATCACTAAGTAGACACTTAAATTTCTTAGGCAATTAGTAAATGTTATTCACCTATATTTAGATTTCATTTTGAGGAGCAAAATCATACCATCATTAATCTAAATTATACAAAGATTTAAGCACATCCGTTTGAAAAAAAAAAAAACATTCTGGAAAAATATCAAGTTAAGTCTCTTCAATTATAAACTCAAACATTTACCTCTTGCCGGAATGATCTTCAATTTCATGTTCTGCTCTGTAACTTTTCTCCTTTGAATCACTCATAGCAAAACTGGTACAGCAGAAGGATTTTGTTTACCTTTAGAGTATTGTTCTCTCCTGCGTAAGGTCATGTTTAATTTCTTCACACCACTGTCTGAAAAATCAGCTTCTGACTTCAAGGGTAGAAGGACAGCCCTGAAGTACTATTTGTTTTACAGCTACGGGCGATGTTTAATCTTCAGATTCCTTCAAGTTAAAAATGACAATGGCGTATAAAACACAAGGTTTTTAGGTCTCAATAGGAGTGTTGATATTAACAAGCCCTTGTTTTTTTTAAATAGCATCAAATACTTATTAAAATCAACGTTTGACTTTTGCATTTAGCCTGTGTGGTTCTACAGGACAGATCAAATTTACCTCTTAGTTTCTTCTCTTTTCCTAGTGGTAACTCCTGAAAACCACTCTGACCTTAGAAGTCAGCCAAGATAATTAAAGAGAAGTGATTTAAATAATTTTCCCTGAATAAGTAAAATTAAAAGATAGCATGTTAGACTTTTTCAATTACTAGGTTACACAGCTAATAAATTATTGAGCTCAAGTTTTCTGGAATAAATTATGCAGTACTGTTTTTTAAAAGTGAAATTTGCATCATTGTTCTGTCAAGATGTGGGTTTGATGATTGAACATGTATATGATCAATTTCTTGCTCTGGTTGAACTTCAACCTTATGAGATCTATAGTATTGGTTCATATTCCTCCTAGAAATATAGTGCAAGATATTGGGCCAAAATTAAAAATCACCCTGATTATTAGTTTCTCTACAGACTAATCCATCTCATCTTTACATGAAACATCCTTTAACTGCAGGAGATACTCAAAGTTCTGAAAAGATAAATGCTGCACAGAAAGGAATTACTGGGGACATAGTGGCCTGTTGTGTTACTACAGCATTCTGAATGAAAATAACTTTCCTTTTTTTCCCTTTTCAATAATATTGAGACATACTCTTTGTTATTTTAAAAATTGGAGGATGAGATGAATGAATGCAGATGTTATATAATGGTTGCAGGGTAAAACCATTGGGTATGGGAATCAGGTAGAAGAAAATCTATATGGATATATCTTTTTATTTATCAATACTAGAGGCCCGGTACATGAAATCTGTGCATGGGGGGAGGGATCCCTCAGCCCAGTCAATTCAGGACCCCTTGGGGGATGTCCAACTACCTCTCACAATCCGGGACCACTGGCTTCTAACTGCTTACCTGCCTGTCTGCCTGACCGCCCCTAACCACCTCTGCCTGCCTGCCCGATTGCCGCTAACCTGGCCTGATCACCCCTAACCGTCTCTGCCTTGCCCCACACCTGGGACCCAGGATTCCCTCCTCTGGCCGGTCACAGGCACCCGGGACCCAGGCCGGCTTCACCCGGGCCAGCCGCAGCTGCAGGGGATTGTGGGCAGGCAGCTTCAACCGGGCTGCAGCCACAGGCGCCCGGGACCATGTGGAATGTGGCTTGTCCCTCTCCCAGGCCTCAGCCTGGCTGGTCCCCATTCCTCTCTCCCCAGCTCATTTGTGCCTGGCTGGTCCCCATTCCTCTCTCACGAGCTCATTTGTGCCTGGCTGGTTCCTATTTCTCTCTCCCCGGTGTTGAGTGTCTGAGAAGTTTCAGCACACGGGAGCAAGGGCGTGATGACCATTTGCATATTAGCTCTTTATTATATAGGATACAGATAGAATACTTATATAGTAACTAGAGGCCTGGTGCACAAAAATTTGTGCACTAGGGGGGGAGGGGGGGTCCCTCAGCCCGGCCTGTGCCCTCTCACAGTCTGGAATCCCTCAGGAGATAACGACCTGCTGGCTTAGGCCTGCTCCCGGGTGGCAGAAGGCAGGCCCAATCCCTAGGTGCAGCCCCTGGTCGGGCTCAGAGCAGGGCCGATTGGGGAGTTGGGGCGCCGCCCCTGTCATGCACAGAGCAGGGCGATCGGGAGGTTGTGATGCCACCCTCAGTCACGCTCAGGGTAGGGCTGATTGGGGGGTTGGGGCACCGTCCCCTGTCACACTCAAGGCAGGGTCGATGGGGAGGTTGTGGCGCCACCCCCTGTCATGCACAGAGCAGGGCCAATCAGGGGGTTGGGGCACTGCCCCCTGTCACTCACAGATCAGGGCCCATCAGGGGGTTGGGGCGCCACCCTCTATCATGCACAGAGCAGGGCCAATCAGGGGGTTGGGGCACCGCCACTCTCACACTCAGGGCAGGGCTGATGGGGAGGTTATGGCTCTACCCTGTCACACACAGATCAGGGCCCGTGGGGGACAGGGGGTTGGGGCGCCACACCCTGTCACACACAGAGCTGCAGGGCGATCAGGGGGTTGGGGAGCTCCCCCCTATCCAACACAGAGCAGGGCTGATCAGGGGGTTGGGGCGCCTTCCCCTGTCACGAACAGAGCAGGGTGGATAGGGAGGTTGTGGCCCCGCCCCCTGTCACACACAGAGCTGCAGGGCGATCAGGGGGTTTGGGCGCTGCCCCCTGTCACGCTGATCCCATTGCCGAGAGGCCTCGCTGCTCCGCTGATCCCGGTGCTGGGAGGCATATTACCCTTTTACTATATAGGGTAGAAGCCTGGTGCATGGGTGGGGGCTGGCTGGTTTGCCCTGAAGGGTGTCCTGGATCAGGGTGGGGGTCCCCACTGGGGTGCCTGGCCAGCCTGGGTGAGGGGATGATGGCTGTTTGCAGCTGGTCACACATACTTCACGGTGGGGGTCCCCACTGGGGTGCCTGGCCAGCCTGGGTGAGGGGATGATGGCTGTTTGCAGCTGGTCACACACCCTTCAGGGTGGGGGTCCCCACTGGGGTGCCTGGCCAGTCTGGGTGAGGGGCTGAGGGCTGTTTTCAGGCTGCGGGTGACTGAAGCTCCCAACTCCTCCTTTTTTTCTTTTTTTCTTTTTTATTCTGGGCCAGCTTTAGCTTTGAGGCTTGGCTCCAGCTCTTAGGCCTCCGCTGCTGAAAGTAGGTTTCTGGCCTTTGCTTACAATGTTGCCATCCTGCTGGCTGAAGCCCAGCTGGACTAAAGCAGGTTTCTGGGGTTTTGTTTAGTTTCTATATTTGTTACATAGTTGCTTAGAGTTGCAGCTCAGAGGCCGGCAGCGGCAGGCGGGGAACGTTGGAGTCCTCCGTCACTGAAGCAAGCAAGCCTCATGTTAGTTTCAAGCTGCCTGGCTGCCGGCCGCCATCTTGGCTGGCAGTTAATTTGCATATCTCGCTGATTAGCCAATGGGAAGGGTAGCGGTTGTACGCCAATTACCATGTTTCTCTTTTATTAGATAGGGTATTTCTAATATTTCATATCCTCTATTAGATATGGATTAGTAAGACATAAATGAAAGGTCAGTGGAAGAGAGAGTGTTCTAAAGTCAAACATGGGAGTAATCACTGGATCCATCAATCAAACCATTTTATATGACTTTGTAAGCATGTTTGAACTAAACTGTCAAAGGTGGAGTTAAAAACAAAACTCACATACACTTTGCACAACAGGTTACATTTATAGTGTAATTTATGTTTCTTTCCTGATAAACTCTTATTTGATGAATAACAATTGTCAGTTACCAATAAAGTATTATTGAATGTGCTAATGATTTTTTCAAAAATCAATTGCAGAATCCTTCTGAGTATCTGGTTTTGAATTACACATAAGTATAGTCTCGTCCTGGACACCAGCAATCTCTACTGTGTCTGGTTTTGAATTAAATATAAACATGACTTGATCTTTGGCACCAAACTCACAATGAGATTGCTGCTTTTTATTTCAGGCCTTTTCTGGAATGGGATAATGAACAAAGGTGTTTGACGAAAGGAACATTGGGTATTTCACTACTTGTATTAAATATTGTTATGAAGAAAATTTGTTTAAAATTTGTTGATTGTGTAATTGACTATCCTGGCTCATGAACTTAAGTGGAGATAGATGCTTTTAATGAGGAAGGGGTTCTGGAATAACGCTTTTGTGATTTTGATTTTATTATTAATGAATTTCCACAGTGTCTATCTGTGTTAGTCTTTTTCATTATCAAACACAATACCTGTATTAAAGTGTTGTAAATTCCTCTTTCCAATGCCTATGGCTTCCCTTACATGCATATAAAGTCCTGAATTATTACAATTCTACTGACTCCACCACCTTTTTTCCAACCAGCTAAGATTATGGATTCTTGAATATAAGTGAAGCCTCCAAAATCCAAACCCATTTGACTTAACTGCAAGAAAAATACTACATATATTTGACTGAACTGCAAGAAAAATACTACAAGAATTGTTATTACTACAAATCCACAAATCATTCGTGTATGGGGTTCTCAAGGAATCGACAGAATTGTCATTTACTCTCTACTGTTAGTTTTATCTTCAAAGAGAATGCATTTTTGTTTGTCTCTTTCATTGAGGCTGATCTGTAAGAAGTGTAACAGCGTATTGAATCACCATAACATCTCCAGACTTCTTATGCCCTCTTATTAGAAACCAAGTTAGCAACTCAGAATTGTTATCCCATCAAAAAAATTACAGAAGGAAAAATATGAATGTACTCATTTACTTCTGTTATACCTCTTTCTTTTCATTTATATCCTTTTTTAATACTATACAGTTTAAATAAAATAAACTATGTCTTCCCAGAGAGGTGGTAAGTGTTTCAAACACAGATCTTAGAATCATATAAGTCAAAGGTTTGACTCCTACATTGTAAGCCTCAGTTTACACCTTTGTCATCATGCCAAGTGACAAAAATGACTGATATCCATTTTAATAGAGAACTAAAATGTCTGTAAATGCAGTACAGGTCATGGTGCAGAAAAATTACCTCTTTATTTTAGAGATCGTTGAGTCTTTCTTTGCTTTTGTCAGCTCTATGCAATGATTCCTTGATAAGTAAGGAACACAGCTGATGTTTAAAAATTGCACCAGATGAAAGGCGTTAGGGTGGGCAAGGTGAAAATCAAGAGCTTGTGAATAAATTAGAGGCTGAAAGAATTTTTAGAAACTATTTCCAAGTACATATAATGCACAATTTCGAAAATGAATAAAAGTTTGAAATACGCTTTAAATAAGATGTGGAGAAGATGCAAGAAGTGTAGCTACTTTAATCATAATCAATGCAACTTGTGATGAGGTAATGAAGACCAAGCAATCAGTCAGAGCCCAATCTACCCAAATGAAATCTCAAACAACAACAGAGGTTGTTTTTTTTTTTTTTTTCACTTTAGTTTGTGTTAAGAGAAATGGGCAATGTAAGTGCTATGCAGATTTAATGTGCTAATGAAATCAATTCATCAAGGTTTAAATTATGTAGGAAATTAAAATAAGAAGCTGTTCTGTACACAAAAGAGAAGATACCCCAAGAGAATATCCAGCCTTGGTAAAAAAAAAAAAAAAACAGCCCAAACAAATTTTAGATAGGATTGTAAAAATGTTATATATCACCTGCTTCTAAATTCTTCTCTATTTTTCCTCCTAGAGACTCTGTTTAGGAAGGAGTCTAGGAATGAAAATCTGGAAGAAGCAGCCAAGAGATCCATTGTGAAGCTCTTTGCCTAATCAGCATATTATTGTTCCTCAGATGAGTGGCCTGCCACCGGCTTCTGGGTGACATTGGAGTATCTGGGGGCATTTAAGGGTATGTGAGTATAAATGGTTTAAGGGTATTTTTAAATTAAAGAACTATATATTTTATAGTAAATCTTTCCTAAGAGACTTTTCAAAACCCAGGTTGTATTATTTGAACTCATATATATTTCAAAGAAGCAAACACCACTCTCTTACAGCTAAGTGTCAATGAAAATTTACAAAATGATTGCCAACAAATTTAACAAACTTTTCTTGCAAACAACTCCAAAAAGTTACCTTGACCCAGTTGGCAGATAACTGCAAGTGTCCTGTATATTCCCTCAAGTCTGTGATGGAGTTTCAAGTCCTGATTTTCCATCATCATATAATGAACTTCTCCAACTTTTAAAAATAAACTGTCTTACACCCACCACTAGACTTATAGTGGTGATTGTTCCAGAATATTACAAATCTGCAAAACATTACTATAAGAACCAATCAAAATATTGCTATTGGCTTTGAAAAAATAAATAATTTTAATTAAATGACATAAATAAATGTATAAGACCAGTGCGTTTTAGCTATTTGTTTTCAACAAAATTGAAGGAATGCTTACTTGCATTTTAAGCTGATAAGTCATTTCAAAAGAATCTTTGTTGAAGAGTTAGAGCAAGACATTGCATACATCCTGAAAAGAGTTCAAATAATTCAATGACATTGTAGAATAAAACTCTTAATCCTATTGACTTATTTATGTGAGCAAGGTATTTCAACACCTACATGTATAAAGATGAACCAAAAAATAAGAAGGATAGAATTTATGGTAACTCTGACTCATGCTAACAATAAATAATTCATTCATATATATTAGATTCAATATAATAAAAAGGTCTAAGACATTTCATAAAAGATATATTTTCTATAAAAATCACTTTAATGTAAAGTTGTTTATGAAAATATGTAATAATTTTACATGTCTATATCAATTAGGTAGTAATAATAACTAATGATTTTAGGTTATAATAATTATTATTATAATAACTTACTCAGGAAAGAATATTTCAATATTTAGGGTGACTCATGGCCACAAAAATATTAAATCAATAAATATATTTTTATCGTAAAATATCTCATATTATGAAAGTTAAGTTGGGAGAGTTGAATGGAATTGGTTTCAGGAGAAAAATAAGTAAAATATTTGGCTTTTAAATAAAACAATGTTGATATATTTTTAAAAATAGATAACAATGGATATTAAATTATGACAGTATTTTGATTCTTTTGAAAATGTTTAAAGGAGAGATATAACCACTTTATTTTAAAATGTCAGCATCTACCTTATGCAGAACTTAAACTCTTCATAACTATTAAAATGTATGACAAAAATCATAGCTGCCTGCTTATTAGTGTATCTAATGTACATAATTTGTATAAACTCATAAATTAAAGTCAAATTAAATATTGATTAGAGGTTGTTTGGACATTCCTATGGAAATTTAATGGCTAGGAAGGAGTCACACTCAGAATACCCATTGTTTCATTATGAAGTAGAATTTTGTTGGCTCACGCTCTTAATTTACACTGTGTCTATCAGCAAAGTCTTTAAAAGTTCTTTAAAGTTATACATTTTTATAATATGCTACCTTTAAAAAATTATCAAGAAACAATATTTTTCATGGATCATCTCACTTAAACACTCAATAGCTCTGGCAGTGTTATACTCACCTCTGGTTTTGAGATGGAGACACTGACATTTAAAATGAGGTAGGGAATTTTCCACAATCATTCATTTACAAGGGAAGAGGTTGAAAATCAAATCCAAGGACTCTGTCACCAGGGATTATATTCTTATCCTTTAGACTTTTATGTCTTGCATTTCTCAATCTCTGAGACATGGAAGTAGAAAAAAAAATTGACACATTTTAATTGAATTGACTTTCTTCTACTTACCAGCAATAAAAAAATGGCATGATTATACAACCAAAAGTTAAATTAGGCCACACCTGGACTATGGTATAATAACTTCATCATATATTTAAGAAAAACTGGTTGGTCTAGTTGAAACTTATGCTGAATTATTTTATACCTAGCTATTCTGAAAAATACTTATTTTCTAAATAAAAATAATGTAAATATTTTCATATATATATATATATATATGGTAACTGAAGATCACATATGTCTCTCATAAGTAAGGACAATACAGGGGAAAAATGATTCAGAGTAAAAATCTAGTGAAACTCTTCATGTTAAATAAGAAAAAATATATTATATTCCTTTTTCCATAAATTTCTCTCAAGAAGTATATTTAAAATACTGACTGGAATTGACAAATCTTATTAATTTTATTAAGATATGTAAGTTAAGTTGCTTAAACTTATCATTCACCTTATTGACTAATGATGGAAATTTGACAGTTCACACAGACTTAACAAGTTTTGATTATTACAAATTATAGTTGCAAAAGATTGAATGTATCCCCCCTACAAATTCATATATTGGAACCCTAACTTCCTATGTGATCATATGAGGAGGTGGACCTGGAGGAGGTAATTGGGTCATGAGGGTGCAGCCCTTGTGAATGGGATTAATACCCTTATAGAAAGGACCCTAGAGAGCTCTCTCACCTTCTTTCCACCATGTGAGGGTTCAAGAGGATGGCATTCTGCAACCAGGAAGAAGGCTCTCACCATGCTAGCACTCTGATCTGGGACTTTAAGCCTCCAGAACTGTGAGAAACAAATATCTATTATTTATAAGCCATTCAGCCTATGGTACTTTGTTATAGCTGCCTAACCTGAGATAGTAAGGTTACTGGAAACAGGTTATTTGGAATGGTGATAATGCTTATATATTCCATCTCAAATGTTTGACCTTAAAAAAAGAGGAGATCAAAAATATGCAAAAGACCAGGGTATATATAAATATTAACAATAAAGAGTTGCTTAGGGTGGAGTTGGGACCACATGATCCACATGATCAAAATTGAGATAAAAGAAGCAATTAACTACCGTTGGGCAGTGGCTTAAATTTCACTTTCTCTACAATTTACTTCTTTCCAGTGCCACCATTCTATTTTAGTAGAAATTGATGGACATCTGGATGTCTTTAAAGTGTATAGAGCACTCTTAGCCTCACGTTATAAAAGGGAAAGACAATTTGAAAAGCATCAGTGAGTAAATGCAGATACCCCAAGGCAAACTGAATGTAGCATAAACACAGGATTGGAAACTTTTGCATCATATATGTAGAATTGTTAAATAGTGTTAACACAAGTTAATAACTGAGGTTATTTATTTATGTTAACCAGTAGTTGTTACTCTTGCCCTTTAATTACACACACACACACACACACACACACACACACACACACACACACATTCATACACACGTACAAACCTGCTTCTACAGCAGTAAAATGGTAAAACAATGAAACTGATACATAGCACATTTTGAAGTAGGTTTCAGTCATGTCTGACATTTATATTCAAACTTTCATTCTAAATGATTGGTATGTTCTTTACATAATATATGCATAGCAGGTGTTTCAACCTCCAAAAAGAAGCTCCACTGAGGTAGAAATAAAGCAATTTTTCTGCATCAGCAATTGAGAAGGTTTTTTTAAAGAGGAGAATACTAATGTTTGTAACCAAACTAGAAATGGGAAAGCAAGATAGAGTCAGTCTCATCTCAATTATTGATAATGGACCTAAGAGGCTAACTTTCAAAGGCTTATGTAGTTGGCATGTTATATAGACAAATATATGCATATAAAGCTTAAAAATTCTGATTTAATTGTATCCAAGTACATAAATATTTAAAGTTAAATATAAAAAATTCCACATGAATGCTTAAATCACTAACTTATTAGCTATATATTTGCCTGCACTTGATTTTGCTGAGGTTGTAATACTTAGGAGAAAAATCAGAACCTGACAAAATAGTTTGAAGTTATAGCCTGTTTTATTTTAACTGAAATGATCACTTGGATATTGCACATAAATTATGATAGTGAAAGCACTTAGGTTTGTGAAGAGTTAGCATTAATTAATGATGTATTTTGCATTTAATATGCTATTCTATAGCACTTAAAACTAAGATTTATAGAATTTTTCCAAGAATATGAAGGGAATGTTATAAGGGCTCAATTGCTTTAGCCAGGCAAGTAACACAGAATCCCTCACTGAAACAGATAATCAACACAATGTTGGGGTTTAGGAGATTACATATTGCTATAATTACACGTATCGAGGAAGTAGGAGAAATCCAGTTTTAAAGTAAATTAATAAAGGTGACTTAAAGATTATGTACATCTTCATACCAGAAATAAGATAAAAACACAGCTGTAATTTAACAAATAAACCTGAGTAATTTCCTCTTTTTTATGGTCCATGAAAGTGATGAAATAACCTTGTAGGCCCAAGATAGTCGCTTCTGCCTGCGGTGCCACATCAGTAAACCAAAGCTTGATTCCTATACATCCTTTGCTCTGACCAGAAAGGCAGTATATCCAGCCAGCCAATCCTTAAACTCCAACCCAAGTCTGGGCTCCATACTTATTTCCTTCTCATCCCAAATTAGGTTGGCTATGTGGCTTGAGCCAATCCAATATTTTTCTACTTGTCTCTTCCTTATTCTTTATTTTTTATTCTATAAAGACTTCCTGACTTCTGCTCTCCTTTGAGTTCTCCTAATGGAAACCGACTGTATAGCTTCATGAGTTGTTAAGTACTTAGTTTACATTACTTAAATAGTCTTCTTTAATCATCTTTTAACACAAATAAACAAATATAAGTGAAAATGGAACAATTTGATTAGTTATCTTGAATCTTAGTATTACAATAAAAATAAGCCAAGGGCAAATTTATCTACTCTTGATTTGAAACGGTAAATCTACACAATAGCACTTACCCCAAGGATCTTCAAATTAGAAAAGGCATCCATGGGGTTAATATATAAATATGGACTATTTTTGTTATTCACGGTAGTTATGTTTTATAAATTCTCAGTGAATATTGATTTAGCAAATACAGAGGTATTACTCCTAGGGAAAATACAGAGTTAGGTTGCTGAGAAGCTCTGATTACACTTTTAGCAACTTTTTTTTTTTTTTTCAGAAAGGAAGGTGAGAGAGATAGAAGCATCAGTGATGAGAATTAATCATTGATTGATCAGCTGTCTCCTGCATGCCCCCAACTGGGGATCAAGCCTGCAACCCGGGCATGTGCCCTGACCAGGAACTGAATCGTGAGTACCTAGTTAATAGGTTGACACTCAACCACCGAGGCCACACTGGCTGGGCCACTTTCACCAACTTTGCACATAATCTTGTTTTATGTGTGTTTCTGTTTAAAGGCAATTTATTTAATACTAGAGGCCCAGTGCACAAATTCGTGCACCAGTGGGGTCCCTCAGCCTGGCCTGCGGGGATCAGTGGACATCCATGCCACTGCAGCTTGGCCTTATCTGTCAGCTCGTCAGGCTCCAGCCTGCTGTCCATGTCAATCCTGCACAGCATGAATAGTGCATGAAGCAGCAGGTGGCCAGGAAGGAGCCAGATCCCAGGCTGAGTGCCACACCACTCTGCTCATCCCAGCCCTGCTTGGGAGCACTCAGGGGAGGGTGTCCGCGGGAGAGGTTTGTGCCGCAGCAGCTGCGTTCGCCAGCTGTCAGCCTGGCCTCTGGCTCCTGTCTGTCAGCTGAGCAGTGCTCCCACTGGTCAGTGCATGTCATAGCTACTGGCCGGTCAGTTGGCTGGTCATCTGGTCATCTGGTCACTTAGGCATAGATAGAGACATAGATAGATGTAGATATATATAGATATAGATATAGATATAGATATAGATATAGATATAGATATAGATATGATGATAGATATAGATATAGATAAGATGATAGAGATAGAGATGATAGAGATAGAGATAGATAGAGATAGAGGTAGAGGGAGAGGGAGAGAGAGAGAGAGAGAGAGAGAGAGAGAGAGAGAGAGAGAGAGAGAGAGAGAGAGAGAGAGATGTTGCTGATTCATTAACATTGAACTCATGGTCAGTAGCAGTATATCTCATTCCTGAATGAAGTTCATCCAACACTTGTATCTTAGCAGTCAAGTACATCACATTCTTCTTGCACTTAGGAAAATTAGACCTCACTTTAACAATATGCTAGCAGATCATTTGAAACAGCAAACTCAACAGCAACAACAAAAACTGCAGACAATACTACACTAAAGAGATTGCAAAAAGGAGACTTGTTACAGTATTGTTACCATCATAATTAGTTAGTTGATAATAATACCAAGAGAGCAAAGGGGAGGCCAGACATTATAAGTATGGTCATCTGAGCAGCTTTACCAAGACGATGAAACTTCACGCTCCCCAGGGAATCACTGGTTCGTTCTCTGGAAATCAGTAAGGGAAGGGGTCTAATAAGGGAGAAAATGGGCACATGCACAGTGAAGTCAGAGTGATAGAGGGAAGGTACTTGCCTCTCAGTCTAGTCTGGAGAACAAAGATCATACGCAAGGAGGGTAGAGCTACTGCAAGAGCAAAAAATCCTGAAGGGTTCATTGGTTAAGCTCCCATTTATGAACCCCAGACGAAGAATTCTCTCTCCCTTGCTTTGCTCCTGCTTTCTTGCACTCTCTTGCTTCATGACCCACAGTGGCCCGTCCACTCGCCTGCCATGTGGCCTTAATGGACTGCCACTGGGAACACAAGCTAAGCTCGTCTAATGCTGAACGAGACTGTGCTTTAATATAGAGCAGAAACTCTGGGCAGTGGTTTTAACCTTAGTCCTGCTGAAGATGAGATTGAACTTTTTCCATGGAGAGACAGAGGGAATTGGGGCCTTGGAAGGAAACATCCTCGATTTTACATCATCAATAAAGCTTCCCACGATACTTCATCCTCCCCTGGAGGCCTCAGAAAATTCTTTTCCCAGTGGCACCCTAAGAATTCCACTTCCACCGGCAACAGGTGGGGACACAGAGGACACCCCACAGATAACAGAATGAGAGCTGAAACTAGACGTCAGAGTGTGGCTTTGTTCCACATTCGCTGGGAAGGTGTGCTTTGGGTGACTCAAATTTTTCACTGCTTGTGAATGACCTTGAAAGTGCTGGGAGTATGGATTTTGGAGTTATATATAGATTATAGCAAGTAGGTGAGTTTTAAAATATTGTACAATATTTGCGAATAATGAGCTTCTACCATATTTCTCCCTCTATGCTGCTGGTCCTTGATAATAAAGCTCCAATGGGCATGCCCAACTAGAATTTATGTAATTGTCAAAGCGCTTGAAAGACTTCAAAATAAAATACATACAAGATTAAATTACTTAGAGCTATAACATTGAATAAAGACTAAAAACAATCTACAAACGTTTCCCTATTAAATTAGGTTGTTTGTTTTTTGTTGTTTGTTTTAGTTGTTACTGGTAGGAGTAGGCAATACATGAAAGGATTGATCTAAAACTTGTATTTCCTGCCCAAAGCAGGTCTGTGGGTGAAATGAACACCTATTGTGTTGAACTTGGAATACCATTTCTAGCTGATTGACAGTGAACATACTTCGTAGAGTGTGATGATCAGAGAAACTACAAAACTGCTCTGGAGTCTATTGTTGCTGAAATGTTTCTGTATCACGCAGCCAACAGTAGTTATGCCACAATCCTCTGGGGTGAAGGTTTCCTAAAGCCGAATGCTGATAAGTTTACTCAGATACTGTGAATATTTTCAGGCCACTGACTTTAAGAAGATACTTAAAGCATAGGTATCTTTCCATAATCAATTTTCAAAGTGATTGATATACCCTTATATGTGACTACAAAGCAAGTAAGAGACATTACTAAAATCTGTTAGCAGAAGCTGAGGAACTTGAAAATTATTTCTGAGTTATTTATAATGCTTAATAAAAATTTAGGAAATGCAGGAGCTCTGGGGGATGTAAATGGTGAATTCAAGGGAAGAAAATTAGTCAATTTGACGGTAACTCTAAATACCAAAAAGTGACTTTAAAAGGAAAAGGAAGGTTTTTAAAAACTTTCAAAGATTCTTTGAAAAAAAAAAAAATAACACACACACACACACACACACACACACACATTTTTTATATTCCAAAGAAAATAGGGAAGATAAAATGCAGAAATAAAGTGGCAGGAACAAAAGAGTAAATTGGAGAAATTCCAGATAATCAAAGTAGTTTGACCACATGTGGTTATCTGCTAGCCTATTCACAATTTAAATGTAAAAAGTAAGTTTTTAAAAAGTTAGAGTCAATATGTACAAAGCCTAATGGTTTTTCGGCATGTTTTGGGAAAAGCCAGCAGATAGAGATGCAGTAGTAGACTTAGCAGAGAAAGAGAAGGAACAAACCAGGAATGAACGGACCCCACCAAAGCCCAGAAGGGCGGGTCAGCACTCGGGAGCATTGTAACTTGAAAACAGGACTAAAGACAAGGAGTTGAAGTTGAGATTGAAAAGAGAAGATAGAGAACTCCAGAAGGATCAAGAAAGAAAACTGAAATGGAAATTAATATTTCTGAAAATCGTTTCACAGATTTGATAGAGCAGATAAGTGAAGCCTATTTGTTTGTTCATTTGTTTGTTTTTAATATATTTTATTGATTTTTTACAGAGAGGAAGGGAGAGAGATAGAGAGAAACATCGATGAGAGAGAAACATTGATCAGCTGCCTCCTGCACACCCCTCACTAGGGATATGCCCACAACCAAGGTACATGCCTTGACCAGAATCGAACCTGGGACCCTTCAGTCCACAGGCCAAAGCTCTATCAACTGAGCCAAACCGGTTAGGGCAAGCCTATTTGTTTAAAAATAAAATGCATCATAATCACAGCTCTATGTGACTCAGTGTTGAAGAGTATTGACATCATCTAAATATTTCCATAGTCCAAGTGTTATCCTCATAATTAGCTAGTTAAGATTAATAAAGGAAGGAAAGCAAAGGGAGAGCCAGACATTGTTGAGCATCTTCAGTTGAGTAGCAGAAGTCTGTTTGCTTCCCCAGGAAGCTACAGCTTCACACCCCAGGGAATCACAGCATTGTCCCTCCCAGGGGATTAATACCCCTCCCTTTCCCCACCTGGTACTGGATTGTAGGGTGAGGAGAAGGGGGAGATAAGCAGATGTGCAGTAGAAGCAGTATAAGTCAGGGTGAAATGGAGAAGGGGCTTGCCTGTCAACCTAGCCTGGGCAACAATGGGGTGGCTAGGTGGTGACCCCATCAGAAGCATGCAAAATCTTGCAAAGTTAATTGATTAGTTTTTAGAAACTCCTGGTTAAAATTCCCAGAGTTCCCCCACCCACTCTTGTTCACTCTTGTACTCTCTTGCTATTTCTTGCTCCATGACCTGCACTCGCCAGTGCGCTGGCCTGTTCTCGCTCCATAGTCATGTGGGCTGAAGCAGCCACATGGCCCATGGCCCAGCAGACTTCACTCTCAGGATGCTGGACTGGGCTTTGATGTGGAGCAGAAACGCTGGACAGTGGCCCATATTCTAGCCCTAATGAAGACAAGATTGGACTTCTTCCAGGGTGGGAAGGATGGAGATGAGACCTTGGAGGGGAACCCCCTTAATTTTACATCATTCATAAAGCTTTCCACGAAATCCCATCCTCCTGTGGCGGCCTCAGGAAATTCATTTCCTCGAAGCAACCAAGAATTCCATTTCCACCAATAACACAAGTAAATATAGACTTATAATGTAACCAAAAATCAAGATTCGATTTGCAGAAATTTGGAAGTAAGTGGTAAGGAGCTATCCTCAACTAACTTGTCAGGAAGACAATAGATGATGTCTGAAACAAAAAAATAAGATGACATAGTGTAAACATTATTTGGAAATATAAAGCTAATATATGAAGAAAGAGCTGAAAGACTTAAAAGTATTTTTCTTAGTGCCAGAAGTCTGGGGTAGACAGTAGTAAGAGAAACAGTTAGAAAAAAAAAAGAAACCTCAGTTTTTATTATAAGCCTTAGTAACATTTAACTGTTTTTAAATGCACTTGAATGCACAAACAAAAACAATAGCTAATAATGGGAAGAGATTTAAACAATTGCATATAAGTGGTTCGTGGTATCATCTGTACAATTTTATAGGCCAATGGGAGGACAAAATCCCCATATTATTGATATATAGATACCCTTTTAAAAAATTTCACCATTTGTTACTTGTTTTTTTCTTTTTAGACTTTTATCATTTTTTATTTAGAATTTTTTTAAAAAAAACATTATTTTATTCTATTGCTTAGCTATGAGTGCCCCTAAGGCCACTCACCAGTTGCTACCTCTGCTAAATGGAATCCTTTGCCTTTTTAAAACTTTGTATCTATTTCTGTATGTAAAGCCTATATTACACCAGTTTGGAATTTAAATTTTCCACTATGCATTGTTCCCTCTGTGTTTTTCCTGACTTAAATATCCTTTTCATCCTTCTCTCTTAATTTGAAACCTTTTTATTTGTAGTTTAAGTCTGATTTTTAATTTATTTTTAATATTTCTATTAATGTATAATTGACAAAATGTATCCTACCAGTTTCAATTATATATCATAGTGATTTGGTATTTATACACATTATTAAATGATCCCCACAGTGAGTCTAGTTACCATCTCTCACCCTAAAAAGCTATTACAACTATTGGCTATATTCTTCATTATATCCCCATTACTTATTTATTTTATAATTGAAACTTTCTACCACTTAATCCCCTTCACCTATTTTGCCCGTCCCCACTTCCCCTTCCATCTCTAATAACCATAATTTTTTGTTTATGTCTTTGAGTCTTTTATTTTCCTCACTTGAGGATATTTATTTCATTGACTTTTAGAGGGAGAAAGAGAGAAAAAAAAAGAGGGCAATATCCATGTGTGAGAGAGAGATACATCCATCGGTTGCCTCTTGCATGCACCCCAACCAGGCTAGCTTTTGAACCTGCCTTTGACCAGGTGCGTAGGCCAATGTTCTAATTACTGAATCACACAGGCCAGGGTATTTTGGGGTGGTTATTTTTTTTTTCCTCATTTGTTTTGTTTTTTAGATTTCACATATAAGTGAAATCATACGGCATTTGCCTTTCTTTGACTGATTTATTTCACTTAGCAGAATGTCCTCTAGGCCCATCCATGTTATCACATATGGCAAGAGTTATCCTTTTTATAGCTGAGTCTTCTGCAGAAAGCAAATAAAAATCTATTCAAGTCCTCTTGAAGTTTACATTTAAAGAAAGCTATATTTTATAGTTATTTTTTTAAATATCCAGCAACCAGTCCAGTGATCTGTACATCATAGCATTTCAGTAAGCATTTGTGGGTAATGCAGAATTACAGTGAACTATGTTTAGTAATTAATCAGCATATTTTATGCCAACTGGGTGTGAAAGCCTATAATATGGAGATATTTTTATACATATCACATCACTCAGGGTAAGGATTTGTTATGAAGAGATGTTATGTACAGATAGCCTAACCTATTAACTGTGGTTCTATTCTTCTAAAGACCAAGAATTGATTTAGTTTGTCAAACTGCATATAAACAGGCAGAAAGTAATTCTGACCTTATGCAGCAACAGAGCATGGTATTTGTAAAACCAAAAGTTTTAGAGAAACACATCATCTAATAAACTGGAAACGGTGGTGACATTTCACAGCTTAAATGTGAAATGAAAGGGCATTTCATTGACATTCATGATGCTCTAAAACAAAGGAAATTACATTGTCTATAAACAGCATTAAGTAGCCCACCAGTGTTTCTCCACATTGTTGATTATTCATGAAACCTCTGGACGGGTCTCAGTCGTCTCACACACTGCCCTGCCCTGCTCAACTCTACAACCTGCTCTGTGGCCTCCTCCCACTTGGTCACATCAAAGCAGCCTCCTCATTCTCCACCTTGGCTGGGCCACCTCTGTGGCTTGGAGACCTGCTCATAGCTCAGGGTCCCCGAGCTCTGCCTTCAGCAGAGACCTGAGCTGCTTCTCATCCCAGGCTCTGCTAGGCGTGAATTGGTACAGGAAGAAAGTTCTTAGATTGGATGGCCTGCTCAATCCCATTGAAATCCAAAAGAGGATATATCTGCAGGAAAAGTGTCCCTGGGTCTCTGGAGGACAGAGACTCGGAAGCTGTCTAGTGTGAAACTAATGACCAAGCAGACAAACCATAAGGAGAACATGGAAAAGCTAAAGAGGAGAGAGATTGCGAGGTAGCGGGGGGCAACCCCAAATAAAGTGGTCTCCTGGCATACGGTGTGTCGCAGATGTTCTCAAAGTGGGGCTTGGAAAATCTGGGAATTCCCAGACCCTTTCATTGGCATGTCAGAGGTCAAACCTACCTATTTTCATAGACGTATTAAGGTGTTATTTGTCTTTTTCATTCTTATTCTCTCTGGAACAAACGGTATAGTTTTAGGGACTCATGACGGGATGATATAACTTTGAAGACAAATTGTGTGTTTGCGTGTCATATGTTTTTAAAATTCCCCAGTTTAAATATCTAGTACACATCCAGAGATAGAAGCAACATAAACAAAAGCTCTTCGGATTCCTCAGTGCAGGCATTCCTTGCTTTGCCCGGTTCTTATATGCCTGAGTTTTCGATTGACACTGTGCTGTGCAGAGTGAGAGTGGCCTGTCACTGTGAGAGTGTAGAAGTGTCCTTAGACACAGTGTGTCTGGAAAGAAGGTTTTTCCAGCGGACAGGTCTGACCTTCTGATGGGATGCGCTGTATTTGAATCCTTACCCTTTGTCTCCTGATACAAAGAGGGGCTAGGAATCTCTGTCCAGTCTATCTCTCAGATTTTTGTGAGCATTTGGTAATGATTAAGATCATAGAAATAATAAAAAATAAAAACTTTAGTAATGGTAAATTTTACTGATACACTACCACTAACATGTGGGTACTCCTTATATGAAAACACTGTTCTAGGCAAATGATGTCTGCTGATTTAGCCTTATAACTACCTTATAAAATAAATAGGGTTATTATCCATATGTTACATTTGATAAAACCAAGGTTGAGAGAAGTTAAATAATTTTCATAAATGAACAAACATTTCTTTGGTATATATTCCTAGTAGTGGGATCACTGGGTCAAATGGAAGTTCCATTTTTAGTTTTTTTGAGGAAACTCCATACTGTTCTCTACAGTGGCTGCACCAGTCTGCATTCCCATCAGCAGGGCACGAGGGTTCCTTTTTCTCTGCGTCCTCTCCAACATTTGTCCTTTGTTGATTTGTTGATGATAGTCATTCTGACAGGTGTGAGATGGTACCTCATTGTCGTTTTGATTTGCATCTCTCAGATGATTAGTGACTTTGAGCATGTTTTCATATGTCTCTTGGTCTTCCTTATGTCTCTTTTGAAAACTATCTATTTAGGTCCATTGCCCATTTTTTGATTGGGTTGTTTATCTTCCTTTTGTTAAGTTGTATGAGTTCCCTGTAAATGTTGGAGATTAAACCCTTATCAGTGATAACATTGGCAAATATGTTCTCCCATGCAGTGGGCTTTCCTGTTGTTTTGTTGATGGTTTCTTTTGCTGTACAGAAGCTTTTTATTTTGATGTAGTCCCATTTGTTTATTTTCTTTTTAGTTTCCATTACCCTAGGAGTTGTATCAGTGAAGATATTGCTTCGGCATATGTCTGAGATTTTGCTGCCTGTGGATTCCTCTAATATTTTTTATGGTTTCCCGTCTTATGTTTAAGTCTTTATCCATTTTGAGTTTATTTTTGTGTATGGTGTAAGTTGGTGGTCTACTTTCATTTTTTTTTTTTTTTTGCATATGTCTGTCCAATTTTCCCAACACCGTTTATTAAAGAGACTGTCTTGACTTTATTGTATATATGAATATATCCCAAGAAACTAGAAAGGATATATGCACCCTTATGTTCATAGCAGCACAATTTACCATAGCTAAGATTTGGAAACAGCCTAAGTGCCCATCAGCAGATGAGTGGATTAAAAAACAGTGGTACATCTACACAATGGAATACTATGCTGCTGTGAAAAAGAAGGAATTCTTACCATTTCCAACAGCATGGATGGAACTGGAGAGCATTATGCTATGTGAAATAAGCCAGTCAGAGAAAGATAAATATCACATGATCTCACTCATTTGTGGAATATATGAACAACATAAACTGATGAACAAAAACAGATCCAGAGACAGAGAAGCATTGATCAGACCATCAAACCTCAGAGGGAAGGAAGGGGAGGGTGGGAGTAAGGGAAAGAGATCAACCAAAGGACTTGTATGCATGCATATAAGCCTAACCAATGAACACAGATACCAGGCGGGTGAGGGCATGAGTGGGGGTTGGGGGGGGGGGGGCAATGGGGGGTGAGGACATATATTTAATACCTTAATCAATAAAGAAAAAAATAGAAAAAATAAAAGGCCACTTGAAAATTGGGATTGCAATAAATAAATAAATAAACAAACATTTCTATTTAGAGAAGTTTTATTTTAGAAAAATTGAGCATAAAGTACAGAGTTGCCATATACCTTCTCCGCTCACAAATAGCTATGCATTTGTACAAAAATGAACTTACAGTGACACATTATTATCCCCTAAAGTCCATAGTTTACATTCAGGTTCATCCTTGATGTTATATTCTGCGGGTTTTGACAAATGTTTAATGGCATGTACCCACAGTTGTAGTGTCATATAGAATAGTTTCACTGCCCTGACCTCCTCTGAGCCATGTCTATCCATCCTTCCTTCCCCACAACCCCTGGCAAACACTGATATTTTTACCTTCTCCATAGTCTGGAATGTGATATAATTTGAATTGTTAAGAATATAGTCTCTCTTTCTCTTAATAATATTTGTTTCCTCTATGTCTTTTTATAGTTTTATAACTCATTTTTTTAACACTGAGTAACATCTCATTATGTATATGTACTAAAAGTCATTTATTCACTCACCTGCTGAAAGACATCTTGGTTGCATCTAAGTTTTGGCAATTATGAATAAGGTTGCTATAAACATCATTTACAATTTTTTGAGTGAATGTAACTTTTCAACTCCTTTGGGGTAGTTAAATGCCAAGAAGCCTGATTGCTGGATCGGATGGTAGAACTAGGTTCAGCTTTGTAAGAAAGGGCCCAAATATCTTCCAAAGTATCTGAGCTATTCAGCATTCCCAGCAGCGGTGAAAGAGTTTTTACATTGTTAAGTAACTTTTTAACTTGCCTGAAGTCACATAGCTAATCAGTGGTTGATGTGGAATTTAAATTCAGTATGAGGCGGACAAGCTTCAGAATTCAAAACCCTTACAGGAAAACAAACAAATAAGAAACAAACAAAAAACAAAGTGATACTCATTTAGCCTTTTATCCCCACCCCCAATACACATACACTCAGCGCCTCCTGGCTATTTGGGAAATTTTCGCTTGCTTTGCCTAGTTGGAACAATCCAGAGCATTCTAGATCGTGTCCCAGGAATAGGATAAGAGGATATTGTCTCCAAAATACTACTATACCAATCCTTGCAGTTTCACATACAATATATTTGCAAATATCTAAAAAACAAGATTACAGCTCCAAAAGTTTCTGACATTATATAAAACAGAGCTTTCCTCAGAAGGATTGTGTTATTAATTTTGTTAGCCATCAAAAAGGAACTTGATATAAACAAACTTAAAGAAATCATATCAAATACCTAACAGGGATTTAAGACTTGGATGCAACAACAGAATGGAAGGAATGAGAGTGAGGGAAAATATCCAAACTATCTTTCTTTGGTCTATGAGATAAAAACTATGCATTTTACAAAGAAGCTACAGCGTGATTTTGAATATATATATAACATACATAAGTATTTTGTGAAGCTTCTTCATTCAATCTCATTTTTCCATTTTATGTCTTTATGCTTTTGACTTGTCAGTAATATATTCCATAAAAGTTGAGAAAGAACTATAAACATGTCCCCTGCATTTTCTCCTTTCTTCTTCCGTTCACTTTCCCAACATGGACATATAGATGTAATCTGCAAGAGAAAAACGCATTTTCTGTTACAATATTTGAGGAAACAAATAATACATTTCAAAGATAGTCTCATTGGCCCCCAACCCTCTCATCAATCGCCCTCCACTCTAACCCAGAAAAGCACTGCATCTGGATGGCTCTTTGGCAACTGACTTAGTACAATATGGTTGTTGGCCTCTCGTGGCCTCTTCTAGCTTCTAGTGTGAGATGATTGAGTTCTATGCCATGTGCTTACTTTCTGCAACAAGTGGGAGGTAAAGAATGATGTCTCTTTTCCAAGGTTTCTTTGTACCCTAGCTTGTTTACCAGGATCACTTTTGATTTAGACCCTTTTCCCTCAGCACTTATGGATTTTTTTTTTTTACATTTTAATAAAGCTGTTTTATTAAAATAAGCAGCATAAAAATAGGCCAAGGAGATATTGGTAGAACTTCACTTGTGTTCCAGTTCTTGCTAAAGTCTCCTTTAGTGATATATGAGGTGCATGTACAGTGAATGAAGCTAACCAGTGGTTAAAGCTCACCCTGACCAGCAATAACCTGTTACTTTCCCCAGCCTTTCCCAATGGCAGCATACCTAAGGGCTGGGGAAAGGGATAGGTTATTTAAAAAAAATGTTTTACTTATTTTAGAGAGAGAGGAAGGGAGAGGGATAGAGAGAGAGAAACATTGATGAGAGAGAAACATCCATGAGTTGCCTCCTGCACACCCCCTAAAGGGATCGAGCCTGCAACCAGGGCATGTGCCTTGACTGGGAATCGAACCAGTGACCTCTTTGATTCATGGATTGATGCTCAACCTCTGAGCCACACCAGCTGGGCCCTAAGCAACACACGGCTTAAAAATTGTCTAAGAAAAATTGTGCAAGACAGATTTAAGCAGGCAAGAAAGGTTTTATTCAAGGCTATTGCATTTCTATATAATTTTATTAACCAATGGCACCCCAATAAATTAACCAAAATATGTTAAAAAAAAAAAGACTATTGCATTAGGGGAGAGAGATTGAACTTCACTGACACTAAAGGCAGTGAGCATTGAGCATTTCTAAGCACGGAGGCGAGCTAATGGAAAAGTACTAGAGGGTGTTAGGGGAAGGTGGCTCAATGTGATTAAGACATCTGTATTTGCTAATTGTCTTTTATTGGAAGTTAGGCTCCTACTTTCCCACAGAGATTGGGAGATAAGGGCACTATCTTTCTTGATGATTACTTTTCAAAGGAACAGCTCCCAGGACCTGGAGAAAAATATTTCTGGTTTGTAAAACTGGCAAGAGTCTGGGAGAATAATTACATCTCAAAGGGGCAGGGATAGAATTACAATGGAAAGTTTTCTAAAGTAAGTGCTCAAAAAAAAAAAAAAAAAAGGTAGGCCACAGGCTTATAGTCAAGGGGAAAAAACTGTCTACAGTGCAGTGAAACTGAGGGGAGCATTAAGGCCATCTGGGTCAAAATCGAGGTGCACTTGGACAGGAGTGCTAGGAACAGCTAATGCCGTAGTGGAGGGTTTGTCATAGTAGAGGGACAAGTATGCATCGTTGATTTCTCTGCTGACCACTTGGTATAGGAGGTAGTTGTGCTGTCGCTCATGGGTGGACTTTGAAATATGCCGAGATGCCCGACCATCAGTCAGTGAGGTGTCTGAAAAACATGAAAATGATGGCTTAGCTGCATGTAAAATATGTACAGGAAGTATGGCTGGGCAGACCCCCTGTAAAGCAGAGGGAGTCGTTCATTTACCCTTGGTACAGCAATTTTGTTATTTGTTTGAGGGTAAACATCAACATTTATCATTTAATAACACTATTTTGGGGGGTGCAGGATAAGGACCTCTCTCGTTCCCTGAACACAAAATAGCAAACACAATACACTTCTTTTTTCTTTCTTTTTTTCATTATTTAAAGTATTACATATAGTATTACATATGTCTCCTTTTTTCCCCCTTTGACCTCCCACTCACCCCAGCACATACCCTCATCCCCCTAGTGTCTATGTCTATTGGTTATGCTTATATGCATGCACACAAGTCCTTTGTTTGATCTCTTACACACACCCCGCCCCCCACCTTCCCACTGAAGTTTGACAGTCTGTTTGATGCTTAATGTTCAACGAAAATTTGATTTCTAAATGTCCATGCCTCACAAAAGTACAGGACACATTTGTGCTTTGCAGACTATATATCTGTCAACATTTGTCATCTACCATAGGCAGTAATAATATCATAGACCATAAAAATAAACAAGAAAACAAAAATCCAGAAGATAAAAACTTGCTAGATAATCATCAACATTTCTTCAAAAAGTTGAAAAGTTATGGCTGAAGATGTTGAGGTGGAACTACAGACTGTGCATTTACATACCATTTTGTGAAACAGAAACTTTTGTTTTAATCAAATGCCTATTTTTAAGTAATTCCTCTGTACCTAATTCCAAATTTTCTTAAACATGTATAAAAGGATTGTCCATTTTTAATTGGATGAATTTATATTTTTTCCTGCTATTGTATACATTTTAGAAGATATATTTTTTTATATCTAATTTGATTTAAAAAGTCAAAAGAAACATAAAAAGAAGTAGCATGTCAAATTTTGAACTGTAAATATTTTTTCCAAAGAAAGATATTCTGATTGAAAACAAAAGGCAATACCTTTGAAAATATTTGGGCTGAAATATTTTAATAGCAGAGGTAAAAATTTTAGAATATCCACATTTTAGTAGAATTTTAATTAATCCAACACATTTGCAACTTCAAATACATCTTTTCCCAATAGCACACATAATGCTCTATAGAGCCTAGCCATACATCAGTTAGTTTTGGGTGCTTAATAACAAACCACTTACAGAACACACTCATTTAAAGCAATTATTTTGTTTAGATTCAGATTCTGTCTTGTGTTGGCTCAGCTAACCTTCCAAGATGTGCTGATACAATTCCTCTTACGTAGCTGATGGTGTGGCTCAGGCTATGAGTAGATGGTCTATAGCAGCCTTATTCATCTGTCTATGTCACAGATATATCTATATATATACAGGGTGGACAAAAGTAGGCTTACAGTTGTTTGTATGGAAAATAATACATAATTAATAAATAATAATATAGGAATAAACTCTGTGTTTGCTGTACTCACAACTGCAAACTTAACTTTTCCAGCCCCTGCATATATTAAAAATACTAAATGCCCATAAAAATTTAGAAAGAACTATAAAAATGGTATATATTTTTATGACAGAACAAACCTTCAGAAAAATAAAGAAGCCATAGACTTTTTTCAGGGAAGAACAGTATTTTTAATAAGTTGAGATTAACCTTTAGAATTTATGACATAAATTTCTGTTGAATATTAATTACTAATCATAGAAAATGAAGAGTAGGGACAGGGCTAGGCAAGATGAGCTAAAGGGATCTAGATGAAAAGGATCTCAAAAATTTTATACAGAAAGATACTTTAATTGACTTAGGGGAGTTTTATTTAAAAAATATTTAACAGATTAGCTTTTATAAATAAACATAACTATAAATATATACTTAAAAATAGAATATGTTTTGCTTACATATATATTTTAAAAGAAATATAAAATATGTTAAGTAATATAAACTATAAAAATAAAAATATTCCCATATGTATATATACACTGACTTTTACAAGCACTGAGTTCTTATTCTAAAGAAATATAACAATTATATTAATTCAGTAATTGATAATAATATTTAAAGCCATCATAACCATACAATATTTTAGTAAATTAATTTGCATAGTTTTTCCAA
The DNA here is from genome assembly GCF_014108235.1 of Myotis myotis. Taxonomy (NCBI): domain Eukaryota; kingdom Metazoa; phylum Chordata; class Mammalia; order Chiroptera; family Vespertilionidae; genus Myotis; species Myotis myotis. Next base: position 203,163,668 of record NW_023416324.1, on the reverse strand, counting down.
AGAGTTTTAATAATGAAAAGTCTGAAGAAGAAATGTATGCAATTGAGCTTACAACATTAAATGTAGTGAATATCTCAAAATACCACCAAAATATTTTTGTTGAAAATTTATAACTATTAATTATATAGCACTTGCTATATATCAAGTATTATTATAAATTATTTAAAGAATAACTATATGTAGTCTTAACAGTGATTCTAATCTCTAGTATTATTTAAATAAGAGGAAACCAAGACACAGAAAGGGCGAGCAGTTTGCCTACGGTCACACAGCTAAAAAGTGGTACAATCAATTTGAATACAGAAGACAAAGACCAGAACCCATGCTATTACTCACTTTACTAAAATTTCTCTTACTGAAAAAATAAAAGCAATGAAATCAAAGTATTTTATTTCAAAAGAGAATGAAAAATTAAAAAGGCGATGATAAAATTTTTCCCAAGTCGGTGTTTTATGATCATTTATCAATTTTGACAAACAGGTAATATTTTTCCTTGAAAATCCAGTAACAATAACCAAAATTTATGAGCAATTACAATGTACCAATCTTTCTACCAGATGCACTAACTACATGGCATAATGTAATCTACATCCTAATGTCTGTACCCAAGAAAACATTGCCATTCTTCTGTTCCCAATGAGCAGAGGGAGGCTCCTCAATATGTAGTATGTGTGTCCATCAGCTATGTGTAAAGGCAGGGTCATAACTGTAACCCATGTTGGCCCTGCTCTGCTAGGTGTCACTTCTACACCATATTGTCTTCCTCCCTTAAACATACACTTTGATTCTTTTTTTTAAATATATTTTTATTGATTTTAGGGAGGAAGGGAGAGGGATAGAGAGATAGAAACATCAATGATGAGAATCATTGATTGGCTGCCTCCTGCTCGCCCCTCACTGGGGATCGAGTCTGCAACCCAGGCATTGTGCCCTTGGCTGGAATCAAACCTGGGACCCTTCAGTCCGCAGGCCGACGCTCTATCCACTGAGCCAGACCAGCTAGGGCTACACTTTGATTCTTAACTCTGCCTCCTGGTGGCCTTCATTCTGCTTTGAATGTGTCTAGAGATGCCTATTCTTCTTGTTTATCTTTCTGATATTCAGGCTTTTGCAACTGGCTGATCCCAAGCACTTACTACTGGCCAGATAACCTTTCCTTCCCAATACTTGTGTATTTAAAGAAAAAGGAAATATCAAATGTTGGACTATATTGTCGACATGACACCAAAATGAATAGATTCCTTACTGTCAAGGGATAAAAGAGGGTCCAATAATTCTCAGATCAAGATGTGAACCCTGACTACCTTATTGGTTGTCAATTGGCATTTTTTCTAAATGCTTCTATCAGGCCCAATTTTTCTGTGAAAGGAGTAATTTTGTTGTTTCATGTTGCTCTCATTGATGCTAAGGTCTTCACAGTTCCTGAAGTTGGCTTTTAGGGAAACTGATGCAAGCCATATCATTTCTATCACTCAAAGTCCAGCCAGCTGGCCTGGGTGTGACTGAGGCATCTGGATCCATCATTGCTATAAAAGGATAATGGGTCTTGTGGGAAACAGACTTGGGGGTTATAAAAATGTCATATCTCTAGTTAGTGCATTGTCAACTCCAAAGTGTGTCCTTGAATCTACTTTAGATTCTTTTGAAGATATTTTCCCCACATAAACCTGCATATTCAAACATTTATATTCAAGTTCAACTTTAAGAGCATAGGCATTGTTGAAATGTGACTTTGATAACCACGCTGATAAGCATATTGAAAAAGGATCACAATACGTTATGTTTTCCTAGAAATGGTGCGTTTAGAATACTGATCAGTGAGTTTTCAAAAATTTATCAGTCTCTCCCTATTGAAACAATGCACCCTTCGCCTCCTGAATGAAAGCAATAACAAGTTTCCCAGAGGTCGGTATTGTTCCTTCTCTATACCCTTGTCAGTTTAATAGTGCTTGACATGGATTCAGCACATAAAACTCATGCCTTGCTCTTATATAATGAGATAGTGAGTCTAAAGCTCAATTTGGATGCTGAGCAATGTTTATCAATATTCTAAGTCCGTTCATGATGGAAAAGTTCGTTGAGCTCCCGTTAATGGCATTGTGTCTGAGCCAATTCTAATTCCAATAAAGTGAACAGGTCTGTATTATATCCCCAGTTCTAATCAAACGATTTTACATAACCACACATGAGGTCATTGCAAAAGCCTGGACACTGATATTAAGAAACGCGTCATATTTTCTTAATAAATTCAAAACTGTTATAACAATACTAGAGGGCCAGTGCACGAAATTCATGCATGGGTTTGGTCCCTAGGCTTGGCCTGTGATCAGGGTCATCTTCCCTGGCTGCCGGCATCCGGCCCCACCACCCACTTCCACCCACCCCCCGTTCCCCATTCACCATTGGGCAATCGGAGCCTGCCGGCTGGGGGGATGGACCAAGAGGTGGTCAGTGCGCCTCATGGCAACTGGTCGAGGGGTCGTCCTGGTCATTCTGCCCTTCAGTCTATTTGCATATTACTCTTTTATATATATAGATTTTATAATCTGTATATCACATAACTGTATAAGTTTCATCTGTCATCATTTATATTGAGAAATAAGGTAAAGGTTATCTGAGATTTAAAATTCTCACACTCTTCTGGGAAGCCTGCTCTGTTGTTTTTTAAATGTATTTACATAAGGTACCCAGAAACAGTGCAGTCTTTAAGACCCATTCACTTCAGGTGTTTCTGTAGTCCCTTAAATAAAAGGCTTGGTTCTGAATCTTAACAAGCTTTTACTTACCTGCAATTTTGTTGATAGCTTACATCTTTCTCGTAATTTTCAACCTGTGTTTGCCTCATATGTGAGCTCTTTAATGTGGCCTCACTGTCCCCAAACCACCCTCCCCATCTCTATGCCCAGAGGAAAATGGACCAGAGAGTCCTTTCCTTTCAACCCACATTTGACCAAGATTGGTTCTACTGTTAATGGTTTCAGAGGCCGGGCTTCTGCATTACGTTTCATTAGGAGGGAAAAAAAAATAAACAAACATTAAAAAACAACATGGAGTTCTGCTAAATAAAACTTTGCAACACAATGTTCTAGATCATAGTATATCAATTGCTAATCAGGAGATTAGAAATATAGGAATTTTACTTAATTGGTTAATACCTGTCACCTTCAGAGCCACAACCTCTTGACTCATTCTAAACCATGAAAAAATACAAATGTAATAATGTTTGGTCAAATTTAACTAAAAATTTCAAGACCATGAAAACAGAACATAAGACCATGCAGCACTTGTAAACCCATGAAGCCCACCCCATTTTTAACAGAGACAGAAAGTTTTCTTTTGGTATTTTAAATTAGAATTATTTTATATTAGAATTATTTGAAACTGGTGTAAGTAGCCCTTTCCTACTTTTATGAATTCTAAAAGAGATCATCTTTGGTAAACAAATAGAGTCAGCCATCCAAGCACATTTCCTTACTGAGAGTTGTTCTCCTAAAACACATGCTCAAAGACATCAACCCCATCATGCATCTCTGAGTGCCAGCACAGCAGGGTGTTGGCAATAAACTTGAAAGAGAATGAGGTCATTTATCAGCCAGCTTTGGCAAATTGCCTCTTTAAAATTCGTAGTTCCTTGACTGCAATACATATCCCTTTTCTAATCTCTAGAACTGTAGAAAGAGGCGTAGTCCATTGGAGGTGATTTCTTTGGCAAAAGTAAGGAAAACAGTGGATAGCCCATCAGAAATAAAACCCAAGGTGTTAAAATAAGCAGCATGGCCACTGCTTGTTCCACAAGGATCACCCTATGTTAAGGGGGAAGCAACTGTGTCAATAGGGACTTTAATTAAAATGAAGTCATTTCCACTTCAATTGATGGCCAGCTGGAGAGAGAGATCATTGTGACAGGAAGGTTCTGAATGTGTTGAACGTACAGGAAAAGAGTAAGAAAACTATTCCTGTTTCTGCATAGGTAGTTTTTATAGGTTTGTTTTCTGTTCTTGTCACTGATATAGTGGTCATAATAAATAAGAAATTCTATAGAAATATGCAGTTTTATGAAGTAAATAATAAAATATAATATAGATAAGTATCATCATTTTTTTTCTTAGCTGTTATTTTTAAATTCAATCAAATAGTACCTGTATGGATGAATATGAAAGTATAGTTATAATTAAACTGAGTTCAGTTTGTAAAAGTTGTGGACTTTCAGGGCATTTTCTCTGAGCAGTAATTAACATTGTGAAACATCTGATTTAATTAATTCAATAATTTTATGGAATTGTCACATTCAAATCATTTTGCTATTTCTGAGGAGATACAAAACTGCTAAAGTTATAATATCTGACCTCAGCAAGCTAACACTGTGTTGGGTAAGGAAAGGACTATTGGTGAAATTATGGGGTTTATATCAGTGCATATAATGATTTATAATGTGCATCAATATTGATACCTGTAATAGCATTATAGATAAAGTGTTATGGGAAAGACATGTGGGAGTGATGAAGTATTCATTGTGAATAAGAAAATTAGGGTAAGTCTTATAATATTGGTGAACTGTCAGTTAACTGTTGAAAGATAATTTATAAATGGAAGAGGAAAGCATATTCTAAACATAGAGAATAGCTGAGCAAAGGTGATGACAAAAAAAAAAAAGGTTGACATGTAGAAATTATAGAAACAGCTTTAAGACCCAGGCTGTTTCACTAACAGGCATATATGGGTCATTGCAAGATTCCTCTTTGTCACTCTTTTCTTCATTTCTCATAGTCATCATATGATATATTGTGTATGAAAAGACATAAAGAAATCCAAGGAAGAAAAAAGGCATTCAGTTCATAAAATGAAAGGCTTTGGGATGAGCCAGTGAATTCCCAATTCAACTTATATTGTTCAAAGTTGAACCTCTTTTTATCAGATACCCAAGGGGTAAAGGTCATTTAACATGAAGTAGTTAGCCTCAATGAGTTTTTAAATTATTCATTAATCAAGCTATTTTAAATGCTTTAAAATATGTTCTTTGGCAGCTATATGGTTTCATAAATGCTTTCACTCATATAAAATCTTATGGTTCCCATTTATTCATTCTCCAGCACAATTTTAAAACAATAAATGGGACCTCAGGAAGAAAATCATCTGAGAATATTTCCCCCAGAATTTTAAATACATTGCCTCTGGATAGATAGATTTTTATTTAATTAGTTTGTTTGTAATTACTTAACCTAACATATTTTATAAGAACTTCTGAATAAAGGCTCTTAGGCCTAAGGTATTTGAAATAACTAATGAAATGTGTGGATGTAAATCAACTTCTTATTATTCAGATGTGAATTCTGGGCTAAAATTTTACACATTTTCAGTAACATCTTTATGATTTAATGTGTTTGTGCCTTAGCAATATAAATTAATTTTAGCACTTGCTTATTGTAAGCATATCTTCTCTACAAAGCAAATGATTACTTCATTTTTTTAAACAAGTAAGGCCAGTCATGAATAAGATTCTCTGAGATGCAGACTTGAGCTCTATCAACATTGATTCAATTAGGATGGGAAGAAAAGAGGGATTTAGGATTTTAGCTTGAGCCACTCATGAGGATATCAGTAATAGAGATAAAGAAAACGGAAAGGGGACTGGATTGAAAGTACAGAGAATAAGGTCCCCATGGGACACATTGAGTTTAAGTTTCTTGGTGACATCAGGCTGGAGATACTAAAGAAATTCAGTTAAAAAGGATGCTTGATGAATACTTTTAAATTTAGTATATATATATAAAGAATAAATAAGTGAATGATCAATTACAGTTTAAATTCTCAGAAAATACTATATAAACTTCAGTGTGAAGATCATGGTTAAGACTATGGGATTAGATCCTCAGGCACATCATGAAAAGAGAGATGGAAAACTAACAAGTCAGAGCCTGAAGAATATCATCAAATTCTGGTGTCTGAGAGGAATAAGAGTCAGCAATTAATCCTGGGAATAAGGGGCCAGAAAAAAAGAGAGAGAGAGAGAGAGAGAGAGAGAATCAAAGTAAAAGGTGGTTTAGAAGGGAAGAGGAATCACATAAGGTAAGAATATAAGAGTCACTGAGTTTGGCCCTTATAAAATACATAATTGATTTTGTATATTGGAAATAATAGAGCATCCTATCTTGAGGCACATCCTCTATAATAAAAGGCTAATACGCAAATAGACCGAATGGCAAAACAACTGGAACAACTGAACAACCGGTTGCTATGATGTGCACTGACCACCAGAGGGCATGTGAGGAACATGGTGAGTGTTGGCCACAGGGGAATGGTGGAGCAGGTGAGCGGAGGCTCCAGACCAAGGCAGGGTACCAGTCACTGTCATCGGGGCGAGCCTCTGGTGGTTACTGAAAATTCTTTGCTCCCGCATGCCATGGTCCCACCCAGCACTCGCACCTGCTGCCGGCACTGGCCCTGCTTGCACCCACTGCCAGCACCAACCCTGCTCGATGCCTGGCACCGGTCCCGATCACTCAGCGCCATCAGGGAGTGCGAGGGGCAGCTGCTGGCCCTGATGGCTCCTGAGAGCTTCTCCACCTCCCCCTGCTCCTGATTGTGGAACAGAGCAGTACCTGCTGCTCCCACCCTGATGGTGCCAGCCCCAATCACTCGGTGGTGTCAGCAGGTGTGAGCAGGGTTGGCACCATCAGCACGTGGGAGTGATGGAAGGAGCAGGGCTGCCAGCAGACAGGGGACCAGGGGCTGTGGCGGGAGGGGGCAGGCAGGGGCAGAGGATGGGCCGAGACCTGCCCCTGTGCCTACCGCAGCCTTGTGGCCCACAGTTCCTTTCAAAGTGCACTACTTCGTGCATTGGCCCCTAGTTTATTCATATTTCTGTGAAAACAACCCTAATATCCATCATCAGATAAATGGACAAACCAATGTGTATACATACAACGAAATATTTAGCTTTAAAAAGGAGTGAAATTATGATGCATGCTACAATATGGATAAACATTGAAAACATTATGCAAACTGAAATAAGCCAGACAACAAAATAACATATGTTTGAATTCACTTATCTTTTCTAAAAATATTATTTATTTTTTTTAATTTATCTTCATTGTTGAAGATATTGCAAATGTCCCCCCTCTTTTCCCCATTGACCCCTTCTAGCCCACCTGCACCCTCCCCCCCCCCCCCGGCCTTCACCACATGATTGCCTGTGTCCTTGGGTTATGCATATATGCATTTAAGTTACTTGCTTGATCTCTTCCCACCCACCCAACCATCTGAGATGCCAAGAATAGTCAAATACATAGAGACAGAAAGTATGATAGAGATTACCAGAGCCTGAGGGGAGGAGGGAATGAGGAGTCATTGTTTAAGGGGTACAGAGTTTTGGTTTGGGATGTTGACATTTTTCTGGAGATGGATAGTGGAGATGTAGAGAGATTTAATGAGGCTGAATTGTGCACTCAAAAAGTGAAAATGGTAACTTTTATGTTATGTATATTTTATCACAATAAAAACATTGTCTAGCACAATTTTTAAGAAAGTGTTAATGGTCCCTCCTAGAATTGTAGGAACTATTTTTGTAATCTTATTAATAATCAGCAGGAAAAAGCAATCAATCATTCTGAATCCACTGAATAGATATTAGTTGTTTCTTCTGAAAAGAAGTTCCCATTTCTCACAATATTCTGTTAGGGAAAAAAAAAAGGATGGGAATGTATCTATGTGAGTTTTATTTTTAATGCCCTAGAGTGTGAATTTGGATTTAGGAAATACAATTCCAATGTTATTTTCAGCTTAATAAATTAATATCCATTAAATATTAAAACACAAAAACTTAGTTCATTCCAAATATTTTAAGTTCCAACTTAGAAATATTATTATATTTATAAACCTGGCATGATTCTTACATTTTGCCTATTTCCAAGTCTTTGATACATTTTCTTAACAATGAAAATCCAATATAACTGCAAATAATTGTATAAAAATTAAATTATATTAATTGAAAAATTGTTCAAATATCTTAATGTAATTTTAAGAGTATAGCCATGGTCAAATAAGAACCAGGCCTCATAGGATTACATGAAACAAAAATATATAATTATGTAGTCACTAAGTATGTCATCTTTGTTTTACAATGTTGTTATGACATGGGTTGCTCAAAATTAATTTAAACAAATTTTTATGATTTGAACATTCATTTCTACAACTTGTTTTCAAAACAACACACCTGAAAGTAGTATTTATAATGTCAAGAAAAGAATGCCATTCCATTGAATAGATATAACTGACTAAAATACATTACATTTTTAATACCATAAATTTGAATATATTAGAAATGGTTTAAAAAGCTTATGGCAAATTAAAGTACACCGTGTCCTCTATTGCCTAAAAGATATTTTTACATGAAAACCTACATATTTTGAGTATTCTACTTTGACCAATTCACTATTTTGACCAATTTGTTTTCAACTAAATTGCTGTCTACAAATTTGGTTTGTGCAGAAGGGACTAGGTAATTTAGGGGGTAAGTGGTTTTGGCAAGATTGTAATTAAGCTATTTTACAACTCAGTTTTTCTTCTTAGTGAACTTTTCCCTAAGATTATCTGCTGTGAGGAGCTAGGAGCGAAGAAAGTGGTTTTAAGGACTTACTAGTAAAAAAGAGTTGAAGTTAGGACAGAACAGAAGAAGAAGAAAAAAAAAACAGGATTTATTCAACTGAGGTTTGAAACCATCAAGTTAGCAGCAGCACACATGTAATATTATGAACATTTTTATAATTCTTATAACCTAAACCCACCACCCGAAGTGCACAGGTTTTGACAATGTTCCTCTTTTCCTCCCTCTTCAAATGTACCTGAGGCTATGATCTTAGGTATAAGCCTGTATCTACTGTGTGCCATGTCAAAAATACTCTGGTTTTTCTGTTATTGAATTCCAAGTTTTTTTCAAGCCCATGGATATCTCTCCTGCTCTCCCCACTCCTCTCTCTCTCTCTCTTCCTCTCTCTGTCTCTCTCTCATTATAAAATGGCTCAAATAACTCAATTGCAACCATCCTGTAGAAAGCAGTTTGGTTGGAAACAAATAGATCAAAATAATGAATTGGTCAAAATAGAATATTCAGAATATGTGGGCTTTCATGTAATGGTATCTTTTTTAAAAATATATCTTTATTGCTTTCAGAGAGGAAGGGAGAGGAATAGAGAGATAGAAACATCAATGATGAGAGAGAATCATTGATTGTCTGCCTCCTGCACACCACACACTGGGGATCGAGCCCACAACCCATCATGTGCCCTCACCAGGAATCCCGGGAATCAGATTGTGACATCCTGGTTCATAGGTTGACACTCAACCCCTCAGCCATGAGGGCTGGGCATGTAATGGATTTGTGTTGTTGTTTTTTTAACCAACAGAGGACATTTGTCATTTGTGCATTTTAATTTGCCATAAGATTTTTAGCTTTTTAAGATATATCTATTAGTGGCCCAGCATAAAATTTGTGCATGGGGGAGTGTCCCTCAGCCCGACCTGTACCCTCTCCAATCTGGGACCCCTCAGGGGATGTTCGACTGCAGGTTTAAACCAGCAGTCGAATGTCCCTCTCGCAATCCGGGACTGCTGGCTCCTAACCGCTCACTGCATGCTTGCCTGATCACCCCTAACCATTCTGTCTGCCGGCCTGCTTGCCCCCAACTGACCCCCACTGGCCTTCTCACCCCAACTGCCCCCCCTTGCCACCAGCTTACTCCCAACTTCCCCCCCCCACTGGCTTGATCACCCCCAACTGCCCCTCCGCCAGCCTGCTTGCCCCCAACTGCCCCCTGCTGGCCTGCTCACCCCCAACTGCCCCTCTCTGCCCCCCCCCGCTGGCCTGATCACCCTTTACTGCCTCTGCCTTGGCCCTGCCACCATGGCTTTGTCTGGAAAGACGTCCTGAAGGTCTTCCAGTCTAATTAGGATATTATCCTATTATTAGTATAGATAGAGACCTGGTGCATAGGCCTGGTCCGCCCTGAAGGGGGTCCCAAATCAGGGTGGGGGTCCCCACTGGGGGATGTGGCCAGCCTGGGTGAGGGGATGATGGCCATTTGCAGGCTGGCCATGCCCCCATCGGGGTGAGGGTCCCTGCTGGGGGCATGGGCCTGAGGGCCCTTTGGGGGCTTTGTCTGGAAAGATGTCCAGAAGGTCTCTGGAAGGTCTCCTGGTCTAATTAGCATATTACTCTTTTATTAGTATAGATATATATTCCTCTACCTGAATCTCTACCATGTTTACTGTCCAACCCAAGGACAACTAAAGAGAGACACCCAAATTCTTCATCTCTCTATTTCACTCTAGAAGTAAAAGATTTTATTTTGAATCACTATAGCTAAATAGATTATGGATAAGATACAAAGTTTGAGAATTCTCAGAAATTAGAGAGGTTATGAAAGGGCTCAAGCTTAGAGTGGTGTAAACTACAGACTTCATTCTGATTTGGTAACTATTATATGTATTCTGTTGATTCTGTGCCTTTCCCTTGAGTGTGATTGTTTTTTCTTTTGCTTCTGTTCCCACTCTCTATTTATACAGTGAAATGCTTGCCCCTCACACAAACTCCTTTCATTCCTCTTGCCACTCGTGATAAAACAACAGTGTATGTTTTTATATCTTTTATCTCTAAAGATCTTTAGGCTTCTAGTTATTGAGACTTAGGGCTGAAATAACCACCTACCATTTCCCCTCCCCCTCAAAGAAACAACAACAAAAACTGTTTGTTATAAGTGAAGCATATTCACTTCTACATCTCTGTATTTTCCCAGAGCATTCATGCCTTTATCTCCCCAAATAACCATAGAGACAAAACTTGTGCCAACCAATGTATGCAGTCAACAAGTGCTTAGCGTTTGAAAAGCACACCTTTATTTTCTATTAATTCTAGGCATGGTTTTGTGTATTATGATGTTCCTGCTCTCTTTTTGAGCTACCCAGTCAATTCTTGTCCTTACTTAAGTGTTCAAACTGCAGATTGCTAAAATTGGCATTTTTAATTCCAGTTCTGTATTTGAAAATGTTTGAATTCATCTAAGGCAGTGGTTCTCAACCTGTGGGTCACGACGCCTGTGGCAGTTGAACGACCCTTTCACAGGGGTCGCCTAAGACCATCCTGCATATCAGATATTTACATTACGATTCATAACAGTAGCAACATTACAGTTATGAAGTAGCAACGAAAATAATTTTATGGTTGGGTCACAACATGAGGAACTATATTTAAAGGACCAGAAGGTTGAGAACCACTGATCTAAGGTTATTCCCAAAAGATGTTTAATTTGTTTGGAAGTATATATTTTTTGAAAATAAGTTTTCATTTACATTTAAGATACACAGTGTATTTGAGGTAAAAGCAAAGCTGTGAACCAATATTTTGATTTTATGCATTAAAATTTTGTGGAGGGAAATTCTAGAATAATGTTATAATTAGTCGGTGATTGATTTTGGGAATGAAGAAGCATGTAGGTAGTGAAACAGGAATTATCTGATCAAGAAAACCTGAGACTAGAAGACAACCAGAAGATGCTCAGAGAAAGTTTTCCAAAACATATAAATGAGCAATTAAGGTTATGAGGATACCTTTCTTCTTCACTGCAGTTCTAGACATTGTCTAGCTGACTTTCAAGCATTATCTGGTTTTTTGCCCTTCTACTGAACAGGTTATTTAGAAGTGCAAGTTCAAATACAGAAGATGGGTAGAAGTGCAAATAACTCTTATCCACAGCAGGATGAATGATTTTTTTTTTTTTAAGTAAAGATACAATTGCCTCCTACCCTGTAGAAAATATGATCCTAATTACTGAATTTTATTTCCTTATAAGATATGAATCAATTTTATCTTCTTTGAACTTGTTTCCACATCTTACTCGTTGTCTCCACACTAACAAGTTAAACAGTTGGCACATGCTAATTTTATGTTTGTACGGAACCACACTTTATTTTCTTATAAATTATGATTTGGCAGCACTAGTAAGTCACAAATAAGTCACAGATAAAAGCTTTCTTGACTCTTCCTTCACAGGCCCTGATCTACCTCAAAGCAGTTGAGGAGGTCAGCTTTCCTGAAAGGAAAGAATTCTAGCCTACTACTTCCAATGAGCTGCGCTGCCTGCATTGGGCTGTTACAGTGGGAAAAACTCCAGCTACTTTAGGCTCACAAGCAGGAGTAGGGCAACCAGATGAGCTCTCTGCTGTTTCCATTTATTTATTGATCAGGAAGGAGCTTCAGTTAGGTCACCATTTAATGTTACCTTATGAGTCTCCACGGATAATAATCATATATGATGAAATGCAAAATACAATTTTGATATCTCTTAGAAAAGTTCTGTTCTCAATGAAAAAGTTCATTTTCACATCTTTAAAGGAAATATCCACTTGACTTCAAAATTCACATTGAAAAGAAAAATGTTGCTTTTTAAGATAAAAATTTATGTCTTTAAAAAGATTATGCAATCTTTAGGTGTCCCTAATAATGTATTTTTCCATAATTCCTATTATGTTCTTTTGCTCAACTGAAAAGTTAAATAAAGCTCTGCAGGTAAGTCTTAATTTATTTTTTCCTTTGGTTTATAATTGTCACCCTTTAATATTTTCTAACTCTTTAGAAAGTCTGTCTTTGAATTTCAAAAATCTGGATTGTTGTATTTCAGGGCTTGATATCTTGAATGATTCATTTTCCATATAATTAGTTTCCCACAAACATTAATTTTTTTCTTACCCTTTCACAACCTAATGGATATATCTTTTGTTTTCTTTTCCTGTTATTCTGAACTAGAGTCATTTTAACAGACTCCTACAGTATGTTTCAGATCTCCAAAATACATTCATAAAACCACATCAGGGTGGCTAACCAATTAAAGGGCTTCATAATCTAAAGCAATCCCAAGACAGGCTCAGACTTTTTCAAAAAGAAACACTAGGCATCCGCTTCACTCATTACTAACTTTGGGGGAAATAGCAATATGCAAGAATAGCCAGCTTTATAAGAGTCAATATGCAATGTTTACATTTTAACATAAGATATGTTTTTAGTACTTTAATATGTGAGCATTGTACCTGATATCACATCTATTCTGGATTTTGATATACTAAGAACTCTGACTAGACATAACAAAAAGCACCGAACATAGATGAATAAGTTCTACAAATCTATACAGCATAATGCATATAGTTAACAATATTGTATTTTATACTTACAAATTTACTAAGAGGGTAGAGCTTACATTGTGTTTTTATCGCAATGAAATAAAATATAGAAGAAAGGCAGAAACTTTTGTAGGTGATGGAAATGTTTGTTATGTTTGTTTTATGGGTATATAATTATGCCTAAATTCATTAAGTTGTATACATAATATATATATACAATATTTTCTTTGTCAATTATAACTCAGTAAGGGGGTGCTTTAAAAACAGAATTGAACATAGAAATAAATTGCAGAAAAGCATTGTATTTAATTCAGGCATGCATGAAAATATAACACGGGTTTAAGTGTTCATACTACTTTGATGAAAAGAAAATAATAGACACTAATTATGGACTGAAAATTTTCTCCCAGTCTCCATGGAAATTTTACTAATCAAAAAAAAATTTGACAATCCCACCATATCAACAAAAAATATCGAAGAAGCAAACTAAAAATTAGGAATAGAAATGCATGGACATTCAAATACACATAGCTTGTTTAAATAGTAAAGAAAACATTTTCAATTGTTTGATAGTGGTAGGTGATTAAAACATATTCTTTATTCATTTATCTAGTCAATAAACATGTCATTACTAAACCAATAAATAAATACCAGTAAGATGAGACATAATTGTCCACATTCATTTATTTACTAAAAAAGTTACTACTTATAGATCCTGAGCATTTCTAACATTATGTATTAGCCCACTTTGATGCCACTCCAAAATAATTCTATAGAATTTTTAATCTTATAAAGAAATTAAATAGCAGTGATAATAGCATTTTATAACATGATGGAAATTAAATCTACAGGACTTTAAAAATATGATTTAAAGGGTTATGAAATAGGGGCCTAGAAACTAATTCTGAACCACCCTTGTTGGCTTACACATCATCAGTGAAGATGTGAATTAAGCCTATAGCATGCTGTTAAATTATCAGATGCATTTGACTTAGGCTGGAATAAGAGTCTTTATTGTGAGCCTGCAGTTTCCACAAACCTCTGTGTTTTTTATCAGCTCTAGTTACCTTTCTGGAGATAATGACATTTTTGTGTCTTTCAAGAACTAGATACTCCTTTAAACATGCTGAAAAGCCACTCAAAGACTGTGTCCATACGATTGACTTTGGAGAAAAATTACTCAGGCGGGCCTCTCAAACTGCCCTCCCTGCCCCACATTACACTCTGCTCTGGTTTTGCAGACTTATTTTATTGTGTGCAAAAAAGAGGTAGTAATTTACCTTTTCTATCTAATTGTTAACAGCAATGATAACACAAGGAGTATGAATTGGGGCAGAGGGTAATTCCTACTGACAGAGGAGAGGGTGAGTATCCTTCTTTTAAAAATATTTTTTATTGATTTCAGAGAGGAAGGGAGAGGGAGAGAGAGAGAGGAACATCAATGATGAGAGAGAATCATTAATTGGCTGCCTCCTGCATGCCCCCTACTGAGGATCGAGCCTGCAATCCGGGCATGTGTCCTTGACCGGAATCAAACCCTGGACCCTTCAATCCTCAGGCCAACCCTCTATCTACTGAGCCAAAATGGCTAGGGCATGAGTATCTTTTCTTGGATATTTCTTCAACAACTTGAAGTGTTCAATGAATATATCTATTTCTTAGTTATTTTTATTTTTTACTTTAGCTGGTAGTCTCACTGGGTTTTAGTCCTCTTAACATTCAGTTCAATGATTTTTCTACTTTTTCATACTCTTGTAATTTTTGCATTGTTGACATCACCTGTAGTTTTGAAATGCATAAAAACTCTAAAAACAGAAATATTTTAATAACTCTTTTTGGAAACAAAATCTGAAGTGAACTGACATGAAATTGTTTAGCCTTTACTTACTGTACTTATAGAAATATAATATGAAGATTGTTTTATTACAGAAAAATGTATTCTGAGGCATTGTCCTAGAACCTGTTGATGAATGCTACAAAATATACCATATATACATTCTAATAACTTTATAAGATCTGAGAAATTCTATGCTCCATACACATCTGGTCCTAAGTGTTTAGATAAAAGTTTTTGGATCTCTATGGCTTATTCCTAATTTTTTTTAACTCCATCATTGCTTAAACTAAAAATCTATTTCTTTCTTCTCTTGTACCTTTTTCTTTCCTTTTCTTTCTTTTTCTCTTCTCCTCTCTTCTCCTCTCCTCTCCTTTCATTTTCTTTTCTTTTGATTACTCTTTCTTTGTGTCCCCAGTGGCATCTCCTGTGTGTCAACTCTACTTCTGGTGTCTATACCCCTTCCCTGTACATGCAGGCTATTGCTGCATAACTAACATAGAACTCTGGGTTTTAAAGCAGCAATTGATTATCATTCAGGTACCTGCAAGTTGGTCTGGTGCTCAGGTGACCTTAATCAGCCTCTGCTTCTCACTGTAGCTCTGTGAGTAGGCTGTTGGGGGACAGATTCTGCCATAATGGATAGGACAACTCAGTTCCCAGGTTCTTCATCTTACACATGCTATTTGCATGGTGATGCAAAGGTTCAAAAGAACAAAAATTTACAGGTGAGCTGCAAGGCTGGCGGAAGTGGGAGTAGAAAGGAGACAAGACTAGAAATGATAGAAACAAAAGACCAGATCTGACATTTTTAATGCTAATTTTCTGCTATTTATCATTAGCGTTGAGTGTAGAGAAGTTCATAATGGCTTATATGGGAATATAAGTCCTAAGCATTAGAACATAAATAAAAACTGAAGAATTAACTACTCTAGTTCATTATAACCAATCTCCAGTGTAGGAAATAAAGAAATAATTAAATTGTCCCATCTAGTTAAATATTCCCAATATGACCATTGTAAGGATTGCTTACTCCTAAGATTATATATTGGAAATGTATTTTTCGTTAATATTTTTCCTAGCAGGGAACTAATAGAAGGCATTATGAGAGTCAACATTGTATAGTATACACAAATTTGATGTAGGAACACACTTACTGAACATTTATAAAAGGTCCTTCTATTTTATATATCTCATTAAAAACTCTCTATTTACTAGTTCTTTCAACAATAAAGATCAATTTCTTAAAACTCCTATACTTTAAATGTATTTAAATATCTTATTTACATAAATGCTATTCTATAATTAGAAATTTTTCACAGATCTGTGAAATTCAATATTTGTATTTGGAGCTGCAAAGTAATAAACACTTTCAATTGGAATTATTCAAAAATAGTAGGTTACAAAGTTGCTTAGCATGGGAAAATTTGGCATCGGATTCAATAAGGAAAGAGGTACTTTTTTAGCTTTTGATAAATGAAACAGTTTTCTTTCATTTCACTGGGTTTCAAAAACTACGTTTCTGTGAATGCAATTCTGAAAACCATCAGCTTGGGGCATGAGTGAAAGTGCAGGTGCTCGGTCTCTTCTCCAGCCTACTGCAGAGAACATTCTCACGCTGGGAACTTGGGTCTTCGTTTCGTGAGCATTCTGGTGACGCTTCATTACATTAACACACTGCATCGCCATTCTTTTGACAATTTTTCTGTAAATGATGAGTTACATGACTAATATGTAACTCATAGGTAAACAGCACGTTTGTATAAGAATTCTAGGAGCTGAAAGGATGCTGGCTCCAACCACCAGACATTCTGGCTCCTGAGGACTTGCTGAACTTCGATGGTAAAACCTGGATGACAAAAACCAGGATGACACACATCCAACTGGTACTGAGGTCTTTATCAGAATAGACTGCGCTGGTTTAAATATGGAGAACTTTTCAACCCTTTCCCCTTGACCATCTTTGTTTTCCCTCTCCCTCCTTATTAAATCCACTGCCTGGACTGAGATGTTAGGATGGTCTTCACAGCCCTGGTCAGGTATCTCATTTGGTTAGAGCAGTGTCCTGACTCTCAAGGTTGCAGGTTCAATCCCCAATCAGGACATATACAAAAAAACAACCATTGAATGCATAAATAAGTGAAAAAAATTGATGTTTATCTTTCTCTCTCTCTTTCTCTCTCTCCCCATTCCTCTTTCTCTGCATAAAAAATTAAAAATAAAATATGATCTCTGCGACAAGAGTCTGCCATATTCTCAAGCTGCCAGCTCTTGAATAAACCACCTTTACTTACACCAGCACCTGTCTCTTGAGTATTGACTTTCAAACCAGAGGCAGCCAGACTGGATTTGGTATCATAAGGATGTTTTGGTCAATGAAGAACTGCATATAGAAAACAGAGGTCCCATAATATTATAATGGTGATGAAAATTTTATATTGCCTAGTGACATTGTAGCTCTTCTAACATCATAATGAAACATATTAATCATGTTTGTGGTGATGCTGATATAAACAAACCTAGCACTCTTCCAGTCATATAAAATACTAGAGGCCTGGTGCACGAAATTTGTGCACAGGTAGGGTCCCTAGGCCTGACTGGTGATCAGGGCCAATCTGTGGGCAACTGGTGGGGTGATCGGGGGCCCCCCCGCTGGCACCTGTCTTGGCCAGCCTGGGGCCTACAGGTTGGGGGCAGCTCCTGTGTTGAACATCTGCCCCCTGGTGGTCAATGTGCATTATAGTGACCGGTCGTTCCACAATTTGGTCAATTTGCATATTGGGCTTTTATTATATAGGATAGTACATACAATTATATACAGTACTTAATACTTGGTAATGATAATAAATGACTGTTACTGGTTTATGTGTTTGCTATACTATACTTTTTATCATTATTTTGGAGTATGTTCTTCCTATGTATAAAATCATTTGCTGTAAAACAGTATGCTATGTTAAGCTGGCAGCAGCCTCATACATCTAATATTTACCAGGTCTCTTGATGGCATCTTCTCTTGTGCATGATGTAACCTTGTGGTGTTTTCTAAATTTAGTGTACCCTAAGTTTACAGTGTCCCTAAAGTCTACAGGAATGTCCTAGGTCCCCACATTCACTCACAACTGGCTCACTGACTCACACAGGGCAACCCCCAGTTGTACAAGCTCCATTCACAGTAAATGCCCTATACATGTATACAATTTTTGAGCTTTTATACCGTATTTTTTATTGTACCTTTTCCATGTTTAGATAAAAAACTACCATTGTGTTACAATTGCCCACGGTATTCAATACAGTAACATGCTATACAGGTCTGTACTAAAGACCGATAGGCTATCCCGTGGTCAGCAAACTGCGGCTCACGAGCCACATGCAGCTCTTTGGCCCCTTGAGTGTGGCTCTTCCTAAGCCTTAGGAGTACCCTAATTAAGTTAATAACAATGTACCTACCTATATAGTTTAAGTTTAAAAAATTTGGCTCTGAAAAGAAATTTCAATTGTTGTACTGTTGATATTTGGCTCTGTTGACTAATGAGTTTGCCGACTGCTGGGCTATACCATGTAGCCTAGGTGTATAGTAGACTATGCTGTCTAGGTTTGTGTAAGTGCTCTCCATGATATTCACACACAAGAAATCACCTACTACCATGTTGCTCAGAACATATCCCAGTCATTGAGTATAGAGTGACTGTACATTAACGTTAGAGAGTTCTGAAAGCTCTATACATAAAAAGTGCTTTTGTTTGGTGCTACATGTTTGCTGGCTGACATCAATGCATCACTGGTGTCTTTTTTAAAATAAAACAATACTGATTAAATCAATGACAGAATGCATAGATTTGTCTTTTTGAACAATTCCCTTTCTCCAAATAGATTTATAATTTTAATAAGAATTAAATGAGAAATCATCAACTCAACCATAATAATACGCTGCAGCTGTGTCTACAAAAGTTGTCAGTCATTCAAAAAGAGTATTGCTTTAGTTGAGATCAGCTGGTCCAGTTTAGGCCAAAATACTAACATAAAGATATTAGGAACCTATGTAAGGAAAAAAGTACTCTTTTTATCTACATGCTTTTATATTTTATAGATAAATCACCCCTGCATCATGAAAGGGAAATATAGCTCAATAATTTGTTGAAATTAAATTGACCCCTCTAAAAGATTTTTTGAATATAAAATTATGATACTAATTGAGGGAGACACCAGGTGTTTTTGATTTGGAACAGTAGGTAAGATTAAAAGTGTCGTTAGATAATTGTGCTGATAGCTTTTCTATTCAGGATACATGGATTCGTCATTTCCACAATAATGGCAACATGATTAAGAACAAGTTGTATAAAGAAAATCTTAAGAAAATGGGTTAACCTACAGTATAGCCTTGGGGCAACTATAAATAATGGTTTCTGCTGTTTGGTTAATTATAGTGAAACACGACCATCAATTTTTGTTTCCATCCCTTTTCAGACAAAAATCAAGAATAACCCCTTTCCTCATAATTGCCATTCTAACTTATTTTCCACTTGAAATAGCAATTTTTGCTATCAGAAAATCTTTTGTAATTGTCAAATGTGATATAAAAGTTTTATTATGAATCATTTTTAGGCTTGTCACTGTAACGGCACCATGGGCATAATGTGCACATATTAGAAATACCAACTAAAATATTTATTTATTAAATAATGTATATGAAATTAAAGGGGCTACTTTCTTCTACAAAAATGTAATAGGACTAATAAATAGGTGAAAGATCATTTACTCTTATCTTTCCTGAGTAACTAATTTTTCTCTTAACTGAAGTCCTCCTCCCAAGACTGAGTTTACTGAAATTCTAGAAACAGAAAGTTAAGGCCAAATCCTGACCAAGTAGCACAGTTGGTTAAAGCATCATCCCCATATGCTAAGGTTGCAAGTTCAATCTCCAGTCAGGGCACATACAAGAAACAACCAATGCCCGGATGGGGTTACTCAGTTGTTGAGCATTAACCTATGAACCAGGAGGTCACAGTTCGACTCCTGGTCAGGGCACATGCTGGGTTACAGCCTCTCTCATCAGTGATGTTTCTCTCTCTCTCTCCCTCTCCCTTTCTCTCTGAAATAAATTTAAAATATATTAAAATAAGAAGAAACAACCAATGAATGCATAAATAAGGGAAAGAATGAATTGAATCTCCTTGTCTCTCCCTTTTCTCTCTCTCTCTCTCTCTCTCTCTCTCTCTCTCTCTATAAAAAAAAAAAAAAAAAAAAAAATCAATTAAAATAAGTTGTTGCCAGTGAAATGCAGAAACAAAGGCAAAGAACTCAGGGCATGAATGTAAGGTTACAGCACAGCTCTGATCTTCTGGAAAGGACTTAGTGACCAGGACCTTTGGTTTCACTTAGAGTTTGCTTATTCTATAGAGCTAAAAGCAAGCAGTAGTAAAAAGAATTTGAGATGTAACTAAAGAAGTTGATTAACTTTTTGAATATCTTGTTCCTTTTGCAGTACTTTAATTTTGAAAGGACACTAGTATTCACTATAGTGTTTTCTTAGGGCTTTTAGGAGGTAAAAACTGAACAATGCACAGGAATTTGTCATTCTAGAGGTTTTGCTACATCTTGTATGACAATAGGTATATGTTGGGATGTGACAGAGGTAGCTGATTTGAAGTAAGTGCAACCTGAAATACACTTTTTCAAAAATGGATAGAAATAACTGAGGTGGGGATATGTATTGCCCAGCACGTGATGCCTTCTAACCTTGCTGGAGAAACTGGGATATGAGGCTTGTGAGTCTCTTTATTGTAAATAACTACTTGGTACAAAATCTTGAAGAGATACCAATGTACTTCTGCAGGATACAGAACAGCAAGTACGGATCAGAAAAGATGACTTTAACAACTTCATAAATTTTCTTCTTAAATTTTATCACCAATGATTTTTTATTTCCGGCTTTTCCATACTGATTAACAGAAATACTCTAAACTAAATCATCTGGAGATTTCTCTCCTTTAATAGCAGCAAACAGCACCTGGAAGTCTTGGGCCATAAAGGACATGGAGAGAAGTGGACAACAGCAGCTCTCAAGGGGAAATTGGAAACAACTGAGATTTAGCAGTCTGCTTCAATGATGGAGTGAATCAGCAGTGTGGGCCCAAAATATGCTCTAGCCATGTGAACAGTCTCTGCCATTCATGATAGAGGCATTCACACGCTAGGATTCAAACTCTCCTCTCCCTACCTAGCAAGGTAATGATTGAGAAGAGTTTCATAGTATAGAAAACTGTGGAAGGAAGAGAGGGAGGGAAAGACAGAGGGTGGGAGAGACAAAAGAAGACACCAATGTCATAATTAGTCACCTATGTCCTGTTGCATGCAATGTGTTTGGACTCAAGTTGAAACTCCTTGCCCTAAGTAATTCTTATTTTCTTAAACTAGAGGCCCAGTGCACGAAATTTGTGCACGGGAGGCGGTGTGTTTCTCAGCCCGGCCTGCACCCTCTCCAATCTGGGACATCCCTCTCACAATCCAGGACTGCTGGCTCCTAATTGCTCACCTCCCTGTTTGCCTGATTGCCCCTAACCGCTTCTGCCTGCCAGCCTGATCGCCCCCTAACCTCTCCCCTACCAGCCTGATTGACACCACCTAACTGCTCCCCTGCCAGCCTGATCACCCCCAACTGTCCTCCCTTGCCAGCCTGATCACCCACAACTGACCTCTCCTGCCAGCCTCAGAGACAGAGATTAACCCACTTTGGATGTCAGTTATATCCTCTATAATAGTGGGTTCAGGTAAGAGTTATCAAGCCTGCCTGGCCGGCATGGCTCAGTGATTGAGCATTGATCTATGAACCAGGAGGTCACAGTTCAATTCCCCATCAGGGCACATGCCTAGATTGGGGGCTCAATCCCCAGTGTGGGGTGTGCAGGAGGCAGCCGATCAATGATTCTCTACCATCATTGATGTTTCTATCTCTCTCTCTCCCTCTCCCTTCCTCTCTGAAATCAATAAAATATATTTTAAAAAGAGTTATCAAGCCTGACAGATCACCAGATTCACTTGAGATACTATTTAGAAATACTGATTAGTTGCCCTTAGGCTACATCTAGTCAGTATTCTGAAAGGCAGGAGAGCTTGAGACTTTCAACGTTTTCTTTGGATATAAATTGTAGTAACTGCATAGTGACATCAGAATCCCATTGGAAGAGTTGACCGTTTTAAACATATGTTAATGATATTCACTTTAGACCTACTCAGTCTTGATCTCCTAAAGTAATACCAAAGGATTTATTTTTAACAAATGCTCCAAGTAATTCCAAGAGGAAGTCAAGAATGGAAATCACTGGGTTTGATGTCTTCCTACTTACCATCATGGAAAGAAGGTAATTCCCAGAGTACTTATGGCTGGGTTTTGGAGTGGCATTTGCCTTTGGTAAGTACAGGTGAAGCTCTCATATGAATAACTTTTTGTAATGGTTGCACTGAGCTAACACCAGATGTTCATAGCTTGATCCTCCTCTTTTTCTTCTATTTAAAGAAGAGACATTGAAGGTTGCAGAGATGGAAGAAAAGAATACCTTGAACAAATTTATGTGAGGAAAATTAGGTGGTCATTATTATGGTTCTAAACATTTCTGGTCCTCCTGAAACATAAAAGAATTGCATTTTCTACCCTCATAAACTTAGGTAGGGCCACATGATTTGGACTATGTAATCAGAAGTGTGTGTGTGTGTGTGTATGTGTGTGTGTGTGTGTGTGTGTTTTCTCTGGGCTTCAGATTTAAGAATCAGCATTCTTTTTCATTCTAATCAGAAAGAGGGTATAGCTAATACTTTCTGCTGTTATTAACTTATATAGTAACTGTGGACTTCTCTAGAGAAAAAACTTATCTCTGTAAGTTCAGAATTTTGGGGCCTCTCATCTATAGCACTGTGCTGGGTAATACCTCAATGACCTTGCATCGTCATGCATACATTAATGTTTAGCAAATTTGTCTAAAGAAATTCAGAAAAATACACAAACATACTCACAGGGAAATTATTTATACAGGATCACCAGCTCTGCCAGCTTTTGTCCTCCATGAGAAAGTTCCCAGTGTAAGTATGAAATAAAATATGGAAATTTCTTCTCTTATTTATTTATGCATCCATTCCACAAATAATTATTGAGTGTCATATATTCTAGTTTCCTGGGATCATTACTGAACTGAATAAAGATTCCCTGCTTCAGGGAGCTTATGTTCTAGTGGAGGGAGACACATAATAAAAAGTAAACCTAATAAATACGTAAATTATGCAGCATGTTAACATTGGTAAGTGCTATTGAAAATGCAAAAGTGGAGCAGAATGGGGTGGGGGGGTGAGTAGCATGGTAGGGTAGTTGGAGAGCACGTTGCAGCATTCAATTAGTGGTTTAGGAGGACTCCATTGAGAAAGTTCAATCGGAGGAGAGACAGGAAGGAGGTGAGGGAATTAGCTAAGCATATCTTCAGAAATCTTGTTCCAAGCAGAATGGATATGTTAAACAAATACCCCACAGTATCCCCCTGAATTTCTGATCGGAACTTTAATAAGAGATAAGGTCAGAGAATTAACAGGGGGTCTTATGGCCACTGTATGAAATGCATTTGTGATTAAAATGGAAATCGATTGCAAGCTTTAGAACAGAAAAATAGCATGAGCTGGCTTAAATATTTGAAGAACTAACAGAGCATTTCAAAATAAAATAGACTGTACATGGGGAGGATAAGAGGAGGAAGACCGTTTGTCATGAAATGGCAGTAATACAAACAGAAGATTGTGATGGCTTAAGCCAGGAAGGGAGAGGTGAAATGGAGTTAGGCACAGCTCATTTTCTCCTATGTTTTGTAAGAAACAATGAAATATCAGAGGATAAAATAGCAATCATGCATATGCAATTGATACTTTTTCACCTTAAATATATTTCTGAGGTGGAAAGCTATAGAAAAAAATAAAACACCTGTGAGCCCACCTGCAAGATAAAATATCTAGAATCAAATGAAGTCGTGTATACCCAATGACAGTCCCATACCGCTGTCCCTGAAGTAACCATTTTTGCTATTTATACATGCATTCATAAATCATTCGTAGTCTTGATTGGCCTGCTTTAAGATTTTATATGTGATATTTTGGTATATAAGGTAGTATATGTAAATATACACACCTTCTTAATCAAATTTTAATTTTTAAGCATTATCCATGTTGATAACTTAGCTCTACTTCCTTTTTTAATTAGTTTTATTCCATTCTATAAATAAAATGCCTCTGTTCTTGTGACCGTGGAATTTTAGGAGATGTCAGTGGTATTCAGGGAAATTAAAATGAAAACCACAATGAATTCCTTGGTATCACATTTTGTGAAATGTTCTGTCAAATCTCAGAGGGAAGGCAGGAGTGGGTAGGTGGGAGGGAAGAGATCAACCAAATAACTTGTATGCATACGAGTATATGCATAACCCATGGACACAGACAATAGGGTGCTGAAGGCCTGGGGCGGGGAGTGGGGGCAGGCTAGAAGGGGTCAATGGGGGGCAAAAGTGGACATATGTAAATCTTTCAACAGTAATGATTTAAAAAAAAGGATGTCAAAAATTTAGCAATAATTAAAATCTATCAATACTTAGCATTGAATATTAAGCTATGGTAACTATCATTGCTATTGGGTGGAAATATAAATTGCCACAATTACAGACCAAATTTGACATAGTTTGTAAAATTAATGGCTTAGATACTATAATTTCATACCTAGATATAAATTATAAAATTGTATATATATAAAACCAACATTGTCAAGCTCAAATGGTCCAACTGCCCTCAAACTGTGACAAATTAAAAAACCTAAACTAGTTTCCACAGTGCAGGTCCAAGGGGACTGACCTGAGGCACTTTCTTATCAAAACCAGCTCCTGGGCTGACCTCACACTGTAGTGGTGTCAGAATGCCCAGGGGTTTCTCTTAAAAACTAATGAGCTAGGGAAAAATGACCCTTGCACTGGGATTTCTCCCGTCAACCCTGGTGAATGGTCAATTCAGCAGCCAGAGGCCCTGGCCAGACCCCAGCGAGTGACTCCTATGGCTCTCTCTTGAAAGAAGAGAGAGAGTAGCAAGAGTTCCTGCGTAGGTTCTTGTTGCTTCCCACTGGGATGGAACTCAGCTGACAGCTCCCTGAAGGTGGTGCACACACTGTGGGCCTCGACCTGTCTGCTATAGTTCACCTGTTTCCACTGAGTAGTAGCAGAGAGCAGCCAGGTAAAGGTACTGCCACGTCCACCTTCTGGCACAGGGCAGAACTGTTGAGGGTATCACACTTTCCACCAAGGCCCCTGGAAAGCCAGGTGGAGATAGGCAGTCGCAGAGCATTGTATATACACATTCCCAAAGAAACTCTTGCACATCCTATATAATAAAACCCTAATATGCAAATCGACCAAACTGCGGAACAACCAGTTACTATGATGCGCACTGACCACCAAGCAGCAGATGTTCATCGCAGGAGCTGCTCCCTGGTGCTCAGTGCACTCCCACAGTGGGAGCACTGCTCAGCCAGAAGCCGGGCTCACAGCTGGCGAGCACAGTGACGGTGGTAAGGAGTGAGGAGTCCTGGACTGCGAGAGGGCTCAGGCAAGGCTGAGGGACCCCACCTGTGCACAATCAGGGCGAGGGAGGAACACGGGAGGTTGGCCAGCTGGGGAGGGACCACAGGAGGGCTCCAGGGCATGTCCAGCCCATCTCACTCAGTCCCAATCGGCTGGACCTCAGCTGCAAGCTAACCTACCAGTCAGAGTGTCTGCTCCCTGGTGGTCAGTGCACGTCATAGTGAGTAGTTGAGTGACCTTAGCATATCATTAACATATTACACTTTGATTGGTTGAACAGCTGACCAGACAACCAGACACATGGCGTATTAGGCTTTTATTATAGAGGACTAGAGGCCCGGTGCACAAAAATTTGTGAACTAAGGGGGGAGGGGGGATCCCTCAGCCCGGCTTGTGCCCTCTCGCAGTCTGGGACCCCTTGGGAGATAATGACCTGATGGCTTAGGGCTGCTCCCGAGTGGCAGAGGGCAGGCCCAATCCCTAGGTGCAGCCCCTGGTCGGGCTTAGAGCAGGGCCGATTGGGGAGTTGGGGCGCCGCCCCCTGTCATGCACAGAGCAGGGCGATCCGGAGGTTGTGATGCCGCCCTCAGTCACGCTCAGGGTAGGGCCGATTGGGGGGTTGGGGCACTGTCCCCTGTCACACTCAAGGCAGGGTCGATGGGGAGGTTGCGGCGCCACCCCCTGTCACGCACAGAGCAGGGCCAATCAGGGGGTTGGGGCACTGCCCCTTGTCACTCACAGAGCAGGGCCAATCAGGGGGTTGGGGCACTGCCCCCTGTCACTCATAGAGCAGGGCCCATCAAGGGTTGGGGCACTGCCCCTTGTCACTCACAGAGCAGGGCCCATCAGGGGGGTTTTGGCGCCGCCACTCTCACACTCAGGGCAGGGCCGATGGGGAGGTATGGCTCTACCCCATCACACACAGAGGAGGGCCCATGGGGGGTGGGGGGTTGGAGCGCCGCACCCTGTCACACACAGAGCCACAGGGCGATCAGGGGGTTGGGGAACTCCCCCCATCAGGCACAGAGCAGGGCTGATCAGGAGGTTGGGGAGCCTTCCCCTGTCACAAACAGAGCAGGGTGGATAGAGAGGTTGTGGCCCCAACCCCTGTCACACACAGAGCCGCAGGGCGATCAGGGGTTTGGGTGCTGCCCCCTGTCATGCTGATCCCAGTGCCGGGAGGCCTCGCAGCTCCGCTGATCCCAGTGCTGGGAAGCATATTACCCTTTTACTATATAGGGTAGAGGCCTGGTGCATGGGTGGGGGCCAGCTGGTTTGCCCTGAAGGGTGTCCTGGATCAGGGTGGGGGTCCCCACTGGGGTGCCTAGCCAGTCTGGGTGAGGGGCTAAGGGCTGTTTTCAGGCTGGGGTGACTGAAGCTCCCAACCGCTCCTTTTTTCTTTTCTTTTCTTTTTTTTTTTCTTTTTTATTCTGGGCCAACTTTAGCTTTGAGGCTTGGCTCCAGCTCTTAGTCCTCCGCTGCTGAAAGTAGGTTTCTGGCCTTTGCTTACAATGTTGTGATCCTGCTGGCTGAAGCCCAACAGGACTAGAGCAGGTTTCTGGGGTTTTGTTTAGCTTCTATATTTGTTACATAGTTGCTTAGAGTTGCAGCTCAGAGGCCTGCAGTGGCAGGCGGGGAACACTGGAGTCCTCCGTCACTGAAGCAAGCAAGCCTCATGTTAGTTTCAAGCTGCCTGGCTGCCAGCCACCATCTTGGCTGGCAGTTAATTTGCATATTGACCTGATTAGCCAATGGGAAGGGTAGCGGTCGTATGCTAATTACCATGTTTCTCTTTTATTAGATAGGATGGGCATATGGTATATCTCAAGGGAGAAGACAGAGTAAGAAAGGCACAAAGCTACAAAAATGCAAACGTGTCCTGGAAAGAGTTCACAGCAGCTAGAATGGGAGATTGGTAGAAGATATAATATGTGTTGTAGCTATAAAGGGCTGATTTACATCACATCATGAAAGGCTTTGCATAACATGGCAAGATTTGCATCTTTTTTTCCTATGGACAATGGATAATAAACACAATGTGTCCAGAAGCAATCACAGACAGTAAGAAGATTTTATATATATATACTAGAGGCCCAGTGCACAAAAATTTGTGCACTCGGGGGGGATGGGGGATCCCTCAGCCTGGCCTGTGCCCTCTCGAAGTCTGAGACCCCTCGGGAGATAACGACCTGATGGCTTAGGCCTGCTCCCGAGTGGCAGAGGGCAGGCCTAATCCCTAGGTGCAGCCCCTGGTCGGGCTCAGAGCAGGGCCGATTGGGGAGTTGGGGCGCCGCCCCCTGTCATGCACAGAGCAGGGCGGATTGGGTGGTTGCGATGCCACCCTCAGTCACGCTCAGGGTAGGGCCGATTGGGGGGTTGGGGCACCGCCCTCTGTCACACTCAAGGCAGGGTCGATGGGGAGGTTGCGGAGCTCTCCCCGTCACGCACAGAGCAGGGCGGATCAGGGGGTTGGGGCACCGCCCTCTATCACCCACAGAGCAGGGCCAATCAGGGGGTTGGGGTTCCGCCACTCTCACACTCAGGGCAGGGCCGATGGGGAGGTTATGGCTCTACCCCATCACACACAGAGCTGCAGGGCGATCAGGGGGTTGGGGAGCTCCCCCCTATCAGGCACAGAGCAGGGCCGATCAGGGGGTTGGGGCGTTTTCCCCTGTCAGGAACAGAGGTGGGCCAAAAGGGAGGTTGTGGCCCCGCCCCCTGTCACACACAGAGCCGCAGGGTGATCAGGAGGTTTGGGCACTGCCCCCTGTCACACTGATCCCGGTGCCGGGAGGCCACTCAGCTCCAATGATCCCAGTGCTGGGAGGCATATTACCCTTTTACTATATAGAATAGAGGCCTGGTGCATGGGTGGGGGCCAGCTGGTTTGCCCTGAAGGGTGTCCTGGATCAGGGTGGGGGTCCCCACTGGGGTGCCTGGCCAACCTGGATGAGGGGATGATGGCTGTTTGCAGCTGGTCACACACCCTTTAGGGTGGGGGTCCCCACTGGGGTGCCTGGCCAGTCTGGGTGAGGGGCTTAGGGCTGTTTTCAGGCTGGGACTGAAGCTCCCAACTGCTCCTTTTTTCTTTTTTTTTTTTTCATTCTGGGCCACCTTTAGCTCTAAGGCTTGGCTCCAGCTCTGAGGCCTCCGCTGCTGAAAGTAGGTATCTGGTTTGTTTAGGTTCTATAATTGAAACTCTGTATCAACTCCAGCTCTGAGATCCCGGCTCGCTGAAAGCAGGTTTCTGGGGTTTTGTTTAGCTTCTATATTTGTTACAATGTTCAAACTGCAGGCTCAGAGGCTGGCAAGGCAGGCAGGGAACATTGGAGCCCTCCATCACTGAAGCAAGCAAGCCTCATGTTAGTTTCAAGCTGCCTGGCTGCCGGCTGCCATCTTGGCTGGCAGTTAAGTTGCATATCTCCCTGATTAGCCAATGGGAAGGGTAGCGGTCATACGCCAATTACCATGTTTCTCTTTTATTAGATAGGAGATTATATATATATATATATATATATATATATATATATATATATATATATATATATATATTCATTCCTTAAAGCAAGAAGAGCCATACAAAAGTTAGTGGATAATTATGTTCACAATACAGTGTCACATGAAAAGCAATAGTATAAAACCAAGGAGGAATCGGTATTAACAGCTAAATTGTATTGCAAATTTTATGCAGTGATCTACACAGTAGACGACAGGAAAAATGTTTGAAGTTTCACATGGCCAGCACAGTCATGAGCAGATGAGATCTCAGAAGGTAATGGCTACTGACCCTATGGTTAGCACATTGTTCCTCATAGGATGGACTTGTGTCTATGGCTTGATCATCCCCTGCTTAGAAAAAAGTAAAGGGCCTCAAATCAGAGACATCTGCTGAAATAATAAATACCTTGTTTACCAAACTCAGTAACAGGAAAAGCCTGCTGTAGCTCAGCTGTTATTGTGCCGCAATAATTAGAAAATAATATCTGATTTCATGGGAAATCAAGAAAACAAGGACAGCATGAAATACCAAATGGAAAGCCTCAATAAAGAATGATTTCAAGCATAATTGTTCCAGTCCTCTCTCTTTTATACAAATAAATAACAAAAGGAGAGGTGGTTACAGTTATTTTCTTAGGAACAAAGTTTAGATCTGAACGACAATATTATGCCAACACTAATCTTCACCCCCCCCCCCAAAATAGTAATTAAACATTGGGAAAGATCTGCTAACATATTCCCAATATGTTTTAAAATATTTTCTTTCATATTTAGCCAAATACGTTTTTCTCTCATTTGCTAACTTTTTGCAAACTAGACCAGAGCCAATATTTTATAATTAAAAAATACATTCCCGGATGATGGCATAGGTAAATGCCTGTACTTGCTGCCTCCCACAACCACATCAAAATTACAACTAAAATACAGAATAGCTATCATCCAGACCACAGGAAAGCTGGCTGAGTGGAAGTACTACAATTAGAGAGGTAAACAAGAAAGCACATTGAGACTGGTAGGAAGTGCGGAGGTGCAAAACAGGCTGATCTGGCACCTGGGTGGGCTGCTTTTTTAGTTGGGGGGGATATCGCCTCTTTGGAGGCCACCTGGTGGAGCAAGAAGTCCAAGCCCCACATCAGACCAGGGTCCCAGAGCTGGGGAAAAGAAGTCCCTACAGGCAGTAAGAACTATGGACTGTAAAAAGCATGCTGATTGGGGCTGAGTGACACATAGGCTGCTAGAGACCCAGCTGCTACTCTTAAAAGGCCGGCACTGGGAACTGAATTTACAAGCTTCCTCTTGCTCTGAGCTCCAGTGTCAGGCGAGGTTCTGGGGGACTCAGACAGATACGGGGAGAAACTGGACTGTCTGGCATCGGGTCAGGAATGTGGAGGTGGTTGCAGAGGTCACTGTTCCCATGCTGGGGCCTCCCCAGTGCAGGGCTGACTGGCAGACATTTCTGTTCCCTCCCCACCCCTGGAGATTCCCTGAGACCCAGCCCCGCCCAATTTACAACCTCAGCTAAGCTGTGCATAGCAGCTTTTGCATATGAATGGCCTGTCCTTTCTCAGCCTAAAACCTGTCAAACAAGCTGCAGCTGGGTCCGGGAGCACCAAAGCTATCAATAAAAGGCCCAAGGTCCGCACCAGCAGCAGCCTGCCTTGTTTCACAGCTGGGCCTCATCTGGGCACTTCCAAACCTGATACAAAGAGGAGAAATCTGCAAATCTCTCTGTAGTTCCTGATGGGTGGCCCCAGGCAGTGGGTGACTTTGCACCTTCTTAGTGATCCAAGAGCCAGTGTACCCAGTGGTCAGTGTGAGACCATACCAGACTATAACTTCACATCCATAAGCGACACACTCATGGGGCAGACTCAGTGAGCACCAAAGCCCCACTGAAGCAAGTCCTGCCTCATTAGGGTGTCTCCTGGACAGCAGCTCTCCCACTGTAGCCACAGCTAGTCTCCACAGCCAATTGGCCTGGAGGTCAATTCCTCCCAGTGACACCAACAGCAATCAAGGCTCAACTACAACAAGACTGTGCACACAGCCCACAAAGGGGTGCACTAAGAGTATCCACCTCAGGTGATGTGGAGGCTGAGCCACTGGGCCCTATAGGATACTTACTACACAAGGCCACTCTAACAACTCAAGGAGACTTATCATCTACCCAATACATAGAAACAAACACAAGGAAGCAGCCAAAATGAGGAGACAAAGAAACATGTCACAAATGAAAGAAATGGAAGAAAGCAAACTACTGGATACAGAGTTAAAAACTAGTTATAAGGTTACTCAAGAATCTTCTAGAAACCTCTGAGGAACTTAGTGAGACCTTCAAGGATCTTAGTGAGAATGCCAAAATAATGGAAAAGGACCAGTCAGAAATTAAGCATACACTGAGTGAAATAAAGAATAATGTACAGGGATTCAACAGTAGGCTAGAGGATCCCAAGAATCAAGTCTATGATTTGAAATACAAGGAAGCAAAAAACACCCAACCAGAGGAGCAAAATGAAAAAAAAAAAAATCCAAAAATATGAAGATAGTGTAAGGAGCCTCTGGGACAACTTCAAGTATAGCAACATCCGAATTATGGGGTTGCCAGAAGAAGAGAGAGAGCAAGATATTGAAAACCGATTTGAAGAAATAATGACAGAAAACTTCCCCTACCTGGTGAAAGAAATAGACTTACAAGTCCAGGAAGCACAGAGAACCCCAAACAAAAAAAATCCAAAGAGGACCACACCAAGACACATCATAATTAAAATGCCAAGGGTAAAAGACATAGAGAGAATATAAAAGCAGCAAGAGGAAAACAGTTAGTTACTTACAAGAAAGTACCCATACGACTGTCAGCTGACTTCTCAACAGAAACTATGCAGGACACAAGGGAGTGGTAAGAAATATTCAAAGTACTGAATAGCAAGAACCTACAACCAAGAATACTCAACCCAGCAAAGCTATCACTTAGAATTAAAGGTCAGATAAAGAGCTTCACAGACAAGAAAAAGCTAAAGGATTTCATCACCACCAAACCAGTATTATATGAAATGCTAAAGGGTATTCTTTAAGAAGAGGAAGAAGAAGAAAAAGGTAAAGATAAGAATTATGAACAACAAAGTGACAACAAATACATTTCTACCAACAAGTGAATCTAAAAATCAAATGAATAAAAAATCGGATGAACAGAATAAACTGTTGAATAGGATAGAATCAGGGGCATGGAAATGGAACAGACTAACAATTCTCAGAGGAAAGGGGGTGGGAGGGGGTTCAGGAAGAGATTAGACAAAGATCTTATATGCATGTATGCAGTACCTATGGACACAATTAGATGGCAAGGGCCTGGGGTGGGGTGGGAACTGGGTGGAGGGGAGCTATGGGGGGGAAAAAGAGGGACATCTGTAATAATCTCAACAACAAAGATTAAAAAAACTACAAATTTATAGTTATAGGAGAGTTATGAGGTTATAAAGTACAGCATAGGGAATGCAGTCTATAACATTTTCGTAACAGTGTATGGTATCAGATGGGTACTAGATTGATCAGGGTGATTACTCTGTAAGTTATATAAATATCTAATCATTGAATTGTGCACCTGAAATTAATATAATACTGTATGTCAATGGTAATTTAAAAATAAAAAAATTAATAAAAAATGTCTCTAGAACAAGATCAAGATGTGACTATAACAAGGACCAAGGAAACGACCTGTGCCTAATATGTGGGAGATTGTGGAGAGCTGGTTACCACCAAGGACTGGACTGTTGAACAACAAGCTGCCTCTTAGCATCTAGCAAGCAAAGGAGAGATGTGTCCTGATAGATTGCTGCTTGCAGTGCCACTTCCCCAAATTCTAAACATTCAACTGTATCAATATAAAGGCAAAATGTTAACAATTCACCTTGCCCACTTTCACTGCTGCTTCTATGCTCCAAATATATATTAAAAAAATACATTCCCATATGCTTTTCAAAGGGCTATGTTTCTTTAGTAGTATGTAATGTTTACTCCATAATATTAAACATGACTTATTGTTAAAAGACATTTATTAAACTTCCATATGTACAGCTGCTCTTCTGTACATGGCATTAAGTGAATTGACAGTACATTCCTTTGTCATCTGATATTTGGTCTTTAGCACTTAAAGACCAAAAACTGTGAAAAACAAACAAACACACCAGAAAACAAACAAAAAAAAGCATTTTTTTTGTCCAAAAGATATATAAAGGTAATGAAGCTAACCTTCACTGAAAATCAGTGTCTTTATACAATTAATCAAATTTAATCCTCACCATCTTCTAATGTGTTTGTAATCACTCTTTTTAATTAAAATGGAGACACCGTAGCTTGCTAAACAATAACAACAGAGTCAGTGGAGTCAGTGCAGGATTCAAATCCAGATCTCTTTGTCTCAAAACTTTGGCTTTGTACATCAGTGTCAAAATATATCAGTCTGGCCCAGATGGTATGGCTCACTGGTTGAGTGTCTGCCTATGAACCAGGAGATCATGATTCCATTCCCAGAAAGGGCATATGCCTGAGTTGTGGGCTCGATCCCTGTGTGGGGCCTGCAGGAGGCAACCAATCAATGATTCTCTCTTATAATTGACTAGAGGCCTGGTGCACAAAAATTTATGCACTGGCCGGGTGGGGTGTCCCTCAGCCCCACTTGTGCCCTCTCACTGTCTGGGACCCCATGGGAAATAAAGACCTGCCGGCTTAGGCCCGCTTCCAGGTGGCAGAGGGCAGGCCCAATCCCTAGGTGCCTGCCCCGCAGCCCCTGGTCTGGCTCAATGCAGGTCTGATTGGGGAGTTGGGGCACCACCCCATGTCATGCACAGAGCAGGGCGGATTAGGAGGTTGTGGTGCCACCCCTTGTCATGCACAGAGCAGGGCTGATCAGGGAGTTGGGGCACTCCCCCTGTCACACTCAGGGCAGGGCCAATGGGGAGGTTGCGGCTCCACCCCGTCACACACAGAGCAGGGCCCATGGGGGGATTGGGGCGCTGTACCCTGTCACACACAGAGCAGGGCCGATCAGGGGGTTGGGGACCTCCCCCCTATCAGGCAAAGAGCAGGGCCAATCAGGGGGTTGGGGCACCTTCCCCTGTCACGAACAGAGCAGGGCGGATAGGGAGGTTGTGGCCCCGCCACCTGTCACACAAAGAGCCTCAGGGTGATCAGCGGATTTGGGCGCTGCCCCTT
The DNA here is from genome assembly GCF_014108235.1 of Myotis myotis. Lineage (NCBI taxonomy): Eukaryota > Metazoa > Chordata > Mammalia > Chiroptera > Vespertilionidae > Myotis > Myotis myotis. The sequence continues at coordinate 203,129,369 of NW_023416324.1, read as the reverse complement.
GTCACGCTGCTCCAGGGGCCAGGAGGCCTCGCGGCTCCGCTTGACACCGGGGCAGTGAGACCTCGCTGCTCAGCTGATCCCAGTGCTGGGAGGCATATTACCCTTTTACTATATGGGATAGAGGCCTGGTGCACGGGTGGGGGCCAGCTGGTTTGCCCTGAAGGGTGTCCTGGATCAGGGTGGGGGTCCCCACTGGGGTGCCTGGCCAGCCTGGATGAGGGGATGATGGCTGTTTGCAGCTGGTCACACCCCCTTCAGGGTGTGGGTCCCCACTGGGGTGCCTGGCCAGTCTAGGTGAGGGGGCTGAGGGCCATTTTCAGGCTGGCGGGTGACTGAAGCTCCCAACCTCTGCTTTTTTCTTTCTTTTTTTTTTATTCTGGGATTTATTTACCTTCTATGGCTGTCACTGGAACTGAGAGCCGGCTTTAGTTCTGAGGCTCGGCTCCAGCTCTGAGGCCTCGGCTGCTGAAAACAGGTATCTGGGTTTGTTTGGGCTCTATAATCGAAACTCTGTTACAACTCCAGCTCGGCCGGCTGGCTGAAAGCATGGGGTTTGTTTAGCATCATTACAACATAGTTGCTTAGAGTGCAAGCTCAGAACCCAGCAGCGGCAGGCAGGGAACCTTGGCTTCCTCATTCACTGGAGCAAGCAAGCCTCCTGTTCACTTCAGCTGCCTGGCTGCCGGCTGCCATCTTGGTTGGCAGTTAATTTGCATATCGCCTTGATTAGCCATTGGGAAGCATGTCGTAGGTATGGTTAATTACCATGTTTGTCTATTATTAGATAGGACTAGAGGTCTGGTGCATGAAATTCTTGCATGGGGGGATGTCCTTCAGCCTGGCCTGCACCCTCTCCAATCTGGGACCCCTCGGGGTATGTCCGACTGCTGGTTTACTGGCAGTGGGACATCCCTCTCACAATCCGGGACCCCTGGCACCTAACTGCTCATCTGCCTGCCTAATTGCCCCTAACCGCTTCTGCCTGCCAGCTTGATGGCCCCCTCACCATTCCCCTGCTGGCCTGATTGATACCTAACTTCTCCTCTGCCAACCTGATGGCCCCCAACTGCCCTTCCCTGCTGATCAAATTGCCCTCAACTATCCTTCCCTTCCAGCTCAATTGCCCACAACTGCCTCCCCTGCCGTGACCCACCTCCTGTGCTGGGACCCACCTCCTCCATGCAAGGAGGTGGGAACGCCAGTATTGGCCTTTACGCTGTGCAGAGATTCAGGACCCCCAGGCCTCACTGCATGGAGCGGCCACCGGACCCCACCTTCACTGTGCATTGGCCATCTTGTGGTGGCCATCTTTGTGGCAGCCATCTTGTGATGACATCGTGCATGAGGGCAGGAGGACCACCTAGGCTTTTATTAGCATAGATGTTTCTATCTCTCTCTTCTCTCTGTCTCTCTAAAATCAATAAAAAATATTTAAAAATATATCTATCTGGAGATGCTTGAAGCTATCTGTTCCTTTCAGCCCTTTGGTCTTGGAGCCTAATCACTCACCCGTTACCACTTACTCCTGGGACTTTGAACAGACAGCTTCCCAGATCCATTTCCTTCCCTTGTCCAACTTATATCCCTGGGACATTGACTCCATGTGCAGATTACTGAGTAAAAATCCAAAAATTGTCTCACAGTAGATATAGAGTAGGACAAATAATTTACATGTTCAAGCACCAGCAGGTAACTCTATTGCAAGTTATCCATGAATCAAACTTTGGAAAGCACTGCTTTTTCTCAGTCTTCTTTGATTGTTCAAGTTTAGCAAAGGTGTCACTTTTGTATTCTAACAAATGTCTCTGAGTATAATAATCAAAGCTAATAAGCAAATGGTTGTCACGCCCTCACACCATAATGACTGACCAGCAGGAGACTGCATCCCCACCTGTGCTGGCCGGGGATGTGACACGCCAGTGGGGCTTAATGGGGGTTTGGCTGACTGGGTCTGGGTCTCGCCCAATGAAGGTAGGGCCAGCTGGGTCTGGGTCTTGCATGATTTTGAGGTACACACAGGTGGGCTGGACTTGACTCTGGGTCCCATGGCATGTCCCAGGCTCTGACAGGAGGGAGGAGGGGGCAGGATACCCATACCCAGGACTCACACAGCAGGGTGGCAGCAGTTAGGGGCAATCAGGCTGACAGGGGAGGGCAGTTAGGAGCATCAGGCCAGCAGGCAGAGGCGGTTAGGGGCAATCAGGCAGGAAGACAGGTGAGCAGTTTTGAGCCAGTGGTCCCATATTGCGCGAGAGGTGTCCAACTGCCAGTTTAGGCCCAATGCCTTTGGGCAGTCAGACATCCCCCGAGGGGTCCCGGATTGGAGAGGGTGCAGACCAGGCTGAGATACCAACCCTTCGTGCACAAATTTTGTGCACTGGGCCTCTAGTTGCTTTATAATGCTCACCACACTATTACTGTGATTGCCAATTTATTTATCAGGCCCCTTGACTAGATTTAAGTGTTCTTGAAGCATGATTCTTTTTTAAAAAATAATATATTTTTATTGATTTTAGAGAGGAAGAGAAAGATAGAAACATAAATAATGAAAGAGAATCATTGATTGACTGCCTAATGTATGCCCCACACTGGGCGTTCAAGCCCTCAACCCGGGAATGTGCTCTGATCAGGAATCAAATCGTGACCTCCTGGTTCATAGATTGACATTCAACCACTGAGCCACACTGGCTAGGTGACGATTCTTGATTTATGTTATTAATGTCTGCTTATCCTGCAATTAACCCAGTTCTTGGTATACAGTAGATGCTGAATGAGTGTTTGGATGAATGATTGAATGAATGATAAATGCCATTTACAAAAGCCACTGATAAATGACTGGCTGAGATGGATTGAATGAATGTTTCTATCAAGTTTCTCAGTCAGGTTCTTTATTTCAAACAATAGAATGAAGTTTCACTGGGTGAAGCAGAAGCATAATTCATTAAAAACATATAATATGGCATATGGAATCATTGCAAAGCCTAGAAAAAACAGGATTGAGTCTCTGTTTCAGGAAACAGATGTGAAGGAATGCAACAAAAATTTATATGACACCATTGCTGATGTTGATTCTGCTACCACCTAGAACTTTGCAATAAACTTGACTGCTCTGTAACTGCTACTGCTCCACACAGATGCTACCTCTGAGTCAAGAACTTGATGTTTAACAACTGTCATCCCCCAACACCAGACATCTTTATCCTCACTTGCTCAGACAAAAGCATGCTTGATGCACATCTGTGTTCTCATGTTGCTCATTTCAATCAAAGTCTCACACAGGTGAAACTGATTGGGGAAACATAGGTTGCATCCCCATATTCTGGCTATAAGGAAGGCTTGGACTTTTAGTTATTTCTTATCTATGTTGAAGAATATGAGAGCTTAACCAAACATAAGAAGGCTAATTGAAATAATGATAGACAGATGACACAATTTCACTATGCTGGTCAAGTACTTCTCCACCTATTATGTGTATGACATTGTGCCAGATTAAGCTGGATGGAGAGACTTCTCTTTAAATTCAAAAGGCTCAGTATCCACTCACTTCAATGACTGCAGTGGCTTTAATATGGTTTTCATGATGCTGAGATTTTAGAACACCTATATGTTACTGAATTGACACATTTGGATAATCAAGAGAAAAGAAACCCTCCAAAACTTTTGGATTAACTTTAGGATATAAATTTGAGTGGCACGTGGGCATATAAGGATAAAGCTCATTCTTGTCTCCTGATACTATTCATAAAAAGGTGAAAATAAAAACTTGGAAAGACTGACAGTAAAATTTTATTGCTAGAATGAACTTATTGATATGGAAATGAAAGTCAGGTGAAAGTTATTTAAAATGAGGAAAAGTGGAATACCAGATCTTACCAAGGACAAAAAAATGCCTCCAACCTGACACACAGAACATGCAAAACATTCTCAGAGCATTTCTGAATAAAATTCAAAACGCAGCCACAGCAAAGATGCATGGTTATATGCTATTTACGTTAGATCTTAGTTCCCATACACATGCTATACATTAAATTGGTGTAGAATATATTTCTAAATATACATGTCAGGTTTTATTAATCCATCCAGGTAATAAGAGTCATTGTTTGTTTCTGAGTTAAATATTTTTCTATATTTTTACTGGAGTAAAATAACATAAAATGTACCATTTTAAGCATTTTTAAGTATAAAGCTCAATGGCATTGAATAGTTACATTGCTGTGTAATTATCACCACCATCCATCTCCAGAACTTTTTCAACTTCTCCAACTGAAACTGTGCCCATTAAACACTACTCATTTCCCTCCCTCCCTGCGCCTTGGCAACCACCAATCTACTTTCCATCTCTATGAGTTTGATTGCTTAGATACCCCATGTAAGTGGAATCATACAAAAATTTCCATTATTGTGACTGACTTTGGTCATTGAGCATAATGTCTTCAAGATTCATCCATGTTGTAGCACATGTCCTGAGTTGAATTCTCAATAAATCTCATTTTTTTCCCAAGGATTCCAGAAATATTCCAAATAAGATACATGCTTTATTTTCCACACAAAAATAGCTGCAAGTCATGCTGGACATACATATGTTTTCTAAACTCCCATTGGCAATCACATAGCCTTGTATCATTCTACACAAGAAATAATGAGAAAATGCATGTAGTTCACTGCATCTTCATTGGTCCCACATTAGTACCAGCCAACAAAAACTCTTGTTGGTGCTATTACAATAATTTTTCTAGCCTTTTCCCCATTTTCATTATCCTTAATCATCTTCACATAGCAGCTATGTCCATCTTTGAAAAACAAGTTAGATCATGTCATTCCTCAACTTAAAATCTGTCTGAGTCTCAATGTTCTTAGTTCAAACTGGGCTCCTTCCGCTGGTCTTCAAGATTCTGTAAGAGCTAGCTTCTCTCACCTGCCTCATATTTACCTCCTGACACTCTCAGATTCACTCACTTCCCTCCAGTAGCCCCTCAGGACACCTACCAATCAATCAGACTTTGCTGTATGATTTCCTTGGCATGACCATCTTTCCAATATGACTAAGTCTATAGTACTCTTGGTTTTCTTACCCAGTACTGGGTTTTTCTTTTCCAACATAACTTTTACTACAATTTCAAATTTTAGCGTTGTATGTTTGTTTGTTAAAAATCTATCTCCTGGACCGAATGGCGTGGCTCAGTGGTTGAACCGGGGGGTCACTGTTTGCCGGGGCTGACCGGCAAACCCTGAGCAATAGATGAATGATTACTCTGACACACATTTCTGTGAAAGATAGGGCTAAGGGACTGCTTGGCTATAGGAACCAAACAACCCCATTCACCTGTCTCCTTAGGCTTTTATTGTAGCAATAGCTTGAACTAAAATTAACTTCTAGATACTATCAGTAGGACATCTGCAGTGTCCTTTAAGCAAGGATGTCTAAAAACTAAACATAAAGATTTCAGTAAAACACCTGGTGGCTCAGACTTATTTGAAAAAGTCAAGGCAGGGGTAGCCACCATCAGCCAGCCCCCCTTCTTACCCCCCCCCCCAGGAGGTTCTGACCTTTCAGAGATTCTTCCTTAAAAACTTTCCAACCAAGTCCCATGCTTCCCCACAACTGTTCAATTTCTGGTTGGGGCACCTACCCAGGCTGTGGGTTCAATCCCCAGTATGTGGTGTTCAGAAGGCAGCTGATCGATGATTCTCTCTCATCATTGATGTTTCTCTCTCTTACTCTCCCTTTCTCTCTGAAATCAATAAAAATATATTTAAAAAATATGTCTCCTGCTGGAGTGTAACCTGCATGAGACCAGGCCCCATGTTTGTTTTGTTTACTATCATGTAGCCAGGACCTAGCAATGCACCTGGAAGATAGCCGACACTCTGTGAGTATTGACTAAATGGATGAATGAGTGATGTTATGCTATAAACTCGAAGAATAATTTTTCTGTAGCACATATATCTGACAATAAGTGAGTAAATCTCATATAGTTATGAGAAGTCTAGTGTCACCTCTGGCTGGAAACCCCTTTAACTTACTCACTTGAGAAACCAAGAGGCATGCATTTGTCATGAGACTCTCCTTAAAGTTGTTTACAGTCATTGGTAATGATTTCCTTACTGTGACTGAAGTTGATTTCATTAGAAATCAGGTTTAGACATTTCCATAATTCTTGTTGGTGCCCTAAAATAAAACTCTGAGTCAAATAAGTAACCTGGTACTCAATGGTGAAAGGAAGAAGGAGGGTTCAGTATAGATTCACATTTGTTTTACTCAAAAAGGGGCAATGATTTTGAAGTATTGATTTGATTCTAACTATGACTTACCTACTTTTCAAAAATTTAATGCATTAAATTTTGTGATTTTGCTGCCTCTAATATTAAAATAAATTGGCAGTTTCTTATTGAAGCTACCTCCCTGCATTGTTTACATTATAAAACAAGAATAACATTTTATACACTTTAAAGTGCCTAATAAATATACTATGGTAATATGTCTGTGTGGATGTGGTTAAGTGTTGAGTTAACAAATACAACATATAATGTCTTTAAATCATAATTGCTCTATGGTTCACAGCTAGGAAACTTAATGAAAGAATGCACACATTTTGATTTTTAAAAGAATAACAATGTCCAACAATGGAATCCTTACAGGTTGGTGAAAAGATAAATAGGTCAATTCATTGATTGTGCAGTTGCATTCTTCCAGAGATAGTAGCTGAGAGCAATGGCCATATTGTGTCTGACATGCTCTATTTCACAATATAATTCCCAGCTTCCCACTTCTGCTGAGAGTTCTGCGGACTGCTTTTCATTAAAACCATGGCATATTTTGATTTTCCACTTCAGTTTTCCCGGGGAGAGACTGTCTCTGGGACCAGTCATTTGTGCTGCGCTACCCTTGAGAAGCTCCACCATTAATTGGAATACAAACGTTTGAATAGCAAATGTCACTGAATCTCTCAGGATGTTTCAAGCCTCTGCAGCCATGAGAAAACACAAAGCAAGCCATAGCCGCACTACCCGGATGACCTAAGGAAACAAGAGGAATCTTAAAATTTGCCAGCGTGTTACATGTAGCCTGAGCATTTTAACTGGTTTCACCAGTTAGCAGCATTTACTGCGTATCTATTCTGCGTCAGGCATTTACCCCAGTTATAAGGTTACAATGATGAACACAAAATGGCCCCGTCCCTGTGGGATCTTGGTTAACAGAGTGAGAAGGACAGCATCGGATCAAAGAATAATGTGACAAGTGGCAAGCGAGGGAGTGCCCGCGCTGTTGACACACCAGAGGGAATAAATCTGCAATAGGGAATTAAAATGTGTGACCTGGATATTGCTGTGAAACTAATCACCCCAAAATGTAGTGGCTTAAAACAGGAAGCCTTTATTTAACTCTTAAGGTCACAAAGCAGCCAGCTGCTGGCCTTGCTCGTGTGTCTATGGTCCCTGGTCTTGCTCGTCAACACCACAGAGCAGTTCCAGTCTGTGGAGCTGTCCCAGAAGCAAGACCTTGCCCTGTGCGATCCGCTCCATTCTTCTGCATAATTGCGCGGGTCACAATGTATTTAAATGCTTTCCCAGCTCGATGAGTTGGCTTGAAGTTTGTTCTACCACATCTGTGCTCCCCGGATTCGCTTTGCTGTGCTGATAGGTGCAGCCACCATTGCACTTTCTAGAGCGGCTTTTACAACATTGCTCTCCCTTCATCGACAAGAGCAGTCTCTTGCAGCCTGCTTGTCTTCCATCTGTCCTTTCTTATGTCGCCTTGCCTCCCTGGTTTTTTGATATTCCCTGTAAGTTAGACGATTTCAATCAATATTTTGTAATCTAAAATCGTCTCCATTCGACTCATATGATCCTTTCTCAATTTGGTCTCTGGACTTTCCATTTGTACCAATTAAACATGAACACTGTCTTGCTTTCTGCCATAGCAATGTACTCCAAGCTTATTTTTTACTTTTCAATTCCAAATATGACTTCTTTTCTCCAAGGGGCCATGATTCTGCTTAGAGGAAAAATAGCATCAAAGAACAAGAGGCTGGGTGGGTGCTTGGAGGACCCATGTGCTTGAAATTGCTCCTAGAACATTTCAATGGATATAACCTAAAAAAGATTGTTTTGTATTTTATTTGAGTTTGTAATATATTGACATTTACAATACAGGCTAAAAAACACACACCATAGTTCTACTTAGATTATTGATGCTTTAATTGTCTTCCTCAGAGTCAGTTTAAAAAATAAAACAGATGTGGGAAACCAAGGGGGCAGGTTTTGTTCTGAATCTGCTTAATAAGGCAAATAATTTCTTCATGTTGCAGAAGTTCACGATGCAATATTATTTCAGCAAAAGTCAGAGAAATAAAAGGCTCACAGAGGTGCTTGACCAATTGCAGATTTCAGATGAGAACAAAGAAAGCACACAAGCGGAAGAATCTGTTACAATGATCTAATTCGGTTGTTTCATTCTTTCCAAATCTAAACCCTTTGCATAAAGTGAGATGCAAACAGACCTCCTTAAGTCTTTGCTTTTTGGGACCTCCCTCTACCCTGTCTTTCACAGGCAGAGAAGGTAAGAAGGTAAGATGATGTGGCAGTTAGGGGCAGAATTCTGGTTCCAGATTTACCCAGGCCATTCTTTGCTACCTTTCAACTGAGTGACCTACTCAAATTTCTTAAGCCCTCTTTGTCAGAGTTCCCTTTTTTAACTTTTTATTGTTTTGTAAAAGGGGGTAGATGATAAATCTTCCTGGTTGCTATGAATATGAAATGAATTAATGTTTGCAAACATATACTATTTAATGAGTTAGTATTTAAAAAGCACTTATGACAGTTTCTGGTACAAATCCTACCTAATAAAGAGGGAATATGCTAATTGACCCTCACCCAATCACAAAGGTGGTGGCACCCACAGCCAATAAGGAGGCAATATGCTAATTGACTGCCACACCCTCAAAGATGGTGGTGCCCACAGCCACAAGATGGCGATGCCCAGTCCCCTGGGCCCCTCAGCTGCCCAGGGCCATCCCGAGGCACAGGCAAGCCTTGGAAGGTGGTTGCCCAGCCTCCCAGGGCTGCCTGAGGCTCAGGTAACCAGGGCAGGCTGAGGCTTGCGCTGCCGGCGGTGGCAGCAGCAGAGGTGTGATGGGGCATTGCCTTCCCCTGATCACCAGGTCACCTCCCACCCCTGAGGGCTCCCAGACTGTGAGAGGGGGCAGGCCCTGCTGAGGGACCCCACTCCAGTGCATGAATTTTCATGCACTGGGCCTCTAGTTGTTAAATAAAGCCAATATTATCCTTAAAAAATTCTTAAATTACTTCTAACAGTGAGAACTATTAGACCATAGTATTTTTTCATCATGATGAGTGTGCAAACTTTATTGAATCTCTTTTCAACCTTTTGAAACCTTTCCTGAGAAAATATGACTAAAGACATTTATAAATATTAAAAAAGAGAAACTTGTGCATAAAGCAAAAGCATGGATAAAACATTTGATGAAAACGTGCTTATCAGTCTTAAATATCTATTACTAGCTGTGATAATTTAAATTTAGATAATTGATGATTTCAGGGAAACACACTAAAAATCATGTTAAATTGTGACTGTTAAATTTATATAAAATCATATATCACGTGAAAGCTGTATAGTAGCCCAGGAAATGCTGATGAAAGTGACTGATCTTTCTTCTGCTTAATTTTTATAATAAGACTTCGCCTGAATTGTGGTCTCTCATGGTGGCTGTACCAGATATGCTAAAGGTTCTTAAAACATACGAGGTTCCTGGGGGTTAATTCCTGCTTCCATGGAAACTACCCTGGTGTGCCCCAGTTTTAAATGACTTCCTGCAGGCTGACACCTGAAGGCACCTGCTCAAACAAACATCTTTCTTAGGCCTGGAGCAACACACAAAATGAGGGGGAAATAAAGTTTTATGTTTACCTTCCTCTGCATTAGCTATGCCATTTAACATTTCCAAAACTTAATGACTTATTTGGAATATGCTTCGCTATGATTTTTTAAAAAATGTTCATTCAAGTGCTTAGCAGTATTGGTGGTTTAAGAACATGTCTTCCAACATGAAGTGTGTCATGCTTGCTGATTAAAAAATCACCAATGGGTCCTTGATTCACTAATTAATTTATGTGGCAAGTGGGGATTTCATGTGCTAATAAGATAAGAGATAAGGCACAGATGCCAACCTGAAGAATCTAGCAATCTAGTTGGAAACAGACCTACATAAAAAAAAAATCAATCTAAGACAATCTGCAAATTGCAATCAGTACTAAGTATACAGGGTAATTTGTGGATGTAGATAAGCAGAAGGTGTTCATTACCGCACATGGAGGAGGAAGGTCGTGGAGCCCTCTCTGGAGCAGGTTAGGAGCCTAAGGAGCAAGGAAGTGAGAGGACAAGCAAAGCAAGGCGAAGAGAAACAATTTGGTGTCTGGATATACGTAGGATGTGGTACATTTGCGGGGGGTGGTGGAAATAGGAAATACCAGAGGAAGTTTTAAAAATGCCTACAGGTAGAGGTAATGTGGGGGGGTCGCACAGTTGTTACATGGTGACTCTTAGCCCATATTTTCTAGGATCCACTGAAAGCTTTCAAAGCAGAAAAGAAACACAGATTTGACCTTTAGATAGTTCTCACTGGTGGCCATGTCACAAATGGCTCAAGACACAGAAGAGTAATGGCAGGGGATAAGGATTCTAGATAAACAGAATATGAAAGCCTAAAATAACACTGTGAATAGAGGGCTGTAAAGGAGAAAAAAATAAATATTGGCAAGGAATCAAAGTTAAAAGGATTCATGAAGGATTGGTTGTGCGAGAAAAGGATGGACTATGATCACATGTCATATTAGGTCTCTGGTGATTCCAGCAATTGAGAGAGCCAGTGTTGCAAATGATTAGTGTGAGGTGCATGTGAGTACCCAGGTTAGAGATGACCAGTAGGAAGTTCTTTGTCTGAGTTTGAAGTGTAGGGGGCATACTAAACTAGACATAGAGATGTGGGGCTCACCCAGCTAAAAGTAGTTAGTGAACTCAAGCACTGTGTACAATCACCGGCCAAAATGGGTAAACAAAAAGCAGCAACAATCCAAGTATAGGATCCAGGGAATGTTGAATTATCCACACAGTTCCTCCTTACGGATAGAGTCAGTATAAAAGGTAAAGCTTGGTTTCAAACTTTTGTTCAAAAAATATGGAATAATTGAAAGTGGCAAAAAGAGGGTTTGGGGATTATCATAGTTTATAAAAAATGCATGCCATATGCATGAAAATTAAAAGTCTTCCATCTATCTTTTATCCCAATTTGTAGAACTTATTTTAATGCCATTGGTTTTTATTAATTCTGGGAGATAATTTTATGGTTACGCTTCTATTTTTTAAAGGTTAATATATAACCTTTAGTCAGGATGTACTAACACCCTTCTATAAAAGATGATTAAATTACCATCTGGGTCATTCTTTCTGTTTTTATACTTCTAATGGTTATACTTTATGTTCTCAAAAAGTAAAGTATTTATGTCCTGTTCTAAAACCATAATAAGCTTCTATTCTTATCTACAGATAGTTTCTAACGTTAAAAACATATTACTGGCGTTTATAATACTGGAATTTTATCAATATTTATTACTTTAGAATCAAACAGTAGGATTGGATCCATAGTAAAGAAAATGAAAACTCTGAACTTATATCTGTGTCACTTAGAGGAAAATATTACAAACATATGTAAAAATAGAGCCAGCTAGCCCTAGCGGGTTTGGCTCAGTGGATAGAGCATCAGCCTGTGGACTGAAGGGTCCCAGGTTCGATTCCAGTCAAGGGCACATGCCCAGGTTGCGAGCCTACCCCCAGTAAGGGGGCATTCAGGAGGCAACCGATCAATGATTCTCTCTCATCATTGATGTTTCTATCTCACTTTCCCTCTTCCTTCCTTTCTGAAATAAATAAAATATATATTTTTAAAAAATAGAGCCAGCTTCATTTTATGAGTTAGGGATGTGGTGAGACAAATCAGAATGATCAATTCAATGGTAATTCATTACATTTTCCTGCTTTTAAATATTTACTCTGAAGTGATATGTTTCCTACTGCAATCTAGAAAATAAGTATTCTTTCATTTGGTGCTCCATGACATAGAAGATCTACCAATCTTGTCCTTTTAATTTCCATTTTTCCCCAATGTCCCAAATACCTGGCTCAGCCTCATGTGACAGGCATGTAGAATCGGCTCACTACGCACACAAGCCTATGGTCGTCTACTGCACCTTCCTATGCCGCAGAAACTGTATCGCTCAAAGCAAATCAAAGTCAACAAAAACTTCCTAAATCCCCTTGCAAGTTGGGTTCGAAAAATCAACTCAAAAGTGAGTTGATTGGACACGACGGGCTGGGTGCTCAAGCCATTCATCTTGCTGGTGAGAAGTGTGAGAAGTGTAAGGACAAACTGTCTCCAACTCCTTGGATCACAGCAAGGAAGCATGTGCCTGGGAACAACATGCAACAGTTGTGTTGCTGGAATCAATGACCGTTCCCAAGTCCTTACTGAAGGCCTACCTGAAGCCTACTTTCCTAGGCCTTCCAACATTTTTGTAGTTACCAAATTTCCTGTATTAAATACTTTCTGTTGAAGGTATATAACATGATTTTTGTTACCTGGAGTTAACTTTTATCTGACACATATTCCTTAGTTTTTAATAAATTAATAATATGCAAATATATTTAAATACATTGATTTAAAATATGGATATATTTTAAGTAGTTTAAATTATTTAGTGGAAATAATTTTCATTTATCGCTATGAAACTTTAGAAATTCTGACATTTAATGAGATCTTGAGAAGTAAAGTAAGCAATACCTGTACTTAGCCTGATATCTAACCTATAAATCTTTGTGATTTTTAATTACTATCTATAAAACACAGGGATAGCCGAAACCGGTTTGGCTCAGTGGATAGAGCATCGGCCTGCGGACTGAAAGGTCCCAGGTTCGATTCCGGTCAAGGGCATGTAGCTGGGTTGCAGGCATATCCCCAGTGGGAGATGTGCAGGAGGCAGCTGATCGATGTTTCTCTCTCATCGATGTTTCTAACTCTCTATCTCTCTCCCTTCCTCTCTGTAAAAAATCAATAAAATATATTTTAAAAAAAAAACAAAACACAGGGATAAAAACATACATATTATTATAGCATTATGGATAGCTATACCTTACTTTTATTTATCTTTTGTGTTAAAAGGACTTTTTTTAAGTTTGGGTTTTCTATATCTTTCCCTATGAAATAGATATTAAAGTTATATTAGAATTTGACAGGGGAATATTAACCTCATACACACATAGTCTGGAACTAATGGTGTATACTCTGTTCTAACTTTGACATTTCAGACTATTGAAGAACCTGTGCTTCCATTGTCACTTTAGTCATCATTTAAATGCAGTATCTTGACAGTTGCTGGAGGCATATGCAAGGCCCAGGACAGCCTTGATTAAATGCTAATGAGTAATTCTGCCTAGAAACTTATATCAGAATACACTGGTTTGAAAGGCATACATTGCTAATGTTTCACTAGATATCGTCATTGCCATTCTTACAAAAGCATCATCCATTCTATGGTTGATTCCATTCTATGGTCGATTTATTTTTTTCTCCTGCTTTTGCCAACATGAGATTCAGGTTTAGAGATTATAATTCAATATGAAAATGTTACCAGTTGGAAAAGAGACAAATGGGAGATTCCTTGAGTTGTACATAACTTCACACTTTATGTTAATTTTGAGGTAGACACAACAATGTATCTTAATGAGGTTCAGAAATAGTTAAAAGAGAACTAGGGACATAATGAATTTCAAGTAAACTTGGAATGCAAGCTAATTCTTATTAGTGATGTTCTCTGTGCTCAGTGCTTCCCACTGGAGACTTGGCATAACAAGGCCATTAAATAGGGCTGATTAGTGAGTGAAACACACGTACACACACATGCAAACACACACAATAAGGGGCATGTAGGAGGCTCAATTTTCTGTCTAAATATAAATTAAGCCCTTGATATTAACAATACATTTAAGTTTTGTGAAATTCCAATCCCTGATTATATGTTGGGAAAATATTGCTTCAAAAAAGAATACTTATATGCAAGAGATATAAAACTTAGCAGGTGAAGATATTATAAAGTCTGTTTCAAATTACTTGAGCCATATTTTTAAAAATTTAAATTTCTTTCTTTCTCAAGTTTAGCTTTGGTAAGAGCTATGACATGTAGGGGAGCAGAGTAGGAGCTAGCCTATTAGAAATGAGATGGCTAAAGATGGAATACTTCAACTGAAAGGTAATCTTTCTGCATTAGACTTGGCTTATTTTTTACACTGACTGTCTCAGCCTCAAACTATTTATGAGTGAAAGAACGGTGGCCGAAATGATGTCATAATATCATAGATCCTTTTAGAATGTCCTTTTAGGATGGAGGCAATTGCAACCCTGGTTTGCAATTGCCTCCACCCTAGGAATCACACCAGGCAACTATATTAAATATACCTGGAATATAATTCAAAAATATATAAATAATATATTTAAAAAATATATTTATATATTAATTTAATATTTTAATAATATATTTCAAAAATAGGATATATATATATATATAATGATATATATATATATATCATCTCAATACCAATTGGGGTATGTGGAGGTGTGTGTGGGGGGTGTATTTGAGGACAGTGGGTATAAAGGAGACTTGGGTGGGTGGAAAAGGGAAGAATGTCAGAGAGACTCCACAATATGCTGTTGCACTCAAAACTCATCAAAGGCACTAGGTCTCTTCACCATAATGGGAATAAAACTCTTCTGAGCTCCCACAGCTTCTTAATGAGATGTAACATTGGTCAAGCAGTCTTGGTCTTAAGAACTAAAATGAGCGTCTGTTTTTGTAGCCCTAGCGAATTCATGTAAAAGAATGTAACCTGCTTGCAGCGGGACCATCGTTAAGCAGTCTTGGTATATTGAATACCAGTTCAAATCGGATTATACCCAATTAAATAGAAGCACACAAGACATATTTCTTACTAAAGAAGCTATTTCCAAAATAATGCAAATATAAAGGTCACATATCCTCTAAAATAGGAATGCATAATTTAAATCTTCCTGGGAGCAGCTGGAACTTGCCCTCTAGCTATAAAACCATTTTTTTACTTCAATATTTACTCAAGTAGTCCTTATACATGGTCAATGCCCCATGTCATTGCTCCCTGCAATTTCCCACACCATGCCAGAGAACACAGAGTGGTTCTATATTTCAGGGTATTTGAGACTTAGGAAATTTTTACTACTGTAAGAGAGTAGGAGAAAAAGTGATTAGAATTTTGTATATTTCAGTTTCCATATGAATTCTGTATTCAGGTAGCAAATATATATACCATAAAGAGGTAATAAATACGTTGGGTCAACAAGTCTAAGAAACAATATATTTCTATTTTTTCTTTAATTTTTTCACTGGATAATCTTTTCTATTAGGAACTATTTGCAAACATAGCAGCAAGTGAAATGTAAAGTAGATAATATCATGGTGCATGCATTTAAAGTGGTAGCCAAAGGAGAATAATAAGCATCAAAAATGAACAATGACCTAAAAGAGCAATAGAATGAACCTTTATTGAGCATTTTCTATGAGTCAAATTCTGTGATATGCAATTTTTATACTATTATAAGATTATCCTATTTAATCCTCACAGTACTTCTATGAGATTAGCTCTAATACCCCTGTTTTAAGGGGATGAAGAAATTGGAACCTGGATAGTCTAACTGATGTGTCCATGATCATACAGCTAAAATACAGAGCAGTAAGGTTTTTCTGCTCACACTATGTGCTCTCTCTGCTTCTTGGTCTCTGGTAAGCCACCCAAGCCTTCCTAGAGACTCACTGGGGCTGACTTATGGGCTGTGGGATGGAGTAGCTACGTGCTAGTCAGTTAGCTGTTCTGATGAGTTTTCCACATTTTCTCTTTCATGGATGCGGCAGCCATTGAGGCCATGAGATGATGTCAGCAGAATGATCAGATGGAAGTCACCTCTCTCCCCGAGGCATAAGAGCCCACTATGAATACATTCCCAGTACCACTGGACTTAGAATGAGAGATTGAACACTTGCCTTGTTAAACCACTGGGACTTCGTTGTTAAACCTCAGGGTATTCTGGCTAATTGAACAGCCTCATCTATCTTGATATTAAAAGGAAAGTAGTACCTTTTCCTGGTGTTATAAAATAGCAAGGACGAAGATCATACAAAGAAAGTATATTTTAAATGTAATATGACATGCCGCACTGACTAGAGTAGCAACTAGCTTCCTGTGGCAATTCATTTAAATTCATTATAATTACAAAATTTAAATTTTTACTTAGCCAGATTTGTCACATGTTCAGTAGTCACATATGGCCAGGGGTTCTTATACTGGACAGCAGAGAACATTTGCAGGATCATGGGCAATATGAAATAGGAGATGCCAATTCCCTCTTTACTCTGCACTCTAGATATTGGCTGTGACACCAATATTATAAGTGAACATTGAAGCAGTTGGTTTCTGAGATTATTTTGAGTCACGAACCCTTATAAAAAAAGACTATAGCCCTAGTTGGTTTGGCTCATTAGATAGAGCATCAACCTGTGGACTAAAGGGTCCCAGATTCAATTCCGGTCCAAGGCACATGTCCAGGTTGTGGTCTTGATCCCCAGTAGGAGGCGTGCAGAAGGCAACCAATCAATGATTCTCATCATTGATGTTTCTATCTCGCACTCCCTCTCCCTTCCTCTCTGAAATCAATAAAAATATATTTTAAAAAAAGACTACAGACAATCATTTTAAACAATGTTCTTTAGGAAAATAATAGGAAAGACAAATCATAGGTTTTCTCTGTTCTTTATTCCAAAAAAAATCATTGACTTTGTGAAAATATAGATATACATTTAAAAACTGAATAGCCCTATATGATGTTTAATTGTGCAGGAAAATATTAGAATTGTAGAGACTCCCAAGTAATACAAAGTTACTGAATTACTATTTGTTCTTGTTCATGCACACACTCAAATGCACATATTCCACTCCCTGTCCACCAGCATCTAGGAAATTCACTGCATGTAGGGAGATGGTAAGCAAACATAGTTCTTTTTAATTAGTAAAATCTCTGAAGACTCATTTTTTATTACTGCTCCCAAATCTAGGTGTCTGACTTTCTTTGATGTGTAAGAAAAGGAGGAGAAAAGTTGAACGGAGAAAGGAGTTAATAAACATAAATGAAGATCGAGAAACTTTTTGAGCTAAAGCCAAAGCTAACTAAGGCATAATTATATTTGTAACATGGCAGCACTTTGAGAAGTTAACTCAGCAAAGATTCAAGCTTTAAACTTTTTTTCACCAAACTCTTTATTTCAGTAATAAATAAGAATAAACTTCAAGAAACCGATATCTTAAGAAATTCTCTGGACCAAATTTCTCAATGTTCCAGTTTTGCTTCATGTTTTCCCCTAACTATCCTTGTTAAGAAAAAGGGCACTATTATGAAATCCACTGGGGAAACGCCAGTAGCTCTATCCTCCTTAACACATGAGAGTGAAAAGGAGAAAAACATGAGCATAGGGCTCACTGGATCCAGTTTTTGTTCTATGACTAAAAGCACTCTTTTGTTGGTGTTAAATCTCCTCACTCCAGGAGATTTTTTCCATTGATTTTTTGAGAGAGTGGAAGAGTCAAAGAGAGAGAGAAAGAAAAACATCCATGTGAGAGAGACACATCAGTTGGTTGCCTCCAGCACATGCCCCACCAGGCCAGGCTCAAACCTGTAATTCAGGTATTTGACCTGGACTCTACAGTGTGAAGGCCAACACTCTAACCACTGAACAACACCAGCCAGGGCTAAATACACTCTGGAACCACACATGACAGGCTCCATTCTTGAACCCTGATCTGTGACATATAGAGCCAGACAGGCTTGGAAGCAATTTGCCTGTCTTAAGGAGCATTTTTTTCACTGACATTGTTTGGAATTGTCCGTATACCATGACAATCAAAAGTCAAACAAATTTGCCTGGCCAGCATGGCTCAGTGGTTGAGTGTCAACCTATGAACCAGGAGGTCATGGTTCCTGGTCAGGTTGTAGGCTTGGTCTCCAGAGGCGAGGGAGGATGGCATGCAGGGGGCAACCAATCAATGATTCTCTCTCATCATTGATGTTTCTCTCTCTCTCTCCCTCCCTCTCCAGTCCTCTCTGAAATATATATATTAAAAATACCCATATTCCAACAGAATATATGCTGGGACTCAGAAAAGATGAACTTTTATTCAAGCAATTATTATCCTATAAAAATAGATTAGGAGAAAAACAAGTGATGTAAAATATATACAGTAACTGTAATTCACCTTAAAGGGAAAAGGTCAGAGGTAGTAATGTTTCATTTTTTCCATTAAATACCAGATATTTCAAATTGGCTGCTCTTTAGATCAAGTCATATGCCATAACTTTCTTCTGCCTTTACTACAGTGTTCCCATTGGTCATTTACTTATCAAATTAAATAAAGTGTTATGGTCTAATTTGATGTTTGTGAATATGGTATTTAATAAAAACTTAAGAGGCACAACAATGTGAGTATATTTAATGCTACAGAACCATACACTTAAAATGGTAAATTTAATGCTTTGTATATGTTACTGTGATATTTAAAAAGTATAAAAAGAAAATCCTAAGAACAAAATAACAAAGAAGTTTCCTACTGTTCCTTGATTTTCAACTTTTTTTTCCCCCCCTAATCCCTGAGGACCATTGTCAACCTCTATTGTGTTTGGGACACATTTGAGATTCTCTCTAATCAAGTGAAGGTTTCTTTGTGCACATGAGCAAACATACGTAATATTTTGAATAATTTCACAGGTTTTATAGTCATCCTTGAGCGGAAAAGACAAAGCGGGACTGACCATCCTCCGTCTTGTAAAGCTGGGTCCCCAACCTGACCTCCCTGCCGGGAGTAACCACAAGAATGCTAGAAATGTCCCGACTCCCCAACCCCACCCGAGCGGACCAATAAAGTTCCAAGAATATAGCTAAGGTCCAAATTAGGCTATACGATAGGATGCCCCTTGTGTGCCACCCTTGACCAATCAGGAGGTAGCGGGGTAGGGTTCAGGCCCAGGAATGTGTTAGTCATTTCCTGGCCTTTGTGCTGTAAGTCCCTGCTGTAAGACCCTGCTGAAAAACCCTGGAATAAAACCCTGACCTGAAACTGACCAATCACTGTCACCCACGTCACCCCCTCCCACCCCCAACCCCAAGCCCTATAAAAATCTTTGTTCTCTTGGGACTCTTTGCATGCTGCCGCTGTGTCGGTGGAGCGGAGGGACCGAGCCCGGGCTTGAATAAAGGCTCTTTGCTTTTGCATCGGACTCGGCTCCCTAGTGGTCTGTCTTTAGGGATCTTGAAATCTGGGCAAAACATAGCCTATCTTTAAGCCTTAGAAAGGAGATTGTCCCCTAGAATAATCTTGGAATCACTTTAATTCATTGAATCTTTAGAGAGTGATTTATTGTGAAAAACAAAACAATCAAACAGACAACAAAAAAACGATGCCATTCAAAATGAACAAAACTCGTTTTCTTGCCCAGCTCCATTTATTGAGGAATCAGAACCAAATAAGTAAAATAAAGGCATGGATAGGTTACTGTGGAAGTAGAAGGAAGGGAGTAACTGAGTCAGGATAGGAAATATACAGAAGCTAAAAAATATGAACCAGATTGCTATGGTCTTTCCACATCTAGGGTTCAGGAATCTGGAGAAGGGGCTGCATATAAATGAATAAACTAGACAAGAAATATAAATTTGGAAGGCATTTTGGGGGAGCCAAGGGAGGCTTAGCTCTAGTGACTAAGCTCTCGGAATCTCCCGACCCATGGCTTCTTTTTCACCCATTTTGCCCTTTAGCAAAGCAGATATACCTATCAAAGGTAAGGATTAAAGGATCATCAGGTTAGGGGAATTGCGTTTGGCTGTTCCAGCAGCAGATAACAACATGCAGATTTTCAAGCCCTGCTGAAAGAGTCCATTCAACCTTTTGAGGACTTCTTGCATTTATTATGATGGGCTGGACTTAGCCTCCAGCACCAGATCATAAAGAATAGAAAGGACAAGAGAGGAAGAACATTTTGGCCAGAAGAACCAGGGCAAGCAAGGTGGTGAGAGGGTCTGTGATGTAGACAATGAGAATAGAAATTTCCTTATGACCAGACTAGGACAGTGGATAGAGAAGAGGCTGGGGGAGGGGGGTGGGAGTGGGGGGAGGGGTAGGTTTTAACAGCTTTGTATTTATCAGTATGGAACTGATTATGGAGGCCACCACAAAATAAGACTGAAATGAACAGAGGGAACAAAGAAGGTTATTGTCCTTGGCATGCAGTTGAATCTTTTCCAAAATGAGCTCACTGCTGGCACTAGAAATAATGTACATGGTTCGCTATTGAGCACATCTGCAGGAAAACCACTATGGAAAATGTGAGTGTGATCATTTAATTTCTCAATGGAATAAAAGCCTGTCACTGGGTTTGGCGCTGCTCTGGCTGTGTGACAGTATGGAGACACATAAAGTGTGAGAACATGTCAGGTATTTGATTTTATTGGTGACCTATCTAATAATCTATAAGCATTATCAATTTAAAATCCTATAACTAGAGCCAGAGAACAGCTATTTATGATCATTTTAAAACCATCTTTTTGTTATTTTAGAATTGCAAATCTGGGAAGGTTAAGAACTTAAACAGCATAATTATATTTTAAACACATTTTGATATGATATCTGTTGTTGAGGCAACAACTTTTATGGTTTACAATATAAGTATATTCTCCCTCAACCTCATTCCCATCCTAAGAATGTCCTTTATTTAGAGTTAAATTTTAAATTGTAAAACCTTAATGACTCATTCATGTCCAGGATCATTTATGGCCATTACAGTATAGGTCACTCACAGCTTCTGTTATTATCAGAACATTAAAAACCCTGCTGGGGCTTCTCATGTTATTTGCTTGACATCCACTTACTATTTACCAGGGGGAACATCACAGATGGCCCAATTTCTTTCCCAACCACTTAATGAAGAGTGATCATTATTTTTATGGGTCCTCCTGGGGTACCCTATCTGTAAGTAAACAGCGAGTGGAAAGAGATAAATTACATTTGAAGAGTTATTATCAACTGACCATACCTCAGAAGGAAACCTGTGCAATTAAACTGGACACAGACTCTTTCAACATTAACCTACCAGGAAAAATGTAAATAAAGATAATGAGTGAAATAAATGTGAAAGCACACTGCAATTGTTGCATAACTTTAAATATTTAGGAGACAGATGGTAAAAAGACCGTACTCAAACTGGGATAATCTAGTGAGTGCATTAACTTCTATAACTGAAAACTCTACGGAAAGGGGTGGTGTCAGCACAGCCTCCTATGGAGGTTCCAATGCCATGACATTTGGTTTCTCTCATCACTTGTCTCTGTTTCTCTAGGTTACTTATTTTTAGACAGGAAATTTCACATAGTTGCGAGATTGCTACCCAACTTTTGGCATTACATCTGCATTCAATGGTAAAGAGTATTTACCCAGATACTGTCTGCCAAAATCCAAGCATATCTCTTTAAGTGGGATTGGATCTCATGCCCAGTCATGAACCTAAAGTTGTGTTCTTAGTGTAAAAAATGATTGTTTTCTTCTGGGCTCACACAGTGTGTATGTGCTAAAAGAAGAGAAATGGAAAAGAGAGTAGATTTAGAGAAACAACAGATTACCACAACAGTAATAAAATACAATTAATAGATAACCATGATATAATTGGCAATAGTAGTGTTCAGTTTAGTCATCAAAGTGTTACCGGGGGTGACCCACATGTTTTAATATCAACACTTTTTAAAAAAAATTTCACTGTGCCATTGCCCACATTAGAATTCATTGCTGAAAACATACCTTCTTCAGAGATTATGGGTATGTTTGGGGCCCCAATGGTTCCTTTTCCAAACCTACTATAGCTCTCAATCAATGATTTTAATCTTGCTTTTAAGTGAATGAGCCTCAGGCATTCCCCATACCAATTAAGTCAGAATTTCTGGAGATGCAATTCAGGTGAGCAGTAGACATTGCTTCATTTAAGTTTATCCAAGTGGTTCTAAAGTGCACTCAGGTTTGAAAATCGGTGATCCAAGGGCTCACAACCTTCAGGGACCTGTTGTTGAAGAATTATGCATATTACTTAACATAGGGACATTTGGAACTGGAGGCGGATATACATATATGCCTAATATGCAAATTGTCCCCTTGGGAGTTCAACCGAGAGACCAGGAGTTGTATTGCTCACAGTGATGTGCGCTGACCACCAAGGGGTGGCATGGAATGAAGGGAGGCCCTGGTCAGCAGCTGGCAGCCAGGGAAGGGAGGCCCTGGCTGGCAGCCAGAAGGCCCTATTGGCCCTGATCATCTGCCAGGCCTAGGGACCCTACCCATGCACTAATTTCATGCACCAGGCCTCTAGTAGACATATAAGAAGAAATGACAAATGGTCAATAATGCAGGTCATCATTTATTTTAAGAATGGGCATTTCTTGCCGAAACCGGTTTGGCTCAGTGGATAGAGCGTCGGCCTGTGGACTGAAGGGTCCCGGGTTCGATTCCGGTCAAGGGCATGTACCTGGGTTGCGGGCACATCCCCAGTGGGAGATGTGCAGGAGGCAGCTGATCGATGTTTCTCTCTCTCGATGTTTCTAACTCTCTATCCCTCTACTTTCCTCTCTGTAAAAAATCAATAAAATATATATTTAAAAAAAAAAAAAAAAGAATGGGCATTTCTACATTTTGGAGATTCAATTTTTGTCATTTGATCATTTCCCAAATGGCTTTTACCTCTCAGCCATCAGTATTTTAACCATGAACATTAAGGATAAAATTAATCTATAAGATGAAAATGAACCTTAAAAATAAAATTACCTTGAAAAACCTAGTGCATCAGAATCAGATGTAACTGTGTTGGACATATAATTGCCTAAATTCCTTCAGTTTCTGCTTTGTGCAACCATTTCTATTTATGTTCAGAAATAATCAAAGAATTAATGAGAATCTGTTAAATATCACTTTCATAATATTTTTGATGTTCTTTCTTCCCTTCTTTCTTAATTTAAATTTTTATATTATATATATATATATATTAGTTTTATGAGGTAAACTTTATATACAGCACAACTCATATCTGTTAAGTGTAAAATTTGATGAGTATTGACAAGTGTAACATTACCCAAATAAATCATTTGCATAATTTTAGAAAGAACTCTCATGTCTCCTTTCAGACAAGCCAATAACCAACCTTTGTTTTCATTTCTATTACCATATGTTGATTTTGTCTTCTTGAATTTTATATAAATTAAATATGTGAATTATATATATATATATATATATATATATATATAATCACATTTTCTCTATCAATTCATTTACCAATGTACTCTTACATTGTTTCTGTCTTGCTTTTACAACTCAATAATAATAATATAAAACAATCTTATTTAAAAATGGGCAAAGGACTTGAACAGACATTTCTCCAAAGAAGATATACAAATGGCCAACAGACACATGAAAAGATGCTCAATAACACTAATCATCAGGGAAATGCAAATCAAAACCACATTGAGGCATTGCCTCATACAAGTGAGAATGGCTATCATCAAGAAGACAAGCGATTATAAGTGTTGACAAACATGTGGAGAAAAAGGAACCTTTGTGCACTGTTGGTGAGAATATGAACTGGTGTGGACACTATGGAAACCAATGTGGAGGTTGCTCTAAAATTTAAAAATAGAACTACCATATGATCTATCAATTCCACTTCTGGGTATATATCCAAAGGAAATGAAAGCAGGATACTGAAAAGATAGCTACACTCCATGTTTATTGCAGCACTGTTCCTAGCAGTTCATTCTTTTTATCGATAGCTAAAATAATGGCTGTCTAAATATCAGCAAAAGTAGATTTCAGTTCATAGAATTTTACCAGGGATAATAGGATCTTTTCCAAGTGATAAAAGAACCAATTCATCAGGAGGACATAACAATCCTAAACATTTCTATATCTAATAATGAGCTTCTAAACAAAAGCAGCAAAAACTGACAGCATTGTAAGGAGGAATAGACAAATTAAGAACTGTAGCTTCAGATTTTAACACCAGTCTCTGAATAATTGATAGAACCAAGAGACAGAAAATCAGTAAGAATACTAGTATAGAACACTTAAATAACATTATCAACCAAATTGACATCATTGACATTCATAGAACACTCCACAAAACTGTGGCAACAAACACTTTACAAGTTCAGATGCAACATTTGTCAAGATAGATGATATTCTGGGTTATAAAACAAGTCTCAGTAAATATAAAAGTTCAAGCCATATAAAGTGTGGTCTTTAAGCATCACTTGTTTATTCACCTATTGATGTGCAACTGAAAAAAATATTATTAAAACATAAGATAGAGAATATTTTAAGATCTTCATAAATAATAAAGTAGTTAATTTGAAATCACCAAGAAACAAGGATTATTATAGATATGTGCATTTCAATCAGTGACCTAGAATAACCTCTTATCAATAGAAGAAAACAGAGATTGTAAAAACGTGGCCAATTTTCTCTCTCCCTTTTTTTTTAATTAGTGATTTTCTTTCTAAAAGTGATTAGTTTTCATACATTCTAGGCTAAAGTTTTAGACTTTGAAGGCTACTTGCCTCACTGGAGTGAAAACAAAGTAGGTGATTATCTAAATCAATTTTATTTTATTCATTTATACTTTTTCTGAGTTTTAATAACAATACTTTAAAATATCTTCTATAATTTTTATGTTTTAGACTATATGTATTATATCATATACTTAAATATGTCATAAGTAAGTGCATTTTTTAAAATATTCTAAGGATATTGCTTTATGGCCATATCTACAGGATATATGGAGAATACAACTGAAGATCTTGGGTTACTAAGCCAGTTCTATTCTAAGATACATCTTAAAAACATTTTTAATATATAGTCTCTTGATATGTGGTACTTAATATTAAAAAAAAATCTAAGTAGAAGCTAATTGACTTGAATTTAGATCTTGGTTCTACCACTTTCTTGACATATAAAACAAGAAACATCATTTCATCTTTCTGCTTATCAGAATTTTAGTTATACAAATTATGGGAATCACCAATAAGGTAGCTAGTATCTACTTAAGCTCCATTATTTATTCTATTTTATTCCATGATTTCCTAAGTGTAGAACATCTGTCTATCTATTGTAATTTGAATGTTCTGAGCCGCTTCTCGGCATGGGTAGGATATGTTTTGTCATGTTGTTGTGATAACTTATTGTTGGCGTCCTCTGTCAGTTTCCCGGTGGCCACAAAGCTTGGAAGCTGTTGTCACAGTGACAAGAGTGGTGCCAGCAGAGGCCTGATAAGTGATGGCACTTTAAGAGCTGTGCTCCTGAAAAACTCCCTTGTAAATGCCATCCGCATACTCTGAAGATCTTGATATGAGACTATAGAATGCTGTGAGGCTGTGTGGAGACAGGCCTAAAGGGTGAGAGGTCATTTCCACAATATAGCTTCTTTTAGCTTTCAGCTGCATGGGCTATATACTAGTAATGGCCTCACTGCATCCGTAGAGGAAAAACAAAACACAACACACACGCACATCAAATTGAACAAAGTCACGAACACAATCATAATACGATCAACTGTGGCACTATGTTTTGCAATAGTTTGTTGCATAGACGAGGGCAGAGTCATGGATGTACAGGTCCTAATGCCTAAACCTGCATATAAATGGCCTTACCTGGGGTGGGGGGAGGGTAAATTAAGAACCATGAGAAGGAGAGATTATTTTGAATAATCCAGGTAGACCTAACATTTATCTCAAAGCTCCTTAAAGAGAAATAGGGAAGCAAGCAGTGTGAATCAGAGAAGGAGCTACGTTGATAGAACAGAGAGCCAAGCAATGCAACGGCTGGCTTTTCAGATGGAAAAGGGTCATGTGTCAAGGAATGTGCACAGCATTTGGACTATGAACTGAATGCTTGCAGTTCCCTGCCATTTAATATTTGAAACTCTAATCCTCAATGTGAAGGTATTTAGAGAGGGGGCCTTTGGGAGGTAATTAGGGTTAGATTAGGTCATGAGAGCGGGCCCTCATGGAGTTAACGCCCTTATCAAAAGAGGATAAAAAACAAGATTCTCCATCTGTGCCTCTCTGTCTCTCTACTGTTCTCTCTTTCTTTTATACACACCAAGAAAAGGCCATGCGGGGACATAACCAGGTAGAGGGCTCCCACCAAGAGCCCAAACAATACTGGCACCTAATCTCAGACCTGCAGCCTCCGGAACTGTGAGGAATAAATGCTTGTTGTTTGAGCCACCCATCTACAGTAACTTGCTATAGCAGCCTGAACTGACATACATTCTAGAAGCCTTCAAACTAACACAGTCCATGGACAGCTTAATTTTGGACCAATGAAGCCCATATCAGAGTGTGCCCTCTAGAACTGCAAAAAGATCAATATTTTGTTTTGTTTTTTAAAGTCATTTTATTATACTTGCTCACAGCAACAATAGGGAAGTAATACAATGATACAGATAAGTGAAACAGGAACTGATAGCGCATGTGGGCTGTTAATTGTAACAAAACCCTACAAGCTCTGCCATCAGGAGATGGAGGCATGAGGGTAGGTAAGGAGAAGATTATGGGGATCCCTAGACTAGAGAAGGAATTGCTCGCAGAAACTGGAGACAAACCATGCTTTGTACTGGCAGAACACTTAGGAAAATTGTCGCCTCTGACAAATTAGGAAACAAAAAAAACCGTAAGAAATGAGTTCCTGAATCTGACTAAGTAGAGTTCCAGGCAGCAAATTTAAAGTGGTAATTGTCTTTTTTTTTCCTCCCTCAGGTAAGATAAAGTGTTGCAAGACAGAGATGTGCTAACAAGACATATGCTCAATTTCAAGCAGAATTTAGAGAATTATTTTCCACCCAAGACTCGTTTTCTCATTATTATACTTTCCAGCTGTCAAAAGTTTCTCAAAGTAATAAATGACATAAGGATATATATTAAATTAGGGTATTGCCAGTAAAACAGAGACAAGATCAAAATCGAATCAAGTTGTCCTTTGTTTAGGTGACAGACCTTTAAGGAAGTACCTTGTAGACCCTCTTAATGAAAAGAATGGGCTTTTAAGACTCTTAGAGCCTGGCCGGCATGGCTCAGTGGTGAGCATCGACCTATGAACCTGGAGGTCATGGCACATGCCCAGGTTTCTGGCTCAATCCCAGTGTGGGGCGTGCAGGAGGAGGCAGCCGGTCAATGATTCTCATCATTGATGTTTCTATCCCTCTTTCCTCACTTCCTCTGAAATCAATTAAAAAAATATTTAAAAAAAAAAAAAGACTTGGAGATATTAAATAGCACCGCATTTTGCAACCCAACAGAGAGAGGGAACTATCCTGAGATTTGAGTGTGGATTTTGTCTAATATAGCTATTATAATCTGATACATTAAAAAACTCACAACACTGGTTTTTAAAGATTTGTAACAGCTTGAACTTAATAGGATTTCATTTCAATGAAAAATAGATTTCTAGGCACTATATCTGGCCAGGAAGAGGGACAAGAAATGTACTCAGCTACAGTCACATACCATCTCCTACAGTAAAGGAAGACTATTTCAGAGAGCCACTGAGAGCAATAGATTTAGTCATCTCTCCCAGGGAATAGAATGAGATCCTCCTCAAGGAAAATCCTAGACCCTGGAGGCAGATGGGCCTAGTACAGGGGTGGGCAAACTTTTTGACTTGAGGGCCACAATGGGTTCTTAAACTGGACCGGAGGGCCGGAACAAAAGCATGGATGGAGTGTTTGTGTGAACTAATATAAATTCAAAGTAAACATCATTACATAAAAGGGTCTGGTCTTTTTTTTTTTTAGTTTTATTCATTTCAAATGGGCAGGATCCGGCCTGCGGGCCGTAGTTTGCCCACGGCTGGCCTAGTAACTTTTATATTTCTGAATTTTATAATTTCTACAAAAAAGTAACTGTCTAATGCCCCTGTTCTTCCTCCCTCCCTCCCTCCTTCCCTCCCTTCCTTCCTTCCCTTCCTTTCTTTACTTCCTTCCTTCCCTTCCTTTCTTCCCTTCCTTTCTTCTTTTTCTTTTCTTTTCTTTTCTTTTCTTTTCTTTTCTTTTCTTTTCTTTTCTTTTCTTTTCTTTTCTTTTCTTCTTTTCTTTCCTTTTCTTTTCTTGCCTTTTCTTTTCTTTTTTGAATAGCAGTCTCTATTGCTATTGTCCTGCCCCTGTCTCTCAATTGTCTGTAACAGTTTCTTGGGGCAGTTAAAACATCTTTTTAATGCCCATGCATTTGCACTGAGGAGCTACACCCAAGGTATAACACCAGAGGAGAGTTATTGGCTCCTGAAATTTATTTTGTTGAATAAATTCTGAAATTTAAGGTTGATCCTGGTAACACAAGATTTTGGAGTCTTGGTGTCCCCTTGGGGTGGTTGGATTTTGCATGTGAAAAGGGATGTGAAACATTAGGAAAGGGAAGAAGAGGGGTGCTGAACTAAAACATTGGTTGTGCTCAATAAATCATCCTTTTCCTTCCAGGCCCTCTGCAGGCACATTGGCTATGTGTTTATTCACGTGACTGTATTTGATCACTTGGACACTGCAACTGAGATGCAAACAGAACCTAATTAAAAATTGCACATTGGGGCTTCCATTTGTAAGGTCCCTCTTCAAAGCCAGTAGCCACGTGAATGAGCTCACCTACACTGTATGAAGTAAAATAGTTGTCAATAGTAAAAAAATACATATTGTTGATATTTTAAGCTACTAAATGTTGGTTTAATTTGTTTTCCAGTAAAAGCTGAGAAAGAAGAAAGGGAAATAAAAAAACGGAAAACAATGCTTTCAACTTTTTTGAGACCTCGAATTTAACTTACTAATAAGTAATTCAATGGATTATGAAATCATTGGACTTTACTTATTGTCTGTCTCTTAAGTGTGGCTCAATTGTTGAGCATCGACCTATGAACTAAGAGGTCCCGGGTTCGATTCTCAGTCAGGGCACATACCTGGGTTGTGGGTTCGATCCCCATTGTGTATTTACTTTATGGAATTTGGAAGGCTTGTATTGAAAGTTGCCCCCCTGGTGAAAATTTGGCATTCACTATTGTTATTATTTGTTTTGTTTGTTTTTTTCATTTTACGAATAAGTTAAACTTTACACTGGCGAAAAAGAAGTGACACCAGCTAGTAAAAAGCAGGTGAGGAATGATTAGCTTCCCTTCATTTATAACTCATTAAGTTCTACAATATGATATTCTATATAATGAGGAGAAATAAAATGTCATCATGTACTAGATGCTAAAGTTGCCACTCACCATGTGTGTTCAACCCATTGGATCTCAAACTTCTGTGTGCCCTAGAGTTACCAAAAAGGCTTGTTAAAACACACACTCCTGAGCCCCTTCCCAGATTCTTTTGATTTAGTAGGTCTGTGCTGTAGTCCAGAAATGTACATTTTTAACAAGTTCCCCGAAAGTGTCTGAATTGCTGCTCTGGGACCACATTTTGAGAACTGCTGCTCTTACCAACTGTTTACTCATTAAACTCTCACTAGAGCAGTGTAGAAGCCAAAGGATGGTGACTGGAGGCGAGGCAGGATGCCAGAAAGCGTTCTCTTCTTTTGAATATATAGAGATATGTTTGGAAATGTTTAAAAGTATTTATCAAGTCATAAGCTCACTCATCACAAAGATATTATTCAAAATAAACATAAAATGCAACACTTTATTAAAGTAAAATTATATTTACTATTAATATACAAATGGTGAAGTGACAATTTTGATATACTTACTGTAAGCCATACTTTCAATGTCTCTCATAAATACAAAACTTCAACATTTGCATTATAATTTTTACAGTTTAGACATATATATACAGCATTTCAGAGGGACATATATTGAAACAATAAGAAAACTTTGTGGTAGCTAACTAATGTAAGAATATAGAATTTGAATGGAATATATAAGGTAAAGAAAATAACACTATGTTTTAATGCATACTGAACACAGCATAGAATTCACATACCATAAAAAAAAAGTTGTTTGAAACTTTTATTTCTAAGAAGTTCACGTATTCCTAACAGAGTTTAGAGGCAAATGCAAAACCATGAACATTCCTTTAAGAATTGAAACAAATATGTTTGTTGTCAACATTACCATTTATTTTATATAATGCATGTTGTTTGCTAAAAAAAAAAAATCCTATTTGCAAAATGGAATCATAGGTTCTCATGTTAACTTTCTCCTTTGGACTTCACTTCGTTTTCTCCTTTGCATCAGGAGCGTTGGCTTTCATTGTTCTAAGCAATGTTCCTAGTCCCTGCTCACGCTCTTCTCACGCTAAGTCCTGACCTCTTCGTAAGGTAGGAATTCAGTCTGCACTCTCCGGGGTTCTTTGTTCCTCTATTTTTCTATGCCTGGTTGTGATTTAAAATGCTCCAACAGTCAGTGTTTTGCTAATTCTTTTCTAAGGGAACCTAAAACCAGATGCCAAAAGATATTTTCATTTCGTAAAAAAAAAAAAAAAAAATTGGAAATATTAAATGTATATGAGAAAATTTTATGTTAATACTAATAAACATCATGTGTCCTAAATCCTAAAAATTATTTTTAAAAATTAAAAAGAAGGTACCAGCTAATGTTTTCAAGCCATTGATAAAATTGTATAGTGAATAATGAACTATTTTTCTAAGAATATTAAATGTTATCAAATAAATATTAACTATTATATAGAATATAAAAGTATGGGGGGAATAATTAATCAATTAATATTCCTGTATAATGCTGTAAAATAGCTGCACTTACATGGGTAAATGAAATTTTTAAAAAAAGAAGAGAAGGGACCTGGAAGGAAATTATATTTGTTCAGCAACTATTATATATAGGCCTTTTTATAACTTTCTCATTTACACAAATATTTATTTCATCTCAGAATATTATTAAGCCCAAGGGTTGAATACTTTCTTGAAATATTTTTTTTAGGATTTAAGTATTTCATTTCTGTGACCTTCCACAGTTTAATTTTAGCATATGCTAATACATCCATATGCAATTTCAATGTGAGAGAAATTGTAATAATGCTTCAAAGGGTTAATAGGATGGAAATCTTTTATCTCTAAAGATAAATAATGCAAACAATCTCATTAAAAAAATCTTCCCCTACTCATAAGTTTGTTGAATAAGCACTCTGGATATGCTTATAAAAAATATCTTTATAAGGAATTGAAATTGAGCGTTTAGATTATTCTCCATGAAAAAGAACATTGCAATTTTAATAAATAATTGCAATATGTTATTCTAATATTTTTAAAATTAAGAATGGAGATTATTCTTTTTACCACTTCAGTTTAGATATTTTCACCAGTGATTATCTTATCAACAATAAAGAATGATTTGTGCTCCCAAATCAATATATAACAGGAATAATGTTGAACCAAGTGACACCATATTAATGTGCCCTATTTTAAAAAGTCATCTGTTGCTTTGTTTTACAACTGGTAATACTCAATTTCAACAATATCTATAATATATTATCGTTTAACAATGCAGGACAAATGAAGTATATTTTTTGTGCATTGAAAGAACTTTTTGAAATAAGTGGAAATAGTACAGTATAATTTGTTATATTTAGATTTTGTATTCAGGGTAAAGCAGTTTGAACTGCACTTATTCACTGAATGTAATTAAAATGGTATCATTCAATTGTCACCAATAGGAGCAAAATATGTCAATAAAAATTGCAGTTGTGTTTTTTCTTTTAAAAAGCAGACTGTCATGCTAATTTAAAGGCACAAAAACATTTTAATTATTTAAAATAAGAAGCATAAATAAAGGAATGATTATAAAATTATAATTAATTATTGGCACTCAAATAAATAATTGATTAATAAAATCCTTCTATTTATATAAATGTTCAATTCAAAGACTAAGATTCATGTAAACTTTCCTGGATGAAATAGTCTTTGAAAATGCTTCTATAAGTATTAGTATTAAAAATAAAGGAAAACTTGAACAGCATTACATTAATGTTAGACATTAGTATCAATAGAATGGTAATCTGTTGATGCATAAAAATAACAAATAAATCTTTAGAAATTACAATTCTTAATTAACTTTCTCTGCAAATTATTGTAAAATACATTAACACATTACTTTGTGCCAGTTTTAAAAACAATATATGTGCTAAAATGCTGACATTATTGTTTCCTCTTATGTTGTTGAATATAGATTGTCATTGCCTAATTGCACATAACCTGTTTAGAAATACCAATATCTTTTTAGTGATATCTTTGCTTCTTTGTTTAAAGTACCACCGGTCCTGATTATTTAACATAATCAGTCAACTCTTTTGACATTTGATTCTAACACTTAAGAGTAGTCTCCAATAGTAAAAATAACATTTGTTTTTCAGTTACATGGATATGTTTAGTCTAGAATAAGAATGAAAAACAGGAAACATGATTTCAACTCTGTGCATACTTTACAATTTACTAAAATCCATCTCTTAGATGGAAACTTTTACAAATAGAGTAATTTGGAGCATTACATAAAAATGTTAACAAAAAAATAGTTTATCACAGTATCGCCTTGCTCCTGCAGGGCATACATTTCAAGGACAAGAGATAAGGACCACTCAGAACAGTGAAACAGTGCACTTGAAACAAAGTCTACGATTAGTTCCCAATGACCTCTTAAACTCCAACCCTTACTCCACGTTAGTGGCAAGAAACTCAACAGCAAATATGTATAAAAGTGACATTTAGGCAAGTTGCTTTACAAGGAAAGTCCAAAGAAAAGAGAGAAACCGAACTTTCAAACTGGAAAAAAAAAAGAAAAAAAAAAGGCCACAACAATATTTGTTCTTTATTATGATTTCTCTGGCCTTGAAGTATAGCACGGATATAACAGGAGTAAACATGCTCAGATGCTTTCTAAGTTTTCCTAATTCTCTCACCATCATTAGCTTAAAATCGGGCAGCCCTATCCAGGAAGAATCAGCATTCATGGTTATTGCTGCCTTGACATTTTACTAAGCCCATTTACCTTGCACAAGTATGCTGACTGGTTTTAGCACATCGATACAGAAGGGTGGGCAAACAGTCAAATAAAGCGAAAGGATGATAAGCGGAAGCGGAATTTAAACAGCAACAAATCCCGCAAAAAGACCAGTTGGATAATTCCTACTAACATTCTTAGGTAGGCACGGAAGTCTTCTTTTTCTTCAGAATATGCCAGAAAGGACAGCAAGGAGAGATTCCTGCATCGTAACCTGCACATTAGGGCGGTGACACTGGTGATTTAGTACCTGAACGTGCAGGTGGGCAGATCCTGTCTTGCTGATAACCAATATTTTGGAAAATTGGTTGCTGTCTCTCCCTGGCTGATAGTTTTCAGCACTTTGTATATAAAAGTGTCCATAAGTGGCATTAACATTACATTTAATATCCATCAGTTTATTTCAATAGAGGCACCCTAAAGCAGGTCACTCTGCCGTGTTAGAACTTTCCTCCAATGCCTTATCAACAATAAAGGATGGCATGCGTCCCCCAACCAGTCAATACTGGAGCCATAATCCCCCTGGAATACTAAATGTTATGAATATGATGGAGCCCAAAGAAAACTTTGGCTCTCTAGGGTAAGAAATAATCTAAAACCTGCTCCCAATGGTATGTATATTTATAATCTATAATAACAAAAGCATAATATGCTAATTGGACCAGACATCCTTCTGGGCGACCTTCCGGATGAAGCCGGGGCTGAGAGGGAAGCCCGGGTCCCAGGTGCCAGAGGGAAGCTAGATTTGGAAGCCGGGGGAAGGAAGGCCTACTCTTGCACGAATTTCATGCACCAGGCCTCTAGTTATAAATACCTTTTTCCCTCTTACCTTACATATAACTGAAATTTATGTTTCAGTCTTTTACCTCTGGGAGCTTGCATAGCTTGGAAGTTGATAAGTATTTTATTCAGATATAGGCCTGACTGAGAAATACTAGAAAGTTTGTGTTGTATAGTTTAGGGATTTCTTCAACCAAAGTTGTTTATCAAAATCTTAAAATGACTTCTAGCTACAACATCCAGAATAAAAAGATGATAGTCATTCAATTGTTTAGCATTGACACTTTCATGGCATGTTTAAATGTTAACTTCTCCTAATTCATCCAAACTAAGGATTTTAACTTCCATTAGCCAATTACATTTATGATTGACCTATAACCCTTAAAAATGAATTTTTAAACAAAGATTATCTAAAACAATGGGGGGGAAATGTATCTGTAGATATGGTTTAAAGTATTGAAATGCTAAAGACCTGTTTTCTGTTAAATTTATTTAAAAGTAAAAGATAGTCACATCTTTATAAATATATCAAGACAACATTGATATTATTCCCATTTCAATTTACTTTATTACTTGAAGCTGAGGGCAGAAGTCAATATTATTTTCACTTGCAATACATTTGTGTGTGTGTGTGTGTGTGTGTGTGTGTGTGTGTGTGTGTGTGTGTATGTGTGTAATCCACTGTGAGTGAGTATGGCATATAGAAAGAGGTTTACGGAATCTTTCTACTCTAATTTTACATACAACTAATATTCATTCAAGTGGGTAACAATTTTGATCTGGCACATCAGTCTATACCTGTAACTTAAAAACAGTTTTCCAAAGTCTCTCTCCATTTCTAATATCTGCTAAAGATAGCTGGCTTATTCAAGCCCGGGTTCCCCGAAATTCTCCTAAAAAGTGTAGCCTTTATTAAGTGTTTTCATCTTCAACTGAAATCCACTTTAATAATCTATTTGCCCAATATAGGATTGAAAACATGCAGGGTTCTCTTTTACAACTAGCTCACAAAGTTTTTTGTTTGTTTTGTTTAAACTCCTATTTTTTGGAGAGGTTGTGGTATGAGATACAGTTCTGAAGAAGTACTAGTAGAGCACGTTAGCCATCTAATAAATTGCATTTCTTCAATCATAGAGTCAAATTGATACCCAAGAGTTGGTGCCAGTCAGGTCTCTATATAGAATTTCTAAACAAAATAAACAACAACAATAACAACAACAACAACAACAACAAAGGAAATGGACCATGGGCAGGAATATTTGATCATATGTATATGTGTACAAGCTATTCCAAGCTAGAAGTTTCCCAAGAAATTAAGGTCAATGGAATAGTTTTGGTCATAGGGTCACTGAAATCCAAATGCTCTTTGTAGCATTGTTCCCGCCTCTGCAAGCTCGCTGTTATGCTTTGCTGTCGTCTTCTTTTGATTGGATGTCATTAGAAACCTTAATTTCTATAGTTTCTGGATTTAGGACTTCTTTCCCATTCTCTTCTTTTAAAGGCAGTTTTCTGGAAGAAAATGTAGAAAAAATAAACTTCATGTGCTGAGGCACTTTAAGTAGGATGCCTTAACATTTAAGTTGCTGTTTTGTAGAAGGAAATATGTTACAATTACTAGAATAAAATAATGAGATCTTGTTAAAGTATTATTAAATTGACCAAATATAATCTAAAAGAGAATGAAGCAACATTGTCCGCAGTAAAAATGTGGTGTGATGAACAATGATAAAGGAAATAATACATTTGTAAATTTATATGCACCAAATCATTCATTATAGGGTGGCTTAAATTTGATAATGAGTTGATAATATTAAGATATAATTAAGTGTTTTGGAATGTAAAAAAGTCAAAACATTTTCATATGTGCACTAGATGATTTACTAGGACTTAAAAGTTTTTCTAGTAAAAACAATCAATAGTTGCAGCCATATTCTGTTACATTAATTTCAGAAGCTGGATGAATAGGAAATATTCTTCGCAACTT
Organism: Myotis myotis; assembly: GCF_014108235.1. Classification (NCBI taxonomy): domain Eukaryota; kingdom Metazoa; phylum Chordata; class Mammalia; order Chiroptera; family Vespertilionidae; genus Myotis; species Myotis myotis. The sequence continues at coordinate 203,093,394 of NW_023416324.1, read as the reverse complement.
AATGCAAATAAATATGTTTCAGGGCTTTCTTACTTTTTTATATTTACTGTTTTCTTTACTTGATCTCTATTCACTATTATTATTTTATTTTTATTGGTGTATCATTTATAAACTTTTTGCAGAGTTGTTTTAAATTGTTACCTATGAAGCAATAACAAACTTTTTTATAACATTAACATATTTATCAATTTTCTCAGTGTTAAAGTTCACACAGAATGATTTAGTACTACATAAAGTACATAATTTTCCAACCACTATACTGTACATCTGAAACTAATACAAAATAATATTGAATGTAACCAGTAATTAAATATATATCTATATATCTATCTATATCTATATCTATATCTATATCTATATCTATATCTATATCATCTATCTATCTATCTATCTATCTATATATTAGAAGCCTGGTGCACAAAAATTTGTGCACATGGGGGGGATCCCCTCAGCCCAGCCTGAGCCCTCTCGCAGTCTGGGACCCCTCAGGGGATGTCCACCTACTGGCTTAAACCCACTCCCCAGAGGATCAGGCCTAAGCTGGCAGTCAGACATCCCTCTGGCAGCCTGAAAGCACTTGGGGGATGTCCACTTGCCAGTGGGGAGTAGGCCTAAGCTGCAATCGGACATCCTTAGAGCTGCTGATGAGGCAGGAGAGGCTCCCGCCACCACTGCTGTGCTGGCAGCTGGCAGCCTGGCTTGTGGCTGAGCAGATCTCCCCCTGTGGGAGCGCACTGACCACCAGGGGCAGCTCTTGCATTTAGCGTCTGCCCCCTGGTGGCCAGTGTGTGTGTCATAGTGACCAGTCATTCCTAGTAGTTCTGCTGTTAGAGTCAGTTTGCATATTACCCTTTTATTATATAGGATAGAGGCCTGTTGCATGGGTGGGGGCCGGCTGTTTTGCCCTGAACGGTGTCTCGGATCAGGGTGGGGGTCCCGCTGGGGTGCCTTGCCAGCCTGGGTGAGGGGCTGATGGCTGTTTTCAGACTGTCCACACCCCCTTCAGGGTGGGGGTCCCTGCTGGGGTGCCTGGCCAGCGGAGGGACAGTTAATTTGCATGTTTCTCTTAAATTCAGTGGTTTACTATTACATTTTGTGTATATAGCTTTGGGAGTAATCTTTCTTTCCAAAATATTTTTTCTACATTTAAAGAATTAAGTTACAAATAGACTTCCAATTCACTATTATGACTTTAAATTCACTGATTTATGGGAGAGTGAAAGCTACAATAATAGTTCCTCTGGGATTTATTTGCAATTTATTTTATATTTTGGAATGAATAGATAATGCATTTTATTCTGAAGATAAAAGCTACCATGTGAAAACTAATCAGTCAAAAATAATTCATAGGCAAAATCTAGTAAGATCTGTTTCTGGAAATGAAGTAGCATCTACTTTGTACCAGGTACATTATAAATAGTGCAGTCACGGTTCTTTTCTCCCATCCCCAAGTACTGAAAACATTGACAATAAAATATCGTAAAAACAAGGGGTTACGTTAGCATCAAAACACAGAGAAATTTAGAGCTGCCATGGGAGTTAGGATAGGCTTACTATATCTCTAGTTCAAAGAACTATGTTATTGAGTTTGTAATTAACCGGAGTTTTCAACTAATTCTTGAATGGTGTATTTTTGCATATATAAAGATCTACTACTTATATTTATGGTAATTTTTTAAAAAGATTACTCTTGATATATATTTTTTTGTTGAGTATTTTTTCTATGATTGAGCCCGAGAGTAGTTACTAAGTCATCTTTTTGTTTTTGTTTCTGTTTACTGGGTTATTTTAAAATATATGTCTGTCATATGCAAGGGCATTTTCTTAACTCATTTTCATGCCCATCCATATCATATTGTGATAATGAATACGCAGGAATTTATTTTTGGGGAAATATTTTGCTTCATTGAACAGATTTCTAACTTCTGAAGAAGAGACAATCGAACTCACTTTGTGCCCGCTGCTTCTACTAGCGTTACCTTCAAATCAGAATGTAATACTTTTAAATACAATCACTAAAAACATCCTGATTATTCATATGAAAAATTTAAATACTGAATAATACATTGTATTTGCTTATATATTACTCATTACAATCCTTTGAGAGCAGATAGAGGGGATTTCTGAAACAAAATGTTTCCATCAGCTCTGACAACAATCAGAATTTGATTTAGGATAAGAAGCCTAAATCAAGTTTTTCTTCAAGGGAATGTTACGTGGTAAAGAAAAAGGAGTTTTTGTTTTGCAAAACAATGAAATTCAAGAGTCATTTTGGTGAGCAGTATTTCAAGAATAGTACGACAGTCATGGTTTTGTTATAAAATGTTACTCTTGTTACATCTTAATACTGCCTTTGGTTTGAATCATTTTAATTTTTATGTACATGAACCTAGACTCATGCTCATAATCTTTAAAGGTTCAGTTAAATACCTGCTAAGGGTTTAGTGGATTTATGATGGATGCAAAAAGAAGTAAATAACATAATCTTGAATAGAGACCAAGCACCATTTACTATGTAAATATTAACATGAGAGTCTAACAGTATTTTTTCCTGCTCTTTACAAATATTATTTTTAAAAGAGTCTTCTGTATATGTCACACTATTTATTGCTATTATAAACTATCATATTTACATTCAAAACAATGACTAATTTCCAGACACGTATTTATTTCAGTAAAATCAATCACATTTTCAAAGCATAACTTTCTTAGAGAGTGAGGCTAGTGCAAAAAATATGTCTTTTTTGACATTCTTATATAAAACTATAGGCATATGAATCAATAGTACATTTCCCCTGACATTGATACAACTATTTTATATGAAATTTGTGAAAAGGAAATGGATTTTAGACATTCACATGAAGTTCCATAGAAAAACAACAATTTTTCACATTTGTAAATATTCACTAAAAAATAATACCGTGTTTTAAATTTACAAATACTTATCCCCAAATCATTAAGCATTTCAATCTACATACTCAGGTTCTGTCAGTGGTGTGGTTTCATTTGGCTCGTTTACTGGGCTTCCATCTTCATGATTAGTAATTCTTTCATCCTCTGTTCTCATCTCCACTATTGGCTCTTTCGATCCATCTTTCCTACAAAAAAAAGAAGAAGAAGAAGAAGAAGAAGAAAATAAATCTTACCCACATATTGTAAAAAATGATGCATCATGGGTTATATTTGTGTATATCTTATGTAAATATGTATAAGTATGTAATATATGATTTCCTCAACATGTAAAAAAGGAAACTAAAACTAAGCTTGGTGATACATATTTAGTTAATAAGACATTGTAAAAGCACAGCATGTTCTTATGAAGAAAGCAAAAGATACTGAATGGAGAATTGATCCCACTATAAAACACACATTAATATCCAACTCAAATGTGAAATAGAGCCTAATTTCTGTTTGTTCTTTGCTATGTTCTGTGTCCAACAATTAAGCAGGTGGCATTTTGATTGCAAATTGAATCTATTTTATTTGAATTGAAAATGTAAGCTTTCTAATTTAGCATCTCTTGAAGTGAAAAAAATCTAGACAGTGTATCCATGGGAAATGGTTACAGACAAATTACCTAGGAATACTGAAATAGGCATGGAGATAAAAAATGATATAGTCATGCATAATGAATTTTTCTATATCCCTAAGCCTAGACCATAATGTATGAGACCACATATGCCTAAATATATGCATAGAAAAACCAACATAAAGGACTCAATAATAAAAAAAGAATGAATTACTGTTATAATTTGAGATTTGATACAAATTTATCTAAAGACCACAAAGCAGAAATAAGTATTAAAATCTCTTAATTACTCTTACATGGCATTTTCTATAAAATTCAGCTCTGCATATTTTCTCAGAATTCATATTTTTTCTAAATAAATGAAATGCCACAGAGAACTCCAAATTCTAATATATAGTCATGTTTTGATCAAAATTTGGAGGAGTAAATTCAGAATGTGTAATAATGCATTGCATAGAGTATACTTTTTCTATGTAGGCAATCTTGAAACTTGTATGTAGTCACTTCTTAACATTGTAGGCATTGGTACAATTTATGTTAACTCAGTTTAACTTAGTTTTTAACTCAGATTACTGTTGATGTCTGTCTTTTATTCAGTATAAACTGAGAAATGGTGGGGAAAAGCATAACCAAATATAATTGTATGATTCCCTATATCTGTCTATCATCTATCTATCTATCTATCTATCTATCTATCTATCTATCTATCTATCTATCTATATATCTATCTACTTGTTTATCTACCTCTCAATATTTAATTCATGACACCTTGGCAGGTAGTTCAGTTGGTTAGAGTGTCATCCTGATATTTCAAGGTTGCAGTTTCGATACCCATTCGGGGCACATACAAGATTGCAGTTTCAATACCCATACAGGGCACAATGAATGCATAAATAAGTGGAACAACAAATCGATATTTCCCACTCTCTCTTTCTGGATCTCAAATCAATCAATCAAACTTTTTTTTAAATTTAAATCTTGACAGTAATTTTTTACCATGGATTCCATTTTAAGGTTTATTTATTTTTCAATATATATTTTTGTATTGATTTCAGAGAGGAAGGGAGCAGGAGAGAGAGATAGAAACATCAATATGAGAGAGAATCATTGATTTGCTGCGTCCTGCATGCTCCCTACTGGGGATCAAGCCTGCACCAGGGCAGGTTTATTTTTTAATACAGTAGTCTGTTTACAAAGCCATTTGGCTCTAAGATGTTATATTTAAAATCATATAGATTTAAGATCCAGAAAGAAGCCAGATTGGTGCCCAGTAGTTTTATAGTTAAACTCTCCTGTGCTGAAAGAACAGAGCCCTGAATAAAGCACTCCAGCTTGACCTTGCCAGTAATTTAATGTGTTGTGATGCAGGTGTCTGATACTCACAGGTAGGCAGCTTTTCCTTCTTCCAGTTCTTTACTTTTGCCACTGGAGCCACTTTTCTTCCCACACATTCTCCTGGTGATGCACATTAATAACCCACATTGCCGAATAAAGAAGCAGCTGACATCTGTTACCACAAGGATGAGCAAGAGTGCGGCAACTCCCAGGCCAATGACTGCTCCAAGCCCAAGGCCATTAAAAAGTGTGTCTTAAAAAATAATAATAAGAAGAATTTTATTAAAGTTCACACTAGAAAAGATTAGAAAGTTACTTCAAAAATAAATTTTATTGGACAAATAGTCAACTAAAAACAAGAAAGAAGGGATAGCCCAGCCAGCTTGGCTCAGTGGTTGAGCATTGACCTATGAACCAAGTGGTCATGGTTCAATTCCTGGTCCGGGCACATGTCCAGGTTGCGGGCTCAATCCCAATGTGGGGTGTGCAGGAGGCAGCCAATCAATGATTCTCTCTCATCATTGATGTTTCTATCTCTTTCTCCCACTCGCTTCCTCTCTCTCTGAAATCAATAAAAAATGTATTTTAAAAAAAAGAAAAAAAGAAGGGATAGTCCCTAGAAAGAGTTCAATGTCATGGTTGTTGAGAGGTAGTCTCTAGTTTTCAAACAATGTTTTAAGCAACTGACATGGTAGTGATTTGAACTATTTTTTACCAATTTATTTTAGATTAAAAACTCTTAAGTAACTCTCTTCTCCAAAAGCCTTCTTGATTCCCTGTGGGAAAGATAATGAATATTATCACATCTGTAGCTGTACTCTATCAGAAAGTCATAGTCATTAATAGATCATCACTTTATAAAAAGGAAAATGTACTCAAAACTCCTGTAAAAAAGTGTTAAATACATGTTCTTTATAGACTTATTTTAGTGTTAAGATTTAAATTTGCAAATGATGGCTCCAAGCACTTTGCGTTGACAGAGAACACTTTTTAAAATATCTGTGCATGAATATTTTAAAAATCATTCTTTTAGAATAAATGTGTACTTGTATTTTGTGGTTAATATTTTAACAGATCATATTAGACTAGAGGCAAATGTTAACAGAGTTATGGTACTTATGACCTTTCTGAAGGTAGGGCATGATGGGAGCCACTCTTCCTTGGCATGTGTTTGCAAGAAATCTCAGAAGCTACACTGAGAGTATCCACGAAAAAGGTGATTGAAAATGGGATGGAATATGCTAACTGACAAAGTAGAAATGGCAAAGGGATGAGTATAGCAAAAATAAACCTAGTGTTGCAAGTCTGTGATTGAATACGAAGGTAACTACACAACTATAACCATATAGATAGGAAAATAAGCACAGTGGGAAGAAACCAGAATAAATTGGTGATATTGTGTTATCTAAGGGGAAAAAAGAGGGTCATATAGGACAATTTTATAGAATTATCCAAAATGATTCTTAATATGATTATATTCAAATTTGTTTGCATAACATTATAATATTATAATTTCCTTTTTAATGATGGTAAATAAATGTATTGCCCAGATCATAACAGCATGCTTACTAAGTAACTGATTTTGGACACAAGTGAAAGATACAGAAACAGATATAAATTTGAGGTTTGAGAAAACCACTTCTGAATAATTACATGAAAAACAATGTTTTTCTAAGTGCGATTTTAAAAATTAGGTCAAACATTTTAATAATGACTCAAAGACATTTGTATCCAAAAGAATCAACATAATTATTCTAACTTTGAATTTACCTCCTGGGTCGATCTTTAATACGTCACACCTTTTTTTTTTTTTTAAAATATATTTTATTGATTTTTTACAGAGAGGAAGGTAGAGAGATAGTTAGAAACATCGATGAGAGAGAAACATCGATCAGCTGCCTCCTGCACATCTCCTACTGGGGATATGCAAGCAACCCAGGTACATGCCCTTGACCAGAATCGAACCTGGGACCTTTCAGTCCGCAGGCCAACGCTCTATCCACTGAGCCAAACCGGTTTCGGCACGTCACACCTTTTGAATGCTAGTATATTTTTGTGCAGAATGACTAAGTCCCTTATCAAAATTCAGATTATTGGTAGTTATTTTGGCTGTACTGCACCTGATTCAACAACTAAAGCTCAAAAGAGAATACATGCAAATACATGTTCAATGGGGCTTTTGCTCCAGTGGATATATTCACTCTATGACCTTCCTGCTTTCAAGTAGTCATTCGCAAGCAATAAATCTTACAGATCAATGATGATTTATCTGGTCCATTATATACATCCCCATTTCATTTTTTAAAGTATGAAATCTGGCTTTGTACTTAAATGCACTGGATGTGGTGTCAGAAAATCCTGGTTCCATCACTTAAGACTGAGATGCCTCCTTGTTAAAACAGGGACAGTTATAAAAACAACCACCATCACAAACTGGGTCATGGGTTATGAAAAGATTGTTGTGAATGGACTATTTAACACTTCTAGCGCTTACTGCCCATCACTAAGTAAAAATTTAACAAATATTTAAAGTTATTTTTATTATTTTACTATTATAAAATTCTAGAAAATGCAGTTTTGGTGAAAAAATAGACAATCTAAAATTTAATTTATCTGTAATATTTCTTTCATTGGCAACCAACAGTATCTCTTATTAAGCACTGATTAGTCTCTTGAAAATATAATCACTATTTTAATGACTTAGATTTAGCTGCTAGCTTTTAAATGATAAATATTTTGTGACTTTTTAAAGAATTAAACAGTATATTGATCCGCTTCACTTGCATCTTTGTAAAAAACTCTTAGAAACATTTTATTTGTAAATTACCCTATAGGAAAGGAATATTGATGCTAAAATAGCGATTATTTCTTTCTAGAGAAACAAAATTATATATTTTTAACTTAAAATTAAAAAAACTTAGTGCCTAACCGGTTTGGCTCAGTGGATAGAGAGTCGGCCTGTGGACTGAAGGGTCCCAGGTTCGATTCCAGTCAAGGGCATGTACCTTGGTTGTGGGCACATCCCCGGTGGGGGTGTGCAGGAGGCAGCTGATCAATGTTTCTCTCTCATCGATGTTTCTAACTCTCTATCCCTCTCCCTTCCTCTCTGTAAAAAATCAATAAAATATATTTTTAAAAAAATAATTAAAAAACTTAAAGGTTACTTGAAGTTATTTTTATGAAAAACCAAATGTATTTCTGTCATTGAAAAGGGTGGGATAGTCATGAATTATGTTTATGTTATAAGTATTTTTTAAGATAATGTTTTATGTTTTTTAAAAAGTCAGCCTATGGACATATTTAAATATCTATTATCATATCCCCTGAGGTTAGACACAATAACTATGAAACTTAAATTTTCTTTTTTTTTTCTGCCACCAATTTACTTTGGTGTGAAAGTACTTATTTCTCTTTGGATTTTTCATTTAAAAAATCTGAAAAAAACAACAAAGAACCATAAACAAAATTACATCATTAGATTCTAACACACACTATAAAGAAAAAAAATTATTTTTGTTTTATTTATTTACTTATTAAATGTATTGGGGTGGCACTGGTTAATAAGATTATATAGGTTTCAAGTATACATTTCTATGATATATGATCTGTATATTGCATTGTGTGCTGACCACGACCACCCAAAGTCGCATTATCTTCTGTCACCATATATTTGGCCTCCTTTATCCTTTACCGTTCCCCTAACCTCTTCTCTCTGGTAACCACCATACTGTTTAAATCTTTGTCTATGAGTTTCAGTTTTATATCCCACATATGCAAAATAAGTCAGTCGAAAAAGCTAAGATCCATGTGGTTTTACTCGTTTGTAGGATAAGGTTTTTATATTAACAAGGACAAACAGTTAACAGTGAGAGTTTTTACTAGAGTATGGCAATACCCTTGCATTGCAGAAGGCACATGGTAGGGTAAAGCATACGTTTAAAGAAAACACATTGTGCTAATTTAATAACCAATAATCAACCCTAAGAATTTCACAGTTTCTTGTATTATGTTAGACAAGCTGATTTCCTAAATCACCTGTCATTCTAGATTTAGAAATTATCTTAAATTTATAAATTAAATTATTTTCTGTGATATTTTTCCTAGGATCTTCCAAGTCAACAAAAAATAGGAAAGTTCAACAAAAGAACCAAAATATAGAAAATGAGGCTAGGATATAAACTGGGCCAACAAAATATTTTAAAAAAAGATTTAAAACTTTTAATAAGCTTCCCAAATTTAAAAATAGTAGAGATGACTGGCCAGTGTTGCTTAGTGGTTGAAACTGACCCATGAACCAGGAGGTCACAGTTTGATTCCTGGTCAGGACATATGCCCAAGGTGTAGCCTTTATATTTCTTGATATATCCACTTCTCAAGAAAATAAATAGTAGTCTCTGACCCTGTAGAGGTGTATAGAGAAATGCCTTATTGTCCTATATAATAAAAGCCTAATATGCAAATTGACCAAACAGCAGAATGACTAGTCACTATGATGTGCACTGACCACTAGGGGGTAGATGCTCAATTCAGGAGCTGCCCACAGCCCACAGGCCCCAGGCCAGCCAAGGCAGGTGTGGGTGAGGGCCCCCCAATCGCCTTGCTGGTCACCCTGCAGAGGGAGACGACTGGTGGCGGCAGTGATGGGGGTGGGGCTAGTGAGCAGGCGGGGCCAGGCCGGCCAAGGTGGGTGCCAGTGGGAGGCCTCCCGATAGCCCCACCGGTTGCCCACAGATTGGCCCTGATTGCTGGCCAGGCCTAGGGATCCTTCTGGTGCATGCATTTCGTGCACTGGGCCTCCAGTGCATTTATGAAGCTCTCCATTTCCAACAGGGCATACTGAATCTCCTAAACAGAACCTAAATCAGATTAAGATTTGTCTTTGGACTTGTCTTTTCTCAGTTAAACTAAAGGGGAATTAGGTATACATGTATGAAGGCCATATTTATATGTTTTTAGATATTTTAAGAAATAATTCCAAATATCTGTTTTTTATATATTTGAAACAACATGATTTTCATTCATATCACCTTTGTAGGTGTAATTAAAAATAGAAAAATAAAATAAAACCTTTTATTAGTGTGTAATAAAATTCTCTATTAAAGACAGAAATGTTAAAACCATTGATATTAGTAATCTGTGCACAATGTCATGCTATTTCCATCGCTCTAAATACCACATTTCTCTTCTGTGTCATGACTAGGAGCCTCTGGAATTTATGGTGCCTGGTGCTCATTCCTGAATTGATAGATGCATGTAATTTTGATTCATATTTCATTTTGCTGTTTGAAACAAATGTTTGAACTTCTGAGGTTTTCAATATTTGGTCAATACTTTTTTTTTTTTTAAATCCTTACTGGAGGATATTTTTTCATTGATTTTTTTAGAGAGGGAAAGACAGAGAAATATCAGTGTGAGAGAAACACATCAATTGGTTGCCTCCTGCATTTGCCCTGACCAGGGTCCAGCCAGGAGGAGTCTGCAACCGAGGTATGTGCCCTTGACCAGAATTGAACCCAGGACCCCATAGTCCGCAGGCTGATACTCTATCCACTGAGCCAAACTGGTGAAGGCTGATCAATACTCTTTAACTGTATTAATTAGAAATGACAAAATCATTGCAAGTTGTATCAGCAAAAATGATTAAAAATACCATTTTGCATTAATTTAAAAAATAAAAAAAAAACAAATAGCACCATTTATCCCATATATCCCCTCTTCCACCTCCATCTACCCCTACACCACAAAATAAATAAATAAATAAGTAAGTAAATAAATAAATAAATAAACTAATAAAAGGGTAATATGCTAATTAGACCAAGAGACCTTCTGGTTGACCTTACGGACAAAGCCATGGTGGTGGGGCCAGGGAAGAGGCGGTTAGGGGAAATCAGGTCAGGAGGGGAAGGGCAGTTGGGGGTGATCAGGCCAGCGGTAGTGGGGCAGTTAGGGGTGAGCAGGCCAGAAGGGGGGTGCCAGCAGGGGGTGAGCAGGCCATCAGTTGGGGGCAGTTGGGGACGATCAGGCCTCAGGGGGGAAGTTGGGGGCAAGCAGGCCAGTGAGGAGGACAGTTGGGGAAGAGCAGGCTGGAAGGGGGAGCAGTTGGGGGTGATCAAACCTTGGGGGGGCAGTTGGGGGCAAGCAGACCGGCAGGGGAGTCAGTTGGGGGCGAGAAGGCTGGTGGGGGGGCAGTTGGGGGCAAGCAGGTCGGCAGGCAGAGTGGTTAGGGGTGATCAGGCAGGCAGGCAGGTGAGCAGTTAGGAGCCAGCGGTCCCAGATTGTGAGAGGCACATCCCTCAAGGGGTCCCAGATTGGAGAGAGTGCAGGCTGGGCTGAGGGACACCCCCCTCCCCTGCATGAATTTCATACACTGGGCCACTAGTCTATATATATAAAAGCCTAAGTGACTGTTATCACTGGACCACCAGATGACTGGACGACCAGACAGTAGCTATGTTGTACACTGACTACCAGGGGCAGATGCTTAATACAGGAGCTGCCCCCTGTTGGTCAGTGTGCTTCCACAGCCAACCTCCTGCAGCTGGTCAACCTCCCACAGTCCTTCCCCCCGGCCTCCCCGATTGGCTGGGAGGGACCCCATCCATGCACAAATTCATGCACCGGGCCTCTAGTAATAAAATAAAAAATCTTTCTTAAAAGAAGCAAAATTCAAACAGCAAACTCAGTGTAAGTATGATTAGATTTTATATTCTTTCTATCCTTTAAGCCACTTTTTTTTCTTTACGATTTCCCCATATAACTAGAGAAATATTGAGTATATCCTCCTAACATAGGTGTTTTTGAAAAATCATAAGCTTTAATAATACATCATATTTATACTTTGAAAAATTTAATGTACAAATAAAACATAAAAAAATTAGAAAGATGATATAAAATAAATATTAATGGAAATTCTAATACTTAAAATAGTCACAGTGGTATTATTCACTTGTTTTGTGTCCAACCTGCCATACAACTATTAGATACACTTAAATAATTATAATTTTATTGTTTCATTTTTTTATTAAATGCATGTACAATTCCTATGTATTCTAGCCAAAATATTCTTTGGTAATCAAAATAGTAACTTATTGTTCATTATTTGTTTATAGTATCATTTGTTAAAAAATTAGATCTCTACTTTTAGCTTAAAACTTCCTAGATTTTAGCAAGCATGTTTACTTACTATTGATTTGAATATCAATATTCATGAACTATGATGCACAAAATAATTGTAAATACATATTTATGTTTTAAAAGTGTTTTTTTATTATTGCTGTTTGTTGATAAATTACCTCATTAAGGCCTCAGATTGAGATCATTTTTTAAAGATAATTTTAATTCTTCTAGTTTTATCTGTACATTTTACTGTAACCAGAATTCAACACATTTTTAAATTTAATTTTATTATTTATTTATTTATTTATTTATTTATTTATTTATTTATTATTCATTTAGTAAATTATCTTTTTGGTCACTTCCTTACTCTATAAGTTGAATTAAAATCTTTCTTGACTGATGCTGAAATGAATGAACACAAGCTAATTATTAATAATGCTCTAATTATCTCTGATATGTGACATTAACTTTTGCTCAGTTTGGGGAAAAGAATACACATATTCTTTATTTGGTATTCTCATCTTCTGTAATTAATTTTGTCTCATTTAGTTCACTATTATTGTGATTATAGCTACTTTTATTGCTATTTTGTACACTACTTTAGACACATTCATCTTCATTAAAATAAAATAAAATTAATACTCTCACAAGATTTTCACAAAATGGGTCAAAGGTTCCTCCCTACAAAACAAAACTACATCTTTTGTGTACGAATTTCTTATTCTGTTATATATTGGTTCCCTTATGTACAGCTCATAGAGTTTATGAGATTAAAAAAAAAAGCATTTACATCATTCAACTTCCTGACAAAATACACTTATTAGTGACATTTTAAGTTCACCTGATTTCATATTATTCAGATATTTGACTGTTGCCTGAACTAGCTGAATGAAAATTGTGTGGGTATAACATGTAATCTCACCCTTGTATTTTTAAATGAACAATTTAAAGAAAAAAGTATGTGATGCTAGTAGTGTGTGATGGCTGTGAAATGAGCACTTTATAAGTGAAGAGAAAACCTCAAAGAGTCTTCTATAAGAAACTGCATTTCAGAAAAGATTTCTTGGAATGTTAAAATAAAAAGTCTTTAAAAATACAAGGGTGGGCAAAAGTAGGTTTACACTTGTTTATATAGAAAAACACATGCAGGTTATAATTATGACAGTAGCTTTATTAACTCAAAAGAATATCACAATGGCAAAAAGAAACCCTACTTTTGCCCACTTTTGTATATTAAAAATCAAAATTGAGTTATAATCATGAAAAAAAGTACATAATTATATAAAATTATACTGGTTAATGAGAGCTTTGTGAGTAGGAGGCATTTTTAGATTTTAGGATCAGTAATTTGCTGTGTTTTAAATGAACATGTATTGAGTTCTATGGAGCTCTTTATAAAAGTTCATATTAGAGAATAATATTATGTGGAAGTTCATTTTATATAATTGTCTAGCTTTTTTATCCCTTTATGATGCCATTTCTAGTATTCACATATTAATTTAGGAATTATAAATTTTGAGATTTTAAAAATTATAAGCAGAATTTACCAATAATATTTCAACATTACTCAAATATATCAATAAAGCCTAGTGTTGTTATCGTATGTGTTTTAAATTCTCAGTACATTTTAACAAGGTGGTCATGTCTTTCCTATGTATACTCAGTTAAACAATATTGATATAGACAGTTCATTGCTTACTACCAAATTTGTTTTCATACAACCTTCCTTTTTTGAGAGATGAAAACTGTATTTTATGTCACCTGTTTCTTATTACTGTCTCCAGTTTTAGTCACTCTAATTTATCAAAATGTTCTGTTACATGTATAACTATACAGTTTTTTTTAAAAAAATCTCTATATATAAAAGCCTAATATGCAAAGTCTCCCCTCAAAAATTCAACTAACCAGGAGTTTGATTGCTCACTATGATATGCGTTGACCACCAGGGGGCGGTGTAGAACGAAGGAAGGCCCCCACCAGCAGCTGGCAGCCACTAGGGGCCTACCCATGCACGAATTTCGTGCACTGGGCCTCTAGTATATATATATACATACTCAGTGGAAATCCAAAAATTTCTTTCAAATCACTTCTCGCTATTAAGAGGTATTTTTGGGGAGAAGGTAGGGTATCACTGAAGTGTTGATCAGCCAGACATCTTTGTTGTTGTAAATCCTCACCTGAGGATATTTTCTCCATCATTGCTTTTCAGAGAGAGAGGAAGGGAGGAAGAGGAAAGGAGAGAGAGAGAGAGAGAGAGAGAGAGAGAGGTCATCGATGTGAGGGAGGCATATCAACTGATTGCCTCCTGCACATGCCCCCAGGGACCAAACCTGCAACCAGTTCCATGCCTTTGAACAGGAATTTAACCCACGACCCTTTGGGCAGGCCAAGGCTCTAAACACTGAGGCACACTGGCCAGGGCCAGACATTTTTTTAATGTATGACTTGTGGTAAGAAAAAGTACTAATTGAAGACATTTGGCTTAATAATTAAAATGGAATTGTAAATATGTACTAGTATATATAGTATAAATAGCATTTATAATTTTTAAAACTATACTTCTTTCTGAATGTGTTTTCCTATATATGTTTGTTAACAAAGGCATAATTAAACATTAAATATCTTTTCAAAACATCTTCTGGTCCTTTGATATTATAAAAATGTTGTCTTTTTTTTTTTTTCTTTCTTGTCCAGGAATAAATTGGTAAACAAATACGTGATCATCCTTTAATTTATCATAATGTTATTAAACAACTCTACCAAGCAGTTATTAGGATAAAATAAGAAAAAGACCAAGTGTTTTCTTCTCTGGAGGCTCATAATATATTGGGAGGGCTGAGTAAGGTGTAATCTAAAAACTGAAATTCAGTGTAATTGATGCATTCCTAATAGTTAACAACACTGTGTCCTGAGCAGATAGGTGGAAGAAGCATAGAAGTTAGTGGTTAGCGGTCAAAGAAGGCATGAGAGAGAAGATAATGTTTGAGACGGTGTTGAAAAAATTTTCCATATGATGAGAGGAGTGTATTTCAGTCAGAACATGGCATGAGCGAAGATGGAGATGTATGTTAGAAAATATATGATATTCTGAAATTAGAAGACATACATGGATATTAGAGGTAAGATTTTGGGTTGATTAGGGGGATGGGGTTTATTAAGTGATAAATGATGTTAAAGAGGATGGACCTCTCAACTGAATAAACAAACAAGTAAGGGAACCAAAAATAAAAATAGACACAAACACCACCACCCACAAAACCTACAAAGAGTGATCCTTTCCCATAAGATGGCAGGGAGTTATTAGAGATACACACCCAGGGAAGTAGAACCTGTTTAATGGTTATAAGGAGATAGTAGAGGTCTGGGTTACGCTGTGGAATTTCTGGCCAGTCTTCCTTCTCTCCTATTTCATGTTCATTTCCATAATGCATGCAGGCATGCCAACCCAGTTTGATGTTTACATTGAAGAAGAGAGTACTTACACTCAGCTTTTTACATGTGGTTAGTGATTGAATTAATTTTAGATCATTAGTGTCTATTCAAATGTTTTAAAAATAGACACTGTATGAGATAAAATACTGTAAATTTTATAATATACATTTATAATTATGTATAACTATTCCATATCCTTATAAATGGGATGACATTTCAAATGTCCCATCACTTTCACTATTTATTATTATTATTATATATTTATTATTATTATTATTATTATATATTTAATATATTTTTATTAATTTCAGAGAGGAAGAAAGAGAGAGGGAGAGATAGATAGAAACATCAATAATGAGAGAGAATCATTGATTGGCTGCCTCCTGCACACTCCCCACTGGGGATCGAGCCCACAACCAGGGCATGCGCCCATGACCAGAATCTAACCTGGGACCCTTTAGTCCGCAGGTCGACACTCTATCCACTGAGCCAAACCAGCTAGGGCCACCCAGTTTTTTAAATACCTACTCAATCCCCCTTAAAGTTTTAACATTTATCTTTTCTAAATAATGCCCTGCTGCCCTAGCCAGCTTGGCTCAGTGGATAGAGCATCGGTCTGTGGACTGAAGGGTCCTGGGTTCAATTCTGGTCAAGGGCATGTACCTCAGTTGCAGGCTCAATCCCCAGTAGGGGCCGTGCAGGAGGCAGCCAATCGATGATGTTCCTCTCTCATTGATGTTTCTATCTCTCTATCCCTCTCCCTCCCTCTCTAAAAATAAATAAAAAACATATTTTTAAACAATGCCCTGAAAAAAGTAAACAATCCAATGTATAGTTATTATACTTGTACGGGAATTTTGACTTCCATAATTTCTATTCATTCTCCATTTGCAGGTTACTCAGTTTGCTTTGGTGGAGGTGATTCAGTTACTTCCCATTGGGTAATGAAGGTTTCTATTGGCTAGCTAGAAAAGAAACTTCTTAAATTGGAATTATGTTCAAAAGAAACTTCTTAAATTGGAATTATGATATTGACCAGTGATAAAGAATTTAATAATTTAAATTTCAGTTCTGTAGTTCATCCATTACCTGCCCATTTTCATTGTCCTGTTAATATTAATAGATTGACCATATATAGAAAATAGAAAAGCTTTCTTTGCATAAACAAAAAATATATTTAAAAAGACTATATTGAATCACATCCATATAAGATTAAAGTAAATGATATTTTATAATTTGCTTGTTGGTTGACATCCCAGACTGTGTAATCTATTATAAAACTCTCAAATATACATATTTTGAATTTTCTAAATGTATAAGACAATAGATGAAAAATATAAACAAATATGTGAATGGAATTATGAGTTTGCCATTAATTTATAACATATTGGGTTTTGTGAAACTTCCAGTTTTAGACACTCACTATATTATCTTAGAGATTCAATTTCTTCATTATGGGTATATATTTTAAAAAATAAAGTTATAGTATTAAAACTAAACATTCTAAACATATCTAAACATTGTAAGCAGGCCATTTATAATTAATATTGTCTTGTTTTCAAAAGCATTAGGGAGTTTTGCATGTAACCTTCTTTATAACAACCATACCCAGTTTAGCCTTTTTGAAATTATATAGAAACAACAGCAAACAATAGCAAATTGAAGCTTGTTGCTCATGAATTCTTCAAAAACAGAAATGCCAGTTTGAAGAGATGATTTTAAATCCTATTTAAATAGAAAAAAATAACTACATTTTACTGTGATTTTTTCCAATATTTTAATATTTATGTTTGTAATAATAAATGAGAAATCAGAAGAGAGGCAAGCACATAGCCACTATCCAAATGATGTGTTGAAACTGTTTATTTTGATTTCTTAAAATGAAAAGGATAGATGCTGAGGTGGAAATATATATTTTAGTTGTTATTAGACAGCAAGTAAAAATACTATTTATATAATATTAAAATACCTATTTCTACCAACCATGTAAATGCCATTTTAAAAAGTATTTTCAGAAAATGTGTAAAAATCATAAAGTAATACAGTTTAATTTGTTATTCGTTTAAGACTATAAACTCAGTGTGAATTTATTCCCTTGATCATGGCAAAGCAACCACATTTACAACTTGAAGTGAGAAAGATAACAGCTAATAGAAGTACCATGACTCCTGGCAGAAACTGTGGCGGGTAAATACATGGCCTTTACTTTGCCAACCAAGCGGAAATTAATGGAGCTAGGTTGAAGACATAAGACCATATATGTATAGAATAGAATTGGTTCAGTGTAATTTAATAATAGAAATATAAGAAGAAAACTGAGATTTCAATTTGCTTGACTATGTCCATGACTAATTACTTGGGTTCTCTGATCCTCAGTTTCTTATGATAATAAATAATAAAATACGGTGTTTGATTAGATTAGGTTTCCTCAAATCTCTTTAGCTTCTTCACAGTGGCTCAAAACAATAAAGTAGTATAAAGGTAATGTGACTGTCATTAGAAAAATGTCAAACAATGATAGATACTTCCCATTTCATATCATCTCATTGTCATGAGACTTCAAGAAAAAACAATAAAACAAAAACAAGATACAAAACTTCTATAAGTATTGTATTAATTGAGAGAAGTTTAAATATTGCAACAAAATGTAGACATTATTTTTAAAATATATTTTTATTGATTTTAGAGAGGAAGGGAGAGAGAGAGAGAAAGAGAGAAACATCACTGATGGGAGAGAATCACTGATTGTCTGCCCAATGTATCCCCCCTATTGGGGATCAAGCTGGCAACCCAAGTATGTGCCTTAAACTAGAATTGAACCTTGACCTCCTGGCTCATAGGTCAATGCTAGACCACTAAGCCACACTGGCCAGACAGTAACCTGTTTTATTAAGAGCACTGGATCTGGGTTCTAATTGTGACTCTACTATATAAATTATTTAACTTCTTTAGTCCTCACCATTCTCATCTAAAATATGGGAGAAATGATACTTCAGAGGGATTGTGTGAAGAGTGAATAAGATATTGCACTTAGGCATTCTGCACAGTGTATGACACAGTACATGTCAAAAAAAAAAAATAAGAGGCGCTCTGTTCTGTATTATTTTTATTATGATCTGTAAACTCCCAGAGTCATTTATGCTTCATACCTTGGTTGTGGATAAGCTAAGAACCTTAATGATTTTCTACGATTTTATTTTCATGGTGTTCAAACTGAATTACAATGCTATATTAAAGTAATTGGAGGAAATCACTTTAAGCATTTATGTCTGCTCGTACAAACATTTGTAGCAATGCAGACTACTAGATAATTATTGACATTATTACGCATATTCATATGTTTTACTGTTATCACCTGGTTATTTTGGCCTCCCACTAGCAATGAAAGTTTCTAAGAAGACTCTAGAATTAGTTTACTATGAAAGTAACAGTATTTGTTATTGTTTCCAAATTATTTTACAATATGTCTGTTGATGATGTATTATTTCTTCCAAAAGAGAAATCATTTATTATATGTTTATTACACTGAAATATAGGAGTTGACCAAGTTAGAAATGAAAACACACAACAAGGACAGAAAGAGTTTGTACCAGTAATAAAGAAAACACATATAACAAAGCTTTTCCTCAGTTTTCTTTATTACAACAATGGAGACACAAAAATACAGAAAATAAAATGACATTTAATATACTATGAAACACATGCATAAGAATACATAGAGTGTTGATTATTATGTTGAGGGTTTCAAATAAGAGATGATACTGAAGACAATACATTTATAATGTACATTTTTCATGAAAACAACCTATGATGAAAACAAATGCAATTAAAATAATCAGATCAGAAGTGTTATACATAAAATCAATGTAAGATGTGAGATAAAAATATTCTTGAAAAAAGTTCATGAATTGTGGATATCATTTAAAAGAGTGAGTTGTAGTTGCTTGCTTTTAGGGAAAAAAATTAGCTAGAAAAATTATTTCATAGTGGCCACTTAGTACACACATAGAATTTTTAAAAATATGGTGTACTTTAAAAAATGATGCTACCTCTTAATATTATGAAATGTTTGAGATATGTAACTTTATATTTTAGTACTTAAAATGGAATAATAATTACTTAACTCGAACATACACAATTAAGAAATTTTGCAATATACCTAGGCTTAATACAACCAACATTATATAAGTTCACATTACATATAAAATTCAGCTCTACTTGAACAAGCAAGTCTTTAAAAAGTAAATAAAAAAATAGTTGATCAACAAAGACATGAGGACAACAGCTGCAGTTCAGATCATCTCAGATATACCAATAGAACTCTTGAATATATGTTTTCCTTGGGTGTTGTTTTTTTTAATATATACCGATTTTGTTTCATAGTAGCTAAAACGGATGTAATAGAACACTCCACTCTTCTGGTACTATTTAGGGGCAGATATGTTAAACTCTAAAACCAGTTAATAGCCACTTGGAAGGGAGGACAGTACTAGAGTTCATCTGGTTCATAATCTTAGAAAAGGTAACAATGTCAAAGGTATTTGGAAAACAAAGAATTGATACTAAACTCCCATCCCTTTTCTTTTAGAGCAATTAGATTTAAACTTATTGAATTATTTGCCTTACGTAAAAGTTGAGATGCTGCTTATCTACTTTTATATCTTTATGTGTTTTATCAAGTTCTTAAGTACAATGAAAAAGAGAAAATACTACAACGTTATATTTAAGTTAAAAATTGTTAACCCTAGAATAATACTCAAATTCTGAAGATAATTAGAAAGAGAACAACTTAATGAGATGTTAGAAAGACTTTATTTTATGAAGACCTAAAATTTACTGATATCTTCTGAATTCTAAGATTGACTATCAAATATTAATAGTGATTAAGTAATAGTCTTTATTTTTTAATCACACACCTGATTTGGAAATAGTCTTTTTACCAAGTTAAGTTTATATTAAAATCATTTCAAGCGCTATTTGTAAAATACCTGTATCTACAATCATTTTATATATATAAATTTGAGCTGCCCATTCAATGCATTAGCTTTGGTGAAGTTTCATGACATATGCAGGGACTTTAAAATTTACCCATGACTAACAGAAAAGGAATAGAAGAAACACAACTACAATAAAGATTTAAAAAATTAAATACATCCTATTTATTATTGTCCAGTTATTTAGAGGGGAAAAAGGAGGGTGATAAGAGGGGGATATTAGAAAGAAAAAATAAGAAGGAAGGACAATAAAAGGAAATAGACCAAAATAAGAGGTCCTACTTAATTTGTATTCACTCAAATGTTGTTTAAAAGGTATGTTATGCCCCAGATTTGAATCTTAATAAAATGAATAAAATGATTTAATTAGGTATGACCTTAATGATTCTTTAGCTTTATTCAAGTGGAATCATAATACCTAGGGCTACAGAAAATTATAAATGCTAACATTTAATTTAGGTAGTATCATAATATATTATTTAAAGTTCTTAATGCTGCTAATATAACCAAAACCAAAGAGGTTAAAATTTTCAGATAATTTTACATGACTAGAGATATTTATTAATAAACTTCTATAAACTAAGAATATTATACCAAAAAGCAGCTAACTCTTCTTGAAAGCTAGAGGAAAACATACTGAATTATTATATTAGTGATATAAATATCCATCTTGAATCACAAAAATCATTTATAATTTAAAATTTTATTTCTCCATTCTTAGTGTAGGTATACCGTATTAACAATAATTAAAAAAAAGGTTCTCATGTATCTGACAGTTCACCCAGATCTAAAAGTGCATGGCTTGATTCTCTCGTGCACACTACATTTTCTTGAATATAAGTGAACATTTATAAATTCAATCGTGTTGAAATTATTGTAGAATTTTGCTTATTTTAGGTTTAATTTAAATTAAATATATTTAATGAATGCTCTTACATAGAAAACATTTGAATTAAATATAATAGTTTTAAAATTGACACAAATCATATAACCTATGACTTACTGTGCATACTTGTAATTTTAATTATTGATTTTAAAAGAATTGTTGAATATTTAAAAAGTTAAAATTATTTGCAATGAAATTATTTATACAAGTATAAATTATATATGTAATGTGAATCCAATGTCTAGAGTCTAGAATATGTCTATATATGCATATTTTAAATATATATACATATATATGTATATATATATTTGAAATTCTAAATACTTGAGATATTTTAGGCTAAGAAAAAGATGAAAGAAATGTTAAAAAAATAAAACAAGTCAATAAAATTTCAATCTTGTCCATGTCTTCCAGTATGAATGCATATATGTGCACTTGCATAATCATTTTGGAAAGAATAGGATTGCAGAGCTAATAAAATATATTTATTCTTATTGAATAATAATATTAGGAGAGGATCAAAATTAGCCATCTACCTAAGGTTCTCCCATGCAAGAAAATATTTTGTAGGATAGAAGAATTTACTGCTACTTCCTAAGCATAATCTGCTAGCATATCTGAAACAGTGTCGGTGGTCTTATAGTTATTTAATAAATAATTGAGTTTGAATTAGGCTAGCTACCATTAAGACTGAATGATATATAAAGGAAAGAAGACAGACAAACAGACTTGTATAAAGTTGGGAAGCATACAGGAGATTTCAGGTTTGCATATAATATTTAACCTGATATTCCACATGCAGATAATAGTAATCATGCATAAGCACATCGACCTAGCTATGTAACTGCTATAATTTGGTCAAAACCACCTTTTGAAATGATTTATCACTTAAGGATATGAGATATATATATATATATATATATATATATATATATATATATATATCTCAATTGATGTAGGCACATATTTATGGTTATATATAATAATTAACACAAAATTCACCTTATACACAAGTTCATATTTGAACATTTCAGACACAAAATTTTATTTAAGAATCCATTAGATAAAAAAAATCATTGAATGATACTGTAGAGAGACTTAAAATAAGTTGAATTTTTATGTGTTGCTTACCAAATAATCACATTTATTTACTTAGAACTATAAACTATAGACAGATAGTAGTTAGCCAAGAAGAACTGTCAGTTAGATTTTATGGATACATATAATAAAATTAAAGCTCAGATAATAAAAAATAATTCAGCAACACACACATTCAGATTTTTTTTATAATCAAAGAAGGTTATTTACAATCTCTACTGTCTCATTTATTGAAATGCAATAGCTGCATTGTTTATAGTTTTGTGCTTTTCAATTTCTTATAGAAAGCAAAGCACAGAACCTAGCACTTTGAGATGTCTGATAATATTTTTTAAGATTTTATGCATATCTCAGAGCTGTAAAATAACTGTTCATCTAAGAATAAAATTTGGCCAAGTGATAGACTGCTTATTAATTTCAGGATTAACAACTTGATCTATACTTAGATGTTTAAAATCAAAATGAACAGCTCACTAAAATGGAAATAATTCTACTAGGATAGAATTTTAATTTTAGGTTCTTTTCTGAATTGTCAAAATGTCAGTCTAGGTGTCATGTACCTGTCTGAGTGTTCTTCATATCACTCTCAGTGACCTTGAGTTAGAGAACATACTAGTATTCCATGTTCTCCACAAAAGTGTTTTGTAATATATGCTAAGTCAAGAGAATTTCTGCAAGACTTTCTTGCTGGAATATTTTTAACTTATTGGAAAGATCCAGGCAGGTTATGATAAATGAAAAAAAAAAATCCTGGAAGTATTTTTAAAACTCTTTGTTTTCCAAGTACTTTCTACACATTTGTAATACACATATCTACATATCTTATCCAAACTCAGACATCCTGGAATATAATAGCAATTATGGTTAGT
Source organism: Myotis myotis (assembly GCF_014108235.1). Classification (NCBI taxonomy): domain Eukaryota; kingdom Metazoa; phylum Chordata; class Mammalia; order Chiroptera; family Vespertilionidae; genus Myotis; species Myotis myotis. The sequence goes on along the minus strand of NW_023416324.1, from coordinate 203,070,135 downwards.
TCTATAGTAAACATTGTCTATGCTGATTTAAAAACAGAACATTACTGATCTAGCTGGTTTGCTCAGTGGATACAGCGTCGGCCTGCAGACCAAAGGGTCCCAGGTTCCACTCTGGTCAAGTGCACATACCTTGGTGGCAGGTTCCTCCCAGACCCGGCCTTGGTCGGGGCTCATGCAGGAGGCAACCAATTGATGTGTTTCTCTCACATCGAAGTTTTTGTCTATCTTTCCCTCTCTCCTTAAAAATCAATGGAAAAATATCCTCGGGTGAGGATTAACAAAAAATAAAAACAAAAAAATAAAAAACCAGAACATTATTGAAAAAATAGGTTAGATTCCCAAAATGCACAAATTGGGATTTCCTTTTTACTTAGCAGGGGGAAAAGGAGGGAAGCAGAAGTATGTTTAGTCTGTGGGTAGGTCTTCTGTTGTTGGTCAGAAGAAAAACCAGCAGTGGATAGCAATGGGTATGGAAAAGATAAATTAAAGAAAACAGACTAATGAAGGCAAGTCTAGCCTTAGACCTTGGGGTCATCCATAACAGTGTCAACAATAAAAATAAAGTTAAAAAAAAAGAAACAGAGAATACTTTCATGCAACAAAAGTAGTTTTTGATGAATGAACTTCAAATCCCAGACCCAATAATTCAATTTACCGTGTGAGTTATGGTCACTCTTGTGAATATATGTAAATCTGACTGCTTCCTAATTGCCCTGGATAATAGTAAGAATCACTTGCAACCCGCTGTTGAGCCTTGACCTATGAACCAGGAGGTGACTGTTTGATTCCAGATCAGGGCACATGCCCAGGTTGTGGGCTGGACCTCCAAGCAGGGACATGTAGGAGGCAGCTGACCAATCAATGATTCTCTCTCATCATTTACGTTTCTCTCTCTCTCTCTCCCTCACCCTTCCTCTCTGAAATAAATTACAAAATATATTTTGTAAAGAAAGAATTACTTGCTAAGGTTAGTTGCCAGTGAAAATTACAGAATATCCTTTTCTCATTTTATAATGAACGAAAAAGAAAAAAAAAAGAAAATCATTACTCATACTACTCCCTCAAACCCAGCTTCCCTTAAAAGGTGGAATCCAGTAACACCTTTTTATCTTAATTTCATCTTCTTGAAAGCAATAGCTAACATATGACTTCTCTCTCTGAGCCTTGCAAAGTAATTGACTCTTAGATGTTCAGGAAATCTAATAAATAAGTATATATATTGTTAGAACATCAATTTGATGGCAGCTCAAAACACAATCCAAGTCAAGTGAACAGGGTACAATTTAAACATATTCACATTTGATTTATCATTTACTGTGGGGCAATTGCATAGAGATATTTTCATTTACTAAAAAAAACCCATCTGGATTTGTTTCATTAGTGTTCAATTTCAAAAGAAGAAACTGTGTTTCATGTTTATTCCTTATGAAATTTAAGATCAATTAAAAGAGGCAGCAAAATAGAGATATATATCTAATATAATAAAAATGATCAGTTTTATGATTTATATGTTAGAAATGTTCGCTAAGTAGAAAACTTACATTTTAAAAAATGACAATTAAAATCAATATAAAAGATCCACCATTCTATATAATAGAATAACTATACAATGTATGCCCATAGATATAGATTTATATTTGCAAAATAACCGAATGAAGAAAGATTAGATGTAGCAAATGCCTAAATTCCAAGTAACAATGACATGATGTTTATTTAACAGGTCAACTGTAGAAATTAAAGAAAACTTTCGAATGAAGCAAGTTATTCAGTGAACTGATATCTGAAAGAAACAATCCTGATTCAACTTCCTTCAGTGAATTTCTGACAAATGATCTATTTTATAGGTTGACAATTTTGGGAAGGAAAATAAAACTAATTGTTTATGGGTGAATATACATATATAATTAATTGGAACTTAGAAAATCTTTTATTATAATTTTAGATCAGCCTTATAAATTGCAGGTTATAAAAGGAAATATCTTATGATATGACAATAACATTAAAACATGCAAGACAAACTTATGGCTATCATGAAAGAAAACCCAGCAGCATTCAGCTGCCATGACTGGCTTCCATTTTCGCCTTTATTCGCTTCACAGCATTTATCTGCACGATGAAATAATTTTTTTGGAAATAGAATAAGAATAAAATAATTAAGGGAAAAAGTAGAGTTAAAAACATGAAAATAAAGGAAAAGAAAAAAAGTGACAGTAGGAAAGAAAAAAAGAGAAAATAATTAATGCAAGATTTCCACAATGCCATTGCCAATTATTTGATACAAGACAAAAAATAGTAAAAATCTTGTATAAAACATTTCTAAATAGTTGCCATATATTAAAAACATAGCCAAGGGTCAATATTAATAATTTTTATTTCATATAACTTAGATATTGGTTCTATCATTGATTGTTTAAATGTGAACATATTAATTATTCTATAATGAATACATGATTTATGGGAGAAAAATCACCAATCACTCCATTGTGCTCCTGGCAAATTCAAACAGCTGCTTTAAATATGAGCTAAGCAAATTCTGCAATGTTTACTGATAATTTTTTGCTACCATAATTTCTTATAAGACATTCATTGAGTAAAAGTAATATTATTATTAATAATAAATAAACTACCAAGAAATAAGTAAAATTTACATATTTACACAATGAAAATTTGTAATAAGAATAGAATAAAGAAGCATTAATTCAACTGATCACAGGCACACTTAGACATATGCCACTGTACTTCATGAAAAATAATTTTAAGAACCAAAGATTATGAAAATAATTTATAGACTTACTTTTTCATTATGTGCTAAACCAAAGAAATATTATTTTGCATGTAGAATTTATATTTAGAATTGACTGAGAGTTCCCATATAGTTAAAATGACGTTTTTCCCAAATAATTGAATTCAATTCCATCACTGTATTTAAATTTCTCTAATTTATATTGTAATAATAGATTTAACCTTAAGAAAACATTTTAGTAATTGCCATGCACTTGAATATTGTGTTTTTTTGTTCATGTTGAGTTATTCAGAGATGAAAGTATATACTAGATTTGTGTGGAACTTGAATGAATATCATCAAAATAATGTAAAGTTAGAAGTATGGTCAAAAAGCCCAGAAAATAAATACAAATTAAGTGAAAAAATTTAGCAATTTACTTATTGGTGATTATTTATTTGTGAGTTTGTTAACCCTCATGCTTGATTTCACATGATAGAATCTTTTTACCATTGGATCTTAAGAATATATGAATGAAGCGATTTGTCACCAAATTATATTGATACTCAATGTTAAAATTAGACATTTCTTCAATCATAGCAACAAGAGAAAGTAAGTGATTATTAAAAGATACTAATATTATTTGTTTAAAACAAATAATTTAAATATTGTTTAGGTCAAATGCAATGATAAAATGTGTGTAAGTTAAAATAAATGATAAAAATGTTTTCAAAATAAATTTATTTCCAAGGATATTTTAAAAAAGAGTATATTCAAGCCACCAAGAGGCAGTATTTTTAGTCATCAAAATTACATAACAAATCAATAAATGCCATTTTGCCAGACTCTAGTCCTAAATAATTTGTTATAATCTAGTTTTGTAATCATTTTTATAAGAATCAATTTGTCACAATTATCCAATATTCTCATATTTTTAAAATAAAATGAGGTGGAATTATGCTTGAATATTTCAAAAGGGAACATAACTGTGAATTTGCACACTATCTACATAAATCAAGAAACATATCTTTCAAAATAAACACAACTTTAAATAGTAAAAGTGAGAAAATATTGTTAATTACAAAATACTTTTTAAATCAGAATCATGTACTACAAAGAAATGTAGTATAAACTAATATATATATATATATATATATATATATATATATATATATCATTATTATCAATAGAATATATGAAGGTGAGACTACCATATTTTCAAAAAATAGTCCTTCAGACCAAGAAATAAATCTACTCTAGATTTAGTCTATTGCTTATAAAACGTTAAATATATCTGAATGCATATAAGTAAAGTTTTTTAAAATTTTAAATACTTTTTTATATCTCAATTACAGTTTATACACACTATTATATTATTTTTGGGTATATATCCCAGTAATTAGACATTATATTACTTACTAAGTGACCATCCTAATAAATCTTGCACCCATATGACACCATACATTGGTCTAAGAATATTACTGACTATATTCCCTATGCTGTACTTTACATCTTATGACTGTTCTGTAACAACCAATTTGTACTTCTTAATCTCTTCACATTTTCCACTCATCCCCCCAATCCACCTCCCGTCTTCATTTGGACAGTCTACAATGCATGCTATATAATAAAAACAAAACCATAGAAGTAAACAAAACAAACAGAAAAAAAAAGTTAACTTCTGAACTCCATATTGTGTAAAATTAAATAAAAACACTCAAGACCTGCTAGTTTATTATAGATAACTTATTTTATATATGGGTATACATTTAGCATATTTACCTAAAATAATATAAGAAATCATATATAGTACAAGAGTAATTATATGAAAGTATATAAAAATAATTTTTCCTTATTTTGCCAATACATAATTTGACTCTCTAGAATATTTTGGGTGTAAAGACTTCCAAATTCACCATAATGCATCACAAACTTTAATGTTGCTTCAAGAAATCTTCTAGAGCAAAATCAAACAATTCTTGCACTGTAAGGACATGTCTTTGGTGAGGCTTTCCATGAGCCCTTAGCAGTCTGTGGATTCAGTCATAGTAAATTAGACATTATTTTGAGACGTTTTTGTAGAAAAAAATAAACATTTTATTTCCCCCCAATTTTCATTAAGCTGCTCTGGCTTTGTGTCAGTTGCATAATTGAGTGGGGATAAATTCTAGCTCCTACCCTCTCAGATATCTTTGTCTGTACATCTGTGTGCCGACTTCTGGACGGCATTGTCTGTTTCTCAGCTGTGAGACATGCTCTAGTTTGTTTTTCATCATAAAAATCCTTATAACACGACTGTTGTTATTTTCTCTGCTCACCTTCATAGCAAAGCTTCTTGAAAGCACTAAATAAGCATGGCGTCTCCTTGTTCTAACCTCACACACACTCCTGAGATTATTCCTCCTTTATTTCCCAACAACTTCAGCAAAGCTGGGTGTGATAAGGACAATTCATATTTTATTAACTTTAATTGACCTCTCAGCAGAATTTGAATTGTCAAATGTGATTTATATCTTTTCTTCTTGAAATATGACTCTAAGTTAACTTCCAGGATACTACTCTTGTGTCATTGCAGGAATTCTATATTAGTCTCATGGGAGGGGTGGTCCTGTTGTTTCCCCTTCCTGTAGAATATTATGGTTTCTTAGGATGCAGTTCTTAACCCTCTGTCCTTCAGAGTCTCAAGAGGCACTCCTTGAACATATATGCTGTGCCAGTCACCTTTCTAGATGCCAGGGGAAACATCGATAAGTATCGCAGACATAAATTCCTTTTCATGGGCATTACTGTGTTTGGTTTTAACCTCAGCCAGGCTTCAAATTCCATTCCCCTGGTAAAATTGACAGCATTGTAGTATACGTTTCCAAAGCATGGATCTTTTCATCTCCATACACACTTCGCTAACTACTATTTGGCAGTGAAAACTTAAGGAATACCAAGCTAATTTTATGTTAATCTTCATTCTCCAAATCTCAAATTCTTTGTCCTCAGAAATGATGCCAAGAATGGCTCAATCGCCCAAGCAAGACACTAAGAAATCAGCAGTACCTACTGAATCTGATTTGTTACATAAGCAGGGTTAGTCTACATCTACAATGTGTCTGGGATTTATTCATTTTATTTTTCTACTCCTAATACTTTCATTTTTCAAGTATTGCTGTTCACCCATATTGCTTTTACCCATATATGCAAGATTAATCTGTTTACAATGCCTATCTATTCATATAACTTTCCTGTTTCAAGTAATTTCTTACTGTTTTTTGGAGTTGCTTTAAAATAATTTATATCGTTGTAGAAAACCTTGGATTTCCTGGGCTGCAGGTTCTTCTCTATCCTTATCTTTATTCACACACCTCCAGGTTCTCCTCCTGCCATGCTTTTTCTAGTTCCTAAAGCAGATCAATTTCTTTTTTCTCTTGAAGATTTCTTCCATATAAAACACTTTCCCTGGAAGCTTTATTCTCTACAAGATTTTTGGGGTCAGTCATTTTCTAAGGGAACCTTTCCCTAACCCCCACCCTACCTGCATATGTTAGGTGCCCTAGTCAAACCCGCTGAAGGCATCACACTGCATCAGCACAGCTCTTAGCTGTACTTACGTGGTGGTTATTCTAAATTTTGTTTAATAGCTATCTTCCCTACTAGATTGTAAAGTCTTTGTAGGCAGGGGCCAGTTCTGTATTCACAGATTATTCTTCTATACTCATCTCAGTACTTGTTACAAAGCAAGACCCCATTAAATAATTGGAATGAATGAATGAATCAATGAATCTTAACATTGCAGAGCCAGAAGAAACTAGCTTAAATATGAGAAAATGCATATCAAGGAAGTTAAGTGACAAGAACAAAACTGAAACTATAAACCAGAATTCTGTCCATTTTCTTGGTTGGTACTGCCCACAAGATTCTTTGAAATTGAAACAAACACACAAAAAGTGCTTTGATAGTAAATGTATCATAGAATACCTTACCTATTTTTGTGCCTTTACATACACTTTATTTATTAACTACCTTTTTGCCTATACCTAATGTTAATTTTCATTATTTTTTTAATAAAAATAGTTGGGTCTCTGAGCGTATAACATAAAGTAACCTGCCTGAAATTGATAATTTTAGTTTGTGTTTTATTTATAAAATGTTATTAAAATGTTGACTTCATCATAAAACATTAATTTTTACCCTGATAAAATAATTATTTCCTTTAAACATATGAACTACATTAAAGATTTAGGACAGGGGTCCTCAAACTTTTTAAACAGGGGGCCAGTTCACTGTCCCTCAGACCGTTGGAGGGCCGGACTATAGTTTAAAAAAAAACTATGAACAAATTCCTATGCACACTGCACATATCTTATTTTGAAGTAAAAAAACAAAATGGGAACAAATACAATATTTGTATTTGCATGTGGCCTGCGGGTCGTAGTTTGAGGACCCCTGAATTTTAGGAGGATGGAGTACATTCTTTCAATCTCCCTTTGCTGACTGACATAGAGAATCACATTATATCAGATTCTTGATATCTGCATAGTGGACAATTACTAGCAACATAACAAATTATCATTTTAGAGGCCATTATTGATGTTTCAAACTCACAGGGGCAGTGACCTTGATAGTACATTCAACCATTCTTCTTATTTAGGTGAACCATTTAAAAGGGCATTAGATTTGTCATATGACTTAAACTAGCTCTGATTTGAACAGATCCTTTAACTTCTCAAAATTATTCCGGTAAAATAAGGATAACTCTTCATTGTTAAACTCAGATTAAAATGAGATAATACATGCAGAAGTACTTTTAAAATGCCATTACAATATGAGATAACCATACAATTTCTGGTGCTCCCAGCATCCTAATTTCAAATTATAATAGGAAGCACTTATTAATTAATATAAACAATAGGAAGTCATAATGTCAATTATTTTTAAACCATATAACTAATAGTAATTACTTTTTAATAGAAAGATTAATTATATAAAGCTGCTCTCAACTTTACAAAGCTGATGCACATCACAAAATCATAATAATGAGATTAATATCAATTTGAAATTATAAATTATAAGAGGGTTAAGTAGCATAGCTGAGCTGACAAATTTTATTTTTTTTCCAGTCTAAAAGGCTTATGTAACAATACTGATACTCAATTATAATATGACTTAATTAAGCCATGCCTATGAATATGCTGCTCTCAGCTCTCTCTATGTATATATAAAGAATACATATATTTATACATAGGTATGAAAATTACCAGTAAATACTAAATATATATGATATTTAAAGGTGCAATAAATGTTAAAATACATCCAATATGACAACTCACTAACAGTTAAACATGTATACAAGTCAAGATTTTTAAAAAAATCTTGCATCTTTGTCTCTCATGTATCTGAGAAATATTTTCATATCCCTGCCGTGGATTTTGATAATAGCACTGGCACGGGTGACAGAAGCAACGCTGCCTGAGAGAGACAGAACTCACCCGAGTGCTGCGCACAGTGTCCTGCCATGCTGTGCATCTCCGTGAAACACGAGCCACATTTCTTTCTGGGACTCTGTCTGTGGGTGTTTCTGCTTCACGGTGTAATTGAGTTTATGTTTCCAAAATCAACCTGCTTGGTCAGGCATGGAAGACGTGGTCATTATTTTTGGCCACATCTTCCCAGAAGTGGAGGACTAGACTCCATGTGTTTGGCAGAGAAGTTGTCTCCTTTGCAAAGTTTCTGATCTCAACAGAAATGTCTCATGAAATATTCAACAGTCACTTTGACCTCCCATCCTTGCCCTCTGCTCATTCTTCCTCCACCACGGTAACCATTGAAGTTACCAAAATATATTTATAAATTAACCAACTCACCATAGCAAGAGTGATTGAGGACTCTTGAGTAAGACATGTCACACTAATCATTATTGGGACTTACAGTTGGTACTTCTTTTTATAAAAATTATGTTTTCAAGAATAAGAAACAATCCAGAGGAATTATAAAGATGATATCATGTTTATTTTCAGCCTAAGAAAGCATATAGTTTTGCTTACCTTTAATAATGTTGGGCTTTGGTGGCATGCTGAACTCATAGACTGTCGGTTCGGAATATCCCAATCGGTTGGCCGCTGTAATTTGAACCTCATACCCCATTGTCCACTGTAGATGCTCCAAAATAATATGGTCTTTATTTCCCTGCACTTTTTTCTCTAGCCACTGGTCTTCTTTATCTTTCTGTAAAGGCAATAAAAATTGATTTTGTAAATACCCACACACTAAAATTGAGAATTTAAAAAAATTATCTTGAGATGGAAATGGTGGTTTTATTAATATCAAGAAAAGAAATTTTCTCACCCACGGGGATAAATGAAGTTGCTATAATCAATGAACTTAACATTTTTATAGTAAGACTTTTCTATAAAAATGTTAAGTTTATATATCAGCCAAATAGTGACAATTTCATAATTAGCAGATGATAATTTACTTCCATTAAGATTTTAAAAAATATCAAATCTATCAGTTTGCTATCTGTCCACTTTGTTGATTATTAATAATCATGTGAACGGGAAAAATGAAATATGATACATAGAAAGAGCCTAATATGCCTATTAAACTAATTGCCTGAGAGTATTGTTTCCTTTGTGTGTGTGTGTGTGTGGGGGGGGGGTGATAAAATGTCTTGGAAATTAGTTTGAGTATTTTTATAGATTTAAATTACCACAGGATTTTTATTACTATAATATTTTAGATTTATAATGAAACAACATGTAAGAAAATTATTATTTTTAAAGAGGTTATTAGCATAAAAATAAAAAAAATGTTATCCCATTCTTGAATTCTACACTTAAATCCTATCTCTTTTCTAAAATAAATGTTTTAAATCATATAATACTTGAATTACATTTTACTAAAAAATACTGTGACTGCAATTAACATAGAAAAATAAGTCAACATATTTTTATGAATGCAACTATCTTAAATAGTGCGAACATTCAGCCATGCTGTTAACCATTTAGACACAGGCAACTTCCTCAACCTCTCTGCCCTGTTTCCCTTTCTCTATTACAGAAACGATGACTGCAGCTGCCCTGTGGGCTTGCATGAGGGAGCAATGAGAAAAAGCGATTAAATTGTGTATTCCAAGACCTTAGGTTTCCTAATTACTTAATAAATGACAGCTATTTTTAAGGAAAAACTATTTCCATAATAACTATATGGAAATGAAATAGTATTCTCTGTGGAGTCATGTATCTAATAATTTTTCTCTGCAATTGCAACTCTCAATTTCCCAGAGGGCTAATTATAGATAAATTGTAGCCTGGTCCTAGAGATAGATAGATAGTTCAATCTTTTTAACCTTAGAGCTCAGCTAAGCATTACTTTATGTTGAGCTAATATTTTACAATGTTTTTGGATTATAAGGAATAACGATGTTTTTGCATTTATGTTTAAAACAGAAAATGTATTGTTTAAAATAAAATTCTGGAGGTTCGATTCGTGATTGCATTAAATTGGTAGTACTATCAACATAAAGTGTCCTTCAAAAGAAGATGAGCATACATTGTAGTTTTGATACAGTACTATTATTTTTTTCCTAATTATTTTTCGTTACATGCACTTTTATTACAAAGAAAAGTGTTTGGACTTGTTTTTGTTATTTTTTCTAAACCTGAAGATTTTAACACTCCTAATGAAGCCATGGGCTTCGGATAAGTACTTAAAGTTATCGTCTTAACAGGAAGCATTTCCCTTGCTTTCTGAAACTGACAAACATGAATTTGTTAGGCTGGACATGGTCCAATATTAAGTGTTATAAGGTGTTATGAGGCCCACTCCCCTAGCCTTCAACACACTGTTGTCTGTGTCCATGGGCTCTTCCTGAAAAATCTATTAGAAAACTGAAACAATTTGGGCCAGAAATGTTAACTTGCCTAAGTCACTAAATGATTAGTAAAGTTAAGGAAGGAACCTAGGTGTGCATTAGAAATGCTTAGGACAGCTATACCAAATAGCCGCCATGTCCCCAATATCCCCTTTCTTCATCAATTATTCTTTCAGCCCCTAGAGAGTATGTTCTAGAACTCTGAACACAATAGTGAATAAGACATGTGCAATGCCCTCATCTTGGAGTTTACAAACCAGAACAGAAAAAATAAGTTCTCTGAAAAAACAGAGGGTACTTTGGAAGCATGTAACAAAAAGGCCGATAGAGAGCAAGAGCCAGGAATGTCTTCAAAGAAGGAAGAGATGGCGCCATTATTAGAAATAAACTCCAGCGCTATTATTTTTTTACTAGAGGCCTGGTGCATGGATTTGTGCACCAGTGGGATCCCTCAGCCTGGCCTGCACCCTCTCACAACCTGGGACCCCTTGGGGGATGTCAGAGAGCTGGTTTCAGCTTGATCCCTGTGGGCCAGGCCGAGGGACCCCACTGGTGCACGAATCTGTGCAGCAGGCCTCTAGTATGCATATAAGATCTTTGGTTAATCTCTTCCTGCTCTCCCTCCTCTGTCCTTCCCTCTGAGACTCATCAGTCTGTTCCATGTTTCCATGCCTGTGCATTGAGTGTCTTCCCCCTGGTGGTCACTGTGCATCATAGCTACCAGTTGGCTGGTTGGCTGGTCAGCCAGTTGGCTGGTCGCTTAGGCTTTTATATATATAGATTGTTGGCACTATTACAGATTTCCCCTATGCCCCCCTTTCCCACCTTCACCCAGCCCCTTCCCTCCCTCCCCTGGCCTTCACCACACTGTTGTCTGTGTCCACAGGCTATTCATGTCTTTTGTCTAATCTTTTCACCTTCTTTTATCCAGACCCTCCCAAACCCTCCCCTCTGACCTCCATATCTCTGCCTCTAGTTCTATTTTGTTTGTCAGTTTATTTTGCTCATTCGATTCCACATATAAGTGAGATCATATGGTATTTGTCTTTCTCTGACTGGCTTATATGCTTAGCAGAATAAACTCCATGCCCAGCTCTGTTCTTCTTTTCATTCGGCCTAAGCTAATTAATGAAAAGAAGATGTGATTCCTTCCTAGAGGTTTAGATCCAAGAATAAGCACAAGGCTAGAAAACCTCAGAAGGATGCACAGCCACTGGGAGATGTAAAAACTGAGACTGTATCACCTTTTTAAAGTAAATGTGAAAAAATGTTCATAGCTATTATCCAACAACCAAAAGCTTAAAAAATCTTCCATTCAAAAAGTAATTTTAGATAATAGATGAAATAATATATCATGTAGACATAGGGATATATAGCATATATATAAACACAAAAATACATATAGCATGCAATTATTTGATATGTTATATACTGTATATACATAGATACAGGAAGGGGGGATGAGGAGCAAGAAGAACAAAGGGTTAGATAAGACTAGGGCTACAGAAAAGAGGTGGAGAGCTGCCACTTCAGATTTTCCCACTCCCCTGTAATAAAATAAACTCTATGTAACTGTGAAGTTCTGGGTGAGAGCAAATATTTCTGTGGAATTTCAGAGTTGAGTTTTGCTTTGAATCTGAGTGGACATGTGGGTGAAAGAGTGAAAAAATATAAGCCACAGCTGAGATCTGTGTCAACCCAGGATAGGATTTATTCTAAAGAGGGAGGGATAGGTAATCTTCCATAAATAATATTTCTGAGAAATATATATATATATATATATATATATATATATATATATATATATTGATTTCAGAGAGGAAGGGAAAGGAAGCGAGAGATAGAAACATCAATGATGAGAAAGATTCATTTATTGGCTGCCTCCTTCACGCCTCACATTAAGGATCAAGCCCACAACCCAGGCATGTGACCTGACCAGTAATGGAACTGTGACCTTCTGGTCCATAGGTTAATGCTCAACCGCTGAGCCATGCCGTGTGAGAACTGATCATTTGAGGTGAAACTTCCTGATAAGCACAAGACACACAGACAATCTCTTCTAAATTACCCATCATTTAACTCTTAATTGTTGAAGCTCCCAGCATGATACATTAAAAGCCCCTCATCATTTTAGATAGTTTGAACTGATGTAAGGAACCAGAGAAAGTTCTAATATTTTCCCCAATTTAAAACAATTTTATTTCCCATTCAGCATTAGACAAGGAGGCTTTTTAATCCCCTAATTGCGATTCCTAGGGAATAGGAAAAAAAATTAAAGTGGGTGTTACCAAATACTCCCCTAGGCATCAAAATCTCAATTATGCCATTTGTAGAGTGCCTAATTTACAGAATTTAAATGCCTAGGGAGCAATTGAAGACAATCTAGTTGCAAAATGTTCCCCTAGGTATCGTAATGAGATGATTTGCTGAATAGGGCCATTATTAATAAGCCAATTAAATGTTGAAGGGCAGCTACTGAAAGGAAAATGGTCACCTGGCTTTGATATAGCTTATCTTAAGCAATCCACTTTGTCAGATAATAGATAGTGGGGCCATATGACAATCAAGGGCACTCAATAATTCTTTTCTGAAAACAAAATGTCAGCATATAGGAAAAAATTCATTATCATTGGGATAGGAAGAGAGCAGAGGACAGGTGGAAAGGGTCTTGGTATTCTTATTTATAGAGGGCTTCTTAATTGCTTTTATTTCACTAAAGTTTTCCCCCAAAACCTTATGGGATAAATGGTCAACATCATTTTAAATGACAAGGGAATCATTATTAAAAGAGAGAAGAACAGAGGAGGTGAGCTCACACTACTAGATGAATGTTAAAGTTCATGGGACTCTCCTGTGTTATGATTTAAGAATTTTGTTTCCATGTAAGAGAGTTCCTAGTTCCTGGATTTCCTGGTAGCATGGCTCAGATATTCACTACCAGTGTGACCTTACAGAAGGCCCCAGAATTCTCAAAAGTTCTGTGTACTACTCTGAATACAAGAAAAATGATGCAGTAACACACACACACACTCACTCCACTGTGATTTGGAAAGATGTAAGATTTGTAGGTTTTTAGTAGTTTCAAATACAATACACTTTTTCCTATGGTCATAACTGATTCAAATTGCCTTGATTCCATGTCAAAAAAATATAAAGTGGACCTTACATCTTTTGCTAGTCTCTACCACCCACATACTTCATTAGAGAAAAAAACTGAATTTTTCCTATTCATAATCTTCTGTGTTCTCACAGCCCATACCAATTTACACAGTGCAAGTTTTCCCCCTTGGCTTCACCATTTCTCATATTTATTAATATGGTTAATACTATTTATAATTGTACAACATAGACTAATTTATTTATTCATTGATTCACTAATCAATTATTTGTTCAAAGAACAAATAATTTATTTGATAGGATAAATAAAAATCTTCTTCACTTGCAGCAAAGATAAATTAACAAAATGCTTAGGATTCTTTAATGTCCCTAGCTATTAAGTGTTTGAAATATCTTGAAACTTAATCAAATGACTTTAAGTAAATTTCAATGTACACATCTAAACATTGCTAGAAAATAACTTCTTTCAGCAACAAAAACTCAAGTTTACTTACCCGGTTTTTGTTTGTTTATTTGTTTGTTTTTTGTTTTTTGTTTTTGTTTTTGGATCGGTGAGGGAGGAGGGAGACACCCGCCTAGCCAGTCAGATCAGCTGAAAAAACCCTGGCGATCAATGGGGTGACAGATGTCGCAGCCAGATCGCCCTCACATCCTTATCCGTTATTTTAATACTCTTTTCAAAGTTACTTTTCTTTTCTCATGGTCATTGAGTACAAACACTCTGACTCCCAATAGCTTAAGAAGGTCAATTAAGATGTGGAATCATACGCTACAGCTGTGTTGATAGTCCCTAAAGTACATTCCTCACAATTGATTTTAAGTTTCCAATTTTCTTTCAGCCTTTCTTAGCTCAGGAAACTTATGTAATGTGTCAACACTAAGCGATAGCTATGATCCCATCCCATACCTATCATCAAATTAGAGAAAAAACAATGAAAAACTTATAGAAGCATATTGAAAACTATTTACTAAATTACATAGAGTTATACTGACACTATAATACAAAGTGGATGTAAAATTTCTGCACATAAAATACCTTATTTTCCCATATACATTATGATAGTAATAAGTTTGTCTTTATTCTCCACATATATGGTTTAATCTTACCAACTTATTGTTAGAGACATTAATTTTCACAAAGGTTCTAGAGAGACATCTAATTCTGTTTTTATATTACTCCAATTCTGTTCTAATAAATTCTGTCTTCTTAATGGGTACTGAACAAAGCTGTGTGCTCTGTCTACGACAGGATAACAGGATGTGTTTCCACATTCATAATCTATAGGCAATTATACATTCTCTATGTTAGGGTATTATTAATCTTGTCCTTTCCCAGTAAAATACAGGTTTAAACAGTTTAATTCAGTGTCTCCTAGAAATCAACACTCATATTAAGGAATATATTGTTTCAATTTTGTTATTCTTAGATTATAAAACATAAAGTGTTGTGCACAGGTATGGTAAAAAAAACACAATAAAATAAGAATTATAAAAGTGGGTTATTATTAAATTTTTTTATTGATTTCAGAGAGGAAGGGAGAGAGAAAGAGAGATAGAAACATCAACGATGAGAGAGAATCATTGATTGGCTGCCACCTGCTCACCCCACATGGGGATCAAGCCCACAACCCAGGCATGAACCCTGACTGGGAATTGAACCGTGACCTCCTGGTTCAGAGGTCAACATTCGACCACTGAGCCACTCAGGCAGGGCCATAAAGGTGTTTTCTTGTCTATTTTCTTTCTTCGTTTGGTTCATATTCAATTAAAAATATATTACAGATGGCTAAAAACCTTTTTGAATTATTCAGGTGTACTTTACACCACTGTGGAATTCATGCAGTTTGATAAACTAATAGATAAAGTGTCTTTGAGTCATATAAAGATATCAGATGTTTAAGAATCATTTGGAAATAGTAGTTATTTTTTTTAACAATTGCAAATATCAAGGCTAAAGCCACTATAAATGTTTAGCCAACAAATCTTCTTGAACATGTAATTTTTCAATGTAAAGAAGCAATACATTGAAAAGGAAAATGTGGAAAAATTAATTTTCCCAAAATCATTAATATAACATAATATTGAATTATGGAATTTCCAGTTGGTCCTGCAGAGCATGATGTTTTCAGGATGAAGGAGATGGACAAGGGAGTGGGCTAGAAAAATATCTGTGATAGGTGGAAATTATATTTTCCCCTCAACTGCTCTCCTGCTTCACCTCAACTGCCTAGTTCCTGTTCCTGCAAATGCAGTCATTCCATTCACTTTATCATTACTGTATCATTTAAAGGTATACCTTCTACTCCAACACACTGAAATAATGTCCATAGGCAGATTTCAATTCAGCTCCTACTACTTTAAAACTGTGTTTAGAGTGTAATGTCTTACATTCTGATACCTATTCCCCATCCGCACCAAGTCACTCAAATTCTGTAAGGTTCAGTTTGCCTGTGAAAATTTAAAAAAAAATATAACTTTATGTTCAGTCATAAAAGTGTTTTTAAGTCTCTAAGAGTGAAAAATGACTTTCTAGCAGTACAAAATGGGTGAGAAATTACTTTCACAAATCTTGCCAGAGAAGTGTGAACATCTACTATTAAATCAGTGTTCCCTTACCATAATAGCCACTGGATCTATGCTGTCACAAATGGTAAGTGTCATTTTTTTTATGGCTGACTAGTATTCCACTGAGTATATGTACCATGGCTTCTATCTGATTGTCTATTGATGAGCACTGGGCTGCTCCCACATATTGGCTACTGTAAATCTTGCTGCAATGATCATGGGGATGCATATATCTTTTTGAATTAGTGTTTCGTATTTTTTCAGATAAATACCCAGCAGTGGAATCACTGAGTCATAGGGCAGTTCCATTTTAAACTTTTTGAGGAAACTTCACTCTGTTTCCCACAGTGGCTGAATCAATCTGCATTCCCACCAACAGTGCACGAGGGTTCCCTTTTCTCCACATCCTCACCAACACTTCTCTGTTGATTTATTGATGATGATAGCCATTCTGAAAGGTGTGAGGTGATATCTCACTGTGGCTTTAATTTGCATTTCTTTAACGATAGACATATTGAGCATCTTTTAGTATATATGTTGGCCTTCTGTATGTCCTCTTTGGAGAAATGTCTATTCAGGGCCTCTGTCCATTTTTAATTGTGTGTGTGTGTGTGTGTGTGTGTGTGTGTGTGTGAACCTGTGGCTTCCCTGTATATTTTGAATATTAACCACTTAGTGGATGTATCATTGGTGACTATCTTCTATTCAGGAAGTTGCCCTTTTATTTTGTTGATGGTTTCCTTTGCTGTGAAAAAATCCTGTAGTTTGATATAGTTCCATTTGTTTACTTTTTCTTTTATTCCCCTAGCCCAGTGGTCAGCAAACTCATTAGTCAACAGAGCCAAATATCAACAGTACAACGATTGAAATTTCTTTTGAGAGCCAAATTTTTTAAACTTAAACTATATAGGTAGGTACATTGCTATTAACTTAATTAGGGTACTCCTAAACTGGCCTTTGCTAAAAACATCCTCAATCTGACTGAGGTACGTTCGTTGAGGTCGACCCCTTCCAACTCTCCCATCCACACTCGTCTTGTATACTTGTTTCAGATAGATGAGTGTGGATGGGAGAGTTGGAAGGGGTCGACCTCAGCGAATGTACCTCAAAACAATGTACCTCCCCTGCGCTGCGTATCCCGTCGCCCGACCAACCGACACCCCCCACTTCTTCTAAGGCCACTTCTTCAAACTAGACTCGCCCAGGCTGAAAACCGACTTCTGCACATGGGCCACGAAGTTTCAATCGCACTGTACATGCGCACCCACACGTGGTAGTTTGTGGGAGAGCCACACTCAAGGGGCCAAAGAGCAGCATGTGGCTTGCGAGCTGTGGTTTGCCGACCACTGCCCTTGCCTGAGAAGTCATATTCAAAAAAATATTGCTAAGAGTAATGTCAAAGAGTTTATTGCCTATGTTTATTCTAAGAGTTTTATGGTTTCAGGTGTTACATTTAAATCTATAACCCATTTTGAGTTTATATATATATATATATATATATATATATATATATATATATATATACATATATATATATATATATGTATATATATATATGCAACTAATACCTGAAACTAATATAATAGGGTATGCAAATTGTAATTTTAAAATATATTAATTTTAAAAACATTTCAACAATAATTTATTTAAAAATTGAGGTAAAAGAAAGTGTTGTGTTTCCTGTTAAAATCCTAGGAGCTCTGGGAGGATTAACATAGTAATTGATTATCATTAAATTATGCCTACGTTTGAAAAATGCAGCCAATCATTTTCATTATGAGAAACCAAACCTGCAGACGCTTTGACCTTGGAATTTCATCCTCCAGAATTGTGAAAACATTGATTTCTGTTGATTAAGCCACCCAGTCTGTGGCATTTTGTTATGGCAGCCCAAGCAGACAAAGACAGTCATTAGGATAATAAAGAAAATGACATTAACAATGTGGCAGGCTCCATTATTTATAGGACCCAACTCCCAAGTATAACTACCTTTCATTGACGTTGTGATCAGGTGACGTAATTCTATTCAATGAGACATAATTTAATTCTGTGGTATACGGTTTTTATAAAACCTGTACTGTATTGCTGAAAGAAAAGACAAATTCAGCTTAAATAAGCTATTGTCCCTTTTGTTCTTTCCATTCACCTCACATGCTGGATGTGGGTTTTAGGAACACAAGGTAATCTAGATGAGACAAGAGCCAACATGCTTAGAATGAGAGAACATCAGGGAAAATTATGTAGATGACTGATTATATTGCTAAGATGTTTTCCTAGCCCTGCCTGGATTGTCTAGCACATACATTTGTTTAATATGAAGGAAAAAAAATCTTCTGAGTTTAAACCCTGCTAGACATGTTTTCTGTTACCTAAAGCCCTAAAATACAAATATATTTCCTAACAGATAAACAGTATATGTTGATTTTAGGAATAAAATCTGTATAAAAAGTATTGATCGCTTTCTGAAAATAAGGTATCAATGGCTTTTTGAGGTAAATCTATAATGTTATCTCTTGAAGTTTATCAAATATTTAGAGATAGATGCACAGTATGGGGGGAGTCACATTCTTATTAGCTTCTGAGCTTTCCTTTTGGGTAACTAGAAATAGAAACATCGCTAAAACATGTCACAGCATTCTTAAAATATACATGCAGACTTTATCAATAAAAGCCCCTATTAAAGGCTATGAAGAAAAGATAAAATGAGACATGATATGTACTTGCTACCATCAATTAAAGTCAATGACTTTGGTTGAGCTCAATATAACATATGTGTTATTTCTAATACTAACTCTTTAGAAAGGAGAAGTCAAGCATAAATTTTAGCTTCAGGTAGAAGTTATGAATAAAGTGCATATGTTAACATATTTTTACTAGTCATTGCATTTCAGTGTTCCCCATGGATTTTCCTAGGTTCCCTTACAAATCTTACCAGCCTGCTGTATTTGAACCATAAATTCTTCCGAGTGCAATATAGGCATGGAAGGGAAGATCTGCTTCCCTAGTTCAGTTCATAAATTTGGTTCGGACCAGTGTTCCTTAGAGAAAGATTCACTCTCTCCAAAAAGTTTCCCGATGGGCAAATAAGAATGGGCAAGAAACTTGGCATGAGTAGCACGCCACTATCAGATTCACAGAGAGACCAGTGAGCCTTTCATTGTGGTTTTGGAGGAGACTCGTGTAGCCTCCATAGCAGAGGACCCAAAAGACATACACAGCTGTTCCTTACTCCCAGCATGAAACCAGAGACAAAGAAGGGTCCTGGAAAAGGGTATTCGTCTTAAATTTCAAAGACCAAAGTGATGTCTAAAATTAGGTACTGAAGATGCTATTCAAAATCATATCCCTCTTTTCATTACCCCTCCAAACTTGAATGTTTGAATGTAGAAGCAATAATACCATCATTTAGACAATTGTGAATTTATGGGAACATATCTAAAATTCATCTACATACTATTAAAAGACATTTTTTAAATACCATTTACTAAAATATAATACACTAAAAAGGTTCAGTCAACATATATATGAAATTGCCACTGTATTATGAGGATAATCATAAACAACAGTAAATACATCTTATGAAATTTAATTTCAATGTTTCATTTTTAATATATTCCACAGTAGACACAAACACACCAGTACTTATAGCAAGATTGCTAGGAGAAATCACTTTCAGTGACCTTTGGAATAATTTTTGTCTAAAGGCAAAGAGGCAAAGTCCACCAGACCACTTCATCATGTGGCAATCAGCGGACAGCTTCACCCCTTACACATATAAAAAGTCTCAAAGTAGCTCTTAGCTGTCCAAAGTCTCATAGTAGCTTGTGCTAATTAAATTTTAAAATATATTTACTCCCTCAAGTTCAGTGTGGTTATTCTTTGTTAAATTCTGATTGACGTGATTTATTTAAGTATGATTTACTAATAATCTTGTCTATAATTAGCCTGAAGTTACTCATATCAGCCAGAATGGAGGGTGAAAATATTCTGCCACTTGTCAGAAAAAAATAAAAATAAAAAACAGGGAAAATGGTGTCTCAATTCAGAAATATGTAAAAATCACAAGGTGAAAGTCATCGGGTTATTTTGATGGCCTATGCTTAGAGTTTAACAACAACAACAACAACAAAAAAAGCAAATGTTTTGTAACCGATAATGATGAATTTAAGCAATAAACAATTGCCATTGAAATTCCTATGAGTACCATTTTATCACTGTTACTGAATATACATTCACTCCTGATACCACTGTGAACTCAGTACAAATTTAATGCAGTTTGAAAACACTTTGTACAACATGACAATAAGTGGGGTACTTACACTTCTATACTTCACAATGTATTCCAAAATAGGGGCCCCTCCGTCATCCTGTTTGGTGATACTGAGTTTAAAGCTCTTCCCACTGCTTGGCTGCCCATGTATGGATGGAGGACTTGGCTCACCTAAATAAGCAAGACAACATTCTTGATATTTGCACACACCTCAGATACCTAGGGAAACTGCATTTTAATAAAAATAAGAATGTCATATAATCAAAATATATAATATTCCTGGACTTAACATTTGCTACTTGCCCTTTGTTGTGATATAACTTCTGATCCTCTTTCTCCCTATCCAAGAAACAGCAACATTCATAAATCTAGAGGTATTATGCCCAAATTGTGAAAGCTCAGGACCAAATATATTGTTTACATTTATGTAAAAATGCTCTGAGGATAATACTGCACAAGTGTGGAAACATGATTTCTCTTACGAACAATGTATAATCCCATTTATTTTATTCATGCAAATTTTGTTTGTAAATATTTTATAGTTATTAATATAAACATATAAAGGCATCAAACTATATAGTATATATCCCTACCTGGAGAGGTAATGCCTTAACAATTAATTAACTGCTTTCATGAGCATTATTTTTTATAGTTCGATAAAATTGTAAATAAAGAAATTTTGTATTATCCAATCTAAAGACCTGTATTTCAATATGTTTTTTTCTAATCTAGAGTTATGAATACACTTATAATGTCATTCTTCATATGGGGATGCTATATAATGCACATGCTTGCAGTATTTTGACTATGAACAGGAACCCATAGAAGTGTAAGAGTTTTTTATGTGAAGAATGATATGGCTGCTTGGCAAATTGGAATTGGGATTATCTGCTGAGTGTGCACTTGTTTCTTCTGCCTCTGTTTCCTCCCATTCCTTACGGATGTGGGTGTGAACATGAATGTGTAAATACTAAACAACTAGTAGAGGGCACACTTCAGGTTGCCAAATTCCCCAAACCTGTCATATCTGCTTTACTGCAAGGAATGCCCAGACAGACAAACTGAGCAGAATGGAGTAGAAGATTGTATGTCTCCAAACTTGGGAAACAGGTGTTTTTCCCCCCAGCAATTTCTTTATATCTAACATGGTGTGTATAACCTGAAGCGGGTGTTCAGTTTATCTGTGAGAAAGCAGGTCATTAAAGTAATATGACCATTGGGTGTATCGGCACACAAATAAGTAAGACAATAGCCTCCTATAGTACAACCATATAGAAACAAAGTAAACTGAGGAACTGTAGAGTTATTGTTCATGAAAGCTAATTAAATTAGCATGCAGATATCATGATATGACATGATCTAAAACAACGCAATGGGTTTTTTTGATAAATGAATAAAACTTCTGTAAAAATGAGTGCAATGATTTTTAAAAAGACTTGTATAAGAGATTATGGGAAAATCTAAATAGTATAAAATCATGGTATACTTGGGTGGTTTTGTATCATTTTTAATTGAATTTTATAATTTACAGGTTGTATAGTACTAGTTTATTTAATATATTTGTAATACTATTACTTTTAATAATAGCATTTTGAGATAATTATAAAGCAGAAATTGTATTATGGTAACAAATATTTTAAAACATATAATTTAAAAATGTATGACAAGTTTATGACTACATTACAATTGCTACTTCCTTTGAAAAAAAAAACAACCCATGTTCAAAACAAGTATAAACTGCATTAGGGAGAAATTAAACTAATAGTTTCTGCCCAGCCAGTGTAGCTTAGTGGTTCAATATTGACATGTGAACCAGGAGGCCATGATTCAATTGCAGGTCAGGGCACATGCCCAGGTTGCAGGCTTAATCCCCAGTGGGACATGCAGAAGGTAGCCAATCAATGATTCTCTCTCACCATTGATTTTTCTCTCTCTCTCTCTTCCTCTCCCTTCCTCTGTAAAATCAATATGGGGACCCTCACCCCATAGGGGTGTGGCCAGCCTTCAAATCACCAGAGGCCCCTCGCCCAGGTCGCCCCATGCCCCAAGGGAACCCCCACCCTGATACAGGACACCCTTCAGGGCAACCCAGCCAACCATTACCTGTGCACCAGGCCTCTATCTATATTAATAAAAGGGTAATATGCTAATTAGATAGGGAGACCTTCAAGGAGACCTTCTGGACGTTCTTCTGGACAAAGCCATGGTGGCGGGGCCGAGGTAGAGGCCGTTAGAGGCAAAGAGGGGAGGGCAGTTGTGGGTGATCAGGCTGGTGGGGGGTGGGGCTGTTGGGGGTAAGCAGACCAGCAGGGGGACCAGTTGGGGGCAAGCAGGCCATCAATAGGGGTCAGTTGGAGGTGATCAGAATTGTGGGGGGGCAGTTTGGAGTGAGCAGGCCAGCGGGGGGGCAGTTGGGGGCGAGCAGGCCGGCAGGCAGAGTGGTTAGGGGCAATCAGGCAGGCAGGCAGGCAAGCAGGCAGGTGAGCCATTAGGAGCCAGCAGTCTCAGATTTTGAGAGGGATGTCTGACTGCCGGTTTAGGCCCGATCCCTGTAAACCAGCAGTAGGACATCCTTCGAGGGGTCCCAGATTGGAGAGGGTGCAGGCCGGGCTGAGGAACACCCCTCCCCCATGCACGAATTTTGTGCACCAGGCCACTAGTATAAATAATAATAAAAATAACAGTAATTATGACATATTAAGTACTTTGAATATATTGTATCATTTAAACTTCAAAAAATGTTGAGAAACCATTTAAATACATATTTGTTATTTAAAAACAAAATGAAAACAACAACAACAATGCCCTTACCCTCAACATGCTCACTGTCTAGGGCAGAGATTTGAAAGTTAACAAAAATACACAAAGAGATTAGAAATGTTGTCATTTAAAAAGGAAAGGGGGACAAAGGAAAGAATAGTAGAGAGATGTGTTATGGTGAAACACTTATATAGGGGTTCTATGAATGAATAAAAGTAAGTGTCCCTAAATGAAGAGGAAAATAAAGGTTGGAATGGTTAGCCAAGATCTTAGTAAGCTATAAATGATCACGCTTTCATTGAATGCGGATGTGCAGTGACCCTGGACAGTATCAAAAGAAGAGAAGTCAAGACAGGATGTAATCTTTAGTTAAAACTGCTAATGCATAAAGCACTATGGCAGTTGAGAGAAGGGTGTGAGGATGGCAGGCAGGCAAAGGTTGGTGTGGGTGGAAAGTGGGAAGGTGAAGGGCAGTGTTGTTGAAGATTACAAGTAGAACAGAGACAGGTATCTTTACATTTTTGTTCAGTTACTCTAGACTCATTTTCACCTCGAGATAGTAATAGGAAGCAAGATGTATTTGCAGTCCTGCTGGTGAAAAAAATGAGAAACTAAAAACAACACTGGCATTGGAAATGGAGAAAAGGGAAGACATTTAACCAATTTTTAGACAGACAGAAAATAATTGGTCACATATTGGGATGATATAATTTATGTGGTGAACTTGACCGTCTTGATACACATATATAGTAGACAGGCTTATGCATAAATGTTATAACAACATTTATTTAGTCACACTCAATTTTTAAACAACTTATTCAACAGAAAGGAAATATAAGCCATTTTAAATTTCTCTTAACTTCATATAAACTTAGTTGACTTATAAGTAAATATCACGAGGATTAGTTTTTGCAGGTAAGCATACAGTATTTTAATATAAAGTCAAAGATGTGTTTAGTAAAGAGAGCAAAGCTACAACAGTTATTCTCTGCAGTCACCATTATAATGGATTAATTTAATGGTGCATCTTTCTCACACGTAGGGCCTATGTAATTTATGGGATAAAGGTAATAGTTATGCTTCATTAAAAGAACAGAATATGGGCATGTTACACACACTTTTCTCCTCCCTAACAGAGTATAGTCTGAGCACTACAATGTCACTAATCAGACTCTAAAGAAGTAGGACAACTTCTGATCGGGACAATTCCTGAGAGAACTGTACTGTATATATTGCGGTGCATCTTTTTCTCTTTGCCCTGCTCCAGAGCAGAGTTAATTTTATAAATCTGAGATGCCACCATATCCTCCAGCTGTTTCAACAGAGACATCATTCACTTTTCCCAAGTGTTGAAAGGACTCCCAGCATTTTAAAATCCCGGCCACAGTGAGCAAAACAGAGAGGAGTACTTACGAACTGGTAATGTTTGGAAGATTTCTATTTTACTGTAGTCTCCTTGCCCTTTTCCATTCACAGCTGCCACCCTGATTTCATAAGTTGTATTTGGTTCCAGGTTGCTCAAAACAACCATTGCTAGAAGAAGAAAATAATGGATATGCCGATGATTAATGCATTTTCATAAGTAAACAAATCAACTGATGGCAAAGCTGAATGAAAAATTTCTCTGTAAATCTTTCCATGGAATACCTGGAAAAGATAGAAGTAGGCCTTAGGGGAAAACGATTTGTGAACAGTCCTCTTCTTCACCTCGATTTTAGCTTTCTAACTCAATGCCGTAACTTTCAAATAAGGAAATTCGTAGTTTCTTTTGCGATGCTTATACTAAAAACGTAGAAAGTAAAATCCCTTCTTCCACCTTTTTAATATTCAACAAATAGAATGCTTTAAAGAAGCCATTTTAGTGTATGCCTCCCAAATATTTTGTCTACTCTAAATTGATTTTCTGTAGAATGTAATGGCAAATTGCAATTCAATAGACAGAACTCTGGCCCCACCTATAAGGTGTTTCAATCATGCCCAGGAAGTGGCACAGGTGGACTCAACAGCAAAAGGAAACCATTTATTCAATAACCTCAAATCAAATTATTTTTAATGCTAGTTTGTAGGTTATCATCTTTTGTATTTTCTCTCTGAATTTCCTCTTTACACTGTACCAGACCTGGATTAAACATGACCCAAAGAGGAAGAAATAATCTGACAAATTGCAAGAATCTAAAGGTTATTAGAAACCTCTACTGGGTCATGTCAACCCCTTTAATTTACTAGAGAATTTGGTAATTTGGTATATGATTGCAGATTTCAAAATATTACATCTTTACAAATTCCTCTAGGAAGTTAACAAAACTCTATAGTTGCCTCTATCCTTAATCCTTTTGCTAACAGAGTAAAAATTAACCAGTGGAAATGGCTGTACCTTGACAAACAAAAAAAAGAAAGTCATTCCTGATTTACCTAATCACTCCAAGTCAAATGATCAATTCATAAAGAAGACATATAAATCATAAAATAATATATTAAACTATAGGTTACGAGGGTCATATTTGTAGGATTTTTTTTTACATGAACCATGAACGAATATTGTATACATTCAATAAAATTCCAATAACTTATGAACATATTTCCAATAATTAATTACATTTCCATATACATTCACTAAATAATATTTTTCATTCTGTTCTATAGGGACAAACATACTGAATTTGTGTTTTTGTTTTTTTGAGTCCTTACCTGAGATTTTTCCATTGATTTTTAGAGAGAGTGGAAGAGAGAGAGGGAAAGACAGAGTAATATCAGATGAGCAAAACACATTGATTGGTTGGCTTCTGTTGCACCCTGACCAGAGCCCAAGCTTGGTAGGAGCTTGCAACCACGGTATGCGCCCTTG
Organism: Myotis myotis; assembly: GCF_014108235.1. NCBI lineage: Eukaryota > Metazoa > Chordata > Mammalia > Chiroptera > Vespertilionidae > Myotis > Myotis myotis. The sequence continues at coordinate 203,043,995 of NW_023416324.1, read as the reverse complement.
ATTGGATTTGAACCTGAGACCCTTTCGTCTGTAGGCCAACGATCTATCCACTGAGCTATACTGGCTAGGGCCTGAATTTGTTTTGATAGTTTCTTTTGTTCCATTCTTTTCCCCAGTATTCATTATCCTGACATGTGTTTAGCTTTTTCCTTATAATTATGTATTATTCATTGACTTACTTATTCAAGTATAGAAAATGAAGTTAGTAGATATATTTCTTAGGTGTTTATTTGTCTAAAAGTCAGAATTTAATATATATGAACTATATATATATATGTATATATATATGATATGTACATGCTGTATTTTATTATATATACCATATAAATAGTACTAATAAAAATATATAGTCCAGATATTAATCAGGGTTTATTTAACCTAGTACATATTAGTACAAGGTTATGTTCTAAAATCTGCAGAAATCGTAAATTACCAATTGACAAAATTTACATTTGTATTCCTCAGTTTTTGTGCCTTAGTGTAAAAACAAATGAACTTGCTTTTGAGAGTGCATTGCCTTATGAAAGCCTCAGATGAAAACACATAGTATCAGAGTTAAGGGAGGAAAACTGGAAAAGCACTAATTGGCGGGAAATCCAACTGATTAGAAGCTGGAAGGATAAATGGGGGAAACAAGGTTTGAATTCAACTACTACACAAACGGGAACATTATCTGCAGATGGTGAGGTAATGCAGAGTTAATGCATTACTCATCTTTGACTTTACATTAAAGGATAACATACTGTATATTTACCTGCAAAAACTAGTCTTAGTGATATGTACTTATAAATGTTAACATTTACAAAGATAATCTACACAGAGAGTATGCTGTATGAGAGATTGCTGTGGATGCTTTAACTGCTGCGGACAACTTTGGTATATGATGTGCCTCTGTATTTCTATGATGTAAAGATGCAGCTGATGCCAGAACCGGTTTGGCTCGGTGGATGGAGCGTCGGCCTGCGGACTGAAGGGTCCCGGGTTCGATTCCGGTCAGGGGCATGTACCTGGGTTGCGGGCACATCCCCAGTGGGAGATGTGCAGGAGGCAGCTGATCGATGTTTCTCTCTCATCGATGTTTCTAACTCTCTATCTCTCTCCCTTCCTCTCTGTGAAAAATCAATAAAATATATTAAAAAAAAAAAAAAGATGCAGCTGCTACCATTATTTTCAGATTATGGAGTTAGTAATGCTGATAGTCAATTGTGTGTCTTGATACAATTAGGCAAGAAAAACAATCGAATTTAAAGCAAACAATTTTAATTGTAAATACAATTATTCATAAATCAGAAGTGTGCAGATCACACTTTATCTTTTCAGATTCAAATGGATAAACAATAGAACAATCAAAGTATCAGAACATATCGAGTCAGGAGAAAGTGAGGTTATTATTTAGATTAAACAAGTAAAACAACAATACCACCCCCGAAAACACACACACACACACACACACACACACACACACACACACACACACTAAAACGACAACTCCACATTTTACTTGAATTTCTACTAAAAGCTCTTTCTGGCTCAGATTGCCAGCAAGCCCCCTTCTCTAACATTTCACAGGGATCCTGGGGGGGCTTTGAGTGCCTCCTACCTCTTGCCAAGGGAAAAGCAATTCATTTCACTATAATCAATTCAGCACTCATTTCCACCCACGAGTCCTTATATTTTTCTGATCTCAGTGTCAAGACTCTGCCCATTTACTGACTGAGTCTCACAGCAGAGTGGTTTGTGGAGGAGCGAGCCAAAAAGAATCTACTGATGTCTGCACTGGTCTTACAGCGCTGGGCTACAGCACTCAAACTAAAGCGGATGCGGGGAGGCTGAGAACCGTCAAAATCCTAGGGGAGTGGCATGAAAGTCAACCTACTGATGGAAGTTTTCCAAAGTTTATACACAAGAAGAAGTACGTTTGGTTTTTCGGTACTAACTCTAGAGGTTTGGGTACAATAACCCTTATTGTGGGACTTATTAACATTGTATGAACATGAAGATTATTACGTGAAACAGAAAGAAGTCCATAAATTGAGACCAACTTAAGAGGGGGGAAGAAAAAAAGATTTAGGGGAGGTAAAGCCTAGATGGGTAATTTGACTTGCCTTTTTAACTGAGAGGCTTTATACATTAAAGCATCCATAATTTACTGGCTTATTACCAAGCAGAGGGGGTTTGAATACCCAAGGTACGGACTAAAAGCAAACCACACTTGAAACATGAAGGCTGTGTACTCTATAATAGTCGTACCTTAAATTATAAACCTAGTTAATAGAAGACTTTCTTTCCCACTTGTGCCCATATAATAGAACGATAGGACCACCCACTGGCGTGTGGGATGGTTCATTCCCTATAATTTATTAGAAACTCAAACACTAGGTAAAAGTAGACCTAAATTATAAACTACTAAAAGTTGTCCAAGGATAAATGGCATAAATTAAGGGATTTTATAGGTATGAGCAGTTAGCAAGATTTGGAAATCATAATGTAATTCTTCTGAAAATAATAAATAATCATGAATTTTTTTTTCACATGGCAACAGGGATAGGTTCTATAAAAATATAATTTCCCTCATGAATTTAAATATATTTAAATACAATTGAGTTTCACAACTGATGATTTTGAAACCTGTCTATAAATGCAAAAATATAGCAGATATTGAACTCGATTAAAATAATGACATTAGAATTGAAAATGTCAGGATGATCTGACCATTAAACATTATTTTACAAGTGTGCAAATGTTCATATCAGAGAGAAAAAATTGGAGTTGTATTTTCCCTTTAAGAATGGAATCAGACTTTATTAAAGGAAGCTGAACAAATAAGTTTTTGTTTGTTCAGACAATGTATTTTAAACCCCTTTCCTTAGGTTGTCAAGAGAAGCTGAAGGTACAGAATATTTGCGACCCATGGAGTAAAATAAATTACATATTTGCAAACTAATTAAACTGAACAACATTCTAACGTGAGATTAAATGTAGTCACGCTTTCTTCCTCGCTCCGTTAAACCTTGGATCTCTCCATGGGGTTATCCGAACATTCAGTGTAAGAGATAAGGACTCCCTGGATATGGAATTGCTGTCTCACCTACATAAAAGTTGTTCAAATTGTCAAGATATGTGAAACATGTTAGACAGCTATGAGAAATGTCAAAGCTTAGCTAGAGCAGAACTAATCATTCAAAATTACACTTGCTGTTAATCTCCTCAGATAGATCTGAAAATACAGTGAAGTCCCTGAAATTTCTCACCAAAGACGAGCTTTTGTTTTCTAAACAAAACAAGCAAAAAAAAAAGTTTAATTTGAAAAAAAAAAAATCTGGCTTGCTTCTACATGAGTTTGTAACAAGCTTGAATAATAATAAAAGTGTGTGTGTGTGTGTGTGTGTGTGTGTGTGTTTACCTTTTTTATTCATAATGTAGAACTTTTAAATATTTTGACACCAGTTATTTTTTGCAAACAGAAGAATAACTCCAGGGATAATTCCTTTACTAATGCAAAGTGCCTTTCAGTTTTCTTAAGTTTATGTATGTGATCATCTCCAGCCAATTCTACTTTCATTTACTTTTGAAAATTTAAATTCCCAGTTTTATACAAATTGTATTAAGTTTCAAGACTGTATGAGTTGCAAAAGAAAATCTCACCTGTTTAAAAGTGCATTAGAGGTCTTTATGAACCATATATATAATTGTAGGATATATAATTTGGTATAAGTAACATTTATGAATAGGTTCTTCATAAAATATTCATATAGTTATAGATTTTGATTAACAGAAAATTAATAAAATGATTATGTGTGATTTGTATGGTTTTTTTTCTTAAAACAATGTGTTGGTGGCACCAGTTAAAGATCACAGTTCATTATTTCTGAACATTCATCAATTTTCTCTTTATTATATTGTTTTTTTATTATTCTTTTCCATGGTAAGTATAAACTATACATATAAATTAATGTAAAAAATCTAATAACTGAGTTTTAACTGACATGACATTTTTCACAGGAAGTACTTACTTACCATCCCTTAAAATTAAATGGTTTTCACTTGAAATATACTCCCTATGTCATAACCTTGATTTAAAAATAGTACAGTTCCATCAAAAATATTTGTTTCCTAAGCAATTCAGGTTTTTTTTTTTTTTATTTAATGAGTCCTCCCTTATGAGAAAACTCATAATAGTACTTCAAAATTCTCTTAGAGGTCATATGTTTCTATAGTTATTCTAGACGTTTCCATTAGCTCTAATCAAGAAGAATTTATAATCTATATTCCAGCAAAGATCATTTCTACACTTAATATTAAAGTGTCCAGGTGCCCAGGAGAATGTGTGAGCAGCAATATGCGCTCTATTTTTCTGAGGTTTCTGGGAACTGTGAATATTTTCATCCCCTTGTGAATTAAGTTCCTATAAAACACTCATGAAATATTCATGTTTCTTTTCTCACTAGTCACAAAACATCTTTCCTATATAAATTAATTTCATTTCCTTATGCCATTTATTCCTCTGCTGCAAAAATTATAGATATACAAAAAAGCTCATTAGTTTTATTGAAAAATTAAGAGAAATATTTGTACAGAAGCTTTCTTTATCATTGTAGCAGAGACCAGGCTGAGTGCAGAATTATGCATGCATTTGTGTCTTCATCTTGAGATAATGTGGGAAGCTTCCAGCAGACAACTAATTTTACTTATGATTTATTTCAATTTTCTCTTAGCTTAGTTTCCTGTATACTTCGATCTACACAGTTTAAATTCATTAAGATTTAAATTACATATAAATTTCAAATTTAGCTCTGCTTCTTTTTATGGGCACCATGAAAACAGTCCAAGACATTCTAGTTTTGACGTTTAGCATATGGAACTCTCTCCACTTCATGCAAATTAGAACAAATTTCCTTTCACAGAAAATATGGAATTAGTGCAGATTATGTTTTTCCCCTTCCTTTGATATTCATAAGAGTTTACTGCACTTATGTTTAAGGCAGCCTGATTTTTACATCCATTTCTCTTTTCCATGTGAAATCTAGTGATTTAGAAATGATAGCAACTTTTCTGCAGGCACATTTCTTCTTAGGACAGTGCAATCATAGAAAGTTTTCCTTATAGATATTTTTAAAAGGCATTGGAACTTATTAAGATTTAAAAATCTATAGTAGTTTAGGGCTAACTTTAAACAATGTTGATTTTTCATTGTTTCTAAAAGTGAAATATACTAATATGATAGAGGGAAATCCAGTTTCACTCAATTAACTGTAAATAGCATGGATTTAAAAAAACACTGGAATTAAAACTTTAAAGTTTAATGTGAAATGAAGTTACAATAACCTTCAACTATTAGAAAACTACAGGAAAACTACAGATTTTTCCACAAAACAACCATTAATAATATAAAAATCAACCATTTTTTCATGATTTTAATAGCTCCATAATGCAAATACCAAAAATTCTTCACATATTTAGAAAGGTAACAACTTAGGTAACATTATTATATAGCAAAACGACTCGGAAAAAATATTTGTATGGGCTTATTATAACTTTGGTTAAATGATAATTCTCATTCTTATTGTTTTTACTCTGTATTTTAAATGTACTAACAAAAGAAAAACTATTTCATACTCAAGAATTACCACGGAGAGATATTTATAGGCAATATCTTTAATAAAATGTTTCCACTGACAATTATTTACTTTCTTTTTTAGTTTTATAATTCAGATATAAGGAAGCTTAATCCTATATATTTTCATTATAAAAACTAATTTAGAAATTAACAAAAAGATATCTGCCTTATCATATCATTATATACTGTGTTTATAGACATAACACTTTACATATCCAGTGTATGCCTCAATTACTAATGAATAATCCAGGAAGTATTGAATAAATTGAAATCTATTGCATAATTAGTGGATTTTTGAATAATAAAAATTTAAGGTGAATATCAAATAGTAGGTTTCCAAAAAGAGATATGATTGAATTATTTTTTTGAATACCAATAGATCCTCTTATGCATTGTAAACATATTCACCAATAGGAAGAGATGCCATATTGAATAATTTCAATTGGCACCACTCACATCACAATCTATTAAATATCTCTTCTTGTAGTTGTATATTATACAATATATGCAACCTAAGATTGTGTCGATATGCAATGGTCTTTGTTATTCTTGTTCTTATTGATAAAAACTGCCATGTTTTGAAGCTTAAATTTATATTTATATTTTCCACTGAGTGTGCACATTAAATTAGAGTTTCTGAGATAAATGTGAGATATTTTCCCCCACAAGCCATACAACACACCAGAGAATATAGCTAATCATGAGTACTAATCATTACTCAGTAAGAAACATTGATATGCTCATTTTTATAAAACTATGATTGTCAATATTGTAATTATCAATATGTTAACAAATTAATTTAATTTAATATGGACTATGCTTTAAAAAATTAAAAGCCAAAATATAAACATATAATATTACTTTGAAAATAATAAATGTCTGTAATAAAAGCAGAGATAAACTGATTATCCCCGTAGAACTCAAGAAAATCTCAGGAATTTCAAGAGTAAGAAGATGGAATAAAAAAAACGGATGATCATTACACATCTGAATAATTGTACTCTCATGTGCTCTTCTCATACTTAAAGGAGGACACATTCTTCTCTCTCATTGCTACACTAGATGGAGGTCTCCTAACTAGGAAAGTTGGACCAAGGACTTTAGACGTTGAAATTCTACCATGTGGAAGTGTGGAGTGGATGTACTGGATGAAATATGTGGGAATTATCTGACACCCTCTGATACAAGCTGCTTTTCCACAGAGCCCTGGCGGCCAGGTGTGTTGATAGTAACTGAACAGCCTCAAAAAAGAACTCTGACATTTCCTGGAACTTTGCTATAGGGACATTAGAAGCCCACGTGATCACAGTGCTTGAAAAGTCTAGTCTTTCCAAGCAGAATCTACTGATGCTTTCTTCTCACTTTGGAATATACAAATCCAGATGTGGATCACCAAATAATTGAGGTAAGTTTCCTATGGGAATAATAAAAAATAAAACAAATAACAATGATAAAAAAAAAGTCAGAGAACAAAACAACTTTGAAAACAGATATCTTTACAATGATGCCAGAGATGAGGCCACACTGCATGCATGAAATAAGGAATGACAGAGAATTAAGGATTTAGAAATTTTAAAAATAATAGATAAACTAAAAGCTATAATATAAATGTTGAAAGAAAATTTAAATTAGAACAAAAATAGAAGTAGAGACACTGAGAGAGAAAAGACCTGAAAACTGGAAAATTAATCCAAAAAAGCCAACATTTGATTAAGAAATTCTAAAACAAAACAAAGAGGAAAATTCCAAAAAAAAATTGTCAGAATCATTTTACTACTAACGGGCATTAATATCCATATTTAAAAGTTAAATGATTCTTCAATGCAAATAGTGGGAAAGAACTCTTTATAGGCCAGATACAACCCTGCTGCATTAAAAAAAAAAATGTGGGGCTGAGGCGGAATGGGAGAGCATCATGAAAAACTAGAACACAGAAATAACTAGATTCTCCTAACTGAGGTGTTGGTAGGAAATTCCATACATGCAATATATTTTTCATTATTGATGTGGAACCCTCAATCTAAATCTACATAAAGAATAGCAAGTTTGCAGTTTTGGAGTATTCAAGTGGGGAAGATTCTTAATTTCAAGAGGACTGCAGATACCACTGAGTATAGGGCAACCCTTTAAGGACAAAGGAAGGTACTAGGAAGTAACATTTCTGTGGGTGCACCAAAAAGTTGCTTAATATTTGATCTATTAATCTTCACTCTTTCAAATTAAGCTTCTATTCCAAATTAGTTTGCTGACCTACCAGGTACGAGCATATATTTTATAAACCCAAATCTATACTTCAAAACAATCTTTGGAAAAAATGCTTATTGAACACAACTTCTCCACAAAACTGAAAATGGCTTTCTCTACCATAGAAATTGATCTTTCCATCAGCTTTTAATTAAAATCGAACTTTTACTAAAATGGGAACCTAGATTAAAAGTTTGGAATTATATGTAATAATAAAGCATGTACATGACCTTAATTATAGTGTTTATAAACTAAATATAATAATGTTAAAATTACCATCTATAGATTAAATTATACATAATTTTATATCCAACAAAGCACCACTCAGTTTAGTGGAGCTATACAATGAAAGAACTGAAAAAAAAAATCCAACTGTATAGCTATTTTCAAATTGTACTCAGCTATTTCATTCTTCAATAAGTGAAAATCACAAGAATTTAAAAAGTAAAAGTTTCAAATGAAAGTTCCATTTAGAAAAATTCTATTATTTTCAAAGAAAAATTGTCTCCTTTATTTTCAGAAACAAAGTGTAATTCCACTATACCCTCACATCCAAATAAAGCAGAACACCTAGTCATTCTGGTGGAGATTCAAAGGACTTCTTTCGATGTGTGAGTCTAACTGGCTAAACCTTTCACAAATCAAAAGAAATAGATTAAGCTGTTTAGGAGAAATGTTTTCATGCTCTGTTAAAAAGAACTTGATATTTTAAACTATTAACTTTTTTTCCATTTTTACTTTTTTTAAAAATATATTTTATTGGTTTTTTTACAGAGAGGAAGGGAGAGAGATAGAGAGCTAGAAACATCGATGAGAGAGAAACATCGATCAGCTGCCTCCTGCACATCCCCCACTGGGGATGCGCCCGCAACCCAGGTACATGCCCATGACCGGAACTGAACCTGGGACCCTTCAGTCCACAGGCCGACACTCTATCCACTGAGCCAAACCAGTTTCGGCTCATTTTTACTTTGAAAGCTGAAAAATTAGTAGTTGTTTTACAAGATTATTATTTTCTCTTCATTTGTGCCCAATGAGGTGTCTAGAACATGCTTACAAAGTATTGAATGATATGAATATGTCATGTAAACCTCCCAACCAAAACGTCTTGCTATACCTGAAAAACATGTTTTTTGCCTCAAAATTATAAGGCGGAATGACTCACATTTTATACTTGAGTAGTATACATAGTTAATATCTTAATTTGTTCACAACTCTCCAGATTTTGAAAATTAGTTTGTGTCATATCAGTTGTTGGGATAATCAGGAAAGCTTCAGCTAAATGTTAAAGAAGAATATAATAATATGTCCAAGTCTCAATTACACCCTAATCCTAGGACCAGGTGCAGAGTGAGCAGGTGAAATTCATAGGAAATTAATTAATGGGTTATTTAGAATCAGAATCTACTAACAGGAAATTTGTATGCTAAAATTTTCTTGCTAAATGGCATTGCAATCAAGCATGAGCTAATATTTATTTCTAGGTGGTGATATCAGCAATTAGAAGTCGTTACATGAAGAGTATATAATAAATTAGAGAAATAAGAACTAACTGAACATTGACTAAACTTATGTAAATTAGAATAAATAACTAAAGCTATTTTATTTTTTATTTTTTTAAATTGTTTTATTGCTTAAAGTCTTACAAAGGTATTACATATGTCTCCTTTTTCCTCCCCGCCCTTGACAATGCCCTGGCCTCCCCTACCCCCCAGTGTCTTATGTCCATTGGTTATGCTTATATGCATGCATACAAGTCCTTCGGTTGATCTCTTACCTCCTCCCTCCTGCCCCCCGACCCTCCCTGGTCTTCCCGCTGCAGTTTGACAGTGTGTTCGAGGCAGCTCTGCCTCTGTATCTATTTTTGTTCATAAGTTTATAATGGTCTTTATTATCCATGAATGAGTGAGATCATGTAGTATTTTTCCTTCATTGACTGGCTTATTTCACTTAGCATAATGCTCTCCAGTTCCATCCATGCTGTTGCAAATGGTAAGAATTCCTTTTTTTTACAGCAGCATAGTATTCCATTGTGTAGATGTACCACAGTTTTCTAATCCATTCATCTACTGATGGCAAAAGAGTAGTCACTGAAATGTGTGTGACCACATGCACCTGTTTTTTCATAGATTAAACCGAAATCTTCTAACAAATGCCTTAAAGGCAATGCGTATAATTATGTTTGAAAAAAACTCTTAAACTTTAGGATGAGTGACCAACACAAACTATAATCCAACAGAAAAAAAAGAAGCATTTCTTCACTATTCAAAAATTGATAATTTTTAAAATATGTGCTTTAAAATATGTCTTCAGCTTTTCAGCAATAGGGTCATCTACATAGACAAAAATAAATCTGCTAAGTACATGTAAAACTTGTATGTGCCATTATAAAAAAACCTCTTTATATTTTTTTGTTTTTGTTTTTTTTAATTAATTAATTAATCAATTTATTTATTTATTTATTTATTGCTTAAAGTATTACCAAAAAAAAGGACACATATGTAAAAAAACCTCTTTAAATTAACATATTGTCTCACAGGAAGGAAGTCAAACTCTGAAACAACTAAAAATGAAGTGGGTGGGACACCTGAAGCTAGAGGAGAGCCATATAATTGTTTTTCCATCAACTACTGCAGTCCTGTTGAAAATGTCACTGCGACTCAAACGACCAAGAGTTTTTGCCCAGACCTCTGAGACAGAAGATTGGGTTTGAATATCTTCTCTGGGGGAAAATTATGCCAGAAGGAGATCTGAGACTGGGATCCTGGTAAGCTAGAACCTGAAAGTTCTTGGATAGAAGTAAAATTATGAGCTAGGAGAGAGAGAGAGAGATGCTGGCAACTAAAACTTTGTCTGGTTTGCAATCCACCTGCATTTCCAGGGACAGGTACTTAGCTCTCTGTCCCACAGAATGTACAGGTGAAAACACAGGAAGCCCAAAAGAACTACACAGCACCATTGAAGAGGTATTTGATTCCATTCCATGGGAATTGAAACATGGGGTAAATGATGATTGATTGGTAATATTTCTGAAATTTCTATCTAAAATCTCTATTCACCCTTAGCAAAAGCTAAACAATAAGGTGCCCACACAGGTGAGACTAGAATGATTTTATCTGTTCCATCTCCATTGACTACTAGAATGATTCTTTACAGGAAGGCTTATGCCATTTAAAGAACCTTTATACGTGCAAAACTTAAGGCAGGGCCTGGAGAGGAAGACAAGATGGAGCAATCATTGCCTTACTATTTTATGCTAGACTTTTGGACCACTCAGTGTAGTTCTATGACCCAAACAACCAAGTCCAAATCTCATAATTTGTTATTATTTTCTACGTTAGTTCCTTCTTATAGGAGAAAAATAAATCACATGATGAAATTCTACATAAGTAAAAAGGAGAGTTATAAACTATTTTAACTTCTCTGAGTTAGCTAACTCTATACTCAAAATGTCATGATTGGTGGCAAAATTTGAATTTTCAAAATGTAATATTGAAATAAAGTTTAGTAGGCAGATGCATTTTTATAGATGACATTTTACGCTATGAGTTTCATACCTACTAATGGAAGAAATATTAATAAGTGAAAAAAAAAAAAAACACCACACATTTTAGAATATTCAGTCATCAGATCTCACATGAGCAATTGTTTTTCCACCACTAAAATTTTAAATTCTAACTTCCCTTCCTCCCCAGAATTGAACTTTCATGATTTTTTTTCTACTCATCCATCTTAACTAAGGATGCAAATTTTCCCACTATTTTTAAAAGTTATTTCCAAAAAGAGAATGCAAAATGGGTGATGGAAATGTCTTCTCGACTCTACCATATTAAAAGAAAAGAAGTACATTCTGAAGGAAGAGAAGAAGCTAAGCACACGGGTACGGTTCAGATCAGCTTGAACTAATTTACATGCTTTAAAATCACTGACTCACTTTGAACTCCATGGGAGCGTACTATTTTCCAGGTCTCTGATGCCACTTCTTTGACATCCACTTGGTAGTGATGGATAGGCACACCTCCATGGGAATCTGGCTTGTTGAAAGAAATTTTGGCTGTGGTCTGTGACAGCTCTATAGTCTTCACCCCATAGGGACTGGATGGTACATCTATGAAGGAATAATCACAAAGAAAATATAACCTAACGTAGATGGACATTGTACAGATGATGTGTTGTGGAATTGCGCACCCGAAACGTGTAAAATTTTGTTAACCAGCATCACCCCAATAAATTCAACAAAGCTGTTAAAGAAAAAATATATATATTTGTGGAATATTTTCAAGTGAATTAATAAATTCATAAAATGGGATTAAGAGACATGTGATAAACTTTCTAAAAAAAAGACCTATGGTATTCTGAGAATTAGAAATAAAGGAATGTTGCTGCCTATACACTTAATATTTTGAATTGCAAAGCTTGCATAAACTGCTGAATGATCTGTATAAATTGCAAGAAAGTATACACTAATCAATTTTTACTAACTGAGCAAGCAAACTGTAAAATATTCAATATCACATTTCATTTATTGAGAAAATAATTTTACTTCTTCCTTTTCTCTATAATATCAGTTTTTTTTTGCACTCAAAGAAAACAAGCTTGTGAGAGAGAGGATGGAGAGAGAATGCAGGTATAATTAAAATATAATAAGAAATATTTTTTGAAACATTAGTATGAATAATCTCTTGTGAAAATGTAAGATTTGTGTGTGTTTTCATTAACATTATATTAATAATTTTGGGGCAATAGTTATGTGTAGAGAAAATGGCATTATGAACTAAATAAAACTATAAACGATCTGATTTAATTTCATTTATGTATTTAATTAAAATAAACCTTTAGTTGAGATATTTAAGTTTTAATTCTTGTTTTTAAAAAATAACTATAGCCCAGACAGTGTGGAAAGTGCAGGAGGCAGCCGATCAATGATTCTCTCTCATCACTGATATTTCTATCTCTCTCTCCCTCTCCTTTCTTCTCTTAAATCAATAAAAATATATTAAATAACTATAAATCATTCTTGTGTATGTTTTTGTTATCAGTCTATTACAATATTTTCAAGCTCAATAAGGTATCCTGAGTGGAACCTTATTTTCTTTTCCAGTTTACAAAACTTTATAAAATGCTATCTATGAGGTCAAACAAACGAAAGGAGAAAATAACAAATAAAATGTCTCAATAAGGAAATTTATGACACCTCTACTCTAGAAACCTGAAGAATTACAGAAATTAGAAAATCACATTAAACTTTAAACATATCTCTTTCTGTCTCTCACTCTCTCTCTTTTTTTTCAATATAACATTCAAAATAATCATAAAGTTTAGCAACTTACACATAATTAAGAAATCAAGAGAAGGCTGAGACTCAGAATGCACAAAGGGAGAATTAAGACAGATCAGGAGAACAAAGAAGGGTGGTTAGGGACCAAGATTAAGATAATTCACACTCTCATATTCCCAGTCACTATATACAGATGCAAAAAAAATGGACAGTGAAGATAGGGAAAAGATTGATTCATTTGAAATATGATGCTGGAGGATAGCTCTGTAGGACCCTGGACTGCCAAAGCCATAAGCAAGTGGGCCTTAAAGCAAATTAAGCCTAAAATATTGTTGGAGGCAAAAGATGACAAAATTGAAGTTGTCCTTCTTTGGGCACATAATGAGAAGGCAGGGTTCTTTGGAAAAGACAATAATGCTGGGAAAAATAGAAGGCAGCAGGAAAAGAGACAGACCCAGTATGAGATGGATGGACTCGATGAAACAAGCCATAAGCATGAATTACAAGAGCTGAGCAGGGCTGAGGAGAAGAGGACATTGTGGACGTCACTCATTGGTAGGGCCACGAGGAATCAGAGCTGATTCCATGGCACGTATGTTATGTATATATATAAATAAATATGCTATCTTATCTCTAGAATTAACTTTACAAAACTAAAAGCAAAAAAAAAATAAATAAAACTTGATTGAAAATAAGGCAGTAAATTTCCATTCAGATACAATCAAACATTCATATAAAAATTTAATGGCTATCAAAACCCAAATGTGCTGTATTTGCCGGAGTTAAAAGAGTGCACTGTAAATCGTATAAAATATGCCTTATAAATGGTACTGGGTAGGATCCTGGAAAGCAGGTTCATGACATTTTGGGTATGAGTGTTGTAAAGAAATGCAATAGTGTACATTTCAGCTCTAATTACTAACAGTAAATTCTATGAAGTGCATTATGTTATAACAGGTTTGGAAATAAATGTGTACAATAGTGATGCATTCTAAAGTCGTCTTGCTATTAAACTCTTACTGGAAATAATTTTAATTATTGGAGTACTCTATGTATGATGTAATACATAAATATCATCATGGTTATCATGTTTTTTTATTCCCTAAGTTATAACTGTGGATTATTTTCATCAGTAAGTTTGATCTAAAGGTTGCAGAAGAGGCAAAAAAAAAATCACACACACACACACACACAGGTTTTGTGTGTGTGTGTGTGTGTGTGTGTGTGTGTGTGTGTGTGTGACCCTCTAATGTCAATTAGGTCTAAGTCAAAGGCGGGGGTCGTCTGGTCCATGGGTTATATAAGGCCCACAAAATCATTTGGTCAGGCCCTGCCAAGGCATTAGGAGTTAATTAAATGTTTGATCAAATATAGCAGGCTAATTTTAGGTTGATAATTTGGTATGGCCCACAAATTACAAAAATCCAAATGGCCCTTGGCAGAAAAAAAGGTTCCCCACCCCTGCTCTAAGTGGATATCACAGTAATGATAATCTTCAGTGTGATGATACATTTCACAATGAAAGGTGCTAAGTGCTAAGTAATGGGGGAGAAAAAGAAGGTGTGATTCCTTTTGAGTTCCCACCTTTTTTAAAAATATATTTTTATTGATTTCAGAGAGGAAGGGACAGGGAGAGGTAGAAGCATCAATGATGAGAGAGAATCATTGATAGGGTGCCTCCTGCATGTCCCCCACTGGGGATCAAGCTTGCAACCCAGGAATGTGCTCCAACTGGGAATCAAAATGGGACCTCCTGGTTCATAGGCTGATGCTCAACCACTGCCTCTCCAGACTGGGGTGAGCTCCCACCTTTGACCATAGGACGTGTACATGGTCCTTGGTTCTTATACTGTAAACAGAAGTAGACACTATTTGCTAAGCTGTGCACATCAACATGGTATACTTCCACAGAAATAAGAGCCTTTTTATTTGTAGCACAATGGTGCTTTCACCAAACTTGGGCCAGTGGGTATCTTTTGCTAGCCAGATAGTCTATTTTCACAGCTGCTGACTGTTACCTGATTTTCATTTAGATTTAGTTCGTGTTGGCCTCTTCTTTCTATTGCCTGACTAAAAGAAGAAGTATGTTCATGATTTGTGCAGCTCTAGTATTGTTCCTAAACATTTTTTACATTCTAATTTGATGACAAATTATTACATATTCATACATGCACACATACCTATGTACATGTAACATTGAGAAAAAGTCACTAGAATATACCAAGTCTTCAGGAAATATATGATGGATTAAATATATATTTCAGAAATTAAAAACAAAGACACAGAACGAGTCCAAGTGAATAGGGTCTGATAAGCCTAGAACTAACATCTTGATGTCTTCTCCCCACTTTCTCAATTGTTTTATAATCATATTCTCCTTCGTTCAATCTCTCATGTACATTACTATTAATTAGTCTCACAGTTATTTTCATCTTTCCTGTATCACAATTCTTGTATCCAACTCTTCCTTCCTGTTTCTGCTATTAATTCCCAAGCCCAGGGCCTATCTGCCTCTGCCAGTAATGCCTTTTGTGGCTCTCAGCTTCTAAATTTCAATCCAGATGGTGTGTCAATGCAAAATCAACCTTTCTAGAGCACCACTGTAATCATGCCCCGTCCCTGAGCTTGGGACTCAGGAGCTTCCTTTTCTTTACAATAGCAAACTTAAACTTTCTACTCCGGCTTTCAAGATCCTGAATTATCTAATCTCATTGGATATAAGCAAACAGAATATATTGTAAAAGACTATCAAACATAGTCTAATGTTGCAAATGGGGCTTGCAAATGTGTAAATTTCATACACAATGCTCCCATCATTATTAGCATATTTTTTCTAAACTAATTCTTAATACTTTCCCAAATCAATAATTAATGAATGCCACCACCCATCACTGAATAAATAAATAGAAACATTGTGAAAACATGCATTTCTTTATTTACATTTTTTTCCCACCTCTACTACTGTGGGATAAAGAGTCTGGCTATGTATCATCAGAATTTACGGATCCAAGTCTAGCCTTGCTCCTTTTGTCAACTGGAACCTTGGATGAGTCCCTTAATCTTTCAACCAAATTGTACCCTATCATTGGATGAACCTAGAGTGGAAGTCTGCCCTCCTCTTTCCCACGTTAAACCCACTATCTCTAAAGGGCATTCTTTTTTAATTTCAGAGAGATGAAGAGAGAGAGAAAGAGAGAGAGAGAGAGAGAGAGAGAGAGAGAGAGAGAGAGAGAGAGAGAGAAATATCCATGATGAAAGAGAATCATCAATCAGCTGCCTCCTGCACACCCTCTACTGCACACCCGGGCATATGCCCTCCTGGTTCACGGGTTGATACTTAATCACTGAAGCATACCAGCCATGCTAAAGGGCATTTCTTTTCCTTGTCTCTTCTCCATAAGATGGCATCATCAGGTAGTTCTTCTCCTCGCCCCACCCCTGTTCTTCTCTTTTGGATTTTTATTCTTTTTTCTCTGTTTCATTATCATGAACTATAATGACTTTTGTGAAATGGCAAACTTTCTGAAGAAAACTGAAGTTTCACTATCTTCTCAGGCAAAAAAATAACCAAAAACCTCTTCTTTTGTTTCCCTGTCACACTATTTGAATATGTTGTTCCTAATTTCTGCCCTGACATCTTTACTTCTTCTGGGAAACTGGTTTCCTGAAATGCTGGAAAGCTAGCAAGTAAGGCAAGGTTCAGAGTTGCTGACCAGCTCTTCTCCCACTGATGAAGAGGTGATATCGCCAACCTTAGACCAATGGGAAGAGTTCGATATTCATAAACCTATCTTTAAGTGGAAGTACCATAATGAATATTCTTGTAGAATGTTGTCTTAAACTTTATCCTAGCCTTTTTCTATTGACACTTCACATTCATTTCTATCACTTAAGCTACTCCCCTTTATCATAAAGAGTAAAAGGCTACAATCTTCATTTCTCAGACTCACTTGCTATGGTCTTAGTGCCATGGGATGAGATACTCATGGAAGGATGAGGATGCTGAAGTTATGTGAATGCCCTTCCCACTTCGCATGAGGACAAAGCCTGTAGATGTGAATGATGGCAGCAGTCGGACTCCCTACTCCGCAGTCTAGTTGCATAGTTTCTGCTGCAAGGTGGCTGAGATGTCACTAGAGGGGTAGTTTGGCAGCAGGTTAGCAGTTGGCTGCTGGTTAGCAGTTGCAGTTTTGACCTGGACTTCACTTGTGGTATTTTGTGACCTTAAAGCCAGAAGGCTAGTGGCTTTCTCTTGCCTTGCCTTTCCTCTGACTGTCCAATGCTTTTATAACCACCCAACTCTCTACATTAAATATTTTTCTGCTTAGTTTCTTAATCAATCTCCACCTAATAAACATATTAATGAAATTGTCACAAAAAGGATTCAACTTCCTAGATTTAGTAAGACCCTACTCTACAAAGTGTCGATTAACTGCATGTGCCTTATAGACTGTGCTGAGATGGGTTGCATCTACTTCTGCTCTGAGTGGCTGCCTTATTTCCAGTAAAATTATATATATATATATATTTCCTATGTCAATTGTCACCTTAGTCTAACATTATAGCCAATCTGTAACACATCTGAAAACCTGTAAATTCATTCTTATTTCACTACCCTTCTAGTTTTCTCCAATTCCCAAACCCAAATCATTTTCTATCGATCTATTCTCAGCACTTGATCACATGTTTAAATTTCCTCCTCACAAGTAGTTACATTGACTCTCTGAATAAGTGTTTTTAATTGTATTTGTTCATGTACTTTTATGTGTTGATTAAAATAAAGTACTCAAGAAACCTGTTTTGATTATATCATTTTTACCTCTAATATTGTCCGTTAAAGTATTCATTTCCTCTTGAGGTTTCAATGGAAATTATTTCCTCAAACATACCCAAGTCTTGACCCTTCTCAGAAGTCATGGATTTCAATATCCCATTATTAACTGGATATATTAAATATGACTCGTAAGCAATTCAAGTAAAACACACTGATTATACATTCGATAATGCATCCAAATCTGAGCCAGGCAACATTTTATGTTCCGGGATAAGCATAAAACAACAATCACTCCACCTATGGAAGTTATATCCTAATTACATAAAAGTAAATGTAATATATGAATTAGTTAATGTAAGTATTGGTCAAAAATTAATCAGAGAAGAGAGATTATATTAAATGGAAAAAAAGGACAGTTAGAGTGTTATAATTATTAATATGTTGGACAAAAATATCCCTGCTAAAAAAAAGTAATATTTGACCAAGGACTTGGAAAAAGATGAAAGGATTGAGAAGTACACATTGGTAGTTACTAAACAGTCATGGGGATGTAAAGCTCAACATAGAAAGTATAGTCAATGATATTGCATTAAGTATGTATGATACCAGGTGGGTACAGGAAATTTTGGGGGGACAGTTTATAAAGTATAGGTTTGTCTAGCCACTATACTGCACACCTGAAATTAATACAAAATAATATTGACTTTATATTGTAATTAAAAATAAAATTAAAAACAAATTTTGGGGGGGAATAAATAAATATTGATATAAAAATGAAAATATTAGGGGGAGAAAAAGGTTCTTATGAAGAGTGTTTGAAGAAGAAGGCCAGTCCGGGAAGAGAGCTCCTTTCTGAAACAGCAAAGATTATTTAAGGATATTTGAGTTTACATTTATATATTTTTGGCTATGTGGAAAAACATAAAAATTGACTATGTTGAAATTAGTCTCTAAAATGCTACCAAAGCTCATCTGGCATGGCTCAGTGGTTGAGCATCAACCTATGAACCAGGAGGTCACAACTCGATTCCTAGTTGCAGGCTTGATCCCCAGTGTGGAGTGTGCAGGAAGCAGCCAATCAATGATTCTCTCTCATCACTGATGTTTCTACCTTTCTCTCCCTCTCCTTTCCTCTCTGAAATCAATAATCATCCAAGAGATGCAAATCAAAACAACAAGGTATCATCTCACACCTGGCAGAATGGTTATCATCAATAAACCAACAAATGACAAGTGGTAGTGAGGATGAGGAGGAAAAGGAACCCTTGTGCACTGCTAGTGGGGATACAGACTGGTGCAGCCACTGTGGAGAACAGTATGGAGATTCCCCAAAAATTTTAAAATGGAACTCCCATCTGACCCAGTAATCCCACTTCTAGAAATATATCCCAAGAAACTAGAAACACCAATCAGAAAAGATATATGCATCCATATGTTCATAGCAGCACAATTTACAATAGCTAAGATTTGGAATCAGCCTAAGTGCCCATCAGTAGTTGAATGAATTAAAAAACTTTGGCACATCTACACAATGGAATACTATGCTGCTGTATAAAGGAAGAAACTGCTACCATTTGCAACAGCATGGATGGATCTGGAGAGCATTATGCTAAGCTAAATAAGTCAGTCAGAGAAAGATAAATATCACATGATCTCACTCTTTTGTGGAATATAATGAACAACATAAACTGATGAAAAAAAAACAGATCCAGAGACAGAGAAGCATCCATCAGACCATCAAACCTCAGAGGGAAGGTAGGGGAGGGTGGGGGTGAGGGGGAGAGATCAACCAAAGGACTTGTATGCATGCATATAAGCCTAACCAATGGACACAGACACCAAGGGGGTGGGGGCATGAGTGGGGGGAAGAGGGGGACAAGGACACATATGTAATACCTTAATCAATAAAGAAAAAATGTAAACTATAAAAAAGTAAAGTAAAAAATAATGTTACCAAAATTGTTCATGATAAACGATCATGCTGCTTTATGATGAAAAACTTCAAACTTCCCTTGCTGTATACTTGATATAAAATAATGTAAACATGATGAATGGTTTTAAGATCTATAATTTGATCTCTCACTACCTTTCTATTCATGTCACTACCACTAATCCCTTCCCACAATATTACTCCCCAGTTCTCCATTAAGTGCCTCATTTTTTACCACCCACCTCTTTTCAGCATGGCACATTTGTACAGTCACTTTGATTTTTTCCATCTTCCCTTTTCTTCTTCACTAAACCTGTTTCTACTCATTCTTTCAGACTCAGCTCAAAAGTTGATATTTTTCATGAGGGGAACACTATGTAAAATATATGACTGTCTAGCCACTGAGCTATATCTTTGAAACAAATACAGATTAAAATTGAAAGAAAAAAAAAAGCTGATACAGGTTTGGAGCTTTTCCCAAGAAATCCAACCAGAATTCCCTTTTGTGTCCCCAGGAATATGATTCATATTTCTATTGCAACCCTTTTCTTTTATACTCATTTGTGAAGATCAGGTGTCATATATTATTTATCTTCAGATTTCTAAGATCTAGAACAGTGCCTGGCACCTACTAGAAACTCACTCTATATATGTAGAGTGAGTGAATTAACAGATAATTAGGAATTGATGAAGGTATGGATTACCTCAAAATAGTGTCTAGCTATCTTAGTTTCCTTTTTTTTTCCAGAGGAGCATGGGAATTAGGAAATTAAGGGGATGACACAAATAGTTTCTGAAGACACAAAAGTTTGTCATATATTTTATGAACAAAGAACAAGACATAAACTTTTCAAGTTAAACAATAAAGCCGATTATGTAAAAGAAACCTGGTTTCACATTCAGTTGAGTAAAGTGTTTCCAAATGAATTAAGTTTAACCTGCTTCCAAATTTTATGGAACAAGTATCTGGATAAAATGCAGTCTAGGGACAAGGACAAGTAGATGAGCTATAATTCCATATCTACAGAATTCTGTTCAGTTGACCCAGCTTAACCTCTAAGCAGGTCGCCATTCTCAAAATGACTTGTATAGGCTTATACATGACTGAGGTGAAACTATAGATGAATGCTTCGTGATATTTGTGAGTTAAATCAATCTTGGAAAGAGCGCTAAATCATTGGATTTGACAAGGTCTTATAGGTTAAAAAGATCAGCCCAAACTGACATGATGCGATTAAAGGGGCTAAGTATAAAGTCCTGAACTGAGGTTTTTAAAAAATCAATTGCAAAGCATAGCACAAGAGACTTCATTTAGTAGCGGTTTTTGTGGGAAAGGTGTAGGATAAAACACAAGAAGGAAAATAAAAGTGATGAAATGAAATGGAGCTTTGTATATTTAACAGCTATACAGTGTTCAGAATAACTGAGGTTATGACAGCGTTATCCAATTTCAGTATGCATTGGTCTTCAATGTCTAGGTCTATGCATTCTATTTAAAAAGACATCAACAAACTGACTTCCTCCCCAAAGAAGAGTGCCCTGTGTGCACTGTCACTTGGCTTGCTGACTTCTGTTGAGGACATGTCACATGCTGGTGCTTTGAATGAATTTTCTCACTCCGTCCTCACAACAGTCTTCTCAGGTAGACCTTGGAATGGCTAGTGGGGCACTGACACTCCCTCCAGACAGGAGCTCTCTCCCCAGTACTAGAAGTGCTGCCTGTTGATAGCCTACAGCCCAGGCCCTGCCCTAAAACTGCACAGGAAGAGGTGAATTTATCAGAAAAAGTGTCAATTAAGGAAGGTAAGAGCATCGTATTTAGGTGCAATATAAAAAGCTTACAGTTAAAAGGTGAATATGACTCTAATGAAATAAATGAAGAAAGTTAAGAAAATAATGAATTAAATTATTTGATGAAGTTTAGAAGTTAGAGTAAAAGTCATTTAAGAAAAAACTTCTTAAAAATATACATATAAGTAAATATACAGAGTGCTTTGTCAGATCCTAATCTACTGGAAGGAGAAAACTTTAAGGAAGGAATCAATTAATTATATGGTTGGAGTTTAATTTACCTTTATGTGTTCTACATTTCTAAGTTGCTCAAATATATATACTTAAATAAAAAAGAAAGCATGGTTCCTACCTAGAAATTAAAAATTATCAACTAGGAGCTTCATCTGCCTTTGCCCTATCTCTATATCTAACTGTACATGTACTTCACATTTTTGTAAAAAGTTAATATTAAAAATGGTTATCAAATACATATGTGAAATATCTTATTTCTCATTAATTAATATAAAAACAATTAATTTTGATCCAACACATTTCATTTTTCTAGAATTTAATTTGCTTGTATAATGGTTCATTTATGCTTAAATGCAGTCTTTGTCCCATATTTTCCATTGAGATTAATTTTCTAAAAACTTCATGGTAGAAAATAAATATAGTGTATTTATTCTTTCCTTCGTCCCTTCCTCCCTCCTTTCTTCTGTCTTAACTCACTCTCATCTTAATTTTTTTTCCTTCTGGCTTTTCTTCCCTAAAATCTTTTCACACAATCTCTTCTCTTCCTTCTTCCTCATTGTAGTAGACCTTAAACTGGACAATTGCAGGTTTTCTAGTTACATAATAATTTGAGTATTATCAACTTTAATTTCTCTTTTGGCCATTACTACTAATGATATTACTTTTGTGAATGTATTTTCATAGCAACAAAAATATATTTTATAACTTAATATGCAATGATAGTAATGTATAAGAACTCTACTTAAAAAAGGTTTTAAAACATTTTTGAAAGCTATTTATTATATTAAAACATAACACTTCAATAATTTTCTAATATTTGTCTACCTAGTCTTAGAATACAATAAATCACATTTTTGTATCATTTGAGCTACAAAAAGTAGAAAACATGTATATTTCCAAATTTATAATCAGTCTTGTAAAACATAACAGCAAATTCTATATATATATATATATATATATATATATGTGCGTGTTTGTATATTTATATTACATATACAATATAAATAACTAAAAACATAGCTGGATTTCTAATTAAAATAAGTTTTACTCCATGTTATTACTTCTATATATTTAAGTTTTAGGGGAAGAGCTAGAATGTTTTTATATAAAAAAGAATAAGACATTTTTTTAAAAAGTTATATAACCATAAATTTTCTATTTTCCATAAAAATAAGTTTACTATTTGCACTTTCAAGTTTAGAATTTTTAAATATATTAATTTTAGTTAATTTTTTCTAAGGTGTCTCTTATTTTGAATTTTTTACCAAATTCTCACTATTCTTGAAATATAATATTATTTCTTCAGATATATTTCCTATTTCTTTTATACCTATCACACTTATAAATTTGAGGGAATTAGAATCAGGGTGTAAAGTCAATTTTTATTAGTAAATACATTCTATGTCCTCACTGTATGCCAGATACAACTATTCCAAATTTTTAAGCAAATGCCTCATGTTTTCGAACAAAATCCTGAATCATAACTTATTGAAATGTAAATGCTATTTGCTTGCATAAATGTTATATGAGATTTCAAAAATTATTATGCTATACTTACCAGCCAAAGCAAGAATATATTCTTGAAATCTCGTTCCTATACGATTAGTGGCTGTGCAATTATAGCGTCCAAAGTCATTGTCAGATGTAGGTGCAATCTAAAATAATAATAAGACAATCTTTACAATTTTAAAACAATATCACAGAAGTTTTAAAATGGACTAGCATGTCTAGCATCTTCATACATATTTTATTATTCAGAGTTCCTTGCCATAACTTTTTTCCTACATTAAGTCAATAGCAATAAACTAAGTACTATAAATCCTTTAAAGATGTAATCCATGGAATTATACTATCCATAGGACCAGGCGAAAATTGTTTATCTATCAATATATTAAGTAAATTAATGTCACCATTTTGTTACATCTGTTGATAGAAAAAATCGTTAGGTATTTATATGTGTAAAGTTCAGAAAGAAATAGACTTTGAAAAACATATATTCTGCAATCACTGCAGATGTAAACTTGTACCACACAAGAAACTTGTAACAAAAGTACTAATCTTTGTTTACTCTATTTTAGCCTAAGACCAGGCAGATTTAAAGTTCAAGAAAAGCTCAAAATATGTCATATTTCTCCTTCTTATGATATTACTTAACATAAAATATCAATGAAGGATGGAGTTTCATTCCTAGAAAATACTTTACTGAAAGGTATTTTGTAAGAAAACACTCCCCTTGTGTGGTAATCCTTGTAGAGAGGTAGATTATTTTGATATCTAATAACAGGTTATCTTGCCTCCATTTCTGTTCAATTCCTATCATTCTCTTTCATTTTAGGTAGAACATAGCTGACCTCAATCCTTACACATTTGAAATCGATAATTAAATTAACCTTCTGGGACTCTATTACTGAACATTGGGAATAACCTTATAATTCTAATGTACTGAAATTCTGAAGGACTACTTCAGAAAAGAGATTCGATTATAGTAATTGATAAAATTTTCAATCCCAGTAAGTATTATTAAGAGAGAAAATGATTACAAGAGTTGACATTAATTTCAACTCTATCCCACAAGGGGGAAAATGATTTTGTGGTAATGGGAGGCTATTAACTAAAAAGTCAATTTTGAGGTCCACTGAAGTTGGTAATTTTGAAAGATACAAAAAAGTTGTGTTGTTCATTCTCTAGTTAGCTGTGCATCTAGGAATAGAGCAAAGGCTTAAGACTAGAAGTTTTAACAGCTCTCAAGTAAGTACTCTTAACTGATTAAATATTCATTTTTCTTACATTTATTTTTTTAATGAACCAGGCTAACTTAACTCAAACAATTTTACTAATGAAAAGGGAATTTGGCTAAAAAAATTATTTATTCTATAGGCATATGAGAATGTTATTTGTAAATTCCATAGAGAAGAATGTCTACTGAATGTGAAAGGCCAGATGGGTACACAGCCATGGGGCACAATATGCCAACCAAGGTAAGAGGTTCCACCATAAACTATTGACTCTGTCACCTTGATCTCAAACTTCTATTTTCCAGAAATGTGTGGGGGTGAAACTAAAGGTTTCTTTTGTTTAAGCAACCACATCTGTGGTCTTTGGTTTCGGCAGCTAGAGCACACTAATATATTGCCCCAAAGTAGTTAAATACATTGGTTTTTAGTTATGGTTAAATTCCTAAAATTTAGGTAAAATCTGACTAAATGTTTTGTGAAATTGAGTTCCATGTCAACCTGCCAGTAGCTAGTTCTAATACAAAGAAACCAATTTAAATTGATTTAGACAAAGTGATTTAATTATCAGTCAATTATCCAAATGTTTGGGAAAGTAATGGCTAAATCCTTTTATCAGCCAAACTTTTGCCTAAGTCCAATTGCCAGGTAGTGGAGTTTATATGGGTCCAATGAGAATATCTTTAAGTTCACGCAGTATGGATTATCAGATGTTATTCTAAAACATAGATTTTTAAAAATTAGTTCACTATGTCAACCTAATGTCTGCAGTAAGTTTGTCATCAATATGGTGACTCCCCAGGAGCCAGGGACCACAGGTTGTCAAAGGAACAGTGCCTCAGGCTCAAGTTGGAAAGAAAAGGGGAATGGAGTGAAGTAAATTGAATTAGTGGGAAATGTAGCATCTGTTCAGCTAAATAAGACTGTTGTAGTGAAGAACATTCCCAATGGTTCTGAAAGCAACATAAATTGGAAGGGCTGGTGATCACTGTCATAGGCATATAAACTTTGGAAATTAGTGCACGCACAATCTGCAATTAGTACATACAAGGTATTGTATCCAGACAGAATTTAAAGGCCAGGCACTTGGCAGCACAAAACAATTATCTACCATCTTAATTGTAAAAATAAAATGAAATGAGGCACTGACTAAGTAAATCTGGGTTATTTAGGAACTAGTGAGTCTATAGCGAGCACATCGCGTGTGTGTATGCCAGTCTAAGGAGAAGGAAGTGTCACCACAGAAGCAATGACTAGGATAAACACTGAAGTTGTAATTTGTGCCACAAGAGCTGACAAATTACCTCCCTATTTGTCATGATATAATCGTTTTAATTTTTCAAAAATAAATTAATGAGAAATAACGACTTTAGCTATACACTCATATTTCTATATAAATAGTGAATGTTAATCATTAATGGGCCATAATCCAAATGCATAAAATTTCCCTTTCAGTAAAATAAACATAGGTTTTATATGCATTCTGTAACATAAACATATGGTAGTATATTTATATATTAAGATCTTTAAACATATTATAAAATAATAGGTAATAACTAAAATAGTATAATTTTGATATGTCCATGAAGACTTACCTCTAATATCATCTTTCTTCCTGTACTATATGTCTTTAAATTAGTAGTGTTTTTAGCTGGCAGGACTAATTTCTCTCTTCTCCAGTGGACTGATGCTGGTGGATTAGATTTCACATCACAGCTTATGTTGATCGGATTTCCTTCCCAAGAATAATAAATTGTTTGGTTTGATATGAACTTGGGAGCATCTATAAAGCAATAGAACATAACCGATTTATACTCCTTTTCGTTAAGATAATCACTTAATTACTATAACCAATAGCAAGTATGACTTGACTACAAAAAGCAATTCTAATTTCATAGATTTAATATATGATATCAGAACTCATGAAAATAAGTCACTTGACTGTTTCATCAAATAATTTAAATATTAATATAAGAGCATTCAAAGTTGACCAATTATTAAAATATGAAACAATGCTCAGAGTTAAGTTTCCTTTTAATATTCTGACAAAAAATATCTAACCAGTACATTAATGGCTACCCACATTTGAAATCTGTTTCTCAAACCACAGGTATTGTAAAGTGAGATTTTAGTATAAAATAACAAAATCGGTACCTTATATAATTTTTAAATCTTGCCCTAATCATATAGTTTCTCTGAAAAATATTTTGAAACAGATTCTTAAAATGTCATTTCCAGTTTTTATTAAATAAGAGATGATTTAATTTACTCAACAGTTAATTTGAAAATGAATGAATTACTATGATGCCTTGTCAATTTTTAGGCCCCTTCACCACACCTCAGTTAAAAGAAATAACAATTAACATAAAATTGACAATATAGGATGTCATTTCATTGAAATAACTTAATTGTGAAGACATATAAATGTCAACCTTGCCCTGGGTCCACTCTAGACCTTTGGCGTAGTGCAAATGTCAATCAATCATAATCTCTTAAAAATTTATTTTAGAGAGAGAAAGGGAGAGAGGGGAGGGAGGGAGGAAAGGAGGGAGGGAGGGAAAGAGGGAGGGAGGGAGGGAGTGAGGGAAGGAAGGAGGAAGGGAGGGGGGGAAGGAGGAAGAGAGAAACATCCATCAGCCTCCTCCCACACGTGCCCTGACTGGTAATGGAACCTGCCATCCACAGACTATATATCAGATACATAACAGTAATCAAAAACTAATGACCAAGTAATCATTTAAAAATTCTTGTCCTATATATAATTTATCGCATGGTTTTAATGCCAATCTCACACAGAAGTATGAAATGTTGACTAAATGTTTTTATGACAAGAATTTTTTACATTTTATTCTATTCAATCTTCTTAATAACTTTGTGAGTAAGGTGGTACCCTGTTGTAAGCACCAAGGATCTGGATTAAGAGCTGTCAAGCTTATTCTAGTACCAAATTGTAGGTCTGGGATGTGAATCTAGGGTGATTTTTTTTAAAGGGGAGAATGATGATTTTTATTTTTTAATATATTTTATTGATTTTTTACAGAGAGTAAGGGAGAGGGGTAGAGAGTTAGAGACATCTATGGGAGAGAAACATCCATCAGCTGTCTCCTGCACACGCCCTACTGGGGATGTGCCCGCAACCAAGGTACATGCCCTTGACTGGAATCGAACCTGGGACCATTGAGTCCGCAGGCTAATGCTCTATCCACTGAGCCAAACCGGTTAGGGCATCTAGGGTGATTTTTAACCATGGTCCATTATATTTCTACTCAACCTAGAATCAAAATTTTAATTTTCATTGCTATCTACATTTTGGTGATGTGGACTCTATCATATATTATTGAGGGGAATATAGTTAAGACAATTCCTTAGGGGATTAAAGAGCCTTAAAAAGCTTTATAATTTTAATTCTGTAATCTAGTCCTAGGTATCTCTAAAAAGAGTAACTTGAAATATTATCAAATGTTTGTATCAAGTAATTTTTAAAAATACATTTTTATTGATTTCAGAGAGGAAGGGGGAGGGAGAGAGAGATAGAAACATCAATGATGAGAGAGAATCACTGATGGTCTGTTTCCTGCATGCCCCTTACTGGAGATCAAGCTCACAACCAGGGCATGTGCCCTTGACTAGAATTGAACCTGGGACCCTTCAGTCCTTAGGCTGATGCTCTATCCACTTAGCCAAAGCAGTGGTCAGCAAACTCATTAGTCAACAGAGCCAAATATCAGCAGTACAACGACTGAAATTTCTTTTGGGAACCAAATTTTTTAAACTTAAACTATATAGGTAGGTACCTTGTTATTAACTTATTTAGGGTACTCCTAAGGCTTAGGAAGAGCCACACTCAAGGGGCCAAAGAGCCGCATGTGGCTCGGGAGCCACAGTTTGCCAACCATGGGTCCCTAGGGCAATATATCAAGGACTTTTAATGCATTGTTATTTTAACAACAAAAACTCAAAATAACTTAATGTATCACAAAAGAGGATTGGCTAAATAAATAGTGACACATCTTGGCACTTAGGTGCCCTGTCTGCTCACAATTAATTCTTGATGGCTAACCCAGGGTAAGAAGCTTACTTTGTTCTCAAAAAAAAAAAAAATGTACATTAAACTTACTGGAAATTAAACAATTCTCAATTCACAGTTCAGTTACACTGAACAGAAGGTGTTTTTAAGATGAAAAGAAAATAAAAAAAACTTTTTCAAGGCCTTGAAGATTAAGTGAAAAATCTACTTAGGGACACAACTATAAGAGAAGCTAACATTCTAATATTCAAACTAAACAGCTAAGATTCTATCTATATCTACCTCTACTTATAAAAGATTTTATTACTGCTTAATACTTACAAAATATAATCTCTTTATCATTATAATATTCTAGGGAGATACTTAGGAATACTACATTTGAATAAAAATATAGCCCAATATGAAAATCATACATGCTAATAGAACTGTTAATAGCTGACTCACAGTCTACTTTGTCCATAATATGGCATCTATGTGTATATGTATTATATTATAATTTAACCATAAATGTAGGGCAGGATTTTTTTTATAAAACTAATTGACACTAATTACTTGCCTATGATCTCAGTAGGAATTTAATTCAGAATTACTGGTGTTGAATGCAAACATGCTACAGGCTATCCACACTACACTAAAAGCTACATTAAAAATGTTCTTTGTGGGGTGAAGCAACAGAATATTGATATTGCACATCTACAATATAACAGAAACTAGATTCCTGTACATTATCTGTTTTGTAAATATCAAAACAGTAGCAAGACAGCCATATTCACTGGCACAAGATGGTCAGGTCTGACATCAAACAATAGGGGTTGGGCCATTGTCTGAAGAAGGATGTGACTCTGGGAAAGACAACATGTGAGGACTACAGCCTAAGAAAGATGCAGCATAGTTCACCTTGATAAATCAAAAATTGTACCTTCCACAAATTTAGGCATTTACCAAAAAGTAGGCCTTTTGCATTATAGAAGGCTTCTCATGTTGTATGGAGGAAATAAATTTTGCCAGTTAAAAAAAATGAGAAAACTCAGAGGAGTAGAGAGGAATATGGCATAGGCAGTAAATATCACTTTAATAAGTTAATATCTCTATTTTATTATTATTATTTTAATTCTCACCTGAGGATATTTTTCAATTGATTTTTAGAGAAAGTGGAAGAGAGAGGGAAAGACAAAGAGAAATATCAATGTGAGAGAAACACATTGGTCAATTGCCTCCTGCATGTGCCCCGAGAGGGCCTGGAGAGGAACCTGCAGCCAAGGTATGTGACCATGACCAGAATCGGACCCGGGAACCTTCAGTTCACAGGTCAGTGCTCTATCCACTGAGCCAAACTGGCTAGGGAAATATGTTAATATCTTTAAAATTGGAGAATGAACAAGAGGAAATAATACAAGGTGCTTGGTGGTAAAAATATTGGGAAGTAAATTATCTTTAGGCTCCCATATCTTCTACGTAATGATTATCCTATCTAATAATAGAGAAACATGGTAATTAACTGTAACTTTGCTACCCTTCCCATTGGCTAATCAGCAGGATATGCAAATTAACTGCCAACAAAGATGGCGGCCGGCAGCCACGCAGCTGAAGTGAGCAGGAGGCTTGCTTGCTCCAGTGATGGAGGAAGCCAAGGTTCCCCACCTGCCTCAGCCCAGCTCTGAGCTCCGGATGCAACAATGTTGCAATTATAGAAGCTAAACAAACTCCAGATACCTGCTTTCAGCCTGCAGCTGGCTCAGAGCTGGAGCCAGATCTCAGCTCCAGTGACAGCTATAGAAGGTAAATAAATCCCAGAAAAAAAATAAAGAGGCTGGGAGCTTCAGTCACCCACCAGCTTGAAAACGGCCCTCAGCCCCTCACCCAGACTGGCCAGGCACCCCAGTGGGGACCCCCACCCTGAAGGGGGTGTGGCCAGCTACAAACAGCCATCAGCCTGTCATCCAGGCTGGCCAGGCACCCCAGTGGGACCCCCACCCTGAAGGGGGTGTGACCAGTTTCAAACAGCCATCAGCCCGTCATCCAGGCTGGCCAGGCACCCCAGTGGGGACCCGCACTCCAAAAGGGGTGTGACCTGCTACAAACAGCCATCAGCCCCTCACCCAGGCTGGCCAGGCACCCAAGTGGGACCCCCACCCTGATCCTGGACACCCTTCAGAGCAAACCAGCTGGCCCCCACCCATGCTCCAGACCTCTATCCTATATAGTAAAAGGGTAATATTCAAACAGACCCTAACAGCAGAAAGACTGGGATTGACTGGTCACTATGACACACACTGACCACCAGGGGGCAGATGCTCAATGCAGGAGCTGCCCTCTGGTAGTCAGTGCGCTCTCACTGGGGGGAGCTCTGCTCAGCCACAAGCCAGGCTGACGGCAGCCAGTACAGCAGAGGTGGTGGAAGCCTCTCCTGCCTCCTCAGCAGTTCTAAGGATGTCTGACTGCAGCTTAGGTCTGCTCCCCGCTGGCAAGTGGACATCCCCTGAGGGCTGCCGGGCTGCCAAAGGGATGTCTGATTGCCATCTTAGGCCCAATACCCTGGGGAGCAGGCCTAAGCCAGCAAGTGGTCTCCCCTGAGGGGTCCCAGACTGCAAAAGGGCACAGGCTGTGCTGAGGGACCCCCTACCCCCGAGTGCACAAATGTTTGTGCACCGGGCCTCTAGTATGATTAATAAAAATGTATGCATTACTTCATAGACTTCAAGAAGATGAATATGTCAAGCTGGCTATAAAATGAATACAGACTTTAAAAATCAAGGAACTAAGTTCACGTAGCTGTCATCACAATGGAAAGATCTCTAAAGAGAAACTATTTTGATTTCATTAAATGGCGGCTGGTTAGGCAGAAGGCTGAGCTGGATCACTTCAGCATTACGAAGTGCTTATATCCATTACCTCGACTGACTCTTATTTCAAGTTTCCAGCATAAGAAGCAAGAACAAAAGTGTACCAGCATCTGAATCTGTCACTTTCTCCAAGTTGGGGTCAGGAGAGTCATATTCCAGCTGTGCCAGGAGACATCAAAGAAACGTTTAAGGCTGCCTTCAGACTTGGGGATAAGTCTCTCCTGTTTTGATCCATGCGCTTTGTGTTTTATTAATTCCTTTGCCTCACTGTGGGGACTTAGAGCTGGATGTGCAGCCGGCACTCACCACTACATTCCTGTCACTGTCCACGGCTTCCTGACTTGATTACTTGCTTCGCACAAGCTTTCATTCACTTGCTCTTATCGGTTCTTCTCAGGTTGTTTGGTCTGAACATGGCTTACTTGTGGTTGGTACCTGTGACCTGAGTCAAGCCTTACTTCTTGCTGAGCGCTGGCCTGAATTTCTGAATGCTGTCTGCTCCTGAGAGGGCTGAAGCTGATGACAAAATACAACACAGGCACTGGCCACTAAAATACAAAAGTATCTGACCTGAATTCCCATTTTTATGAATAACAGAATCAGGGAACTCACTAAATCAATTCACTATATACTATCCATTTTGTGAATCAAATTGAAAAGCATGATCATGGTAAGATTTACAAATAATGAAAAATGAACTTAGGTCTTTTAAAATCATGTTGACAACACAGGTATTGTCCTTGTAAAACAGTATTGCACACGCTCATATAATTTACATACTGTGGTGAAATATTGTCCTTCTAATTATCATACTCTGTGGCATAAAACTTTAAATATTTTCTTCTTTAATATTAGATTTTTTAAGAACCACAAATAATAGCAACAATTATTTTGAATGTGTAATAAAATATTCTATTTTAAAAGCTTTGGCACTCGCCCTAGCCGTTTTGGCTCAGGGGATAGAATGTCAGCCTGCGGACTGAAGGGTCCTAGGTTCGATTCCGGTCAAGGGCACATGCCTGGGTTGTGGGCTTGATCCCCAGTAGGGGGCATGCAGGAGGCAGCCAATCAATGATTCTCTCTCATCACTGATGTTTCTTTTTCTCTCCCTTCCTCTCTGAAATCAATAAAAATATATTTTAAAGACATTTAAAAAAAAAAAAAAAAAAAAGAGCTTTGGCACTCATTCCTCACCAATAAATCACAGTATATAAAAATACCATTCACTTCTCTCCATTGCCATGACTAACTACACCCATGTTCAAGGCCATAATCACTACCTGGCCAACTTTAGAAGCCCTTTCCTTCCTGGCTGACTGGCCTATCAGTTTCTCTTTTACAATCGTATTGCTATCCTGCTTAAAATTTTCTAAAAGATTCTCTACACACTTCTTAAATCAAAATATTTTATGATAGTTTTATAAAGTTCTACATTAGTTGGCCTATACCTTTTCTCTGGCCTTGTCAATATTTGCGTTAACTTGGTTCCTTAAACTGTAATCATCCCTAACCTTTCCTGCTTTCAGACCCTTGTCTACCTGTCTCATCTATCTAATCACTGTTTGAGGTATTTCATATTAATGTAGTTGTGTGTGTTCCATATCCCTAATTGAAGCATAAATCCCATGTGAGCAGGACAACGTTGCCTTTCCTACAATTCTGTGCAGCACCTGAATTTATATTTGATGCTCAGTACGTACTTAGTGAATAACAAATGAATGAATGAAAACCCAGGATAAGTATGTATTCCAGACATCAACACTCCATTTAACAGCAGAGGAAAAGCGTACGGTATTTGTTTGACTTTCCTAAAATCACAGAACTTAGGACTTTAATGCAGTATCAATTCTATAGCAATACATTTTCTTTCATAGGCCCCTATAGCCTATTTTGTGAAGAAGCCAGCCCCTTAAATTAGCTAAGAATTAATTGTACACTTTTTTATATATCTAAAATACCTTGATGCTCTGTTCAGTCATTAAGTTTTCTCACTTGATTTATGATGAGGGAAACTACCAAGGGAATAAAAGCTAATATATCCTTTGGCACTTTTAGAGGATAATTTAATTAATAATTTCATAGATCCAGTTCTACTGTACGTTCACTCTTATGCCGAATCAGCTACGGCAATTAACTAGATTCATTCTATGTGTCGTAGGAATTCTAATGGCTACATGGAATACTAAGTTAGATGTGTGTTTATTGCCAATTTAACCATAGTACTAGATGTGCATTTTCCATACTAAATTTGAACAACCAAATTATACATAAATCTCAGCATACTTTATGACCCTAGAGTCACTAGCATAATTTATATTGAGGTATGCCTCTATTTGAATTCTTAGCACATACTTTAACTGTTATTAGTGATACAAGTATTACTGGTTATAAGAGAATTTTGAATATAAAGTAAATGATTCCTCTTTCTATATTTTTCTTCTTTTCCTTGTCTTAATATTTCTCCTCCTTAAATCACATATATAAATATTAATAAAAGCATTTTACTACATAAGGCTATTTTATACTTTAGTATTGCTTTATATATTGAATTTTCTGTAAATAGCTATGGTATTTTAAATACTATATTATTATTATGAATAATTTCATATAAAATCTAGGAAACAAAGCTTCAGTGAATCTTATCATAAAATTTCCTGAGTCATCAAAAAAAATGGTTGGTCCCAGGGATATAGCAGGGTTAAAATTATTTTATTAATAAAAATAATGTCAGTTTCCTCAGAATCTGTCTGACTTAGCAGTAGCACAGCTTGTAATGTATGTAATTTGGTTTATTAATGTGAAACAACTTCAGTGTGTCACTCTATTAAAGTTGAAAAAAAACTATCAAGTAAAATGTAAATATTTTATTTATTGACTTAATTTGATATCTGTCCTTAAGTTTGCATATAGCTCTACAAACTTAATTCATTTCTTAAACTTCCCAGTTCAATCAAGCTTTTATGACTTAAAAAACAACAACAATCAAAAGCAAACTAAAACATTTCCACTATTTTATCTTATAGTTAGTGGTTGTGCATCCAACAATGCTACCTATTATATGCATATGGGAATATCTGGGTCACAAAATAGAAAACAAAAACTCTCAATATTCAGAATTATTGCCTGCATAATAACAATAACAATAATTACAACATTAGAAATAATAATGATGATGATGATGATAGCTAACAGGCTACTTGTGACCTGTTAATGAATGTTATGTAATTAAATTAGCCACAATTACATTACATTAGGTATGGTTATTATCACATTTTACCTTTATATTTATCATGTCTTAGTTGGAAGACTGAAATGTAGGGAAGTTTGTAACCCTTTTCTACTTCACTTTAAGTCTCCCAAATGAAAAGTGGTAACAACTGCCACATATTTATAACTTTCAAATAACCATAATACTATTTAATTGGAATTAGATCACAATTACTTTCTGTTTAACTGCTGTTTAATTGACATATATTTTATTTTTAATGTGCATTCAATTAAAACACCTTTTATTTTAAAGAGGTAAACTATCATCAAAATTTAATTACTTTTACATAGAGCAAAATATTTTGATCTATATGAAGAAAAGTAAAGCAATTCAGTTATGATTGGAAATTAATCATATGTGATCCATTTTCAGAGCACTGCATCATATAAATATACAGCTCATCCTGAAATAATAGTTTATTGACACGGGTCTCCACTTTTAGACAGTATTTGGGGGGGAAGAGGGTTAAAAATGTGTGCTCTTTGCTTTTGTTTCCCCCTGATAAACTAGCATATATTAAGCATTAATAATATTAATTTAATAAATGAATATGGTAATAAATGTAAAACAGATGGTAATATACTGCTATGCACAATCCAATATAATAAAACCCTAATATGCAAATCGCCCAAATGGCAGAACAATTGGTTACTATGATGCGTACTGACCACCAGGGAGCAGGTGCTCAATGCAGGAGCTGACCCCTGGAGGTCAGTGTGCTCCCACAGGGGGAGTGTTGCTCAGCCAGAAGCTGGGCTTGTGGCTGGTGAGCACAGTGGCAGTGGCAGAAGCCTCTCCTGCCTCCGAGGCAGTGCTAAGGGAGCGGGCCTAAGCTGGCAGGAGGACATCCCCTGAGTAGTCCAGGATTGCGAGAGGGCACAGGCCAGGCTGAGGGACCCCCTGCCCCCCACCCAGTGCACGAATTTCATGCACCGGGCCTCTAGTTGTATTATAAAAATTGTCTTATAATAAAATTAATAAATTTTAAAAATCAGAGCAATTAAATTAAAAGTATACAGAAGCAGGAACACATATAGTCTAAATGAGTAATGCTGTATATAACAAAGATTTAATCGAGGAAGCATTTCTTTAACCTTTTGTGTTCATTTAAAAATGTTTTATTGTTATTGTCAATTTGGTTAAAAGGGTAACCAAGTAGTTCCTGTCATCATTTAGAAGGAGAATTATTTTTGTATGCCACTGAGATTGGATTGTTTACTATGTATAATTATTGTGCCATAAGCTGATGATGTATCTCACTGCATTGGGTTATTTTTTTCTCTTTAGCCCTTTTCACTGCTTGCTGTATTATATATTATGCTACTTTATTTTGTCTATTATTGGTTTCCCTTGTTAAGATGTAAGGTCCATAAAGTAAGGTTTTTGCTTGCTTTGTTGAATTCTATATACTCAACACCTGAAAAGTGCTTGGTGTATAGTACATGCCCGATAAAAAATTGTTGAATTAGAAAAATGTAATTAAGATCCTAGCCTGATTCATAAAATCATAGGTTTAGATCCATCTCTTCTTCTTTATAAATCAAGAAATTAAAGCTTGGATTAAGTAAAATAAATTGTCTAATCTCCTAGGATTAGATCCAGAGGATTCACTAAAGTCTAAAGATAGCTGCTAATACTATGCTTTTGAAAAATATATTTTCGTAAGCACTATATATTAGAAAACTGCCATCTGGTTTAAATTACCACAAACTATGAGCTAGCTTAAGTCAGTAGATAGATATCAATACATAGACAATACGAAGTAAAACGAGTCCTTGCCTCTGTTCCACTGAAACTAAGGACTCAGAGGATTTGAGGGTTTATGGCCACAGAGTTCTGACGGATTGGATTCAAGGTTTGGACAGGTCTTTTTCGAGAATCAAATACTTTAACTTTGGTGGTCATGTTACTCTGTACTAAGGTGTAAAGCGGTAAATCCAAGCTGAATCTATTGACAAGAGGTCCTAGGGAGGAGGAGGAAGTGGGTCAGTGCCTCTTCTCCACTCTCCATCATATGAGAACAGAACTAGAAAACAGCATTCTGTAATCAGAAAAAAGCTCTCACCAGAACCCAGCTCCCCTCACCCCACCCCCACCCCATTGCTGGCGCCCTGACCTCAGACTTGCAGCCCCAGACACTGTGAGAAGTAAAATTCTGTTGTTTATAAGCTACAGAGTCTATGGTACTTTGCTATAGCAGCCCAGACAGAGTAAAAGGCAGTGAAAAGTCTGCCATGGGTCTTCATGAATCTTTCAGGATTTTCAAGATGACAAAACTCAGGGAAGTCCCAGAAGGCTTGGTATGATGTTATCTCAGATGCTATTTCAGTGGCAGCTTCACCCTGTGAAATCCTGCACCAGCTCCTTCTGTGAGGCAGCCTTCTCTATCAAATCAAGAACGCTCACAGCTAAGGACTGAATGTATGTGCCCTACCTGCACCCCAAAGTCATGCATTGAAGTGCTGTTACTCAACATGATGGTATGTAGAGGCTGGAGGTTTACAAGGTGATTAGTTTTAAATGAAGTCATAAGGGTGCAGCCCCAGGATGGGATTAATGCCCATAAAGAAAGGGAGAGCCCGACTGGTGTGGCACAGTGGTTGAGCGTCAACCTATGAACCAGGAGGTCACGGTTTGATTTCCCCGTAGGGCACATGACTGAGGTGTGGGCTGGATCCCCAGTGTGGGGCATGCAGAAGGCAGCCAGCCTATCAATGCTTCTCCCTCATCATTGCGGTTTCGATCTTTCTCTCTCCCTTCCTCTGAAATCAATAAAAATATATTTTTAAAAAGGAAAGGAAGAGGTGTCTCTCTTTTTGTGCACATGTACCAAGGAAAGGCCAGGTGAGGACATACCAGCAAGAGGGTCTCACCAAGAGGTATCCTAATCTTGTCTTCCAGCCTCCAGAACCATGAGACATGAATGCCCTTTTAAAAGGTACCCAGTCTATGGTATTTTATTATAGCATCCCAAACGAAGGCAGGCATTGTGCGAGTGAGAACTGAGATCACTGGGCAAGGGGTTCATTCCAGAGAAAGGGTGAAAGCTGTGGTAAATTGGAGGTATGGTTCCATATTTCTGGGCAATTTGCATGCAATCCATAGAATTAATAAATCTTTGTTAAGCAGGTGCTAAGAGACAGTGATAAATCCAGAAGGTATAGAAAATGACTAGTTTAATATAACTGTTTGATATGTGCTTGTTTATCTGTAAGGTTTATCCTTTCAAAGGTTGGGTATTTCCTAATAGTCCTTAAGTATGCTTTATTACCATAATTTCCAAAGTGCATTTTAACAACATTGGATTTGAATAAAATAATATCTGTCAGATTTAGATAAAAATGTGATAAAACTAGAATAATTGATAGCATCTGTGCATGTGAGAAATGGGATATTTCAAATATTCCCTGAGGATTCATGGAAAGTTTGGGTTAAAAAAATGCAGCCAAACGGAAAAAATATTTTTCACCTTTCTCTTTTAATATTCTATTATTTTTATCTGCTAGCTATACAGATAAGCTTTGTATTTCTCCCAGCTGCTGTCCTTGAAATTATCATACTAAATATTAAGCCTAAATAGCGGCTGGCATTAGAACCAATTTATTTCTGCAAATGAGCCATCCCCTTTAAAGTTTGAACAGCTTAAATGTATTATGGTGAGTGAAAAAGATAGAGTCATGAGACAAGATTTTAATCATGGGTATAAAATGTGTATCAGCTATCACCATGGAGTTTTTCTAACATCTAAGTGTTTACTGAGGTAATTTTCTTTAAATGTTAAAATCATGTTCACATCTTATTTACCTCATCCTGTACATGCAGGCAATCATGCTACTATAATCACTGTTGAGATTGTAAAACTTTAAAGAAAGATAAAGCAAAGATTTATTTATTTTTTTTTTTTATTATTATTATTTTTTTATTGCTTAAAGTATTACAAAGGGTATTACATATGTGTCCATTTTATCCCCCCGCCCTAGACAGTCCCCTAGCCTCCCCTATCCCCCAATGTCTTATGTCCACTGGTTATGCTTCTATGCATGCATACAAGTCCTTTAGTTGATCTCTTACCCCCCTACCTCCTGCCCCGCAACCCTCCCCGGCCTTCCTGCTGCAGTTTGACAATCTGTTTGAGGCAGCTCTGCCTCTGTATCTATTATTGTTCAAAAGTTTATAATGGTCTCTATTATCCATGAATGAGTGAGATCATGTGGTATTTTTCCTTCATTGACTGGCTTATTTCACTTAGCATAATGCTCTCCAGTTCCATCCATGACGTTGCAAATGGTAAGAGTTCCTTCCTTTTTAGAGCAGCATAGTATTCCATCGTGTAGATGTACCACAGTTTTCTAATCCATTCATCTACTGATGGGCACTTAGGCTGTTTCCAGATCTTAGCTATGGTGAATTGTGCTGCTATGAACATAGGGGTGCATATATCCTTTCTGATTGGTGTTTCTGGTTTCTTGGGATATATTCCTAGAAGTGGGATCACAGGGTCAAATGGGAGTTCCATTTTCAGTTTTTTAAGGAAACTCCATACTGTCTTCCATAGTGGCTGCACCAGTCTGCATTCCCACCAGCAGTGCACAAGTGTTCCTTTTTCTCCACATCCTCTCCAGCACTTGTCGTTTGTTGATTTGTTGATGATAGCCAGTCTGACAGGTGTGAGATGGTACCTCATTGTTGTTTTGATTTGCATCTCTCGGATGATTAGTGACTTTGAGCATGTTTTCATATGTCTCTTGGCTTTCTGAATGTCCTCTTTTGAAAGGTGTCTATTTAGGTCCTTTGCCCATTTTTTGATTGGATTGTTTATCTTCCTTTTGTTAAGTTGTATGAGTTCCCTATAAATTTTGGAGATTAGGCCCTTATCGGATATGACATTGGCAAATATGTTTTCCCACACAGTGGGTTTTCTCGTTGTTTTGTTGATGGTTTCTTTTGCTGTGCAGAAGCTTTTTATTTTGATGTAGTCCCATTTGTTCATTTTCTCTTTAGTTTCAAGTGCCCTAGGAGCTGTATCAGTGAAGAAATTGCTTCGGCATATGTCTGAGATTTTGTTGCCTTTGGATTCTTCTAGAATTTTTATAGTTTCCTGTCGTACATTTAAGTCCTTTATCCATTTTGAGTTTATTTTTGTGTATGGTGTAAGTTGGTGGTCTAGTTTCATTTTCTTGCATATATCTGTCCAATTTTCCCAGCACCATTTATTGAAGAGACTATCTTGGCTCCATTGTATGTTCTTGCCTCCTTTGTCAAATATTAATTGAGCATATTGGTTCGGGCCGATTTCTGGGCTCTCTATTCTATTCCATTGATCTATATGCCTATTCTTGTGCCAGTACCAGGCAGTTTTGAGAACAGTGGCTTTGTAATACATCTTGATATCTGGTATTGAGATCCCACCTACTTTGGTCTTTTTCAGGATTGCTGCAGCTATTCGAGGTCTTTTTTTATTCCAGATGAATTTTTGGAGAGTTCGTTCTAGATCTCTGAAGTATGCCGTTGGTATTTTAATGGGAAGTGCGTTGAATTTATAGATTGCTTTGGGTAGTATGGACATTTTAATGATGTTGATTCTACCAATCCATGAACACGGTATGTTCTTCCATCTGTTTATGTCTTCCTCTATATCTTTTTTCAACGTCCTGTAGTTTTCTGAGTAGAGGTCTTTTACCTCTTTAGTTAAGTTTATTCCTAGGTAGCTTAATTTTTTTGGTGCGATGGTAAACGGGATTGTTTTTATAATCTCTCTTTCTGAAAGATCATTATTGGTGTATAGAAATGCCTCGGATTTCTTGGGGTTAATTTTGTATCCTGCTACATTGCCAAATTCATGTATTAAGTCCAGTAGCTTTTTGATGGAGTCTCTAGGGTTTTGTATGTATAATATCATGTCGTCTGCAAATAAGGACAGTTTTACTTCCTCTTTTCCAATTTGGATGCCTTTTATTTCTTCTTCTTGCCGAATTGCAATGGCTAACACTTCCAGTACTATGTTGAACAGGAGTGGTGAGAGGGGGCATCCCTGTCTTGTTCCTGTTCTTAGGGGAAATGGTGTTAGTTTTTGTCCATTGAGTATGATGCTGGCTGTGGGCCTGTCATATATGGCTTTTATTATGTTGAGGTATGATCCTTCTACTCCCACCTTGCTGAGAGTTTTTATCAAAAATGGGTGTTGAATTTTGTCAAATGCTTTTTCTGCATCAATTGATATGACCATGTGGTTTTTTTCTTTCAATTTGTTTATGTGATGTATCACGTTTATTGATTTGCGGATATTGTACCATCCTTGCATCCCTGGGATAAATCCTACTTGGTCATGGTGTATGATCTTTCTGATGTACTGCTGGATCCGATTTGCTAAGATTTTGTTGAGGATTTTGGCATCTATGTTCATGAGGGATATTGGCCTGTAATTCTCTTTCATTGTGTTGTCTTTACCTGGTTTTGGTATTAGGGTGATGCTGGCTTCATAGAATGAGCTTGGAAGTGTTCCTTCCTCTTGAATTTTTTGTAGTAGTCTGAGGAGGATAGGTTTTAGTTCTTCCTTGAATGTTTGGTAAAACTCCCCTGTGAAGCCGTCTGGTCCTGGGCTTTTGTTTGCTGGAAGCTTTTTGATGACTGCTTCAATTTCTTCCATAGTTATTGGCCTGTTGAGATTTTTAGATTCTTCCTGATTGAGTTTTGGAATGTTGTATTTTTCTAGGAATTTGTCCATTTCCTCCAGGTTGTCTAGTTTGTTGGAGTAGAGCTGTCCATAGTATTTTTTAACAATCATTTGTATTTCTGTGGGGTCTGTTGTTATTTCGCCTCTATCGTTTCTGATTTTGTTTATTTGGGTCCTCTCTCTTTGCTTCTTGGTGAGTCTGGCTAGAGGTTTGTCAATCTTGTTTATCCTTTCAAAGAACCAGCTCTTGGTTTCATTGATTTTCTGTATTGTTTTTTTGGTCTCTATGTCATTTATTTCTGCTCTAATCTTTATTATCTCCTTCCTTCTGCTCACTCTGGGGTTTTCTTGTTGCTCTCTTTCTAATTCTTTGAGTTGTAGAGTTAGATGATTTACTACCATTTTTTCTTGTTTGTTGAGATAGGCCTGTAGAGCTATAAACTTCCCTCTCAGGATTGCTTTCATTGTGTCCCATAGGTTTTGGATTGTTGTGTTTTCATTGTCATTAGTTTCCAGGATGTTTCGAATTTCTTCTTTGATTTCATTGGTAACCCAATCAATATTTAATAGCATGCTATTCAGCTTCCAGGTGTTTGAGTATTTTGGGTTGTTTTTATTGTAGTTTATTTCTAATATTATGCCATCGTGGTCTGCGAAGACGCTTTTTATGATTTCAATTTTCTTGAATTTGGGGATACTTTGCTTGTGACCCAATATGTGGTCTATTTTTGAATATGTCCTATGAGCATTTGAGTAGAATGTATATTCCCTGGCTTTCGGGTGAAGTGTTCTGAAGATGTCTATTAAGTCCATCTGATCTAGTGAGTCATTTAGGATTGCTGTATCTTTGCTGATTATTTGTCTAGAGGACTTATCCAGTGCTGTCAGTGGTGTATTAAAGTCCCCAACTATGATTGTATTGTTGTCGATGTCTCCTTTGATATCTTCCAGGAGTTTTTTTATGAATTTGGGTGCTCCTGCATTGGGTGCATATATGTTTACCAGGATTATATCTTCTTGTTGTATTGATCCCTTTAGTATTATGAAGTGGCCTTCCTTATCTCTTGTTATGGCCTTCACTTTGAGGTCTATTTTGTCCGATATAAGTATTGCTACCCCAGCTTTCTTTTCCTTTCCATTTGCCTGAAAGATATTTTTCCATCCTTTCACTTTCAGTCTGTGTGAGTCCCTTCTAATGAGGTGGGTTTCTTGTAGACAGCAGATGTATGGGTCATGTTTTTTTATCCATTCAGCCACTCGATGTCTTTTGTTTGGAGCATTTAGTCCGTTTACGTTTAAAGTTATTATTGAAAGGTACTTGTTTGTAGGCATTTCTGTTTTTGTGTGGCTGTTTTCTTTCTGAGCTTTTCATTTCTTATTTTTATACCAGTCCCTTTAGCATTCCTTGCATTGCTGGCTTGGTGGTGATAAACTCCCTTAGCCTTTTTTTGTCTGTGAAGCTTCTTATTTCCCCTTCAAGTTTGAATGATAGCCTTGCTGGATAGAGTATTCTTGGATTCAGTCCTTTGCTTTGCATCACTTTGTAAATTTCCGTCCATTCCTTTCTGGCCTGATGTGTTTCTGTTGAGAAATCATTTGACAATCTAATGGGAGATCCCTTGTATGTAACTTTCCGTCTCTCTCTTGCAGCCTGTAAGATTCTCTCTTTGTCCTGAACATTTGCCATGGTAATTATGATGTGTCTTGGTGTGGGTCTTTTTGGGTTCACCTTGTTTGGGACTCTCTGGGCTTGTGTGACTTTTTTCTTCCCCACCTCAGGGAAGTTTTCTGATATTATTTCTTCTAATAGGTTTTCTAATCCTTGTTCATCCTTCTGTTGTTCTGGTACCCCTATTATTCGTATGTTGTTTCGTTTCATGTTGTCCCAAAGCTCCCTTAGGCTCTCCTCCTGTCTTTTCATTTTTTTCTCCAATTGCAGTACATTTTGGGTGTGTTTTGCTTCCTTGTCTTCTAAATCACTAATTCGGTCCTCCGCTTCTCCTAGTCTACTGTTGATACTTTCAATGGAGTTTTTCATTGCAGCTATATCACTCTTCATATCTTCTTGGGTCTTACTTAAGTTGTTGATTTTTTCATCTGTTTCTTCTAGCTTCTTCCATATGTTATCGATTTTTTCATCTGTTTCTTCTAGCTTCTTCCATATGTTATCGATTTTTTCATCTGTTTCTTCTTGCTTCTTGCAGAGGTTGTCGATTTTTTCCTCCATCCGGTTTATGCACTCTAGGACCCTTATTCTGAATTCTTTTTCTGTCATGTTGCATGCCTCTGTATTACTTAGCTGCTTTTCTGGAGAGTCCTCCTTCTCTTTCCTTTGGGGGTTTCTTTGTCTACCCATGTTTGATCTCACTGACATATCTAGACGTTGAGTCGTTCAGTGGCTGCTCCCTTGGTGGCAGTGACTCCTTGGTCTGCGGTTCCTCTTCGGGCGGTTGCGGTAGCAGCTGCTCTTCAGTTGGCAGCAACTCCTCTGGTGGGTGCTGTTCACAGCTGTGGTGGCTCTTCTGGCTGGTGGGGCGAGGTTTCACGTACAGCTGCTGTTCCTCAGCAGAGGGTGTGGTGCTCAGGAGGTTGCTGTTGCTTGGATCTGCTGTGTTGATTTAAAGGCACAAAATACAACACAACAAGGCACCACGTACCAGGCACTATACACAAATATATTCACGATATTAATAACCCCAAATAAAGGTGACCACCTGAATTAAGAGAATTAGGGGATAAGGAAGAAGGAAGAGAAAAAGAGAAAAGAGAAAAAAGAAAAGAAAATTAGGGACCAAAAAAAGGAGTGCAAAAATGAAAGTGGGAAAAAGGAGGGGGGAAAGTAAAAGCGAGAAAAGAAAGGAAAAGAAAAAAAAAGAGCGAAAAGAGAGAATGAAGTGGAAGAGGGGAAGAGACTTTTTATATGAGGAGAATGCTCCTATAGAACAGCCATTAATCCCAACAAATTCCAGCAACAGCTCCCTGGAGAT
Organism: Myotis myotis; assembly: GCF_014108235.1. Classification (NCBI taxonomy): domain Eukaryota; kingdom Metazoa; phylum Chordata; class Mammalia; order Chiroptera; family Vespertilionidae; genus Myotis; species Myotis myotis. The sequence goes on along the minus strand of NW_023416324.1, from coordinate 202,999,597 downwards.
AAATGCAAACTAGAAACAACCAATAATATAACGATGAAAATAGAATGGAGAACACTAATCCCAAAATAAAATAAAGAGAAAATAAAATGGCACTTTAAAAAAAATGGTAAAATGGTAGCAGTAATAATACTGGTTAAAAATAAGAAGGTAGTAATTAAAAGGGTAAAATCAGGTGATGGAAAAAAGAAGAAAAAAAAAAAGAAGAAGAAGAGGAAAAGAAAAAAAAAAAAAAGAAAAAAAAAAGAAAAAAAATTGGTTTCTTAGTTAAAAGGTGAAAAAAGAAAGAAAAAAAAATATTGCAGTAGTGAAGGTCCTTCGGTTCTTCTATTCTTCAGTGTGGCTCGCCTTAGACCTGCCAGGTATTCAGGAGAGTGTTGAGTTTCCCTGCGATACACTGTTCCTCTGTGTTGTAAACCACAGTTCTTATTTTAAAGCAAGCCGCATTTGTTTCCCAGACTGCCTTATTTTGTATTTAGCAAAGAGTCAGTTTGTGGGTCAGCCTCTGGGTGGCAGTGTTCTGGGGTTGGCCTCTGAGGCTACAGGGCCTCTCTGTCCAGTGGAAGTTCACTGCCCAGAGCTGGCTGCGTAAGAGTTACCAGTGCTGTGTTGTTGCTGGGATTGAAAATCCCTCTATAGGCCAGACCCTGTTAACTCCCAGGGACTGATCAGGTTATTTTAATCCTTGATCTCCTACAGGGTGGAATCTGGGTGTGGCTGTGCTCCTTGCCTGGGGGCTGGGGGGAGGAGTCTCACTCTCCGGAGAGAATGGCTGCCTCAGACGTGGGCTCAGGGGTGTCTCAGCACTCAATTCGCTGCCACCTCTCCCGGCCCCCCTTCTCTCCTCAGTCTCTCCCCAGATTCCACTCCTCCGCACACTCTCCCTCTCTTCAGCACAGGTGAGTGTCTGTATCCGAAATGTCCCATGAACAGGGTTCAGTGAAAACAAACAAACAAACGCCGGCCGCGGAAACGGGGAAGGCTTGGTTTCTGTAAGCTTCTTCTCTTACCGGGACTGCATGGTCTGATCAGCTCTTCAGGCTGCCCCCTTTAGGCTCAGTCCTCTGTGATCACAGACCGAGCTCTCAATTCCCCCGGCAGCGCCAGGAATCCCGCGGTTCTCCTTTCCCCTGTTAGGGGCTGTGCCTGTCCCAAGGGACGCGGCTGTCTGCCACGCGGTCTCCCTCCGACTCTCTGGGCTCAGAGGTCTGGCAAACTTTCCTGCCCAAATCCCTGGTTTTTTTACCTTTCCAGGGGAGTTCTGCTCTTCCCGGCTGTAAACTGTCTCGCCAGCTGAGGAATTTCGCCAATTCGGGGTGGATGTTACTAGTTTCAGCTGCTCACTCCATTTGCTCAGGGACACGACCTGGGACGCGTCTGCCTATACCGCCGCCATCTTCCATTTCTCCGCAAAGATTTATTTGTTTAAACTTTTAAAAATATATTTTTATTGATTTCAGAGAGGAAGGTAGAAGAACAGAGATATAGAAACATCAATGATAAGAGAGAATAATTGATGGGCTGCCTCCTGCATGCCCCACACTGGGGATAGAGCCTGCAACCTGGGCATGTGTCCTGACCTGGAATCAAACCAAGACGTTCTGGTTCTTAGGTCAACACTCAACCACTGAGCCATGCTGACCAGGCAGCAGAGATTTATTAATTCTATGGAATGCATGCAAATATGAAAGCAACATGAATCTGTGCTAGAAGATTATTATCCCTATAGCCATGAAATGTTTCTAATATTGCTAACAACATTTATACCACAGGAGAAAATGCATATAAATATTGCTATTATGTCTAACATGGAATAAAAACAGGTGTAGAGAGTTCGATGAGACAAAAAAAAAATGTAAATGAAAAATTCAATACATCTTAACATGCACTGTTACCACGTTACTGTTAAATTAAATTTATCACATAAAATAATTAAGTCTAGTTAATAGGTAATATGTAATGAGTACCTAGTCACAGAGCTTAATAACATTCTAATTGTAATCAAACATACAATGTAATCGGTGCTTATTGCATTAAAACACACATCACGCCCCTGTTATTGCTTTTGTTTTATAAATTGGAATGTTAGTTCAACTCCTGCTTCTTAGTAAGGGTAATGCCTTTGTAATGTTGAAAATGAACTGGCACAAAGCCAAGGACTCTGCTGTAGATGAATTACAAAAGAGTTTTTGAATTAAAAAAAAAATAAAAGGTTTAATCTCCTAAACACCTTAAATTTATGATAATGTGGTAGGTGTCAAAGTGTAAATGGCTTGATTCTTTCCCTCTCAGTCTTAGCAATATTATATTGTAGGTGTTTGAATCGGGCAGTAAAGTAAGATTTTCTTGTGCGAAATTGTGTAATGCCCATAATTTTAATAGTTTCTATAGTGCTTTGATGTAAAGATGTAGAATAAAAATATTCTTACCATTTCTAAAATCAAATTTTTATTTAAAACAACTTCTCATGACATTACATGTAAGATACTGAAAGTTTTAATACTATGGCTTATAAGTTTGTTGCTAAATAAAATATCCTATCTTATCACAAGTTTTAATTACCAAGAAATAAGCTTATTAGTTAGTCAATATTAATCATAGCTATGAAGTTGCAACAGCCAACCCAAATTTGTATTAATCTTCCTATGAGAAAAGTGTAAGACTTATTACAAACAGTGGTATTATCAACAAAAAACTGTTCAAACCTTCCTAATATAATTACACTAATTTACAAGAAAGATAACTGAAAGAGTAGAGCAGGCTAAAATTTAAATTATAACTCTAATTACATACTCTAGATGATTATTTAACACCAAAACTCCCAAATAGAACTAACTTTAGACAAATGATAGCAGTGTGACATTTTGTCTAGTTATACCACATGAATATAATTTGAACTTTAGCAATTAATACAATCAAGATAAATAATTATATTACTTTCTACTTAAGTAAAAGTCTTCTTTCATTAACATATTTATATGACTTCTAAGTCGGTTTTACAACATTATATTTTTCTACTATAAATGTTTTATCTGATTCAATTTTAATAAATTATAGTTAGTACCTAGAAAGCAATAACTTCAAATATATATAATAGAGAAGAAGTTAGGCAATTATATGGGCAAATTAATATCATGCTAAAGATAAATTTTATTCTTAAATGCAGTATTAGGATAGAATAGTGAACTAGACTCCCAGCATAACTTAGTATTGTCCTTGCCTTCATTAGTAAATTTAATTGTGAAAATTAGAGAATTCTAATTGACAGATATGAAGAAATATTGTAGAAATCTAGATTAATAAAAGAGGAAGCTAGACTTCTACAGACTCACATGTAATTTGTAATGTATATTTACAGGATATTCATCATGGTGGAAAAACAAGAGAAGACAGCTTAAATAGAGCATTCATATATAGGTTAGATCCACAAGAGAACTTTAATTTGGAGATTTAAACAAAAGAGAAGAAAAAAAAACATGTCAATGGAATGAATGGTTCAATTTTGATTATGTATTTATTAATAATAAAATATAAAACATTTTATTTTGCTTTACTGAAATTCAGTCTATATAAGTATAACTAACCCTTTATAGGTAAAAGGTACTATTAAAAGCTCTGAACATCTAACTATAAACCTCAATTAAAGCTAGCCTATCCTGCAATTCAAAATTTGAAATTATTTGCATATGTAGAACTTATTACACTTTCTGGGAATATTTAGGTTGGTGCAAAAATAAAAAATGTCTAATCAAATAAAATTGACCATATAGAAGATTGATACCCTGAATGAGAAAAAATAAACTCAATTTCTATTAGGAATTTGCAATTTAAATCATCTTTTGACCAGTGTGATGATTCAAAAAAATAAAAATGAAATCTGAAAAAACAAATAAAGGGAAGAAATAAATGAAAAACTGCTGAAAATAGAAACTAAGACAATTATGTTATCTCCAAGAACTAGGGATACCAAATATTTTTATGGTTTAAAGTTGCATTACCTAATAAAGAGGGAATATGCTAACTGACCCTCACACCATCACAAAGATGGTGGTGCCCACAGCCAATAAGGAGGGGATATGCTAAGTGACTGCCTCACCCTCAATAATGGCAGTGCCCACAGTCACAAGATGGCGGTGCCCAGTCTCCTCTGCCCGGCCTTGCCATGTGCCTGCCTCTGGAGACCCCCAGTCCTCTCAGCCCCCCAGCTTCCCAGGGCCGGCCCAAGGCTCAGGTAACCAGGGCCGGCCCGAGGCTCAGGTAACCAGGGCCGGCGAGGCTTGCGCTGTTGGAAGTGGCAGCAACAGAACTGTGATGGGGGCATCGCCTTCCGCTGATTGCCAGGTCACCTCCCACCCCTGAGGGCTCCCAGACTGTGAGAGGGGACAGGCCGCGCTGAGGGACCCCCCTCCAGTGCATGAATTTTCATGCACCAGGCCTCTAGTATATATATTACACACACACACACACACACACACACACACACACACACACACACACACACTATAAGCCTGTGATAGTCTATCTTCTCTACTGGTAATAACTAAAATGTCTAGAAATAACATACAACAAATCAGAATCAAAATAGTAACAAAAAAAACTACCTAAGCCTTCTGTTGAGTGAACAAAATCTTGTGGAGGAGAATGAAAACTAGTTTCCTACATTTTCTTTTTTCTCTTATGGCGTTGTGTATGGGAGTTTCAAAGTGATTCTGGAGCTAAAATTTTTCTGTGAGTACAGAGGTATCTTGGAAATAATCCAGTATAGGTTGAATAGTGTAGAGGTAATTCCAGAGAGCAGTCAAGAAGGAGATGCCATGATACTGTGTACATAACTACAGAAATCACAGTCTAACGACATACAAACTTGAATAGCAAAGACTTTAGGAGTCAACTGAGATTTGAATCACTGCTCACAGGAGACAACACAGAACTCAGGGGTGATTACCTGCTTAAAATCATCTTTTCCAGATGGTGTCAAATTACCCAGAGTCTGCACAACACAGTATTTACAGTATTCAGTACAGAATTCAACAATTCTTGCTATTTAATGAGTCAGGAGAATAAGACCAATTCTAATGGAAAGGGTAACCAGCTTATGCACGTCCCAACATGGCATGAATATTTCACCTTAAGAATTTATAAACAAAGAGAAAAGCAAATCTAAAATATATAGAACAATTGAAATAATAAAGACAAAACCAAAATCCAAACACTAGAAAACAGATCTATAATTGAAAACATAAATTACTAAAGGCAAAAATTAAAGCTTTGTAAAGAACAACATTAGTAAGCCCTTAGCTATAAAAGACTTTTTAATAAGTACTGCTGAATGATTTGTGTGTCCATATTTGTATGGAAAGATAACACATACTGACTCTACAGAAATGCACTCCAAATGAATCATGGACCTTAATGTAAAATCCAAATCAATAAAACAAAAGGAAAGCTTAGACATACATTGTTTAATTGGTCTTTCCATTAATTTCTAGACAAGCAGTTTATAAATGTGTAAAATAATATAAATTTGTTTGTGTCTGTTCTTTGGGAAATATTTGCTTTCTAGAGTTCTCAATTAGAAAATGCACCTTGTTTCACAATTACCATCATATTATATCAATATTAATGAAATAGAAATTATCTGGTAGAAACATCTTGTCAATAGGAGTAGCTTATACATTTCCACTAAGGCAGCTATTTCCTTTCATTTATCAGAGCACCTACAACACTGATGATCCCGAAATATTATTAAGAAAAAGGTTAAACCTTTCCCTTTTTAAAAAACATGTTTAACAAATTATTTCAAAATCACATGCATTAAGATTGGTTATGTAGACTCCATTTACATTAGCCCTCACACTTCCCAAATTGAACAGTTATATATTTCTTTATAATTATTTAATAACCCTCTTTGTCGTAGCCCCTACTTTCAGACTATAAACACTATTTTGATTAAAATATAAGTACTGACATATTCAACCATTTAAAAATACTATACTATACCTTATGAGCATGTAAGATAATTCCACAAATAGCTTAAGTAAGAAATAAAAACTCCCACTCCCTATGTGAGGCACAGGACCATTAATGTTACAGAAGCGGAGCTTGAGTCTGGCGCCTTAGACCACTCGGCCATCCTGACACCAGCAGGACCGTTAATATTATAATAAACAGATGGAAATCTAAGGAAATGTTGACCTATCACTAATAAATAATGATAACTAATAATATAGTTCATTTGCTATTGTGTTTCTGTTTTAACATTAATGATTATCAGGGTAAGCAGTATCGAGATCATTAAATATATACATCACTGTTTAATGTTCCATAACATCCACTAGATGTCTCCAATAACTGGCTTTGAGCAGCTATGTTCTTTCTAAAGCTATACATTAACTGCTGAGAAACAAACTGCATAGGCATTTGGATCTCCCTGTAAAAATGTGTATTTTCAGAGCAGAGCAAGTTCTTCGAGTAAGCATACAGAACGAAAATAACTTACATTCGATATCCAGATACATGCTCTTCTGGTGCCCTCCGATTCTACTCGCAGCTTCACAGTCGTACCTCCCAGAATCGGACAACTTCACATCTTTAATCTGCAGGGATGAGCTTCCGTGCTGCCCTTTGACTTCAAGACGGCCATCTGGGCTCTGTTTACATTGAGTCAGGGAAAAGAAATATTTTATGTTTCGTTTGTGTAAACTGATGACCAAAAATGATGGTATTTATGATATATGCAGTAAACAAAATGAACTCTTACCAGCATTCAATTGTGTGTGTGTGTTATTTCCCCAAAACCTAGGGTTTCTCTATTTATGATTTATAATTCCTAGCTTATCCATTTTACCTGTCCACTTGCTTACAGGGAGACGGACAGTAGGAAAGCTTACTCACATATTTTAGCAATATCTTTTACTTAGTATGCTCTTTGCTCTTTAAAAAAACTTGCACGTTCTTGCAGGAAGGGTTTTGTTGGCTTCCATTTATATTCTTTGCAAACGTAACCACACAACGCCTTCAATTCTGCCTAAAACCTACAATGAAAATGATATGCCTGTGGCACTTTGGTTTCATATCCACCATGGAAGGAGAACGTATCAAGACTTATGAAAATAAAAGCCTTCAGGAAATTGTAGTTTTCATTTTTGAATAAAGCAACAGTACTTCTCATAAGCATAATTAACACCAGATGCATCATAGACAAAATATTAAGACATAGCACTATCAAACTCACTTTTAGGGATTCAGTGGAAACTATATGAAGATGATTAATTACTCTGTGAATATTGACTCAAATAAAGGAACTGCTTATAATCCAATACTCTATAGATTCCATTTCAAATAAGAATTAATTCTTGTGTGCAACAAAATCAGCATAGCTAGAAGTGTCTTAAATCATTTAAATACATTTATGAGACACACATTAAAACAGAGATAGTTTCTTCACAGAATTTTACTTCATACTGTCAGAAAATACATTGAGCTTTTAGCATTTTATAATGATTTTGAAATGTACTGTGCTATTATTGGTTCGATTATTTTCAATATTTGAGGCTTTACTGCACCATAAATTATTTTATGCCATACATGTATTATAAAATATGTATATTATGTAACAATATGATAGTTGTTTAATTTTCTATGTGACTGAAATTCAATTAAACTTTAATACATTTATGTACTTTCTATTACTAAAACTTGGCATTTAATAATTTTCCCTTATTAATATCAAAAGACCATTTTAAAGTTCTTTTTTCGAACATCAAGTTGATTGGTGCAGAGTATGATTACTTTTTCGCTTTTTAATTTTATACAGCCATGCAATTACTCTATCATCATAGCAGTCACTCAATTTATTTAATATCAGAAAAAATAGTCTTCAAAAACAAAGAAAATCATACTAGCAATACATTATGCAACTTACATCAGCATTTCTAGGCCAACCATATGTTCCCCACTCCCAAGTATTGCTAAAAAATAATAAGGTGAGGTTTTCAAGCAGAAGGGCCTTCTCTTCTGCCAACTTTTAACATGTTCAACTGCCAAGTTCATTTACTTAATTGAGAGAAAAGGAGGAAATAAAAAAGCCAAACTTCACAAAAGTTCAACTCAGAATGAATAAACCCAAAAGCAAAATGGCACCTGGCCGGTGTTGCCTAGTGGTTGAGCACTGACCTATGATCCAGGAGGTCACGGTTAGATTCCCGGTAAGGGCACATGCCCAGGTTGCGGACTTGATACCCAGTGTGGGGTGTGCCGGAGGCAGCTGATCAATGATTCTCTCTCATCATTGATGTTTGTATCTCTCTCTCCCTCTCTTTTCCTCTATGAAATCAATGAAAATACATTAAAAAAAACACTCACCCAAATTGCCCATTTGTGATACAGGTCAGTAAGCTTCAATAGCTACTTGGGTGTTCTTTGGTCCTTACCTCGCTGCACCTCTGTCCATCACTGGACCTAACTGAACTATCCTTTCTTCCTAATGCAGTGACTTCCCTTAGTTTTCAAACACCTGCACTCCGATTTCTCTCCATTTCACCTCTCTGACTACTCCTTCTCTCAGCTGCAGTCTCCTCTCTCCCTGTGGTCCCTGGATTCTGTTCTCGCTTCAGTTAATATGCTCTGCTCAGTCACATCTGCAGGGGTCACCTTCAGCCACTCCCTCTCCAGCCAGGATCTCTCTTTCCCTGGAGCTTTAGAGCCAGATATCTCACTCGCAGGGCTCGTCCCTTTGACATGTATCTCAGTTGGCATGTGCAGACCTGAACACATCACCCCCTCACCCGGCATCACCTGCTCACCCATGTGGTCTTCCTTTCCATGAATTATACCAATTATTTTCCATGACCCATGCTATACCTGTCCTCTGTCCGTCTTGGGTTGTTTTCTGAATCTTTATCTATGTATATTCCCAATTATGAGAAATGACAGTTGATCATCTTGTTCTACATTATCATTTCCAATCTTCAGCAGTTGTGTTTGGTACACCTATCTGTTCTGTGCTTTTCCCATTTACAGTCTCGGTGGTGCTGCTGCGTCGAAAGGATATTGACAGGCGTCTCAGCTTTTCAGAGAGAACAATCACACTGAGGCTGAATGTGACCGAAAAAGACTCCCTGACTCTGCAAAAGTCATCAACATTAAGCTATTTTCTATGTTTCTCTAGCAAAAAAGACATCATTCCAGCTGCAGAAATTATTTCTTATGAAGCTAAGAAGGTTTTTTGGGTTTTTTTTTTGAAAATCAAACTTAATTCTTATAACTTCATGAAGGTTTCACATCCCCGGTGCTCAAAAATCATAGATAACATTGTATTCCCTTCCAAATACAACTCCTACCCCGCAGCCTGATGCTTAAGGACTTCCATATGGCACCGCTTTCCTGTCTAAGCACACTTTATAATTTGGATGCCAATTAATTTGAATTACTTGTACTGTCATGAATATCCTGTGCTTTCCATAAGCACCCTTCTTTAAAGACCTGTCTTAAATCAATCTCCTCTTATCCCTTCCACATTTAAACAGAAGGATTCTATCATAATTCCTTTAATTTTTTGGCCAACTATCAATTTATATTCAAAATAGCTCCTGGCTGATTATGTTATTATTATAACATATTTTTATATATTATTTCTTCTATATTCTATTTATATTATATATATAATTATCTATTATTTATAATCATTTCATTGAGTTTTGTGCTTTTCTTGGGACACTGCCTTTTTGTAGTTTTGTTGAAAATTCCTCTGTAGAGTGATATTATAGTTGAACAAACATGATAATGTATTTGTGGCACTTGATTGCTGGAAGTTATCCATTGTCTACACCAGTGATGGCGAACCTTTTGAGCTCGGCATGTCAGCATTTTGAAAAACCCTAGCTTAACTCTGGTGCCGTGTCACATATAGAAATTTTTTGATATTTGCAACCATAGTAAAACAAAGACTTATTTTTGATATTTATTTTATATATTTAAATGCCATTTAACAAAGAAAAATCAACCAAAAAAATGAGTTTGTGTGTCACCTCTGACAAGCATGTCATCGGTTCACCATCACTGGTCTACACTATCATGAAAGTGCAACAGGGAACTTGGAAGGCTGATGGACCTTGAGCTTTAGCAAGGGCTAAAGCTATGCACTGATTGTTCTGTCGAGACAATGGTGGCTCAAGCAATTTCCTGACCTAATAGTCTCAAAGTAAATCTTTACTAATATTTACTGACCTTTAAGATAGTCTGTCTGCTACCAGATTGCCTGCCTAACTAAGGGCAAGATGTGTATTCTAAAATTGAAGAAAATCTAGCAGGCCCTGGGCCCCAGTGGAGCCTCTCGACTAGAGAAAGGTTTTCCACCTGGCCCCCCCCATGCCTTCTAAATTCATATTTCTTGTCTAGTGTATTCATTTGTGCGTGGTCCCTTTTCCAGATCCTGAACTCTAGCCACAAATGGATGCAGCATTCACACTTTATATGAAAGTCACTTGGACTAGTGCGGAGGACTGAACCATTCTATTCTAATATTATTGTGAAGTACATTGAGTTATGGTGAAATTTACATATAATTTGAGAAGAGAAAATGTAATCATAAGCTATTATTTACTTTGGGTTAAAAACGTGAATCTTTATTAGAATGTGAAAAAATACCTTATTAAAGGCAAATTCTTCTTTTTTCCATTCAGAAATAATATTTTTCTTTTGTAGTACTGAAAGGTAATATTTACCTCCCTTGAAAACTATACGGTCTCTTGCTGTTGTAAATGATAGATTTTCAACTTGTGAAAAATTATTTGTGTATATAAAAACTTGCATTCTATTAGTAAAAGTGTTGGTATTTAAGTTATTATTAATAAATATAAAATAATTAACAGAAATTCTAGAAGAATAGAATTTCTTTGTGAAGATGTGTGATTCCCTGGGTAATTATAAGTCATTTTCAGACTTGGCATTGTCTTTATAATAATATACAATATGCATTAGTCTCAAATACTTCCACTGGAAGACCAAAGTCATTCCTTCTCATATCTCACATTCCAAAAGACATCTCTCTCCTGGTGCTGTACTAGTAAAAATGCATTACACATTTCTGAAAGAAAATTCATTTATATCTTGGCTTTGATTCCCCACCGACTTAAGATTCATTTAAGACACCTGATATTTGATTGAGACAGGTTAATAGACATATTAGCTGTCCATCTAGTATTTTCAGGTTCTTCCACTGCATTAAGTAAGATGATTAAAAAGTAAAGTATCTGACTATACATTATTATTCCAATCCTTTACAGAAAGACACACTCTGAAATTTGATTTGAGTTATATTCTTTGCCTTTCCAGAAGGTCAGTTTAAGAACTGCTTATCTGAATAGTATTTTCATATTTTTATAAAATGATTATTTATAGCTTACTGGCCTTTTCATAATCAATTAATCAAATCACTATGTGATAACTGCCTTTTTTAGTTTAGTGTCTATGTGAATAAGAATATTTTGACAGTTTTAATAGTCAGACATTTAAAATTATATAATGTAATGTTTATAGATATGTTTTTTGTGTGTGATCTTACCTGACTAGACATGTGTTGCCAAATTTAAAATCCCATTGTAGTACACAACACATCGGAGGTAGAGGTATTCCCTATCTTTCTTCTTCCTTACACTCATGTCTTTAAACCTTTTTGAAATCATTGACCTGCCCACCCCTGCTTTCATGGTCTTTTGAGAGAACTGTGGATCATGTCACTTAGTTATTCAACATTTTTTTGCAATTATTCCACAATAAGCATCCAGGCACTGGGGACACATGCTGAGCAAAATATAATAACTTTTACCCGTAGTGGAATTAAAGTTTAACAGAGAAGACAGATATTATATTAAAAGATAATACAACCCAGTCAGAGTGGCTCAGTGGTTGAGCATGGACCTATGAACCAGGTGATCATAGTTCGATTCCCAGTCAGGGCACATGCCCGGGCTGTGGGCTCAATCCCCAGTAGGCGAGGCATGCAATTGATGATTGTCTCTCATCATTGCTATTTCTCTCTCTCTCTCTCTCTCTCTCTCTCTCTCTCTCTCTCTCTCCCCCTTCCTCTCTGAAATCAATATATATATATATATATATATATATATATATATATATATATATATATATACTGGGGTCCAACCCCAGCAGGTCCAGGGGTCCACAAAGGTGTGGACAGAGTCGGCGAAGAAGGAATGACACAGAGGCAGCGTTCAGTTGATAAGCATGGTTGGGTTCTCTTGCCTGGTTCTATTGCCAGGTTCTGTAGGTTCTCCAGCCAGGTTCTTCAGGTTCTCCAGCCAGGTTCTGTAGCCATGTTCCCTTGCTAGTTTCTCCAGCCAGGTTCTTTCCAGGTTCTCCAGCCAGGTTCAGTCACCAGGTTCTAGTCAGGTTCTCTTGCCATGTTCTATCCAGGTTCTGTAGCCAGGTTCTGTCTCTAGGTTCTTCAGCCAGGTTCTGTCTAGTTTCTCCAGCCAAGTTCTGTAGCCAGGTTCTGTCCAGGATCTTTTGCCATGTTCTCTCACTAGGTTCTGTCTCTAGGTTTTGTGGCCAGTTTCTAGCCAGGTTCTCTCGCTAGGTTCTGTCTCTAGGTTCTGTGGCCAGTTTCTGTCCAGGATCTTTTGCCATGTTCTCTCCAGCGAAGTTCTTCTGTCTCTAGGTTCTGTGTAGGTTCTGTGTCTAGGTTCTGTGTGTGTTCTGTCTAGGTTCTGTGTTCTGTTGTCTTGTTACATCTGTATTTATACCAGTTGATTCCAATCCTATCAATCTCTATTCCAAAGGTTAGGGCGTTTCTTATCTCCATTCCAGGGAGTAAAGATTATGTAGCTTAAGCATGATTGTTCGTAGTTAAAGTGATTAACTACCCGCCTGGCACTTAGTTAAGGGGTTTTATTCCCTCCCTAACTTCAGGGGAAAATCCCTACCTGGGGAAACAACCTTTCTCAGAGAGGTGACCTTGGTTAAAACACATAGTGCCAAGAAGGTGAGCAAACATATTAAGAACAGTATGCCATATATGCCAGGTCCCTTGAAACAGCAAGGATGGACCGGCTCCCGGTATATATATATATAATTAGTATATATAATTTTAAAAGATAATATAAATAAACTTAAAAGTACTTTGTAAGAATCACAGTTTTATTTTGGAGGTAAGTGAAGGTGAGAGGTAGAGTCAGAGGCATGCTCCCTGGTAAACTGAAGTGTGGGTTGAGATTTAAAAATGGTGAAGAGGGGTGGTGCTATAGAGAGAATTCCAGGCAAATGTCCCCAGAAGGCACATGAAAGAACTGAGGGAAGCCAGCAGGTGCACAGAAGAGAGGGCAGGTGGGATCTCCTGATGTTGGGCGGTAAATAGAGAATGCTTGCAGAATCCAAGGTAAATGCAGACACACAGGAAACATTGCACCCCTGCATTATATATTCAGTGTACCTTTTCATAATGGCATTAAGTCTGTATTGAATTCAAACTCAACTTCAAATGCTTGAAGGTGGCAGCAAGGCATAACGGGCTAAATATGTAAACAAGAAAACATATGCTCTCTAAAGGTTATTGGCATTAATTTATTCAAACTAATTTCACAAAACTGTGTTAACATTGTGTTGAGTTGACTAATGTCTGCAAAGAATTTTAAACAGATCCTATTTCCTCCTTATAAGATTCATATATTTACTCTTAGCCTCAATTTTTCTTTCCTTTGGGCTGAATCCCAACTTTCTAATTGTCTTCCTATTTTGACTTCAAGAACTGAACTTTTATATAATTACCCTTCCTCCTAGCAGTGTAAGTTCATGTATTAAACACTACTATGCACAATAAAACATTTTAAGCTACGTGTTTTTTCATCGGTTTCTAGTGTCCTTTTCTTCTCTTTGTATATACAGTCCATCTATTCAACAAATAAGAATCTATCCTATCTACTAAAAGAGAAACATGGTAATTGGCGTATGACCGCTACCCTTCCCATTGGCTAATCAGCGAGATATGCAAATTAACTGCCAGCCAAGATGGCGGCCAGCAGCCAGGCACCTTGAAACTAACATGAGGCTTGCTTGCTTCAGTGACGGAGGACTCCAATGTTCCCCGCCTGCCTTGCCAGCCTCTGAGCTTGGAGTTTAAGAAACATTGTAACAAATATAGAAGCTAAACAAAACCCCAAAAACCTGCTTTCAGCGAGCCCGGGATCTCAGAGCTGGAGTTATACATTGTTTCGATTATAGAACACAAACAAACCAGATACCTTCGTTCAGCAGCAGAGGCCTCAGAGCTGGAGCCAGAGCTAAAGCTGGCCCAGAATAAAAAGAAAAAGAAAAAAAGGAGCAGTTGGGAGCTTCAGTCGGCCTGAAAACAGCCCTCAGCCCCTCGCCCAGACTGGCCAGGCACCCCAGTGGGGACCCCCACCCTGAAGGGTGTATGACCAGCTGCAAACAGCCATCATCCCCTCATCCAGGCTGGCCAGGCACCCCAGTGGGGACCCCCACCCTGATCCAGGACACCCTTCAGGGCAAACCAGCCAGCCCCACCCATGCACTAGGCCTCTATCATATATAGTAAAAGGGTAATATGCCTCCCAGCACTGGGATCAGTGGAGCCGCGAGGCCTCTCAGCACCAGGATCAGAGGAGCCAAGAGGCCTCCCGGCACCGGGATCAGTGTGACAGGGGGCAGCGCCCAAACCCCCTGATCACCCTGCGGCTCTGTGTGTGACAGGGGGCGGGGCCACAACCTCCCTATGGGCCCTGCTCTGTTCGTGACAGGGGAAGGCGCCCCAACCCCCTGATCAGTCCTGCTCTGTGCCTGATAGGGGGGAGCTCCCCAACCCCCTGATCACCCTGCAGCTCTGTGTGTGACAGGGGGTGGTGCCCCAACCCCCCAATCGGCCTTACCCTGAGCGTGACTGAGGGTGGCACCGCAACCTCCCAATCCGCCCTGCTCTGAGCCAAACCAGGGGCTGCACCTAGGGATTGGGCCTGCCCTCTGCCACCCGGGAGCAGGCCTAAGCCAGCAGGTCGTTATCTCCCAAGAAGCCCAGAGTGCGAGAGGGCACAGGCCGGGCTTAGGGACCCCCCGTCCCCCCCGAGTGCACAAATTTTTGTGCACCGGGCCTCTAGTATATATATAAAAGCCTAAGCGACTGTTATGACTGGTTGACTGAATGACTGGTAGACCAGTCACTATGGCGATGCACTGACCACCAGGAGGCAGATGTTCAATGCAGGAGATGCCCCCTGGTTGTTAGTGCACTCTCACAGCTAACCTCCGTGGCCGGCCAACCTCCTGCGGTCCTTCCCCCCGGCTGGCCAGTCCCAATTGGCCCCGATCACCAGCCAGGCCAAGGGACCCCACCTGTGCACGAATTCATGCACAGGGCCTCTAGTTTAATTTAACAATGATAACAGCTAACAGGTACACTTAATGGTAGTCAGACACTTTTCTAAAAGTTTCACCTTTATCCATTCACTTAATCCCAATAAAACTGCTATGAGATTGGGACTACTGTCATCCCCATTTTAAGTATGAGAAAATCGAGGTTCAGAAACACTAAGTAACTTGCCCAGGTTCCACACCACTTATAAATGAGAGTGGCTGGATGTCCAGGCCATCTAACCCATGTTCTGAATTATTTTTGACATATGGTTCACCACCTGAGTCAGAACTATGTGGTTGAACTGCATGTTGTACTATAGCCAGTACTCAGGCACTATGTTGGGCTCAACAGAAAGATGGATAAGAAAGGAAAAGTCCCTAGGCTCAGAGATCAAAGGTCTTACAAGGGAAGAAATCAAACGTTATACATAATACATGCTGGTAGAGATGAAGTTTAGGCTGAACACCTAATGCAGTCTACAGATGTCTGGGATGATTTCTTGTAGCTATTTCTGCCCAAACTGAGACCTTAAGGATAAATAATAATGGTAAGTAAGGCATCAGACTAGCTACATAATACTAAGCGCCCACTGCAATATAAAATGTGGGATCTTTATTCAATATTATTACAAATTTCAGGACAGCAACAGCAGCATATTACACCGAATACAGAACCCTTCTTTGTATCGAGCTTCATGCTATTGGGTGCCCTCATAAAGTGAGATCTGACCGAGGAAACAAAGAGGGAAAGTTAGGAAGGAAATGGAAACAACATAAGCCTGGACTAGATGGGTAACAGCATGTTCAAAGAGTTGAAGAAAGCTCATCGGAGCTGGCAAAACACATACAAGGTGAAGAGGAATGAGCGATCAAGTGGCTGGAGAGACAGACAAGACTTCCCCAAAGAGCCTCAAAAGTCAAGGGAAAATCAATAAGATCATGAAAAGATGCTCAAAATCATTAGCCATCATGAAAATGAAAGTGAAAACCACTGTACTGCTCTAGAATGACTATAACAACAAAGACAGATAATAACAAGTGTTGGTAAGATATGGAGATTTTGAAACCCTCATTCATTGATGGTGGGTGTGTAAAATGGTGCAGGGGCTTTGTATAAAAAGTGTGACCGTTACTTAAACACAAACACAGCATCACTACATGACTCAGAAATTGTACTCCCAAGTGAAAGAATCGTGTCCACAAAAACGTATACATGAGTGCCCATAACAGCATTATTATTCAAGCCAAAAAATTAAAAGCAACATAAATGTCCATCTATTGGTGAATGAATACATAAACTGTGGTATATCCATGCAATAGAATATTTGGCAATGAAACATGTAGATGCCTTGGCTGTATCTTCCTCTCTACTTTCCTTCAGGATGATTGTCCCTGTTCAAATGCCATGACTTTGGTGTCAAAGGCCAGTCTTGCAGGATTTACATGGACATGAGTTCACTGGCTTTAAAATGTTTAAGATTCGAATGATTATGTATCATATCCCCAAAATTTATATTAGTTCACGTCATGTAAAGTAGTAACCTGAGTTCATATCAATATCACCACTATTTTTTATGGTCACCGATTGTGATTGATGCCCTGAGTAAATTAGAATAAGACAAATATGCTTATAGTATGCCTGACCATAATTTTAGCATAAAAGTTGTCTACTCTGACTGAAAAGATATTTAATTTTTGTTGTGAGTGTGTGTGAATTGTATTCAACTATGAATAAAACAAAATATTTGTAGAGTAGTTCTGAAAATTCAAAATGTGAATTCATGCATCAGTATGCGGATAGAGTAGAAAAACCCTGCTGATTCAATCCACTTTTCCATGTAAAATCTCATCACTTTCTCCAAGGTTAAGAAACCAAGAAAAATGGGATGATCACTATTGCTTTTGAATTCCCAACTTTCCTGTATATAGCTTCATAATGAAAAAATAAGAAAAATAATAAGGACTGCTTTAAATCAATAAGTTTTGTTTCCATATCTTGGTGGTTGTAAATAACTGCCACAAACATAGGTGTTCATATATTCTTTCAAATCAGTGCTTTGAATTTCTTTGTATAAAAGAGGCCCAGTGCACAAAATTTGTGCACGGGGGTGTACCTGCACCATCTCCAATCTGGGACCCCTCGAGGTATGTCTGACTGACCATTTAGGCCCAATCCCAGTGGGACATCCCTCTCACAATCCAGTACTGCTGGCTCCCAACTGCTCACCTGCCTGCCTTCCTGATTGCCCCTAACTGCTTCTGCAGGCCAGCCTGATCACCCCCTAACCCAGTGATGGCGAACCTATGACAACTCATTTTTTTGGTTGATTTTTCTTTGTTAAATGGCATTTAAATATATAAAATAAATATCAAAAATAGAAGTCTTCATTTTACTATGGTTGCAGATATCAAAAATTTTCTATATGTGACACAGCACCAGAGTTAAGTTAGGGTTTTTCAAAATGCTGACACGCCGAGCTCAACAGGTTCGCCATCACTGCCCTAACCACTCCCCTTCCAGCCTGATCGATGCCTAACTGCTCCCCTGCTGGCCCGATTGCCCCTAACTACCCTCCCCTGCTGGCCTGGTTGCCCCTAACTGCCCTCCCTGCTGGCCCAGTCACCCCTAACTGCTCTCCTCTGCCAGCCTGGTCACCCCTAACTGCCCTCCCATGCTGGCCTGGTTGCCCCTAACTGCCCTCCATGCTGGCCTGGTCCTCCCAACTGCTCTCCCCTGCAGGGCTGGGTTTCCCCCAGATGTCCTCCCCTGAAGGCCTGATCACCCACAACTGCCCTCCCCTGACGGCCATTTTGTGTCCACATGGGGGCAGCCATCTTTGGCCACATGGGGGTGGCCATCTTGTGTGTTGGAGTGATGGTCAATTTGCATATTAATCTTTTATTAGATAGGATATGCCCAGAAGTGGAATCATTGGGTCATAAGGCAGTTCCATAGTTAATTTCTGTGGAACCTCCATGCTGTTTCCCAAAGTGGCTGCACTTGCAATCCCACCAATAGTGCAGGAGGGTTCCCTTTTCTCCACATTGTTGCCAACACCTGTAGCAGGTGTGAGGTGATATCTCATTGTGGTTTTACTTTGCATCACTTTGATGGTTAGTGACATTGAGCATCTATTCTTATGTCTGTTACCCACATGTATGTCCTCTTTGGAGAAGGGTTTCTTCAGGTCCTCTGCCCACTTTTTAATTGGGTTGTTTGTTTCTATGATGTTACATTGTATGAGGTGATTGTTGTTGTTGTTTTTAATAAAACTTGTACATTAATCCCTTATGAGATGTATTATTGTCAGACATCTTCCATTCAGTAGGCTGTCTTTTCATTTTTTTGATGGTTTCATTTGTGTGTAAAACTTTTTAGTTTGATGTGATTCCATTTGTTTATTCTCTCTTTTATTTCCCTTGCCTGAGAAGATATACCAGAAAAAATATTGCTGAGAGAGATGTCAAAGACCTTACTTGCTTCCGGAATTATTCAGACTTGTACAGCAGACCAGGACCCAAATTTAAGTCTAGAGCATGCCTTTGTAGACTATTTCCAAACCCATAGACTTTTGTATTGAAAGCCATGGAGAATTGGATGCATTTATTTTGCAGAATTATCTCCAAATAAGTTGACTTATAATCAGTATTTGTTGCTTTGCCCCACATCTGGTTAAAATTTCACAGGATTATGTAGACTCAGTGTTAGGTACATAATAAATGTTATTATAATCAGTGATGTAGTTAGTAACTAGTGTGCAAGCAGTGTGGTAGTCTAGTTTAGATTTTAGACAAATTATTTTTTAAAATCAAGAAACAAAATATCCAACAGAAAGTATACAATGTTATATGAAATGCTTAAAAAATGCCTGACATATGTTAAATGTTAACTATAGTGATTATTTGTTTCCTTTAGTATACTTTTATATAAGTCCCTTTAAAACACTGTATAAGAGAAAAATATGCAGTATAAAGAATATTTTGGGAACATTATTTCTTTGCTCTATTTAATGGGACAGATAAGGGCTACATTCTGAACCTTGTTAGGCCAGCACTTAGAGAAACACACCAGATTGCTCAAGATAAAATATATATACATATATAATTTCCTGTCTGTTTCACTGGATAGCTTATATTATTCTGTCTTTGAATTCATTATTTTTTATTTGGCAGTATCTAATCTGCTGTTAATCTCATTTATTATATTTTTGCTTGACTTTTAAATATCTCTAGTATTTTTATTTAATTTGTTTTAGATCTTATTATGCTCATGCGTTCTTCTATCTTGTAGTACATATGCAGTACATGTAAACATAGGTGTGTTCATGCTCCTATGTTATAATACTATTATCTGTGCCATTAATGGATGTTACTATGTGATTGATTGCTATGTCTTTCCTTACTATGGATTCTATTTTTGTGTTCCTTGCATTCCTCATTATATTTTATTGGATGTCAGATTTTGAATTATATATTTTGAGTGCTGTCCTTTTTTATTCATTAAAATATGTTCGGTTACTTCTATGAGACACTACTAAATTAAATAAAAAACAATTTAATTATAAACTTTTGAGGATTTTAAATTCTCTTAGGATCAATATTTAATTTGGATTAATATGGCCACACTACTAAAGCAACATTCCTCAGTATTCTAGTGATTCTATGGTTTGGGGTAGTTTTCTCATATACTTATATTTAACAGTACTAGGCTGACAACTCATGGGAAAATGCTGAAGACCCCTGGAGCTCTCTCTGTCTGTGAATTCTAGCACTGTAAGTCACTCCAACTAAGAACATGTTTTGTCAGCTAAATGAGACGAACAGACACTTCATTCATGTGCTGCAGCCGGAAAGCTTGCTCTAGTCTAGACAGTGGGCTTGAGCAATCCTAGGTCTCACATCTTTCGTATCTCTTCTTTCAGGAATCAACACTGTGCCTATTATGTCATAAATTTTGCTCCTTGTTGTCACTGTTTCGAGTCAGAGTGTATATGAAACCTCTATTTCTCCATTATGCCTGAAAAGAGAGCTTCTAACAAGTATTTTATGGTAAATTGTCACTAGTTCCACACTTAAGGTCTGAAAATGCAATGCATTTATCATCTAGTGACCACCTATTGTCACAGATAGGGGCATGCTAGTCATATACCACACATCACTATTAACAGCATCACTTTACAAAGCATCCTATACTTCTATACTATATTACTTTTTCTAAAACGCTACAAAAATTATGGATCATCAGGTCTGTAATTAATCTTTTCAGTGAGGTATATCAATCATAGTGGATGAAAAAAAATATGAACATTACCATTAAAGGTAAGTCTGGTGGAGATAAAGACCCAGAAGGCAGAGATGGCCTAGGAAATCCTAATCTCTTTGCTGCAAGACCTAACAATGAAGAGAAACAGCCTCATCAAGCTTCTAATTGTGTTGGGATGTGCTGATATAAGAAGTGGTCAAATAGGTATAGCATAGTGCAGGTTGCTGTAAATTTTATCAGAAGGTATTTTAAAAGCATACTGTTAGAATATAAATATGCAATATGTCATTTCAGGATGCTGATCAAAGAAGCCAGCCAGGCTTGTTTCCTATAATATAGAAAACGGTGATAAAGCTACAACATACCTCCAACATCTTCTCTAAGTCACACCCAGCAAAAGTGTGCAGTTATTGTATGACAAACTCCTGCTTCTATATAACTTGTGTGTGAGATCCCCTTAATTTATCACTTTTTCTATCATTTGAACCCAAAGAAGATTTTAACTTATGCATAAATAATTTATTAATTCACTAAACTATCGGGTGATTACATCAATTCATTCAGATTGTTTATCAATGTAGTGCTACTATTACGTTAGTTTTATGTGTTTTTATTTTAAATTTAGTCCCAGTTTTCAGACAGGCTCTATAACTCTGTTGGACAACGTGAACTTCAGAATTGAATATACATATCCATAGAGTAAAACAATTCTGGTGTTTTGTATATCGTTTATAGTCTTAAACTAGTAGCCCAGTAAATGAAATTCATGCACATTAAAAGGGAATTAATTAGAGGAAATATTTTAATATTGCTATTTGCCCTTTCTCTATAATAGAAGTGTGAGAGATGAAAGAAAATTAATAAAATGTATATGAAAATGATATATAAATTTATTAATAAATAAACAGTAACAAAAGGCTATAACAACAGAGGCATGATATAAAAACAAAAACATGATATGAAAACAACAAAAACATGACATGAAAACAACAGTGATGCAAACAATGACTGATAAAGTGATTAAACTTATTCTAATATCTCCCTGTATACCACATTAAGAGTGAAAACACATTCAGAGTGCTTGACTAATTTCCCTTGTGATGAAGTATTTAGAACTTTAACTTTAACGTCACATGCTCTTCAAAACTAGAGAGAAAGCAACATGTGCGAAAATGGGTTCAGGTAGGAATATGCCTACTCTGTCTAGAGTTTATCCTTGGATTTATTAATAGTCATCACAAATACTGTCATCACAGGAAACTGTTGTCAAATTAATTTAAATAGGAGGCCAGTGTCAGATGTGGACAAATCAATTCTTGGAATAAGAACAACCTCTCCTTCCGCAGATCCTGTTAATACTTCAGCTTTGATTATGCTAGGTCACAATCTTTTGATAATAAATCTAGTACCATTACAAAGACCCCATTTACTATTAAGATTTCTCAGTAGCATGATGATTGCACCCACATTCAATTTTAATTTATGACATGGCATTCCTGAAGGAGTAATATTAAGAAATTCGATGGGAAAATTTTCCTTTTCAGCATCATCCGTTGAATCAATGGAATCATTACTCAAATAAGTGTGAAAATCTCCATTAAATATATTCAAAATTTCTTCATTTAATTTTTGAAAATGCTCATTTTTTGGATAAAGAATCACACGTTTAGATACATTTTTTAGTATTATCTATACATATGCTATTTCCAAAGGGAGCTTCAATAATAGATCTGTTACAAATCATTTCATGGGAGATTTCAATAATATCCATTCCTAAATGAAAACTGCTATCAAGTTTGCCATCTCCAAGTTTTACTAACCATTTGTAAAATAATCCTCTGATCTCATATTTGTTTTAAGAGACAATTTTCTGAAGCATCCCCAAACACTACCTTACTTTAAACTTGTTTGTACTATGGCTGATCGCATAGCGTGTGGCACAACACTGAGACATTGTCGAAAGTCCCCTCCAAGAAGGAGAACTTTCCCACCAAATGCAACTTTCAAATTCATAATTTCTCTTAGTAATCTGTCTATGGTGTTTATAGCATGACTGGATGACATAGTGCATTCATCAATAATGAGAAGTTGGGCCTTTTTAATGGTTTTAGCAACTTCACTCTTTATAGAGTCTAGAGATGGAAGTTTCATTTAATGGAATTGGTAAATATATTGGGAATGAAAGGTTCTTCCACTGAGAAGTAAATTTGCAGCAATTCCTGTAGATGCTGTGGGTAAAACAGTACCACCACGACCTCTAATATAATGTATTAAAACTTGATAAAGATATGCCTCCATGCTCAAAGGGCCGGTTCGTACCTCAAACCTCACCATCAGGGGAAACAGCTGCTCGGGGAGTGCGCATCCCTTGGCAAGGCGACCCAGGACTCAGTGCATCCACGCTCCAAGGGTGATTTCCTGCCTCAAACCTCGCCCTCGCAGGAAACAGCTTGGGGAGGGCACAGCAGTTGCCAAAGCGACCCCTGCAGGACTGACTTCCTTCCGGTTGGTCGAGTCTCAGACATGATGGGCATTACACCCAGGGTTTTTATATAAATAGATGGCTTCAGATTTTTGTAATTAAAAGAACAGTGGCCTACATTTATGCTTAGTTTACCTAAAGAACTCAATTAACCTAACCAAACTCATAGGTAATAACTGTGAAAATCAATAGTCTATCCCCGTGGTAAGCAAACTGTGGCTCGCGAGCCACATGCGGCTCTTTGGCCCCTTGATGTAGCTCTTCCTAAGCCTTAGGAGTACCCTAATTAAGTTAATAACGATGTACCTACTTATATAGTTTAAGTTTAAAAAATTTGGCTCGCAAAAGAAATTTCAATCGTTGTACTGTTGATATTTGGCTCTGCTTCACTAATGAGTTTGCTGGCCACTGGTCTAGCCTATCAACTTCAGTTTAGCTGTCAAGGACTGTCTCAGCAAATTCAAAAGTAACTGGAAACTGCAACAGTATATCAAAGATTTGTGACAGTTTTCACTACACTGAGGGCTTGCAATGAGCAGCGATTTTCAATCAGTGTGCCACAGGAATTACCAAAACACGCAACACCTGATTATTTAGTGAAGCCCACTGACCTCTTTTTCCATAGCTGTCAGGTAAAGAAAATGATGATGGCCAAAGACAAAACAGTAGCCATCCTGTGTGAGTAAATCAAAATTCTGCCTATTGTTTTGTCAGATCAGCAACAAATACATTTTTTAGTGTGCAGCAGAATTCTAGTAATTAGTTTACATGTGCCATATATGGAAAAGGTTGAAAACTGCTGTTCTGAATGAATGAAGTGTCCCCGCCATTGTAAAGCTTGCAATGCCCAAGTATTGATGGAAGAATGTGAGATCTTATTTGGCTGAAATAAATTGATCTTAATAGTAGGATATGCAAGTATAAATATGTTTTTTTAAGCAGATCAACTATTAATTGTGCATCTAAAATTCTCATCCAAGAATGAGAGACTTAAATAATTTTACAACAGCATTTTGGATTACAAATCAACAGCAATGATGCTGCTTTGAGATATTTATAGATCATGAAAATACAAGAACGATTGTTTCCTAACAGTCTCCACCCCCCTATCAATAAACACAACTACTCAATAGATGGCTAAACAGTTATTATAAGATATATTTGTTTAATGTATCTTATTTCAATTTATTATCTGATAATCCATAACTCAAAAGTAAGGAAAGCCTTGCAATAACTATAAGGTCATTTTTATTAAAATATATTTCATTTTATTCATTAACTAGAGGCCCAGTGCACGAATTCGTGCCTGGGTGGGGTCCAGCTGGCCCTACCCCAATCAAGGCGCATTGGAGCTGGGCCTGTCAGGAGGAGGAGATGGCAGGAAGTTGGCCTGCCCACCCACCCAGATCAGGGCCTGATCAGGGCCGGGCTGGCTGAGGGAAGGGGTTGTGGGCAATTGGCCAGTGGCCCCGCTCTCAATTAGGGTTGGGGGCTTATTAGGGGTGGGGCCAGCCATGGGGAGGGGCTGTGGGCAGTGGGCCAGCAGGCCCCATCCCTGAATGAGGTGGGTGGGTGGTGCCGATCAGGGGCCAGGGGCTTGGGGAGGGGCCATGGGTGGTTGGCCAGACAGCCCTGCCCCTGATCAGCAGGGGGGGGGTGGGGGGGGCTGGGTCAGGGGAGGGGCTTTGGGGTGATCAGGATGGTGGGGGCCCATCAGGGGTTTGGCTGGCTTGGGGGAGGGGCTGCAGGAGGTTGGCCACCCAGCCCTGACTCCTATTGAGGTGAGGGGGTGCGATCAGGGGCTGGCAGGCCAGGGGAGGGGCTGCAGGCCTACTGTGGTGGGGCAGGCTGATCAAGGGCGCGGCTAGCGGGGGGGGGGGGGGGGGAGTTGGCGGGAGGGAAGGGAGAGGGCATTTGGCCGGCAGGCCCCACTCTTGATCAGGATGGGAGAGTCTGATTAGGAGCAGTCTAGCAGGGGGGAGGGTCCACGAGGTTGGCCACTGGCCCCACCCCCTGATCAGGCTGGTTCGCTGGCCACAATGGGCATCATAGCAACCAGTTGTTAATTCATTATAGCCGTTACGGTAGCTGCCTTTTTATATATAGAGAGATTATTGTGTAACTAACAGTTTTTTATGCACTAGTTTTTGTAGCATGCTTAAGCTTTCTTTACAGTGGAATTCATCAAATGCATTATTTTTCTGCAAGTTTTTTTTTTTTAGAATGCTGAAATATTTTCATTCATCTACTGTTGAGTTGTATAATATTTAATTCAAATTTATTTTTATATCTATATTAAAATTGTACCAAAATATCTGCACTGATGCCCATACATTCATTCAAATTTATTTCATCTCATTCTTGGATTTAGTTAATATTATCCACTAAATTATCACATAAATAATTCAAAGTTATATTTACTACACAATTTATTACTTTTGTTAAGTCTATTAATATTTACTCATATCTTCATATTTCTGTATGGCTATATGTTTTTATTTTTTTTCAGGGTAATAGCAAATGTTTTCATGAGAAGTAACAGCAAATGAAGTCTGTGTGCAGAATATGGTAGTTATAAGAAAAAAAAATCTTTTGCTACAAAACCATCTTAAAGCCATTCTCAGTATGTAAATAACATTTCCCCAAAAATGATTATTATAAAATTGAGTACTACTCTCACCACATCTCACAAACATGATAAAAGTTCCTTGAAAAATGAAAATCTTATAATAGATTTAAAAATACAATATCTTAATAAATTATGTTTTTAAAAAGATCAATGAAGTTTTCATTTTATATATATTTCCAGAATTCTCCCTAAAATAGTTTTTATGAGGACATGTTAAATTGATGACTAGGCCTCTTATAATTGCTATTCAAGCTGTGGGCTGAAAAATAAATTTTGGAAAGTAAATGATTGAAAACCCACCTCTCAGCAAGCTCAGAAGCACCCAGGAAGATTTCCAACATGTCTAATTATATTCCACCACCTACATCAGATGGGGAATTGAAGTGTGCATTTTGCCTGTTGCCCAGCAGGGATCTATAATATTGCTAGGAGAGCACTACTATGAAAAAAAAAAATTAGGTAGACCTTAAAAATGTCATTCAAACACAAAATCCTTAAAAAAAAGCCCATTTCCTTTGGAAAGGAGACAATATAGGCATTAAAATCTCCAGGTGCCAGGAGTATGCTCTTTAGAATTCTCTATAATCAGATATTAACATTTTTCTAATGTAAATACATTACTGAAATAATCTTAGTATTTCTTATAATTGAGTTGTATAAAAAGGTATATAGAAAAAAGGAAATTGGAAACACACTGCTTCACTATATTAGAGTATTAGAAAATCATGAACTGAAAAATTAGTAAGAAGCTGGCTTTAAAAAGGGCTTGGCATCAGAACAAACACTGTATCTTAAAATGTATGATTATCTACTCAGTCACTAGAGAGATTTATTGAATAAGAAAGTGATAGAGCTTGATGAGGACTTATTTTATAAACAGTGGAACTTTACCTTTGAAAAACTGGCAATTTACCTGGTATCTAGGAATTGAAACAAAGAATCACTGTCACAACTACCCCATAATACTATTCTACTAGGCTCTATTTTTGTGAAGTAGGAAAAGCAAAGGTAGCATGATTAGGAATCCATGGGTTATACAAATGTATCTATGTATAGCTGTAGAGAATATGAAGATCATTTTAAGTTTCTAAATAAACATTTCATGCATGCTAAGTGTGTTGGTATGCACTTGCATGAAATAGTGTAGGTATGTTTGTGATGGAAGAAATACAGTAATTTCAAAGACAGAAGATGGCTACAGGGCATACACACAATAACTATTTCTGGGGATTTAAAAAATATATATCTTTAATCCTATCAAAAATTTATTAGATCAGAATACCCAGGAGCCAGGCTCAGTCTGAACTGTAGGAGTGAGGCTCAGTCAGGTGTAGGTGTACACTGCTCCCTATGTGATTCTGATGTATAGCCTTTGTTCAGTATGACTCCCTTGATTAGTAACTCAAACATTTAAATTCATAAAGAAACAGAATCTCATGGTAACAAAGACTACTCAAGATTCTCAAATGCACATCACATCAACTGCGTAGATTTTCCTTTAGACACTAATGATCTTGCAAATCCTGTTAGAAAAATTCAAGGGATTGGATAGTCTCTCACTTGGAATTTAATATAGTCTGTTTTCTATAACCCCTGATTCCTGGAAAGGCTATATATTTCTATACCTTCTATTCTTATCATTCTATTATCCAACATGTCTAGCTCAACTATATTAGTACATATAACTATCTTTAAAATACTTAAACTATCATTTAATTATTTACTAAAACATTTCACTAATTTTAAAATTTATTTTATTTTTATTATAGTTCTCTCCTTGATCTCTGCTCTTGTTGGTGTGTGTGTGTGTGTGAGTGTGTGTATTGTGTGTTTATCAGTCTTAGAATCAGACATTGAGAATTTCCAGTAATTGAATTCCTGAAAGCACCTTCAGGGTTTGGCAAAGAAGTAAAAATAAAATTCCTCATAAAAGTAATAAAAATACAGCTGTAAAAAATTGCCTGAAAGTATAACTACTCACAAAGCTATATAAAATACTTATATACTGTCCTTCATCCTTCAAAATAATGCTATAAATATGCCATCATATTTTACTTTCTACTTCAATGGAGATTTTATAATAAAGAGCCAATACCTGAAACTCTGCAGACTCTCTTTATTAAAATAGTAATATATATATATATATATATATATATATATATATATATATATATATTAGAGGCCCGGTGCACAAGAATTTGTGCACTTGGGGAGGGGGGTCCCTCAGCCCGGCCTGTGCCCTCTCGCAGTCTGGGACCCCTCAGGAGATAACGACCTGCTGGCTTAGGCCTGCTCCCAGGTGGCAGAGGGCAGGCCCAATTCCTAGGTGCAGCCCCTGGTTGGGCTCAGATCAGGGCCAATTGGGGAGTTGGGGCACCGCCCCCTGTCATGCACAGAGCAGGATCGATGGGGAGGTTGCGGTGCCACCCCCTGTCACGCACAGAGCAGGGCCAATAAGGGGGTTGGGGCACTGCCCCCTGTCACCCACAGAGCAGGGCCGATCAGGGGGTTGGGGCGCCGCCACTCTCACCCTCAGGGCAGGGCCAATGGGGAGGTTATAGCTCTACCCCATCACACACAGAGCAGGGCCCATGGGGGGGGGAGGGGTTGGGGCGCCGCACCCTGTCACACACAGAGCCGCAGCACGATCAGGGGGTTGGGGAGCTCCCCCCTATCAGGCACAGAGCAGGGCTGATCAGGGGGTTGGTGCGCCTTCCCCTGTCACAAACAGAGCAGGGAAGATAGGGAGGTTGTGGCCCCGCCCCCTGCCACACACAGAGCCACAGTGCGATCAGGGGGTTTGGGCACTGCCCCCTGTCACGCTGATCCCGGTGCTGGGAGGCCTCGCAGCTCTGCTGATCCCGGTGCTGGGAGGCATATTACCCTTTTACTATATAGGGTAGAGGCCTTGTGCACGGGTGTGTGCCCGCTGGTTTGCCCTGAAGGGTGTCCTGGATCAGGTGGGGGTCCCCACTGGGGTGCCTGGCCAGCCTGGGTGAGGGGATGATGGCTGTTTGCAGCTGGTCACACATCCTTCAGGGAGGGGGTCCCCACTGGGGTGCCTGGCCAGCCTGGGTGAAGGGATGATGGCTGTTTTCAGGCTGGGGGTGACTGAAGCTCCCAACCGCTCCTTTTTTTCTTTTTTCTTTTTTTTATTTTGGGCCAGATTTAGCTTTGAGGCTTGGCTCCATCTCTTAGGCCTCTGCTGCTGAAAGTAGGTTTCTGGCCTTTGCTTACAATGTTGCAATCCTGCTGGCTGAAGCCTGGCGACTAAAGCAGGTTTCTGGGGTTTTGTTTAGCTTCTATATTTGTTACATAGTTGCTTAGAGTTGCAGCTCAGAGGCCTGCAGCGGCAGGCGGGGAACATTGGAGTCCTCCGTCACTGAAGCAAGCAAGCCTCATGTTAGTTTCAAGCTGCCTGGCTGACGGCTGCCATCTTGGCTTGCAGTTAATTTGCATATTACCCTGATTAACCAATGGGAAGGGTAGCGGTCATACGCCAATTACCATGTTTCTCTTTTAGTAGATAGGATATATATATATACACATATATATTTCAGAGAGGAAAGGAGATAGAGAGAGAAATAGAAACATCAATGATGACAGAGAATCATTGATCAGATGCCTCCTGCATGCCCCACAATGGGGACCAAGCCCACAACCCCAGCATCGAACCCTGACCTCCTGGTTCATAGTCGATGCTCAATCTTTGAGCCACACCAGCCAGGCTAATTGTGAAATTCTTGATGTAATTTTGATAATTTTTATTTAAGAAGAAAAAGTGGGTTGAAGATCTTAATTTTTTTGGTATAATATAAAGGTACTGCCAATGACACCCTTATGTATGTTTTTAATTTTCTTTTTAAAAATCAAAATCTAAGCAACTTTCATAAGCCTACAGTAAACTGAGAGGTCATATACTGAGGAGAGCGGTCATACACCAACACAAGAGCATCTGAAGAACAGCTTGAGCTGGATCTGTGATAGTGCAGAAACAGGCCGAAGCTGCATTTGCAGCCTTGTAAAACTTTACTTACATACTAGAGGTTGATATTTTCAGTAACCAAATTGCATATTTCAAAATTTCACCTTCATAAAGAAAGGACTAATGATTTTAAATATCCCCTCTTAAATTGTATGCAACATGAAGTAGGGAACTGTTTGTTATTAATATTGCATTCTTTGTGCCTAGAATAGTACATGCATGCATAACATTCCTCAGTGATATTTGTTCAATGGATTTTTGGAAAGTAATAAAAGAAATGTCAGTCACATAAAATTCTATCACTTTAAAGACTATTTTGCCTATTACTTTTATAAAAGTCTCTTTCAAGAAGTCATATTTGTGCCCAGCCGGTGTCGCTCGGGGATTGAACATAGACCTCTGGGCCAGGCAGTCACGGTTGATTCCCAGTAAGGGCACATACCCGGGTTGCAGACGCCATTCCGCGTTGGGGCGCAGAGGAGACAGCCTATCAATGATTCACTCTGATCACTGATGTTTTTATCTCTCTCCCTAGCCCTTCCTCTCTGAAATCAATAAAGACATCTTTAAAAAAAATAAAGAACTCATATTTGCTTTAGAATTTAAAGGAAGAGAAAAATAAAAACGTTTAATATAACCTTCACTGTATATTTATATTCACTATTTATTTGAACAAACAGAAAGCAAAATCAGCATAAAATATTAAAGTGAAGTTTGAATCAGTAAGGTTGTCATCTTTAACAAAGATAGGCACATTTTGTAAATGAATATAAATAGATATATATGTATAATATATGATCTAAGAATTTTCAGTGAAGATTTTCATGTGATGTGAAAAGTTCACTCTATTATCATCTGCTTTCCATTAAACATAGTTTTAAGTAAATCATTTTTAAAACAAGAAGTTTCCTCAGGTCCAAGGCTCTACATAAACAATAAAGAATAATATGCTAGAGCACAAAATGGAAATATAATCAGGAATTCAGTAGCGTGACAATAAATATTTATATGCTGAGATATTTAAATTGTTATAAAATTGAAAACATATTTTATTCAGGTAGTTATATGAAAGAACTATTTTTATTTTAGCTAGAGATTCCTTTGGACTTGGTAATTTAGGCTGCAAGAACATTTAAAGTAAGTATTGTTCAGATCACAGTGCCTAAATTCATGGAGAGTAATGTCTAGCATTTCTACACAATTAAAATAGAAAGGGACTTTTTCGTACACTATGCCTTCTGTATCTAAGTGCGAAAAAGATTAATGTAGATTATTCAGGCTTGTATTTAAATTTTTTAATAATTTCAATTTAAATGTAGCTATTTATTTGAACAAACA
This sequence comes from Myotis myotis, assembly GCF_014108235.1. Lineage (NCBI taxonomy): Eukaryota > Metazoa > Chordata > Mammalia > Chiroptera > Vespertilionidae > Myotis > Myotis myotis. The sequence continues at coordinate 202,968,522 of NW_023416324.1, read as the reverse complement.
AGAAGCAAAATAGATATAAAATACTAAAGTTAAATTTGAATGGTAAGGTTGTTATCTTTAACACAGAAAGACACATTCTTCGAATGAATGTAAAAGAACACAAAATGCAACTACTTTAATCAAAAAGTTTTGCATTGATCAGGCCAAGACTAGACTTTCATATTTTATGTCAGAAAAAAATAGGAAGAAATTGTTTTTGAAGTTAATCACCCTGCTTTATTTACTGAGTTTATTGGCATCATTGTGAAAGGACCATTTGTGTTAAGGATTGAAATTAAATGAGTTTCTGTTATTATAAAATTCATGAGGTTTTTACCCATTTATTAATAATGCAGCACATTTATTTACTTGAGAGAAGTGCTCGGCACCACAAGTAGGAGGGTGGAGAATGGGTTCTGTTGTAATTGAAATATCTTTATAAATGTGCTCCACTCCTCAGAGTTTCATTGCTAAACCTTGTAACACATTCATTTAAAGTATGTTTGAAACAAGAGCTGTGCTTTGAAAGTATGGTCTGTATGCCAAAGAAGTGCATGTGCTAAATTTAGGTATTGCTTTGAAAAATAATTTATATTTTATTATTTTTTTAAAAATATATTTTATTGATTTTTTACAGAGAGTAAGGGAGAGAGATAGAGAGAAACATCGATGAGAGAGAAACATCGATCAGCTGCCTCCTGCACATCTCCTACTGGGGATGTGCCCGCAACCCAGGTACATGCCCTTGACCGGAATCGAACCTGGGACCTTTCAGTCCACAGGCTGACGCTCTATCCACTGAGCCAAACCGGTTTCGGCAATAATTTTTATTTTATAGTCTTATATTAATTTGAAAGTGTATTTAAAGGTATAATGTGTAAAATCATGTTTTAATTTCATTGGTATTTTTGTTAGAATAATAAAAAATGAAAAACCAATTTAGTTTAAAGAAAAACAAATCAGGTTTATAACAGTCCAGGTAGCACATGAATACAGAAAAAAAGAAAAAAAAAGGACAAAGCTGATGGTCAAAGGAGTGAAGTTTGAGAAATTCTAATTTAAAATAGTTATGACTTATTGCTATACATTCATTTCTTGTTCAATGTAGAGGCGGATTAATTTCTAGTGGAGGCAGGCCTATAATTTACTATGTAGAAAAATATAACTGGAATAAAATAATTATAGAATCTGTATGTTAAGAGCAGAAGAATGACACATGTGAGGTGTCATTCACCAGACAATATTTTAAGAACTTTATAATTACTACGCGAAAGATTCTATTCACATAGTTGAAATTGCTTACTGTTAGTTATGTTTACCATTTTGTAAGCATTACAGAGGTCAAAATAAATACCTATAGATCTTTTTACTTCCACTTCATTCTACAATGACAAGTAACAATATTTCAGAAACCAGTGTTATCTACACTAATAAAAGACAAACATGCAAATTGACCATACCTTTGCTATGCCTTAAGCCACACCCACCAGCCAATCAGAGTGGCAATATGCAAAATAACCCAACCAAGATGGCGGCTGGCAGCCACAGAGCTGGAGCAAGCAGGAGACTTGGTTGCCACAATGACGGAGGAAGCCAAGCTTCCTGCTTGCCGTGGCCGGCTCTGAGCTCCACTCAAAGCAACACAGTTTCAATTATAGAAGATAAATAAACCCCAGATACCTGCTTTCAGCTGGCCGTGGCCACAGAGCTGGAGCCAGCAGGAGGCTTCCCTCCTGCCCGCCCTGGCTGGTTCTGAGCTCCTCTCAAGGCCACAAAGTTTCAATTATAAAAGGTAAATAAATCCCAGAATAAAAAAGAAAAAAAGAAAAAAAGGAGAGGCTGGGAGCTTCTGTCACCTGGGGGGCTTGGCCAGCCTGAAAACAGCCCTCAGCCCCTCATCCAGACTGGCCAGGAACACCAGTGGGGACCCACCACCCTAAAGGAGGTGTGGCCAGCCTGAAAACAGACATCAGCCCCTCACCCAGGCTGGCCAAACTTCCATAGAGTGGGGGTCCCCACTCGGGGGGGGGGGTGCTTGAGCAGCCTGAAAACAGCCATCAGCCACTGACCCAGACTGGCCAGGAACCCCAGTGGGGAACCCCACCCTGAAGGGGTGTGGTCAACCTGAAAACAACCCTGAGCCCCTCACCCAGGCTGGCCAGGCACTCCAGCGGGGATCCCCACCCTGAAGGGAGTATTGCCAGTCTAAAAACGGCCCTCAGCTCCTCACCCAGGCTGGCCAGGCACCCTAGCGGGACTCCACCCTGATCCGGGATACCCTTCAGGGCAAACCAGCCAGCCCCCGCCAATGCACCAGGCATATAATAAAAGGGTAATATGCAAATTGACCCTACAGCAGGGAATGATTGGTCACTATGACACACACTGACCATCAGGGGGAAGACGCTTAATGCAGGAGTGCCCCCTGGTGGTCAGGGCCCTCCCACAGGGGGAGCTCTGCTCAGCCACAAGCCAGGCTGACGGCTGCCAGCACAGCGGTGATGGCGGGAGCCTCTCCCGCCTCCTCAGCAGCACTAAGGATGTCCGACTGCAGCTTAGGCCTGCTCCCCGCTGGCAAGTGGACATCCCCTGAGGGCTTCTGGGTTGCCAGAGGGATGTCTGACTGCCAGCTTAGGCCTGTTCTCCTGGGGAGCAAGCCTAAGCCAGCAGGAGGACATTCCCCGAGGAGTCCCAGACTGCAAATGACACAGGCTGGGCTAAGGGAGCCCCCCCGCCAAGTGCACAAATTTTGTGCATTGGGCCTCTAAAATATATATATATATACAACCTAAAGACCAGTCAACAAGACTCTATGACCATGAGGGACAGACACTCATTGCACAGGATCAGGCTCCTTCCTTTCTGGATTGGGTCTGCAGGGATCGGGCCAAAACCGGCTATCTGACGTTCCCTGAAAGGTCCCTTATTGCAAGAAGGTGCAGGCCAGGCCAAGGGACCCCCCAGGTACATGAATCCATGCACTGGGCCTCTAGTTGCTATATAATATGGGGGGTGCAAAAGAGTTCAAAAGGAGACAAAAAAATGACTCACTTCCTAAGAGCAAAAATTTCAGGGGATTTTGAGAATATAGACTTAGGAGAAAGGGAAGAAGAAGATGATGTAAAAAATTCTGTGATGTTTCTGGTCCTGATTTGTGTACCACAGAATGCAAGACAAGCCTTTATCATTTAGGAGTAAACTGAGAATCAATCCTTATCCAGAAGTTAGAGCTCACACCTGCACTCCCTGCAGAGATGGAGACTGAACACACAGTGATAAGATGAAACTCAAATGCAGATTACTGACACTGTCAACTTCTAAGAGGCATGCAATGTATAGTTACAAGATCAGAAATTGAGTGTGGTAAAACAAATTCATATCTGAGCCATTAACTTGATATTGCTAGAGATCATTTCATCATAAATATCCATATATAGCTATGTCAAGGGAGAACAATTTACAGCAACAATAGCAGCTTTCTATTGCACTTGTGGATGATACGACTAACTCATTGCATATGACTGGTTCAGAATAGATGATAGTGTTAATAGCCAGGGACTATGCTAAATACTTCAGACGAACAATCTCATTGACACCTCAGAATAACCCTCTGAGGAAGCATGATTTTATTTTTAAAATAAAGATTTTTAAAGTAATTTGAAATTGTTTGAAAATTTCAAATATAATGAACAACACAAACTGATGATCAAAAATAGATCCAGAGACAAGGTAACACTGAACAGACCGTCCAACCTCAGAGAGAAGGCAGGGTGGGGCAGGGGGGGGGGGTTAGAGATTAACTGCCGGGGTCCAACCCCAGCGGGTCCAGGGGTTCCCAAAGGCATAGACGGAGTCAGCGAAGAAGGAAGGACACGGAGACAGCGTTCAGTTGATCAGCAGCCTAGCCAGGATCTCCAGCCAAGTTCTGGTCTGGATCTCCAGCGAAGTTCTGCTGTTTATTGTCTTGTTACATCCGTATTTATCCCAGTTGATTTTAATCCTGTCAATTTCTATTACAATGGTTAGGGCGTTTCTTATCTCCATTCCAGGGAGTAAAGATTATGTAGCTTAAGCATGATTGTTTGTAGTGATTAACTACCCACCTGGCACTTAGTTAAGGAGTTTCATCCCCTCCCTGACTTCAGGGAAAAATTCCTACCTGGGGAAACAACCTTTCTCAGAGAGGTGACCTTGGTTAAAACACACAGCGCTAAGGGGAGCAAACATATTAAGAACAGTATGCTATATACGCCAGGTCCCTTGAAACATATGCTGTGCAGATGTTTCTTTCCTGCAGCGACTGTGTCAAGCAGCAAGGATGGACCGGCTTCCGGCAAATTCCCCCTTTTTTATTTTTTAAATGATAGCGCTTGCAAATCAGTGGCCACCTCTCAGATTGGGCCGTTTAAAACTCAGAAGAAGACTGGCAAGCAATGACAGTGAGCATAACTATAAACATAGTGGATGGAGTGCACAAGGAACCCCATTCCTGTAGAAGGTTGCCGGCCTCTTCAGTCAAGGGATTACAGCTGTCCTCAAGTTGTTGGTTTGATTGTCTTTGTTGGTCTGGCTAGCGGGCGGCGTCACTGGCGACGGGCTTCCCGAAGCGTCACCGAGTTGAAGGGCTGCATCAAAGGGTCCATCAGGGCCGTGGTTGATGGTGGTGTCGATGTCCGAGGAGGAGTAAGCTGTGCCCTCTGGATCCAGCTGATATGGAAAATGGAGGGTAGTAGAAAAAGAAGAGAAAGCAAAAGAACTACAAGGCATGGAAGTGTTTAGAAAAAAGAGGGAGAAGAAAGGGAAGAATGCAGCATCCTGACACAGCCCTTTCCTTCAGCTGCCCCTTTCCCTGTGGTCCAAGGTAGAAATGGGAAACAAGTCCTGTTGCAGTGAGAGGGCAGCTGCTGTCAGCCAGTCTCTGTCTTTACCTGGGTCCCGATCTGAGCTGGGCATGGGAAGCAGGAAGCAGCCATGGGGACAGGAGACCTTCCTCAGAAGGGCCGAGTGTTCAAGCCCCTGCACCATTGGGGAGGGGGGTCTGTGCCCCACCTTTGTTGCACCCCAAGTTTTCTCCTACTGGCCCCCGACTGTGCCTGTCTTAGGTTGCCCCACCCTGTGGAGTCTTACCCGTCGTTGACTACCAGCCATCTCTGGGCCAAGTAGGGTGATGTGAGGTTCAGTTTTGTCTCCTTGATAGCCTATGTCCCTCTGGCCTCCATGCCCAGCAACTGCCTTGGGATCCCCTTGCCTGCTGGCGGGGCTCTGGCATTGATCATAGGGAACTCAGGTTTCTTCTCTAGAGAGGGCCCAGCTTACGCCATTGGGCCAGAGACAGATCCATGGTACCAGCCACCATGCGGCTTCAACCTCAGCATGAACAGAGAGCTCAGCAACAGCTATGGGCAATTGGATTGTAAGAAGAGGGTCCCCCTTGACACAAGGGTAAGAGGGACCAATACAGGACAAAGGAGAGTCCTGGAACAGGGCTTTCTCAGCCCAGGATGTCAGGCTCTTGGCCCAAGACAACTCCATGTATGGGGCATATACCAAACACCCCTAGTCACGGCATAAAAGGGAGATGCCCTTCCTGGAACAGTAGGGTAGGGAGATTCTAGAAAAGGCTGTGTTCAGGAAAGAAGGAGAAAGGCCAAAGAACCAGCAAACAAGTAGTTAGATTTTAAAAAAAGGAAAAAGGAAAGGAGATGTGGGGCAAAGCTGGGACATGTGGAAAGACAAAACGGAGGCACATGTGATCCTCCCAATGGACAGATTGTTCCAGCTCAGGGCTGCACATCTGCTGCAGACGGGCACTGGTCAGGTGTGCTATGATGAGGCAGAGATGGCGGGCGGTGAGACATAAGGTCGGACTAGACGGTCTGGAATCCACACAGGTGAGTCTGCGTCCTGTGGAAATATACAAGCATATCCTCTCCCCTGGGTTAAAAGTACATCAGGTCCCTTCCAGGCTCCTGTAAGCAAGTCTCTCCATTTGACGAGGGCTTTAGGTTTAGTTAGATCAGGGTTCCAATGCCTGTACATCGGGGAATTTCCCTCAGAATCTACATTTAGTATATTAATTACAAATTGAGCATGTTGTAGAACATGATGAGGAGAGGAATATTTAAACTCATTTTCTTGTAATTTTTTAATTTGTGTTTTTAAAGTTTGGTGAGCCCTTTCTACTATTGCTTGGCCTTGAGGATTGTAGGGTATTCCTGTAGTATGTGCGATGCCGAATGTAGAGCATAAGTTTTTAAAAGCTCTAGAGGTATAGGCAGGCCCATTGTCAGTTTTAAGTGCCCTTGGTATTCCTAGGTAGGAAAAGCATTGGAATAGATGTTGACTTACATCTTTAAAGGCTTCTCCTGTACGTGCAGAAGCAAGGATAACATGAGAAAAGGTATCAATACAAACATGCACATAGCAAAGTTTGCCAAAAGATGGGACATGAGTAATATCCATCTGCCATAAGTCACAGGGTCTAAGTCCTCTTGGATTAACTCCAGTAGCAGGGCTAGGAAAATGAGTAGGACAATGGCCGCAGTCACGCACAATACTTCGAGCAGCTTCTCTAGATATGCGATAATATAGACGGAGAGCAGAAGCATTTTGATGGTGAATGGCATGAGACCGCCGGGCTTCTTCTAGAGCTGTACAAACTACTGGGCGAGTTAGTAAATCCGCCTGATAATTTCCTTCGCTTAAGGGTCCTGGTAGGCAGGAATGAGCTCTAATATGTCCAATATAGAAAGCCTTTTCTCGTTTGTGAATGCAAGTTTGTAGCTGAGTTAACAAAGAGAAAATGGCTGTTCTTCCTTGTGGGAGAGAGGCGGTCTCAATATGAGGAAATAATTTAACTATATATTGAGAGTCAGTGTACAAGTTAAAGGGAACCTGTTGCAATTGTTCAAAAGCATAAATGACTGCCAAAAGCTCTGTTCTCTGAGCTGACGTCTCTAGAGTTTGTTGAACATGGGTTATTGAGTCAATGATTGTCACTGCCCTACCATTAGAGGAACCATCTGTGAATACTAAGGAGGCAGGAGGTGATAATGGTTCTTTTGAACATTTGATAGGAAATATAAACGGATGTAGGGAGAGAAATTGCAATATAGGTGATCTTGGCAAATGATGTAAAATTTGTCCTGGGAAGTTACCTATAGCTATTTGCCACTCTTCTTCAAATTGTAATAGTGTGTCTAATTGTTCTCTTTTATAAGGTATTATTATCTCAGTAACTTCTCTTCCAAAGAGTTCGATACTGCGTCGTCTACCTTTGATAATGAGAGTGGCCACTAGGGAGGGATAGGGTGGTACAATCTTCCTAGGAGTGACAGGTAAATGTATCCATTCTAATGGTCCTTCCTGCCACAAGCATCCTGTAGGAGTATATTTAGTGGCTAGAATAATTAAGGCCCAAGATTTGGAATAATCTAGATACTGTAGTTGCTGTTTATTGATGGCCTGTTCTATTTTTGCTATAGCCTTTTCTCCTTCTACAGTTAATTGTCGGGGAGACTTAGGGTTAGAATCTCCCTTTAAAATGTCAAATAGAGGTTTTAAGTCAAGAGTGGTTATTTTTAGATATGGCCTGACCCAGTTGATATCACCTAATAGTTTCTGATAATCATTCAATGTGTTTAAATGATCTTTTCTTAATTGTAGAGGCTGATGTGTGATAGTAGAGGTATGTAATATTCTGCCTAAGTATGAAAAAGAAGGTTCAGTCTGAATCTTTTCTGGGGCTATTTTTAGACCATGTTCTTCTAAAGCAAGGATGGTCTGAGTAAGAATTTCCTGTAAAGTAGCCCGATCTTTATGAGCTAGTAAAATATCATCCATATAATGAATAAGATATAGATCTGAAAATTTCTTTCTAATAACTTGCAATGCCTGATCTACAAACTTTTGACATAATGTAGGACTATTTTTCATCCCTTGTGGGAGAACCTTCCATTGGTATCTCTGATAAGGCTGTTTAAAGTTTTCTGATGGTATGCTGAATGCGAATCTTTGACAATCAGCTGGGTGAAGAGGTATAGTGAAAAAACAATCCTGTAAGTCAATAACAACAACACAATACTCCTGTGGAATTGCCACAGGGGAGGGCAATCCAGGTTGTAAGGAGCCCATATCTTCCATGGTGGCATTTATGGCTCTTAGATCTTGCAAAAGTCTCCACTTGCCTGATTTCTTTCTTATTACAAATATGGGTGTGTTCCAGGGACTATTTGATGGCTCTATATGTCCCTCTGCTAATTGCTGATCAATTAATTGTCGGGCTGCTGATATTTTCTCAGATGTTAAGGGCCATTGCTCAACCCATACTGGTTGTGACGATTTCCAGACTATGGGATCAGCAGTCCTAAGGGCAATGGCCCCAATTACAGATCCTGTCGAGGAGTGTGAGGTATAACTTTCCTTTCCTAATCCCTTTCCTGGATTAAATCTCGTGTCTAGCATCTGTGATGTTACTCTATCACTGGAGCTATATAATACAACTCCCATTTGAGACAAGATATCTCTTCCCCATAATGTAAAGGGGATAGTCGTAATTACATAGGGACAGAATGTTCCTGAATGTTGATCTTCATCAGTCCAAGTTAGAATTTGAGAACTCTTTTTTACATTAGATGCCTTGCCTAGTCCTACTAGGGAAGTGGAGGTGGTGTGCGTGGGCCATGAAGAGGGCCAATCCTTCTCTGCTATGCAGGAAACATCTGCTCCTGTATCCAATAGACCTTCAATTGGTTTTCCCTGAATTTGTAAAATTTTTGTAGGTCTAGTAGCATGGATTTCTTGTATCCAAAATGCTGCATCACTAGATCCAAAGCCTCCGGCCCCTCTAGCTTCCTGGGTAACAGCTGTCCCTATTTTATGTATTGGTAATAGGATTAATTGGGCAATTCTCTGGTTGGGCTGAATCTGTATAGTTGTGGTGGGTGGGGAAAGTAAAATCTGTATTTCTCCTGTGTAGTCTGCATCAACAACTCCTGGGATGACTAAGATCCCCTGTAACGAGGTGGAGCTCCGTCCTAATATTAAACCTACAGTTCCCTCAGGAAGTGGCCCAGACACTCCTGTAGGAATGGCTGCTACTGGCGAGTCTGGGGTTAGTACTGCATGGGTGGTTGAGTGGAGGTCCAATCCTGCACTGCCTGGGGTTGCCCTGAAGAGGTCACTGACTGATCGAAATTTGCAAAGGGGTTGAAGGTTGATGCCCCTATTATTGCAGGGGCCTGGGGCTGGCCCCTTCTCAAGTTTCCCGATTGAGGTGATGGGATATAACCTCCTTGGGAGCTATTTGTAGAGTTTAAAGGCCGACCATTTTTATGGTATTTTGATCTACATTCCTTTGCCCAATGGAATCCTTTCTGACATCGGGGACAAACGGTTTTTGGAGGATTAATATTATTCCCTAATGTATTTCCAGGCTGTCGAGGAGCTTGCCATCTGGCCTGAGTATTATTATTATTTTTATTTGGGCATTCTCTGCTAAAGTGCCCAGATAAGCCACAAGAGTAGCAGTTCATATTTCTTTTATTACCTGTAGTATTGCTGGCTTGTCCTATAGCCTGTACATATTGAGGGTATGTCTCCCCTTTGAGAGCTGCAGCTATAGCTACACCCTGTATAAATGCTGGACTTACATCAGCACACTGTTTTATAAAATCATTTATAGTTCCTGTTCTGCGAATCGGCCTTAATAAAGCCTGACAGGTATTATTAGCATTTTCAAAAGCCAGTTGTTTGATTAGGATATCGGCTGCCTCTTTGTTATTGATTACTCTCTTGACTGCCTGTATGAGGCGAGAAAGGAAATCCTGATATGGTTCCTCGACCTTCTGTTTAACCTCTGTAAGGGTGGTTGTTTCTCCTGCTGTATAAGGTAGGGATTTCCAGGCACTTACTGCACAACTGGTTACTTTGGTAAGTGCCTCTGTGGGCATATTCATTTGCTCCTCAGCCGTGTTAAAATCACCTTCTCCTAATATCATGTCTAGGGTTATTCTTTTTCTGGTTTTTTCGCTAGTGGCTACAGCTTTCTTAGCAAGATCTTCATATTCAGTTTTCCATAATAAGTAATCGCCTCCTGAGAGACAGGATTTACAAACCTGTGACCAATCATAAGGAGTCATCCATTTACTGGCTAGGGTTTCTACCAAGGTTTGTGTGTAAGGAGCTAGAGGTCCATATTCAGAGAAGGCCAATTTTAATTCTTTAAGTACTTTGTAAGGTATAGGCTCCAAGGTGGGGTTTCTATTCCCACCAGACTCATTCTCATATGTAACTGGGAAGCAGAGTGAGAATTCAAGATCTCCATTAGCTTCAGCTTCTCTTATTGCCCTTTGAAATTTAGACATGGAGCTCATAGGAGCCACAGGACCTGGTTTAGGCTTCCTTTCTAATTTGGGGAGCCTGTTTTGAATGGGGGGGCCATTCTCCTCTCTACTGACTGGAAAGGACCAATGGTCATGTTTATGATATTTATTCTCCTCCTGATCACTAGGCATAGCTAAATTGCTTTTAGATTGAGCTGGAGACAATGATGATGTATCCTCTCTGGGTGGAGCCGAGGGACTATTTAAATTTTGAGAAAGTTCAACCGTTTTTGCCTCTGGTGCCAAGGTTTCACAAATTGAATTCCAGAGAGAAAAGGTAACTGCCGGGACCTTCTCAGATCCATGGTAGCTGTAATAGTTCTTTAATTGCTCTCCTACTTTAGTCCAAGTTTCTAAATTAACAGTTCCATCCTCAGGAAGCCATTCACATACGTCTTCTATAAAACTTTCTGTCTGACTGGGAGTAACCTTAACTCCTCTGCTAGCAAGCATATGCGTTAAAAGATTAATACAGAGTCTTTTTTCTTTAGACTCAGTATGACCCATCCTGTCAATCTAAGTTCTGTACTAACTACCCGCTTACCCTACTTATCCTCTATGGGGGGGTCTGAAGCACCCTACGGTGCAGTCCTATCCGTCCCAAGTACGGGGGGACTTACCTAAGGGAACCCTGTTCGGGCGCCAGATGCCGGGGTCCAACCCCAGCAGGTCCAGGGGTCCCCAAAGGTGTGGATGGAGTCGGCGAAGAAGGAAGGACACGGAGACAGCGTTCAGTTGATCAGCAGCCTAGCCAGGATCTCCAGCCAGGATCTCCAGCCAAGTTCTGGTCTGGGTCTCCAGCGAAGTTCTGCTGTTTATTGTCTTGTTACATCCGTATTTATCCCAGTTGATTTTAATCCTGTCAATTTCTATTACAATGGTTAGGGCGTTTCTTATCTCCATTCCAGGGAGTAAAGATTATGTAGCTTAAGCATGATTGTTTGTAGTGATTAACTACCCACCTGGCACTTAGTTAAGGAGTTTCATCCCCTCCCTGACTTCAGGGAAAAATTCCTACCTGGGGAAACAACCTTTCTCAGAGAGGTGACCTTGGTTAAAACACACAGCGCTAAGGGGAGCAAACATATTAAGAACAGTATGCTATATACGCCAGGTCCCTTGAAACATATGCTGTGCAGATGTTTCTTTCCTGCAGCGACTGTGTCAAGCAGCAAGGATGGACCGGCTTCCGGCAATTAACCAAAGGACTTGTATACATGCATATTAGCATAACCAGTGGACAGAGACACTGGGATGATGGGGGCTTGTCCTGGGGGGTGGAAGTGGCAGGTGGGGGGCCAATTGGGGAAAAGGAGACATATGCAATACTTTAAACAATTAAAAAAAAGAATATTGTGGAGCAGAAAGAATAAAAAAAATAGATCCAGAGATAGAGAAGCATCAAACAGACGTCAAACTTCAGGGGGTAGGGGGGAAGGAGGGGGCAAGAGGGAGGAAGAGATCAACCAAAGGACTTGTATGCATACATAAATGCATATAAGCATAACCAATGGACACAGACACTGCGGGGAGGGCATGTGTTGGGGGATGGGAGTGGCCAGGGAGAGGTCAATGGGGGGAAAAGGAGACATATGTAACACTGTATGTAATACTTTAAACAATAAAGAATCAAATAATAATAATAATTTATAACTTTTAATTCATGGCTATTACATATTCCACAACAATAGCTTTGGTTGTTATCTAAAGTTTATTGCATACATTTAATTATTAATGAAATTAAATATATATCATATATTAAATGAAAAAGTTAGGGACTTTAATTCTTATAAACAAATGTGAGGTAGGGACGGCCCCGGTGAGGTTGAAACGGCCCTGGTGAGGCTGAGACGGCCCCAGTGAGGTTGGGACTGCTCCAGTGAGGTTGGGACAGATAATGGGGACCAGTATAGACTGATGAACAGGGGTAGATGCAGAGGCAGAGCAACATTGAACAGACTGTCAAACTACAGTGGGAAGCCTGAGGAGGGTTTTGGGGGTGCGGATTAAGAGATCAACTGAAGGACTTATATGCATGCATATAAGATTAACCAATGGATGCAAGACACCGGGGGGGGGGGGGGGGTTAGGGGCCGGGGGAATGTCCAGGGGGGGGGAAAAAGGAGACATATGTAATACTCCTTGTAATACTTTAAGAAATAAAAATTATAAAAAAGAAAAGAAAAAAAGATGACTCCACTATAATGTGCTAAAATTCAATTTAATTAACTTTTAGATATCCCTAGTAAATCAATATTTTAATGAAAAATCATCAATTATACTGTTATCACTACAATACATTGCTTATAAATTTTCAATAAATGGATCATTAAAAGTTAGTGAGTAAAAACTGTGTGATTTCTTTAAAAATAGGACAAAGAACAAAATAGTATCCTGAAATAACAAAGGATATTCAGGAAATATTTCTAAAGCAAGTAGATATTCTATTTTTCTTACACAGTACATGTTTTTAAAAAACTTTTTCTCAAGTTTTAAAAATTACATATATTGTTTTAAATGTAGGTAAGTAGATTAGAGATAAAATATTTATGAGTTTAAAAGAGCTCTGTGTTTAAGCACCATAATTTTGTTGTTTCTGAGAGACATATTACACAAGGATATTTTCTGGTATGTTAATACCCATAGTTCAATCCTACTTCAAACCTCAGCTACTGAAAACATCTACATGTGAGCACATCTGAGACTCCTGGTGGTAGCCACTCAGTTGAGCCTCCCCGAATTCCTGATCCACAAAATCACAAGGGAAATAAAAGGTTGTTTTATGCCAGTATGTTTTGGGGTCATTTATTATGAGGCAAGCATTCCAGAAGATAAGTTCAGACAATGCATATACAGAGCTCATTAAAATGTTATAAGCTTTGCCTGACTGGCGTGGCTCAGTGGTTGAGCATTAACCTATGAACCAGGAAGTCACCGTTCGATTCCTGGTCAGGGTACATGCCTGGGGTGTGGGCTCAAGCCCCATGGGGGGCTGTGCAGGAGGCAGCCGATCAGTGATTCTCTCTCGTCATTGATGTTTCTATTGCTCTCTCCCTCTCCGTTCATCTCTGAAATCAATAGAAAAATAAGTGATAAGCATCATGTTTGTTGGGCAGTGAACATTTGTCATGAGCTCCTAATATATATGTAATGGAAGGGGAGCTCTGCTAACATTCCACTCCTGGACTTTCCAACTGCCTTGCCTACTGCTCCCTGAGGGAATGAGGGGGATGTCTCATTGGTAACTGTGAGGACTTCATATCAGATGCACTTTTTTTAGCCACTCCCTTTTTTATTTTCATAAAAGACCTTCCAGTAGAAACCACAGGTTCCCTGCAGTTTTCAGCCCAGATGCTTACCTCAGCAGTGATTAGGACAAGAGTTATCTACTATGCTAAGTCTAACGAATTCTGTCATTCAGTATAAGGACATGCCGCATGATATTTTATCCTCGTGTATTTCTTTTTCTTACCTGGTGATTGAGAATTTAGTCAAGGAAAAGGGATACTATTAATTGAGACCCTCTGCTTCAAATTCAATGATGAACATATTGGCTAAACACAGTCATCTTTTGGGATGCAATCATTAGTTTGAACCATATTATATTGGTGATATTTCACTGACCATGACCAACACATTTAACAATTTTTATCAAAACTTTAGCCCTATATGCATCATCAGAAGTTTCATTTTCTTTTGCCCTGTATTTCTCAGGCCCCATCAGGTGCCCAGCAATCTTAAAAGAGCATTTTCCTGTTGAAAGGAGTAGTTGTTAAATTTCATTTGACTTCAAGTAAGATAATTGTTTTCTGGAGTATGGCCTGAAGACCATCCATTTAATGCCAGCTGATGAATTCATAAAATATGCACCCCTAGTTCCAGTGCTAGACTTATGACATTAACTTCCGGCTGTGGGATCCCAGAATCCTAACAGACTCTTCAGGTGATTCTTATGGCAAATACTATCTCATGTAACTTTTTAAGACAAAAGACATATGATCTCAACATAATCTATGATAGTCAAAATATAGTCAGACTTTAGGTATCAGACTTTATGGAGTCTATTAACAACTAGAGTAGACTCAGAATCTCCCCCCCCCCCAAAAAAAAAGGCCCACACAGGATAAACTATACTTTAAAAATTATGTAATACGACAAGGAAAAAATAAAGTTGATTGAATATTTACAATATGGTAAAGACATCGATATGCATTTTACAAGGCACACTTCACCTTTCTTACACAAGGAAAATAAGTATTATTATCCCAATTTTAAAGATGAAGAACTCATCTTAAAAAGAGTTCATGGCCTTGTGTTGCGAAGCAGATCAGTGGCTGGGGTTCCTGTTGTGGTGTGTGTGTACTAGAGTTACTGAAGCCAAATTTATTGTCATGTTAGTAAATGACTTAGAAACTGAAAAAATAAATAATAAAAGAGTTCGGATAACATTGCCAAAGCTTAAACATTATAAATGGCAGAATTGAGAATCAAAACTAGGTTTGTCTTTCTTTAAAGGTCAGCTTAACTATTCAATTTTTGAATTTTGACTGTTGAAGAAATTGGTAATGTTAAGAGAAAAAAGGCTACCAATCCAGAAAATAAAATGGGGATCTTAAAATAATTTTGGAGAAATATCATGATAGAAAATAAATACAGCAGTCTTAACTTTTTCATCCACTGGATAAAAGTTGTTATTTAGAAAAATAAAAAACCATATTTAGGTTTTTATAATTGTTTTATAACAAATAAACTAAATAAAAAATAAAAAGGATGTCTACTTTAATAGATATAATCCTTCGCAAATAAAAACTAGTTGATTATTTTTCACAATTACTATAGAAGTAATTTCTGTAAAGTTTTGAGAAGCCTGAGGTGTAGAGTGTAGAATAAAATATCAGGCTCACAGCTACTTGACTAACTTATACTGATAAAATAACGGAATACAATGTATCTCTCGTTCTTGGTATATAATAAAGAAGCATCTTTTAAATAAGGAGTAAAAGCCATCTTAGAGAAGAGAACTTTTAGGAATTTTACGGTAGACAGGTAAGTAATGAAACTTTGAGTTAGAAATAATTAATAAGGGCTTATAGACATGAAAATCATACTTGAGTAATCTCGTCGACAGAAATGTACTAAATTGACATGAAAGCATTGCCTACAGTTTTCTATGTCTAATTGCTTTTTGACTATGTTAAACATTTTATGGAACTATAACGCCTTTCAAACTTGTCAACTGTGCCATAGAAATATATATTATTTTCTGTTAAGAAAAATATTAAAGCAAACTATATTGTTTACATGGGAAAATTTTTATTTTCAATTTGCATATAGAAAATATTTGTACATTTCCAAAGAGATATACTCCCTTAAATATGCCATCACGAGGAGAAAGTGGGAAAAAGAACAGTAATATATGTGGGAACACATTCTTTCAAAGATAAACTATAAATGGATAGGGAGTAGCCTAAGTTGTCAATCTATGGAGTTAGCATGTTGTTTAAAGATATGATGACTTGAAGGAATACAAAGCGTATTTTGAATAAACTGATTTCAAATTTTTCTGCTATTAATGTTGGAAAGTCAAAGCTACATATATTATAGATATCCCTGACTATTGCAGAATTAGATTTAAATTAATGAAAGTCATTTAAAAGACATTTACCTTTAACACTGAGAAAATAAAACCCATCTATCAGCTTACTGTTACATTTTCTACTCGTGTGAAAATGCCAACCCATCATATCATTAATTTACTACCTTTTTCTTTCTGTTTTGCTTCTGTTTAAACTTGGACACTTATAGGACTTGTTTAAAATGACAATTATGAAATTCCATGGATTTTAGTGAAATATATGATGATGTTTAATTGATTTTTACATAATTTGTATGCATTCTGGTGAAAGTTCACAATTTACATTTATACTCATTTATCTTACTAGATTCAATATTATATGAAAGCAGAAACCTACTTTTGTACTGCACAAAGACAGTTCAAAGAGTAAAGAGTGAAATGACAAACATACTCTTATTAATATGAATTACTTTCATTTTCACAGCACAGGGTGAATGGGATAAAATTGCCATAAGATATTTTATACATTCAGTATATACCAAAAGCCAATTTGGCAAATTGAAGAATTCCAACAACCTCAGATTGTGTGGCTTAATAAAAAATACCTTTAAATATTAAACTATGTCTTTTTCCTCCTCTGAATTTAGTTTTAGGCTGATTGGGTAGACTTACCTTTTTAAAAAATAAACGCTTATTGCATTTCTTACAAGTTACTTGGTCCATGGGAGTCCAATGTGAGATATAATAATGTGCAAAACACCAACAATACAAGGATATTGAAAACCACCATGCGTTGAGTTTCTGTTACCTTATCGCCTTCGGAGAATGTGATCCCATCCGCGGCTCTTTTCCATGTGATCTCTGGAATAGGCTCCCCTTCCGCTTCACAGATGAGTGTGACTTGGCCATTCTCATACGTAGTTTCATTTTTTAGCTGTATTATGTGAGGCTGTACTGTAAAGAATACACACATTACTCCATCTGTACTGGGGGAAAATATTCCTATTTAGACCTAAAATCCATGATGGGCATTTGAGTCCACAGTAGTGTGATACGGAATTGGTAGTATTGCAGCAGGCATGGCAGCATGCTTTGCTTTAGAGTGGGGCCGACAGAGTTGCAAGGAACAGGTGAAACAATTTCCAAAAATAGTTCACATCGATGATCACTGTGAACTAACTAGAGGCCCGGTGTATGACATTCATGTACTCATGGGTGGGGGGTCCCTCAGCCCAGCCTGCGCCCTTTGTCAGTCCAGGAGCCCTCAGGGGATATCCGCCTGATGACTTAGGCCCACTCCCAAGACATCCTTAGTGCTGCTGTGGAGGAGGGCTGCTGTGCTGGTCGTTCTGCTGTTCGGTCAATTTGCATATTAAACTTTTATGTATAGGATTTGAAGTGGGTTAGATACCACCATACGCATTATAATTCCTTCCAACATATTGTCATCTTAAGAGTCACTTTATTATGTATTTTTCTCTTAAACCACAAATTAAAATTTTCCCTTTTAAAGCCACATGTGTGTTTAAGTGTGAGTGTGTCTGTGTCTGTGTGTGGGGGGGTGGCATGGCATCCACTTAGTGAGTCATTATCTCCTAAGCTTTTAAAACAATATCACCAAGGAGAAAACAATGATGACTGTATCCTGAATATGTAGTCAGGTATAATTAGCATAATATCTAAAATATTTATTAATAAAGATACAAAAATACTATTTATTTATATTATCCTAGTTGATTTTTTTTTACCTCAATTTACCTTAACAATATTACTTGGCACTGTAACTATTTCTTTATAATTATGACTTCTTTAAAAAGAAAATAAAACGTTATGTCAGTTTAAATTATCTTAGTATTAAAATTATGTCCATCCACAAACTTATACAATACCACAGAGCTTCACATTTGTAAACTCTGAATTATCTGCATTTATTAAATTTTTACTTGTTAAAACATAATGGGATATAACCTAGCACTTTTATTTCAGGATAAGTAACAGGTATTTTTAAAACATTTAAGTGCAATTAATCATGGTATATTAATAAGTAGTTCTTAATCTTAGAAAATTAGATTCCTGATATCAGAAATATAGCATACATAATTTTTAACAATTAAGTGTTTATTCCATTGAATTAATACTTTTAGTTACATTTCCACTATATATACATTACATTGTGTCAAACACAATACAATATTTTTCAGTATTATCATACAAAAGTGATTACAACAGTGATGTGGCATATATCATGTATTATTTTCTATTTGATAATATGAAAATATTAGAAACTTTTTAAATATCTGTTCTTACTGCCATTCTTACAAGTAAATAAACAGTGTTTGATATGAACCCCTTGAGGTAGCTTGAGAACATTACCCTCTGGAATGAACTCAGACACCATCATTTCTAAGTAATTATTTTTTTATGCTGAGTCAGACTTATTTAATGTTTTAGGTTTTAAAGGGAACAATTTTTTAAAATGAATAATACTGCTGAAACAAATTATGGGCTTTCTATAATTTCTAATAAATTTAAGTTTGTTTACTCTTTCCTCTACGTGAACAATTTTTGCCTGACTTGGCTTTGCTGATATCTCATCGCTAAATATTTTTGTGGAGATGCATTTTATCATTACCTTCTGAGTAACTTTCCAACACCAAGCTATCCAAAATAATAGCCCTCTATACCCAACACCACCTGGTTTGCCCATTTTCACGTTCTTTTTTGAATATTTTGTTATTCCAAATTTTATTTAATTATTTTAATGTATTTTGGTCTAGTCTTTGTCTGTCTCACTAAGCCATGATATAATGAAAATTTATGAAAATGTCTTTGGTTCAGAAAATATTTCTATTATGTGATTACAGGATCAGTTGGCAGAGAGTGTGTCCACGTGTTATACCATTCAGCTCTTGCTCTGTAGCCATAGTTCCCTGCATCTGCCTACTGCAAACACTGGCCCTTCTTACCCTTACAGAGTTCTCCCTCCTTCCTTTCCAGTCTCAGCTGTGAAAGCATTTTGTCAACAGTGTTTTTAAAAATGGAGAAAATATACTAAATGTTAGTACTGCATATGAGTTTTAGTGTTATGCTTTTTAAAGAGAACACTCATATACAGTGGGGCCTTGACTTATGAGTTTAATTCATTCCGTGACGGAGCTCGTAACTCAAATTACTCGTATGTCAAATCTTAAAGTGAACGGGTGAGACACGTGATGCTGGACTGATGTTGTGGCCTTCACTGTGACATTCGCTGCGCCAACTAGCGGTGGGGTCTCTGAAGCTGGCTCGTAACCCGAATTTTAGCTCGCAACTCAAAGCAAAAAATTGGCCGAGAGACGGCTGTATCTCGAAAAACTCGTTAGTCGGGACACTCGTAAGTCAAGGCCCCCTAAATATTCACCAGCAAAATTGTTTTTCTTCTTGAAAACATAATGAAAGCCAAACAAATAATTTTAAAAAAGCATACTAGTTCTTAACTCTCTATTAGATTGCCAAATAAGGTAATATAGCTTTTAGTAATTATGGAAGATATTTATATTACCACATGATCTCACTCATTCATGGATAATAGAGACCATTATAAACTTTTGAACAATAATAGATACAGAGGCAGAGCTGCCTCAAACAGATTGTCAAACTGCAGCAGGAAGGCTGGAGAGGGTTGCGGGGCAGGAGGTAGGGGGGTAAGAGATCAACTAAAGGACTTGTATGCATGCATAGAAGCATAACCAGTGGACATAAGACATTGGGGGGTAGGGGAGGCTAGGGGACTGTCTAGGGCGGGGGGATAAAATGGACACATATGTAAATACCCTTTGTAATACTTTAAGCAATTAAAAATAAATAAATAAATAAATAAAACAGCCAATTTTCCCAGCAAAAAAAAAAAAAAAAAAAAAAGGAAGATATTTATATTATATTTCTTTTTAATGAAATGGGAATATTTAATTACAGTTGCATGACAATGTGGCCTAATTATAGCCTCATAGGTGTCCTCTTTTGAAATATAATGAAAGTACAGCTGATCCCAACATATTTCATTTAAAGATTTATAAAGAGCAATGAATATCTATACTAATAAAAGCCTAGGTGGCCCTTGCGTCCTCGTGTCCTAACATCCTCACAAGATGGCCACCCCATTTCTCCACAAGATGGACACCCTCATGTCATCACAAGATGGCCAGCCCCACATTGTCACAAGATGGCTGCCACAAGATGGTCACCTCCACGCTGTCACAAGATGGCCAGCACGGGAGGGTAGTTGTGGGTGATCAGGTCAGCAGAAGAGGGCAGTTGGGGGCTATTGGGCCAGCAGGGGAGGGCAGTTGTGGGCTATTGGGCCAGCAGGGGAGGGCAGTTGGAGGCAACCAGGCCAGCAGGGGAGGGCCATTGGGGGTGACCAGGCTGGCAGGGGAGGGCAGTTGGGGTTGACCGGGCCAGCAGGGAAGGGCAGTTGGGGGCGATCGAGCTGGCAGGGGAGGGCAATTGGGGGCCATTGGGCCAGCAGGGAGCATTAGGCATCAATCAGGTCAGCAGTGGTTAGGGGAGTGGTTAGGGGGTGATCAGGCTTGCAGGCAGAAGAGGTTAGGGGCTATTAGGCAGGCAGGCAGGTGAGTGGTTAGGAGCCAGCAGTCCTGGATTATGAGAGGGATGTCTGAGGGGTCCCATGTTGGAGAGGGGGCAGGCTGGGTGGGAGAAATACCCCCAGTGCACAAATTTCATGCACCAGGCCTCTAGTATCTATATATGAGATCCCAGTAGTGTAATTAAATGAATTTTCTTCAAACCTCTGTATGAGTCAGCCAATATTTCACAAAAATTTACATGTATAATTTCATGTAATTCTTAAAACAATTCTATCTGGTAGCTGCAATTTTAAAATATATTTTAGAGATGAAAAATGGAGATTTCATTTTGGAAAGTTAAACAGTTCATACAAGTGACAGAGTAAAATTGACCCAGACCTCCCTGTAGACATAACAGTTTTAACCACTATGCTATAATACTTACCAAAGACTTGTAGGAATGCCTGTTTTTCATCTTCTCCTGCCTTATTTGTGGCCCTGCAGACATAATGGCCTCCATCACTATTGATTATGTTTCTGACAGTGAGCTCTGTATTGCTTCCTTTCAATATGTACTTTTCACTTTCTTCAATGAACTTGCCATTCCTAAAGAAAAGAGGTTGATCTTCGTAAATCAGGCTTCACAACTCAGGAGACAATCATATTCAACTTTTTAAAAAATATAGTTTTATTGATTTCAGAGAGGAATGGAGAGGGAGATATAGAAACATCAATGATGAGAGAGAATCATTGATCTGCTGCCTCCTACATGCCCCACACTGTGGATCAAGCCTGCAACCCAGGCATGTGCCCTGACAGGGAATTGAACCATGACTCCTGGTTCATAGGTTGACAATCAACCTATTGATTGCCAGCCAGGCATCATACTCAACTTTTTGATGTGTAGTTGGTAATAATTTCATAGCTCTTGATAGACAAGGCTATAATCCAATCAAAAGTATACTTCTAGTAGCCCAGAAAAACTTAATGTATTAAAGTTATACTTTAAAATAGTTTTGACTTTATAGACAAGAATAACATTTGAGTTATGTTGAAATATTGATGCCAATCTTAGGCAAAAGAGCACATTGGTTCAATCTGTACTTTGATTGTTAAACCAAAAAAGTTTATTTGATGATTTTAACTCTATGTACCTTTTTAATGTTGGTGAGTCAACACGTATTTGTGAAAACTTTATTTACTAGGTTCCTGAGACACATTTAATAGAATTTCTATGGAAACCTACCTTAAGTTTCAAAGTAAATGCAATTTAAATATGCAACCGATTTATTCTGAAAACATGTACTGCCAATAAGAGTAATTATGTGAAAATGCAGTTAGAGAAATTATGCTGAATATAATGATCTAATTCCCTAGTGAGGAGAAATCATTTAAAAAATAATTTCCTTCTTAGATTTGAATATTTAACACTTTCCATGTTCTTTCTGGACTGAAGCCGTATTCATTCTTCCCCAATGCTAGCCTTTGTGGTACACTAAGACAATGTCTTACACACTGTTTTATAACAACTATAGCAAAAAATATTTTAAATATCTTTAAATCTGAAACAATTCCCCTTAATATGTGTGATACCTTCTTATATTGCATATTTTTTTCATTCTGCTTATTGTCATCTCCTCTCCCTCCAATTCTTTTTTCCATCTCTCCTTCTATATGTTTCTTATAATGGTGCTTTAGATGATTGAATAGACTTTAATGTCCACTGATATAAAAAGCTTAGGATCTGTTCTTAGGGATGGAAAGACTCACTTTCCCGTACAAATATAAATTTAAAAAGAAAAACCTCTAAAAGGATTATAAAGTATTTCCTCTGTAGAAACAGAACATTTATCTGATAAACTAAATGACCTTTCAAGTGAACTTTGGCTTTGCTTTCTAGAAAGCACTGGCACATATCTTCATATAATCCTTATCCTTCTATAACTTAATAACATCTGCTTGTTCAGTTTCTATTGATATCTCTAAAAATATCATGAAATGTGCAAAAATATCATAAGGGTAGAGTGCAAAAGTAGAGTTTATAAACTACTAATATATATAGCAAACGTATATATAGCACTCTGTACTTTTAACTTAAAAATATTTTTACTAACCCTATATTTACAATTATAAAAAATGACATTTCAGCATTTTTCTCTAGAATTTCATGTATAAAGAGATCTTTCAGTGCAGTTGGTGATACAATCTATTTCTCAATCTATTCAGTGAAAAATATTGATTTGTTTAATACTATGACTACTAATAAAATAATAACACACTAGAAGTTTCAATAACGTGTGTTTTATACAACATTTTGCCTATATTATTTACCTGTGTGAATTCTCACAAGTAGCCCATAGATGTGTATTTTCCCTCTCTGCCCTCATTCACAGATCGCAACTAAAATTTTTAGTACAATTTCAATATCCCTCAATTCAAACAGTAATATAAGGAGCAGATTAACTAACTTCCAGTGTTCTTTCTGATAAGGAGAGTTATTTCCCTACCTCATGTGAAATTTTGTACTAATATAGAGGCCAGGCACATGAAACTCATGCACGGGTACAGTCCCTAGGCCTGGCCTGCGATCAGGGCAATCTTCCCCAGCTGCCCGCAGCCGGCCCCGCCCCCCCACCCCAACCCTTGGTTCCCTGTTTGCCATCAGGTGATCGGTGCCTGGTGGCAAGGGGAAGGGACCAAGAGGTGATCAGTGAGCTTCATAGTGACTGATCCAGCAGTCATTCTGGTCATTCTGCTGTTAGGGTCAATTTGTATATTATCCTTTTATTATATAGTATGTTTGAAATGTAGCAAATGAATGAGACATGGGCACTTATCATGAAAAATTCATATGACTGACAGTAATAGAGGGTACTATAGATCCCATTACTAAGTTAATAACTTTTTGGGTTTTGTTTTTAGGGAGAATGAGAAGATATCTACTATAGTAAGGGAGAAGAGAAAAGAAGGTGGCTGACATACTCTGGGAGTTTTCAAGGGGAAAAAGTCATGATTTGAGCTTTGAAGTGAATGGATCTTGAAAAATTTAGTGGAAATCAAAGAAACAAACAAATAAACAACATCATACTAATACAGGCAGAGGACAAACTGATGGTTGCCCAAAGGGAGGGGGGTTGTGGGAATGGATGAAAAGGTGAAGGGACTGAGAAGTAATCATGGGAATGTTAAACTCAGCATAGACAATATCAATCATATTATAATAAGTTATGTGGTGCCAAGTGGGTACTTGAATTATTGGGGGGATTGCATTGTAAATTATATAACTGTCTAACCACTAAACTGTATACACCTGAAACTAATATAAAATAATGTCAACTGTAATTGAAAAATAAAATTTAAAAAATAAAGTGTAAAAAATGAAATGCAAAACCATGAAGTGTGCAGTGTAAAAACTGAATGAATGAAAACAGAAACATGCCTTAGCGACAGAATGATCGGCACTATGGGTGCACCTCTGACTTGGATTAAGTCACTCTGCTGATCTCTAACCGTTGAATCTGACCAATGTGAATGAAAACAAAAGCATAATAGCCTTTTAAACAAAATTCAAAAACAACGCTTTCCTTCCAGACATAATGAAAAGGTCGCAACTATTTTTTCATGAGCCTGATTAGGGACACAGACCAGAGGGAATTGTGGGTACACAGCTTACCTGTACCAAGAGATGGTGGGCTCAGGAGAGCCAGAGGCCCTGCAGGATAATGTCATCTCTTCTCCTCGCTCTGCTGTGGCATTGAAGGATTTCTGAGGCATTGTGATTGCTGGCGGCACTGAAACACAGATGCACATAGATAAAGAGAGATGAAGAACATTTCAGCATCGAACAGTCAAACCACAGTGGGAAGACCCGGGAGGGTTGGGGGAGAGGGGTAAGAGATCAACCAAAGGACTTGTATGCCTGCATATAAGCATAACCAATGGACACAAGACACTGGGGGATAGATAGGGGAGGCCGGGGGAAGGTCGGGGGGGGGGGGGGGGGAGGAGACATATGTACTACTCTTTGTAATATTTTAAGCAATAAAACAAAAAAATTTTTTAAAAAAAGAACATTTCAGCAAGACCATTGGGACATTTTTACCACTACTTTTGCTGTTGTTGTTTATACTAAGCTATAAAATATTTTTAAATGTTTTTATCAATTTTTAGAGAGAGAGGAAGGGAAAGTGGCAGAGATATAGAAATATCAATGAAAGAGGAACATCATCAATTGGCTGCCTCCCACATGGCTCCCACTGGGGATGAAGGCCGCTACTCAGGCATATACCCTGACCAGGAATCGAACCAGTGACCTCTTGGTTCCTGGGTTGACACTCAATCGCTGACCCACACAGGCCAGCCTAAGATTTAAAACTTGATAGTCAACATCTGTACTTACATCAACAGTTTGACTTGATCTCAAATGACTTTAAGATCACAGATCTACTTTCTGATGTAGAATAATTAGATAATTTACTCTATGCCATTATACTATTTTGAATCTATCAAACTAAACTAAACAATAAAATAGACATTTTGGTATATATATACTTTTATAAAATACTGTTCACAAAAAGACAGGCTCTACTACTCTGACTTACAGCAGTGCTGAGATCTACTCGGAGCATGAATGGATTTCCTATTTGGGTTCTCATCAGTATATGTAATTCTATGAGCAATCATTCACTGCTTCAAGACAGGGCTTTCAAATTAGGTGTCAAACCATAATGTTCTTTCTGATTAACTGCATTTAATTTCTTTAAACAACTATAGACCATTTTATAAAGAGAAACTGCTCAAGCCATAGAGAGTATGAAATAGATTTTCATGAACAATTCAATTTAAAATTAAGCTTCCCCAATTTCTAACTAATTACATTACAAAAACTGTGTGTGCTGCACATTTCATACTTGTTGAAACTGTTACTGAAATGCACTGTTTGCAATAAACAAATCAATAACATCCATAAGAGAAGCTAAATTTCAAAGGACAGCATAAATTTTGATTTAAAGCACACTTTTATGATTTCCTATTTAATAGGACAAGATGATATTACCCAAATTAGTTATATTAATAAATCTGTTTTTAACATATAACAAACAGTATGACCAGACTGGCATTTACCAGTGTGATTTTAATTAAATATTCCAACATGGCATTCAGGTCAGCATTAATGCTGCATTACCGCCATTGATAGTGGGAAGAGAAGCTGATATGTATCATAGTAATTAATCACAATAAATCAAGTTTCTCCCCTTAAAAATTCAGGTACAAGGGGGCATAATCTGACATGCTGTCTCTAAAGTAACACAATAATTACTAGTGTTATAATAGGATTGACTTTTTTCACATATTAACTCTGCATTTTAAATACATTGAAATTTAACATTCTGTATCCCATTTGCCTTCTCTTGTAATTATGAAAAAAATAACATTTTAATAAATGCATTGCTTTTCATTTGATTATTATAAATGTAGTTATAAGAACACTATGCCTGTTTTTTATTACAGCAATGAAGATTTTTAACCCTTTAGAGAGCTATAATGAAAATAAACACTTCAATAGAAATTCTCTGTACAGGAAAGTATTTTTGAACATAGAAACACTTCCAAATGGAGAGTCACATGCCCCGGTGGCTGTCCTGTTACTAAACTAAAAAAGTTATTTATTTTTTATCATAATTTTATTTTCTAGAAAGTGTACTGCATATGCTGGATGATCTGTAAGAACTGACAAATATTGACATTTATGTTTTATGATACATTGGCTTTGCTAATGATATATACATTATTTTTAAAAAAATATATTTTACTGATTTTTTACAGAGAGGAAGGGAGAGGGATAGAGAGAAACATCGATGAGAGAGAATCATCGGTCAGCTGCCCCCTGCACACCCCCTACTGGGGATGTGCCTGCAACCATGTACATGCTCTTGACCGGAATCAAACCCGGGACCCTTGTCTGCAGGCCGATGCTCTATCCACTGAGCCAAACCGGTTAGGGCTATACATTCTTATAGTATAGATTAGCAGAACAATATCAATATTATATATTTACATTTGAAGAATAATTCTAGAACTATTCTGAAGTGTAATAGCATTTAAATTTGCAGAGATGTTCACTAGTTCAAATGTCAAAAAGTCCTGGAAGTTTTTTAGCCACTGTTTTAGACTATAGAGTATTTTTTTTGTATATTTACCTAGTTATAAGTATGCTATTGAGTTGGATTAAATAACTTTAAATGGAATTACCATTATATTTCATTCAAATTTATTTTTCTCTCATAAATCCCACATTTCCTCTATTTTAACTTTTTAAAAATACTTTTGTGCATTTTTTACTACATCTGAAACTTCTATCTATCTATCTGTCCATCTATCTATCTATCTATCATTTGGTAGAGACCTGATGCACAAAAGTTCACGTATGAGTAGGCCTTCCATCCCCTGGCTGCCGGCACCGTCTTCCTTCTGGCACCCAGGACCCAGGCTGGCTTCCCTTGGGCTGCCTGCAGGCACCCAGGACCCAGGCTGGCTTCCCTTGGGCCGCCCGCAGGCACCCGGGCCCTTCGCTGGCTTCCCTCCAGCACCAGCTTCGCTAGGAAGGACCTACGGAATGATGTCTGGAAGACGTCCAGTCTAATTAGCATATTACCCTTTTTTATTATAGATTATATACATACTAGAAGCCCAGTGTGTGAAATCACGCAGCCCCGCCCACCCACACTGGTCTTTGGTCCTTATGGCATTAGGGTCACAGGCTTTTTATAATATAGATAATATATATACATATATGTAAATATATATCTTTTTTATTTCAGAGGAATAGAGAGGGAAAGATAAAAACATCAATGATGAGAGAGAAATCACTGATCCGCTGCCTCCCAAACACCCAACACTGGAAATCACGCCTAAAACCTGGGCATGTGCCCTGACTGGGAATTGAACTGTGACCTCATTGTTCATAGGTTGATGCTCAGCCACTGAACAGCACCAGCCAGGCTTAGACATCCCGTTTTAAGACATTTACAAGGACTTATATTATGTGTACATGGATTAGCCAATGCTTTCTAGGAAATGTCTGTTTTCATTCTTTAGCTTCAAGAAACATGAGGCTGTTCAGGGAAAGAAAGTGGTTCCAGAATGCTCACTTCCATGGAGACTTTGGGCCACCTTCATGTTATAATTTGCCGCATTGCTTGAGTTTGGAAGTTATAGGAAAGTGTGACTAAAAGGGAAAGCATAAAAGGCTGGAGGTGAAGGAACAATTCTGTACCCTGATTGTGCTAGTGGTGAAAGAAATCTATACCTACATTGAAACTCATAGAACTGAATAGTGAATTTTACTGTATGTAATTTGAAAACAAAGTTATACATTCTTTAAAAATTATATCCTGTAAGATATATATATTTTTTAATTCTAATTGTTTTGTAACAATTATATACCAGATTCAATTAGCTGATTCACTGTACCAGTCCACAGTCTTGGAGAAATTGGTTTCTGGTTGTTCTAAAGCCGGAAAATCTCAACAATTTCCCTATCTGAGGACCGCTTGTTTCTACTCCAGTTCATCAAAATCCTTCCTTTCTTTAACTAATTGCTCTGATCTGCCCAATGTATTCGGAAAATCCTTTGACTTCTTGTTGCTTCTTTTCATCTATCATGAACTGCAGATCCCACTGCTTCTATATACTTCCTGTTTCTGATATATGTAGAATGCTGGCTGTGTTTCAGTTAGTGGCCTTAGTTCTTTCAGATTAGTTTTGTAATACACTGCTGTCAATCCAGCATCAAAACTGGAGTATGGTTAAGTTAACAAAAATAAATGTATTAATTGCAAAACAAAATGTGTGGACAGAATAAGTGTCATTTTCTGTGGTGAGCCGGCACGGCCATGGCATACTCAGCCCCAGGGCGCCTTATGTGCCACGCCAGCTCAGCCAGGTTCAGTGACCCTGAGAGAGGGCAGTGAAGGATTAGACAAAACAGACAAGAGAATGAAAGCTGGGTCTTGTTGGGACACTGCTCCCGGTTGGAGAGACAGCGCCACGGACTACAAGCCATGTCTTTATTTTATAGACAGATTCCACGAGGCAAAATAAGGGCATGGTCAAGAATCAAGATGTTTACAACATTCTCCTGGGTTTCGATCCTACTCAACTACATGCACCTGAACTCTATCAAGCCCACATCACTCAGACACGTTGGGCCACGTGTTCAGACCATAGGTTCAAGCCCACAGCTATAGCTGTTGGCTATAATTGTGCTCAGAGGGCTCTGCCCTCCTAGCTGGGACTTGCACATGGCAATGAGAGAACTGTGCCCTCTCATTAGTCTGAGGCTTGAACCTGTCCAAACACTGTGGCCACTCTCCACATTTTCTAAAGGTTTTGCCAGCTGCTGATGGCAAGGTGGGAGGAGAAAGCTCTCTTATGTATGCATATCTCAAACTGTGTTAGAGAGCAGCCTTCACAAAAACCCTATTTGTCCTGCTTTCTGACCTACCAGTCTGCCTTTCCAGGATAATCCTGTGGCACAAGTGATAGCATTTAAAAGCCTTTAGCCTTCTAACTCCTGCTCTTTCCAGCTATGAGCCCGGAGTTGTCTTCTACTGCCATGTCTACTGTGTGGTCCTCTGTGTTCTTTGTTACTTGGGTGCAATAAAAACTTCTCTTTGCTACATAATAATTAACATGTATGCATATATAAGCATATATATAAAATATATATATGTAGCCTATATAATAAAAGAGAAACATGGTAACTAGCCGTAACTTTGCTACCCTTCCCATTGGCTAATCAGGGTGATATGCAAATTAACTGCCAACCAAGATGGCGCCGGCAGCCAGGCTACTGATGCGAACAGGAGGCTTGCTTGCTCCAGTGATGGAGGAAACCAACGTTCCGCGCCTGCCGCTGCTGGGCTCTGAGCTGCTCTCTAAGAAACATTGTTACAAATATAGAAGCAAAACAAAACCCCAGAAACCTGCTTTCAGCCAGCCGGGATCTCAGAGCTGGAGTCGCAACAAAGTTTCAAATACAGAAAGTAAACAAAGCCCAGAAACCTGCTTTCAGAAGCTGAGGTCTCACAGCTAAAGCCGGCTCTCACCTCCAGTGACAGCCATAGAAGGTAATAAATCCAAGAATTAAAAAAAAAAGGAAAAAAGGAGAGGCTGGGAGATTTAGTCACCCGCCAGCCTGAAAACGGCCCTCAGCCCCTCACCCAGACTCGCCAGGCACCCCAGTGGGGACCCCCACCCTGATCTGGGACACCCTTCAGGGCAAACCAGCTGGCCCCCACCCGTGCACCAGCCCTCTATCCTATATAGTAAAAGGGTAATATGCCGCCCAGCACCGGGATCAGTGGAGCAGCGAGGCCTCCTGGCCCCTGGAGCAGCATGACGGGGGCAGCACCCTAAACCCCCTGATCGCCCTGCGGCTCTGTGTGTGACAGGGGGCAGGGCCACAACCTCCCTATCTTCCCTGCTCTGTTCGTGACAGGGGAAGGCACCTCAAACCCCTGATCAGCCCTGCTCTGTGCCTGATAGGGGGGAGCACCCCAACCCCAATTGGCCCTGCTCTGTGTGTGACAGGGAGTGGCGCCCCAACCCTCCCATGGGCCCTGCTCTGTGTGTGATGGGGTGAAGCCGCAACCTCTCCATCGGCCCTGCCCT
Organism: Myotis myotis; assembly: GCF_014108235.1. Lineage (NCBI taxonomy): Eukaryota > Metazoa > Chordata > Mammalia > Chiroptera > Vespertilionidae > Myotis > Myotis myotis. The sequence continues at coordinate 202,938,346 of NW_023416324.1, read as the reverse complement.
GAGTGTGACGGGGGGGAGTGCCCCAACCCCCTGATCGGCCCTGCTCTGTGGGTGACAGGGGGTGGTGCCCCAACCTCCCCATCAACCCTGCCTTGAGTGTGACAGGGGGCAGTGCCCCAATCCCCCAATTGGCCCTACCCTGAGCGAGACTGAGGGTGGCATCACAACCTCCTTATCAGCCCTGCTCTGTGCGTGACAGGGGGGAGCTCCCCAACCCCCTGATTGGCCCTGCTCTGTGCGTGACAGGGGGCAGCACCCCAACCCCCTGATCGGCCAGCTCTGTATGTGACAGGGGTGACACCACAACCCCCTGATCATCCCTGCTCTGTGGGTGACAGGGGGTGGCACCGCAACCTCCCCATCGACCCTGCCTTGAGTGTGACAGGGGGCGGTGCCCCAACCCCCCAATCGGTCCTACCCTGAGCGTGACTGAGGGTGGCATCGCAACCTCCTGATCTGCCCTGCTCTGTGCATGACAGGGGCGGCGGCCCAACTCCCCAATTGGCCCTGCTCTGAGCCCAACCGGGAGCTGTGGGGCAGGCACCTAGGGATTGGGCCTGCCCTCTACCACCTGGGTGTGGGCCTAAGCCAGCAGGTCGTTATCTCCGGAGGGGTCCCAGACTGTGAGAGGACACAAGTGGGGCTGAGGGACACTCTCCCCCCGCCCCCCCCCCCCCGGCCAGTGCACAAATTTTTGTGCACCGGGCCTCTAGTATATATATATAAAATTTCAGTTTATGTAAAGCTGAAATTATTTTGAAGTCAGTACAGTATGGGAGACTAAAATATTTTGATGTCAGAATTTAGGTATAAGGATGCAATATCATATTGAAAAAAAAACATATTGCTAGGGCACAGTATTCAAATGTTTAAAATAATGTTTATAAGTTTGTTTGCTATATTGAAATATATAAGAATGTCAGCTTCCAGCCAAGATGTAGAAACAACTCAAAATGTTTACACATTGCATAAAGTAACTGTTTTCAAGATATTGTCAATCAGTCAACAAAATGATTCAACAGTGATCTCTGAAATATGAGTAGAAACGAGGTAAGTCCTATTACTGTCCCAGGCTACTGTCTAGAGCGAGCTTCTAAGTCCTATTACTGTCCCAGGCTACTGTCTAGAGCGAGTTTCTAAGTCCTATTACTGTCCCAGGCTACTGTCTAGAGCAAGTTTCTAAGGTACAGAGAGGAGGAACCCAGTTGGGATCTAGAAGTCTGAGGAGCCAGGGCAGGTTGTCTGGGAAGTCAGGTGTCTGGCTGTGTGTCACAGGACAGAGTGCCAGATGGGAGAGGTGCACAAGGAGGACTTCCTGAGATTTGCAGTGAGTTCCCTTGGGTTCTTCAGATGAGTACTGAGGAGTGCAACCATGAGAGGAAACTACTGAGGCCAATTAGAAGGAATAATTTCCAAAGCTCAAGTAGAGCAAAGAACAGTTCCCATTCCCACGGCCAGAATAAAAAATGTAAAATACCTCATAATGCATGTGAAACAGAGCAATCGGAAATACTTTACCTCAGAAGTGGGGCAAAATAAGCTCTGGAGTATTCTCCCCACCTAACAAAGCTTAAAGGAATAAACTGAACGGATTAAACTGTTACCAAGGACCTTATCTGAATTCCTGGATAAAGGTCCAAAATATTTAAAGAAAAACAAAAATATTCAGCACATTACAGAGGTAAAATCCACATCTGGCATCCAAATAAAAATTATTAAACATGCAAAGAAGGAAGAAATATGGGACATGAAGACATAAATATACTATCAACCAAAACTGACCCAGAAAAGACCAAGATGGTATAATTAGTGGACAAGTACAGTAAAGCAGTTATAAAAACTGCATTCCATATGTTCAAGAATCTAAAAGAAAAACTGGTCATGTTAGAGACTTAGAAGATATTTTTAAAAATCAAATTTCTACATATTAAAACTACACGGTCTGAAATCAAAAGTACATGAGATAGAATTAATAGATCAAACATTGCAGAAGTAAAGATTATTAACTCGAACTTATATCAGCAGAGACTATCCAAAAATTAATACATGAAGAAAAAATAGGTAAAGGGGAATAAACAGGACAGAGAGCAGTGGAATAAATTAAAGTAGCCAAATAACTGAAATTGGAGTCCTAAAAAACTGTAAGTCATAAACAATATTTGAAGAGCTAACATCTAAAACATTTTCTAATGTTATAAGAAGTATAATATACATTTGTCAACAAAACATAAATACAAGAATAATGAGATGGAAATCACAATGAGGTATATTGTATTCAAATTGCTTAAAATAAGTGATAAAGAGAAAATCTTCAAAAATCTGGCAGGACCGGGTGGGTGGCACCCTTTATGTGCAGAGGCACACAATCAGGATAAGAACAAACTTTTGATCTAAAATAACTTGGCCTAAGATAAAGGCTCAAGATTTTTTAAGGTACTGAAAGAAGGGAAAAAACTGTCAACTCAGAATTCTATACTGAGCAAAATTTCATTTCAAATATTAAGGTGAAATCCTTTCTCAGACATGAAGTGTGTGAAGTTAATCATTGTTAGCAAACGTGCACTGTAAGAAATGCTAAAGGAAGTCATTTGGGCATTTAGGAACTGATGCCAGATGGAAATCTGAACACACAAAGGGAAACTGTCTTTATTCATAGGTGACATAAATATCTAGGTAGAGAAATCTATGAAAGCTAACAAATGGTACTGCACCTAATAATTTAATTTACTAATGTTAAAATGCATGCAAAGTAATGAGAATTGTATTAGTAGATTGGTAATGTAAGGGGAGAAATGTCCTCAAGAGAATAGTAAAATAATTTGGGTTATTTAACCTAAAAAGAAAAAAAAAAATAATAATTATCAAATAAAATAGTCTTTGTGATTGCGGTAATGACACTTTTGTACAAAATAATTAGAAACTGGAGAAATCATTCCAAAAGTTATTCACTGCTTTCTGAATACAAAACTCCAAAATATTCCTTGAAGCGATAAAATATTACTTCTGTCCTTGAAGCATCAATGGTGTAGTTAATGAGATAATTTCATACATAAATGGCTAATTTCAAGTTAGTGTGGAAGTTACACTGACAGAGAGATTACAGAGATGGAGTCTGATGACAGCTCAGCTGGAAAAGTTCTAAAATATCTCGGGGGATACTTGGATGCCTGTTAATTGACTTTTAGCAAAGATAAAGACTTTGGAATTTACGATGGACCGGAAACTGCCCTAGCTATCCCCGAAGTCATTTTCTGCACTGATCATTTATATCTGGACTCACCAACTTGTGAAGCCGAATTTGATTACTGACAGGCCCCTTCCCCAACCCTTCAGCCCCACAAGGGTTCCTTCCGATTTCTCACTCAGATCTCGGTGGTTTACACTGAAGACACAGCACTAGCCTTGTGTGTGAACAGGGCCTTGGGGAATCTTGCCCACACAATTGTCTCTCGAAGGCCTGATGCTCACCTGCATTCTTTTCCTCTTACCACACCACATACTTTCCTTTAGAATAAAGTCTTTTCATGTGCATATTCTGTGTGATCTGGTGACTCTTTTCAAATACCTAACTTTTGAAAATTTTACAGAGATGTACCCAGTGCTGTGAGATCTCATGGAGAAAATCACGTAATAAGGCAGGTGAAATTTTTTAAAAACCTGCTAGAAATAAGAGTTGAACAAAATTTTTCAGTGTGAACCGAAATCAATCTGGCCAAAAAAGAGAGAGAAAACCATGTTTTAGACAGAATTGCAAATTCCTTCATCCTATTACAATTAATATTTTAAGAAGGGTTGCACACTCTTTCCTCCCAGTAAAACTAAGTGTATCTGCATAAAGGGGAAAATCATACTTGCCGGAAGCCGGTCCATCCTTGCTGCTTGACACAGTCGCTGCAGGATAGAAACATCTGCACAGCATATGTTTCAAGGGACCTGGCGTATATAGCATACTGTTCTTAATATGTTTGCTCCCCTTAGCGCTGTGTGTTTTAACCAAGGTCACCTCTCTGAGAAAGGTTGTTTCCCCAGGTAGGGATTTTTCCCTGAAGCTAGGGAGGGGATGAAACTCCTTAACTAAGTGCCGGGTGGGTAGTTAATCACTTTAACTACAAACAATCATGCTTAAGCTACATAATCTTTACTCCCTAGAATGGAGATAAGAAATGCCCTAACCTTTGTAATAGAAATTGACAGGATTAAAATCAACTGGTATAAATACGTGTAACAAGACAATAAACAGCAGAACCTCTCTGGAGATCCAGACCAGAACTTGGCTGGAGATCCTGGCTGGAGATCCTGGCTGGAGATCCTGGCTAGGCTGCTGATCAACTGAACACTGTCTCCGTGTCCTTCCTTCTTCGCCGACTCCGTCTACGCCTTTGGGAACCCCTGGACCTGCTGGGGTTGGACCCTGGCACATACTGTACTTGAAAATATAATCTATTGCAGGGAACTAACCTTACTTACAATTGGGAACTTATTTAATTTGTACCTAACTAAAATTAAATTCTATCTGCTTCTTAACTAGTTTCCCTGTGAAAAATACAAATGGAACAGACTGATGAACCTTAGAGGGAAGGGGGGAGGGGGACATGAGAAGAGATTAACCAAAGAGTTCATATGCATATATGCATAGCTCATGGACACAGACAATTGTGTCATGGTCCTGGGAGGAGGCAAAATTGGGATGGAACAGGTCAATGGGGGAAAAAGAGGGACATCTGTAATACTTTAAACAATGAAGATAGATTTTAAAAAGACACATGTTCTGGATACCTACACTTTTATTAAAAGCCACTAAATATTAGGCAAACAAAAAAGGAAGGCAATGCCTAACCATATGGCTCAGTGGTTGAGCATCAAACAATGAATCAGGAGGCCACGGTTCAATTCCCAGTCAGGGCACATTCCCAGGTTTCAGGCTTGATCCCCAGTAGGGAGCCTGCAGCCAATCAATGATTCTCTCGCATCATTGATGTTTCTATCTCTCTCTCCCTCTCCTTTCCTTTCTGAAATCAATAAAAATGTATTTTTAAAAAATGGAAGGCAAGAGATAACTGGTCATAAGTAACTTGCAGTGAGAATGAAATACTGACATCGCTTCCTAAATTATTCCTTAATGCAGAACTTATGAATGTTGTTACAAATTAAATTACACACGAATTATGCTGAGTGCCATTCATGTCCACATGTGTCAGATGGTACCTTGTAGGTACCTTTTACTTTACTGATTGCTTCTATGAAATGAAGAAAAAAAAATAAAGTACATTATTGAGGTATCTTGAGGCCCTTTATAGACTTCTTGAATTGTTGTTATAAATGATAGGATTGCCTTCTGTACATATCAACCAATTGTTAGAGGGGGAAAAACACACAAAAAACAAAGACTGATCTCCACATGGCTATCAGGAAACTGCCATCTAGGGGACAGTTTCCTGATAGATGAGTTCAGTTGGAGGACCTGTTGCAAATCATGGTAAAATGCCGCCTTCTTTTTATTCAGAAATTAAAAGGAGTATGTTGCGAAGCGAATACATGCTTTTCTACAGTCTTTCAAGTAAGACATTATGCCACTTTGCGTGTACTGAGGAAATTCTAGGCAAAGGGGAAATACAGATCAAATAAAGGTAAGAGACCACATTAACTATTCACACCAATTATTAATCTAGAGGAGAAAGGCAAGAAAGATGTGCCTAGATCTTCGTACGTGATCTATCAAATTATCTATTATCTGAAAATTTCCAAATTATTGGTTGAATAGGAGTTAAGGGAAAAACAACAACATATTTTAGTCCTCTGTATTCCCAGACTGATAATCTTTGAAATTTAATGGTATCATTAGGGAGAAAAACACTTAGTAAAATTTTAAAAATGTATATTGTTTTTATAAGTTACAAATTCCCTCATAATTTGCAGTCATCAAACTGACTTAAAATACCTCTCTGCCTGGTTGTCAATTATATTATTGATATACAAGAGGCTAGTTCACTTTAAATTTGTACATAGGCTTCATAGAAAAATTCTGACTTTACATTTTTTATAAAAACAAAATTATTTCTCCTAGTTTCCTTAACTTTAATAAATAGCTAAAAATAGGTGGGAATACAAAATCACTGTGTGAATGTCATTGCAGTAGCAAAGTGCACTGTCCAATCAGATACCTATTTGCACAAATATCTCTAGCCATTGTCATCACTGTTGATTTTAATGTTCAAAGGAAGATTAAAGACACATTGCTTTAATATTATATGACTAGTTGTTTTCATCTACTCTCAATTGATGCTGGGTCATTATCCCAAGTTTGAATTGGCAATTAGTGGATCATTCTTTACAAATTTACAAAAGATTCAGAAAATAATGAATCCTTATACCTTACAAACATATTTTATAAAAATATTTCTGCTGGCTATATTTTACATTTAAAAGTTATTTCCAGATCTTGAATTGATATGAACATTTTCTGAATAGCTTTGAAGAGATTCTATTGAACTAATGGCTAGGAACCTGATGGGGGGAGGCTGAGTATAGGTTAAAAAGGAGAAGTGACTTGATCCTCTTTTAAAGAACATACCCATGATTTGTGTGTAAGTGTGCCTGTGTGTTTGTGTGTGTGTAATATAATGACCTAGTAAAAATGCCCTGTAATTTATAAAAAAGATGGCAAGCTATCATATATATATATATATATCTATATTCTAATAAAAGAGAAACATGCAAATTGACCACACCTCTGATATGCCCCAAGCCATGCCCACCAGCCAATCAGAGCGACTAAATGCAAATTAATCCAACCAAGATGGTGGCCGGCAGCCACAGAGCTGGAGCAAGCAGGAGGCTTGGTTGCCCCAGCAACAGAGGAAGCCAAGCTTCCCGCTTGCCCTGGCCTGCTGTGGCCTCTGCTCAAGACAACAAAGTTTCAATTATAGAAGATAAATAAATCCCAGATACCTGGTTCCAGCCAGCCTCCACTGGGAGCTTGAGGGGCTGGGGGCCGTGGCCAGCCTGTCAAAAGCCATCAACCCCTTATCCAGGCTGGCCACAGCCTCATGGGGTAAGGGTCCCTGCTTGGGGGCTTGGCCAGCCTGCAAACAGCCATTGCCCTTCACCCAGACTGGCCAGGCACTCCACCAGGGACCCTCACCCTTAAGGGGGTGTGGCCAGCCTGAAAACGACCCTCAGCCCCTCACCCAGGCTGGCCAGGCACTCCACCAGGGACCCCCCACCCTGAAGGGGGTGTGGCCAGTCTGAAAATGGCCCTCAGCCCCTCACCCAGGCTGGCCAGGCACCCTAGAGGGACCCCCACCCTCATCCAGGACACCCTTCAGGGCAAACCAGCCGGCCCCCACCCATGCACCAGGCCTCTATCCTATATAATAAAAGGGTAATATGAAAATTGACCCTAACAGCAGAATGACTAGGAATGACTGGTCACTATGACACACACTGACCACCGGGGGCAGATGCTCAATGCAGAAGCTGCCCCCTGGTGGTCAGTGCACTCCCAAAAGGGGAGCTCTGCTCAGCAACAAACCAGGCTGACAGCTGCCAGTACAATGGTGGTGGAGGGAGCCTCTCCTGCCTCCTCAGCAGCACTAAAGATGTCTGACTGCAGCTTAGGCTTGCTCCCTTCGGCAAGTGGACATCCCCTGAGGGCTCCTAGGCTGCCAGAGGGATGTCTGATTGCCAGCTTAGGCCCAATCCCCTGGGGAGCAGGCCTAATCTAGCAGGTGGACATCCCCCGAAGGGTTCTAGACTGGGAGAGGGCACAGGCCCGGCTAAGGGACCCCTGAGTGCACAAATTTTTGTGCACTGGACCTCTAGTGTACTAGTAAATATAAATATATTTACTAGTTAGATTTATATATATATATAAATATATATAAATATATATATATATATATATATATATATATATATATATATATATATATACATACACACATTCTAAACTATGTTATAACATAAAATGTAGCCACTGAGAGGTTAATAAAATAAAAAGAGAAGTTTAGACATTTTGGAAACATACCTTAAAATCCAAAGAAAAGAGCATGTATAACCATATGAAAATGTGGAAAAATATTTGAGAACTTTTAAAAGTACATCAATATTTGCCAGATTAGGAATGCTAGGTAATTCGAAATAAAACATTAAAGTCATGTGGCAAGATTTCTCTCAAATTTTCAATCAGATGTACCTGTGAATTTATCCATATCCTCACACATTTTTTACTCATATATTCCATCCTCTGCAATATATATATATATATAGATATAGATATAGATATAGATATAGATATAGATATAGATATAGATATAGATATAGATATAGATATAGATATAGATATATGAGGAGATATATATATATACATACATACATACATATATATACATATATATATATATATATCCTCATATTCAAAAGCAAAAGATACTTCTCACAGCTTGATTGCAGCCACAGTGTATACTGTGCTCGCTTACATGCCATTGGCCAGAGCAAGTCACATCATCAACTGGGTGAGAGGCATGCTCCTCCCACAGGTAGCCGCATACGTCATATGGCAATAAGCAGTGACGTAGGAGGATACATATTTGTGAAAAACTATGCACAGGCATTGAGAAATACAGCAAGGCATAGAGGGTATTTAAAAACTTAACATTTAGTTTGCTGGTGCCACAGAGGTTAGCAAGGATATCTTTCAGGTAATTATTGAAAAAAATGGAGTACATATTAGAATAAAGAAAATGTGAGGGAATGTATGCAAAGAGCAAATAGTAGGAGAAAGAGCAGAGTGTCTTCCAGGGCCAGGATTTGGAAAAGAAATAGTAAATATGAAAAAACAGTGAACCGGATGGAACATTTGGTCGGACTTCAGTCTACCTGAGGGAGAAGGGGAGTCACCAAAAAGTTCCAGCATGTAGTCCAAATCACTTAGGATAAAATTCAGTTGCAATTCTAGTGGCTCACTTTTTTATTGTTTTATTTTTTAATTATTATTTTAATTAATTATATTGGGGTGACATGTTAATACTATTATATAGGTTTCAAGTGTACAATATTATGATGCATCATATGTATACTGCATTTTGTGCCCACCACCCGAAGTCAAACCTTCTGTTACAAAATGAGGGTTCAGTAAATATCAGCAGCTATTATTAGTTAAACAGGCATGTATATACTCTGTAAACCTAAATGAAACTTTTTTAAATTGTAACAATGATGTGTAATTAGACGTAGAATATAATATGCCATACTGTTGTTTATATTGTCAATCCTGAGATTTTCACATTAATCATGTAATTCAGAATAATATTGTCCCATTTTTAGCAGCAACAACAAAAAAACCCCACATCAGATGGAATAAGAGAGAAGACTTGCAATGTAAATTGGGAAGGACATAAAATGAGTCAAATTATGTAACAAGAAAAATAAGGTAATGTGGATAAAGGTCTTGCTTTTGCAATATTGTTATTTTTGCAGCCTCAAACTTTTCAGTGAAACATATTCAAGAGTTTGTATAAGAAAGAAAAATACAGGAATCTGATTAAAGAGAGCTCAAGATTTAAAAGGAGCCAGTTAGCAGGAGAGTCAATAAAACTGGAACGGAATCATTTTCCGCTGAAGTAAAGGCAGCATGTGAGGGAAAGCACACGTCTGGGGGCATGAGTCAGTGCTGTCCCTTGGCAGGGCCCAACTGCTTCATCCAGAAGAGGAATAAATCGATGGTTGATTTTATTAAAAGTGTTATTTTGAAAAAAAGAGGTTCCAAGAATTCTAAGGCATGAGAGCCTGTGGTTATAAAGGGAAAATGAGACTAATTAGAACCGGAGATAAAGCGATGTTCAAGCAAGAAGTCAGATGAGGTTCTCCTCTAGTTGATTCTGTTGGAGGAAAGTGGGATGTGGGAGGAGAATGTTTTGCTTTGGGGAGGGTCAGGGTGTCGAAGACAAAAGGAACATAACCTACATGTTTGATCTGAGTAACTTTAAAGAACACATTCCAGTGTTTATCTCATGTGAACCTTGGAATAATAAAAAATAAACCTATATGCCGGGAGCCGGTCCATCCTTGCTGTTTCAAGGGACCTGGCATATATGGCATACTGTTCTTAATATGTTTGCTCACCTTCTTGGCACTATGTGATTTAACCAAGGTTACCTCTCTGAGAAAGGTTGTTTCCCCAGGTAGGGATTTTCCGCTGAAGTTAGGGAGGGAATAAAACCTCTTAACTAGTGCCAGGTGGGTAGTTAATCACTTTAACTACAAACAATCATGCTTAAGCTACATAATCTTTACTCCCTGGAATGGAGATAAGAAGCACCCTAACCTTTGGAATAGAGGTTGATAGGATTGGAATCAACTGGTATAAATACAGATGTAACAAGACAACAGGAGACAGAACTTAGAAGACAGAACCTAGACACAGAACCTACACAGAACCTAGAGACAGAACCTAGAGAGAGAACATGGCAAAAGAACCTAGAGACAGACCCTGGCTACAGAACCTGGATGGAACATGGCAAGAGAACCTGGTGACTGAACCTGGCTGGAGAACCTAGCCAGAACCTGGCTGAAGAACCTGGCTACAGAATCTGGTGACCGAACCTGGCTGGGGAACCTGGGGAACCTGGCTGGAGAACCTAGCAAGAGAACATGGACACAGAACCTGGCCTGGAGATCCTAACCAGAACTTCGCTGGAGATCCTAACCAGAACTTCACTGGAGATCCTGACCAGAACTTGGCTAGAGATCCTGGCTAGGCTGCTGATCAACTGAATGCTGTCTCCGTGTCATTCCTTCTTCGCCGACTCTGTCCACACCTTTGGGGACCCCTGGACCTGCTGGGGAAGGACCCCAGCACCTATAGAACTAACTCCAGATTGAATGGAGACCAGGAAAGGCTTGATGATCCAAACTTTGTCAATTGGATGGACTCATACCCGACTAACCCTTCCTTCAAAATAAATGTAATTGTAAATACACTAACACAGGTAATCTGTGGAAACAGATTAGAACATGTTACAAATGTATTAAAACAGAAATTATAATCACAAAATGGATACAAGTGGTTAACATGCTATGTCTGCCAAATGTATTTCCTTCTTAATATCAGACTCAAGTTAATGTTTTAGTGTAAAAAAGATGTTCATAATTTAATTTTTACATAAATGTGTACCATATTAGTAGCAAATATTTACATATCTTAAACTTGGCACTTAAAAACTTTATATATAGAAACTAAAATTATAATCCCCATTTTTATAAGAGAATATTGAGCACAAGGATTTGCCCATGACAAAATACACTTATATATGCCACCTTCAATTCTTTTGAAAACAAAGCACAGTAGACAAGAATTAATGAATAACAACAATAATTAAGGCAATAATAAACAAACTGAATAGCTACTGTTAGTAAAGCTACTGTAAGTCAGTTCTATTTATTATTCTATATAATAAAAGTGTAATATGCAAATCGACCAAATGGCCAAACAGTGGAATGGCTATCTGGACAAACATCCGGGACCATGCTATGACACCCAGCGGTGCCAGGCCAGCCAAGGCGGGTGCGATGCGATTGGTCAGGGGCCTGGCCATCGCCCCATGATCGCCCCGCAGAGAGAGGCCCAGCCACAGGCTGGCAGGGCAATCAATTGGGGGCTCCATGATCGCCCCAAAGAGGGAGGCCCAGGTCACTGACCAGTGGGTTGTGGCAAGTGGGTAGGGTCTTCCTCTGTGAAGGAAGCCCGGGTCCCGGGTGCCAGAGGGAAGCCGGTGCCAGAAGCCGGGGGAAGGAAGGCCTACTCTTGCACGAATTTCGTGCATTGGGCCTCTAGTGCAGCCGTGGGCAAACTACGGCCCGCGGGCCGGATCTGGCCTGTTTGAAGTAAATAAAACTAAAAAAAAAAAAGACCGTACCCTTTTATGTAATGATGTTTACTTTGAATTTATATTAGTTCACACAAACACTCCATCCATGCTTTTGTTCCGGCCCTCCGGTCCAGTTTAAGAACCCATTGTGGCCCTCGAGTCAAAAAGTTTGCCCACCCCTGCTCTAGTGTATAATAAAAAGAGAAAGAGATTAGAGGTACTTACAGATATAGATACATATACACAACTCTATATTTAAACCTATCTTCATGCACTGAACTATTCCTGTTATATTGAAGGTCAAAACCATTACAGTCTGAGGTACTCTTAATAAATAGTCTTTCCAGGCTGCATGCCTAAAAACGGCCTGTAAAGCTAGATCTCCTCGAAAGGCTAGTGCTTTGGTTCCCCCAGGAGCATGTGTAGTTTCTACCAGCCTTGCCTGAATTCCATTTACAACACCACATGTACCATTCCATTCTATTGCTATTCACAAAGTCCATTTAATTATAGAGAAGGATAAAAAAAATGGCAGCGAGTCAATATTTTCTTTCTCTTTGAGCATACTATTGTGGTTAAATTACCTTGGTTCCAGGAAAGGACAGACAAAGTAACTCTTTTAGATCTATATGAAAAGTCTAGGGTTCTCAGTCTCTTTAAGAAACCAGAGAGATAACTCGGGGAGAAGATATGGAAGTAGGTACATTTATTTTCCCCTATCTCTTCCGTAATCCTTAGGAAGTAGCTAACTCTTTAATTCATATCTTGTCTGTTATAAAAATAATAGTTTATATTATTCTTATAGAATCCTGTGATTATAATTATTATTTACTTGGTATTTTAAAGAAAAAGAAAAACATAAAAGTGCATTTATGTAGTTACTACGAGTATTGCCATATGGCTGACCCATAGGTTGTTCATGGCTCAAAGCTTAGGGAGAAGAGACTGGACCATAAAAAACTTCCTTTGCCAAGAAAAGTGGCTTTGATTTTTGTCTTGAAGATAATGAGAACCTCATGCAAATTTTAAGGGTTGAAAGGTTTGATGGAGAAGAAGTTGGAACTGTGAGACCGAGAGTAGAGAAAACAATTTGTATCAATTCAAGGGGAAAAAATGGAAAAGGCAGAGCTGTTGAAAGGCATGGTTACAGAGACAAGAGTATATTTGAGATGTGAAAGAAATACAATGGCCATGCATTGATAAGAGATTAGATTACATGTATTATAACATAAATATATCTGTTGTTCTCAGAGAATGTCACAGTAATGCAGGCAGGGAATGCCAATTTTGGATGAAGGGGATGCCATCATAATGCCAGAAATTTAGTTTTTAAGGTCCATTAATACTTGAAAGGGTAAGCTTAAAGATTCAGTTATTCAATTTGAGAAAGCCTGCAAAGACTATCAAATGGATTACTATAAGGAACAGCAACAAGTATTTCATGTAATATCAAAATAAAATAAAGGATAATACTTAAGGATGTCTCATTTGGAATTCTTTCAATAACTACAGTGTCAGCAAAGGCAACTATCTTCTCAGAGATATTTTAGGAGAGGGGTGATGATGTTAAATAAGTCGTGGATCCTGTCCTTGAGGATATAATACATATACCAGATGCTATCATTGAGGTGAGAATATTTCCTCTCCGCATAGAAGTTGATTAGAGAATTCTTGAGCATTGAGTTTACATGGTAGTCTTTTTAATAAACATTTTGCTAAAACAAAGCAATAAAATATGTACAAATTATTCTCTGCTTACCATTTACAATAACGATGATATCACGGAAGTCAATTTCACCCCTAGCCTCCACTCTTCCTTCACATCTATATATACCTTCATCACTTTTATTAATGTTGAGAATCTGCAGATTATTGTTGGCTAACATGGCGAACCGATCTGGAAAGTAAGCAAAGGGAGGAAATTATATCAGTATTTGAAGGCAGAGTCCAGTTTGCTCCAAATTGCCAAGAGTTAAAAATATGGCACTTGTCTGACACTTTCGAACATTTCATCAACAAACAAATCCAAATTTGAAAGTAAAATGTAATTTTGTGACTTCAATTTTTCCACTCCACACTGACTTGTTACACCTTTCCTCTAAAATACATTCAAGATTTTATTTCTACATAAAATGGTTAGGCTATTATTTTCCCCTTGGTACTCTGAATGCAGAAATGATCCACAAAAGAACAATGTGGGCAGATTAGATATTGCAAACATGAAAACGTTTCGACTGCAAATACTGTGTGAAGCAACTTGGGTATGGAAAACAGTTAGAAAATTGATTGAATATCCTTCCTCACACAATAATTAAAGGAATAATTTTGCAGACCCTGAGGAGGCTGCTAAATGATATAATAATATTCAAGTCACATAGAGGACATGTAAAATGGTCATATCTTGAATTTACTTGAAGGCTTTTCTTTTTTTCTAAATGCAAGATAATCCATTTTAGGAATGAATAGATTAGACTTCATTAATATTATTTTAAGGTTCTTTATATGTGCTTTGTGTGCACATGCATTCATGTAAAAATAAGCTATTATAAAGCATGCATTAGTGATTGCTTAAAATAATCTGGCTATCATTAGCAGCATCTCAGCCTGACAGTACTTTCCATCTCTGGCTTCAGTTTTTAATCATCACAGTTTTGTTGCAGTGTTAAGACCTTGTCCCTTCTTATCAATTTAAGAGTGTTATGACATCTAGTCCTACTTTGAAACCTGTAGTAGCAATAACCTAAATTCCATTAGTTAATGCATATATAGATATAATTAACATCATTCATTTGCTGGTAATATAATTGAGATACCTTGGTGAATAAGAGAGATACACTAAAACATCATGGGGCCTTTTGGAAAAGTAGATATGCTATTATTTTAAGGTGTACGCCTCTAGGATATTGCCTGTTAAACTCTTAAAGGTTACTTTTTTGGAGCTATTCCAATGGTGATTGACCTTCCCCTACCTGATGGCTTGATTAGGAAATTAAGGTAAACATGGAAGCCACATGAGAAAAAGGTAAAGTAATGCATCTAATCAGGAATCAGCCCTGGATGGGATTCCTGAATAGATGCATCAGTTACTGAATGTACCCCTGATGCCACCTGGATTTGCATGAGTGAGAAATAAACAGCTATAGTATTAGGTGATTTAGGATTCAACTCAGATTTGGGGTTCATTTGCCATAGCAAATCCTTAGTGCAAGAGGAGAAGTTTGGGATATATAATTACAAATAGGGCAGTGATCAGATTATAGGAGATCATTGAAACAGGTAAGCAAGAGGTAATTAATATAAAACAGAAATGTTTTGGTTCAGAGGCTCCCTCAGAGAAAAACAATATTGATCATAAAGCTACAGACACAAGACTTTCAGGCCAGGAGAAGAAATAATGTTTATTTCTTATGTTGACTCCAAGAAGAGAGAAAAAATCACTTATGTAGATGTTTTCCCCTGGTGAATATTCTCATCAAAAGAAATATTAGAGAGAAAGAAAGTCAATCTGCAAGAAATTTTAAAGAATAACACAGTAACTCAGAACTCCTAAAAGTTCATAATGCTTGAAAGTCAAGTAACAGATCCTTGATTCAAGCATGTGGCTGGATATTAAAATGAAAAGCAATTATAAGTAAAAAAAGTTCAAATTTAGAGAGAATGCACTAATCATTCCTAGATCAGTGTGATATTATTACTATATATTCTAACTTATTAAAATATAATCTTTTAACTCTAATGTTACTGAATGATTTGATTTTATTAAGAAAAATAGTAAGGGACAGCATCATTTTCATGAGAAAAGCAATGCTTGTTTTAGAAAGAGAAAGAAGAGTTAGAATCTACGTAATACATATTTCAATGGAAATAAATCAATGTTCCTTCCAACTGAAAAATTTTATTTCAAATGGCCACTTCATAGATCATTTCTACTGTCTGAGACAAAACTTAGAATATTAGGAAACTAGTTATTATCTTCTAAATCTGAATGAATACATACTACTGTATATGTTTAATTACATACAATTTTTCCATCCAGAAAGCAAACTACATGAAAATTGGATGTCAAATTGTTACTATGTGTATAAAGTTTCTATTCAATGGTGTCACCAAGCTATTAAACCAAAGTAGATCATTACTATGTGTTTGCAGAAACATTTGAGGAATGCATTGCTTCAGTCAATCACACATTAACTATGGATATTAGAAGTAATAACTGTTAGAAATTAACTGATTTTTCTCAATAATACAGAAACTGAAATTTACATTATTGCTATAAGTATTAAATGAAATGAGATAATACCCAATAAAGTATCTGTTTTGTGATTCTTTAAGCAGATTCTTTACTAAGTCCTCTTTACTTTTCATCCCACAGCCATTGATGGCTTGTCTCATCTACTCATCTGACCTCAGTTACCATCTATATTTTGAGACCCACCTTTTCTTCAGACTAGACCAGCGATCGGCAAACTCATTAGTCAACAGAGCCAAATATCAACAGTACAATGATTGAAATTTCTTTTGAGAGCCAAATTTTTTAAACTTAAACTATATAGGTAGGTACAGTGTTATTAACTTAACTAGGGTACTCCTAAGCTGGCCTTTGCTAAAAACGTCTTCCATCTGATTGAGGTACGTTCGCTGAGGTCGACCCCTTCCAACTTTCCCATCCACACTCATCTTGTATACTTGTTTCGTCTATCTCCTTTCCAAAAACCGACTTCTGCTCATGGGCCACGAAGTTTTAATCACACTGTACTTGCGAGCCCACACATGGTATTTTGTGGAAGAGCCACCCTCAAGGGGCCAAAGAGCCGCATGTGGCTTGTGATCCACGGTTTGCCGACCACTGGACGAGACCATATGTTAATTCCAGAACTATTTAACATCCTATCAGATGTACCTACTGAGTAGATTTGTAAGTACTTCAATCTCACCATTTTTAAAATTTAGCTCACTACCACCACCTGAAATTTATCATATGGTACTCCCCAGCTCTGTCTTCAAATGTCTTTACATTGAACTAATTGCCCAAGGTAAATATAAGTCATGGAACTATTTGCCCAAGTGAAATGTCTTATATCCACCTTGACTTCTCCATTTCCCTCAGTCTGCATATCAATCAAATCCCAAGTCCTATTACACCTCCCTTTATCATTCTTAGTCTCAATCTCCTCCCATCAGCAGTTATTTCATTCGGATTTGAATTGTTCTCAGAACCTAGTTTTTCCTTGACTCCAAGCCAATTCATTTCCCTCACTGAATCACTAATAACCTTCTCAAATATATGTCAGCTCATGTCACTGCCTTGATTTAAATCCTTCAGTGATGTCCCCTTTGGAAAAATTCCAAATTCCTTAGCCAATATGTCAAGGCTGTGTTGATTTGGCATAACCTTTCCAGATTCCTTTCTTATTAGCCCTCCATTAACAAATAATACCTTAACTTTATTAGTATATGTATTCTAGTTGTACTTATTTATAAATTCTAGAATATGTAATGAACATATTCTAGTTTCTGAAAAGTTCCGTTCATGCTGTCTTTCACCACTGGACCACTGCATGTGCTGTTCTCTCCACCACTTTTTACCTGTTCATACTTAAAGGTCACATCTCTCTCTGCAGGCATCTTGGAAACCCTTCTCTGCTTTAACTAGTTTAGGTGTTTTGTTTTGTTTTGTTTTGTTTTTATCATCCTCTGTCATTGCACTTTACTTATCATAGAGAGCAGCATACCTTGTTTTCACTGAATTATCTATTTTTTTCTACCAATTATTAGTATTTTGAAGCCAGTGAACTTATTTACCTTGTTAACCATCAATAACCATGATGTAGCATACTAATTTTTGAAGACTAGGTGTTCAATAACTGTTGAATGAATCTTATACTGGAAGTAAAATACATAAACGTTTTATTGAACAGTATGATTTTATCTGTAGTTTATGATGCAGAAAGGGCACTTTGTTAGGCAATAATCAAAACATTTAGAAAGTTTCAGAGATAATATTCAAACTGACTGAGGTTGAATGGACATCAGCAATAGCCCAGTTTTTCTGTAAAACAAAGATAAAGGAGCTGTTGCTTATTTCCCTCAATAATATATTGCAGAATCTGCATTAATTATGCTATAATAAAATACTTAGTTAAATCTAGATCATTGAAAACCTTAAACCAGATAATCTAATTCTTTTACTCTATTAGAATGACAATGATTGTCAGGATATTACATTTTTATAACAAAAATGTCACCTTTATTCCCTACATGCTTGGATTCTTTAGCATATGAATCTCCTTTCAACAAATAACATGGAAAACTCCACTTTAAATATTCCATTGGAATTTTAACTCTGAGCATTTGTCACACACCTCATACCAATAGCACAGCTAAGGAGATGGACATTTCCAAGTCTTCATGGTTTCATCTGGAGACTCTAGACTTTACTCCTGTACCACACAAAGGCTCCAGGAAGTTACCTGGGCACACTACATTATTCTAAATCCCCATAACTGTTCCTTTCATAGTTGTGAGCCTAATCTTATTTCAGTCGCTTTAATAAAGAGACCACATGAGGTATAACCAGATGGAGAATATTATTTCTTTTTTTAAAATATATTTTATTGATTTTTTACAGAGAGGAAAGAAGAGGGATAGAGAGTTAGAAACATTGATCAGCTGCCTCTGCACACCCCCCACTGGGGAGGTGCCACAACCAAGGTACATGCCCTTGACCGGAATCGAACCTGGGACCCTTCAGTCCACAGGCCGACGCTCCATCCACTAAGCCAAACCAGTTAGGGCGAGAATATTACTTCTTGAAAATTCATTATAAACATACACATTGCTGGATAATAAATGTTCCTCTGATATTAAGAGGCTAGAAAAGTATTTCCTTCCTCACAATTCATCTACACCCTTTATGTCCTCCAGTGAAAGCAACACTATGTCCTTTTTCTTTAAAAAAAATTTTCCTACCATGCAATTCAGGGTTACATTTCATTTTTAAATCTAGTTTAATAACTTCATCCACCTTGGATATTCTGATTTTTTATATAATATGAACGCATATAATTTTGGTAAAATTGATTCCCAAGATTTAAAACATCAATGAGAAGGAATGAGAAAAAAATATCATTTATTGAAAAATGAATATAGTGGCAAATATTTTGTTTGTTCATTTAACAAATATTTATTATATGCCTAGTGTCTTATTTAAAGTAGATATAATAGCCCAGGGTTTACAGATGAAGAATCTGAATGAGGTACAGACCAGTTAGAAAAGTTGTTCTACGCTTTAGGGCAAAAATAAATAAATAAATAAAGAGTTTTGCCATAAAGGAATCTAAGCTTCTCATCATTTCATCCTGGGATCCAGGAAAAAGCTGTAAGCTTTAACCTAGAGGTATCACTCCTCCATCACATTACACTTGCCTATCAGTCATTGCTTCAAGGCTTTTGTTCTATGCATCTTTTAAAAAGTGCAATTTATTTCAAATACCTTTTATAATGAAGGTTTACAATAAACCAGATGCACACTTGAAGCCCCCAATTAGGCAATCTGAAAATGTTTAGACATTGTCATTTAATTGTCATAAAAGAACTACCTTTTCTTTCTTATTGAGAGGCAAAAAGCTGAAAATATATTGCCTAATTTATGCATGTAGCTTGTTAATAAAATCTGAAGCAGTTATCCTAAAATAAAATAAGAGGAAATAAAGTATTATTTTCACTAACATTATAATATAAGAGTTTTAGTCAGCTTTTTTAAAATATCAAAGTCCAATTTTTTTCAAAATTAAAGAAAAGATTAATAAATAATTATGATACATTCTCTGTTTATTTTCAAAAACAGATATTCAGCTTTCTTTCTTTTATGTTGTAAAAGTTCAAATCTCAGAATCACAAAACAAAATAATCCAAGAGGGAAAGTATTTTAAAAGATTCTATTATTTTGTATCTCTCTGAAATGCAGGTGCATTGAAAACTATTCTAAATTGAAAATGCTCCCAACGCACAGTGGTAAAGCAGCATAATGTAAGCAAATTATGCTTTCAATATCAGATGTCGTATTAATCTAGATTTTTAGCTCAGTCTGAATCAAAATCTTAAAGACAATTTGAATGCATGTACTTTTCTTCCTATTACCCATATGCATCTTACCATAATATTTAAAAGACGTAGGTGGCTTTGAAAGAACAGTGCCAGAATAATAAACAGGATTCATATAGATGTCACTTTCAATTTAAGTATAATGAGCCCATGGAATCATGTTTGAATGATAATATGTAGAATTTGAATGCATCGGGATTAATTCCTTAATTTACTTAGTATCCTTGTACTGTTGGCATGTAATTTTTTTTTCTTGAATAGAGCAGGGGCCAGCAACCTCTTCTGTAAATCTCTTGAAGATAACTATAGCAGGCTTTGTAGATCAAACCACCTGTGTCATAGCTGCTCAAAACAGCCATCTATATATATAAAAGCCTACGCAGCCATCCGACGGGTAGCAATGATGCGTACTGACTACCAGGGTGACAGATGTTCAATGCAGGAACTGCCAAGCTGCAGTTACTTGGCAGTGGTGGTTCTCGGGTGATGCACACGGAACCAGAGAGGAGGGAACCTGATTCCAGGGTGCGTCACCCGAAAACCACCCTCTCCAATCCGGGACCCCTTAGGAGATGTTAGAGAGCTGGTTTTGGCCCGATCCCCACAGGCCAAGCCAAGGGACTCCACCAGTTCACAAATCCGTGCACCAGGCCTCTAGTCCTATATAATAAAAGCCTAATATGCAAATTGACCAAATGGCAGAACGACTGGTCACAATGATGTGCACTGACCACCAGGGGGCAGACACTCAATGCAGCAGCTGCCCTCTGGTGGTCAGTGTGCTTTCACAGGGGGAGCACTGCTCAGCCAGAAGCCAGGCTCATGGCTGGTGAGAGTCTCTCCCACCTCCACAGAAGCCTCTCCCATCTCTGGCAGTTGGATATCCCCTTAGGGCTCCCAGACTGTGAGTGCACAGGCTGGGCTGAGGGACCCCCTCCCCAAGTGCACAGATTTTGTGCACCAGGCCTCTAGTATATGATATGTAACTATTAAGCTTATTTGTGCTCTTATAACACCTTACAAAAACAGAAAAGGGCTGAATTTTCCTGAGGTCCATAGTTTGCCCACCCTTGATATACAACTTTAAGGTTCTCAAAATAGTCAATTGACACTTAGGGTCACAAATTCCAACTTCTATGCCCTAGCCAGTTTTACTCAGTGGATAGAGCAGGGGTGGGCAAACTTTTTGACTTGAGGGCCACAATGGGTTCTTAAACTGGACCGGAGGGCCGGAACAAAAGCATGGATGGAGTGTTTGTGTGAACTAATATAAATTCAAAGTAAACATCATTACATAAAAGGGTACGGTCTTTTTTTTTTTTTAGTTTTACTCATTTCAAACGGGCCGGATCCGGCCCGCAGGCCGTAGTTTGCCCATGGCTGGGATAGAGAGTTGGACTACAGACTTAAGGGTCCCAGTTTCCATGCCGGTCAAGGGCACATGTCTGGATTGTGGGCTCAATCCCCAGTAGGGGGCCTGTAGGAGGCAGCCAATCAATGATTCTCTCTCATCATTGATGTTTCTATCTCTCTCTCCCTCTCCCTTCCTCTCTGAAATCCATAAAAATGTATTTTAAAAAAATTCCAACTTCTATATTTGGTCAGGCAGATTCAGTTTTTGGAAAAGTGGCAATATTATTAGAACATATGACGTAGGGAGTTACCAAAATACTAACTGTCGGAAATAGCGGTGACTTCCTCGTTATGGTACAACCAGCTGACGGCAGGTGCAGGCGAGCTGCTGACTCGGCAAACCACCTCTGCATCTTCTCCCTGTTTGAATTCTTGAGGTGATACCACTTCTCTGAAAATGAGCTTTTCTGTATAAAAAAAGCAAAACAAACCATAAAAGTATTATCGCTTATTTCTCTCAATAACCTGTTCCAGAATCTGTGTTGATTGATGTGATAATGAAATAATTAATCAAAACAGGATCCTGGAAAACATTAAATCAGATTATATGACTCCTCTGCCTGGTAACTTCTTCCCGAATCGCTGAGAAGAAATTCTGAAGTCCTTACAATCCTACCCCAGGTCTTGTATGAACTGAAGTCTGTCCCACAACTCTGATCCCAATTTCTCTCTCTTCCTGTGCTCCGTGCTCCAGGTAAATTGTCGTCTTTTCAATTCCTTCAACAGTCCGAATTTGGCACATCTTAAATTCCTTCCCATTTCTGCCTGCCTGACCTTCAAAGATTTTTTTTAAAAAAGCCATCTTCCTTCCCGCTCTCACTGTCCTATAGCATGGATAGTAGCATCTATGCATTTTTTCAAAGCTTACTTACTAAAATATCAGCACCTAGTGGTTGGTGACATCTCCTGTTTTAATCATTATTGAGTCTCTAGAACTCAGAATATTGTCTGCCATGTCGAAGACATCCAATAAATGTGACCAACTAGTGAATGAACAGGCTATGTATGCTTGATGAGAAATGTTCACAAAAGTAATTGAGTGTTCTTGCTAAGGAAAACATAATGGATTTCTTTATTTTCACAAATAAAATATTGGGGATCTTCCTTTGCAACATATAAAGAAAGAAAACTATTTCTTATTTGTATGCATATGCATAACCTGTGGACACAGAAAATGGAGTAGTAAGGACCTTGGGGAGGGGTGGGAGCGGGCTGAAAGAGGTTAATGGGGGAAAAAGGAGGACTTGTGTAATACTTTCAACAATAAAGATTTTTAAAAAAGAAAGAATCTTTCCAAATATGAGCTCAGAAACTAATGGGGGATGGGGGAGAGGCCAAATCAAGAAAACAAGGGCGACAATGTGCCAACAATCCCCCTGCTCATCAAAGAGGGAGCCATGCTGGGGATATACTTTGGCTTTTTTTAAAAAAAATCCTTTTCCTGGAATAATAAAAAACAAAGTTCTAAGAAGAGATGCCTTATTAGCTAGTATTCAAAAATCTTTATAATTTTTTCACTGGTAGAAATGCTAACTACCACATATTAATTGTAAGGCATTGTTCTACGTTCTTTATGTAATATTAATATAGCCCTCAAAAAAAAAATCTATGTATAACTATGTATAAGGTAGGTACTATTATTATACCCATTTTATAGGTGAAGAAACTAAAGACAGATGGGTTAGGTGATTGCTCAAGACCACTAAATGAAGTGATGCAGCCTGGTTTCGAACCCAGAGAGTCAACAGTGTTCTTAAGGAGGGTAATGATTCCTAAGAGTGAGAAGAGGAAAAGAAGTGATGGATTTCAAATCATAAAATGACGTGTGCGCATGGAGATGCTTGCTAACAAGAGGCCTGGTGGTGCAGAAGCCGGCTAGATATCCCGTCTCCACTAGATGAGCTTTCAGCTTTTCCTCTGTCTACTCCTGCTCACTGACTCTTCCCCAGTTCTCATTCCAGACTGGTCACTGCTTTCACACTGGCCTGAGAAAATGTAAGCATTTTCATTTATATTATTTCACCGACATAATTGTCTCCATCTATATGTTTATGATTAACTAATTCCTTTTATTTATTCTATTTTAGAGTTGCAGTGTGGTAAAATAGAATAAGCTGCCATCTGTAAAGGTCTAAAGAACACTGCCTACTCCAATAGTTCTTGATGCCTATTAGTTTTTATTAAACACACGTTATTCTGTGTTTAGTTTTTAACCACGACTTCAATCAACTAATAAATACATGACTTACGGTAAATTTCCAAAACAACTGTAGCTTCTTGTGTCTGGCCTTTGGCATCTGTTGCTTGACAACGATAGATCCCCGCATCTTCTATATTTGCATTGTAGATGGTTAATCGTGACCTGACACCCTCCTTTTGTACCATCACCCTCTGTGTTGAAATTATCTTCTCTCCTTGAGGATTATACCAGTCTATACTCTCAGGCTCACCAATTGCTGCAAAGAATCGTGGAAAAGAAATGTTTGAGAATATGATTCAAGTGTTGGTTTTTGCATTGGCATTTACTTATTATGTAACAGTTTTTAACAATTTTGAAAAAAAGTTAAATAGGGAAAGACTGGAAATCTGAAAATCTTACCAAATTGAAAATAAACACAAATGTTAGAACACATGTTCTCTTATTTATCCAATGTTGAAGAGTCAATCCCATTTGAGTAAGCAAAACCCAAAAGTTCCATAGGAAACATCAGGCATAACATGTAAGCTATGATAATTGAATACTTACCATAGTAATCTATGGATTTTCACTAAGGTACATTATAAAACTGCCTTGGCCACTCAGTCAGAAATATATTATTGACAGATATATCTGAGCAGAATCATGATTACTAACATGATTTCACCTCTTTGGTTCCCTTTGTTAGGGTCAAGAGTTAGAATTTTTTTGCCTGATAAAGCAGAGCTCATAAAAATGTAAACGTCATAAAAAATAAACTTTGGTTTTAATACTAAATTTTGAATGAATATCCCAAGTCTTTCTATTTGTACAGATATGACCAATGAGTATTTTTAATATGAGGCCCTAATCTCTTTTCTCAAAATCAGTACTTTCATAATTTTAAGCTAAAACTGTTAACTATATAGTCACATGATAATTAGAATGCATTGAAATGCCACTTATCCTGCGAGGCAATTACAACCAAAGCATTACAGGGTAAACATATATTTAAGTTTTCCAATTCAGAATCTAGGTTATTATCCTCTTTGTAAAAGCTGAAGATTCCTGTGTTTGCTTTTAGTCACAAAAATGATGTATTTCACCTAATTGCTTGAGAAATAATTTGTGGGAGCAGCATGCACTACTAACTCAAAAGTATCCCGGAAAATGCATCAAGTTAGCTAACATCTGCAGGACCTCTTTGAAGAAAATTGTTCCTTCTTATTTTTCTACCAACAAATCGCTTTAGAAACAAATTAGTATCCTTTCTACATCAAATTAGACATGCTAGAGCAAAAGCATGACAGTTTACATTTTAAATGGATCTCAGTTATGTTATTTTCTGTTTTTCTGAACACATCAAAATACCATAGCAGTTATAGGATAACTCATTTAGGGCAGCTTTTTTTTTTTTTTTTTTTTTTTTCAAGTTCCCACTCCATAGAGATGTAAATGAGCATAAGTTTGAACAATAGAAAAATCTCATTTTATACAGCAAAATGTAGATAATATTATGTGAAATATTTTGTATATTTTTATTATTAATAATATGGTATACAACTTTATTATTATGGAGAGTTTACTCTGGATTTTCATAGATTGGCCATCATATTATTTTTTTCTGGAATCTCTAATAATTCATAGATTTCAATAAAACTTTTCATGTTACTTTCCCGATAAGAGTGACCCACTGGAGAAATTAAAAAATTACAATTACACTTTTTATTTTCTTGAAAACATAGTATAAACATCCTTTTGCTACATATGACATACTCTGAGTTCTCTGAGGATCTGACTCCATTCTAACTTCCATAAACTTCAGATATATTTATTTATTGTGTTTCAGGTGTCTGTGTTTGAGGGTACAATGAAACTATAGAGCCGTGTCACCATAGTCACCAATGTGTAGGAAAAAATACATGCAAGCTTTCTAATTTGCACGGGTTACCCACATCTGTATTTTTAGATTCTTGTTTCACTAGTATGTATATTTAACAAAAATAAGGACACTTTCATGATAACAGTATAATTCTTGGTTATACATCTTTATATAAAAAAATGTTTAGTTATTTTACCTTATTATTTAGAGCAAAACTCAGTACCATTGAATTATGTTAATTCATACTTTTAAATTTTATCTTAATTTGACTTTATGTGGCAGATACAGAGGCAACTACATTACATAATTTACTAGTATATTATTATAATATGTAAATTGAATAAAATACTATTTATTTTAATTTCTAAAAATTAATTTTAAGTTATTTAATTTTTCTGAGATTATTGGATACAATTGTACATTTGTGTATATAAAATATGATGACATTTAGAAACAATGACCTATATGCTTATGCCAATGATGTGCTGACATAATAAATGATGTTAAATCGTTTAACCATTGCTTTTCATTTGTCAATATACAAAAATATGTATCAACACACCTATCAATTCTAAACTTTATGAAGGCAAATGTATAAAAACTCATGGCTTCTATTAGTTTTTAATAGATATGATTAATATAATATAATTTAAAATATATAGTATATGTAGTTACAGTATACTAGAGGCCCAGTACACAAAAATTTGTGCACTCAGGTGGGTCCCTCAGCCCGGCCTATGCCTTCTTGCAGTCTGGGACCCCTCGGAGGATGTCCACCTGCTGGCTTAAGCCCGATCCCTGGAGGATCAGGCCCAAGCTGGCAGTCAGACATCCCACTGGCAGCCCGGCAGCCCTCGGGGGATGTCCACTTGCCAGCAGGGAGCAGGCCTAAGCTGCAGTCGGACATCCTTAGAACTGCTGAAGAGGCAGGAGAGGCTCCCACCACCACCGCCGTACTGGCAGCCATCAGCCTGGCTTGTGGCTGAGCAGAGCTCCCCCTGTGGGAGTGCACTGACCACCAGGGGGCAGCTCCTGCATTGAGCATCTGCCCCCTGGTGGTCAGTGTGTGTCATAGTGACCAGTCATTCCCAGTCGTTCTGCTGTTAGGGTCAGTTTGTATATTACCCTTTAATTAAATAGGATAGAGGCCTGGTGCATGGGTGGGGGCCGGCTAGTTTGCCCTGAAGGGTGTCCTGGATGAGGGTGGGGGTCCTGCAGGGGTGCCTGGCCAGCCTGGGTGAGGGGCTGATGGCTGTTTGCAGCTGGCCACACCCTCTTTAGGGTTGGGGGTTCCCACTGGGGTGCCTGGCCAGTCTGAGTGAGGGGCTGTGGGCTGTTTTCAGGCTGGCCAAGCCCCCCAGCGATAGAAACTCCCAGCCTCTCCATTCTTTCTTTCTTTTTTTTGTTTTGTTATTCTGGGATTTATTTACCTTCTATAATTGAAACTCTGTAGCCATGAGAGGAGCTCAGAGCCAGCCAGGGAGGGCGGGAGGGAAGCCTCCTGCTCACTCCAGCTCCATGGCCACGGCCGGCTGAAAGCAGGTATCTGGGGTTTATTTACCTTCTGTAATTGACACTTTGTTGCTTTGAGTGGAGCTCAGAGCCTGCCATGGCAAGCGGGAAGCTTGGCTTCCTCTATCATTGGGGCAACCAAGCCTTCTGCTTGCTCCAGCTCCTTGGCTGCCGGCCGCCATCTTGGTTGGGTTAATTTGTATATAGTCGCTCTGATTGGCTGGTGGGCGTGGCTTAAGGCATAGCAAAGATACGGTCAATTTGCATGTTTGTCTTTTATTAGTGTAGATTATATAGCTTATATACTATGGATATGATTGATACATATGTTATTGTAACTGTATATATTTTTAATAATGTTTATAATAATAAGCCATGCCATTCTCAAGATAACTTTATAATGCATTTTATATCAGAAAATCCTATTTAAATCCTGTTGTGAATTGCTTAAGTAGAAACAGAAATAGAAAAAATATGAAAATACTCTAGAAAGCCATTTACGCACTAAGTGAATCTTTTTTAAAACTAAAACCAAAGTTTTCTTTTATAAAAAAGAAACTGAGGATAAGGTTTTTATGAATAAAATGAATATGATGACACTAAAAATAAGTAGAATGTAATAATTCATGAGTTCCACAGTGTGCTGAATTAACATTTGATGTTTAAATATTTAACTCTCTTCTGGATATTCTGCATGTGTGCAATTAAACTGAATGAGGTCCATATAATTTCCCAGAAGCATTATGATATCTGATACTTTTGATTAGTCACAAAAATGTTGCAATTTTTTCCTGATTAAATAACTATTTTTTAAAATCACTTTTCATAAGGATAAATTTGATTTGCTTTGTCCTAAAATTTTCAGCAGGTGTAACTGTAATGCAGTGTA
This sequence comes from Myotis myotis, assembly GCF_014108235.1. Lineage (NCBI taxonomy): Eukaryota > Metazoa > Chordata > Mammalia > Chiroptera > Vespertilionidae > Myotis > Myotis myotis. The sequence continues at coordinate 202,910,504 of NW_023416324.1, read as the reverse complement.
CCTTATTTAACTTATTCATTGTATATTTATAAATATTTGTATATTTATAAAGTTATAATATTTACATTCACCCTAACATTACTATCTACACAGGTATAATATTTTAATTTATTTAAATCAATATGTATGCATTATATTTGATTATAAATTATTTTCCAAATAAATGATCTACTTTGACATCCAACATTAATAAAGTTAACAGAAATAAAATTCATTCTGTTAAATATGAAAAATATAATAATTGATACTTTTCCAATTATTATAAAATCAATGATAAGACTTTATTTTTAGAGAATTGTTTTGCCACAACTTAAATTTTGCCAATATATTCCATTACTTAATTACAGCATAAAACAAATTATCTGAAAATATTTGTAATACATACCTGTACATGTGAAGAATTTTGATTCACCCACACTAAGCTCTACTTTGCTAAGTGAAATTGTCACTTGAAGAAGAGCTGAAAAAAATATTTGAGTAACAATTAATTATGGTTTTAAACATGAATTCTAAGATTTTACTACACGATCTATAACCACATTATTTAAACAGCAATTATTTACCTCAATTTTTATTACCCATAAAGAGAAATGAAAGTTTTGTAAAATATGATCTAACAACAAAATGTTACATTTTATTATGCACTTCTACAACCAAACCAAATAAGAACTCATTCAAGCTAATATTTTGAAATTTGTTTGTCAATTAATGGGCAAATTCACACTCAGACAGCTGTTCCATATTTACATGCTAGGTTTATATGCGCTACCTGATTAGACAATAGCTAGAGAAATATTTTGCCCCAAATTTGAAACCTTGTTATAAAAAGTATACCCTACACTGTTATTACAACAATAAAAATATAAATTAACTAAATTTTGAGTACCTACTAAAATATTTCAATGAAAGAAGAGATACATGGGGAAGAGAGGAAGCATTGCATGGTCAAAGGTGAGTGAAGATTTATTTTGACAAGATAAATAAGGATAATGGCAATAAATAGATAAGATGTTCAATATTTTTTTTCCAAATTTTGCCATAAAATAGATGAAGAATCTAGAAATTGTTTTAATCCAAATTGAAAGATGTATATCTATATATATAAAAGCCTAATATGCAAAGTGTCCCCTCGGGAGTTTGACCGACCAGGACTTTAATTGTTCACTGTGACATGCACTGACCACCAGGAGGCGGAGAAGACTGAAGGGAGGCCCTGGCTGGCAGCCTACAGCCACTAGGGACCCTACCCATGCATGAATGTCATGCAATGGGCCTCTAGTTTCTAATAAGATGATGGGCAGGAGAGTGTGACTACTCCCTAAAACCCTGTTTGACCATCCCTTGTTTTCAGAAATGCATGGTAAAGTAATGGAGCTGTTGATAAAAAACAACAACAAAAACAAAAAAAGAAAAAAAAAAACCAAAACAGAAAAAACAAAACAAAACACAAAGAAAAACAGAAGTTAAGAAGTTATAGATCAAAGCAATCAAAGATGCATATATTACACAGATATTCAATCAAAGCTTATCTAGAAAAGGGGGTGCTACAGAACCCCAGGTAACACTGGACCAGAATAAAGTTAATCCATATTATAAGAAGGATAAGAATAAATCAGCCCACTGGCAAAAGGTTGATGGCAAGGGAAGTTGTCGTTAGCAAATTCCAAAAGTTAAGAAATTTGAGATTTCCCTTATGAGAACCTAAAGAGATGGGCTGTGTTTTTGGAACCCACAATTCTGACCTGTGTAGAGGAAAAATGTTTCTCCTTAAATAGATTAGCCACTTTTTCAACATATCCCATGTTTGGGATTTAGCTATAAACAGGTGATCTTGGGGAAATCCCAATGTAAGAAATTAAACTAAAAAGCAGCATCACATATAAGTAGAGTGTATTAATTCATGAGTTCATATGTAAGGTTCATAGGTAAGTGACAGAAGCAAACATAATTCTCCTTCAGAAGATCTACATCATCAGCCCAGACTGCCCAAGATTTTTAGAAATAAAGCTCTTTTTAACCTAAACACACATTCTGACATTATCAAGTAGACAGTACACGAAGGTACTATGAAGTGAGTCAGCTGAAACAACCAATAGGAGAAGTGAGGAACATGAAATTTCAAAAAATGAAATTAGATTAATTAGGTAACATAACTATATTTAAACAATGTTAATTCCAATGAGAATTCACAGAAGATTGACTTTTCCTTTGTAGAAGTCACTCATTCCCTAGGTACGCTTAATTTATGGGTAATGGGGTCAACAGAGGCAAACTACCGAAGTTAAGAAATTTGAGAATTCCCTTATAAGAAGCTTGAACCTAAAGAGGGGGTGGTGTTTCTGAAACACACAATTCTGGGCACATGGTCAGGGGTTTTATAATTTGGGGAAGTTTTGGACATACCTACCAATAGAAGGGAAGGAAGAAAAAAAATGAATATAGTTGAAAGAAGAAGGAAATTGTGATTATTTTCCTCTTTCTCATTTTCCCCTCCCTTTACTTTCTTTCTTAAGGCATCATTAATGGCAACGATTACCTTTTCTCCTTGGATCTTCAGTTTGAACTTTCCCAAAAAGCTAATACTCCAATCTTCAAGCCTCAACTAGTATTCAATTAGATAGAATATTTTAATTTCAAACTTTCTGTGTGCAAACTGAACCCATTACCCTTCCATAAAAAACAAACAAACTGCTCACATTCCATTTTTAGTCACCATTAATGAATTTTCAAACCTTGAAGATATAACCTCTGAAATAACACGGGCATGCATTTTTGTTTATTTCCAACACTCTTCCCCTAATACATGTACTCTTTAATTAATGTGAGATATATAATCTGTGATAGTAACATCTCCAGTTCTAGATTTCTTTTTCTCTTCCTCTCTCTTCTCATGGAAGTAGTATTTCTCAGGCTACTGCATGAATGCCTTTCTTAAACTGTTTAATTTCACTTGCCACCACAAAAGTATTCAAAGAGGATTTCTTTGGGCCAATTAAATAATTATTGTACACATTTTAATGGAAAAAAAAACCTCACCTTTCCAAGTTTATTTGCAATTGTCCCTTCCCAGTGTATCTGCAGTATATACAAAGATGAATTATCCCCACTCCTTCTCCACTGACTCCCACTTTCCCATCACTGTGCATTTGCTCCAACTATTTCCTCTGCCTTCATCACCCTTTCTCACATCACCATGTGGCTGGCTATTTTCTAGATGCAAAACAAAACTAAAATATCAATAACTTTGCAAAACATGCTTTAAGAGCTCCATCAATGGCATCAACAGATAGATATCTTTGCTCAAGAGGCATTTTCAGTCCTAGCTGGTTTGGCTCAGTGGATAAGAGCTTCAGCCTGCAGGCTGAAGGGTCCTGAGTTCAATTCCCAGTCAGGGCACATGCCTGTTTGTGCGCTTAATCCCTGGTGGGGGGCTTGCAGGAGGTGGCTGATCAACAATTCTCTCATCACTGATGTGTATATATATCCCTTCCTCTCTTAAATCAATAAAAAAATTTTAAAAATTAAGAGTCATTTTCACTAAACAAATGAAATATGTTGTTGATAATTATACTCAGTTCTCTACCTTATTTAAATGTAAACTCCCAGAGGTAAAGGCTCATCAACATCCCTTCTGTTTCTCCTAAACTGATATAAATATATGAATACATGAGGATAATGGGCTGACACCCAGAGCTTATTGCACACGAGGTACAGAACATTGATGGTATTAACAATATAAAATTTGCCTAAACCAGTTTGGCTCAGTGGATAGAGCGTCGGCCTGCAGACTGAAAGGTCCCAGGTTCGATTCCGGTCAAGGGCATGTACCTGGGTTGCGGGCACATCCCCAGTAGGAGATGTGCAGGAGGCAGCTGATCGATGTTTCTCTCTCATCGATGTTTCTAGCTCTCTATCCCTCTCCCTTCCTCTTTGTAAAAAATCAATAAAATATATTTTTAAAAAAATTTCATATTTACTTCACTGCCTTAAATTGAATGTAAGGGTATCAGAAAGTTTGAGAAATATCTACCAATTATTGTGTACATAATTCCCATATTTGACTTTGGAGTATATTTGTATTGCTTTTCTAAGGAAGAGTTTACAGGAAAGACGTAACTTAAAAGATATAGGCACCGATTTGCCAATGGGTGTAATAAATAACATATTAATTATAACAAAATAAAATTGAGCTTAAAGTTAATTAGGTCTTTTATATTAAAATATTTGGTTATTTTATCATTCAGTACAATCTATCAATTCACACATAAATCAGGGCCATATTTTTCATGGAAGTTTTGATAACATTGCTCTATGTTAGGCATTGAAATTATTTAAAGAACACACACACTTCTCTAGTTCAATACATTTGCTAAAGGCTGGAATTGCTCTACCTGATCTCCCCAGACACATTACATGTGAATATTGGGAAAAACCTGGATAATTAAAGTTAAGGCCACACCTCAAACATTGCTCTAGTTACTTAAAATCCAGGATTTCTTGTGATCATTTTTGACCCATGGCTGCCTCCAACAGATTCATCTTGGACTCAATTGTCAAAAGCAAAGAAAATACTTCCTAAGGCCAAAAGCTGTGTTCAGACAAAACAGGACAGCAATAATTTATTTGATATCTGTTCAGTTAATCTTCCTGTTATTTCTGATGTTTCAATATAGACACAAAGAAATGAAAGTGGATATTGATATTGGGACTTTATTTCATTTAGGAAAAAAATGACATTAAGCATATTTTTTTCAAAATTCTATTTAGGATTGGGGTTTGAAGTTATAATATGTGTGGCATTCACTAATGCTGAAAAATCTGCTTTTGAAGTTTTACTCTCCTTGTGTCTTTGGAATAGATATAATGACTTTGAAGAAAACTATGAAGGGTATAATATTATATGGATTAATTTCATATGAAGGGTATTATTGATTAAATGATGGCATGCCTTATAAATTAATCAATACATTATGTTTTTGTATTCAAGTTGGGGTTAGATAGTCAGAATGCAGAATCTTCACAAGAGATTATTATTCAAGGTAAGAAAATGTTTGAAATATACACACTGAAAAATGGAGCCATGATAAATATATGTCCTCTGTGAACTGTTTTCAAAGAAATGCATGCAATATCAATCTTAAAAGTAGAATTCAGTAAATTTTTATCAGAATTTTTTGATTGTATGCATTTTGCAAATCACTCTTTAAATGTTATGGTATACAATAATGATAAGCCATAGTTCCTGACATTAAGGAATTTACAGTTTATGTGAAAGACAATAACAATACCAAATATATATATATATATATATATATATATATATATATATATATATATATATGATAAAATGAGATGATATGTACCAATTATTGCAATCATGAGGTTTATGATCAAGAAGGCTATATAGGGGGCAATAAAACTTTTTTTATAAAAAAGGTGGGATAGTGCAATAAAAAATCAGAAGAGGGGGGATCATCCCAGGTCAAGTGGAACAAAGAAATGATCAATAAAGTCAGGGAATAACACACAGATCAATATAGATGAGGTGGACCTCAGGTATAATATCTTATGTAATATAGTATCATCGGATAGTTTTAAATAGATGTTGGAGGATCTCAAAAGCCATGGTAAAAAGTTAGGACTTAAACTTTGGTCCATTAATTATTTAAAAATAGAAATAAAGATGACAAAATTGACATTTAGTAAAGATAAGTCAGAATATAGTATGGCTGACAAATTGTAGGGGCCAAACACTAGGATACACAATAATGAGCACCTAGAATGGCTGATGGCAGAGCACATGGAAAGGTAGAAATCCTATATAATAAAGAGGCAATATGCAAATTGACCATCACACCCTCACACAAGATGGCCACCCTATGTGGTCAAAGATGGCCACCTCCATGTGGTCACAAGATGGCCACCACAAGATGGCCAGCAGGGGAGGGAATTTGGGGGCAATCGGGCCAGCAGGGGCATAGTTAGGAGTCGATCAGGCTGGCAGGGGAGTGGTTAGGGGCAATCAGGCAGGCAGGAAAGTAAGCGGTTGGGAGCCAGCAGTCCTGGATTGTGAGAGGGATGTCCAACTGCCGGTTTAGGCCCAATCCTGGCAGGCGGACATCCCCTGAGGGGTCCCAGATTGGAGAGGGTGCAAGCTTGGCTGAGGGACACTATCCCCCCCCCCTCCCCAGTCCACAAATTTCTTGCACCAGGCCTCTAGTATATATAATAAAAACAAAGTAGGAGTCAGCTTTGTGATCAATTAGAACTTTAGTGAAAAAGTAAAAAGGAAAAAAAGTTAAGATTGTCTACTTCAGTGAAACAAGGGTCACAAACATAAAAAGGAATTTCAGGAGAAGAGCTCATTAGATGGGAAAAGATGAAGCTGTAATGTATTTCATAAGTGAAAATTATTTCCAAAATAGAATACAGGCAACATTTTAACAAAGATAACGGCTATCACAACAAAGCTTAAATTACTATTTATAATTTAAGTAAGCGCGCAGACCAAATAGCAGATATGCAAAAGGGACATTCTTAATTTACAAGAATGTAAATGTAATGAAGCCACTGGCATTTTAAAGTTCCATCTGGAGACCAGGAGCCCTTTGCAGCTTGATACAACATTTAACAGTGGCATTTAAAAGGGCCAGTTTATCACTCGCAGCGATTTAAAAACTGACAACTTAATCAGTCTACCACACGTCTGACACAAAGCAGAACTGTATCCGCTTAAAATTCCAACAGCCATGCAGAGACAACTTAAGGTATTGATTCATCGTGGTGCAGTGACTTGTAAGATTTTTAAAGTAAGCATTTTTCCCCCCTTTGGCCTCCACATCAAGGGATTCAGAGGACTACTGTACTTACCTAGTAATTATAGAAACTCTTAAAGAGTCTTACTGATAGAAGATCCTTATAGATTATTGATTATTGATTATACCAAATGAATGAGAAAACACTTTCTTTTTCATTGAAAATATATTTTAAAATTGTAACTTCATTGAAGGAATTATGTAAATAATTATGATATTATTCGTTTTATTATTATTAAACTTTTATGTCAATGTATCATAACAGCCTATGTTAGTTCATAGGTTTTGGAAGTCACTACAATAGTCAAGAAAATTCAGAACTTTGGAGCATTTAGGGTTGAGATACACTATCATTTAAAATCAGAAAATCTGGTGGCTGTGACCATTTTACCAAAATTACTTCTTAACTACTTGTTTCATCTAAGCTTGCCAAGAAGACCAAATTAAACTTTTTAGTGTAATGCCCCTCAACCTCTGTTTTTTATATTTGCACTAAGCTTTTCAATCTTCTCATTTCAAGTTAAGAAAATAAAAGTCTCATTTGCTTTTCAGATGCTTCTCTTCCTATTGGCCCCTTCTTGACAAGCTATAGACACTGGCTTATCACATTCATTCTAAAAATGAAACGATAATACATGAAACAAAAAATAAAACAAAATAACCAAAAAAGAAAAAGAAAAAATCATTCTTTCCCTTCTCATCTCTCAAATTACTATGGTAGTTCCTTACTTGTCTTAAATTATTTTCTAAAAGAAAGGAAGAGGAAAGACAGAACTCTCCAGTTCCCTAGCTATTATTTATTCTATTACAATTTACTTCTGTCCTCTTCATTCAATTTATATATGTTGTTTTCCCAACGGTCGACCACAACCTTCTAATTTTCAAACCCAGGAATAATTTTCAGCTTTCTTTCTTTAAAAATGTAATGAAGGATGAGGCACTGCTGACTACTTTGTTCTTTAACTGCCCCATTCCTTGACCTCTACATAAGCATTCTCTGATACTTTTTCTGACTAGTATTTTAGTATTTTTGGTATTTTTGTATTTTAGTATTTTTGGTTTCATCTCTTCTTCCACATATGCCTTAAATATCTGTGTTTCTTAGTAAGCTCTTTCTTTTCTTATCTTGGAATGCTATATACCTTCTTCTGCTGTATAAACATATAAGGTATTTATTATTTGCTGGGCACTGTTTTAAGCAGTGTGCCTAAAATAACTCCTTCAATGCTTACACAAGCCTATTAAGTAGACTCTACTATCATTCCTATTTTACAGATGAGGAAGTCGAGGAAAATGATAGTGTCACGTCATGGTAAAGGCCACTCATCCAACATGTGGTGAAGCCAGATTGGAACCCAGCCATCTGTGCTCAGCATCTATGACCTAATGCCTGTATGTATATACAAAAAATGTACAGTGTGATCTGACCCCTTGCAAACACTCAAAACTCAGCTTCCATCTGACTACCATCCCCTCTTCTATATATTAATTATAGATCAAATGTGTGTAGATGTGAGTGTATCATCTTCGCTCTCATCATTTTTGAGGACTAGGAAACATATTTGCTAATATCTATTATATCTCACCAAAAACTTTCATATTTCTTAAAGTCAACATAGCAAAGCTCAAGAACATGCTCTTTCTATCTTACCCCATTCTTTATTCTCTGTCTTAAGTTATACTATTATTAATTATTAAATCTTGTCATAAAAAATAGAAATATCTATGTTTCTCTAACCTCTCCTCTCTCAAATATAAAACTCAAGATCCAATGCACTTTCCCTTTAATGTCTCTCAAACCTGCTTCTGTTGTATATGCTCACTGGCTCTGTCTCATTCTCACCACTGCTAGCCTGGTGTAGTGAGTGGTCTGCAAACCTGTACAAGGTTAGTTCTTGGGTTTAGGGCTCATCAGAAACATCTGAGGGTGTGTGTGTGTGTGTGTGTGTGTGTGTGTGTGTGTGTGTGTGTGTGCTCGCGCGCATTTCTGTTGTATGTGTATATTTTGTTTTGGACCCATCCGTGGAAATTTTGATTTAATATATCTGATGTAAGGCCTAGCATTTTCTACTTCATGTAGCTTCAATGTGCCAACTATTTCTGCTTACAAAGTGGTCCTCAGTTCAATAACATTGACCTGAATTAGGAGCTTCTTGTTCATATAGAATCTCAGGTCCCATTTCATACTGATTGAATCACAATCTATAATTTAACAAGATCCCCAGCTTACCCATGTGTACTTTAAAATGTGATCAGTATGGGGTGGACTGTGACAATCCAAAGTAATTACTATTCTGTAATATGAATGCACTTCCCATTGTGTGTAGATAAAATCCAAACTCATTCACACTTAGTATGGAAAGTCCTTCACAATCTGGCTATGACCTGCCTTTTCTCAACATTTTTTCCCTGGCACTTTCCAGGTATGTAAGCAAAACCAAGTCAAAATAACACACACAATAGTAAATCACAAAACTGCAAATAGGCCCCACTTTCATAGTTTTCTATTTATTTTTGCATTGTTTTCCTTATTCAATGTTGCTTTTCTCCTCTTCTCACTTAAGGACATGCCTATAACATTCTGTTATGCACTTACTTGAATCCTGCAGGCAGTAAATCGTATCTTTCAATATCTTCTAAAATCTTGTAGTTCTTTCTCATAAACACTCAATACATTGTATTAAAGTATATTAAGAATTCCATTATTTTAATAAGCAAAAAATTAATTTGCACATTTTCTTAAAAAACATTATATTCTCTTATTCAAGTTCATGTAGTACTATTTTATTTAAAATTAATCTAAAACCAAGGAAGTTTGTTTTGAATTTCTGTACTACTTGTCAGTAGCAATTCACATATGCTCAATTTTGTTCACATGCTTGTTTCTCCACTAAACTATACACTGTTTGAAAAAATAAGCATACCTTCTTCATCTTACTCTATCCACCTAGCACAGGGTCTGGAGAAGAGTCCCTGCTGAAATACCAGTGCATAAACAGAGTTATACTATTGTAAACTAAAATAAAACCGAATGAAATCTTTCTTATTTATATCGCTCCATGATTATTCTGGTGGTTGAATCCAAGAAAAATAATTTTAAATCTATTTTTATTCTCTGTAGTCTATTCTATTTTTTGAGAACATACATCTTGCTAAACATACAAAAATTTGCATGTAGAATTAGTGACGGATTAAGTGACTTTGAGTAACTGTTACCATATGATTGTTCAGTAATTGTGTGTGTGCTCTAATTCAAACATGCCTTTCACATGGGAACATAATATGTACAAAAATGCCATCCAAATGAGCAGTACTCAAAAAAATAAGTCATGTTCAAACTAGGCAATGTGAATGAAAGCAAGAGCAAATCAAGTTTAAAAAGAAAGAAAAAACTAAATGTGATTGAGAGAGCCCCAGTTAGGAAATGTCAAGGAACGATGAGTGTGGGAAGGCCACAATGGTGAGGCATCGTATGTATAATTGTCACACTCTCACCTGTTATTGAACCACAGCACTAAGCAGAATTAATCAAACATGTATAGAGAACACCCCCCCCATGTCAAACATTTAAAAACCTACCAAGAAAATAAAGTGAATCATACATCACACTGAAGAGGAAATATTCGTGACGTGAAGTTTATGCTGATTGAAACATATTTTTGTTTTAAAAAAAGACAAATGATGTTTTTCCTAAAATATATTATTTGAATTGAATAACATGCAGTAAGCTTAAGAAGGGGATATAAAAGTTGCAACCCCAAACATAATTTAAATACATTTTATTGCATACATACTCATCAAAAGAGCTTATTAATCAAAGTAAAATAATTACATATTAGACTTTAACATTTATAATACAGGAAACAAGGGAACCACCTTTCTTATACATTAGTTTGAAAGTCAGTCATTATTTATATATCATTAATGTAAATAAAAGTTAAACCCTGGCCTGTTTGGCTCAGTGGATAGAGCATCGGCCTGGGGACTGAAGGGTCCCAGGTTGGATTTTGGTCAAGGGCACATACCTCCTACCTCGGTGGCAGGGCACCTGCGAGAGGCAACCAATCGATGTGTCTCTCTCACATTGATGTTTCTCTCTCTCTAAGAATCAGTGGAAAAATATACTTGAGTGAGGATTAACAACAACAACAACAAAAGTTGAAAATATCCCGCTAGGCCAGTTGGACTGGGGAATGTCGTCTGAATAATGAGTGAAGCTATCCGTGCTTAGGCTGTAATTAGGCCTCGAGTCTATTACAAGACCAGGAACAGCTCACTCATCACTTACGTTAAGTATGACATTTAATTAAAACTACAATCTCATGAAGGAACAGCTAAGTCCAAGTTCTACATCCAGTTCAAGTTTATTTCAACGGGCACCACTTAGACATGTTAAGTTATTAGCTGCCTTGATGAAACCAGCATAGAACATCCTGTAAAACTTGAATCACTGTAAATAATATGCAGCAATAAATGAATTTGGGGAAAGTGTCTGCAATGGGCCTGATTCCTAAGTCTCTTGGTGCTTAAGGGTTTTGTCTACCCCAAGTGTGTGGATTTGCCTCCTCATTAAGGTTTGCCTAAATCTTATTTATGTCTGACAAATCAGAAATCAAACACTTGTCACAAACCAGCTCAGCTGGACTGTCTCACTTTTCTTCCTTTGCTGAGTGGTATCATAGTATTAGCTATTCAGCTTTTATGATGCTTACAAGTATACCTTGATATACATTGTTAGAAAATGTAAAACCCCTCAAAATATTGCAAATATGACTATAAAATAATGCAAAAAGTACAAGAAACATATTTCCCTCAGTTTTAGGAACAAACATGTTTTAATTAGAAGCACTAAAATGAGGGACCAATGAAAGATGTCATGCTTAATGTAAAAGTATATTAATTATATTTTCTCAGGGAAAATCATGAAAGTATTATAACAAAGTACTTTATGCTAGAGTCCAAAATATTTTTAGATGTGTACTCCTCTTAAATAAGCAATTTTGAAAGTACATTACAAGGCATGTGTCATGATGTTTTTAAGGTTTTCAGGACAATATGGTAACAATTATTACTAGAATAAAATTAACATTTATAATTTAAAGATATATGCAATTGTTTGCTCATGAATTGATTGGCTCACTCAATAACCACGTATGAATGGAATCATTGAGAAGATTTGCTTGAGCACATATGCAAAGTTTGCTGTTATGAACAGAAAAATATTTCATCAAGCTAAAAAAATTTCCACTTCCATGAAATAAACAGTTTATATGTTTAAGAAGTCAACAAAAGTTCTATTTCTTAGGCCTCTAAATCAATTTTAGGATATTTATATTATAACCAGGGACATTTATGTTTAAATCTAAGATTAACTATTTAAAAAGGCATATTTTATAGAGGGTTTATTTCAATGCATTCATATTAGTAGAAATATGGAGAAAAATCCAAAGAAATTAAAACTAGCAAATTACTTTGGATAGCTAAATATAGAGAAAACTAGAGGCTGGATGCACGAAATTTGTGCAAGGGGCTCAGCCCTCGCAGCCCTGGCTTCGTCTGGAAGGTCATCCAGATGGTTGTCCGGTTGGTCGTTCTGCTGTTCGGTCTAATTAGCATATTAGCTCTTTATTATATAGGACTAGAGGCCCGGTGCACAAAAATTTGTGCACTTGGGGGGAAGCGGGGGTCCCTCAACCCGGCCTGTGCCCTCTCGCAGTCTGGGACCCCTCGGGAGATAACGACCTGCTGGCTTAGGCCTGCTCCTGGGTGGCAGAGGGCAAGCCCAAACCCTAAATGCAGCCCCTGGTCGGGCTCAGAGCAGGGCCGATTGGGGGGTTGGGGCACCACCCCGTCACACTCAAGGCAGGGTCGATGGGGAGGTTGCGGCGCGACCCCTTGTCACACACAGAGCAGGGCCAATCCAGGGGTTGGGGCACTGCCCCCTGTCACGCACAGAGCAGGGCCCATCAGGGGGTTGAGGAGCTCCCCCCTGTCACTCACAGAGTAGGTCTGATAGGGGAGTTGGGGAACTGTCCCCTGTCACACACAGAGCAGGGCGGATCAGTGGGTTGGGGCGCCGCCCTCTATCACCCACAGAGCAGGGCCAATCAGGGGATTGGGGCGCTGCCACTGTCACACTCAGGGCAGGGTTGATGGGGAGGTTATGGCTCTACCCCATCACACACAGAGCAGGGCCTGTGGGGGGGAAGGGGGCTTGGGGCACCGCCCTCTATCACCCACAGAGCAGGGCCAATCAGGGGGTTGGGGCGCCGCCACTCTCACACTCAGGGCAGAGCCGATGGGGAGGTTATGACTCTACCCTGTCACACACAGAGCAGGGCCCGGGGGGGCGGGTGGGGGGTTGGGGTGCCGCAACCTGTCACACACAGAGCAGGTCCGATCAGGGGGTTTGGGCGCTGCCCCCTATCATGCTGATCCCGGTGATGGGAGGCATATTACCCTTTTACTATATAGAATAGAGGCCTGGTGCAGGGTGGGTGCCAGCTCGTTTGCCCTGAAGGTGTCCTGGATCAGGGTGGGGGTCCCCACTGGGGTGCCTGGCCAGCCTGGGTGAGGGGATGATGACTGTTTGCAGCTGGTCACACACCCTTCAGGGTGGGGGTCCCCACTGGGGTGCCTGGCCAGTCTGGGTGAGGGGCTGAGGGCTGTTTTCAGGCTGGGGTGACTGAACTCCCAAACGCTCCTTTTTTCCTTTTTTTCTTTATTTTATTCTGGGCCGGCTTTAGCTTGAGGCTTGGCTCCAGCTCTTAGGCCTCCGCTCCTGAAAGTAGGTTTCTGGCCTTTGCTTACACTGTTGCGAATCTGCTGGCTGAAGTCCGGCAGTATTTGTTACAATGTTTGGAACTGCAGGCTCAGAGACCTGCAGCCGCAGGCGGGGAACGTTGGTTTCCTCCGTCACTGAAGCAAGCAAGCCTCATGTTAGTTTCAAGCTGCCTGGCTGCCGGCCGCCATCTTGGCTGACAGTTAATTTGCATATCTCGCTGATTAGCCAATGAAAAGGGTAGCGGTTGTACGCCAATTACCATGTTTCTCTTTTATTAGTGTAGATGTTTTTTCCAGTGCAAGGATTTAAGGCATCTCAAAATCTTAGATTTTCTTAGCCTGGAAGTGTCTATAGGATCTCTAATCAACCAGTCTCAGGATACAGGCGAGGAAAGAGGTCCAGAAGGCTTGTCAGGTTCTGAAGTTCCCAGGATAATGCAGAGGTGGACCTGTGCTTAGACTACTGATCCCCAGCCTGGACTAACTTTGGATCTCCAAAACACTTGGTGCTATTTTGTTGAAAATTTTTAGTGAAGGAGCAGATTGGCTACCTCTTCAGAATTGGGGAAGAGTTAGGTTGGGGGAAATCAGTTCCAGAGAGGAAGAGAGTAAATAACCTACCCTCTTCCCACAGAACTGAGTGAGTCAACAGAGAGGTGAAAATTATGGAGTTGTCTGGACTCATTTTTCTATGGCCCAGCTAAAAGCTTGGGCTATAATAACAGATGGGTGTTTCATGGGTTGAAATAAAAACTGAAATCAAAGAAATTGGGCCTCACAAAGTTGAGTGTGTATGTGTGTGAATGTGTGTGTGTGTGTGTGTGAATGTGTGTGTGTGTGTGTGTATAGCATGAAGCAACTCTATAGATGGTGATTATGCATCAACCAGAGGCAGCAAAGAAATAAATCAATGTAATAAGTTATAACCAAAGAGAACAAGTATTGGTATTATAGTGTTGTGTTTTTTTAACTTCTGTGTGGTTCTGGGAGGTGCAATGTCCCCAAATTCACACATATCCAATGTAACAGAAAATAGTTTTGGTCATTAGGTTTGTTGGGAAATGGATTCCCTGGAGGGAGGTAAGTCACAAACTAGTCAGGAGGACAGAAAATATAAGGTAACTCGAAGTCATCACCAACAGCAACTGAGTTGGACCTGAAGCAGCATGAGAGAGTCCCTTGTCCTTGATGAAGTCTTAGGTACAAAGAGCATATACACCAGCAATTTCTCTGAAGACATCAGTTCAAGGGAGCAAGAACTCTACAGAATCCTAAAACTTCAGCTAAACCAAGTACCAGAGGATGAGCATGTATCTAAGGGTCCCCCCAAAACCTACACACACACATGAGCAGCTATACAGATACCATCTTGGGAAGGTGCTATTACAGAAAGACTACTACTGGTACATATCAAATACATACACTTTAACTTAGAACATTAAGAACAAACAATGAACATTCTCCAACTCATAATGTTCAACTTTATCTGCCCAAGTTGCTTTTCAATATAAACTTGTGTGAATCTATCCTGCATTTGTGCTTTAAACTTTATCAACTATCCCCTTTATAAACCAGTCCAAGTGATCAGGGAGCTGGGTGGAGCTCCCCAAATACAGCCAAACCAAGAACAAAGGGATGAGTTTCATCCCAGTAACTGGAAGTGTACGTAAGTGGTGGATTTTCCCGCTGGAACAAACATATGTGAGTATAGTTGGCTCATAAAAATCAGCAGTTGCATGTTCTTTCTCTTACATCTCTGGTTTCAGGACTTTTTGATTTATTTTTGTGCCATTTGATGAGGTAAAAATTTAGAAGACATTGTTTGGTGTTTTTTTTTTTTGGGGGGGGGGCTCTGACAGTCTCAGATGGCAAGCAACTTATTCTAATTATAGCCACAAAAATTCCATGGTCCATTTTATTTGGCTTCAAAGCTTCCTGAAGCTTCCATTTCCCATCTAGAATGGGAGATAAAATCATGTCAATAGTTTACTTCACTTTCCACTTAACTGATGGAAGAGACTGTTTGGCTGTCAACTCTGTAATTACTCCAGTGATCAGCATCTGTGCCTAACCTCCAGAGAAATTTGGTTGTATTCCAACTCAATCCATCACTTAATTTTACAAGTCAAAGAGTTCACAGTTTAATGGCAATCCCAGACAAGTGGTTTCTTTTTTATTTCATGCCTTGTTTATCTGAAAGCCTAGAAGAGTACAGTGCTGCTCCTACACACAGAAAGCCTATAATAAGGGCTCATAGGACTGAACATTTTAATTCACTGCAGGGTTCTACTCTACTTTAGCAGCTTGATTAAAAAGATGAATGGTTGCAGGTCCAATTCAGAGAAGTCAAAGGCGGGAACACACAATGACTTCATCAAAGATGCCCCTGTGCTCTTAGAAAAGAACAGAGGACTCCCGTCCTTTTCCAGTGTGCTGAGTACACACCACTCAAGGTCACCATCCCTTCTGTGATGTCTCATAAAGCTGCACTTCCAGGGCATGCGGAATCCCCTCTAGATGGTGATTGAAGATGTTTCCAACACAAAGAAATAACCTCTTCTGCAAGTTCATTAACAGGTTAATACTTGAATCTCTTGAATGAGGAACTATGATATACTTGAATTATACTGCAAATTGTTTAGATTGTTTAGATTGGACTTGTGTGAGTTTATGGTCTTTTAATTTGGATCCAAGCACTCCTTAAGAAATACATGTAATTATATAGATGGAACTTTACATCACAAACAAGTAGGGGTGGGGCCGGGGGGCACTCTACCCCATTATCCAAGTGAGGGAAACTGTACAACAATCAAAGGTTTCCAAGATTTCACTGTATTTTCAGGATATAAACAGTTCATAACCCAACTTTACAGGTAAAATAATTGACTTATATATGTAAGAAAAGAGACTAGTCTGGTCCCCATTAACAGCTATGATATCCTAGTTATTGAAACTATTATGTCTGTTCCTATTCTGGTATCCCTGTAACGACTGGATATGTGTGTTTCCCCAATATTCAGATGTTGATGTCCTGAATCCCCTCCCCTATTCTGGTATACCCTGTAACGACTGGATATGTATGTTTTCCCAACATTCAGATGTTGATATCCTGACTCCCCTCCCCAATGTGATTGTAGTAGGGCCTTTGAGAGATAATTAAGTCATGAAAGTGGAGCCCTCAAGATGGAATGAACAGCCTATAATAGGGAACCCTAAGAGTTTTCCAGCTCTCTTTCCACCTTATAAAACATATAACTGAAAGTAGGCATTCTTGCCACATGTAAAAGGGTGTTTTTTCACCAGACCCAACCATGCAGGTACCCTGATCTCAGACTTTCAGCCTCTAAAACTGGGAAAAATAAACATTTGTTGTTTAATCCACTCAGACTATTTGTTATAAAATTCCATACGAACTAAGCATGCTCTATCCCATTCTACCCTACCTTATTAGAAATTTGGCTCCAAGCATGGATGTAGGAGGGTCTCTGTACCTGTGTTAAGGAAGTGGTATCTTGCTGCTTCTTTAACTATAGTGTCAGTCACAACCAGAGACTATGTTTGAGGGCAAGCTTCACAATGAAGCTATATTCTGGGGGAAAGGCAATTACTAAAAGAGTCAGAAATCCTAACACTCTTACGCTTGTCAGGTTACCTCTGTGATGAAAACAGATATAAACCCCTGGCCTTGTGAAGTTTACTTCTAGCAGGTAGGAGACAGATACACATGAAAAATAAAAATATTATATAATAAAAAGTGTCTAGTTCTATGAAAAAAGAGAGATGAAAACAGAGCATTCTTCAAAATACTTTAATGGAGTGTTTTTAGTGAAATCCCCAAAGGCATTCTCACACATAAAACACTGTCAGTTGAAAGATGCTGCATAATGCTAGTAGTTGATCACTCCCTCCCTCCTGGCTGTAGTGTCAGAGATGCAGAAGTAAGTAGCGATAGCTTAGAGGGAGTATAGCATGATGAGGCAGTGCTTGACCAAAAGCCAGCCTTAGATCTTGGAAGGGAAAGTCTTTAAAGAAGTGTAGCACAAGCAGCCAGCCCTCTGTAGTCTCTCCAGTAAATAGGGCATACCTCAGAGGGAACTGTAGAAGCTACTGCTAAGCAATAGGATGTTGCAGTAAAGGAATACATCTGATACCAGTGCTAAGGCTAACACTAGTCCCCAAAGGTATAGAGATATCATGATCCCAACTTCTAGTGACTATAGAATACCAACACTTTAGCTGTCCTAACCATGTTTTAATATCATTGTGATAGCTTGGAGTTTATTCTACCCAAGATTTCACTAGGAACCAAATTCATTTTGATGTAAAAAAAAATCTTGAAAACTCTGACTATAATATGTGCCAACTATATAAAAGGGATAGACTGAGAGTACACACATGAGATACAACATATGTCTCTTTTCACAACATATATTTATATAAGCCAACCTTGACACAAATGAGGACCTGCCACCCTGAGTCTTGTATAATCACCAAAGTGGTCCTCTCATTGTAACACCCCCGCCTCCCACACTTCATGGATACATATCCTTCTAAGTATCCTGCTTTATTACAGCTCTTGACTCCAAATCTAGGCTGGACAACTGAAGAGGTAAAGCATATCGCCTAGTAGAATAGGGTCAACCAGGATTTGCATGGGAAGCAGGTTATGGTCTAGATGTCTAGTTATGGTCACAACCTCTTTCCAAAAAGTACTCGGAAAGGGGGTGATCTGAGCAAGGGGTTATGCCAATTGATCAACATGCCATTTTCTGATCATTGACAAACATGACCCAGCTGGTAAATTCAAATTCAAATCACAATAACAGCTTTGACTACAGGCAGTTGGCCCCAGTTTCTGAGGAAAGGTTGTAAGTGATTAGGAGCTCAAGTTCAGAAAGCAGACTTGAGTGAGATATCCTGGCTTTGCCACTGAATACCTAGCTGGGCAATGTCAGTTAGCTTCATCAATCTGTTACAGTTTCAGATTCTTCATCTGCAGGGTGGCAGATGAATAGCACTTATGTCACGGAGTCTCTCAAGAATTAAAATGAATAATAATGTACCAAGCTTAATGCAGTATGTTTGACACATAATCAAGAAAAAATAAATCAATAGGACAAACAATAAATAAAGTGAGCGTTTGAACTGACTTGGTTTTCAGACTCCTGAAGTTGAACCCTGGTTTTAGTTCTTGCTTCTGATCAATGCTTTTGGACTGACTAGTCATTATACTCTCCATATTGATCCTTGGACATGGGCATCCTTCAAAGATCTTGGATTACTAGTAACCCTGTCTCAGAAATCCAGCCCATTGCCTCTGGGCCTAGAAATCCAGTGTCTAAGCTGGTTCCCTTATATCTATAAATTCAAAGTATAGGCATTTTGATTTTTCTAGTACAGAAACACAAAGTTTTCTAAAGATTGCTTGATCTTAGGGAGTTAACAGTATTTATTGAAGACTTAGCATGTGAAGGAAGAGTCATTCTAGGTAATGTCAGATTACAAAAATGAACCAGCTTCAGTTCAAATTAACAAATAGCATCACTTCATCCACCTCATCATTAATAAGTGAAGGTCATATAAGAAAAAGAAATATTCACAGTTGTTTAGGAACTTTTATAAAGCCATGCCAGGAACTGATTCTTTAGTACACAGTGTTTCTGAAATTCTCTTTGGTAGCAAAAATAATTTTTTTAAATGACTAGATGACTAATCTAATTAGTAGGGGACATGAGACATACCCATCCATACTGATATCCAAGAAAGAATGTTTGAGAAAAGGGCATAAGCAAAGTGCAATAGAAGTAAAAAGAGGGCATCGTTAATATTAACAGAGTGTTGTGGAAGGACTTTAGAAGAAGCAAGGAGTCAAATGATCCAGTTGTTCAGCAATCCAAATTGAAAAGAAAAAAAAAGCTATCCCTTAAAAGATGGAAAGAATACAAGAACACAAGAAAGGGGGAATGTCATTTTCCCAGTGGTTTTTGGTACTGGGAGATTTGACAACTGGGACCAGATTGCGGCAATGTGTCTCATGCCATGATTACACGTTAAGCATCATTATACATGAAAAGTTTACACGGAAGTCTTGGACTTGCCTGACTGGTCGGACAATGAGGTCCCTGAAGAAATAGGAAAGGAAGAAAGTGAGAAGAGGAGGAGCCGGGAGAGCAGAAAGGAAGAGGAAAGTTTAGAAAGTCTGACAGAAGATGAATTCATTTTCATTTTAATTGATTTTGGCAACTAGTATATCCAATTTCTGAAATGTTTAAGAATACAATAAGAGTGTATTGATATGGGAATATTTGTATTTGTTTAACTGCTTCATATAAAATAGAATGATTGCTGCAACCATCAAGCAATTCTTTTTATGTCACTCTTCTTTGGTTTTATTTCTATTTCATTTTTGAAAGAATTCCTGTGTAAATCTCTTTGTCCTGGTATCTTCCACAATCCTTATTTTTTATTTACAGAAGATATTTGGGTAGTTTATAAAACAAAGGTAGTAAGATTCAGTGGTAAACAAAGTTATCTGTTAAGAATAATTCTAACTAATGCATGTTAAAGAGAGAGGGAGATAGAGCACTTACCTTTTTCTTAAAATGACATAATCAAAAAGAAAAAAAAATCATACTGCATTTAATTCCTTCCTCATGAGAGAAAATAGATGAGTCAGGTGTTAAAAACAGTCAAGCCCTTAGTTCAATTTAATGGGGCACTAGTGGAGGACACAGTATCTCATAAACAATGAGCAATTATAATCACATAAAATTAGGAGAGCTGTGGGAGAAAACTCTGTGATCAAAATTGTTTTATGAATAAAACATAATCAGGCCAGAAAGAGAATTTATTAAATAGTTCCTTATACATCTTCTGAGATAATCCTTCCAATTACACTAGATGACATTTATTATGCTTAATTACATATTTGCAAACTAAGTGAGAGTTGAAGTTTTCTATCAGGTTACAGACTGGTATTCTGTGGTTATTGCATGATCAATAAGAATGCTTTATTTGATCTGCAATACTGTTTTCAAAATGAATGTGAATGTCTACTGAGGAGTTATTCACACTCAGGTTTGTGGAGATACCAACCTTTCCTCTATTCACTAACTCAGTTGCCTACCAGGGTCTGTATTAACGTTAGCATTGCTGACCCAGGTGCTGCATGTCTTGGCAATACATTTGCTTATTTATTTCTTTCTTAGGAAAAAAAATTTAGAAAGAAAACTGTGATTTTATATACTTTTAAGATCACTCTTTTGACTAAATAAAAGTTTTGAAACACGTGGAACGTGTGATCGTATTACATGAGAAATTAACTGATTTTTTTTTTTCTATTTGCTAATGAGCAATGGAAGTAAACCTTCTCAGTAGAGTAATCAGCCCCCTTGGCAGCGTGCACTGAGCAGGACCAAAATGCTCGAATCAAATTTGATTTAAATATAATTTTTCCTAGCTCCCATTTACAATTTTGGCAACTCCAAGTATATGGAATTTCTTCCTTATAAGCTCTGTCTTGCCCAATTAGCTTTCAGTGGTGCTTGAAATTCCCACTTGAATTGCCTTATGTTGACCTGTCCATTTTAATCAAGTTAAATACTACCTGGGAGGGAGATGCATTAGCTATCACTTAGGTGCAAATTAGTCTATCTGAACCTATTACTGCACATTATCAACCAGCACAAAGGAGCGCCACAGGGCACTGGTTCTGAAAATCATTCAAATGCCAGACCACAAACAGGCATGGCGACCTTGGTGGAAAACCACGCAATATTAATCCATGACTCTTATAACCATAAAATATATTCAGTTGTGTTGAATACAATGTCATTTTATCCTGTAAATGTAGTGGGGGAAATCACAGATTTAAAGAATTTAATAGAAGAAAAATTTAATGATGAACAACTTAAATTTGAACAAAGTGTATAATATTTTACCTGCAGAAAAATTCTGGTTTGATACAGACACACTAAATTTCCCCCGTAAAGAATAGAGGTGGGGAGTAAATCTGTAAATGAGTGTTAATGGAGTGCAAAAAATAAGGTACTCAATTTTTTTAAAGTTAAGACATTGTCAGGCAGGTCATGATCTTAGTAAGAATTTGTCAGGAGACAAAAATAAGACTTTACTGAATGTACATGTGACTATAAAACACACCTGAATTTCAGAAATGTGCAAACATGATTATAAAATTGCTGAATATGGGGTTCCTAGTGAAGAGTTGTGATTATTTTCCTGGGTTGGCCAAATAAGGAGAGAGGTCCAGCAGGTGGGTACTTTTTCAGTGCTCTTCTGAATCTCAGTTCTACAGGAGAATCAAGCTCCAGTGCACTAAGGCATTGAGTGCAATTAACTTCTCTCAGATGGCACCAAGGATTGTGGAATTCCAGATGGAAGGTTACTGAGAAAAGATTGGTCCAGATGTAGACAAAGAAAATAGAAATAAGCAAACATATTACCCAGGCATGCAACACATGGGTCAGCAAATCTAAATATCAATACAGACCTTGGTAGATAACTATAATAATGAAGACAGGGAAGGTTGAGAGCCCCACAGATCTGATTTATTATTATTATTACTGTTACTCTCCTCATCATTACTATTCTTTACCACATAATTGGAAAAGATAAAGGGAAGTATAAGGTCAGAGGACATAAAAGCTTTCTTGGAAATTGGCACTATCTGACCTTTAAGATACTTTTCTATCTCACTGAGTTAAACAACACAGTAGATACCTGGACATTTATTTTAATATTTCAAAAGTTTTTTCCAGGTACACTGCATGTTATTATTTAAGGTGAAGTGCCAAGTTTAATCAGTGTTTGATGTTTCTAATTTGAGAGCAAAATGTTTTGGTAAAATAATAAAACTGTAAATTTTAATGGACTCTAAAGATTTATGAGAGCAAAGATTCTTAAGTATGAGCCAAGAAACAATTAGAAGGAGAGCACTATGAGATTAAAAAGGAAAAAAAGGAAAGGTGCTCCGTCATTAAATGATAAGTAAAATTGTATTCTGTGAATGCTCAAAGGATATCAATAATTCACTCATTAAATAGAGAGGAAGCAAAAAAAAAAAAGAGATCATAATTGGGTTACTATTATACAACCACAAAGGAAGATTACTATTTCATAAGATGTAGAAGTCAAAGCTTAGGGATGAACTATGACTAGCAAGTCAAACTCTCACTTCCTAAAGACTTATACTCTACAAATTTCCATTTAACTGCATTAACAACAACTCCTAGACCAACCTCTCACACAAAAGATATATTTTCCTTCCCATTCTCTGCTTGTCTATTCTTCACTCCCAACTTTAGGAATTTAAAGTCAGTTTAAACTAACATTTTAAAAATGAAAGGGGACCAGGGGGACAAACTTTTCCATTATAAGCAGAAGTAGAAAAAATTCCTTCTGTGTTAATTAAATTGAACTGGATAATCAAAGAAAAGCAGGTATGAACACGAACAAATATGCATTTATCCTACTTTATACTTTAACTAGGGGTCCAGTGCACGAATTCACTCACCTTGAAAGGAACTGTGGGCCACAAGGCTGCAGTGGGCATGGGGAGAGGGGGTGTTGGCCCATCCTCCGCATCCCCACCTGGCCCCTCCTGCCGCAGTCCCTGGTCCCCACACTGCTGGCAGCCCTGCTCCCGCAGCCACTGCCGCCACTCCCATGCGCTGATGGCGCTGGTCCCACTTGCACCCGCTGAAGGTGTGGAGCAACTGGGGCCGGCCCCAGCAGCAGGTGCAAGCTAAGGCTGCTGCCCCAATCACCCCTCAGGAGCAAGGGGAGGTGGAGAAACCCTCAGCGAGATTGGGGCCGGCAGCTGCCACTTGCACCCCCTGACGGTGCCAAGCGATAGGGACCAGCACTGGGGGTCAGCAGTGGGTGCAAATGGTGGCTCCAGCGCTGGCTGCAGGTGCGAGTGGGGCCAGTGCTGGCAGTGGGTGCAAGAGGCAACTGCCAACCCCAATCACCCCTCAGGAGCAGGGGAAGGTGGGGAAGACCCGAGGGGTGATCGCGGCCAGCAGCTGCCACTCGCACCTGCTGATGGTGCCGAGCAGTCAGGGCCCATGCCGGGCACCAGCAGCGGGTGCAAGCGGGGCCAGCTCCAGCAACAGGTGCGAGTGCCAGGGGGACCACAGCGTGCAGGAGCAAAGAATTTTCAGTAACCACCAGAGGCTTGCCCAGATGACAGTGACTGGCGCCCTGCCTTGGTCTGGCGCCCCAGCTCACCTACTCCACCATCCCGCTGCAGCTGAAACCCCCCATGTTTCACGCTCTGCTGCCTGATTCCAACACCCGCACACCCCTGGTGGTCAGTACACGTCGTAGCAACTGGTTGTTCGGTTGTTCTGCCATTCAGTCTGTTTGCATATTAGGGTTTTATATATATACTAGTGGCCCGGTGCACAAAATTTGTGCAAGGGGGAGGGGGTGTTCCTCAGCCTGGCCTGCACCCTCTCCAATCTGGGACCCCTTGAAGGATGTCCTACTGCTGGTTTTATAGGGATCAGGCCTAAACGGGCAGTCAGACATCCCTTTCGCAATCTTGGACTGCTGGCTCCTAACCGCTCACCTGCCTGCCTGACTGCCCCTAACCACTCTACCTGCCAGCCTGGTCGTCCCCAACTGCCCCCTGCCACCGGTCTGCTTGCCCACAAATGTCCCCCCGCCAGCCTGATCACCCCCAACTTCCCCCCCTGCTGGCCTGCTTGCCCCTACCTTCCATCCTCATTGGCCTGCTTGCCCCCAACTGCCTACTGCAGGTCTGCTCACTCCAAACTGACCCCCGCTGTCCTGTTCACCTCCAACTGACTCCCACTGATGGCCTGCTTGCCCCCAATTGGCCCCCCTACTGGTCTGCTTACCCCCAATGGCCCCACCCCCACCAGCCTGATGACCCACAACTGCCCTCACCTCTTGGCTTCTAACCACCTCTACCTTGGCCCCGCCACCAAGGCTTTGTCCAGAAGAACTTCTGGAAGGTCTCCTGGAAGGTCTCCAAGTCTAATTAGCATATCGCCCTTTTATTAGTATAGATAGAGTCCTGGTGCACAGGTGGGGGCCTGCTGGTTTGCCCTGAAGGGTGTCCTGGATCAGGGTGGAGGTTCTCTTGGGGCGTGGGGCAGACTGGGTGAGGGGCAGGTGGTGGTTTGCAGGCTGGCCACACCCCCATGAGGTGAGGGTCTCTGCTGGGGGGGCATGGCCAGCCTGGGTGAGGGGCTGAGGGCTGTTTTCAAGCTGGCCACACCCCCTTCAGGGTGGGGGTCCCCACTGGGGTGTGTGGCCAGCCTGGGTGAGGGGCTGATGGCTGTTTGCAGGCTGGTGATGGCCCCGGGCAACCCAGGCTCCCAGACCCTCCTTGAGCAGAGGCCACAGTGGCTAGAAGCAGGTATCTGGGATTTACTTATCTTCTATAATTGAAACTTTGTAGCCTTGAGCGGAGCCCACAGCCGGCCAGTGCAGGCGGGAA
Source organism: Myotis myotis (assembly GCF_014108235.1). Taxonomy (NCBI): domain Eukaryota; kingdom Metazoa; phylum Chordata; class Mammalia; order Chiroptera; family Vespertilionidae; genus Myotis; species Myotis myotis. The sequence continues at coordinate 202,885,418 of NW_023416324.1, read as the reverse complement.
GCTTGGCTTCCTCCATATCCAGGGACAACCCATGCCTCCTGTTCACTCTAGCTTGGTGGCCGCCGCCATCTTGGTTGGGTTTATTTGCATACTCACTCCTGATTGGCTGGTGGGCGTGCCTTGTGGGTGTGGTTTGTGAGTGTAGCAGAGGTACAGTCAATTTGCATGTTTCTCTTTTATTAGATTATCTACACTAATAAAAGAGAAAAATGGTAATTGGCATACGGCGCTACCCTTTTCATTGGCTAATCAGGGCTATATGCAAATTAACTGCCAACTAAGATTGGCAGTTAACTGCCAACTAAGATTGGCAGTAAACTGCCAACAAGATGGCGGTTAATTTGCATATGTAGGCACAATGCAGGGAGGCGAAAGGGAAAGCAGGAAGAAGCCCCCTGCCACTGACAGTGATCGGACACCCAGCGGGGAGCTAAGAGCTGGGGGCCAGGGCAAAGGCGGCCCTGGGGCCGCCTTTGCCCTGCCCCCCAGCCATGATCGGAGAATCAGGTGCCTTTTCCGCCCTGGCCAGTGATAGCAGGAAGTAGGGGTGGAGCCAGCGATGGGAGCTGGGCACAGTCGAAGCTGGCAGTCCCAGGAGCTAGGGGTCCCTTGCCTGGGCCTAAAGCGAAGCCCACGATCGAGGGGCCGCTGCAGCTGCGGGTCCCTGCTGCCCGGGCCAGAAGCCTAGGCCAGAGGCGTTAGGCCTGAGCAGGGGCGGAGCCTGCAACCGCGGGGAGCTGGGGGTCCCCTGCCCAGGCCTGACACCACTGCCGGAGGCCTCAGGCCTGGTCAAGGGGCCGATCCGGTGATTGGTGATCGGAGGGTGATGAGGGTCAACTCCTCTGGCCGAGGCATCAGGCCTGGGCAGGGGACCCCCAGCCCCCCCGCCCAGGCCTGATGCCTGGGCCAGAGGCATTAGACCTGGGTGGGGGGCGGAGCAGGGGATTGGGGGGATATGATGGTCCCCTTGCCCAGGCCTGAAGCCTGGGTCAGAGGCGTCAGGTTTGGGCGGGGGGTGGAGCAAGCGATCAGAGGGAGATGGGGGTCCCCTGCCCAGGCATGATTCCTGGGCCAGAGGCCTCAGGCCTGGGCGGGGGCCAGAGCCAGTGATTGGGGGGAGATGGGGGTCCCCTGTCCAAGCCTGATGCCTCTGGCGGAGGCATCAGGCCTGGGCTGGGGGCAGAACCAGTGATGGGGGGAAATGAGGGTCCCCTGCCCAGGCCTGACGCCTCTGTCAGAGGCGTCAGGCCTGGGCAAGGGGCCGATCCTGCGATTGGAGGGTGATGGGGGTCAACGCCTGAGGGCTCCCAGTATGTGAGAGGGGGCAGGCTGGGCTGAGGGACACTCCCCCCCCCCCCCACACACACACCCAGTGCACGAATTTCGTGCACCGGGCCCCTAGTGTGTGTGTGTGTGTGTATATATATATATATATATATATATATATATATATATTATAATTCCATAGCAAAATGAATCCACATAGAGAATGCACTGGTTCTGATAAACAATATGATTATATACTGACTCATTTCATTCAACACAGATTTCCTTGGGAGATAAAAAAATACTAATTCATCATAAATTATAGGGCAGTTATATTTCAATGTCATAGATATTGTAGGGATACCTAGAGAGATGTTCAATCATCAAAAGTAAGGTTCGTGAAATGCAGGTGTTCTGGAATAAAATGAATTTTAACCCTTAAATTAAATTCAGAAATTCATTTTGAATTTTTTCTTATCTTTAATAAATTTATCTAAATTGTCAACCAATCAACCAAAATCTCTCTATTTAATTAACATTCTTTAGCATAGTAAACTCTGCTATAAAAACAGTGTGATGGAAAGAGGGTCCATAATTTACAAATTAGTCACATACTAACTATGTGGGCTTAGAATTCTGTCTCCCCATCCACAAAATTTGCATCCATTGTTCTTCTAAAGGCAGATGGAGGTTATGACCTACAGTTTTGTAGTCTATAAATTTTGAATGCACGTGTTTGATGTGTAAATAAATGGTAGTAATAGTGTAGCAAGTTTGAATATAGTGTGGAAAATAACGGGTTAAACATTTTGATCCCAAAATGCTAACATTAGGTAGATAAGCTAAAATGGGTGATAACAATGATGATGTCACTAAATGTATAAGCTACTAAAAGTGCTGGAAATATGTAAATACTAGTTATTTACCAAAAGTTTTAAAAAAATCATTTTTGAAATTTAAATTTTCCGAGTGAACTATTAAGGAAATCACATTGCAATAATAACTTTTCATTGATTCATTGCTTTCTTTTAATGCAAAGTAATTATTGTGAATATCCAGAACTTACAGTAAATATGAAATAGGTGAGAAAAAGCAAAAATTTGAAGAATTATGTGACATTTATTATTATTACAAAATAACACTTGTGGTAAAATAATTTGTGAAACATTATAGCTATAGATCTGTTGTTATATTTGCTCATGCATTTATAAACATTTCTATAATAATATGTCTTTCTACATACATAGTTATCTGTTCCTTTCTATATTTCTACCTCTCTCTATCATCCATTTATTAATTTCTTATCTACTGTATTTTCTGTTGATGCACAGCAAAGTACTTCAAATATAATAGCTTAAAACAACTATTTATCTCAGTTTCTGGGATGAAGAATTCTGAAGTGGCTTGGCTGGGTGGTTTGGGCCTGGGTTTTACATGTGATTTTAGGCAGGATCTCACCTGGATAATTCACTTCCTAGACCACTGACTCACGTGGCTGGTGACAGGAAAGCTCAGTTCCTGGCCCCATGAGTCCTTCTGTAGGCTGCTTGTGTGCCCTGATGACATGGCAGCTAAATTCCCTTACAATGAGGAATCCAAGGGAGAAAGTGAGGAGGAAGTCTCAGTCCCTTTTATCAGCTGGTCTAGCACACTGTCATTCCAGCTCTACTCTATTTGCCAGGACTGAGTCAGCAAGCACACTTCTAAAAGAAAGATAATTAGGTGCCAGCACTTGAAAGGAGGGCAATCATAGAGTTTACGGGCTTATTTTAAAACCACCTCAACTACCATCTATCTACTCCCATCTCCTTTTCTACATTCTACCTATGTAACCTACTTTCCTTCCAGCCTTCCTTTATTCCTCCATGTCTTTGTTCCTCTCTCAAACCCTTAGGAAGAGAAGTAGAAAGAAAATACGGTTTTCATAGGAAAATGCCCGAGAACTAATGGTATTAAAATGATTAGTTTTGATACTTGCAACAAGTTTACAGAGGCAACATGTGGTAACCTGGGCCCAAGGAAACAGCTACCCTGACCCACAGCATCTTCATGTTTCATCCCAATCACCTGAAGAAAGAGATGGCCTATCTGACCACTGGAGCTTTCTGTCATTTACTTGTCTCTCTGAGTGATAAAGCAACTTCTCATGTGCACCCAAGAGGGAAAAACTCATGCTTATGCCAACAGAAAAAGACACATTCACATTTTCAAATATAAACATGCTCTACATTACATATAACACTCATATGCAATTACTCTGATGTAAATGGACAGAGTGGTGAAACTGCAAAAGTTCATGGAAGCGCAAAGGAATCCGTCATTAATTATCTCGGCCATGGAAGTGGAGACACAGAGAAGGGTTAACAGGGTTGATAATATTTGATTGCGGAATGAAGAATGATACAGCGAAGAAAGAGCTATCAGCAATAGTTTGGAGGATGTGTGTGCATGGACTGCGGGGGTGATGAATGGTATGGCTGGCACATAGAAAAGTGGAGAAACACACGTAAGGAGTGGTCCGTGATGTTTTTCAACACTCTCCATCTCCAGGTCACTGTCCTTGCAGGCTATATCTCTGTGGATACTAGTTATTCTGAACTTATTTGAAATGGTGAGTTGAAGAACTTTCACATCTCCTGGCTCTGTTGTCACTGAAGAGGCACATTATTTGTGATGGATCCAAATCGAGAAGGAGTTGGAGATACAATTAATCAATGAAGTTAAGAAATACTTATAATGAAGTATTCTGATAAATTGTGTCTTTATTTTGTTGTTGTTTTTTATACAATTGTGGGATTTAATATGGAGGTTATATGTCAATTCAATTCAAAGCACAGTATTTTAATGGTACTTTTCCCCCCCAAGAACTTCAATAGTTCATATCAAAATTTCATCTTCTTCTAAGAATGAAAAGCAGCAAGGTGCTTGAGAGTTTGCAGTGGGTGTCGAAATCCCCATAGATTTTGCATTTGCCTGACTTCAACTTGTCAAATCTAAAGTAAACATTTTCAACTGCTATGGTTTTTGGTGTTCCTATTCCATCTACTAAGTTTTACATTTATTTTTCTTGCTAAAGAGAAATAAAAATTTTCCTTTCATATTGAAGGGAATTTATTCTTTTGCCTGGTTAGCATAGACAGAAAATAGGATATTCTGTATCTGTCTAGGATATTCCATCTACTTTAATCTGATCTCACCTTAGTACAGGTAATCAGAAAAAACCACTTTCTTATCTAGATTAATGGTTATTAACTCTGGCTGTACATTAGATTACTTCAGAAATTTTAAAATATATGAATGCATGTGGGAGGGTAGTAAAGGAGAAAGGGGGTCAAATATATGGTGATAGAGGAAGGAGATTTGACTTTGGGTTGTGAGCACACAATGCAATAGATAGATCATGTGTCATAGAATTATACCCATGAAACCTATACAATTTTATTAACCCATGTCACCCCAATAAATTTGATAAAAAAAGAAAAATAATAATTTGGGGACCTAGACATTAAAAGGCATTCCCCAGGTCATGTATATGTGCATATGGGAAGTAGCACCATGGCCTCCATGCTGTTTGGTTTATGTGTAAGATAGGCTCTATCTTACTTTCCTTGAATAGGATCTATCCCTTATCCCTTATTCTCTATTATTTCTGTCACAAGTCTCCCCAACACACGTGTGCTTTAAGACCTGTTTTAGTCACCAAGCTATGATGTTACAATCCATTTACATCCCCATCTTCTAATCAGTGTCTGAGTGCTGGCAATTGACCTAGACTCCTTAAAAAAAATAGTCTCAGGTATTTCTTAAGTGAGGTTGTCACCAATGTCAGGACCAGGTATCAGGACCAAAGCCAAAGCTAGCCAACTATAATATGGAGAACAGCTTTGAAGACTTACTTTTCAACACACCTTAACAGTAAAATAAATTCTCATTAAGTGGTTAGCCCAAGCGTGTTTGTAGTTCTTAAAGCCAGAAAAGGGGTAATACAACACCAAATGCATTTCAACTAGTAAGAATTGAACCTCTGCTAAACTTTATGAGCTATGACATTTTTTGTACAAAGAATTTTATGATTTTTTTTCAAGTTGTAGCTTTTTTTTTCAGATGGCTTGGAATATTTTTTAAATATATTTTTATTGATTACGGAGAGGAAGGGAGAGGGAGAGAGATAGAAATATCACTGATGAGAGAGAATCATTGATCAGCTGCCTCCTGCACACCGCACACTGGGGATCGAGCCCGCAACTATATCACTGTAAATTATATATTCCTATAGTTCTAAAACTTTAGCTCTTCATCAGTAGAAATATTGAACCTTTTAGGACACTGAGTTTCATGCAAACATTAGATTATTTCTTTGATTTTTAAAACCCCGGAAAGATCTGCCCAATTGGTTTCTATATCTCTTTTAAGATCCCCAGCTTTATCTCTCAATTACCTCTATGTAAGAAAAATTACTAGTAATTTACATATTTATGATACCTTCGCTGATAGTTTATCTGGTTTTATTTCTTCAAATCAGAGGTCTAAAATATATAGGGAAGAATGCCCTTTCTCTACCTCTTTTCTTCAATAATTTTTCCTGCTGTTCTCATACTGGCAAAGCTTCATCCACTACCTATGCACCCCTTTCCTTTGTTGGTCATTTCAAAAGCTCATATGTGTTACTTGCCATAGAGTCAGCTACAATTCCTGGCAATGATATGAATGAGTGATGTCTATAATGTCCTGCTCTTAACAGTCCATCGCAGCTCCTGTAGCTCATGCCTATGGCTTTTTTAAAGGAATCAATTCATCTCCTATTTGGTCTTCTTTTCCCGTTGCCTTCTCTTTCCCCCAGCATTGTCATCTTTTGCATAAACTCGTGTCTTCTCATAATGTGCCCACAATAGGGCAACTTCATTTTTTTTCTTTAAATATATTTTTATTGATTACAGAGAGGAAGGAAGAGGGAGAGAGATAGAAACATCAATGATGAGAGAGAATCACTGATCGGCTGCCTCCTGCACATCGCACACCGCACACTGGGGATCAAGCCCTCAACTTGGGCATGTGCCTTAACCTGGAATCGAAATATGACCTCCTGGTTCATAGGTCGATGCTCAACCCTGAGCCACACGGGCCTAGCTAGGGCAGCTTCAGTTTTGCCTCCGAAGATATTTCAGTCTTAATTTGTTCTAGGATCAGCTTGTTTTTCTGACAGTCCATGGTATCCAAGGAGCTCTCCTCCAGCACCTTATTTCAAATGATTTTTTTTTTTCTATTAGCCTTCTTCACTGTCCAACCTTTGTATCCACACATAGTAATTGGCTATATGAGTGTGTGGATGATCTTAGCCTTGGTCTCTAACACCACATCTTTGCTCTTGGTGATCTCTCCTAATTCGTCCATTTCTGTCCTCCCAAGTCTCAGCCACCTCTTGGTTTCTTGCTGGCAGTCTCCATTTGAATTGATGACAGGACCAACGTAAAAACACTTTTAAGCAACTTTGATATCTTCATCAAAAGCCTTAACCCGCAAACATCTGTAGATATACTTCCTACAGATTGTATTCCTACCACCTAATATAGTTTCAGGGATTTAATGGGTGCTGTTTGTAATGAAATGGTTAATAAAATAAATAAGTTAATATCTATAGTCTTTCTTAAAAAATCCATTACTCAAATAATTTCTGGATCTTTACTTAATGAGATCTGCTTTCAAGCTCTCAACCTAGATTTCTAGGTAAAGCTTATTTTTACCATTAGCAGTGTTTTATTTTCCTCCTTTTACCATCAAGTAATGAAGATAGTTTTGTTTTTTCTTAACTCTCTGGACCAGCATACTTGAAGCAGACATTGATCAACAGAATGCTAAGAAAGATACAAATTTTTGTACCAACCCATCATTTATATTAAAACAAGAAAAATTAAATCAGAGCCTCTATTTCCGTTCCTTGAATTACCTGAAATAAACCCTTTACAAACCTGGCAAGTGCTCCACATGAATGGAGTTGGCAAGATTTTCTAAACAGCCTGTCATTACAGTCCTCTCCACCATCTGCCCTCCTGCAGTGGGGTACAGCACGTGCGACTTGGACTGGATAAATCTGGGTTACAGCTTGAACTGCATCACACATCCTCGGAGAGCTTGGCCAATTTAATTAGCATATATGTGTTTTAATTCCATAATTTATTAACTCTGGAAATTAACAGCCATATGCTTAACACTTCCTAGGAGAACTCAGAAGTTTAAGTAGATAGGATTGGCCTATATAAACTGTGAAGAAACAACGTAGTATTTTTATCATCATTTAGAATTGTGTAGGTACCTGGTAAGGTCTTTTTTTACAGACAAGACATCAGGAACCTATAATTGTTTTAAGGTCAGTAGAAATAATTTACAAAAATAAAATATATTATAAAAAGGTTTTTCTTGTTGTTGTTGTTGTTGTCATTGTGTGTTTTTTTGTGTTATTTTTTTTTCCTGACATTTTATTTTTACCTGAAGGTGTTTAGGACACATAAAGGTCCAAAGTATGCTTTGGACTTATTAATATTACTGTATCAGAGACTATTATGTTCTCAAAGTACTTCCAGGTCCTCTACATAGGTTATTTTAATTAAATCACTATAATATAGTCATGAAAGTGATCTGGTTCCAGCAATGTTAACTGCATCATGATAATGCAAATGATGCTGCTATTTACAACAACAACTGTGATATTTATGTTACTTATTTGTGTCAAAACCTGTCCTAAAGGATTTATTAATATTGACTCATCCTCATAACCTTGTGAAATATATGAATAATTATCCCAGTTTATTTCAGATGAGAATTGATACAAAGAAGATAGATTGCTTGCCCAAATTTTACTGGACACAATTCATCATAAATGATAGGAGGATTCCCCAATGACTCACAGGATTGATGTAGCAAAAATATAAGATGGTAGATACAAGAATGTAAAATTATAAATTATTATAAATTTCACAATTTTGCAGAAGAATAATTGTCACTCAAATAAGAAGAGATTTCCCCTCAGACAATTTAGATACTCAGTGATGAAACCAGTATCAAGGTTAGATATATTTTCAACCACACCCACTGGACTCTCAAGTAAAGAAATAGGAAAAATAAAGTACCTTTCCATTGGATGGACATGCAATATTGTAGTACAAAAAAATAAAAATAAAAAATAAAAAGCAAAGCAATTTATTTTTTGAGAAGGAATTCAGGCAGAATTATAGGGTTTTGCTTTAAAAATATTTTGGCAAATCAATCTGATATATTTTTTCATACTAACATTATTTTAATAGTTAAAACCTCTTAAACTTTTGGAGAAAATATTTATACTTTTGCACTTTACCTTTTACATTTGTATGCTACCACCAATGGGAATAGTTTATACTTCATAAAAAGCTAAAAAAATCTGTTGGGTACTTGACATAGTACCATTTAAAACAGTTTATTTTTTAAATATATTTTTATTGATTTCAGAGAGGAAGGGAGAGGGAGAGAGAGATGGCCTGAGTGCTGGCAATTGGCCTAGACTTCTTAAAAAAATAGTCTCAGGTATTTCTTTTTTTTTTTTTTTTTTTTTAAATATATTTTATTGATTTTTTTACGGAGAGGAAGGGAGAGAGACAGAGAGTTAGAAACATCTACAGAGAGTTAGAAACATCGATGGGAGAGAAACATCGATCAGCTGCCTCCTGCACATCTCCCACTGGGGATGTGCCCGCAGCCCAAGTACATGCCCCCGACCGGAATCGAACCTGGGACCCCTCAGTCCGCAGGCCTACGCTCTATCCACTGAGCCAAACCGGTTTCGGCAGGTATTTCTTAAGTAAGGTTGTCACCAATGTCAGGACCAGGTATCAGGACCAAAGCCATTGATACAGAAACATCAATGATGCGAGAGAATCACTGATTGGCTTCCTCCCGCACACCCCCCACTTGGGACCAAGCCCACAACCCAGGCATGTGCCCCTGACCGGAATCAAACCCAGAACCCTCAATCCACAGGCCAACACTCTCTATCCACTGAGCCAAGCTGGGTAGGCCAGAAACAGTTTTAATATTAATCTTGCTTTTAACACTTATTCAATGCAGGCATTTTGCAACATTGAAAATATTTATTTAGCTCTAATACAACTTCTTTTAGAAGAAACAAAAGGCATATGATGGTACCATTGTGTAGATGATGGTCTTGGTGTTGTGTGTGTGTGTGTGTGTGTGTGTGTGTGTACGTGCGCGTGTGTTCGCGCGCATGTGGGTGTTCAGGAGAGAGACAGAAAGTGAGAGAGAAAAAAATTTAGCTAAAGATTTTCTTGGGGCAACTGTTCTTTGGAAGAAAAAATGTGAGATTACCTATTATACTTTTTATATAGACACTTATTTATAAAAATATCACATCTATTTTATTTCAAAGTGTCTGATTTTAATCTTTAAAACGCTACTCCATATGTGTATTTAAATAAAACTGCATATATTTTATACATTAAGATATTTTCATTTTAAGTCTACACTATCCTATAAGTATAGACTGATCAATGAAAAAGTGTGCTTTAACAGCAAAAAAAGTTCCCCAACGTATTTGGAATCTGTATCTAAATTTTATCCCTGAATGGCCACTACTTGTATGACCATGAACATACCATGTAAATGTTTGATAATTAGATGGTCTTTTTGATACTTGCAGATTCTTTGGTGAAAAAATAGAAAGCTTTGCATTTTACTAATACTACCCTACCATCAAACAACTACAACACTGAATCATTGCCCAGAATACCCAAATATTTAAAGGGAGATCATTAATTTTACAGACATCTGCTGGTTACAAAGCATAGTAACCCGATTGCGGGTAACAGACTGCTGCCTGCTATTTCCTCCATCAAACACATTTTTTTTCCTCTTAAAATAGTCTACCCCAGATGTCTTCTTGGACTAGTTTCACCTGAAGATGGTTGTAGGGGTATATACTGTCTCCCTTTTCATATAGAAAAATTTTATTTTTTAATGTGGGTTACAAATGCCTCAGGGAACAATTCCTCACCAACCCTTTTAGCATTAAACTTGCCAATATCTGAATTTATAGTTTGTACACGTTTAATTTAAATAATAATCATCCTAGTAGCAAAGCTAAAGAAAATCAAGGAGTTCTATGTATCTCTCTCTTCTGTATAATGTCAATCCCCCCACCCACCCCGGGTTATAGCTCCGTAAATGCTGATAACATTAGGAAATATTCTCATGCGAAGGAAATTGGGAATCTAATTTCATTTAGTTCCATTGTATCTGGAGATTACAAATGCTTCCATTATCTGTTGTAATGACCCAGCAAGGGGAGTTGCTCTGAGAAGATGATGCTGTTTGATTGAAGCCTTTATCAGTGTTATAATACAGATTTAAGGAGCTGCCACTCTGCAATCCTAAGAAATTGAAGTAAACAACTCTGAACTTCTAGGTGATTGTATCCGGGAAAATGGTCATCTTATTACAAGTAAGATTATTGCCCTAATAGTTGTTGCTAGAATGACTAAAGATTGAATTTTCGCATGTTTTGCCCTTTTGAAAAGTGGTTTAATGTAGGCCTGAGGTACAAATGCTAACAATAAGAGGGAAAATATTGAAACATCCCATTTTTATTCAATTAAAAACAAAAATACTTTTAAAATGACATTTAAAATGAAAAACTCAAATGTTCACTGTTATAAATATTTCTGATTTCATCTCGATTTGCTTTCTTATTTTTATATATAATATACTTGGTATTCTCCTCTAATTATTATGTTCAAACATAAATTCTTCTCCATAATTAAAAGGCAATTTGCAGAATTTCCAATGCAGTTTCAGAATACTGTTTAGCTAAGTAAATGTTAAATGTAAGTATTGTATGTACAGCTAAATGATATGACTACAAGAGTTTTCTTATGTTTTGTTCAACTCTTTTTTATAATCAACTCTTTTTTAAAATAAATTTCATTGATTTCAGAGAGGAAGGGAGAGGGAGAGTGAGAGAGAAACATCGATGATGACAGAGCATCATTGATTGATTGCCTCCTGTATGCCCCCTCCTGGGGATTGAGCTGCAACCCGGGCCTGTGCCTTTTACCAGAATCTAACCCAGGACCCTTCAGTCCATAGGCTGCCGCTCTCTCCACTGAGCCAAACTGGCTCGGGCTCTAGTGATCAATCCTTATGGCAAATTTCTATAGAAAATGAAGGTAACTGGCATCCATTTTAATAATTTATCATGATGATGTGTTTTTCAGTTTTTAGGATTAAGATGCATTGTATTAAATATTTCAAAGGAATGGGAGATCCTTCAAAGGCCTTAGCCTATTTTTTAGCATCTACAACTTAGCATTTCATATTCTAAAACTCCCAAGCAACACTATATATGAATATTGTTTAAAAAAACTCCACTAAACCATAACTTTATTGCATAATTTGATGAACAAAATTTACTATAACTCTTCTTTTTAAATAATGCTTTTTTATTAGGATAATATAACAGCAAATTGTATTTACCTTTAATTAAAATTTCTTGAAAGACAAGCCTGAAATTAATTTGTATAATAGTAAACTTAGAACTAATTACTGCCCAGTATAACATGTGCTATTATATATATACTAGAGGCCCAGTACACAAAATTTGTGCATTGGCGGGGGGGAGGTGTCCCTCAGCATGGCCTGCACCCTCTCCAATCTGGGACCCCTCGAGGGATGTCTGACTACTGGTTTAGGCCCGATCCCCACCGGACATCCCTTTCACAATCCAGGACTGCTGGCTCCCAACCGCTCACCTGTCTGCCTGTTTTCCCCCAACTTCCTTCCCCTGCCAGCCTGGTCACCCCCAACTGCCCTCCCCTGGTAGCCTGGTCCCCTGCCAGTCTGGTTGCTCCCAACTGACCTCCCCTGCTGGCCTGGTCCCCCCCAACTGCCCTGCCCTGCCAACCTGGTCACCCCTAACTGCCCTTCCCTGTTGGCCTGATTATCCACAACTGCCCTTCTCTGCTGGCCATCTTGTGGCAGCCATCTTGTGACCACATGGGGGCAGCCTTCTTGTGTGAGGATGTGACAGTCAATTTGCATATCACCTCTTTATTATATAAGATAGATATATTTTTTGGTCAAATCTCAGAAGGAAGGCAGATGTGGGTGGGTGGTTGGGAAGAGATCAACCAAAGAACGTACATGCAATATGCATAACCCATGGACATAGATATTAGTGTGGTGAAGACCTGAGGCAGGGGGCAGGGGCGGGCTAGAAGGGGTCAATGGGACAAAAAAGGGGACACATGTAATACTTTCAACAATATTTTTTAAAAATAATAAAATAAAATAGATATTCTTAATCTGGGAAAGAAATCCTGTATTTAAACATATTCTTGGGGTTGTAAGATAAACTAAAGACCATGTAAATGAAAACTTTATCATAGGTTAGAAAGTTGAGGTTGTTATCACTATAGAAATTAAAAATTTTACCTCTGAGTTTAAATGTTAGAAATAGAAAACAATAGTCACAATGTCAATAATTATACCATATCTGCTATGCAATATATAAATATGCCAAGAATTTTATTTGCCACCTACTTATTGTCATAGCTATTACAGAAGGAAGTTAGGTAGAAGTTTTCTTCAGAAGTTGTAATGATATAAAACCTTAAAAAATTCTGCACCACAGTGACAATATGATCTGATCCCTTGGGGCTCTCTGCAGGATTAAATACTCCACTAAATGGAATGCCTGACTAATGAAAGGATTATGAAATTAGGTAGTCATGCCCATTTCAGCTGTATTATTTCTGTTCATTCTCCTGAAAATACCAACCATGTGTCTCCATAAATAGGCTTAAATATCAATCAGTAATTAAGGACTTGAAAAGCAGAGAAACCAGAAATAGAAACATAAATAATGAGCAGAATTCTAAGTTTCACAGGTTTTGCCTTAAGGGGGAAAATAAAAGAGAGCCAAAAACACTGAAAATGGACATATCTGGTGAAGAAATTGTGCTAAACAAAGACTGTATACTTAACTCTAGTTTTCCAACTCTGTGAAACTGCCTAGGTTAAAGATTCTGTTGTTCTTAATGAGACCACATATAACAGAAACACACAAAGACGTCAAATTTTATTTGTAATATGCACATACACACACACATACCTAGCAAGATCTTTGTAGATATTGCTTGAACCTGAGAGTCTCAAATTATTATATATGTTTATTTGGGTCACAATATGCTGTGATCCAAAACAACCCTGCAAAGAGTTTTATAAATAATACATTGCCATAAGCTTAAATACAAAGTTCCCAAGTTTAATAGATTTTACTTTGAAAATGCCTTCAAAAGTAGAAAGTGATAATTTTTCAACAGTTTATATCAATAATTACTTCATGAGCACTGTAAATTTTTAACTTATAAATTATCCAGTTTTATACATAAAAGTAAAACTACTAAGTGTTAATGTAAAGATATATAATGTGAATATAGTATTCTCTCATCATAATCAACACTTTCACTTGTTAAAGGCTGTAGATATTCCTTAGATATTAAAACCTCTCACAAAATATTTTTAAGAAGGACCACTGTTGAAAACATACAGAATTCTCCTTTTCATTTTGTATTTATCAGGTTTAGTAACTACCTATGTTGCGTATCTATTATCTAGCTAAACTTTCATTTATTAGATCTTATGTAGCTATGGATTTTATTGAGATCCTATCTCGTGGGAAAGAGAACCTACGAAGTTGCCTAATAAGCATCTTCATGTTTATGAAATACTAAGTATAAAGGAGAAGTAAGTTGACTTCTTTCCATTTTACTTATAAATGGATATGGGAAGACCACTGTGTAACAAAAGTCTATTTGTTATTTATTTTTAATAGAGGACATTTTTTTTAAAGAAAGTAGTCTTTTATAGTGTTTTATTAGCATGATTTTGAATAAATACTATATTGTAGAACCCTAACTGCCCAAAACAGGGTACAAAAATCCCCTTTATATTTACAAGAAAACACTAATAGCTGAAAAAAACCCAAAACATTAACCATACAAACCTTCAAATAAGAGGATATATTTAATTTATTAACTCAAATATAATTATAGATAACTGTGAATTATCCACCATAGAAAATGAAACATTATACAGTTTATGCACTCTAAATTTAATGATTTACTAGAGAATATGTATCCCCTCCTAAAATATCCTCCCAAAATAACTAGATGGTATTTGACTATGACCAATGCCAACAGAGAGATAACATCTTATGCAGTTTCAAAAACAAAGAGGACATTTTTTGGTAATATACATGGTTGGACAAAAGTAGGTTTACATTGTTTGTATGGAAAATAATACAATAATCTATATATAAAAAAGCCTAATATGCAAATTGTGCTCTCAGGAGTTCGACTGGGAGACCAGGAATTCTATTGCTTGCTATGACATGTGCTGACCACCAGGGGGTGGTGTGGAACAAAGGTAGGGGCAGGCCAGCAGCCAGCCAGGAAAGGAAGGCCCCGGCCAGCAGTCAGAAGGCCCTGGTGGGCCTTGATCACTGGCCAGGGCTATGGACCCTACCCATGCACGATTTTCATGCACCAGGCCTCTAGTTAATAAATAATACGAGGATAAACTCTGTGTTTTGCATACTCACATTATAAACCTACTTTTTCCCCCACCTGTACATACACCTATATATATAAATCTATATCTATATCTATATCTATATCTATATCTATATCTATATCTATATCTATATCTATATCTATATCTATATCTATCAGCCGTGGGCAAACTATGGCCTGCGGGCCAGATCCGGCCCATTTGAAATGAATAAAACTAAAAAAAAAAAAGACCGTACCCTTTTATGTAATGATGTTTACTTTGAATTTATATTAGTTCACACAAACACTCCATCCATGCTTTTGTTCCGGCCCTCTGGTCCAGTTTAACAACCCATTGTGGCCTTTGAGTCAAAAAGTTTGCCCACCCCTGGAGATGATAGATAGATAGATAGATAGATAGATAGATAGATAGATAGATAGATAGATGATAGATAGATAGATATAATTTCCTTTGACAATCGGAAAGTTCATGGATAGTGGAATTTTAGCAGAGAGCAATGTAATGACAGACACTGAATGAAGGCCAAGAGAAAGTAACAGCCAGAGTATTTATGTTCATGGTCATTTCATATGTTAAGAATGGTGACAGATGTTTGACTCATTTAAGCATGCGTTAGCTTAGTAAGTGCATATTGTATGTCTATGTTATGCCAGACAAAGAAATCAAAGCTTAATAATAAGTATATATTACTATAATTTAATACATAAAATACAAAAACAATAGAGACTACTTGCAAACATATAGCAAGGGAACTCATCTAGTCTAGTAAAGGCAGAGGTTGATGACAGGTGGTCTTAAGTGGAATTGGACTAAGATCTGAATGTAGAGTAGGAATTAGCTAAGCAAACAGTAGGGTAAATAGAAAATAACTAAGCAAACAGATGGAAGAGTAAATTTTCTGCTGAGTGTGAACAGCTGGATCTATAGGCAGTCATACATCTATACTTTTTAATTAGGTGAGTTAATTAATTCCATTCATTATATAAACCAGTTTTATTTGAATTTTCTGTTACATTCAATACAAAGAGTCCTACTTGATTTGGAAGTGTATTGATCACACGCACTTATATCATTTTCAGTTTATAATTTTAAATATCTCTGGAGAGTTTCATGATTAATGAATTTAATATAATAGGATTTTTACAAATCATAACGTGGATTAGGTCCATCTACTGGTGTATTTTTTCAGTGCCGATCAATTTAATTAGCATCTATCCTATATTATAAAAGGCTAATCTGCAAATTTTCCCCTCCACCAGGAGCTCGACCAGGGGGTGAGGCCTGCTGGCCAACCACCCACAACCCCTCCCCTCAGCCAGCCCAGCCCGACTGGCCCTGATTGGGGCTGGCCGGCTGGACCCCAACTGCCGGGGTCCAACCCCAGCAGGTCCTGGGGTCCCCAAAGGTGTGGACGGAGTCGGCGAAGAGGGAATGACATGCAGACAGCATTCAGTTGATCAGCAGCCTAGCCAGGATCTCCAGCCAAGTTCTGGTCTGGATCACCAGCGAAGTTCTGGCTAGGATCTCCAGTTTGGTTCTGTGTCCATGTTCTCTTGCTAGGTTCTCCAGCCAGGTTCTGTAGCCATGTTCCCTCGCTAGGTTCTCCAGCCAGGTTCTGCCCAGGTTCTCCAGCCAGGTTCAGTCACCAGGTTCTAGTCAGGTTCTCTTGCCAATTTCTGTAGTCAGGTTCAGCCCAGGACCTTTTGCCATGTTCTCTCCAGCGAAGTTCTTCTGTCTCTAGGCTCTGTGTAGGTTCTGTGTTCTAAGTTCTGTGTTCTAAGTTCTGTCTCTTGCTGTCTTGTTACAACTGTATTTATACCAGTTGATTCAATCCTATCAATCTCTATTACAAAGGTTAGGGCGTTTCTTATCTCCATTCCAGGGAGTAAAGATTATGTAGCTTAAGCATGATTGTTCATAGTTAAAGTGATTAATTACCCACCTGGCACTTAGTTGAGGGGTTTTATTCCCTCCCTAACTTCAGGGGAAAATCCCTACCTGGGGAAACAACCTTTCTCAGAGAGGAGACCTTGGTTAAAACAGTGCCAAGAAGGTGAGCAAACATATTAAGAACAGTATGCCATATATGCCAGGTCCCTTGAAACAGCAAGCATGGACCGGCTCCCAGCACCCACCCAAGTACGAATTCATGCACTGGGCCTCTAGTTCTATCTAATAAAAGAGAAACATGGTAATTGGCGTACGACCGCTACCCTTCCCATTGGCTAATCAGGGCGATATGCAAATTAACTGCCAGCCAAGATGGTGGCCGGCAGCCAGGCAGCTTGAAACTAACATGAGGCTTGCTTGCTTCAGTGAAGGAGGACTACAACGTTCCCCGCCTGCCTCTGCAGGTCTCTGAGCCTGCAGTTTGAGACACTGTAACAAATATAGAAGCTAAACAAAACCCCAGAAACCAGCTTTCAGCCAGCTGGGATCTCAGAGCTGGAGTTGATACAGGCTTTCGATTATAGAACCGAAACAAACCAGATATTTGCTTTCAGGAGCTGAGGCCTCAGAGCTGGAGCCAAGCCTCAGAGCTAAAGCTGGCCCAGAATAAAAACAAAAAAAAAAGAAAAAAAGGAGCAGTTGGGAGCTTCAGTCCCAGCCTGAAAACAGCCCTCAACCCCTCACCCAGACTGGCCAGGCACCCCAGTGGGGACCCCCACCCTAAAGGGTGTGTGACCAGCTGAAAACAGCCATCATCCCCTCACCCAGGCTGGCCAGGCACCCCAGTGGGTCCCCCACCCTGATCCAGGACACCCTTCAGGGCAAACCAGCTGGCACCCACCCATGCACCAGGCCTCTATGCTATATAGTACAAGGGTAATATGCCTCCCAGCACCGAGATCATCGGAGCCGCGAGGCCTCCCGGCACCGGGATCAGCGTGACAGGGGGCAGCGCCCAAACCCCCTGATCGCCCTGCGGTTCTGTGTGTGACAGGGGGCGGGGCCACAACCTCCCTATCAGCCCTGCTCTGTTCCTGACAGGGGAAGGTGACCCAACCCCCTGATCGGCCCTGCTCTGTGGGTGATAGAGGGCGGCGCCCCAACCCCCCCACCCCACGGGCCCTGCTCTGTGTGTGATGGGGTAGAGCCATAACCTCCCCATCGGCCCTGCCCTGAGTGTGACAGTGGCAGCGCCCCAACCCCCTGATTGGCCCTGCTCTGTGGGTGATAGAGTGCGGTGCCCCAACCCCCTGATGGGCGCTGCTCTTGCGTGACAGGGGGGAGCTCCCCAACCCCCTGATGGGCCCTGCTCTGTGCGTGACAGGAGGGAGCTCCCCAACCCCCTGATGGACCCTGCTCTGTGCGTGACAGGGGGCAGCGCCCCAACCCCTGGATTGGCCCTGCTCTGTGCGTGACAAGGGGTGGCGCCGCAACCTCCCTATCGACCCTGCCTTGAGTGTGACAGGCAGCGGTGCCCCAACCCCCCAATTGGCTCTACCCTGAGCGTGACTGAGGGTGGCATCACAACCTCCCAATCCGCCCTGCTCTGTGCATGACAGGGGTGGCGCCCCAACTCCCCAATCAGCCCTGCTCTGAGCCCGACCAGGAGCTGCACCTAGGGATTGGGCCTGCCCTCTGCCACCCGGGAGCAGGCCTAAGCCAGCAGGGCATTATCTCCCAAGGGGTCCCAGACTGTGAGAGGTCACAGGCCAGGCTGAGGGACCCCTCCTTCCCCCCCAAGTGCACAAATTTTTGTGCACTGGGCCTCTAGTATGTATATAAAAGCCTAAGCAACCATTCGAAAGTTTGACTATTTGACTGGTACCTATGATTCACACTGACCACCACGGGGCAGACACTCAATGCACAGGCATGGAAACATGGAACAGACTGATGAATCTCAGAGGGAAGGGCGGCAGGGGGAGGGCAGGAAAAGATTAACCAAAGATCTTATATGCATACTAGAGGTCCGGTTCATAGATTCGTGTACTGGTGGGGTCCCTAGGCTTGGCCTATGGGGATTAGCTCTCCAACATCCCCTGAGGGATGCCACATTGTGAGAGGGTGCAGGCCAGGCCAAGGAACCAACCAGTGCATGAATCTGTGCACTGGGCCTCTAGTATAAAATAATAAATAGCTTTGATATTATTCAATCAGAGAATAAATAAAACCATGTATTGAATTTCCTTGTAAAATTCTTGAAATGTTTTTAACCCAAGTACTTTATATTTGCCAAAAGCTAAAATGTAAAATATAAAATCATTTATATTTCATTAAATTCTAATGAAAATTTAAATTGGTAAAAAAACACACAAAATGATGAAGCTATTTTTATCAGTTACCAAAAGCATATCAATATTTCATGTTAAACCTTCCTTTTTCCCCTATATATCTGCCATAAGATTCTCTAAGACTAAAGTTATTTGAATAATTAAATTTGATATCTGTCCTGTTTTGACATGCCAAATGAATATGTGAAAAATTACTTAAAAACTCTTCTGTTAGAATTTTTCACTTTTAAAATTGCTAAATAATACAGAGGATATAATGTCATTATACACATAGACAATATAATAGCAAACTATGAAACCAAAATGTCATTAGCTTCAGTTTACTTATTACCAAATATCTATTTTGAATTGGAAAATAATCTATAGAACAATTTATTCATCATGCATTTAAATTATCAGCACAATAACAGAAACAATGACCTGCTGGTCAGGCATTTCCTGTAAGACAATGACCATAGCAATCACAGGTCCTCAACTCTGCTGAAAAACTCCTGCTACTCCAGACACTCATTAACTCTTAGGAACACTTGGGCTAACAGATCATTAATGCTGGGGAAAAGTGCCCATATGGTTCACACCATGGATTATGTGCAAATGAGAAATGTCATCACTGAATAAAGTTATTATAAAATTGCAAATCAGCATCTTATTTTCACCGAGTATTTTAACAGAAAACTCCTTGGGAATAAATCAATACTTCAAACACTCTCTGGGAAGAAGAGTTCAAATTCTAGTTCAAATTTTGTTCAGATGCATATGAGCATTTAAAGGATGGCAGTTCATATTAGGTATCTTTTCCTACTGGGAGTCTTCCCTGATCCTGCCTCTGAACTAAGTTAGATGGTTCCATTACATGTTCACATTGTGTCTTGTGTTTTTGCTGTTGTTGCACATATTTGTTCATTTTCTTCTTGTTTGTTTTCCCATTAGATTGTAAGTAATAATGGTACATAGTATATTGTTAATAAATAAACGGATAAATTATTGCCAGATTTTCCCATATATATTTTAATCAAGTGGTCACTGTTAACTTTTTCAATATCAGTAAGTTTGTTTTAGATCAATATCAGTAAAATTGTTATGAGTATTTTAAAGAACTATTCATCAGTACCCCCGTTCCTTACTGGTGATGTATCATATGTATGTCAATAAAACATTCATAATTAGCATCAAAGAAATGATGCCTTAATGTTCATAAGATTATAGACTATATTTCTAAATTATCTCAACTCCATCCACTTGAAGAGAAGGAAACTGCCCTTCTGATACCAAACATGTAACTGCTATTGGGTGGCAACTCAAGCAGTAGTCCAACACAATTGAACAATTTGTGCACAAAAATTATTGACGTATCCTTCTAATAAGAGATATAAAAGTATTTAGTTCAGAGACTTTATAATTAGGCTAACATTAATCTTATAAATTAATACAGTTCTTGTTCTTCAGTAGTTAACCTTAGTTTGTTTTCTGTAAATATGAATGAGTCTTTTCAGGATTTATCTCAAATTTACATGCCATAATTTCAATGTAAAAAAAAAAAAAACTTCAAATATGCATGACTGGCTTGTCTTTAAGTAATGTCATTTTTACTTGGATGACAGGAATCTAGTATCCTCAACCATCTGAAAGTCACTATGAATCTCCTTACGAATCTAATGTCACCATAAACTTTACCCTCTAGTGCAGTGGTTCTCAACCTTCTGGCCCTTTAAATACAGTTCCTCATGTTGTGACCCAACCATAAAATTATTTTCGTTGCTACTTCATAACTGTAATGTTGATACTGTTATGAATCATAATGTAAATATCTGATAAGCAGGATGGGCTTAGGCGACCCCTGTGAAAGGGTCCTTCGACCGCCAAAGGGGTCGCGACCCACAGGTTGAGAACCGCTGCTCTAGTGCAAGGTAAGTGGGGGAAAAATGTTTAAAATTATATTTTAAATTATGCTTGTAATAAGGATGAGGTGGATAGGCATAGCATTTCCTAAGTTAGAAGTAAAAAACAAAACAAACAAACAAAACCAGAGACCACCAAGGGAAACAGCCTCAATGACAAGAATATAATTTCATTAAAATGAACAAAGTTGGTTTCCATAGTGACACACAAAAAAGTCAGTATTGTGTTCACTGAAAACTGTTTAGGTAGGCATAAAACATACAAATACATTTAAAATATATATAAAATCTGGTAGTTATATACACCCACAAATAAGGTTAGATACCTAAAGAGACAGACATCAGGTTTTTTAAAAAAACCTTACCTTACCAACAGATGGAAAAGTGACACATGAAGGGAAGATTTTTGGGTTGGAAACAGTGTAAACCGCATAGTAGCTTCAGATAGTATGTTCTCATGATTGTTATTCAACTCAAGCAAAATAATTCTGCATGAGATTTACTTCAGTGGGTACATGTTTTCAAAAACCAGATATGTTAAGAATGTTCTAAATTTTGCCATTTAATCATTTCTAACAATGATCAAACCAGAAAAACCACCTATAAAACATAGTAGATTTATTAAATCAATATTCCACAGTGATATGCATTTATGTTGTAGTATAAAATCCTATGTAATAAAAGCCTACGTGGCATCATGACCTCACAGAACATCATCACAGAATGGCCGTCACAAGATGGCCATGTGCACAGTGGAGGCGGGCCTGGTGGCTGCTCTGCGCGGTGAGGCCTGGGGGGACCACAGCTCTGTGTGGTGTGAAGGAGGCCAGTCCCGGTGTCTCTGCTACTTCGTGTGGAGGAGGCAGGTCCCAGCAGAGGAGGCAAGTCACGGCAGGGGAGGGCAGTTGTGAGCGACCAGGCCAGCAGGGGAGGGCAGTTGTGGGCAATCAGGCCAACAGGGGAGGGCAGTTATGGGCGATCAAGCCAGTAGGGGAGGGCAGTTGGGTGAGATCAGGCTGTCAGGGGAGGGCAATTGGGGATAATCAGGCTGGCAGGCAGAAGAGGTTAGGGGTAATCAGGCAAGCAGGCAACTGAGCAGTTATGAGCCAGTGGTCCCAGATTGTGAGAGGGATGTCCGACTGCCCATTTAGGCATGATTTCTGCCCGAGCAGTCCCAGATTGGAGAGCGTACAGGCTGGGTTGAGGGAAACCCCCGCATGCACAAATTTCATGCACCGGGCCTCTAGTAGTTAAAAATAAACCAACTCTTTTGACACTTATATTTAACTAGGGGCCCAGTACACGAATTCATGCACCTTGAAAAGAACTGTGGGCTGCGAGGTTGCGGTAGGCACAGGGGCAGGTCTCATCCCATTCTCTGCACCCCCACCCAGCCCCTCCTGCCATGGCCCCCGAACCCCTGTCTTCCAGTCGCCCTGCTCCCACTGCCACCACTCCCATTCGCTGACGGCGCAGCCCCGCTTGCACCCCTGATGGTGCAGAGCAATTGGGGCTGGCACCAGCAGTGGGTGTGAATAGGACCAGTGCCGTCTGCGGTTCTGAGCAGCAGCTGCTGCCCCAATCACCCCTCACAAGCAGGGGGGGTGTGGAGAAGCCCTCAGGGGCAATCAAGGCCGGCAGCTGCCGCTTGCACCCAATGATGGCACCAAGTGATGCAGACCAGCACCAGGCACTGGCAGCACGTGTGAGCAGCGGCTCCAGTGCCACCTGCAGGTGTGAGTGGGACCAGTGCTGGCAGCAGGTGTGAAAGGGTCTAGCGCAGGTAGCAGGTATGAGCACCGGGTGGGACCACAGCACATGGTAACAAAGAGTTTTCAGTAAGCACCAGAGGTACACCCCGATGACAGCAACTGGCGCCCCCCCTTGGTCTGGTGCCCCCGCTCACCTGCTCCACCATCCTGCTGCGGTCAGCACCCACCATGTTCCACAGACACCTCTGGTGGTCAGCACATATCACAGCAACCAGTTGTTCAGTTGTTTTGCTGTTCAGTCTATTTGCATATTAGCCCTTTATTACATACGATGCTATAATCTGTTACTTTTCTGAAAGTGCATCTCATGCTGTCTTCCCAGGGGTTATACAATAATTATACATATATTCCCGTGTTTTTGTCACTACTTTGCTCATTAACTTATAAAATGGAGAACTGCCATATAAATTCTACAGGAGTTCAATTTATTAGGCAATACTTTGGATGTCCCATGCACATCACTATTTTATAAAAATTTCTTTTAAATATACAGTCCCTTCATTTACTAAATCAAAGTTAGGCAACAGGCACTTTTGACATTGTACTTTTAAATTTTTCTTAGTGAAACTCAACACATCACTTCTATATTTTTTCTTTTATTCTTAAATTTATTGGGGCAATACTGGTTAATGAGATTGTATAGGTTTCAAGTGTACACTTCAAGTGTACCTTCTATGATACATGATTTGTATACTTCATTGTGTGCCCAAAGTAAAAAATTGTCACCACTTCTATGTTTTTTAGCAATGGTTAATTTCCAATTGCTAGCCTTGCCATCATTCTTAATTACATGGAAATGTTGTGAGAATGTCAATATTTTTGTATCCATTACACATTTGAGTAACAAATTCATAAACATTTTATGCCTTAGCCATTTTGGGTCAGTGGATAGAATGTCGGCCTGCAGGCAGAAGGGTCCCAGGTTCGATTTCTGTAAAGGGCATGTACCTCCGTTGCAGGCTTCTCCCCAGCCCAGCCTCAGGTTGGGGCTCATGCAGGAGGCAACCAATCGGTGTGTTTCTCTGACATTGACATTTCTGTCTGATTTCCCTCTCTCTAAAAATAAATGGAAAAATACCCTCGGGGGAGGGTTAAAAAAAGACACATTTCATAATTAAATTATTATGTGACATCTCTCTCACTTCTCTGCTGTGATGAAATATTCTACTCAACTACAACAATGGACATAAAGTGGAAAAGCATATACCCTGTCCATGGTCTTGAACTTTATAGGTATTATCAGAAGTGTTCCTGAACCAACAACTAAGTATATCATGTTCAATATTACTTATGTTCTTACATTATAAACCCTCAGACAAAGCTTTCATTAAAGGAATGATTTCCACTTTTCTGGTTCTAATATTACCTGGGAATATTTTGGAGAATAACATGATTAAATTTTGACAAAATTATTATAGATAGATTATGGCTAGGCAGCTTGCCAGCAGCAGAAATTTTGCAAAGATGAATAAGGCGGATTTGGTATTTTTCATTATGGTGAGGTGAGAGTGGGAAAGAAAGGTATAAAGGGGAAAGAAAAAATATCACAGAATAATATGTGTACTTTTAGGATCAAAGCATATTGTGATTAGAAGGTGATGCTTCAATATCTTTAAGCCTTAGGCTTGGATTTCAAGGTCCAATAGAATCACATAATGGAAACAAAATAAAATCATTTGGGTTTTTTACAATCACAAGGTTGCCAATTTTTATGTTTTTTTAAGCAAGGACATTAAAATTAAGCAAATCTGAAATGACTTTTTACCATCCACAATGTATAAATAAACAAACAAACAAACAGATAAATAACATGGCATTATTTGTATAGCTCCTAAAATAAAGGACATGTAAATATTCCTGGGTGGCAAGTGTCTAGACACAGTAGCTAACACTCATAGTTTACCATTTTTTAAAAAGGTTTAATTCCTGAAAAAAGAAATTACTTAGAGTTGCCCCATACCACTAGTTAATTAGGTCTTGAACCAGGGTCCTAAGTGTAGGAAGCAGAACAAAATATGGACTTTATCTCCCACTGGCCAAGGTGACTTGTGAAGATCAAATTTGTACAACTGGTGTCCAAGCAAAGAGTTCTTTTAGACTGGGATGGTGGTGATATGATTTGGAAGTGTTTTGAAGTTTGGGGAATAGAAGGCATAAACATCATGGAATATTTTATTTGTAATGGAAAGTCTAAAGATATATAGTTCTTAAAATATCATTTTTAAAAAATATATTTTATTTATTTTTTACAGAGAGGAAGGGAGAGGGATAGAGAGTTAGAAACATCGATGAGAGAGAAACATCGATCAGCTGCCTCCTGCACATGTCCCACTGGGGATGTGCCTGTAACCAAGGTACATGCCCCTGACCGGAATCGAACCTGGGACCCTTGACCGGAATCGAACCTGGGACCCTTGACCGGAATCGAACCTGGGACCCTTGAGTCCACAGGCCGATGCTCTATCCGTGGAGCCAAACTGGTCAGAGCTTAAAATATCATTTTAAAATATCATCAAAATATTTTTGTGAGTTAATGTGAAACAGCACAAGTCATTCTAACAAAAATAATCATTCAGTTTTTAAATTATAAGAGTGTCCTTCATAAAAAGTAATTCAATTATACTTTGCAGAGTTCCAAATGCTCACTCTGCTCTTCATTAGCTTCAAATATAAATATGTATTTTTTTAAGCAGGCTGTTCTATCTGAATAACAATCACATCAGGGCACTTCCCTTCCTGCTAGTCTCAAGGTTAGGTGGGGCTTAATAGATCTTTATTTCTGGAATATGCATAGTAGACTTTGTAGTATTTTGTCCAGAAAAACTGCCTGGCCTAAAATTCTTATACTCACACCCTGGTAGTGTTTCTCAGTGGTTAGAGAGTTGGCCCATGCACCAACGGGTAGTGGGTTCAATTCCCAGTCAAGGGCACAAAACTGGGTTAGAGGTTTGATCCCCAACCTGACTTGGGCGAGTACAAAAGGCAATCAACTTATGTGTCTCTCTCTCATTGATGTTTCTCTCTCTCTCTCTCTCCTCCCCCAGTCCCATCTCCCTTCCACACTGTCTAAAAAACATCAATGGAAAAAATATCCTCTGGTGAGTACTAACAACAAAATATTCTCGCACTTGCTAAGCTTTTGATCTTGGTATTTAGAATTATGTTGGGGGTTAATAAATACTAATCTGAATTTTATTTACTCAAATATAAGTCTGAAGCAATATATGCTAACATATCTTCTAGACACTTTTTTATCAGTTTATCTTTACGCTGCCTATTCTGAAATCCTAGACCAGGGGTGGGCAAACTTTTTGACTCGAGGGTCACAATGGGTTCTTAAACTGGACTGGAGGGTCGGAACAAAAGCATGGATGGAGTGTTTGTGTGAACTAATATAAATTCAAAGTAAACATCATTACATAAAAGGGTACAGTCTTTTTTTTTTTTTTTAGTTTTATTCATTTCAAACGGGCCGGATCCGGCCCGTGGGCCGTAGTTTGCTCATGGCTGTCCTAGACCAAAGTTATTTTAAATGTTGCTATGAATAATAGTAGATAAGAATCCCTATAAACTCTCTACTGTGTTGAACTTATTAAAAATAAACATGACAATATTGTCATTGGAAAGAAACAATATTAGAAATTCAATTCAATTTTGTTATACTGTATATTTTGTAATTTTAATTTTAGGTTAAGTTTATGGGTAAAGATTAAGAAATTAAACAGAATATGACCTGAGAGGAAATTTAAAGAAAATAAATGGTTTATGTCAAGTACTAGTGTTATCATGTGCATACATATTCTGACACATATAATAAATTATTTAGCATCATTTTAATTAACTAATACATTGAGGTAGGAAGGATAACTTATGACTTTAATTAACAATGTATGCTTGAGTGAGTCTGTAAATTTTCTTACATGTGAATTTCATCACCTGCAACATAAGTAGTACATGCTGGATGATTCTAAGTACTTTCCAAAATTTTTAAATTAATTGCTTTGCTGTGCACAGAAGCCAGCCTTTCATAGATGCTATTCTAATATATAATAAAGCAGTATCTCATATTTCTATTGTAGTTGATCATGTTTTATTATTTTAACTTAAATATAATGTGCTAAGACAGTTTGTTTTATCATCAGCTTTAATCATTTAAAAATCATTCATAGAAATTATATTATTGACAATAGCTCCATATGTAAGATCAAAATCTATTTATTTTCCAAGAAGATTCCCAAGACAAGGGCATCTGCCCAGGTGCAGTCTTTGCTTGCAGATCAAATATGAAAAATAAGTATTTTCAAATACTGCCTCCATATAAATGCTAATACCATTACTTGAATTTTCTCTTGGAATTAATAAAAAAATCAAAATATAAAATGAGGACTGTCAAGTAAATTTTAGGGGTAAAGTTATAATATATATATATATATGTAATTTACTAGAGGCTCGGTGCACAAAATTCATGCATGGGAGGGGAGGGGATCCCCTCAGCCCAGCCTGCACCCACTCATAATCCCAGACCACTGGCCCCTAACCACTTGCCTGCCTGCCTGATCACCCCTAACCACTCTGCCTGCCTGTCAGATCACTCCTAACCACACACCTGCATGCCTGATCACCCCTAACCACCTCTGCCTGCCTCATCGTCCCTAACCACCTTTGCCAGCCTCATCACCTCTAACCACTCTGCCTGCCTGCCTGCCTGATTGCCCCTAACCACTCACCTGCCTGCCTGACCACCCCTAACTGCCTCTGCCTGCCTGCCTGCCTCATCGCCCCAAACCACCTCTGCCTGCCTGATCACCCCTAACTGCCTCTGCCTGCCTCATCGCCTCTAACCACTCTGCCTGCCTCCCTGATTGCCCCTAACTGCTCACCTGCCTGCCTGATTGCCCCTAACCACTTGCTGGGGGGCGGCCAGCCGAGGTTAGGGGCCGTGGTCATTCTGGACTCTTGTCATTCCGCCATTTCAGTCGCTGGGCTTTTATTATATAGGATATGAGTTTCTTTAAGATTACAGACATTTATACAAGAAATTCATTCCTTAAGCTAACGCCTTGATAAAGGACATCAATTTGAAAATATAGGCTACAGGTAAAGCAACATTATCTGAATATTTATTTATATTCTACCTATATTATCTTTAAATAGTCCATATATTCCAGGTACAAATAAGACATCTTAAGCACAAAGGAAAATACAGAGACATCAGAAGCATATGGAAGGGGCCATTCTGTGCCGGTCACAGGAAATAAGATTGCTTCCTTCTTTTGGAGAAATTCATTTTTTATTCATAGGCGAGTAAAATGAGAAAAGCCTTCAAGTCTTACAGGCTATGCAGTGTTTGATAACACCCATGGGGGAACATTTTGTCCCTGACTCCCGGTGAGAACTCTCAAACGGCTGCACAATTTTGCAGCTGGACTGAGAACTCGGTGTCAGTGGCTTCATAAGAAAAGCACTTACGGAGCTCACTGTGGTAATAAACATCCTGGGAGCCCTGAACCCACCACGTCCCGGCCCCACCATCCACTGTGTTCAGTGATTGCTTTCTCTCCGTCGGACTATATTGCAAACCTCCCCGGTTGTGTTTGAAATGTGATGATCGCAAAGGCTTTTTCTGCTTTCCTTTCTGTTTCTAGACTACGCGTTCTTCTCCTTTCGCGTGTCACCTTATCTCTGTTTACATTGTATTTAGTTTGGCAGTATTTTGAAATATACTGGGTTCGGAATCTCATTAATATAACTATTTTCTCTTTCAATTGGATGCCTCACTCCAACTCTAGTCTGAAAGGAACTTTCCAAGCAAGGCCGTTTCCATGGTACTGACACAATCTGCTGTATATCATGTAACGTTGCATGGTGCATTAATTCAAGTTTTATGTTCTCCTATTTTTATAAATTATTTAGAGGCACTGCATGGCTCACAGAAAAATCTAATGCTAGTACTCTCTAGGCTGGCTGTTACTGATCTGAAGATATGCCTACTTGATTTGAAAGAAAAAAAAGTATAACATTTTCCTCTCCAGTTTTTCATCATGCCCTTCATCTACCTAAAAACTGTGAGCTTTCTTGACAGACGAGAAAATAAGTATCTCCTTTCAGAGATTATGACTGGATCGTCATGATTTTAAAAGCACAGTATTGATCATGTCTAATGGTTCTCATAGATGTGAGATGAAAAATGATCAGGACACTAGAGAGGATTTTTTTTAAAACTACTGAATGTTAAGGAATCCGTCTTTATGGCTTGGGTATTTTTATGCCTCCAGAAATTTGCTAATAAATGTTCAATAGCACTTTTAGAATTAAAAACCATGTAGAAAGTTATATACAGGTGATTGGACACATTGTGACATGTAATCAAGGCAGCTAGTGAGTAGAATGGGAGTTAAGAGTGCACAATGTCGACGTACAAATGTGTGTTGTGTAAAATAAAATAAAAATAGAAACAACGTTCTAGCAAAGTTATCAGGAGAGGATGTACTATGTAAAATGTGTAATGGGAGACACCATCTCTTTAGAAGGATCTCTACGTTAGTTATGGGAAACAGTTAATTGACTCTTTGAAGAATGAGTCTGATTTAAAGAAGGACAGAACTATACAACATTTACAGGGAAGACAGATTTCAGAAAGACTCTTAAATGAATTTAATATCTGATAGATAACTTAGATTTTTGGATAGCAATGGCTAGTCACTGATCCTTTGGAAAGTGTATATTGAGATAATTGAGAGGACTGTTCTGAGAACAGAGGATAGAGTTGATATGAAATGAAGGAACAGAGCAGAGACTAATGCAAGAAGCAAGTAGTCAGTGGAGAAGAGAAAAAAGTACCGCATAAGAACAGCATGCTTATGGGTAGTCTAAAATAATAAAATAAATTTAGAAACATGTGTGTTGATGAAATTTACAACAGAAATAAAATGTAACGGGAGAAGCAGTTTCAATGTAAGAACTTTATAAAACCCGCACATCTCATGGCCACCGTCTCAAAAATAATTTGGTAATACAACCAAATTTCGAGGTGTGATATGAACTTTTACAAAGCAAGTTAGGCGCTTTACAAATGCTATCCATTTAATCTTCATAACAGCCGTGCAAGTCATTATCATTGATGAGCAAACATGGTACAGGCATAAGTGACTTGCCCAAGATTATTGGATTCCATTCCAGGTCATGTCCACAGTCCATTCCCCTGCTATACCAACATGCCACACATTGATGAGGCCACCAAGGCGTAAGATAGCAGATGTCACCTAACAGAGGAACAGATGGCTAACATATGAAAAACAAAGGATTGTGAGATGCTGCAATGCAGGCTTTATATTCAGACAGCCGCACACGTGGAACCTGAATGTGATTTAGAGGGATTAGAGTTGCTTAACATCTCTGAACCTCCATTAATTTATCAATAACTGAGAGACTAATGTCTACCTCACTGAGATTGTTATAGTTATTGATAAAATGCATACAAAGTGCAAGCAACAAGCACTTATATGCTAGATTAATTTTATATACCAGGACATAAGGAATATTCTGTAAAATAATGGTCTGAGAGAAGGCCATGTATATACACGTGTTTATGTATGCTACAATAATATAACACAAATGTGTCATTTGTATATCTGTTAGTACAGGCAATACTGATTGAAAATGTCTTATATGAAACAACTGTATATTGTCTTTAATCCTAACTGTGTGGAAAATGCTATTTTACCTATTTTATAGATTAGCCTTCTTAATCTGAGAGAAATGGATCAAAGTAAAGGGGGACTTATCAGAAGAGGGACTTAAATTCACATCACTTAGGCTCTATTTATTTTTTCTCACTTAATCATTATTGCAATAATGATATCACAATCAGTGAAGAAGAGATTATCACTAAGTGTCAATGAATTGTAGTCAAAGGGGATAGGGAAGAAATATTAATAGTGTTCATAAATTTAAAAACTAACACTAGTTCCTCTGATTTTTCATGATATCGAAAATACATGGGTTTCTCGCTAGTATGTATAATAAGTTTTACTCCAAAAAAAATTGTGAAGTGATTCCATTTTTAAAACTTTTAGCATCATTTTGCTAATGATTTGGATATCAATTATTTCATTATATTGTTCTTCCATTGTATTCATCCAATTACTTTTAGCACAATTGGCCTTAATGAAAATAATTTTATGATGTTTTAATAGGCATTACCAAGATATAAGGAATTTTAATGTTTTAGCAAATTGAATTATATAACTGTTCAGTTCTATCCATTCACTTATTCACTGTTATAAAATCTAATGTCATTAAACCTAAAGGATTAAAATATAGTTTGATACTAAATACATAAGCTAAAATGAATAGGAATACCCAAATATGGAAAGGGAAGATGCATTAATAAGAGACCAAATATATGAAGAACTTGTTGACATTGTAGTATAGTATGATTATATAAAAAGCTAGTGGCCCAGTGCATGAATTCATGCACAGTGAAAGAAAATTATTAGAAGAAATATTTTAATATTGCTATTCACCCTTTCTCTATAATAGAGGTGTCAACCAAATTCACAATCAACAATGACAGATTGAAACACATGTGCCAGTGAGAGCTTTATATGTATTGCACATGCACAAGTCAACTTAGCTTAGCCAAAGTACCGACTTCTGCGCATGGGCCACGAAGTTTCAATTGCACTGTACATGTGCGCCCGCATGTGGTATTTTGTGGAATAGACACACTCAAGGGGTCAAAGAGCTGCATGTGACTTGCGAGCCGCAGTTTGCTGACCACTGCCATAGACCAATGAAAACTACAGAATGCAATCACAATGTTTAAATACGGAAATAAGTGAGTTGAAGCTAGAACTTTTAGACTTGTTAATTGAGCTTAAAACATATTACGTAGACTTTTTATACCTGATGGTGCTTACTTTCTGTACCTATGGAGTATCCTACAGTGACATTTTCTTTAGTGCTTGTCTTTATACTTCTGAACTGATAAATTCCCCCAAATATCTGAGTTTTACTGACAACTCTGCAGTTACATTAAGTTGACAAACTTAAATCTTACATTTGTCTAATTTTAATTTAAAAATCCTTCTCAATTACAAATATTTTTGGATTACACCTCTGGGTTTGTTTATAACAATGATGCATTAAGTTATTAAAATATATATCAGTCATGATTGAGTTTAATTTTATTCTCATACAGGCTTCATAATTTAAAAAATGGGAACATCAAATTAGGTATTCTTCATATAGAACTGATTTCTGTTATTCTGAATTTTTTTGGCTCTTGGAAGGTTTATATAAAATTTCATGTATCCACTTGGCTAGGCTATGGTGCCACTTGTTTGGTCAAACACTAGTTTAGATGTTGCTGTGGAAGTATTTTGCAAATGTGACTAATATTTAAATATGTTGATTTTAGTAAAGGAGAGGAGATTGTCCTAGAACCTAGATAATGCTGTGGGCCTCATGCAGTCAGTTGAAAGCCTTACTGAAGTTCTTGAAAAAGAATTCTCTGCCTCAAGACTCTAACACAGAAATCCTGCCAGAGTTTCCATCATGACAGCCTGTCCTACAAATCTCAGACGCCTCAATCCCCACAATTGCATGAGTTAATATCTTAAAATAAATCTTTCGATTATCTACCCACATATATCCTATTGATTCTGTTCTGTGGAGAGCTGTGACTAATACAACATGAGTGGCACACAAACACATATGCATTTACTCCCAATATGTGCATAATTTTGGCCCTTGGCAGAAATATGAAAAAGAAAAAAACTTAAACATTTCATGTACTAGCTGGAAAAAATAATATTTTTCTAAAAAAGAAGTGCAGAAGTAATAAGCAACACAGATAACAGCAGTCAGGCTTTACAGGGATCAATAAGACATCATACCCCAAAGAAAAAGTGAAAAAGAGAATCAAAGAGCATATAATGGTTTCCTTGGATTTTCTCATAAGGTGTAAGGTGTTGGGTGATTCCCTTCCAAAAGTGGAAGAATAACACAATTTGTTCAGCTCACCTGATAAAATGCAGTCTTAGAAAGGTGTATATCCTTCCCTCCGCCTCCTTAACAAATACGAATGGAGTTAAGGATAGAGAAGAAATGGAAAGCCAGATAAAGAAAAAAAAATGAGAACAACACATATATCTACTATATAAATAGTCTCAGATCACCATGTTTCTCTTGAATACCTAAAGCTATGGTCATTTTCCAAAATAAAGGTTATATTTTCTTCATGTTTTTCTTTCTCCAGCTCTTAAAAATTTGTGTTTCAATTATTACTTTTGGAGGGAGAATTTCCCCAGCAAAAATGTGTTTGTAGGATATTGATGTCTGTCATTTTCAGACAGGCAGTGAATGAAACCCCAATGACCATAAACAATGACATACATAATGACCTCATCGCTTTTGGAGTTCACATATTTGAGGAATAGGAAGGAAAAAAAAATCTACAGGAAAAATCCAGGCCATGGCATTGATAAGCTGACTTACTTAATGTCTACTAAAGTAGCAGAAAAATGGTTTAAGAATCTAGCTGTTAGACAAATGGCAGGGGAAGTGGGGGGAGGGGGTTAGAGAGCAACCAAAGGACTTGTATGCATGCATATTAGCATAACCAATGGATATAGACACTGGGGCGGTGGGGGCTTGCCCGGGGTGGGAATGGCTGGGGGCAGGAGGGGATCAATCTGGGAAAAACGAGACATACGTAAAACTTTAGACAATAAAAAAAAGAATCTAGCTGTTTGAAAGGCATTAAAAGGAAAAGTGAAATAACAGCAGAAGATAACATGCTCTGTCAGCTAACAAATAAAGAATATATGATTTTAGAAATTCATATATACCAGCAATATATAGAAGTATTAGGCCAGTAGCAACTGTGGGCCACAAAAATAATTTTAAAGTTTGCACTAGCTGGTTACATTAATAATAATCAAAGAAACAAGAAAATCTTAACATACTCTACTTGACCCAATATATCAATATTTTCATTTCAACATGTAATCAAAATAAAAAATTACTAAGGAGATATTTTAAATGCACTTCTCAAATTAAACCTTCAAAATATGGTATGTTGTATTTATAGAACATCTCAACTTGAACTATACATACATAAATGCTCCATATTCACATGTGGCTCGTGGTTAGGATATTGAACAGGGCAGTTTCAGACCAATGAACCGCAACCCTGACCTAACTGACTGCTAGAATAGCCTGCAGAACTTTAATACATATAAACTAATGCCTTCAGTCTACCACCAGAGACTCTGCTTTAATTGGTCAGGGAGGAGACTAAAATACTGGTTTTTAAAACGCCCCTGGATGACTGGAAACCATGGTGCGATGTACATTGGTCTATTTAGGTCATCTCTTGAAATGACTGGGAAGTTAATGTTTCTTTCACCACTGTCTAACTATAGCTCTCCTTGGAGATAATGACTATGTGTGAAGATGAATGTTGACTTTCAAAGGGAAGTGGTGATCTTTGCACTTAGTCATAATAGCAGACACATTTAGCTGATTTTTTGTAATCTGAATTCTGGAGAGCACATCAATTAGAAAGGTACAATTCAAGATAAATTTCATGTACCAGCGCATATCTTTATTCATTTTATTTTTATTAAATGTTTTAGGGTGGCATTGGTTAATAGAATTATATAGATTTTATGTGTAGAATTCTATGCTATATCATCAATCTTTAAAGACTAATTATTAAAAAAATTAAAATAAATAATTCAAAAAAGTACACAAACTTTTTTTTGTTTCTATCACTGTGGTAATCTGTAACATACTTCACAAAATGTTTCTTTTCTGCCCAGCCAGAATGGCTCAGTGGTTGAACATTGACCTACGAACCAGAAGGTTCATGGTTCGAGTCCCCATCATTGCACATACCTAGGTTTCGGGCTCACTCCCCAGTGTGGGGCCTGTAGGAGGCAGCCAATCAATGATTCTCTCTCATCACTGATGTTTCTATCGCTCTCTTCCTCTCCCTTGCTCTCTGAAATCAATAAAAATATATTTAAAAAAATGTTTCTTTCCTCAATATGGAAGTTAGAGTTTTACAGTTTCTAGGTTATACAAGAATTTTCTCTAAAAAAAAATGAACATTTGTTTCATATATAAATATCTATCTATATCTATTTATCTACCTATAGATAGATATTTATATATCCATTTGAAGGTAGTTCCATTGTGCCAAACTCATTGGCTCAGGTTAGCATGATACGATCTGTGGGCCAGAAGCCTGCTACAAATGCAGAATACAAGGAGAACCTAGATTTTAACATAATGAAATGGAGATTCCTGGGCACACTATATTTTGAGATGCATAGGGGAGTTATTTCAAAGAATCTTGAATGGAAATAGGTTTGAGAGGTGGGGCAGAGGAGAATCAAAGAAAGGGCTGAATGACAGCAGGTCAAGTTTCTCAAAGGGATGGAAGTAAATACATGTTTTAAATGGACAAGAATCAAATTAATAACATGAAGCCATTCAAGTTTGTATCAGTTTTCTATTTGCTGCTGTAACCAATTATACAACATCTGTGGCTTTAAACAAGACTCCTCTATTATCTGTAGGTCAGAAATCTGATAGACGTCTTAATGGACTAGGATCAAGGTGTATCAGGGCTGTGCTTCTTTCTGAGGGGGAGAATCCATTTCCTCCCCTTCCCACCTTCAAGAGGTCTTACTTTCCCATCTTCAAAGCCAGTAAAAACGAGTATCCCCATTTCTATCTTCCATGATCACGTCTCCCTCTGAGTAGCTTAAGGACCCCCGGGATTACAGTAGGCCCACCCAATCATCATCCAGGATTATCTGTGATAAAGTCAGCTGGTTAGCAACCTTAATTTCCTCGGCAATTTTATTTCCCCTCTGCCATGTCATATATTCAGTTTCCAAGGAGATGGACCTCTTTGTGGGAGCATTATACTGCCCACCACGGCCTTTCAATCAAGTATTCGCTATCTAGTTTATAACCAATGTTGCCCAATGAAACAGCTGACATCTGTTGCCTCTGAGGAGAGAAGAAAATGTAACAGATTGTGTATCCTCGAAAAAGGTGGTTTCTCTTTCTTTTCAGCCAGAGAAATTTACAGTTAAAATCTACAGATAGTATCTAATGGGTCTTCTATGTAGAAGCTACTATGTAAAAATTCTCATTTTATCACAGCTACTATTTGCAAGTGGTATATGTTTGCTCATGGGCCATCCCATAGATGTTCATTTCTCTTTTTTAAGATACTGTGTAGACCAATTTTATTGAGCATTATAGTGAAGAAAACAAAAAGGAAGCCCTCAAGATGTAGATCTTGGGAAAATAACTTATAATCCTGGGCCTCAGTAGTTGAACTGTAACTGGAAATTTATAACAGGGTCTCCAAAGCTCCCACTCCCCCACCCCTATCCCACCTCCACCTCCACACTCTAAAAGCTTATGGCATGCGGAAAAATGTCTCCTATAAATATTTTGTCTCATTTTCTTTTATTTAAATTTATCTCTATTATTGAAAGTATTACAGATGTCATTTCCTTTAAACATCAATGGGTCTGACACTCCCAGATTTTATCCAGAGTCTGGGGAACTGAGATGCTCCTGTATCTCTGGGAAAGGTAAGCAAACAATAGGTTGGCTCATAGAAGCAACATGCAATGGAATTCTGACTGGAATCCCCCTTTAAAATAAAATTTCCCTTATTATATCTCTGGAAGCAAATTTAGTTCCCAAGCTATACCAGATAGCTTAGGTAATATTAGGATAGCTCTTGCCCAGCTTTGAAAAACAAATGAAAAGTGATGAGTCACTGAGGCAGCACAGCTGAGCTGACCCATCTACTCTGCAGACTAGAATTTGGCAACATATTCCTGTTATTTCCATACTACTTGGCCGCTGAGTATCTTTCCAAAGATCAAAGGCACAATCTGAAAGTTTTAATAGCAGTGAAATGGAACTCCAACAAGGCTTTCTGAAAGTGTACTTGGTTGCAAACCTCTAAGGTAGAAATAATTCTACTTCCATTAGCATTTTAATTCATGCTGGGTGGAATCTGATGACTAAGGTTTCCGCACACTGGACTGCTCCTGATTCAGTACACTGGTCATGCTTACACACACAAATAGGCCCCGCCTAAGAGAACGTAAATGCATGTGTGGAATGTATTAGGTTTCTATTGCTGCTGTAACAAATGGCCACCACCTGAGTGGCTTAACCAGCACCCATTTATTATCTCACAGTTTTTGTGACTCAGCAGTATTGGCAAAACACGGAACAGTTTGTTCTCTGCACCAAGCCAAACTCAAGGCGCTGGCGGGGCTGTGCTCCTTCCTGGAGGTTCTAGGATTGTTTACAAGAATCCAGGTCCATTTTCTTCCTGGCTTTCAGTCTGGGGTGGTTGTCATCTTCTGGGAGCCGTCTGCATTCCCAGGCGGTTCAGCTCTCCTCCATCTTCCGTGCCAGCAAATGTGGATGAGTCCTCTTCGCGCTTGAATCTCTGACCTCCTTTTGCAGTATTATCTCTTCTGTTTCTCTTTTCTCCTGCATCCAACCCTCTGCTGCTCGTAAAGGCTGATGTGGTTACATTGGATCTGGGATAATCTTCTTGTTCAAGGTCAGTGGATCAGTATTCTTCTATCCATCTGCAAAGTCCTTCCCAGCAGTACTTTGATTTGTGTTTGATTAAATAACCACAACATGGGAATCTTGGGGGATCACTTTTGGAGTTCTTCCTTCCATATGTAGAAACTATACTTATGATTTTGTTTTTGTGTTTTATTGTGCCATAAAAACTCACTTTTGCAATTTTTATCTCTCTGATCAAATAAAGCAGAGACATAAAAATGCGTAGCTAAATACTGATGCGGCATCAGTAGCCTATACGCAGTTGGGAATTTTTATGTCTATGTTCCAAGACCATATGGTTGGCTTGCACATTCCTGCGGTAGGACTTTGTGCTCTAGGGTTTGTACACAGACAAACACCACTGTACGTAATTTACCTAGCATTGATTTCCCCCAAATGTTGCTTGTACTGAGCTATCATCAATGCCCTGGCGTTATGTTGCATTATTATTACTGTCACTGGATGTCAGCTATATTCTTTCCTGCTCCTTTAATTCTTGCCTGTCTGTATTCACACTTGCTAACAGCAGAAGCCACATTTTCTACCCAGAAGAAAATGGCTGGGCACCCTCAGCATTTCCCCTGTGCTATGGACACCCTCTACATCCTCAATCTTCACACTGGGGGTTTAAAATAATAGCTTTATTCCCTTGAGGAATTACTGCTTGCAAAGATGATCCCCTGCTTTGTGTCCATGATCAAATTTCAGCCAAAGTTTCCAAATTTCCTGCTTCCACCAACAGGCCCTTGCTAAACACCTTCCGATTTCTCTCTCTTCTAATTTGGCTCATACAGCTCTGGCCTATGTTATTCAGGTTTTCCTCCGATAGAGGGCGGCCTGAAGCAACCCCTCTTTCACATTTCTACAGGAAAAGGAATCCCCACTCCATCCTTATCAGGGCCCTGTATCAAAAGGACAAGTCTACTTTTCCTCTCAGCCGCCTTCTTCCCTATGATCAAGAGGAGAATGGTGTGACAAAATGGATAAGCTGGTGGGAAGGAACTGTCCAGGTCTACTTGCAGTTGGTTTGTAACTCCCTGGGGAAGAGAAACAGTGATACATTATGACACCTCAAAATCCAGCAGTGCCTACGGTAGGCTTTGATTTTTTCTGTTACTAACCCTTATCCCACATTATCCATTTATTTATCTTATGGATTTTATACTTCTGTTCTTCTTCATTTTTTTTTTCCTTCCTAGGTGTTATAAAGTTCTAATGCCTGATAATTAAGTGTCTGGCTTTTTGACAACCTGATATTTTCCTGGTGCCTAGTACAGTGCCTGGCACACAGTCCAAACCCACTTAATAGTTCTTGACTATCTCTGCTAAAATTGTAAGGCAAAAACTACCTTGGGGGTAGCAATTCAGAGACCCAGAGGCCTGGGAAATGGACAGTGCCCCCTTGTGTTAACAGCATAATTATTTTATCAGTCCTCTCCCTCTGCTTAGCATGGATTTTAGCTTTCTTCTTGCCAAACTGTTTATACTACTTCTTCTCATCCAAGTAGAAAAAGGCAGAGAAGAAATCAAAGATTTTGTTCGCAAAGCGACTTTCTTTATTCCCCCATAGAAAAAAATATAAATATATAGTGTCCCATAAAAATGTATGCATACTTTACAGCTGATAGCTCAGTTGATTTTTTTTCAGATTTAACCTGTTGGAATTAGTAATTATTTAAAGTGTGTATACATTTCTTGGGAAACCTTGTATATATAATATTATTCATATTCTTTTGAAGTGACTGTACAAATGTATCAGGTCTCTTTCATTCATTTACTAGAGTAACATTTCAGAAAGCCTTCGTTTAATGAACTGTCTGCATAAAATGTCATCCTTATGTTCTTCAAA
This sequence comes from Myotis myotis, assembly GCF_014108235.1. Lineage (NCBI taxonomy): Eukaryota > Metazoa > Chordata > Mammalia > Chiroptera > Vespertilionidae > Myotis > Myotis myotis. The sequence continues at coordinate 202,846,147 of NW_023416324.1, read as the reverse complement.
CACCTCCCCACTGTGTTTTTGCTTTAATGTGAGTACATCTCTATGACTCTCTTGCATACAAAATTGTCAAATCATTGTGTCCTGAAAATTCGTGACTCAGCATGCATTACTATTTGCAGAAGAATGAACACATATGCATATAAAGTATCTTAATCATAGAACTTCAGCAGATCCCTGAGCTGCGCCTAGTGTACAGCTGAGGTTGGTTCTATGAAAGTCCCCTACATTCTACCATCCGACCATCTTTCCATCATCTCAGCTGTAGCATTAGGCTTTGATCATCACAACATAATGATCAGTAGAACTGCAATGTCAGCTTTTCACCTTCAATGCTTCATATCCTTAAATGTACTCAAAAGAATTCTGAAATGAGCATATTTTCAGAATCACATAATTTCTCTTGCTAAGAGTTTCTTTAGTGTTGCCCCTCTTTCATATTTCTAGAACTAAAATCAATGAAATCGGATTTTATGTCTTTTTAATAAGCCAAGTTTAATTTCATTTTTCCTTTTTTTTAATATATTTTATTGATTTTTTACAGAGAGGAAGGGAGAGAGATAGAGAGTTAGAAACATCGATGAGAGAGAAACATCGATCAGCTGCCTCCCGCACATCTCCCACTGGGGATATGCCCGCAACCCAGGTACATGCCCTTGACCGGAATCGAACCTGGGACCTTTCAGTCCGCAGGCCGACGCTCTATCCACTGAGCCAAACTGGTTTCGGCTCATTTTTCCTTTTCTTAACAAACATGTTTGCTTTATTTGAGTATGCCACGATTCTCTGGTACCCTTTAGTGCAGATAGCCAAATATATTTCCAGGTCTAAAACTTGATTGCAAATATTTCTACTTTCTCATAATGCCTCCTCTCAAGAAATAGCAAGCCCTAAGAGTTTTCAGGAGTTAAAGATAATTATTTTTATTGGGGAGAAGACACTCACACCTAAGGCATTATAGTTACATAGTCAATTGTCCCAGCATCCGTATTAAATATGTGACTACTCAAATTAACTTTTCTCTAACATTGCATAATTTAATAAGTTCTTTGCTGAAATGAGATATCATGGAAGGGAAACTATTTAGAAATACATTACTAAAGAATGCAAAGTAGGGGTAATTACCATACCTATTTCAACAATCTGGACCTCATATGCATTTTTCAGAAAATAATGCTTTACTTAGAAACACTGTAATTCTCAAAAATTGTAAAGTTCCAGAAAAATAAGGGGAAAGAGCAGAAACAACAACAACAAAAATACCCACAATAAAACACAGCACTATAAGCTTCACTTCCTACACATCTTTAGTATAAGTGAAATTTATTCACAGAGAGAAGGACAATAAAACAAACACTTAGAATTTAGCCTGTGTGTATCTCAGCAGGTTAAGCTTAAATTAGAAATTGATTTTCAGAAATTGTCCTCTAAAATGAATCACAGATCTTTCAGATACATATGTGTACTTCCTGGCAGCTGTCAAAATGTGGTTGTCAATTACCCACTTGATCTGACTTGATCATTAGGTCTACTTGTAGAATATCTGAAATGCCCTTCAAGCAACCACTCCTAATATTGGGAGTATATTAACATTAGATAGTTTTAAAAAGAATAAAATATATTAAAAAGCAAGATATGTACTCCTTGATTGCACTCGGAGTACAACTAGCTGTTTACTATGTCAGTTGATGTTATATCTGTACATTGACATTCTAACATCATGGGCAGACATATCTATATGAAACCTGAAGCCTTATATGATGTTTTTCAGATGGAAATGAGCCTATGAAGAACTCTAGAAGAAAAGTAAGATTCTTTTTAAGGTAAAAGGCATAAATATGCAAGAATGTAAGCCCATCTCCAGAGCACTGTTCCTAACAGCATGGCCGCAATGCTTTTTTCTTGAAAGTTCCTGATAAGACATGACATACTCATAATGTAGGCAATATGGCTCCCTAGAATATTTTGTAAGAGATCATGAACTATATCAATATGTTAAATGAGGTAACAGTTTTAAAATGTCATTTATAAATCAGTTAAATAATGTGAAGCATTTACCAAAAACTGTGACACCAGCTTAAAAATAGTTATAACTCCAGCTTAATATATGGTCAATAATTGGCAACTCAGAACATAGTACTAAAGCTATAAGTTAGATATACTAACTCCATGACATCCCCATTAGAACGGCTGCCTTTCTATTTGCTATAATTGCGAAGAGGGCATCTAGGAATTCTATTATTATTTAATGAGTTAAAAAGATGGGAAGTCATAAGTCATTTATAGATTCACAAGCATGTAGAAATTATTCACTGACTCTCTCATGTACTCATTCATGGGACAACTATTTATTTAGTTATCTCCATTTCTGTTGTTGTTAATCCTTACCTGAGGATATTTTTCCATTGATTTTTTTTAGAGTGGAAGGGAGGAGGAGAGACACAGAGAGAGAAACATCAATGTGACAGAGACACACTGATTGGCTGCCTCCTGCATGCTCCCCAACCAGGGCCAGGGATGGAGCCTGCAACAGTGGTCCATGCCCTTGACCAGAATTGAATCCAGGACCCTTCAGTTGGAGGGACAACACTGTGCCCCCTGACCAAACTGGCTAGGGCTAGCTTCATATTTAAATTAAGATTTTAATAGAAATGATTGCTGATTCTCATGAAGATATAAGATAGGATACATAGCTATCTCAAATTCCCTCTATAGTAACATTTAATAAAACTACAGGGTGATATCACAATCAGGATATTGTCATTGATAACATGCACCTATCTATTTCAGATTTCCTCAATTTAGCTTGTACTCATTTGTGTGTGTGTTGCATGTATATTTACAAGTTCTCTTCAATTTTATCATCCGTACAATTTTGCATATTTGCCACCACAGTCACAATAATACTGAATGCATCCAACACAAGAATCCATTGTCTCCCCCTTTTACATACTCCTTCCCTCTCGCCTGCCCACTTCCAAAGTCCATAACCCTGAGAACCAATCATATTCTCAATTTCTAAGTTTTGCCATTTGAACCATTTTAGTTAAATGGAGTCATACAGTATGCAACTTTTTGGATTCGCTTTTTTTCATTCAGCATAATTCCATGAAATCCGTCCAACTTGTTGCAAGTTTAGTCATCCCTTTTAAGTGCTAAGTAGTATCCCATGGCACGTATGCCCTGCCGTTTATTTAATCATTCACCTGTCAAAAGACAACTGAACTTATTCAAGTTTTTGGCTATTACAAATAACGCTGCCATGGACATGTGTACAGGTTTTATGTGAATATAACTTTCTATTTATCTCGAATGCCCAAATATGCAACTGTTGGGTCATATGGATAACTGCATGTTTACCTTCATGATAAACTACAACACTAATTTCCAAAGTCCTATACCATTTAAATCCCCGGAAACAGTGTACAGCTGATTCACTTTCTCTGCATCTTTGCCAATATTTGTGAGAAGAATTGGGATCTGAGGGTAAATCGGACTTAACAAGGCTCTATCCTCAGGGGTTTATAATTAGTGAGACCAGCCCCTTTCCGGCTGTAATTGACAGTATTTTTATTTCTACTCTGTGTCCTGTGGAGCAAAGGCACTTCATTTTCAGGGAGAAAAGACAATGAAAGATACACGGGAGAAGCAGGGACTGCATGCAGTGGAGAGGCAATTAACAGCACTTTCATCTTGGACCAGCTATTTCAGAAAATGTGCACCCTGCACTTTCTGCAACAGGGATTCTATGAGATAATTAAGGGTACCTTTCTCTTTACATAGTTACTTTCTGCAGCTAAGAACAAAACAAACAATCCTTCCGAAAACACTATGTTTCACTGTAGTTGATGGTACCCAAATTCAGGCTACTTCCTAAAACACATTTTACAACGCCAAAGCACCAGGGACTCTAGGGTCAAACAGATTTGAATTGGAGCAGAATCCTGACCCTAAACCAGTGATGGAGAACCTTTTGAGCTCGGCATGTCAGCATTTTGAAAAACCCTAACTTAACTCTGGTGCCGTGTCACACATAGAAATTTTTTGATATTTGCAACCATAGTAAAACAAAGGCTTATATTTTTGATATTTATTTTGTATATTTAAATGCCATTTAACAAAGAAAAATCAACCAAAAAAATGAGATGAGTTCGCGTGTCACCTCTGACACGCGTGTCATAGGTTCGCCATCACTGCTCTAAACCTACGTAAAAATCACCTACGGTTGTTGCAAGGGTTAAATGAAGCTTGTTCCTAAATGATGCCAGCTGAATATGACAGTATATTGTTTCTAAAAATAAAAATATTTTGCAAGAAATGACACATTATTGCTAAGCAAGAATCTCCATGCATTTTGGATTAACTTGCCCATCAGCTGCTAAATCCATATTTGGGGAAATTATGGTGTTGACCTTGGAACTGAACTTCCCCCTCCGCCACCCCGAAAGGCATAATTTCTAAAACAGTATTTAATATTTAGGTTTATTTAGTGTAGAGTTTAAGATTATTTAGTGATTTATGAAAGAAGGATGGGGGAAAAGCTGCTGGTAGCAAGTCCTGTTATTACTAACCCATTTTGTGTGTGTCTGTATGTGTGTGCCTGCACCTCTCCTATATTATTGGTGGTTTCTCCCCATTTCCCACTCTCCTAACTCACCAGCTCATTCTTACCCCAAAACTACCAGTCACTTATCAAAAGTTCCCCTTCAACTACAAAACATATTCTCCCTGTAGGGGGATTCTGGTGAATAAGATGTTCTCTACCTCATTGCCTTTCACTGACATTCTGACATTTCTTATAGATTGCAGCCCTGGGCGTCTGTCCAGCTGACCTGTCTCATAATCTGTCTCTGGTCACCTTTTTTAAAGATAGAAGGTTTCCTTCTGCTCCCAGCCTGTTGATTAATCCAGGTAAACCTGCCCTCACAAATCAAAGCTTGCCATGCATGGTGCTCTTTAAATAACTCTGGAAAGAGAGGAAGGTCTTTTTCAGTTCCCTTAGTCTCTTTGATATTTAAGTGACTATGCTTCATGAAGGATTCCTACAATAAATCAGTCATGAGGTAGCCTGGTGCTCTTAAAGATCTCACTATTTGAAAAAATATTAAAGAAAGTTAACTCCTCAGATTGTAGAATTTAGGTGATTAACATTTTAAGTTATGACCATCAGATGATAGAATATATTAGAATGATTACAATTTATAAAACTACATTTTTATTATCCTACATAATAAAAGCATAATATGCAAATAGACCAAATGGGGGAACAACCGGTCGCTATGACATGCACTGACCACCAGGGAGCAGACACTCAACGCAGGAGCTGCCCCCTGGTGGTCAGTGAGATCCCACAGGGGAAGCGCCGCTCAGCCAGAAGCCGGGCTCATGGCTGGCAAGCACAGTGGTGGTGGTGGGAGCCTCTCCCACCTCCACAGCAGCGTGAAGGACCCCTCAGCAGACATCCCCCGAGGGGTCCCGGACTGAGAGAGGGCGAGGCCAGGCTGAGGGACCACCCCCAGTGCAAGAATGTTGTGCACCGGGCCTCCAGTATACATCTAATACTATGTAGATGAAAAAGATAGATAAATCTACCACCTAATTTAAGTGCAATAAATACAAAGTGGCAATGTTCAGCAACTGATAAAATTCTTACCAAGTGAGTCCATTTTCCTAATGAAATTTCTCAAAGTAAAACGACTTTGATTGGAGATACGAGTAAAACAATACATTCATGGTCAAGTTGTATCCATCACAGCATTTCTATACTGCATGGCAGAAGGAACAATTATTGTTTTTTATGTCCTGATCTTAACACATTCCAGTGACTTGAGCTCCTGAATTTATCAGCCAGCACTCCCAACACAGCCTAGCCAGGCATTGCTGAGAGATTCCCTGGAGCCTGTGATCTGAGCAGGTCTCTCGGGGTTTTCTACTCCCACCAGTTTGCGGTCATACCATGCTGCTCTCTGTGGGAAGGGGAGGGGAGGGGCCAGAAAGGTGGCAATCACCTTTTTGTTGGAGCATAGCGGCTCTTCAGTGCCTGCTACCTCTCCTTCTCCTGGGTCCTTCAGTGAAGAGACACCACCGCACCACCAGCCTCACTATTTCATCTCATGTGCGGAACTCACTATCTTTTTCTTTTTTAATATATTTTTATTGATTTCAGAGAGGAAGGGAGAGGGAGAGAGAGAGAGAAACATCAATGATGAGAGAGAATATTTGATTGGCTGCCGCCTACATGCCCCCCACTGGGGACTGAGCCCACAACCCAGGCGTGTGCCCTGACGGGAATCGAACTGTAACCTCTTGATTTTCAGCTCATCGCTTAACCACTGAGCGCCACTGGCCTGGCGGAACTCACCATCTTTTAATTTTTCAACAGAGAGCAGAACGCCGGAGCTTTTATGGGAATGAGCTCTAACAAAATGGAATTAAGACAGACAACCCCTGCAATGACCTCCTATATTTATAGATGGATCCGCTTCTATGACTGGATACATGCCTTCCTACTCTTCTCCGGCTCTGCTTCATGTGACCAGCACCAGCTGCCCCATCACCAGATGTATCATTGGGCTTTAAAACACAAGATAAACCCATGACAAGTCCCAGAAATGGAATGATTCAGAATCCTTGCCCATTACCAGTTCATGCTCTCAAATGTCTCTCTTAATAGGAAGCCAAGAGTGAAAATGTCAAGGTGATAATAAAATAGTCATAAGGAATTTTGACATCAATATATTTCACAGAGTTAGGGTCATGTTTATATTAAGCCATGATATATGCAGCGGGGCAAATATAGGTTACAGCTGTGAGTACATGAAACAGAGTTTATTCTTGTATTATTATTTGTTAATTATTGCATTATTTTCATAAAAACAGCTAAGTCTACTTTTGCCCCGCCCTGTAGATGAGGTGTCAATGTGCCAGTCCGGATTTAAACACACACACACACACACACACACACACACACACACACACACACACACAGAAAAAAAACAAGAAAAGAAAAACTGCCCTAGCCAGTTTGGCTCAGTGGATAGAGAATGGGCTTTCAGACTGAGGTCCCCAGTTCAATTCCAGTCAAAGGCACCGACCTCAGTTGTAGGCTTGATCCCTGTGGGAGGCAACCAATCAATGTGTCTCTGTCACATCGATATTTCTCTCTGTCTCTTTCCCTCAAAAAAAAAAAAAAAATCAATGGGGCAATAAGGATACATATGTAACACCTTAATCAATAAAGAAAAAAAAATCAATGGGAAAATATCCTCAGATGAGGATGAACAAAAACAAACAAAAATCCTGCTCAACACCTGCTAATAATCCAAATGCAACAAAATTTCTTACTAAACATAAACCACAGGAAAACCACACGTCCAGGTCAGAACCCACACGTCGGGAAGACAAGTTCATGTACTTTGAGTTCCCTCAACCATTGCCTGTGTGTGGTGACATCAAAGTAGAGTTCTTCCACTAACAGAAGAAACTAAAGAAGGACAGAATGTTTCATTTTGGGGTAAATACATTCTTCATACCAGGACCAGAGGAAGCGTCAGAAAAAGCAGAAAATGGAAGTCTATGTGATCAAGAAATTGATAGTATTTGCAGTATAGAGTGATCAGATAATGACAAGGAATACCTAGTACTCACTTTAACAAAAAATGATCTTGACAAAGCAAATAAAGACAAGGCCAATCGATACTTTTCTCCAAATTTTAAGGTGAAGCTGAACTTCACAAAAACAGTAGAGGAGCCATCAAATTCAGAGGCTAGCAGTTCAACTTCTGTAGCACCAGATGTTAGTGACAATGAACCTGAGCATTATAGGTATTCTGACACCACTGACTCTGATCCAGAGAATGAACCTTTTGATGTAGATCAGCATACACAAATTACGAAAGTCTGAATTTTTTTTTTTTTTATGAAGAGGGATAAAACACCATGAAAACAAACTTGAATAAACTGAAAGTGGACTTTTTTTTATGGCAATAGGACATTGTGTCAGATTACCAGTTATAGGAACAATTCTCTTTTTCTGACCAATCTTGTTTTACCCTATACATCCACAGGGTTTTGACACTTGTTGTCCAGTTGAAAAAAGATTGTGTAACTATATCATATATATACCTTTTTGTGTCGAACGAACATTTAAAATTCAATTAGGATAAATAAAAATGGCACTTTCCCATTAAAAAAAAATGTTGTTTAAGTATAAATTTAAGTAATTGTAGCTGGATATAAAAAGTTACTGAGTATGTGATGAAATGATACCATAAGACATTTTTATATTGAGGATTTTAAGAACTGAATAGCCACTTGCTTTTTTCTCTGATTATCTTTGCCCATAAGCTACGTAGTACAAGGGCAAGGATAGCCAATATTTTCTTTTCCCTTAAGGCCTCTTCTACAATAATCTTCACATAGTTGGTACCACTTTTCAAGCATTCATATCATTTTATAATCAAAATGTGACCTATCATCAAATCCATCCATTAAGTAAGATTTTATACACATTTTACTATAAAAAAGCTAAAATGAAAAGATGAAAATACTTTACGCAAGGTCATCCTAATTTAAAAATGGACTAGGAATAAAACTGTGATAGTAAATGTCTCACCACCGGAGGTCTTAATATTACAAAATATTTCCATTGGTATTACTATTACAAAAGAGACTGCAATTCCATCCTCCCTAACTGCCTAATATAGATTGTATTTTATTGGTCTGAAGGCATTAAATATCTTGAAGTGATAATTAAAATGTTTCTTTAATGTCTTCTATTTTATTCATTATTAATTGATTCAAGGTTACCTATTGTTGTCCAGTACTACATTCCAGGGTTTGAACATTTTTTTCTACACCAATTTATACTTGAAAACATTTATAGCTTTTTCTATTTTCATTATACCTTGGAAAATTATTTCTAGCAATTAATTATAATTAACTTCAAAGTAGCTTATGATCTAACAGCATCTCCATTCATTTGGTTACTCAAGTTCCCATTCATGAAAATTTAATAGTGTACTAAACAGAATTATTTTATAATTCAGGGGCACAGTTTTACTTAGTTAACTTGGGAAAGTGACAGTTTCACCTTTCTCACAGAACACATTAAATAACACAACTAATCTGATGTATTAAAAAGCTTTTGGACTAACTCTTTTTGACAAGGTATATGATAAAGAAGAGAATAAAGCATCTGTATTTTCTTGATAGTATGCATTTTACCTTTAAGTGTAATGACTTAGTAGTCAACCAATTTCTATCTTTTTTTTTAATTAAATATATTGGGTTGATATTGGTTAATAAGATTATATAGGGTTCACAATTCTATGAGACATCATCTATGAATAGGTGCTCACCACCAAGTCAATCTTATTGCATCACTATATTCTTGACCCCTTTACCTTACTATCTCCTCACCCACTTCCCTCTGGAAACCACCATATTATTGTCTGTATCTATGAATTTGTGTTTGTTTGAGTCAAACAGAAAAGTGAACAATTATATGATTTCATTCATATGTGGGATATAAAACTTTTGAAGCAACAAATGAACAAATGAGGTTTTTTTTAAAATCTTTTTATCATTTGGAGAGGGTCTTGTTACACTGATAGGTTTAGCTCTCTACCTTCACATGCTCTCAGTCTCCTACCTGCTGACAGGTTCTCATGATGTCCTGGACCCTGGGATAGGTATCTGGAATGGGTACCTGAATAAGCCCACACGAATCACAGCCCAAGTGTACATGAAGGTTGGAGTTATTTATGGACAATAAAGACCCTGTGCCCTGTTCCTAATGAGCAGGTTCTTATTCAGTTCCCTGTGGGCAAGCCCCTTGACAATATGGTTCAAATAACTGGGCTCCGGGTTTGCTCTCTTGTGCAAGACTCCCCACCTTGGCACCCTGTTTGGTTTGACAGGTTCAACAGAATGGCTTTAATTTCCCTCAAGCGCTGCGGGTCCACTTCACAGATCTGTCCTAGCACCTGGTCTTAGGAACACTGGGCAAAGACCTAGACTAAGGCCGGGAGCAGATAACACTGCTCTTCCTGACTGCCAAAACCCACCTTAGACACACTCCTTCCTACTTTTTAAATTGAACCTCCACTTTGCTGAAGTTTTGTATTTTAACATAACAATATTCTGATTCACCTGCATTAAGTGCTGTATGTACGTAAATAAATATAACTATATGATCTATAGGGTATCTTGTTTCTGTTTCTGCTATTATCTTTTTTAATGTACAGGGAAGTTTATTTTCATTACAAAAGCATTTACATTTTATAGATTCCTTCACCAATAGTGTTCTAATGTCATGTAAAACATGCTTCAATTTACAAAAAGTCAGTATGTACGTATAAAAATTCAGTTAATATTTCTCTGCATTTTGCTTTTTTTGGAATCAGATTGACTATATAATAAAATCCAAATTCCCAAAACTAATACAAAAGACCCTTAACAATTATCTATATTCTATCACTCCCTCATACGATGGTTTTTAAAAACTTTTCTGGATGTCTTAATGTCTTACCCTTTCTCTTGCCCTGTCTCTGCTTAGCATACTTGTACTCATTCTCCAAGATGAACTTCAATGGCAGCATCTTAGAAAAGCTTTCCAATACTCCCTTAAGCAGAATCCATTACCTCATCCCCCTGACTGCAGGGTCTGTATCTGGATTATCCTATATAATAAAAGCCTAGTATGCCAAGTGTCCAGTCATCCAGTCGTCCATTCAACCAATCAAAGCGCAATATGCTAATGGCATGCTAAGGCCACTCAGCCACTTGTTATGACTGGTGGTGCACTGACCACAGGGGGCAGATGCTCTGATGGATAGGTTAGTGCTGCTGAGGTCTGGCTGATCGGGACTGAGCAAGATGGGCCGGACAGGACCTGGAGCCCTCCAGTGGTCCCTCCCAGGCTGGCCAACCTCCCACAACCCTCCCTAGCCCTGATCATGCACCAGAGGGGTCCCTCGGCCTGTCCTGAAACCTCTCACAATCTGGTCCCTGCAGGGGATGTCAGAGACCCAGTTTTGGCACAATCCTGCAGGCCAGGCCGAGGGACCCCACTGGTACATGAATTCGTGCACCAGGCATCTAGTACACCATATAATACTATATAATAGTAAAGGAAAATCTATTCTAGGTTTCTTGTTTGTAAATTATAATACTTAAAAACATACAAATATAAAACCTGAAATTTACAAATTAAATACAATGGAAACTAAAATATGATGAAAATCAAATACCAGTAGTAATCTGATATGCAGTTAAGTCAATGCTCATAGTGCATTCATGGTACTTATTACTATGGTCCAAGTTCCTTTCAGTCATAAAAAGAGTCAATTGTCCCAGGACTTTTCTTTGTCAAATGGCTAAAACCAACTTGGTTTCATTAAGTGCATCAAACATTATTTGAATTTTGCTTGATATAAAAGTACCACATTTTATTTTAATATTCAATATTAATTACAGTGTCTACATTTTAAAATTTTTCTAAAAAAATGTTAAAATTCTGACCGATGCTGATTAATACAATTTTGACTTTTTAAAATATTGATAAATACCTTGTGAATTTTTTTAAAAAAAGAGACTAGTTATACCCTCATCTATGTGCAAATTATTTCTCATCATTTTAATGACATTATCTAATATATAAAATAAACTGATTTAACTATAAATGTTATAGATACCAAACCAAGCAGTACTCAGTATTATTTCTTTGGGTTCTTACTAAATGAATCAGTGCTTTTATCCTTTTATTTAATAATCATTACAAAAATAGTTGCATTATCTCCAATTTATGTGCTGAAAAACTAAGCTATAAATTTAGGACAGCTTGGATTACAACTTGTAACAAAATCAAAAAAGTTATTAAGCATGACATTTTATGTTACAGAAGCATATAATACCTATAACATAAAGTCATTAAAAATTAGCACCTTAGAAATGAACTCTTAAAACGTTTTTGTGTCATAAGAATTTACTGGGGGTAGCCTTTCTGATGCCATGGCATGTTCACACTTAGTAGGGCTATGTGACATTTTACCAAACTAAAGGATCTGTCTGCAAGGTCACAGCTGCATTGTGGAGGATAATAATCTTTAAAAAAATTAGCTTAGTCAAATATAAAGAGAGCCAACTTTTATATTGTTCCATATAGTTAATTTAAATACTTACTGAATGTTGTTTGAAGAGTTTAGCAATAAAAGAAATTTCCAAGACATAATAGTCAACTTCATATTGTAAAAACCAATTCTATCAAGGTGTAAAATTTAGTTTATTAATAAATAAATGAGAAATTGCAATTATGGTGTGGAATTTAATGCAGTACATATTAAAAAATTATAAAACACAAGTTAACCATCATTCTATCATCCATATACTCTTCTAACACCCTTCAGTCATGCAAACAACAGTTGCTAATCATCCACCATGTATAAGAAAGCAGATTAAGTATTTTAGGTGACATGAAATTCGATAAATAAAACTACTCCTAAAGTTTCTTAAAACTTTAGAGTATCTTTATAAACTAACTAGAGGCCTGGTGCACGAAATTTGTGCACTGGGGGGGGGGGGGAGGTTCCCTCAGCCCGGCCTGCACCCTCTCCTATCTGGGACCCCTCAGGGGATGTCCGACTGCCAGTTTGACCAGTGGTTGGACATCTCTCTCGCAATCCAGGACCGCTGGCTCCTAACCGCTCACCTGCCTTCCTACCTGATTGCCCCTAACCACTCTGACTGCCTGCCTGATTGCCTCTAACCACCTATGCCTGCCTGCCTGGTGCCCCTAACTGCTCTCCCCTGCTGGCCCGATCACCCCTAACCACCTCTGCCTCGGCCCCTGCCACCATGGCTCTGTCTGGAAGGACGTCCAGAAGGATATTGGTCTAATTTGCATATTGCTTTTTTATTAGTATAGATGATTCTGGAAACTCCTTTTGAGTATTCAAATATATAAATGCAGGACATTTATAGAGTTGATTAGATTTCATTGTTTTTAATTTTAAATGCAAATAGGTATAGGCATGTAGGCTACAGAGCATCAACATTTATTGAAAATTCTATAAACTTGAACCAAGACTTAAATAAGATATTTCTTATTTACATAAAAATTTACATAAAAAGCAGTTGGTTTCAAGGAAATTAATGTACTCAGAATGACCTGAGAAACAAAAGAAATTGCATGTCAAGACCATATTCCAATGGATTCTAATTTAATTGGTCTGCAATAGTGTCCAGACATTAATGTAAGCTAAAATATAATTTTAAAAATCCACAGTTAATTCTGATAATTTACAAAACTCAATGGTAAAACATTGAACATTTTATGAGAAAATTAGGCTTAAAAAAAAGTCTGCATATATACAGTAAAAATCCTGAAACTTATATCGTTTTATTAACCAATGCCATCACAATAAATTAAGCAAAAATAAATGCATTTGTTTTATCATCAGGAGAAATATGATAAAATTCACCTTGTTAATAATAGATTTGTGAACAAAAAATGGATGTTTTATCAGAATGTTTAGTGTATGTATGTGCATACACTATACATATGTAGACATGAATAAACATACACAGATACAAATACAGGGGTTGGCAAAAGTAGGTTTACAGCTATAAGTTCATGAAACACAGTTTATTCTTATATTATTATTTTTTAATTATTACATTGTTTTTTGTATTATAACTGTAAACCTACTTTTCCCACCACTGTGTGTGTTTGTGTGTGTGTATCTATGTGTGTGTGTGGGTATGTATTATCCAAACTTCCATCAAATATTGCATGTCTATCATTACAAAGAATGATATATGTGCCCATTAAAGGAAAGTTAGAACTTAAACAAAAGGGCTAAAAAATGATGGAATGTGGGAGTAATTGGCAGAGGAAAAGTTCCATTTTAATGTAGAAACTATAGTCAGGAGAATGACAGCAGCTCCTTGCTGTGCATAACACCCCAAAAAGCAATTAAGAAAAATATTTGCCAGATGGCTGTATGCGATGATATGAATATAGTGGCAACAAGCCAATTTTTCTAAAATCTTTTACTACATATTAGAGAACAAAAGTATCACCCATCTGAAAAAAGGTTATTTTAAATAAAATGAACAGTTTCATTTCAGTCTATGAAAATATTCATGGCAGAACCTAAGAGGTCTGTTTTAACCTCAGTGCCAACGTAGGATGACTCTTTGTCAAAACATTGGCTAGAATCCCAATCTCATTTCCAGTGTGGCCTTTCTTCCAGCTCTAAAAATTATGCCAGGTTTAAAAATGTTATTTTAGAAGGAAAAAAAAAGAGCAAAACAAGTTTCTAAAGAAATCCCTTGTCCTAATTGATATATATAAATTATGAAGTACAAGGTTATAGAGTTTATGTTTATTATCACATATAACAAAGCTATTTCAAGTCTCAATGAAAAAATATGCCAATAAAAATTCAAAAGTACTAGTATATACCTTGGGAATTATAAATATTCACTTTATATTATATTATTTGGCTCTCTATGAATATCTGTCATACTTAGATGTTAGGAGTGGTAGATGGCAAAGTCAGAGCTTACAGCTAAAATTGTAAAATTGATGAGACTGTTGACTCAATAAGTATACACATTTCAAAATTGGAAGATGAAGCAGACACAGTAACCAGAGGTTAAAGTAAGCAAGATACTTGTTGATATTCAATAGACACTTATTGAATGAATTAATGAATTCTGATAAACAAAACATGGCAAATATCCTGTGACAATATCAAAATATTTTGTTGATTACTAAGAAACACACACAAAAAAATAATGGCTATCCATAAATTGATTTTTAAATCGGCATTGTCCAAAAGAGGAGAATATATATATATATATATATACATATATATATATATATATATATCCACACACTAGAGGCCCGGTGCACAAAAGTTTGTGCACTCAGGGTGGGGAGTTCCCTCAGCCTGGCCTGTGACCTCTCACAGTCTGGGACCCCTCGAGGGATAACCATTTGCTGGCTGAGGCCTGCTACCCAGGGGATTGGGCCTAAGATGGCAATCAGACATCCCTCTGGCAGCCCAGCAGCCCTCGGGGAATGCTCACTTGCAAGCGGGGAGCAGGCCTAAGCTGTAGTCAGACATCTTTAGCACTGCTGAGGAGGCGGGAGAGGCTCCCACCACCACTGCTGTATTGGCAGCCATCAGCCTGGCTTGTCGCTGAGCAGAGCTCCTCCATGTGGGAGCTCACTGACCCCTAGAGGGCATCTCGTGCATTGAGCATCTGCCCCCTGGTGGTCAGTGTGTGTCATAGTGACCAGTCATTCCCAGTCTTTCTGCTGTTAGGGTTCAGTTTGCATTTTACCCTTTTACTATATAGGATAGAGGCCTGGTGCAAGGGTGGGGGCTGGCTGGTTTGCCCTGAATGTTGTCCTGGATCAGGGTGGGGGTCCCGCTTGGGTGCCTGGCCAGCCTGAGTGAGGGGCTGATGGCTGTTTTCAGGCTGCCCGCACCCCCTTCAGGGTAGGGGTCCCCACTGGGGTGCCTGGCCAGCCTGGGTTAGGGACTGAGAGCTGTTTGCAGGCTGGCCACACCCGCTGCAATGTGGGGGGTCCTCCTGGGGTGCCTGGCCAGTCTGGGTGAGGGGCTGATGGCTGTTTGCAGGCTGGCCAATACCCCAGTGGGGACCCTCACCCCATGAGGGTGTGGCTATCCTGGGTGAGAGGCTGATGGCTGTTTGCAGGCTGGCCACAGCTCCCAGCCACCTTAGCTCCCAGTGGAGGCTGGCTGGAAGCAGGTATCTTGGATTTATTTATCTTTTATAATTGAAACTTTGTTGCCTTGCGTGGAGGCCACAGCCAGCCAGGGCACTGGGGAAGCTTGGCTTCCTCCATATCCGGGAAACCAAGCCTCCTGCTTGCTCTAGCTCTGTGGCTGCCGGCCGCCATCTTGGTTGGGTTAATTTGCATATAGTCACTCTGACTGGCTTGTGGGCATGGCTTGTGAGTGTAGAGGAGGTACGGTCAATTTGCATGTTTCTCTTGTGTTAGATAAGAAAAGCCTAAGCAACTGTTATGATGGAACAACCAGATGACCAGCCAATAACTATAATACACACTGACCATCAGGGGGCAGACGCTCCATGCAGGAGCTGCCCCCTGGTGGTTAGTGCGCTACCACAGCCAGCCTCCCGCGGTCCCTCCTGCCAGCCCGCTGCGTTGTCAGTGTGCTCCCACAGCCAATCTTTTCTGGCTGGCCAATCTTTCACAGTCCCTCCTCCTGGTTGGCTGGCCCTGTTCAGGATTGGGCGAGACGGCCCCAATCGGCCCCAATCACTGACCAGGCTGAGGGACCCCATCCGTGGATGGCTTTGTGCACTGGGCCTCCAGTATAAAATAAATGCTTAGTGAACTTAATTTTAAAATAAGCCTCTGCATTTATAAATTGACCAATTCTGAATCACAGTGACAGAGCAAAAATCAATTTTTCAATAGCAACACATTTTTGCAAAATAATAAAAAAAAAACTTAGATTATATTTGTTTCAATAATGAGAATTAGTCCAAGCAATAGTCACCTGTGAACCCCTCACACTATGTCTACCCCATGCCTTCTATAACAAAATCTCATTACTTCAAGCTGTTTTTATTTTTAATTTGTTCATTTATTAAATGTCTATTGAGCATCAACCAAGTGCTAGGAAATGTTATAGACTTTGGTGATTAAGGAATGATAATAAAAATTTGTACCTTACAGGTTATCTTGTACCCCTGAAATGTATATCTTACTATGAGCAATTCAACAATTACTCTGTGGCCATAATTATATATATGAAATGGTGCCTCAAAAGACTTTGGACTGGCAAAACAAATGTCAATAAATCCACAATACGGCAAGTTTCTGCAGTTGAGTTTTAACAGCTTTCATTAAGGTATGCTAGTATATGGGCAATAGTTTTTTCAGATTTCCTAGATACAATATGCAAGAACAAATAATTAAGTAAGCATATCTATAACTAGATATTAACAAGACAGAGACAAGAATACAAAACAAAGCACATAATAAAGCAAAGACCATAGCCATGGAGAGCAAATTAATTAAAATTAATCTCATGGAAGCATCCTTAATCTTATCTTTATTTTTAACACTAGAGGCCTGGTGCACAAAAATTTGTGCACTCAGGAGGGGGCCCTCAGCCTGGCCTGTGCCCTCTCGCAGTCTGGGACCCCTCAGGGGATGACCACCTGCTGGCTTAGGCCCACTCCCCAGGGGATTGTACCTAAGCTGGCAGTCAGACATCCCTCTGGCAGCCCGGGAGCCCTCGGGGGATGTCCACTTGCCAGTGGGGAGCAGGCCTAAGCTGCAGTCAGACATCCCTAGTGCTGCTGAGGTGGCGGGAAAGGCACCTGCCACCACTGCCGTGCTGGCAGCCATCATTCTGGCTTGTGGCTGAGCAGAGCTCCCCCTATGGGAGTGCACTGACCACCTGGGGGCAACTCCTGCATTGAGCGTCTGCCCCCTGGTCTTCAGTGTGTGTCATAGTGACCAGTCATTCCCAGTCCTTCTGCTGTTGAGGCCAATTTGCATACTACTCTTTATTATATAGGATATTTATGCCAATGACTCAATGACAGATCATAACTTTGTCTCAGAAATATAATTTAAAAATATACAAATTAAATATATAATGTATAATATAATAATATATACAATATATACTATGTACTTATATGTCATATAGAAATGAATATAAATAAATAAATGCACTATTAAATATAAAATAGAGTTCCAAAATATCAATTATATTTAAATATAATCCATAAATCCGTTGGTGGTTTTGGACACCAAGTTTAAGTTCGCTTCTGTAATTAGAGACAAACAACTGATATTCATAATGATGACCAGAGATGCAATTAATTACATCCAATATTTCCTTATTTAAAATGTGGGAAAACATAATATCTACTTTCAAAAGTTATCTCTCTGAAATTGATTACTTGATGCTGCCTTCAACCAACAGAAACAGAAAATCTGAGGGTGGGTGTATTTCCTCCCAGGATTAAAACTCGCAGCCAGAAATTCGAACCAGTGCTTTACATCACCCACTTCCTTAGAATTCTAGGGAAGATTCAAATAATGTATATTAAAACCAACTGGACAACATCATGGACACAGTTTAAGGATCAAAGATATCCATTTAGTGGATATTTAAACTGCCTTAGTTTTCCAGCTTCTGTCTTTCTTCTGGGTGAAGCTTTTCTTTCCATTAACTGACTGTACAATGATATCAATATTGTTCCTTTTCTTTCAGAAAAAAAAATTGTCTTAGGTCATTTGTTGTTACTGAACCATAATTTGATCTTCTCAGCTGGGATTCCTAGGTTGTACACTGGCTATTCTGTAATTTTGGCATTCACCTGCTAATCATAGGAGATGACATCTGTCTCAGTAAGAGGCATTCCTCGCTGACAGGTAAGAGGAGCAGCATAATTCATGACCATGGTCTTGGAGAGTTGCGTTGTCTTGAGATATTGATAATACTGATAAACTATTTTAATCATCTCCAAAACAAGTGTCTTGGAACTAGAGGACAGAATCACATTTATAGGCTTATTTCTCACATTTCCTAATATTAACTCATAAAATAAACTGTAAACATGAATGGTAAAAAAATGCGATGAAAATGGGACATTGTTTGATCATGGAGATAGGCTTATTTCTGCACCTTAGTATCAGCAAGTAACAGTAATCTCTCATTATATTTCACTTTCATTTTGTTGTTCCAGCGAACTGCTCAGAAGGTGAAAATCTACATTAAAATAATAAAAATTTTATATAACAAACTCATTACTATGACTCCAATACAGTTGGAGAAAAATGATTTTAGACATATCACCTCACCCAAGAATAAATTTTTAGTCTAAAGTTAGAAGACTGTGAGAACGCGTGCACGCGCGCGCGCACACAGACACACACACACACACACAATTTAAAAATACTGTTTTTATTTCTCAAAAGATGGTATCAAAATTATGTTGGGAGGGGTAAGGTTCATTGAAGTGAAAGACCACATTAATTAGAAAATTTTCATTTTAGAACAATCATGTTTTAAGTCTTGTCTCTATTTTAGCCAAGCCATCATCTGATAAATAGAAGATAGCACTGTAAGTAAAATAGCAAATACATTGTTTACAGATATAATTTGCATTTTCTGTGTATCTGATTCCCTATTCCTTAATGCCCAGGAAGATCTAAGGCTTTACAAATTGTATGTGACAGTTTTATCTGGCTATTTATTATTTTTCAACCTTTTTATCTCCTAGAACTGGAGAAAAATAATAGCTAGAAAAATTCCTACTAAAGAAAATGAAAATTTCAATCTCCTTACTGGTATGGTATTGTCTCATTTGGAATTCTCAGAACCCACTCATGGCTACATGAGTCAGGCAACTTCTAAGAACCATCATGCATTGTTTCCTGGTAGGAAGTAACTGTCAACCCCCCTGTAAGTTAATTTCATTGCTATCCAAAGTAATACTCTCCTTTTCTTCCCCTTTTTTTGTTGTTGTTGAATTTATTGGGGTGACACTGGTTCACAAAACCATAAAGGTTTCAAGTGTACAACTCAATAAAACATCATCTGCATATTGCATCATGCATCCATCAATCCAAGCAAAGTCTCTAGTCTCTTTCCCTCTCCATTATGCCCTCCCCCACCTTTGTCCACCTCTACTTAGCTCCCACCCCTTTCCCTCTGGCTATCACCACACTGATGTCTGTATCTATGTGCTATGTGTGTATGTTTTCTGGCTAATCCCTTCACCTTCTTTCATAAGAATAAAGCTCCCGTTTTCAAAGCACATTTTCTATATTTCCCTACATGATGCTGTTACTAAGAGTCCAGCCAGGATTTCATGGGATGGTTATCTGTCAGTTGATTTAGTTGCCATAACTTTTCTTGGTTTGTTATTCTATCTCCTTTCTTTTATTTCTATTTCCTTGCAAATAAAAAAAAAGATAGAGAGGCTTTTTTATTATTATTAGAAACTCCTCATACTTTGGGGATAGTCTTAATGGAGTGGCAAATAAATATATTAAATTGATATGTACACAGATGAGATTATGAACAATCAATTATCCTGGAGCCTTATTTTCTTTTCTTAATAGACATTTATGAGACTGTAATAAGTCAATGTATTAATGCTATGGGGTATCAAAGGCCTAAGCTCCACCTGTGAAGTGTTTTGTCTTAGAGGAGATACAAGATATGATACAAACAACACACATACATAAGCATTTTATAGGGATTTTAGACAATTACACATATAACAGAAAAATAATGTTTATATGTGCAGCTTTAACAAACTGACATATTTTATCTTTTATACTATGAACAATCATTATGCAGCAGTGTATGTGTATTTCTGGTACATACAGATTTTAATTTTATCTTTTTGTTCTTTATTGAAGTCATGAGGTATTGATCTCATCCACAGATAGTTAAGTCCATATTTTGAATGAGGTCACTAAGCTCAAGGATAAAGGTGAAATACAAATTTTCTGTTTGTTTTCCCTTTGTTTTATCCCCAAAAAGATAGAAAACACCCTTTTATTGTCCATTCTTGTCTGGGACATTTCTAATCATTAAGAATTTATGTATCAAGTATCTGCTATGTGCCAAGCTGTGTGCAGTTCATTTGAGGTATCCTATATAATAAAGAGCTAATATGCAAATGGTCGTCATGCCCTAGTGTGGGACCAGGGGACCTGAGGCCAGGCAGGGGACCTGAGGCCGGGCTGGGGCACATGAGGCCATGCCCCCTGCCCCAGCACCAGGGCTGGGTGACCAGAGGCTGCACCCCCACCCAGTGAGTCTTGACGGGGGACCTGAGGCTGTGTCCCCTGCCCAGTGAGGCTTTACGGGGGACCTGAGGTCACACCTCCCACCCTGGCCTGGGGCCTGGGGGACCTGAGTCTGCACCCTACTCCTGGTGCCGGAAAAGGGGACCTGAGGCTGTGCCCCTCACTCTGTGGGGCTTGATGGGGATGGGGCCTGCTGGGTCTGGGTCTTGTGCGATTTTGAGACACACGTGGGTGGGCAGGGACTTGACTCTGGGTCCCATGGCGTGCCCCAGACTCTGACAGGAGGGGGATGCTCATATACATTTTACTAATTTTCTTTCATCTCTAACACTTCTATTATAGAGAAAGAGCAAATAGCAATATTAAAATATTTCCTCTAATTCCCTTTTAATGTGCATGAATTTCATGCACTGGGCCACTAGTATTTTATATAATATGCAGAGGGGCACAGTCAAGTTTATAGCCACATTGGACAGGCGTCTTAAAGAATAAATGTCGTTTCCTGCTCCCATATCCTTAGGCCAGGATTTATTCACAGACCTTGAGAAGAAAGTGAATTTGAGGGCAAGAGACTGAATAGTAAAAATTCTTTCTCCTCCATTTCTAGCCTTGGATGGCCAATGCTTAATTTTATTAAGTGAACCAGCAGGTTTCCATATAACTTCCAAAGAATTTCAATTTATCTTTCTATGAGGTCATTCGTTCTTCATGATATGAAAGCACTAATTCAATGAATTTTTTTATATAGTTTTCTTTCCGGTAAAATGCATCCTGGCCAAATTGAAAGAATATATCTTTTTTTTTTTTTTTTTTTTTTTTTTTTTTTTTGTATTCTGCATGGTTATCTTAAATCAAAGTAAATGGAAAAGAGAAACTTATACAAACTTCAATTGTTTTAAAATGCAAATACATATGATACAGTTAATGACATTAAAAACTGAGAAAGGAAAGACTTCCAAAGGGAACTACATATTTTAATAATTTATAAATAGAAAGCAAGTGATAAAACTCTGAAGACTATATATAACTATTAGAGGTCCGGTGCACAAAAATTTGTGCACTCGGCGGGGGGGAGGGTCCCTCAGCCTGGCCTGTGCTTTAGAATTAATATATATATATACACACACACATACATACACTAGTATACTAGAGGCCCGGTGCACAAAAATTTGTGCACTTGGGGGGGGGGGTCCCTCAGCCTGGCCTGTGCTTTAGAATTAATATACATATATATATATATATATATATATATATATATATATATATATATATATATACACACACATACATACACTAGTATACTAGAGGCCCGGTGCACAAAAATTTGTGCACTTGGGGGGTGGGTCCCTCAGCCTGGCCTGTGCTTTAGAATTTATATATATATATATATATATATATATATATATATATATATATACATACACACACATACATACACTAGCATACTAGAGGCCTGGTGCACAAAAATTTGTGCACTTGGGGGGGTCCCTCAGCCCGGCCTATGCCCTCTCCCAGTCTGGGACCCCTCAGGGGATGTACACTTGCTGGCTTAGGCCCGCTCCCCAGGGGATTGGGCCTAAGCTGGCAATCAGACATCCCTCTAGCAGCCCGGCAGCCCTCGGGGGATGTCCACTTGCCAGTGGTGAGCAGGCCTAAGCTGCAGTCGACATCCTTAGTGCTGCTGAGGAGGCAGGACAGGCTCCCACCACCACCGCTGTACTGGCAGCCATCAGCCTGGCTTGTGGCTGAGCAGAGCTCCCCCATGTGGAAGTGCACTGACCACCAGAGGGCAGCTCCTGCACTGAGCGTCTGCCCCCTGGTTGTCAGTGTGTGTCATAGTGACCAGTCATTCCCAGTCTTTCTGCTGTTAGGGTCAGTTTGGATATTACTCTTTTACTATATAGGATAGGGCCTGGTGAACAGGTGGGGGTCGGCTGGTTTGTCCTGAATGTTGTCCCGGATCAGGGTGGTGGTCCCGCTGGGGTGCGTGGCCAGCCTGGGTGAGGGGCTGATGGGTGTTTGCAGGCTGGTCACACCCTCTTCAGAGAGGGGGTCCCCACTGGTGTGCCTGCCCAGCCTGGATGAGGGGCTGAGAGCCGTTTTCAGGCTGGCCGGCAACTGAAGCTCCCAGACTCTCCGTTTTTTCTTTACTTTTTATTCTGGGATTTATTTACCTTCTATAATTGAAACTTTATTGCCAGTACTGGAGCTGAGACCCGGGCTCCTGCTCACTCCAGCTCTGAGGCCACGGGTGGCTGAAAGCAGGTACCTGGGGTTTGTTTAGCTTCTATAATTGAAACTTTGTTGCTTTCGGAGCTCAGAGCTGGGCCGTGGCATGCGGGGAACCTTGGCTCCCTCCATCACTGGAGCAAGCAAGCCTCCTGCTCACTTCAGCTGCGTGGGTGCCGGCCGCCATCTTGGTTGGGTTAATTTGCATATCTCGCTGATTAGCCAATGGGAGACGTAGTGAAGGTATGGTCAATTACCATGTTTGTCTATTATTAGATAAGATGGTTTTAATTTTTAAAAATTAGAATTATTCACTAATGTTAGGATTTATTTCATTGAAGGCCCAAATCATGCATTGGGAAACTACCTCAAATGACATAATTAAATGTTTTTAGTATCATATTTTAATCTGTCCCTCTTTTTTTAAAATTTTTTTTGTAAAATTGTAGTCTTTTCATATGAAAGATATACATGTATTACATGTAACAAAGATATTTGAAGTGCAATATCAATATTAAATCATAATAATATTTCCCTTAAATTTGAAATAATAACTCAAAAACTTCAGTATACTAAACATCCAAATAAAACTGTGATTTTCACTCTCATGAAAACCAAAAAAAGTATGTCCATCTTCTCCGCTTATTTTCAGCTGTTCTTGGAGGTTTCCCACTTTTATTTTTATTGTCTTGGCCACAGTCATTGCCTGGACGGGCTGCACTTCACTGCCAGTGATGGGTAAAGGTAAGCTTTATCTTTTCTTCTTTGTAATGCTCAAACAGGTCAGACTTTACAGGAAATTTTATTGTAATAAAGAAGGAAATAACCTAATTTATAAACCTAATGCTCTACACTTTACCTTATATACCAAAAATCCATTCATTTTACACAATATTAGGTTAACTTTCAAAATCAAGAAAAGGAGCTTAAATTGAAGGCCAGTATCTCTTTAATTCAAAGCACAGTATTTTAAAGAAACAAACTGCTCTGAGGAAGAATGGAAATAGCCCATTGTTTCCAAGTATGTAAAACATATTTTTTTTATGTTTTTGATTGCTCTGTACCTTGATCTACTCCATCACTCTATTTGCCTAGCCACACAACACTAAGATGCTCAGATAAAACCCTGAGGCTGCTGCTCAGGCCCATGAAATCACCTCCCTTTTAAGTTTCTTCAAATTAGTAATAATTTTCAGCATTGCTGCTCTCAACCTGCAATTTCACTATACCTTCCTCCCATGGTAAAACCTTCTCTTGATCTTTCTGAGTTTTTTTTTTATTTTTTTCCTAAATCATCATTGCAGCCCACAATCAGTTATTCCCTAATAAGTCACTCCTGACTTCAAAACTCTTCCTGGAACCTGGATCCCCTCCAGCAAGCACCCCAATTCTCCAGATCTGGATCAGCTCAACTTTGTGTAAGAAATGTTTATGTGTACCTTCTCCCCCTCTCTCTTCTGACTCATTCTGGAATCCTCTTCAGTTTGGTTTAGATCCTTACCATTGCAACGAACGGGCTTTTCAATAACCATGTTTCTACATCATAGATAACATATCAGTGGTGTCTTATGGTCTTTACCACCACCTCTTTTTAGAAACAGTCTCCACTACCCTGTTTCGGAGCAAGCTCATGATTTTCATCCTCCACCCCTTGTTTCACCTTCTCAGCCCCATGGGTTTCTTTTCTTCTCCTCAGTTTTAAAATGAGTCCTTGCACTAACCGGCTTGGCTCAGTGGATAGAGTGTTGGCCTGCGGACTAAAGGGTCCTAGGTTTGGTTCTGGTCAAGGGCATGTACCTTGGTTGCAGGCACATCCCTAGTAGGGGGTGTGCAGGAGGCAACTGATCTATGTTTCTCTCTCATTGATGTTTTTAACTCTCTATCCCTCTCCCTTCCTCTCTGTAAAATATCAATAAAATATATTAAAAAATAAAATAAAATGAGTATTTTTCTCAATATTCCCAGGTGATCTAGCATCATGAGGACAATGACCTGGTCTGTTTAACTTACATCTGTATCTCCAGTGCCTGCCTGGATTTGTGCCTGTTTCATAGCAGAAACTCAATAAATACTGTGAATGTACTAATGAAACATTTTTTTTAAATAATGAAAATAAGTACACGCCAATCTTTTTATACAGATGTATCTAAAATATATCTCAATGAGAGCTCATAAATCCTACCATGGACAAGAGGAGCGAGGTAATTCTTAAAACTGCTTTAAACACACATTTGTTTAAATAAATTAACTAAAGTCACATTATAAGGACCAAGGAAAATAAGAAAGACTGATTTAAGATAAAAAAATAAGTTTATCTTAAGAAAAATATATTTAAACATAGAATTAGGAAACTTCTAGTTGTTTCTGAAAAAAAAAGGACCACTACATGCTTGAATATGGAAAGGTCACAACAGAATTTGAGAACATTAAGAAAAGAAGTCAAGGAAATCCATCATGGGTCTTATAGCCTGTAATCAGAACATCATTACAAGCCAAATGAGCATAATTTGTCACTTTGAAAATTCTCAGGTTGAGAATTGGGTCATTTCAAACACCAATTTTCACAGGGCAAATGGGTCATGCAGTCCACCTGTTCTGTATATTTCTCCCAAATAACTTTCAAAGCATTGACTCTCTATAAACGATCATTCATTGCTAACGGGACCTCCTGGCGTTGCCCCTCACATGGCCTCCATTTATAGGTAGCTTTTACTTTTAACTCTAGAGAAGGGATTATTTGTAAATGGCTTTTTAGAGCATGGTTTGACAGGGTGTAATAAATATGTAAATATGTGTGACCTTTGATCTAACACTGTCAGTAACAAGATATCCAGCTAACCAGGACTTTCATGTATAGCAATATTAGCAATAATAAATAACTTTCTGTAGCTTTACATGTCCTAAGAATTGTTCAACTCATTCAACTCTTAGTGCCTTGAGAGAGCCCTATCAGCTAGGTACCATTCTTATACACATTTTACAGAAAATTAAACTAAGGCGCTAAGAAGTCACCAGAGGCCACACCATTTGTAAGTGGTAGAGCTGGAATTTGATACCAGCCAGTCTTGATCTAGAGCTGTTCTCTTAACTTCCTTCACTAGGCAGTCCCAATATATTCTCTCTCTCTCTCTCTCTCTCTCTCTCTCTCTCTCTCTCTCTCACACACACACACACACACACACACACACACACACACACTGACTTCCTTCAGTGGAAGAGAATCAGGAAGTTTTACAACCTTAACTAGGAGTGTGGACTTAATCTTGCCCCCAAATGTACTGTTGGCATTAGTGGAAAATTCTTACATCAAAACCCAAAACACTGAAGAAGCCAAATTTGGGGTCTAATGCTAAGAGCAATTTTGTTTTTCTCCTTTGCCTCATTTCAAATTTGTTTAGTGGGGAAATCTCTTCTCTGGTCCCTGGATAAAACCTTGGGGTTAGAGATGTGAGGGTAGATAAGAGAGGAAAGCCATCTTCTCATTTAATTGGTAGAGTCTGAAGATGGCCCTGTGCTTCCTGGAACTGGGAGAGATTTAAAAGTAATCTATTTCTTCACTGTCCACAGTTTCAGGTGTTTGAAGACCTTGCCTCACTTGCAGAATCCAATGGTCTCTCTCCATCTCCTGTCTGGTTAGTTTTCATTGCTCAGTTGGATAGAGTCAAAGTCAGCTCCTCTCTTCCTCAATGTATCTCTTCTTGTAAATACATTGTTCTCTTAGATAAAATCCAGAAAGAGAGAATGCCTGCAAGTTAGCAGCTTTTGTTCTAACACCAATACAACCAGCTTGCCCCTCTCCCTCCCCATAGACTACCAGTGATGGTGAACCTTTTGAGCTCGGCGTGTCAGCATTTTGAAAAACCCTAACTTAACTCTGGTGCCATGTCACATATAGAAATTTTTTCATATTTGCAACCATAGTAAAACAAAGACTTATATTTTTGATATTTATTTTATATATTTAAATGCCATTTAACAAAGAAAAATCAACCAAAAAAAATGAGATACGCGTGTCATAGGTTCGCTATCACTGGACTAGTCAGAGACTCAGCAGACACTACAGTGTTCTTCCGACTTCAGGACTCATCTCTAAGAAGTCCCATAACAGGCTGATAATCAGAAAAGACAGAACAGCAACCCACACCCCTGCCTTTGGGTATGAGAAGAACAAATTCCCAACAGTTTTCTCTGAAGAAATTCACTTCAAGAATACCTTCTAGCACAGCATCAATTTACCACTCTTTAAAAAAAATTATATACATATATTCTTTTTTATTGACTTCAGAGAGGAAGGGAGAGGGAGAGAGATATAGAAACATCAATGATGAGAATCATTGGTCGGCTGCCTCCTGCATGACCCACACTGGGGCCCTGGGCCTGTGCCCTGAACAGGAATCAAACCCTAAGCTCCTGGTTCATAAGTCAAAGCTCAACCACTGAGCCACCCCGGCTAGACCAATTTACCACTTTAAAATCCTCGAATGAGTAAGGATTCAAGGGGATTCAAAGTAGCAAGGTGTTGAATAACTTTTGAAAATGTAAATCTTGCTTCCCTTTGGTCGATGATCACTTTTCAACCTTTGGGCTTCAGTGAAGTCTGGAAACTGTAATATTCAATTCCTCACCCTCGACATCCATAAGTAAAAGAGTTTTATATTTTCGGTCATTATTAACTTCAAAACCACTCTTTGAGAGATGACATATTTGTATTCTTATTTTTATCTTATATTTACAACTCTCAAAGATGTTTTCGCTGCTAAAATAGGGGCCCATTGAACAAAACTTCAAAAAAGGAGTGGTTTAATACCCTTGATTTGGTTTCAGAAAAACAGTTTGTGACTGCCTCCTATGGGATTAAAGACAAACACCCAAACCCTATGGATTTTAATACCTTTTTTTTTTTTTTTTTTGTATAATAATGGAGTGAAACTAGCTAATTGCTAAAGCCTTATTGGGATCTAACATTGTATAATCTAAAATGCACATGTTTTCTGCTGAATGCGTGGGATCCCTGGAGGTTTCTCATAAGTTTCTGGGATGATTTCCAAGAATCTGCCCCATGTTAATTAGCCCTCCTTTTTATACTTAGTGTGCCATGAGACCCTGCATAAAATTGCACTCAACAAAAAAGTTGACATGTTTTTGTTTTTATATTCTGTCTTAAAACTACTGCTCGGGGCACACTGAATGTATCTAGCTCTTCTATGCTGATATTCTTTAAACAAACAGAACTTTTCTTCTCTTGTCATATGACTCTTATAATCTACAAGACCCATCTGATGTAATCAACTCTGCCCTTTACTGTAATTCACTGTCTTGATTTACTTTTGCTATCAACAAAAATCATAAAAGTGTACTCATTCATGACTGGAAAATTCAAGGGCCCTTATGAAATTATTTATATTCAATCCAGACTTATTGATAGTACATGGGGCATCTTTAGTCAGAATTACATCCTGTTTTATTTTAATAAGAGATTCCTTTAAAGAGAAACACAATGAGAATACTGTGTTGTTGTTTTTTTAAACCACAGCCAATTATAGAAATGTTTCACTCTTCCATATGAAATAAACCATTTTTTAAAAATATATTTGTTAAAAATATTAATGGGTAGTAATTATCCCTGTATACTATCCTTGACCATGAAGAATAATTACCTTCAAACTCTGTTCTGATTTCTATATACTACTGAATATTTGTTAAAATCCATAGTATTTATTATCTATTAATAGTTAAACTGGCAAATATTTCCTTCATAGTCTTTGGTTTTTTTTTTTTTTCCAATTATTATTAAATAGTAGTAGTCACTTCCTATTCCCTTACTTCTGCTTCCTTACGGGAAATTTGTTTATACTACTTCAAATGTGATGTGGAAATTAAAAAGAAAAAACAATTAAAGGAGGTAAGAGAGCTACTTAAATCACTTGTAACCAAGCTGAGTAAATTTAAAATCACTTCCTTTTAACCCTATGACGTATACAGAACTTGTCAAGTAAATATTCTTCATATTTGCAAAAGTATTTATTCATTTATTAAATATTTTCAGAGAGAGAGAGAGATCAATATAGCAGCGAAACATCCATTGGCTGCCTCCTACACACCCCCTACCTGGAATCAAGACTGCAACCAGGACATGTGCCCTAATGAAGAATCCAAAAGGCAACCTTTCAGTGCAGAGGGTGATGCCCAACCAACTGAGCCACACCACCAGGGAAAAAATATTTATCTATAACAATAAAAGCATAATATGCTAATTAGACCAGACATCCTTCTGGATGACCTTCTGGACGAAGCCGGGACTGCGAGGGAAGCCTGGGTCCTGGGTGCCTGCCGGTGGCCAGAGGGAAGTCCGGGTCCCGGGTGCCAGAGGGAAGCTGGTGCCAGCAGCTGAAGGAAGGAAGGCCTACTCTTGCACAAATTTTGTGCATCGGGCCTCTAGTTTTCAATAACACGGAGAATATAATATGTATCGCATGTGTTTATTTTAAGCTATGATGAAGCTGTCTAGAAACATCTATATATCTATACATATAAAAGGCTAAGCGACCATCTGACTGTCTGACTGTCCGGTAGGTATGATGCGCACTGACCACCAGGGGGCAGACACTCAACGCAGGAGCTGCCAAACTGCAGTGGCTTGGCAGAGGCCTTTCCCAGGTGACGCACCCACCTTGGAACCAGAGAGGAGGGAGCCCGATTCCTCACAGGGCCCCATGAGTCCAATTTTGGACATGGATTATGTTGTTCCTGGGGTACTATCAGCCCTGAATCTGGTTTACTGCCAAGCTTCAGTGAATGCAGACGCCCTTTGAGCCATGGTTCCACCCCAAGTGCGGCGAGCCGGGGAGGGCCCATGGGAGGTTGGCTCCAGGGCGTGTCTGTCCCCTATTGCCCAGTCCTGCCCTGCCAGTCACCTTCAAATTAATTTCCTTTCAATATGAACAAATCCGTGCACTGGGCCACAGGTATTTTTATAAAGTGTGAAGTCAAGACTTTCAGAGATATTATCCATCTGACCTTGCGGGATCTGACTAGTATTTTTATAAAGTTTGAAGTCTAGACTTTTCAGAGATATTATCCATCTGCCCTTGCTGACATAATTTCAAGTCTCACGACAATCGGAGGTGTTATCTCATTAATGTGCTCATTCACCAAGGAAGTCAGATTTAATGAATACCCAAGACACAACAATTATGCACAGTCATATGGTCTAATCCCAAGGAGGGGATCAAGTTTTAATAACTGGAACCACTTGTATCATGACCTTCTGTTTGCTTGGTTTATGTCACATAATAGTTATATCTTTTTCCAAATAATTTATTTGACTGTTGACTTTGCAATGACATCATTAAAAAAGAGAGGGGGGAAAAGACAGTAAATGATGATCTGTCCTTTCAAAGCCCTCCATGACCCACAGGCTACTTATTATTGGGCTGGATGTCTGGTGTTTGGAAAAATCCAATTGATATAGAAATTCATTGTGTTTTTTAAAATTTCCTTTTTTGCTTATATGAGTACTATATGGGTTGGATATCTTAACTTATGTGAACAATAACTGTTATAAAGATATATAGTGCAGCATGATTACTTCAAATATGTATAATTTTAAAATGCTGTTTCCTGGTAAAATAAAATAGTATTTTTTCTTTTAATTAAACCTGGCTACACAAATTTATAGTTATAATAAATGGAGATAAGTAAAATATGTATTTACATATTTATTTCTTTTTCCGAATTTGTCTAAAACATTTTTTTTACATCAAAAAGAACCAATCTGTATGTTTAAGAATAAAATTCATATTACCTGAACTTTTGTTTCTTGGCAGGCATTTAAAAAATTATACTTCCATCTTTTTTAATAAAAAGTTATTTTAGAAAATTACATCAGGTCATAAACCTTATTCCTAACCATTACACAGGTAACCTTTTATATATGAAGGGATAAAAAACAGAAAATATAAGTATAGCATCAACTCAGATAAATTGATATTTATGTCCAGGTAATAATTCTTTTCACTTAATAAACTTGTACTAAAAATCAAGGTATATTCAAAATTTTTTTAACATAACTCCCTGAAGTTCATGTGTTTGCTGTTATATAGAGATAAAATGAATTATTGCCAGTAATTAAATAGTTTCTTATACATCAGCAGTGTTAGCTATCATGGACTTAGGTACTTTTAAATTTGTAATATTATAATTATTCTTAAAATTGTGAATTTGATTAGATGTTATAGAATACAGAAAATTTTGATTTTTATCTTCTATTTTGTTGAATTGGACTAATTTCAAATATAATCTTAAAATGTTTTTAAAAGCCATCATGTTTATAAAATCCTGGCCCATCTGAACACAGGTTTCAAGTTAATTAGAGAAAGGACACACACAAAAATTAGAAGACACAGATTCTGCCCTTATTCCAACAATGCCTACTTTTGTTACCTTTGAGAATTCACTTAAGTCATCTGGGTCTTAATACACTTCTCTTTATAATGGGCCCAGTAACAATTTGTTTTCGCCTACTCCTTAAACTTTCTCTAAAAATAATAAATTTGAAGATAATGAGAGACGAATGCATGAAGAAAAATTCATGCATTGAAAAGTCACCTCTCTATGAATTTTCACAAATGAAAATAACTAGAGTTTAGGTCAAGAAAAAGAACAGAATTAGTGCCCCGGATTTATTGTCTTACAGTCAATGCTACCTGTTTGCCTGCCTTGGCCCAGACTCCAACTACCTTTAGAAACTGCCTTCTAAAACAATAAGTTAATTTTCACTGTAATTTTACTGTACATTAATGTAATCGTATTTATGTGCTTTTGTTTTATCTTGTTTCTTTTCCTCAACATGATATATGGAAAATCCGCCCATATTAAGCACATAACTCTAGACCAGCCGTGGGCAAACTACGGCCCGCGGGCCGAATCCGGCCCGTATTAAATGAATAAAACTAAAAAAAAAAAAGACCGTACCCTTTTATGTAATGATGTTTACTAATTAATATTAGTTCACACAAACACTCCATCCATGCTTTTGTTCCGGCCCTCCGGTCCAGTTTAAGAACCCATTGTGGCCCTCGAGTCAAAAAGTTTGCCTACCCCTGCTCTAGACCTTTATATATCACTATAATCATGCAAGAGTAGTCCTTCCTTTCCCTAGCTGCCAACACAGGCTCCCTCCGGCACCCAGTACCCGAGCTGCCAGAACCGGCTTCTCTCCAGCACCCGGGACCCAAGCTGCTTCCCTCCTCCAGCCACCCACAGGCACCCGGGACCCAGGCTGCTTCCCTCGGGCTGCCCGCAGGCACCCAGGACCCAGGCTGGCTTCACTCCGGCCCTGGCTTCTTCAGGAAGGACATCTGGCCTAATTAGCATATTACCCTTTTATTATTATAGACTGCTGTATAATCATCCATATGTGAGCATACCCAAGTATATACTCATTATAATAATGATTGCCTATCATGTGTTTCAATTGGGGGCTGATTAAAATAGTGCTACTATGAATATATACTTTTCATTTCTGTTGCCAATATATGTAAGAGTAGAAAAGGTGGGTGATGGTACAAGTAGAGCTTTAGAACAGTGGTGGGGAACCTTTTTCTGCCAAGGGCCATTTGGATATTTATAAAACCACTAGAGACGTGGTGCACGAAATGCATGCACAGGTAGGGTCCCTAGGCCTAGCTGGTGATCAGGGACGATCAGGGCCTTCCAGCTGCTGGCCGGGGCCTTCCTTCCCTGGCTGCCAGCCAGGGCCTCCCTTCCCAGGCTGCCTGCCGGGGCCTTCCTTTGTTCCACGCCACCCCCTGGTTGTCATTACAAGTCATAGCAAGCAATAGGACTCCTAGTCTCCCAGTTGAACTCCTACAGGGACACTTTGCATTTTAGCCATTTATATATATAAATTTGCTGGCCATACATAATTATCAACTTAAAAATTAGCCTGTTATATTTGGTCAAAGACTTAAGTAATTAACTCACCCCTAATGCCTTGGCAGGGCCAAACCAAATGATTTCCTGGGCGTTACATGACCTGCGGGCCAGATGTTCCCCACTCCTGCTCTAGAAGACATGGCCAAACAGTTTTCCAAAGAGTCTGTATGGCAAAGTTTTAAAAACAGATAAGTTTTGATAATTATAGTCCCATAAAGTATTAGTGAATGTAAAGTAAAAGTAGAAACAATTCTAGAGGGAAGATAGCCATTTCAAGAGTCAAAAGTGATATGCTCAAAACTGAACACAATGAGCAAGTTAGTCAAGGATGAAGTTCTTGAGTATTTGAATAGGAGGTAGCTTATGACCAGGTGGCACAGGAGTTTGAAGACCCTCCAACATGGATTTTAGCTAACTCCCATCTAATCTCAAAAGGAATAACCAAAAGAACAAAGCCACATCTAGAGCACATTATCGGCGGTTCTCAACCAGTGGGTCGTGACCATTGGAAAACACATATAGCATATCAGATATTTACATTACAATTTATAACAGTAGCAAAATTACAGTTATGAAGTAGCAAAAAAAAATAATTTTATGCTTGGGGGTCACCATAACATGAGGAACTGTATTAAAGGGTCGCGGCATTAGGAAGGTTGAGAATCACTGCATTAGATGAATACGATTTTAGGCAGCCACTGTTAGGTGTGTATATACATATAAAATAATACAAATACTAATGGTAAACATCCCTCTGTATGTGAAAGAGTGTGCTGAGTTACACTTTAAAATTATAGAAGATTCACCTGTCAATTTAACTTGCTTTGTGCTATCAAATTTCTGGAAAATGCATCATTATTTTGTATAGGAATATTACTCTCCTCCTGCTGAGAATAATCTGTCATTTGTCCACTTTGACTAAGTTAGTGCCGACCCCTCTTTCACCTCTGAAAAATGCTTCCGTAAGTGAAGTCTATTTACAGTTATCCTTCCCACTCGACATCATAAGCTCCTTTTGCAAAAAAAAAAAATAGGCTACAGAAGTGTTAAAATGACAGCATTTGGTGAACAGCTTCCCAAAGACGACATTTCATTTGCTCTTCCTAGAAACAGCCCAGGCTTTTCAATATTGATTTATTTCATTAAAAGTTCTTTTGGAACAGGGGAAATTTCTTTAAATCTTAACACTCTAGGTATTTACTACATTGAAACATTGGCAAGAAATCGGGACATGAGATAGCGAAAATTATTTTAATATTAACTCTTCCCGACAAATAATCTTCTCAACTTTCATTTGCTCTCGAGCCTGAATTATTTGTTTTCAACCAATGTTGTGCATTAGAATTACCCGGGAGCTTTAAAAAATATATTCATGCCCAGGTTGGCATCCAGGACCAATGAAATGTTCATCGGTAGAGGGGAGCGCACACGTTAGCATTTTTAAAGCATTCTCGGGGTGACGGCATGAAGCTGATTTTGAGAGCTATTACATGGTGCCATCAGTCTTTCAAGTCCCCAGATCCACCTACAGTGAAAGCAGAGAATATTCAAGTACTCTTTTAAGTTAGTATAATAAGAATTACTTTTTTTTCCCTTTTCTGTCTTTTTTTGTTAGCAACAAATCCCAACTTTAACGCACTCCCTTGGGATAGGAAGTCATTAGCATTTTCCATGTCTCATAGAAACTAATTTTCCGCTTTTATTCTTCTCTCCACAAATTCCTAATCTTCACTGTAGGTTTTTCTGTCAGCAGTGTGACCTTAATTAACTAAGTTACCTCTCTCAAAAGCATTGAAAAAAAAAATGCTGAAGCATATTCTCTTTGTAATATTTTCATGGGTATATATGCATGGTCAGGAAATATTTTTCCCCTTCCTCATATTTTAATCTTAGCTAATAAATAATCTGATAACTTCATGTTATGATCAAACACTTTAAAATGTAGTGATCAACATTCAATTCTATACCTCTTTAATTGCTGCATCATTAAAATGAAAAGGTGAGATTATGGAGTTGGTAAGATTTAATTTTTTTTTATTTATTTATTTTTTGTTGTTGTTGAGTTTTAGAGTGAACTAAATCTTTTTGGTCAGTAAAGACTGGTATTCTTTCAGAAACAACAGATTAAGAATATAACATGACCTCCAAGTATGCTTTGCTCATCTGCATTCAATCAGCATGAAATTCTCAAAAGAATTCTTCAGACTCACACTTGTAGGTTTTTAAGACTTTGCTTAGATGTCACTTCTGTTTAGTGAATTCTCCTAGAAAATACTGCCATGGACAGGTTGGGGAACATAACCGAAAAGACAAACGGGGTTTTTATTCTCACCAAGTTTCCTCAATCTTCTTCCTTACCACCCAAAGCTTCTGTACCTGGCCACTCCAATGCATCCTCATGGCATCTCTTACTCACCCTTCCCATTAAATTCACTGCACAGTAAGATAGGTCATTTTGTTCCTTTCTCCCACACATGAGAACTGCAGTAGCTCTGTTATTCACATTTATGTGGTAATCAACACAGCACTGGGCTTAAGAGACTGACTTCTGAAGTCAAACCACAAGCATTTTTATCCTGGCTGGCTTCATAATTTATCAGTTGCATGACCCAGAGAAATTATTTAACCTTGGTGTCTGGTCTATGCATTTTCTCTTCTGTAAAATGGAAATAATAAATTAATGCCTGTCTCATAGGGTTGGAGTACTGAATTGCATAAAATAATTTCTATAAAAAAATAGTATGGTACCGAAGATATAGTATCTTCTCAAAAATTGCTACCTATTATTATATACCTATCTTTAGCACCAAGTATGTCATGAAATATATGCACAATTGATACTGATTCTATGAATTATCATTTGTATTGCACTATTTAATATAAATATCATAAAACTACATTTTTAAATTTTTATTTTAAAGACTATTATTTAAAATTTTTCTTACTTTTCCCAAACTATTTTATTTCACAGAAGAACAAATGTTCCATAGAACAATTTGAGCAAGTGACTAAAATGGTTTGGACAAGGCATACATACATCATGATAAGAATAATAGTGCCCAACCTATCAAGTTGTCAAGTGCCAATATCCATGAAAATCATAACTAAAGTATATTTCTACAAATATACTGGCTTTCTAGTGAATTAGGG
Organism: Myotis myotis; assembly: GCF_014108235.1. Lineage (NCBI taxonomy): Eukaryota > Metazoa > Chordata > Mammalia > Chiroptera > Vespertilionidae > Myotis > Myotis myotis. The sequence continues at coordinate 202,809,984 of NW_023416324.1, read as the reverse complement.
GTATGATAGCAATTGTGTGTGAAGTGATATTCTAAATTGAACACCTAAAATAAAATTGGGTTGGTGAGTTTCTCTGTTATAAATTTTATCATAATCAATTCAACTGGAGCAAAACCCCATTAATGAATATTTTAAAACAGACACATGACAAAATTTACAGATGTCATTCAGGATCATGAAACACATTAATAAATGGTATAATGGAGATGAATAACACAGTGGAAGCTACTGTCTCCACAATTCAAGACTAGAGTGAAACTATAAGGCTTCACATCATGTGAAAATATGTGTTCTGGGCTTACTCTGAAAATAGCCATCACACTAAATCTTAAGCGAGTGCTAAAACATTTTGTTTGCTGTTCAGAGACTTCGTGTTAGAGATATTTGTTTCATACACTTAGTGAGATGAGTCACAGTGCAAACGTAGTATGTAGTTCTTGGTTGTTGGGAACTTCACCTTGTCATAAAGGTATTAAATAATCCTTTAAAAGAATCAACATGGTACTGTGCATATCAACACCAATTAAAAGAATTTGTTAAACATTTCATTAGTATCAATACTGAGTTTTTGTTTTCTCAATAATGAGCGATCCGTTTACTCAAAATTATTACCACCAATGTCAGCAGCCATCCTAGGTGCTGGGGATCCAGTTATAAACAATATTAAGGTAAAAATATTTCCTGTAGTAACAGAATTTATATATAATGTGGCAGGAAAAAAGCAGACTGACAAATGACTACAACATATGTTCTGTGTGATGGTGATACATATTATACCAAAAATGGGGAAGAATATAATATTGAAAGACTGAGGGGTCATCACAGAGAAGGTAATATTTCAGTAAAGATGTGAGGGAGGGAGGATGAAGGCAAGTTATCTATATATACAAGAGGCTCATATGCAAATTATCCCCTCGGGAGTTTGACCGGGAGACTGGGAGTTTGATTGCTCGCTATGATGTATGCTGACCATCAGGGGATGGCGCGGACTGAAGGAAGCTCCTGATCACTGGCCAGACCTAGGAACCCTACCAGTGCACCAATTTCATGCACCAGGCCTCTAGTGAAAGTATAAGGAGAAAAACATTCCAGAAGAAGATTTTAAAAAGTGCAAAGGCCCTAACATAAGAATGGATATAGCCCTAACCGGTTTGGCTCAGTGGACAGAGTGTCAGCCTGAGGACTGAAGGGTCCCAGATTCAATTCTGATCAAGGGCATGTACCTTGGTTGTGGGCACATCCCCAGTAGGGGGTGTGCAAGAGGTGGCTGATCGATGTTTCTCTCTCATTAATGTTTCTAACTCTCTATCCTTCTCCCTTCCTCTCTGTAAAAAATCAATAAAATATATATTTTTAAAAAATCAATAAAATATATTTAAGAAAAAGAATGGATAGAAATGGCAAGCAGTTGTCCTACAAAGGGAGTGTGGCCATCACCATCATCAGCATACTCATAAAATATGTTTTTCTAAAAAGAATGATTTGATTTTTATGCACTACAATGCACACAGCAATAAGATACAAAGGTTTATTTAAGAATGAAAAATACAACAGTTACTGTAAATTATGTATTTCTGCACCAACACTGCTTATTCCATTACTCCTACTAAATAAACTGTATAACAAGAGAACAGAAAGGGTTCTTGCATAACATCCTGATATTATATGCTACAAAGTAGTAATTCTGGGAAGAGACATGTTCAACTCCTTCCTATTTACAGAAGAAAATATATAGTTGTGCCCCATAAAAGACAAGATTAAATTAGACCTCAAATCAAAAATATTTTTCCTTATATAAGCACATTCCCTTATTTCATTGAAATTCAACACTAGGGGATAATATCTAGGAAAGGCATGAATATTGAGTTTGCATCTTTGGAAAATGTATTTCAATCCATCTTTTTATTCAAATGTGGAAATGTATAGCTGTATGAGTGAGTTGGATATGAGATTATAGCTTGTTTTCTACAAATTTGAAGCTGAAGTACCCCTGAACATAGGAGGGAATATAAAAGAAAAATGTCACTTTAATGTACTTGACATGATTGCAGAATACTACATTATTTTAAAAAACGCATGTGTACACCTACCACACACTTCTAAGAAAGAGCACAGTGGTAGTTTTATAATAAGAGAACATTCCTGAATGGCCCACAGCTTTGCTACACTTTTCAGTGGTTCTCAACCTTCTGGCCCTTTAAAACAGTTCCTCATGTTGTGACCCCCAACCGTAAAATTATTTTTGTTGCTATTTCATAACTGTAATTTTGTTACTGTTATGAATCATAATATAAATATCTTATATGCAGGATGGTCTTAGGCAAGCCCTGTGAAAGGGTCGTTCGACTGCCAAAGGTGTCGCGACCCACAGGTTGAGAACCGCTGCTTTAAGGCCTTAGACATCAATGCAATGTATGTATTTCTCTCTATGACCTTTTCCCTTCTTCCTAGGATGAGGGCTCCTTGTTTCATAATGCTTTGTTTGTGATTTTGTTTTTTTTGGTGTACTATCACAAGACACCATAAACATGTTCATCTTGTGTAAAGAAATGCAAAGAATCAGTGAGGAAATGAAGGATTAAGCAAAAACTCATCTTTAAGGACTCAACAGCTATGATTTTTCAACACAGTAAGTAATTAACATTTCTTAAATTAATAAATTGTATTTGTTCACAGTCAAGGGAAGGTGAATCTATTTTATTTTCCCTTCTATGGCCTCATTCCATGAACTCTTTTGAGAAATTGAAAGGGGCAAGGGTGACACTGTGCAGCTTTGAGGTCCGGGTATTAAGAGTTGCACAGCTTTCGCCATCACCCTGTTGGCACCTAGCAGCCATTGTGTGAGGAAACCTGAGTAGTGATGAGGAGAAGTCAATGTGGAGGACAATGAAGTCTCTGTCCCAAAGCTCATGCTTATTCTTCTCAGCAGTGGAACCAAAAGTCAGATACTTAAGTGATGTCATTTGGACCCTGTAGCATCCCAGCGCCCATTTGACAATGAAAAAGAAAAGTTCTCAATCAACCAGCAGAATGATGACGAATGCTGGATTATTTTTCTTATTAGATTTGAAGTTTGGGTCTGCTTTGCTACACACCAATAGATAACTGAAACAACAGATGGGTGTGGTAGGTACTTTGCTGCTTCCAGGTTATAGTGTTTTGACACTGGAGTTTACATAATATCCTACATCTGCACAAGCAAACCTGCCTACAAAAGAATTAACATATTCCTCATGAAAATAAAGAGAGGTATTTTTTTATCTTCACCGGAGGATTTGTTTTTAATTGATTTTAGAGAGACAGGAAGGAAGAGAGAGAGAGAGAGAGAGAGAGAGAGATAGGGAGAGAGAGAGAGAGAACAACATCAAAGTGAGAAAGAACATCGATCAGCTGCACCCCCTGACCAGAAATGGAACCCATCACCTTTTGGTGTAGAGATGACACTCCATGCAACTGAACCACCCATTCAGGGCACAAGAGGTATTTATTTCTATAGTGAGGTAAATACACTTTCTAATTTGAATAAAACAGTCCAGATACACCATAATAAGCTGAAACTATGAAGATGGCTTTTTGAAAAATATATAATAATAAAAGCATAATATGCTAATTAGACTGGATAGCTGGACAACCTTCCAGGCAAGGCCGGGGCTGCGAGGGCCGAACCCCTTGCATGAATTTCGGGACCGCTAGTGTCACCCATAAAAGAAGACAACTGCTGTTGGGATTAATTAGAGTTAACATCCATAGCATGTTGGAAGAATGTCATTTTAGAATTGACAGGAATTTCTCACTTTTTAAAGAAAAGCAGTCCCTAAGGGGAGGGAAAGGATCAGCTACATAAGAAATTCAGTCTGTTTCAGGTATACCTGATTTTGCACTGCTTTCAAATATCCCTCTGAGTAATATATCAAGCAAATGATCAGAACAATAATGCAATCAGCAACTATTGTTAGTACGCTTTCCAAGAAGCCATATACAAATATCAAGGCAAGGCTGTTAATGAGTGCTTCTATTAAAGACACAAGCCCTCTTAAGCTCATAGTAGGAAAAGACATTTCCAACCTTAATCTAACATAAATATTACATAAGAACACAAAAGTAACCCTGAAAAACACTCTCAGGCTGTGAGTGAGCCCCTCAAGACTAATCCACAGTCAAATATTGTGGGCCCTCACCTCTGCATTTGTCCTCACCAATTCTAAGGTGACTAGTAAATATTTGTAAGGTAGACACTACCCTTGTGACAAATTTTCACACTGTTCTAGGTGAATATGTGATACTCATCCAAAGGCCTAAGCCTTAGAGGGCCATTGCACAGGTAGGACAACAGTTAATCCTTTTTACAGAAAATGTAAAATATTAAAATACGTTATTTTAAATGATCTAATTATAATACTATTATTTTAAGTGATTTCTACAGTGGTCAAAGATTATATAGAACCAGATTAAGAGGATGGAGGGATGGGCAAGAAACAGAGAATGAGAGAGAGAGGGAGGGGGGGAAGAGAGAGAATTTAAAAATATATGTTAAGCCCTAACCGGTTTGGCTCAGTGGATAGAGCATAGGCCTGTGGACTGAGAGGTCCCAGGTTCGATTCCGGTCAAGGGCATGTACCTTGGTTGCAGGCACATCCCTAGTAGGGGGTGTGCAAGAAGCAGCTGATGGATGTTTCTCTCTCATAGATGTTTCTAACTCTCTAGCCCTCTCCCTTCCTCTCTGTAAAAAATCAATAAAATATATTTTAAAAAATATATATATGTTAATATGTTATATTAATATATGTTATGCTAAATATTATACAAAGTAATTTCTTTACATAAAATTAAAGTAATTTATGGTTTCCTTTCACTTTATTGTCTTTAAATACATATATATGTAATAGATATAATAAATAATTTTTATAGAATGTGACATAAAAAGCAGCTCTAAATTCACTTATTATTGTAATTATTATTATCATTATTTGTTGCTCATGTGAAAAGGGAAGCATTTCAAAATTACTCAGTAAGCCTAGTTAATAAATATTTCTAAAAAGGTTTATGATAACCCTATGAAGGATATAATAAGAAGTTTCTAGATATTCTCTATAGTGATTCAGGAATATCATAATTACAGATTTTGAGTCAGAGCTATATGATAGGGGAAACGTATAAGCAAATATATAACTGATAGAGTTATACAAATACAAAGGAAAAATAGTGAGGCTCAATAAATCTAAAGACAATTTCTTAAAAAAAAAAAAAAAAAGAAGAAGAGAAATATAGGTGTTTGGGAGATAACCGCCATAACAGCTCCTAGAATACATTTGTCCTCTCCCTTAATGTGATTGGTTGGCGTTGTCTTTTTAGAACACACTAAAGTTGTGTCAATAAAATGATGGAAAATATTCTAAGTAAATAGGCATGGACACTTAAAACAAATGAGATATTTCTATTTATGTGGACTTTTTTGATTCAATAGATAGAATTTTATTGGGAAAGATTTGCATTTCTAAGGCTTGTTATAGTTTCTTTGTTTTTCTTTCTGATCATTCAATCAACAAACAGTTCTATAATCCTGAGCCATAAATAACTAGTACAGCAATTATCTAGTACAGATAAATGCTGACCATGTAAAGAAAAATATATTATGTATTATGCCTGTTTTAACAAAAAGTGGTTTACTATAATCTCATGATTGTAAAAAAACCTAGAAAATAAAGTATAGTTTCATTTAGTAAAAAAATTATCACAAAGGCTATAATTTTATATTTAATATATAAAATTTCAAACCTTTCTCATGAAAAGTAAACTTCTGAACAACTAATTTTAAGATCTTTTTTAAAAAATCTAAATAATTTACATAAAATTTGTCTTAAGTGTCATTTTCCTCCCTAAATTTGTTTGCTTATATTTTGACAGTTTAAATTTTCTATTGTCAAAACATGACAACAGGCCCCAAATGGAGTCACTTATGCTATGCCTCACATCACCAAGCGGAGATTTACCTAGTTTTGGCTATCCCAAAAGTGGAATCTTAAACCAGGAATCCCCTGATTAGCATTAGTGAGGTAATCAGCCAGATAAATCCCTGCCATGCCCTAAAGTAAAGTAAAATAACCAACCCACTTTTCTGTCTTGTATAACTGCTTGTTCCAGCTCCAATCTGCCCATAAAATACTCCATTTTGTGCAGCTCCACGGGACTCCTTTTAATGTGCTAGATTGAACACTGCCCAATTCAAATGGATTTTTGCTGAAGTAAATCCTTAAAAAGTTTTAATATGCCTGTCTCTCTTTTAACAACACGTTTTTACATTAACAAATTGTATTGTGGCTATTTACATTTTCATGGAAAAATTCCAGATTCAAGGATTCTAAAGACCAGATTGGTATCCCTCATGAATATATTAGAAAACCAAATTAGCAAATGGATGTGAAAGATAGATGGTTAATAATGAAATTCAATTATGATTATCCATCACCATTAGAAGATATTTCAACTATATATAGATGTTTGAAATGACACTTTCATTCCTCAGTACTTAACGGTTATTGAACTTTCTCTGAATTATTCTGATGATAACTTTTAGTCAAATAAACTGGAAATGGCATTGGAGTTATCGATACTGACTTACAGAGTATGACTAATTTGATCTAAGAGCTCCAGTCAAGTGATTCAGAAAAGGTAACAGGGTAATATAAAGAGCCCAGTTCTTCAAACTTATATAATTCACACAGGTGTTATCTCTTAACGGAGACAACTGGGTTTTTCAGAATGATTTGACAGCTATCTTTTTTTTTACTGCTTAGACGTGCTGCCTGTTCCTGAAATTTAAGGGGACGTTAACTCTTAGATATTTCTGTTTTAAACCAAACTTTCTACAGAGTTAGTCTTCTAGGAGAAAAGAAATAGTTAAACAAATATTTTGTGAGTTGCTTTGACTATTAGATGGAATTGTTGGACTAATCCTTTCTAGGAATCAACTATGAAACAATTATGATACCTATCATAGCACAAATCCATTTGTCACTTACAAAAACTAACACCTGATTTTACTTCACAAAACCCTTCCTACCACCTTCCCTCTCTGAGTAAATGTACTGTTACTACTCCTAGCTAAAATGCTGAGTCATTCTTCATTCTTAATTTCTGTTAGTCAAACAATCAAGCCCTTATCAGGTTTTACATGCCCTGATCCCTACTTACAAAGCAAGTTTGAGATTTCTCCACTTCTTTCATCTTTATGGCTACCACTCTCATGTTTCAAGTTTGCAATCACCCCACCCCCATCCACTTGGATCACTGAATTTGCATCCAAAGTGTCTGTTTGTATTCATAATCTTCTCCTACCTAATCTCCCTATGTTAATCAAACTCTCCTATAAACATAAATCAAATATTTGGTTTTTGCTTCAAGCCATCCAATGGCTTTTAAATTGGAGAAAGAAAAGGAAAAATAAATCCCAATTCTTACTAAGTCTTGCACAGTCCTATTTAATTTTTCTGTAAAACTTTCACTATGTTCCAGAAGTAATTTTCCTTTGCACTTCTCTATTGAGTCCTTTCTTGATTTAGGGCATTGTTAGGTATAGCTTCCTACTGTTAGCATTAGTACCTGGCTAGTTACTAATAAAGGAAGTTACCAATGGAATGAGACATTAAGCTAATAAACTAGGGAGCTAAACCAGACACTGGGCTTGATTTACTGGGTACTATTTCATTCACAGGCTCCGTAGGAAACCTCTGAATCCTCTGTCAAAGGGACTTAATCCCTGAGCAATACCAGAGTGGGTAGGAAGAAACAATTTTCCAATCTCCCCAGGGGGCCAACCTGCCTGGTAGCTGGGATTATCAGGGGTAGGAATAAAGCGGTGGGGGAAATTCCTTTACTAGGTGTATGCACAGTAGAAGCCAAGATGGCACGGGGGGGAGGTAAGCATATGTGCAGTAGAAACCAGGTGACAAAGCAGAACTTTGAGGCTTGCACAGTACGAGCCAAAATGGTGACATAAAGGGGGTCAATCTAGCCTGCGAAAATAATAAATTGGATAAGGGCATGAAACCCTGGAAGATTCAGGAAATGGATTGATTCTGGGGGAGGTCCCAGCACGAGCCCAGGAAGTCGGTTGGATAGTTTGAATGACAAGCCTGCTTATTTCTTTTTATTTTTTTTTATTTATTGTCTAAAGTTTTACATATGTCTCCATTTTCCCCAATTGACCCGCCCCCCTACCCCCCAGCTATTCCCACCCAGGGCAAGCCCCCACCGCCCCAGTGCCTGTGTCCATTGGTTATGCTAATATGCATGCATACAAGTCCTTTGGTTGCTCTCTAACCACCCCCCCCCCATCATTTGTCTCTGGATCTATTCTTGTTCATCAAATTATGTTGATCATTATATCCCACATATGAGTGAGGTCATGTGATATTTATCTTTGTCTGACTGGCTTATTTTGCTTAGCATAATGCTCTCCAGTTCCATCCATGCTGTTGCAAATGGTAAAAGTGCCTTCTTTTTTATAGGGGCGTAGTATTCCATTGTGTAGATGTACCACAGTTTTTAATCCACTCATCTGTTGATGGGCACTTAGGTTGTTTCCAAATCTTAACTATTGTAAATTGTAACCCTCATGCACTGCTGGTGGGAATGCAGACTGGTGCGGCCACTATGGAAGACAATATGGAGTTTCCTCAAAAAGTTAAAAATGAAACTCCCATTTGACCCAGTGATCCCACTTCTAGGAATATATCCCAAGAAACCAGAAATACCGACCAGAAAGGATACAAGCCTGCTTATTTCTGAAACCAAGAAAACATATGGAGGATTATCAGGGATCTGGGGCAGTTGCTACCTCCTGCATACCCTCTATATCCTCAGGGACACATTATTTCCCTTCACCCCAATAAATCTTGCCTCTGCACTTAAACTTCTCACATGAGAGTGCCCTTTGAAACTCCTTTCTCCAGACACCACAAGAACCCGTTTTCACCAGCAACACGACTCTCCAGAGTGCTCTTATTTCAGGTTTGGGTATGACTAGTTCAGATCACCCTTGATCTTTAGGCCTCAGAACAAAGTTTCTCTCCTCAGCTAGCTTTTTCCCAGCCTCTCTATTTAAAGATGGCCATCTTTCCTCTGGAATCACTATTTCTTTTCTTTTCTTTTTTTTATTTTATCTGTTAGGTCTAATAAAATAATAGAATACACACCTCCTCCCCTGGGAAACTGACCTTTAGGTTATTTTGAAACCAACATTCCCTTTCCTCAGACTACATTCCAGTTGCTAAGACCAGTCACTTTCCCCTCAGGATTTTCCCAGGACCGGGACCCTCCGAGAGAATTCCGTCCCAAAAAAAGTCCACCTAAAGTCCTTGAAAACCTCTGACTCCCCATCCCTGGGTGCTGGCAGCAGTTTAGGGCTCAGCCCATCTGGTTTCCAGATCATCTAATAAATTTATATTTTTTTACCCATTTTGACCTTGTGCATACCTTCTGCAGCAACCCTAACAATAACATTTATCTTTCTCCATTCATAATTATTTTATTGATTTATTTTGCTTAGTATCTCTCTTTCAGCTAAACTGTTTTCTCCCTAACCGCAGTGGTCTAATTTTCACTGCTAAGCACCTTGCAGAATTTCTTACATCCAGTGGGTACTCGATACATAGTTGTTGAAGGAATTGAATTAAGAAAAAAAGTGTAATCCATGCATATTACCATCCTGAAATAGAGAGTTTTGTGGGAAGTTTATTATTTCTCAGAGAGAGCTGGTCATGTACCAGAAACTGTGCTTTTCCTGCTCTGCCCCTGGATGTCTTAATATAGGGTTGACAGCTTAAAGAGAGGACACCTCATTACCTGGTAAACTTGCCTTTCAGGTAAAGCTGATTTTTTGCAAAGTATAAATATGTCCCAAATATTGCATGGGAGATTCTTATACTAAGAAATTATTCATTGTTTATCTGAAATTCAAATTTAGCTAGACAGCCTGTATTTTTATTTGCTAAATTGGGCATTCCTACCTAGAATATACTGTTTTCAGGGGGTGAATGGCTGACTCTTAAAAAAGCTTTGTTTAAACCACTAATTTTCAAAATGTTATGTCAACCCGAGGTCTGTTGAGTTCAAAGCCAATGGGTAAACAACTCATCAGCCTCATGGATCCGTATGATCTAGACCTGCTAGAGAATAGGACCGTGAACAGAAACGCCTGCTTAAGTTTCATCAGAAGTCTGGTTGATAAAAATGATAATTGTGGCCAATCATTTGTAGGGTATCTGGTATATTTATTTATCTAAGCACACTAATTATTATTAAAGGATTCAGAAAGATGCAGGATTTAATAAACCAGGATAATGGCATATTTGTGTCAAATTGCCTAGGCCTCTAACAAAAGGAGATTCATGGCCTTGCCTTCGGAGTTATGGTCTTGCTTCACTCTAAGGAAACCTGCAGGAATAACTAAATAAAGTCAACTTGGCATATTTCATAGTGACACTCTGCAGGTCAAATTCTACTGCATTGCTCACGGTCCACTGAATGGAGGGTCAGATAACGTGTTATTTCTGACCCCGATGCCTTGGTCCACATCTAAGTGGATACCAGGCTCACTGCCATTGACAAGCTTGGAATTGAAAGGAAAAATAAAATTCTATTAACATCTCTTTTAGCAAGTTTGCGTTACTCTGATATGTAGCTACTGTGAAATACAGTAATATATATACATATGTATATGTAAAGCTCTCCATTATATTGTCATATTTAATTCCATCCTTTGTTCACTTTCTTTCCAATGAATAACAAAGAATAAGAACTTAAGGACAAATAGTCCCCCTCTGGGATGTATTTCTAGATCCGTATAGAAATATTCTTGTATGTTAATAAATACAAAATGCCATCACTTTTACAATTCATTTGTACAAACTTTTGAATACCCTCTCAGCTCCAGGCATCGCTTTACATTAATTATTTACATTACTCTGCACTCTCAAATCCCCATCCAAGAAAGCGGAGTGAAGATGCATTTTACACTGTAACCATTAGTCATGTCCACTACTATTGAGTCTCATGAATAATATTACAGGATAAAATATTACAGATAAAGCAGCAGAGGATCAAAGAAGAGAAGTGAATTAAACAAATATATTTTATTTTTACTGTTTATTTCTTCTGTATTCCTTTTTTAATACAATACACATTTGAAAAATAATCTAAGTTATAGGATACATATTAAAACAGACTTCAAATGTCTGTGATTTTTAAAAAATCTCAGCCAATAGCATGTTTAATGGATTTATGTCTTCAGTTTTCAGTTAGATAAATATTTTAAATGTCATATATTCATCTGCTAAAGTATTAATGAAATACCTGCAGCTCCAGATGAAATTGATAGTGTCATATAAGCCAATGCTTTTCCTTCTCCTATAGAATTATCCCAAACGTTATAAGTGGAAAGCAACTGATTTTATATTTATATATGATTATAACTATGCAACACACATTGTACATGTAAATTATATACTAAAGAGAAATTATTTTAATGTGTCTTTGTTACAGAATTTTTCAATCTTATTGAGAGAACATTACCAAAACTAAAATTTTTAAAATTATTATGTGATGGGTAGGGGAGGCCGGAGGAAGATCAAGGGAGGGGAAAAATAAGGAGACATATGTAATACTCTTTGTAATACTTTAAGCAATAAAACAAAATTAAATAAATAAATAAATAAAATTATTATGTGAATATTTTCCCTAAAGATTAAAAGTCAGTTAGAGCAAAATAACCAGTATATCTAAGAAGAAAATTATTTTGTTATTGGGTGATTTATAAGATGGCACAAACTATGATGATATTCATAAAGAAGGGTGCTATTTGCATCTAAGATTTTTTTTTTTAATTTTAGCCTGAGGCTTCAGCATGTGGAATAAAATCTGTTTTGTTTTTTCCCCTCCTAATTTCCCAAACTGATAACTTTGTCACTATTCTGTCAGCAACAACTGCAAATAAATGCAAGCTTGCTGAAAAAGTTTAAATAGGATGCTACATAAGGGCGGGGGGTGGGGGAGTGGAATCTATATTTGGTGAGCCAAAAAATAAATAAATATAAATATGGACAACCTACATTGTGTGTTTTTTGTATGCTAATTTATTAAGGTGACTGGAGAATAAAAGACACAAAAATTGATTTATTGGCTTACAATGATGAGGATGTTTTAAAATGCAGGGTGTTGAATGTCTTGCAATATGGAAATATAAATTGTATATAAACCAATTGCTATACAAATTAACATAATTCTATTTATTCTACAGTTACCAAAATATTCTGCTGATTTATTGTTGCCTTTTCTGTAGACTCATTAGCATTCTCGTGAAAAATAATTTATCATGCATTTTCATTCAATGAATTGTACTCCACAAATTTTGAGCTATTAAAAATATTTCTGAGATCGCCCTTGTTTTATTTCTTTTTACTTAAAGATGCTTACTGGCCTAGATATTTGGATCTTCAAATACTATTATCTTTAAAACTCACTGCTCCTGCCTTCCCAGTCAGTGATAGTCAAGAGGAGTCACAAGAGGCCACAGAGGAAGGTGGGCAACAATCGGGTAAAACAGCCACATGAATCCTTATCATCTAGGCTTGTTAGAGAATATGACGGTGAACAGACCCTTGCTTAGTTTTCATAAGTCTGATTGATAAAAACGACACCTTCTGGAGGCAAAACCATTGTCACCCGTCTAATATTGCTATCTGTATGACTTTGAGAAATTTACTTGATCGCTGGTGCCTCAATGCAAAAAATGGGACAAAAAAAGTGCAGGGATAATTGAAAGATAAAATATGATTATTCATGTGGTGTCTCTTACTACAAGTGTCTGGCACACATAGAATGCTCATTATAGTTTAGTTTTTAATCCCTATTTTACTGTTACTAATGACTCATCATTTACTAGGCATTGCAGTGCAGGCATCTAAAATAGTTATCTAAGAAAACATACTCATGTCCTTCCTCTAGCTTAGACCCCTGTCCAAATAGTAATAACCTCATGGTCATTATCAAGTGAGATTCCTCAGCCAATGTTTAATGCATGGTTATTAATCACACGAGAGGCTGAAAGTGTCACATTATAAATGTATTACCACACCCTTGTCTAATTGACCATGTAATCTATTGCCATATCAATTTTTAAAGCTGAAATGTGTGTCCAAGTAGCCTTAACATAAAAGGAAGAAGTGTGTAACTGCTTTCTTAAATAAACAGATTTTCTTAAATAAATAAACTTTATTTTAGAGCAGTTTTAGGTTCACAGCTAAACTGAGTGGAAAGTGCAGAGAGTTCCCATATACCCCTTTCTCACAGACACACACAACTGCCCCTGAGGTTAACATCTCCCCCGGCAGTGGTGTATTTGTATCAATGAACTTACATTGACACATTATCACCCAAAATCCATAGTTTACTTTAGAGTTAACTCGTGGTATTTGACTAATGTACATGTATCCATCATTACAGTATTATACTAAATAGATTCACTGCCCTAAAATTTCTCTGTATCTTGCCTCTTCATGCCTCTCTCCCCCGTAACCTCTAGCAACCGATGATCTTTGTACCATCTCCATAGCTTTGCTTTTTCCAAAATATCATATTCTTGGAAGATTACAGTATGTAGCCTTTTCATGCTCCCTTCTTTCACTTGGTGACATGCATTTAAGTTCCCTCCATGTCTTTCCACGTCTTGATAGTTCATTTATTTATTTTTATAATTAATAATACTCCATTGTTTGAAAATACCAGAACACCTTGATTACTTCTAAGCTTTGTCAATTACAAAGGAAGTCGCTATAACATCCATGTTCAGGTTTTTGTGTGGATATAAGTTCTCAATTCATTTGTATAAATATCAAGGAGTGTGATTGATGGATCATATGGCAACATCCTCACCAGCATTTGGTGTTGTTAGTAATTTAATTTTTGGCCACACTAATAGGTGTGTAGTGGTATCTCATTGTTTTAATTTGCAATTCCCTAGTGACAATAATCTCATAGACTTACTTGCCATCTATATGTTTTCTTTGATGAGGTGCATGTCTTCTGCCCACTTTTTAAAAAATCAGATTGTTCATTTTCTTATTGTTGAGTTTTAAAAATCCTTTGCACATTTTTGGTAATGTCCTTTGTCAATCGTGTCTTTGCAAATACTTTCTCCAAGTCTGTGCCTGGTATTTTCATTATCTTGACAGTGTCTTTTGTAGAGCAAAAGGTTTTTGTTTTTATTTTTATTTCAATGAAGTCTAGCTTATTAATTCTTTCCATCATGGATTGTGTCTTTGATGTGTGTCCAAAATTGTCCTAACCAAAGCCATGTTGGTTTTCTCCTATTTTATCTTCTAGGAGTTTTATAATTTTACATTTATGTCTATGTTCCACTTCAAGTTAATATTTTTTAGGATATAAAATATGTTTCTGGATCCACTTTGTGTATGTTGATGTTCCATTATTTATGGAAAAGGTTATATTTGCTCAATTGCATTGCCTCTGCTCCCATGTCAAAGAACAGTTAACTCCTATTTATGTGGAACTAGTTCTAGTCTTTTTATCCTGTTCCAGTGATCTCTTATGTATTCTTTCACCAAACACCACATTGTTTTATTACTGTAGCTTTATTGGAAGTTGTATTAGTCCTCCAACTTTGTTCTTTTCCTTCAAGACTGAGTTGGCTACGCCAGGTGTTTGCCTCGCCATATGAACTTTACTACTAGTTTGTCTAAATTCACAAAATAATTTGCTGGGGTTTTCATTAGGATTGTGTTGACTTTTTCCAGTGGTTCTCAACCTTCTGGCCCTTTAAATACAGTTCCTCATGTTGTGACCCAACCATAAAATGATTTTCGTTGCTACTTCATAACTGTATTGTTGCTACTGTAATGAATCGTAATGTAAATATCTGATATGCAGGATGGTTTTAGGCGACCCCTGTGAAAGGGTCGTTCAACCGCCAAAGGTGTCGTGACCCACAAGTTGAGAAATGATGCTTTAGACCAAGTTGCAAAGAACTGACATCTTGTATTGATTCTTACCATCCATGAACATAGAATATCTCCATTTATTTCATTGTTCTTTGATATCTTTCATTAGTGTTTTGTAGTTTTTCTCATATAGGCCATACACATATTTTAGCAGACTTATATGCAAGTATTTCATTTTTGTTACTGTTGTAAAGATAATGTATTTGTAATTTTAAATCCCATTTGTTCATTGTTGGTATAGAAAAGCAATTGACTTTTACTTTGTATTCTGCAATCTATTATCAATGATTTGTTCTATGAGTATTTTTTGTCAAGTCTTTTGAATTTTTACATAGATGATTATGTAATCTGAGAACACTGTTGTATCTTCCTTTCCAAACTGTATACCTTTTAGTTCCCTTTCTATATTATTGAATTAGGTAGGACTTCTAGTATACTGTCAAAAAGCAAGGATAAGAATGGTCATAGTTGCCTTGTTCCTGATCTTGGTGGGAAAGCTTTAAGTTTATGATGTTAGCTGTAGGGTTTCTGCAGGTTTTCTTTATCAAGTTGAAGAAGTGCCTCTCTATTAATAGTTTGCACAGTTTTAAATAATTAGTGCAGACTGAATTTTTTCAAATACTTTTCTATATCTAGATTTAATCATGTGGTGTTCTTTAGCTGGTGCTGTGATGAATTGTATAAATTCCCTTTTAAATTTTGTATCAGCTTTTCATATCTAGGATAAATGTCACTTAATTAAGGTGTATAATTTCATATAGACATTGTTGGATTCAATTTGCTAATATTTTATTGAAAAGTTGCATCTATGTTTATAAAATATACTAGAGGCCCGGTGCACAAAAATTTGTGCACTCGGGGGGAGAGGGGTCCCTCAGCCCGGCCTGTGCCCTCTCGCAGTCTGGGACCCCTCGGGAGATAATGACCTGCTGGCTTAGGCCTGCTCCCGGGTGGCAGAGGGCAGGCCCAATCCCTAGGTGCAGCCCCTGGTCGGGCTCAGAGCAGGGCCAATTATGGAGTTGGGGTGCCGCCCCCGTCACGCACAGAGCAGGGCTGATCAGGGGGTTGAGGAGCTCCCCCCGTCACTCACAGAGTAGAGCTGATAGGGGAGTTGGGGCACCGCCCCCTGTCACACACAGAGCAGGGCGGATCAGGGGGTTGAGGCGCCGCCACTGTCATACTCAGGGCAGGGCTGATGGGGAGGTTGTGGCTCTACCCCGTCACACACAGAGCAGGGCCCGTGGGGGGCAGGCGGGGGGGGGGGGGCGCCGCACCTTGTCACACACAGAGCAGGGCCAATCAGGGTGGTTTGGTCGCTGCCCCCTGTCACGCTGATCCTGGTGCCGGGAGGCCTCGCTGCTCCGCTGATCCCGGTGCTGGGAGGCATATTACCCTTTTACTACATAGGATAGAAGCCTGGTACATGGGTGGGGGCCGGCTGGTTTGCCCTGAAGGGTGTCTGGGATCAGGGTGGGGGTCCCTACTGGGGTGCCTGGCCAGCCTGGATGAGGGGATGATGGCTGTTTGCAGCTGGTCACATACCCTTCAGGGTGGGGGTCCCCACTGGGTTGCCTGGCCAGTGTGGGTGAGGGGCTGAGGGCTGTTTTCAGGCTGATGGGTGACTGAAGCTCCCAACCTGTCCTTTTTTCCTTTTTTTTTCATTCTGGGCCAGCTTTAGCTCTGAGGCTCGGCTCCAGCTATGAGACCTCCGCTGCTGAAAGCAGGTTTCTGGCCTTTGTTTACCTTTCTGTATTTGAAACAATGTTGCGGTCCTGCTGGCTGAACCCCGGGGTTTTGTTTAGCTTCTATTTTTGTAACTATGTTTCAAACTGCAGGCTCAGTGGCCTGCAGCAGCAGGCGGGGAACGTTGGAGTCCTCCGTCACTGAAGCAAGCAAGTCTCATGTTAGTTTCCAGCTGCCTGGCTGCCGGCCGCCATCTTGGCTGTCAGTTAATTTGCATATCTCGCTGATTAGCCAATGAGAAGGGTAGCAGTCGTACGCCAATTACCATGTTTCTGTTTTATTAGATAGGATTGGTCTGAAGCTTTCTTACAGTGACTTGGTTTTAGCAATGCAAACCTAATTGAATGAGTTAGGAGGCACAACCTCTGCTTCTGTATTCTAGAAGAGATTGTTGAGAATTGGTATAAATGCTTCCTTAAGTGTGTTGTACAATTCACCAGTGAACCCATCTGAGCCTGGTGCTTTCAGTCCTAGCACATTATGAATTTTGATTCAATGTCTTTAATAGATGTATGCCTGTTTAGATGGTCTATTTCTTCTTATGTGAATTTTAGCAGGCATGGTCCATTTCATCAAGGTTATCAAACTTGTGATTATGGTGTTGTTCATAGTTCTCCCTTCTTATCCATTTAATTTCCTTGGTATTTGCAGTGATGTTAGTAATTTGCGTTTTCTTTTCTTTTTTTTAGTTGAATATCTTTTTTATATGTATTTATAAAAACAGCTTTTGATTTTGTTGATCATCTCTATCGATTCCTTGTTTTCAGTTTCTTTATTGCTCTAAGTTTTATTATTTCTTTTCTTCTGCTTTTCAAAAGTGAAAGCTCATAAGATTTTTTAAGGACAGTATATTGTATGTGTGGTATATTTTAAATTACTCTAATTAAAAACAAAGAATCATGTGTCATGTAAAATTAAACCCTATCTCCTTTGGAATATGCCCGTTTTCCTTTTCAAAATATATTGTCTGATCATGACTAAAATTTTTCGATGATCTGATGTTATTGCTGTCTTCGGTAAAATTGGCAGGCTTCTCTGGAAACTAAATAAGAACACACACTTTAATTCCCACTCACTCATCTATAATCTCTTCTCTCCAATTTACTCCCTTCCCCCAAATAAAAACAATTTATATAGAGAATAGCCAGATAAGAAAAAAGAAAGAGGAAAAAATGGAATGATAAAACTAAGAGCATCAGTGAGCACTAAGACAACTACAGTAAAGTATTTAACATGTTCTGGCAAAGGATGCAAACACTTTTTACACTTGTATCTATATAATTTGATAAAATGAAACTCAAGTATGAAGAATGTAACTAATTAGAAATATTCTATTCTGCCATACAAATCTTTTAGAAAGATATGCAGCATGGTGAAGGGCAAGCAACTGCTTGGAAAACCATGAAGCATTAAAGAAAAGCACAATAAAGAAAAGTTACGAAAATATAGATTTTGGCTTTTAGAAAAACACTTCTGTCATTTGACCAAAGATGGCACAGGTAGTCCTTGGGGATTGTACTTCTCATTAGAAAGGTTCAGGCAATATCTCTACTTTCTTTTTACATTGATATTATAAGGGGAATTCAATCATTTCATGTGTTTACAATTAATAGCTTTTAAATTTTCTTTTAACTCTCAGGTAGGCCAAATATAGTTTTTTCTTAAAAGTATTTGCAAGCATCCATAAAAATCTTTACATTCTCTTTTCAGCATTTTTTTATTTCAACCCAAAGTATAGAAAACTCCACCACAACAAGATATGTAGAGTAACAAAAAAAAGTCTCACTACTGTAAGCTAACCCGTTGCAGAAATGATAAAGTTGAACTTTCCTAGATAGAGGGCTCTCCTGGATACTAGCAGGTTTCTCCATTTCTGGTTGTATTTGGTGCCACCTGGTGGCAACTGCCCACTGTAGCTTAAATCTAAGTAGGGTTCTGGGTCCTGGGGTGCTGGTCAGCTGAGACTCCCAGTACAAGGGCAGGGATTCCAGGAAACACTTTTAGTTTTCATTCACTGCATCAATCCAATCCAGAGATATTGGACCCGGAGAAAACGGGAGTCATTAGGACCCAATCTGGTACCACTGCTAATTAAGAACCAGGCCACAGACTCTGAGCACAAAGTCAGGTTCATAAGGCAGTCCTATCACTTACTATATGTGAAGTCTCTTATTTACCTAAATTTGTTTTGTATCAGTTTGTTCCTGAATTAAGAGATAGACCACAAGACTCTGGGGGCAGAAAGTCAGGTTCAGATCTCAGTCTTAGCATTTACTAGGTTTGCAATCTTTTAATTACCTAAATTCATTTGGTCTCAGTTTTTTTATCTGTGAAGTATGAGTAATATAATTTCTCCATAATGTTTTTTAGTGCTTTGAATACATAATCCATATAAGTGTTTTTGTTTGTTTGCTAACACTCAGCAAAAAACAACAAAAAATAATGAAAATAAAGAAAAAGCTATTAGTATTATGTCATGTTGGGAGCACTATAGAAAGATACTTAAAAAAATCAAAACATATTGATGCTTCCTAATGTACATTATATCAAGCAACACACACAAAACAACAACACATAGAGCAGAATAATGTAATGTTTTGAACGTAAGAATAATATCCCAAGCAAAAAAAAAGAAAGAAAACTAAAAATATCTGAGGATGTTGGGTTGGTGGAATATGTGCATGTGTATTTATTTATTACTAGATACCCAGTGCATGAAATTCGTGCACTGGCGGCATGTCCCTCAGCCTGGCCTATACCCTCTCCAATCCGGGACCCCCTCGGGGGATGTCCAATTGCCAGTTTAGGCCCAATCCCGCAGGCCCTCCTAACTGCTCTCCCCTGCCGGTCTGATCACCCCTAACCACCTCTGCCTCGGCCCCCACCACCATGGCTTTTTCCAGAAGATGTCTGGTCTAATTAGCATATTACCCTTTTATTAGTATAGATTATTAGTATAGATTTTTTTGTTTATTTATTTATTGAGAATGGTGTGTGTGAAAGAAAAAAAATTAAAACCTTTATACAGCACTTTTCAAGACCCAAGGTCTTCAAGAGAAAAGAGTGGTGATTAATCCAAAACATGTATCGGAGTAAAGGGACCAGGCAGAGGAGCTGCATTCTTAACCAGGAAGGAGAAGAAAGCTCCTTCCTACCTGCTGCATCCCTCTCCAGCCGATGCCTCTCCTTCAGCAAAGGCCTTTGAAGTCCTTCAGTCCTGCTCTCTCCACAGGTAATCGCTGGCCTCAGTTATGGCTGTCACCACAGACAATGATGCATCCGTCTTTACTTTCACTGGAGTGTAAGCGTCTTCAGGGGAATTGCTGAGTTTATTTCTTCCAGGATCCAGGACATCATTAATCCAATGCCACACATCAAGGACAGAAATATGTGATTCTATAAATGTCTCTTTTTTGCTTCCACATCACTATGTAAGAAAGAGGATGAAAGGATATGCTAATTGGAGACTTCATTATTTTAAGTACAAGGACTGAGTCAGCAATTGGGACTTTACTTTTTTATCTCTTCATGAAAGCAGTTTAATCTCCTCACAGGCACTGCCAAATTTCTTCCACGTCACAAAGTTAAACTACTTATTCATGAGGCTTTTCCACAGTTTCAACGTGGCTTCTTCACAAATAAAAGATACTTTTCAGAATGACATTGACGCTGATAACATTTAGAAATAACAATTACTTGCTTTCTAGCAGGCTTTCCACTATATCTTGGAACATGTCAATCATTACCCATAAGGTTTCTTTTTCTTCTTTTTCATGGCTGTAATCATTTAAGTATGTAAGTCAAATATAAGACTTGGATACAGTAATGAAAAATTTGTGCATTTTCACTAAATGTGAAGTGGGAAAGCATATGAATTTGAGAAGACCTTTCTTTTTCATCCAGATTTCTTCTGATCTAACTATACTCCAATCCCTTAACAGTCTATAGTAATATGTAAATTATGATATTTTATACTAGTAATTTGCTAAACTGATATTTAAACAAAGTACTGCTCATGAAAATGTATAATCTGGTGCATCAGCAAACATTCATATCTTTGTTGCATGTATATTTTTAAGACACGTGCCCATTTTTTCCCATTACACAAAGAGAATATTTGTCTTAACTTACATGTAGAGTTGCCATTCATTATATGTAATGGTTCTGAAATCATGTCCTAGAATTTTATTTTATGAAATATGATATTTCAAATCTGTTAAAGATGAATATCTATGTAAAATAAATCATTTTTTTAATTTGCTTCTTAATTGGATGTGGAAAATAGTTTTCTTAATGTAGAGTAAGGTAAATATGAAGATGCAAATATGAATATTATAATAAATATACCCAAATATATGATCATAAAGTCAGTGAGACACACATGCGATTCTAGTCATAGATTTCCTCATACCAAAATCCAAATCATTTTTGAGAGTGAATGGAAAACAAATCAGAAATGAAATACTTTTAACTCATTATATTCCATCATGATATCTTGTGAAGCAAATTATTCCAAAATTGTCTAAACTTTCCCCAAGTACTACATACTTGTAATCCTCAGACATATGGCTTTGAGTTTAAATATGTAAAACTGGTACCTATTGCATAATATAGTCACACTAGCCTTCATCCCTGGTACCTGGGAGGAAGATTTTAACTCTTGAAATTTCACAAGTATGAGGAGCATCTTTGTTATTCGTGAGTTCCTTAGATCACATCTGATAGTTTATGCTAATGAAATTACAACAGTAAGACCCTAGAAAGCTGTAGGATGGGGACAGTAATAGTAAAAAGATCAACCATGTGATTAGAGAACAAGGACTTTGAGCCTGTCTGATCTCCAAGGAAGGGAGGGAGGCTAAATATTAAGTTCCTTCCCATGGCCAATGATTTAACCAATTATGCCTATGTAATGAAACCCTAATACAAACCCTGGACCTCAAGTTTAGGGAAGCTTCCTGGTTAGTGAACACACTGATGTGTTAGCTGGGTGATGAGCCTTAATTCCACCAGAAGAGGCATCAAAACTCTGTATTCGGTACTCTCCTGGACCTCCCTCTGTGGTACTCTCCTGGACCTCCCTCTGTGGTACTCCCCTGGACCTCCCTCTGTGGTACTCTCCTTGACCTCCCTCTGTGGTACTCTCCTGGACCTCCCTCTGTGGTACTCTCCTGGACCTCCCTCTCTGGTACCCTCCTGGACCTCCCTCTGTGGTACTCTCCTGGACCTCCCTCTGTGGTACTCTCCTGGACCTCCCTCTGTGGTACTCTCCTGGACCTCCCTCTGTGGTACTCCCCTGGACCTCCCTCTGTGGTACTCTCCTGGACCTCCCTCTGTGGTACTCTCCTGGACCTCCCTCTGTGGTACTCTCCTGGACCTCCCTCTGTGGTACTGTCCTGACCACCCTCTGTGGTGCTCTCCTGGACCTCCCTCTCTGATGCTTTCCTAGACCTCCCTCTCTGGTACCCTCCTGGACCTCCCTCTCTGGTACTCTCCTAGACCTCCCGCTGTGGTACTCTCCTGGACCTCCCTCTCTGGTACCCTCCTGGACCTCCCTCTCTGGTACTCTCCTGGACCTCCCTCTGTGGTACTCTCCTGGACCTCCCTCTGTGGTACTCCCCTGGACCTCCCTCTGTGGTACTGTCCTGACCACCCTCTGTGGTGCTCTCCTGGACCTCCCTCTCTGATGCTTTCCTAGACCTCCCTCTCTGGTACTCTCCTAGACCACCCTCTGTGGTACCCTCCTGGACCTCCCTCTCTGGTACTCTCCTAGACCTCCCGCTGTGGTACTCTCCTAGACCTCCCACTGTGGTACTCTCCTAGACCTCCCTCTCTGGTACCCTCCCGGACTTCTCTCTCTGGTACTCTCCTAGACCTCCCTCTGTGGTACTCTCCTGGACCTCCCTCTGTGGTACTCTCCATCCCCAGTGGAGGGTGTGCAGGAGGCAGCTGATCGATGTTTCTCTCGCATCGATGTTTCTAACTCTCTATTCCTCTCCTTCCTCTCTGTAAAAAATCAATAAAATATATTAAAAAATATAAGTATCTTCTATGACAGAGAGAATGAGGTGCACATTCAAGTCTTTGCTGCAAACGAATGACGAAGTTGCTGCACAGCATGTTCAATTTCACTAGAAATCAAACACGAGCAACAACAAAACTTCAAACACTTTGCAGTTTTGTCTAAAGTGGGAGCTTCTAACCTTCACCTGCCCCAGGCACAAGTAGAAACTGTATGAAATCTGTATGTCTTGCAGCTGCAAGTACTGGCAGCATGTTTTATAAGAATCCTTTTTCAAAACACAGATGATTCCATATAGAGGAAGTTCTCATTCTCGAGGTTTTTATAACAGGGAACACATGATAAAGTGTAATGCACTTCATCCTCTCCCTTCATATGGTGAATATGATTCCTTTATAAAATTTTAAATATCTAATTGCTTTATGATCATAAACCTGCATGGCACATTCCAGACTACCAACTAACCTGTGTCCAAAATAATTTGTGAAGTTATAAAAACAGAATTTTCACCAATTCTTAGAGCTATTGAAATCCACAATATGTGTGTAAAACATAGTTAAGGCTAAATCACACAGTGCGACAGCCAGGGGGAAAATATTCAATGGTATTGCATAAGGCATAAAAAGGTGCTCATGTTTCCAACCAATGTGGAGGCTAATTTTAGCTCAGATCCAAGTGGTGAATTACTCTTCCTGCCAAAATTCAGGGCAGGATGGAGTCCCTTTCTATTACTGCAGCTGTGAGTAACACATCAGGTGAGTAAAAAGCACAGCTATGAATCCACAGATGAACAGAGAAGCCGTGCCATGGGACTAAGAAACATGTGCCAGGCATGTTACAGAGTCTATTAGAGAAAAGAGTGTGCGTGTGGGGTGGGGGGTGGGGGGGAGTGGATACAGTTGCTCCTCTGCGGTGAACTGAAAATCTACAGGTGCAAAAACCTGGGTATTTCTACCAGTAATAATTGAATTTCAATACAAACAAGAGATACTAGGCAACCTTGAGAGAAGAGAGAGAGATGGAGCTAAGACAATGAAGGAAGGCATTACATCCTTATTAGGACAGATGCGATTTTCTTAACCAACCCTGGATCAGATTTCCTTGTTTTTCATTAGGATATAAATTTCAGCAGCATCATAGTCACAGCTTTGTATACAGCTATGATTATGGTTTCCGGAAGAAATGTTTCATTCATTTTTATAAGTTCAGTTGTTCTCTACTCATTTTCTTTGTTTCTGAAAAAACATCAGTGAAAAGATACCATCTATATAATGTAAAACATATCAATAATACAGACACATCTACACTTATATCTATATCTGTGTATCTATACATCTATGCATATCTATCTACCTACCTACCTACCTATTTTTCTATCTATCTACACCTGACTTCCATAGTTATGACTTGGTGTTTACTACAGGCCAAAAAAACACACAAAAAATATCACTTTCATAGGATTATGGAGCAAATACTGACTAGCTATACTACAGTTGTATTGTCATATATTCTCCATATATGCAGACCCAAGTAGGGAGGGCAAACATTTACTGATTTCATGACAAAATATTGTTGTTCTTACTGAATATATTATGCACTGTCTCATCAAAGGTATTTTCATGTGTACAGAATAAATTTACTTCTTTGGAATTTAAATACCTACTAACTTGGAATTTACCTTATTTTGGTGTGTGTTGTCAAACAGAAGAAAAAATGTTTTATCCTTCATCATAAGAGACAGAAATTGTGCAGAACAAGAATGCGTAATAGCAATTGCATTTTTATTTTAACATTCTTGTATATGTGGCCTGCAAGATTAATGGAGATTTGAATATGAATAGGGATGGTCTCTGAACATTTTCCAGATACTGGGTCAAGGGCAGGAAGCAGAGTGTACTGCTTACTACCATCTCACTAATAAGGACCCAACTAAAGCAAGAAGGACCTTTGCATACAGAAATGGAGATTTATGATAGTGGCTCCGGTGCCAAGTTAAACTAGGCTTCTCATTAAGTGTTTTCGAACTAATTTAAAGAAGTGTTTTCTAAGGTCTTTTTCCTTATTTCATGCATCTTCATTTGAGTTTAAAATAATTTTAAAAATCTTATTATGAAAAAAAAATGTCCCTGTCGTTGTGCAGGATAGAATCAGTACCAGATTTAATTTGGGAAGGAGATAATCAAAGTAAATTGTGTTGCAATTACAAGACTCGTGTTTAAGTGACCCAAAATTGTTGGAAATAGTTTGCATATTATTATCACTTCTATTACAATTTTATTGATTTGAAGATCTTACTTCAAAAAAAGGAGCTCATGCCATATATCAAAGCTAAAGTAAACGTCCAGACTTCTTATCTCCAATAAATCACTTATTTAACCAAGAGTTGAAAAAGAGAGAAAGAGAGAGAGAATAACATGCAGTACGATAATCACATTGTAATCTTGGTTAACTAGGTAGAACACAAGACCAGCCCCAGCCTGTTTGCTTAGTGGACAGAGTGTTGGCCTGCAGACTGAAGGGTCCTGGGGTTCAATTTAGGTCAAGGGCAAGTACCCTGGTTGCAGGCTCCTCCCTGGCCCAGGCCCTGACAGGGGCGGGTGCAGGAAGCAATGAATTGATGTTTCTTCCCATCGATATTTGATATGTCTCTTGGTCTTTCCCTCTCTCTCCATTCTCTCTAAAAAAATCAATGGAAAAACATCCTCGGGTAAGGATTAAAAAAAAAACAAAAAACAAACACAAGACCAGACTACATTTTAATCTGTCTTGTACTAAATTAAAACAAAAAAAGATAAAGTACAAAAGATCAATAAGACATCAACGCATAAATAATTTAAACATTTTAATGAGTTGCTATTAAAATGTCAAAATTTAAATGATATAATTTTTAACTATAATCAAATCAAAACATTTTAATAGTGGCATTAAGCAGACTCAAAAATCAGAGTGTGTGAAGAGATAACGGGGGTTACTCCCCTGTGTGAGGGCTCACATGGCAGACATTTTCTGAAGTGCCTTTTCTTTAAGTACTAACTTACAGGAAGATCACATCCATTATGTTTCTTCCGAGGCGGCATTCCTTTTCCTCTGTTTCCTACTTTGGCTGATGGCCATCACTACTCACCTCTCCTTTTCAGTCAAGAACAAAACCCTGATTTCAAAGTTGAATGTCATACCCTCAGTTCCTTCAAATTTGAACCAGTTACCAACAATTTGGTTTTTACCAAAACAATGGTGCATCTAGCATCTTTCCTCTCCTTGGGATTTTTAGTTTTCTTGTCAGAGTGAAGCCTTACTACTAACACCACCACTACTTTCCCAATGTCTGTGTGTCTTTTACAGATGATCTTTGTCCAACTACCTTAGTTGTTGTTAGCTGCAAAATGTCTGCTTTTGATCTTCTAATTCTATGTTCCATTCTAGAGATACTTTATATAATTTATAAATGAAAGTACCATATATACATATATGTATGTGTTCATTTACATGCATGTGTGTATATATATATGTGTGTGTGTGTGTGTGTGTGTATATGTGTATATATATATATATATATATACACATATATACACACACATCCAATCTATAACATTTTTTGAATGGCACACTTCATTTTTAACATCATAGAAATTGTCAAACACAAAGGTACAAAATGTGGCTTTAAGAATGGTATTTTTCACTTTTGTTGTATCTCTTTCCATTGCTGATTTTTGGTATAGTATTTTAAAGCAATCTCATATTATTCCATTTGCCTTATAATTTCATTATCTCCTCTTATTGATACAGCCCTCTTTTTTAATGGAATCGCTATGCCATCCTTATACTTAATTAAATTAAATTATAATATATGGTGCCATCAATATTTGAGTTCCCTGAAAATATATTTTAGAGTTAGTCTGTACAAAACATTACCAAACAGCATCCACATTTTGCATATTTGCCAAAGTGCCTGAACTTTTTATTAAATAAAAATTTTCCCCTTTTGTCATATACTTGACATGCTAGGCAAAATGGGTCATTTTATCCATATAATTCCTTCATGTGAAATTGACTAATTGTTTATTTGTGGTGTTATTCACCTTGTTCTTCTATCTCCTGTACATTTTGTTACCTGGAGAAGCCCGAACCAAGTGCAAAACAGACATATCTACCTGAACTTGGAGCAGGAATCTCCAACCATACATGCTAAAAAGTATATAATCTCTTCCTATTATTATGTATTATCTCAGTTAAAAGAATAAAATTATATTCAGACAAGAAAAATAAAACTAGGAATATACCTTGAATATTCTACCTCCCTCAATCTCAGATATCCATTGAGCATTATAACTTGGCTTTGCTACTTAAATAGCTTCCATCAATTTTGTTTCCTTTACCTTTACCCCACTGCCAGAAGTATGTGAACTCGTCAGTCTCTTGCTGAAACCTTCTGACACTTGTCACTATGTTAATCAATATCCTTCAGATTTTGCTGAAGTTATATTAATATTCACTTAGTTATTTTCAAATGTCTGTGCCTTTATTCATATGGTCCCCCACGCCTATAATGTGGTTCCATCCCATTCCACATTGCTTACACTCAATCATGTAAAAAAGGAGTCACACTTTTCTTTCCCAACTTGAAACTGATTTATTCTTCCTTCAACTTGAACTTAATGATTCATATTTATGAAGCTAATATTTCATTCTTTGGGGTATACTCTCCAGTTATTTTGTATGAACAAGTCAATGGAAAATAAACATCGCACAGAATAGTACATGCACAATGGAAAAAGCATCAAAGAAAGAGGACATCGGAGCACACAGATCTCAGAAAGCTCCCTTGAAGAATAAAGAGACATTTAAAATAAGATCTCAGAGTGCCATACTAAAGGATAAGGAAACTATGGTACAGAGTAAAAGAATAAGGTTTTTGTAAAGGCTTCCAATAAAGAATATACTATTTAATAGAATTTTTTTAAAGGGAGAGTGGTAAGCTTTCAATTGCTGGTTCTGATGGTATAATTAGTTTTTAATTAAACCCTCTCATTTAAACAATTTAAAAATAGAAAAATAAAGTAAGATTTTCAGAATTGGACAGAACATTAAAACTTGAGAAATGGGAAATAATCAGATGAGACCTATGATCACCTTGCCTTTCCTGAAGGTATTTACTAGACACCAGTACAGGGTAGGGGCAGAGCACAGGGGTTTCTGTGAGCTCTAGAGACAGACAGTCAAGTTCAGAGGAGGTAGGTTAGCTAAAAATTGTGTCAGCGTACTGGTGACTAGGAGGCTACACAGATAAGGAGCTCCAGAAATCTACATAAGTGCCCCCTTGAGTCTTTTATTTAATGCTAGGATAACCTTTTAGAGGAAAAGAATAACTGATGGGAAATGAAGCTCAAAACCACCACAACTCACAGGCTGAGAGATTTCAAGTCTGAACAAAGCAGAATAATTTCTTGAGTAACTTGAACATTCAGTAGGGATCTTACAAAGGTCAAGACTTTGAAGTTGAGCTATACTAGTTCTAGGTTACTGCTTCCTCAAACTGCACCCTAAAATATCTTAAAATTGAGCTTCAACAGATCAACTTTATCCTCAAATACACTGATTTTCTTCCTAGAAAAACACAATCCCTTTTAGGGGCCAACACCAACATCCAGAAACTCAACACTATGGTACTCACAATGACCAATACACAACAATAACAACAAAAAATGGTAGACTAATTAAGAATCATGAAAATGTGACCCATAACCAGAAGAAAAATATATCAATAGACATTTTTATTTTTATTTTTTTTAAATATATTTTATTGATTTTTTACAGAGAGGAAGGGAGAGAGATAGAGAGTTAGAAACATCGATGAGAGAGGAACATCGATCAGCTGCCTCCTGCACATCTCCCACTGGGGGATGTGCCCGCAACCCAGGTACATGCCCTTGACCGGAATCGAACCTGGGACCTTTCAGTCCGCAAGCCGACGCTCTATCCACTGAGCCAAACCGGTTTCGGCGACATTTTTATTTTAAGAAACTGTCACCTGGCCAGTGTTGCTCAGTGGTTGAGAATCAACCCATGAACCAGGAGGTCACTGTTTAATTCCTGGTCAGGGCACATGCTCTGGTTGTAGCTTGTTCTGCAGTAGGGGGCTTGCAGGAGGCAGTGGGTTGATGATTCTCTCATCGTTGATGTTTCTACCTCTCTCTCCCTCTCCCTTTCTCTCTCTGAAATCAATAAATACATAAAAAAAGAAATTGTCAAGAAGGTTCTAAATTTAAATGAAAAATGAAGACCTAGGATAGCCGCCACAATTTTGAAAAATAACAGAGTAAGACAAAGTGCATTAACTATTCCAAGAATTTATATAAAGCTATAGAAATCAAGACAGGTAGGTGTTGAAATAACAGAAATAGAGATTGACACAACACAATAGAGTCTAGAAACAGACCCACAGTTGGTTTCTACTAAGGTCTATGTTAATAAATCTGGAAGGACATATTTTCAACAAATGTTGCTGAAAAAACTGAATACCCATTGGAAAAAAGAGAAGGTAGCTATGTATGCATTAGTAGCAAAATAAATATAGTAAATGTAATATATACATCTTTAGAATCATTATTTCTTTTATTTCTATGTTAATACTTATTTGAGGGTTAGTAAATAAAGTCAGGTCCACTTGTATGCAAAGATTTTCACATCAACAGAATATACTGGAAAGTCTAGGGAATACTCAGGACTATTAATAACTAAGACAACTTAAGGTCATGTGCATATTTCTCACTACAGTTACTAAAAGAGCTTCCCACAAAGAAAACTGTAGACCAGAATTCTCTACTTTTAAAGATTCTGAAGGAAAAGTAAAGATTGTAGTTGTTAAAAGTTGTATAGTTCCCTTCTTTTGGATGCGTTTAAAAGTCTCCATTTTCAAAGTGTCTTCTCCTTACAGGAGAAATGAGTTTTTCCAGAGAGTCTCTGATTAGAAAGCAATCAAAGAGAGGTGGCTAACTGTGAAGAATCAACCAGTGACAGCTACTCGGTAATCTGCTTTCTTGCCAAACCATGATATACATCACTTCCTGTTCAGAAATATATTTAAGATAAGGAAAGTCTTCATTTCTGCGGCCCTACTATTTAAGCACAAACCCTCTAAGAAATTTCAATCCATATGGGTTACTATGATCACCACAAAAGACTTAAACATGCTCAAAAGAATCAGATCCACCAAAACCGGTTTGGCTCAGTGGATGGAGCATCGGCCTGTGGACTGAAAGGTCCCAGGTTCGATTCTGGTCAAGAGCATGTACCGGGGTTGCGGGCATATTCCCAGTGGGAGATGTGCAGGAGGCAGCTGATCGATGTTTCTCTCTCATCGATGTTTCTAACTCTCTATCTCTCTCCCTTCCTCTCTGTAAAAAATCAATAAAATATATTTAAAAAAAAAAAAGAATCAGATCCAACACGCGTCAGAAAGACAATTAGCCCTTTATAACATTTCATAGCACAAAACAATAATAACAACACCACCCTGAATGTAAAGGAAAAGTGTAAAGTAAGGCTGTTTGATATAACCTATAGAAATAACTTATCTTCCTAAAATATATTTGTATGAAATATAATGCTTAAAATATTTTATTCAGAAAAATATTTTGCATATTTATCGCATATGTGTATATCTTACATTTTAAAGTAGTTTTATTGCAGCATCCAGTGATAGAAATTATTCTATTCATATTCTCACTTTATCCATTATTACTTTTGAAAACTATAGAAACATGAGTCTCTCTGTTGCAAAAAGTTTTCAGGCACAAGGGCAATTTGAAGATTGCCATCTTTGCTCTCTACAAGCTGAATCCTCTGTGCAGCCTGGCTGGCATTCCTGCTTCCCTCAGGCAAATTTAATCCCCTCTTCACTATTTTATCAAGCTCTGTAAGCACACTGCTGTTGTTAAAGGTATCACAGTCCACCTGAGTCATTGCCTATCTTTCCTACTAGACTGTGAAATCCCTAAGTTCAAAAGAGAATCTCATTTATTCATCTTTTTATTCTCAGTGTCTTGAATTGTTCCATGCATATTAGAAATCATAAACCTCTTATGGATAAATCTTTAATTTAGATTGAATTAAAGATTTATAAATTCTAAATCTTTATAGATTCTCTTGGATATATTTTACTATCCATATTTCCATATTGTAATAATCCTCTTACCTTCTATTTTGGCTTCATCTTTTTTGTAGGATACAGATTTATTTATGCACTGCCCTAAACTATTGGGGAATTACAAAAGACAAAAATTATAACAAAATCATTATGCATGGTCATCTGTCATGAGCACTTGTAGTTTTCATCCATATTTAATTCTGTGTAAGACACACTGCATAGCTATATGGGGGGAAAAAAAACAACTCATGAAGATAGTCTTCTTGTGATTACACATATAAATTTCAGAAGTTATTAATTTATACTCCATATCATTTTAACTATTCAATTTAAAAACATGCAAATGGTCAAGATAGTAAAAATATTACAAATAAAAGCAAATAAATTCAATTTAAAATGTGTGTTGTTGTTTTTCTTATATTGAATAGCTTCATAGAGAAAATAATTTGCAATTTATATTAGCATGAACTTCACAGTCTTCGATTCTGCTTTTGTTTCACCATTATCAAAGGTTTTCTTATTTTCCTATATAAGGAACACTGAAAAAAGTTGGCAGAGTAGTAATATGATAGGACTTAGATTTATCAAACTTCATTGGTTACCAACCTTAATTTTCTACTAGGAATTCATTCTCCTAGAACAGTGATGGTGAACCTATGACACGCCAGTCAGAGGTGACACGCGAACTCATTTTTTTTGGTTGGTTTTTCTTTGTTAAATGGCATTTAAATATGTAAAATAAATATAAAAAATATAAATCTTTGTTTTACTATGGTTGCCAATATCAAAAAATTTCTATATGTGACACGGCACCAGAGTTAAGTTAGGGTTTTTCAAAATGCTGACACGCCGAGCTCAAAAGGTTCGCCATCACTGTCCTAGAAAGTAATGCTGTTTGAAAAATATTCATATCAGTGGCAATAAAGTTTTTCAATCCTTAGTAATCTTTCTTTCAATTTTTCATACGTTGGTTTGCTTTTCATATATATAATGATCCTTGACTTTTCAAAGAGAAATTCCACTAATGTTGGCATGATTTCTGCCTATTTCTCTATATTCCTTTATTCCCTATTTTCCATTTATTTATTAAACATTTTGCTAATCAAGATGTATTAAATTTCTTAGTCTTGCTTCTTTTGTCTATAGTTAAATCTATGAATGTAGAAAGAGGGAAGAAGAAATGATAGAGGCATATGTTAATCATTTGGGAGTAGGGGTGTTGGAGCTTAATTGGATAAGATTTCCCTTGTGTTGTATTATGATAGGGCAAGAGAAATTCAGAGAGGTGTCATGAATGGAAATCCTAAATTAACATTTTTTAAAAATACATTTTACTGATTTTGCAGAGAGGAATGGAGAGGGATAGAGAGTTAGAAACATCCGATGAGAGAGAAACATCCATCAGCTGCCTCCAGCATGCCCCCTACTGAGGATCGAGCCAGCAACCCAGGCACAACCGCTTGACCAAAACTGAATGCGGGGCCCTTCATTCCATGGGCTGACGCTCTATCCATCGAGACAAATTGGTTAGGGCAAACATCTACACTAATAAAAGAGAAACATGGTAATTGGCGTACGACCGCTACCCTTTTCATTGGCTAATCAGCGAGATATGCAAATTAACTGTCAGCCAAGATGGCGGCCGGCAGCCAGGCAGCTTGAAACTAACATGAGGCTTGCTTGCCTCAGTGACAGAGGATCGCTGGAGGAAACCAATGTTCCCCGCCTGCGGCTGCAGGCCTCTGAGCGGGCAGTTTAAGAAACATTGTAACAAATACCTCCAGACTTCAGCCAGCAGATTCGCAACATTGTAAGCAAAGGTCAGAAACCTACTTTCAGCGGTGGAGGCCTAAGAGCTGGAGCCAAGCCTCAAGGTAAAGCTGGCCGAGAATAAAAAAAAAAAAAAAAAAGAAAAAAAGGAGCGGTTGGGAACTTCAGTCACTCCCAGCCTGAAAACAACCCTCAGCCCCTCACCCAGACTGGCCAGGCACCCCAGTGGGGACCCCCACCCTGGTCCAGGACACCCTTCAGGGCAAACCAGCCGGCCCACCCATGCACCAGGCCTCTACCCTATATAGTAAAAGGGTAATATGCCTCCGGGCACCGGGATCAGCGTGACAGGGGGCAGCGCCCAAACCCCCTGATCGCCCTGCAGCTCTGTGTGTGACAGGGGCGGGGCCCCAACCCCCTGAGCAGCCCTGCTCTGTGCCTGATGGGGGAAGCTCCCCAACCCCCCCCCCCCCAAGGACCCTGCTCTGTGTGTGATGGGGTAGAGCCATAACCTCCCCATCGGCCCTGCCCTGAGTGTGAGAGTGGCGGTGCCCCAACCCCCTGATGAGCCCTGCTCTGTGCGTGACAGGGGGTGGCGCCACAACCTCCCCATCCACCCTGCCTTGAGTGTGACAGGGGATGGTGCCCCAACCCCCCAATCGGCCCTACCCTGAGCGTGACTGAGGGTGGCATCGCAACCTCCCAATCCGCCCTGCTCTGTGCGTGACAGGGGCGGCGCCCCAACTCCCCAATCGGCCCTGCTCTGAGCCTGACCAGGGGCTGCACCTAGGGATTGGGCCTGCCCTCTGCCACCCGGGAGCAGGCCTAAGCCAGCAGGTCGTTATCTCCCGAGGGGTCCCAGACTGCGAGAGGGCACAGGCCGGGCTGAGGGACCCCCACTCCCCCCCGAGTGCACAAATTTTTGTGCACCGGGCCTCTAGTTTTATAATAATAAAATATTAGGATTGAATGAAATGTAATGATCAATTTGAGAACTGCTACCTTGACACTGTTGAGTCTTTCCCTCATGACCCTGGTGTGTGTCTCCATGGGTTTGGGACTTATTTGATTTCTCTCAGCAGTGTTCTTTGATTTTCCATACACACGTCTTAAACTTACCTGTTAGTATATCACTTTAAAATGTTACTTTAAATGCCTCTTTCAAATTTTTTTATTTTGATACTTTTTGCTTTTTATTTGTATAATGCTGGTATTAATAAAACAATTTTCCTTTGAATTACTGCAAAAATTATCACAAAAAGCCACAAAAGTAGACAGAGAACTAGAACACAAACATTATATCCTTGGGTAGGAAAACCCTGTATCAAAAAGACGTGACTTCGTGATAAGCTAATTTAAGCATTAAATGGCAATAGCAACAAAATCACATTTAAACAAAAACTGACACATGGAAATGTGATTTAAAATTTTATTTCAAAAACAAACAACTGTAATTATTAGTCAAAGTATTCTGAAGAAAAACAAAATGAGCAAAAAGAGAAGAGACCTGCAAGTTACCAAACTTTTTACGTATATACTGTAAAATGTATTTTGGGTGCAAGAGTAGATAAAAGCAAGCATGTAATCAATATACAGATTTAATGCAATCCCCATAAAAAATCCCAGTGTAATGGGATTTTAGAATGAGAAATCATCAGACTTGTATGGAACCACAAAAGACCCTAAATAGCCAAAACAATCCTGAAAAAAAAAAAAAAATGAAGCTGGAGGTATCATGCTGTCTGACTTCAAATTATACTACAGAGCTACAAGCATCAAAACAGCATTGTATTGGCAGAGAAACAGACACACGGATCAATGGAACAGAATAGAGAACCCAGCTATAAAACCACATGTATATGGACAGATAATTTTCGACAAAGGAGTCAGAGATGCACATTGGAGTAAAGATAGTCTCTTCAATAAATGGTGCTAGGAAAACTGGAAAGCCTCATGTAAATGAATGAAATTGTCGCCATGTACAAAAATTAATTCAAAATGTATCAAAGACATAACATAAGACCCGAAACTATAAGTTACATTGAAGAAAATTATAGGTACCAAACTTATGGACCTGGGTAGAGAACATTTAATAGACTTGACCCCAAAGGCAAGGGAGGAAAAGGCAAAAATAAATGAATGGGACTATATCAAACTGAAGAGCTTCTTTTATTTATTTACTTATTTATTTTTTTTATTGCTTAAAGTATTACAAAGGGTATTACATATGTGTCCTTTTTTTCCCCCCGCCCTTGACAGTCCCCTAGCTGAAGAGCTTCTGCACAGCTTCCGATAGCACGTAAGCTACCAATGACTGTATCAAAGGACTTAGCTAGCCTGAGAGGCTCCTGTGAGTTGAAGTTGAGAAATTTTGCACATCAACAGGAAAATAATAATTTAAGTAGGTTTATATCTATCAAATTAATTTATATCTATGAGTTAATAATAATGTTCATAAAAACTAACTTCATTGCTGGAGGTTTTAGGAAAATAAATATTTAAAAACTAGTAATTTATGGAAAAAATCAAGCATTTATCCTGCTTTTTCTGATAGCACAGGTA
Organism: Myotis myotis; assembly: GCF_014108235.1. Taxonomy (NCBI): domain Eukaryota; kingdom Metazoa; phylum Chordata; class Mammalia; order Chiroptera; family Vespertilionidae; genus Myotis; species Myotis myotis. Next base: position 202,774,727 of record NW_023416324.1, on the reverse strand, counting down.
CATTATAACTGAGGAGGGTATGTTTTTCTTTACAATAATCGATGCTGATATGTAAGAAAAGAAAGATGAGATTAAAATAGAACCATTTTTAACTTCTGGCAAGTTATTAGATCTAGGCAGAGATCACCAACAGCTGCCAACATCAAAGACAAAGAGACCAGACAACCTGGAACCGATGATGGGAAAACAATTTACCGAAAACGGAGAACAGTGTGTTAAAGTACACCGCGTCATGTTTATGCACACATACCTGTAGCCACTCTACAAATTTTCTACCATCAACATGTGAAAATGAGTTTTATCCAAGTGTAAGTTTAAAATTTTGATATGTTCCACTTTCCAGTTTTATCAGGATCAAAAAATCAAAGTTACGAAAATGTGCAAAGAGGAGAAGATATTCCCTATTGAAAATACTATCTCTCAATGGAGAGAGTCTACTGCCTCTGGGACTCTGAATGAATCGTCCACTTTGAGAGCTACAGAGGCCTTCACGGCAGAGTGCATCTCAAATCAGGGTTAAATGAAGAAATTACCTTCTCTTCATTCTTATTGCTCACTATAAACTTTCCCAGACCAACCGCTGCACCCCAGCTGCCTAGCAATGCATGGAGATTTTTAACCAATTAATTTGACTCCTTAATCGAAATAAAGATCATTTTTGAAAAGTAATCTGAGGATCTAGGAACTGTTACATGTTAAAAAATACTGGAAAAAAAAGATAAAGTGATTTTTTCAAGGTTTTTATTTATTTTTTTAAAATAAATCTTTATTGTTCAGATTATTACAGTTGTTCCTCTTTTCTCCCCCATATCTCCCCTCCACCCGGTCCCCACCCCACCCCATGCCCTTACACCCCCACACACACTGTCCTCATCCATAGGTGTACAATTTTTGTCCAGTCTTCTCTTCCTGCACCTCCCCACACTCGCTTCCCCCCCCCGAGAATTGTCAGTCCACTCCCTTTCTATGCCCCTGATCCTATTCTATTTGCCAGTTTATTCTGTTCATTAGATTTTTTATTCACTTGATTTTTAGATTCACTTGTAAATAGATAAGTATTTGTTGTCACTTTGTTGTTCATAATTTTTATCTTTACCTTTTTCTTTTTCTTCCTCTTCTTAAAGAATACCCTTAAGCATTTCATATAATAATGGTTTGGCTGTGATGAACTCCTTTAGCTTTTTCTTATCTGTGAAGCTCTTTATCTGACCTTCAAGTCTAAATGATAGCTTTGCTGGGTAGAGTAATCTTGGTTGTAGGTTCTTGCTATTCATCACCACTTTGAATATTTCTTGCCACTCCCTCTGGACTGCATCATTTCTGTTGAGAAATCAGCTGACAGTCATATGGTACTCCCTTGTAGGTAACTAACTGTTTTTCTCTTGCTGCTTTTAAGATTCTCTCTTTGTCTTTTGCCCTTGGCATTTTAATTATGATGTGTCTTGGTGTGGTCCTCCTTGGATTCCTCTTGTTTGTGGTTTTCTGTGCTTCCTGGACTTGTAAATCTATTTCTTTCACCAGGTAGGGGAAGTTTTCTGTCATTATTTCTTCAAATAGGTTTTCAATATCTTGCTCTCGCTCTTCTTCTGGCACCCCTATGATTCAGATGTTGATATGCTTGAAGTTGTCCCAGAGGCTCCTTGCATAATCTTCATATTTTTGTATTCTTTTTTTTCTTTTGCTTTTCCAGTTGGGTGTTTTTTGCTTCTTCATATTTCAAATCTTTGACTTGATTCTTGGGATCCTCTAGTCTGCTGTTGGGTCTCTGTATATTATTCTTTATTTCAGTCAGTGTATGCTTAATTTCTAATTGGTCCTTTTTCATATCCTTGAGGGTCTCACTATATTTCTCAGAGGTTTCTAGAAGATTCTTGAGTAACCTTATAACTGTGGTTTTGAACTCTATATCCAGTAGTTTACTTTCCTCCATTTCTGTCATTTGTGACCTGTTTCTTTATCTCCGCATTTTGGCTGCTTCCCTGTGTTGATAGAGTGGCTTTCTGTGCTAGGTGTCCTATATGGCCCAGTGGCTCAGCCTCCCTAATTACCAGAGGTGGACACTCTTGGTGCACCCCTTTGTGAGCTGTGTGCACAGTCTCGTTGTAGTTAAGCCTTGATTGTTGTAGGTATCACTGGGAGGAATTGACCTCCAGGCCAATTGGCTGTGAGGACCAGTTGTGTCTACAATGGAAGAACTTCTGTGCTGGAGACACCCTTACGGGGCAGGACTTGCTTCAGTGGGGCTTTGGCGCTCACTGAGTCTGCCCCTTCAGTGTGTCATTTATGGATGTGAAGAGTTGTAATCTGGATGGTCTCATTCTGACCACTGGGTACACTGGCTCTTGGATCTCCAAAGAGGTGCAAAGTCAGCCACTGCCTGAGGCCACCCAGCAGGACCTTCTGAGAGATCTGCAGGTTCCTCCTCTTTGTTTGGGGTTTGGAGGTGCCTAGATGAGATGCAGCTGTGAAGCAATGCAGACTGCTGATGAGCCTTAGGCCTTCTTTTGGAAGCTCTGGGGTTCTCTGACCCAGCTGCAGTTTGACAGGTTTTTAAGCAGAGAAAGGCCAGGCCATTCGTATGCAAAAGCCTCTGTGCACAGCTTGGGTGGGGTTGTAAATTGGGTGGGGCGGGGTCTCAGGGAATCACGGGGCGATGAAAACAGCAAGGGCTGCTAGTCAGCCCTGCCCCGATAGGTCCCAGGGATCTCTGTCCCACAACCCCATGCAAGAATAATGACTGCTGCAAGCACCTCTGCGAAAAAGCCGCCCTCATATTCCGGCCCAATGCCAGACAGTCCAGTTTCTCCCATATGAGTCTGGGTTCCCAGATTCTCACCCAGTACTGGAGTTTAGAGCAGTTGGGAGCTTGTGTCACCCTCCTGACTGAAAAAGACAACAGCGTACCCAGCTGCCAGCCCCCTGCACGTGCGCCTCCATATCTCCACACTTCCACACCTCCGCACCTCCTACCGGACTCAATGTGCTTTTCTCTTTTCTAGTTGTAGAATTTCCACTCAGCGAGTCTTCCCGTGGTTCTGGATGATATTTGTTTTGTCTTTCAGTTGTAGTTTTAATGTGGTTGTGCGCGGCAGCAAGTTCAGATGTTTACCTATGCTGCCAGCTTGGTTGTATCTCTCATAAACCTTTTTCAAGGTTTTTAGATGGTGGTTTTACCAAAGGAAAGAAAAGAGAACACTAAGAATAATGTAAGCTTTTTCTGAGGATCTCTGAGTAAAATAACAGCTGTAAATCAGCGTACACGTTTCTGAACCCTGGTGATCCTATTAAAAGAAAGCAGTTGATGAGATTTAGACAGAAAAAAAAATCTGTCAACCTCATGTGATTTTTACTCTATGTTTTCACAATTATAATACACCTTGCTTATTAACATCAGTAGAATAATCTCCTGAAGCATAAAAGGAGCATAGCACTAACGTAGGATGAATGTTGTCCTATCTCTATTAATAATTTTATTTTCACAAAGAATCATTTCCTGAAGTTATGACTTACTGGATGGATCTGTTGTGCCCAGAGGCACCATGGGAGTTTTCAGGTGCTCTAGCCAACATTACTGAAATGGAAAATTGTAGCTTCGATGTCTAGATATATGCAGTAATTTCTCTTTCTATCCCACAAAACTGTGTTTAAATTTTCAGTACCATTTATTTTTCAAGACTCATTCCTTATCCTTATTATTCTATGAATTCTGAAATTAACACAAAGTAATAATAACATTGCACCATTTGATTTCAAAGTGGATTTCAATACGTTTTCTGTTTCCAAAGAGTAACCTGACCTAGTCAGTTTCCAGTCAACCTTACCTACTGACAGCAGATCTCAGCCAAGATTAGCAAATAAGAGCTCTGATCAAAAGGACCACTCAACCAACACATAGAATTGTCAAAACTAATAAATAGTTGATTTTTTTAAACCAATAATTATCAGAATAGCTTTTTGCTTAGCATTATTGTGAAAATTCACAACTAATATAAGGAGAAAATGTGTCATGGGGAGTATTAAAAACTATCTTTTTTTAAAAAATATATATATTTTTTTATTTCAGAGAGGAAGGGAGAGAGAGAGATATATAGAAATATCAATGAGGAGAGAGAATCATTGATCAGCTGTCTCCTGAACGCCCCACACTGAGGATTGAGCTCACAACCCAGGCATGTGTGCCCTGACCATAAATCAAATCATGACCTGTTGGTTCATAGGTCAAACCTCAATCACTAAGCCACACTGGCCAGGCAAAATTCTTTCTTCTACCTATTTACTAAAATTAGGGCTCTACATGGCATATCTTAGAAAACTCTGGCATTATATTGTATAGAGAGTACCTGAGTCATTTTTCACATTGAACTATTTGTCATTTCATGTAATCACCTTAGCAGGTTATGTTAGGAAGTTAATTAATCAATAAAAATGTATTTTATGCATTTAATTATTATTAAATTATGCATGGACAATCTCAGGGCAGAATCCCTCTCGCTAAAAGGTTGACTTTAGCCTTCTTTTCCTAGCCTAACAGTGTTTGCTGCTTCTGATATCTTACTTTAGAGCTTCTAAGTACTATTAGAGCTCCATCAATGATATTAACTGATTCTATTTCCTTCTAAAACCCAAGAAGGCCAAACCCTCATCAGAATGCACTGTCTTTAAAGCTCATGCCATTCCACAGTTGTTTTTGGAAACAAGTATAACTCTTTTGGATTCAGTTCAATGAGTTGTCCTTTTCCCTTCAATCTGTCGCATCATTTCTTCTGAAACAATATGGACCTGCAGCCTGCAGCTGTGGTATTTATTAGCTTCCTGATTTAATATATACCCTCACATGACAGAGGCAGCAGATCCACTGGCCGAACACTTCAACAGCATGATGCTGGCAGGGATTCCTGAGGGCTCAGTCTATATATAGCCTTTCCCATCAGCTTTCCAAACACTTCACTGAGCAAGCTATAATCTATGATAAATCCTTTTCTGTTTACACTGCCTAGACTGGATGCTATTATCTTTGACTAAGAACTCTAGACTTAAAAGAAGGATCATAGTTACTTTGCATCCTTGATCCTATCTGGACACATCTTAATAGCTTAATAAATATAGCAGAATAAAGAAACTCTGATAACTTTATATTTATAATTAAGTCCCAATTCAAAATTATTCCAAGTTTTAACTGACATAAAATAAATGTAGGACTACTAATTTCATCTACTCTCTCCTCGACATCAATTAATGTACTATGGTAAGTAAAATTTAAAGGATAATTCTTAATAAAATAGCTTTAAAAAGGGAGAAAGAATAAGTGATGTCCACTGTACTAATCAGAAGCTGTTTAAATTAACATTTTCACAGTGTAATTTTTCATATATTTATAAAAATAAACTTCTATGTATTTGAGAGTAACTTCAGAAATATTAAAGACAATATTATACATAATGATCAAATAAAATAGCAAATAATTACAGAGAAATCCAACAAGAATATAAAAAAGGTAAGCTCTGTAAAGTCCTTCCCAGCATACAAATAAACATTAATTGCTTATAAAATTTTAATTGCTTTTAAAAAGACATTATGTCCCTCTCCGCATTGGACTTTTACCCATCCTGTTAAACACCAGGTACCTTTTATTTCAAGGTTCTGTATAAGAAGTTTCCACTGCCTGTAAGTTTCCTTATTGCCACCTACCTTGATCTCATGCTTCCATTATCACCTTAAAGCTATGTCCTAAGGACACACACACACACACACACACACACACACATATAAAACATCACTCTACCAATGCATTTTCCATTGCTAAATTAATGTTATTTTCTTCTTTATTGATAATCAATTGAATTTTTAATCACAATATAATGACTGCCAACAGTCAAGTGATATTTTCTTCTCCTAATTTTCACTTATACAAAATTCTGATAATTCTTGAATATATGTGTCATTATCCTTGAAAATCATTAATAAAGCTGTTTACATCAACAAAATCCATATACCTGTATTTAGAAAGTATAATATTATTCCCCCTAATAAAATAATGAACTATAAAAAAGTATCTCTCACCCTCTATAGAACTTAGGAACAAATACAACAAAGACAACTTTCTAACTAAAGCAGCACATTAAAGCAATTATCAAAGTAAAAATGAGGCTTCATTATAATTATCACTACTAACTGGGCAACAAAGCAAACACTGAGGTAATGGAGAAAAATTGATGCTTAGGGACCACTGCAGGTTAAGGTCACAATGGGATTTTACAAAAATGTAAATCAAAGCAGACTGATTACATTTGAACACAAATGAAATAATTTATCTTAAAATGCAGCTATTTATTTATGTTTTGAGATTCAAAATTTTCAGTAGAATATAAAGATACTAATCCCTATGTTTGTAAGTTGCATTTGGAATTACTTATTTTCCTAAAAGTTTAGATGTAGTGTTAAGATGTCTCTAGAGAATTTATTTTCTTTTGTTCCTAGATGCTATTATCAAAGAAAAATGGGTTCATAAACAAATCAAGGTTGCTAAGAAACTTGTATTACTTTCTAAATTGGCTTATTAAGTAGGATAATAATAAAACAGTTACTTTAAAATGCATCTGATTAGGTTTTGTACATTTTTTGCCATCTTATAAACCATGAATGATTCTAGCAATAACAAAAAATATATTAACTGTAGAGCAATTATTGCTTCATATGCAACTTAAGGCCATGAAGCAATAGTACAGTTTTTAAAATCAAATACCTAAGAGATAATCAGAAAATCCTTCATTAGAACACTAATTTATTCTTATTGATGGGGACACAAAATAGCTGTATAACTATCATAACCACCAGAAATCTGAGCTTATAGTCAGCTAATTTAAGAAACAAGATATGAAATTAGTATCCTGGGGCTGAAAACAAGCACTTAGAATTGAGATGTGACATTAATTAAAGTAAGAAAAGGACTCTAATATTACTGTGAAGTAATCATTATGCTGAGAAGAACATATAAAAAGAGAATCAGAAGTGAAGGAAGTGTCTAATTATCTTGCTCTGAATGAGGTTCAAATGCAGTATCATGATCTTCCATATGAAAAATTACAGTTGAACTTCTGATAAATAATCTGCAATATGCTCAAAACAAAATGAAAACAAAAACAGAAACCATAAAACAAAAAAACAAAGGGGAGATAAGAATGATTACAGCTACCCTTATACTAGTGCTCACTAGTCTCAAAAGCTAGGAGCGGACATAAAATTAAGGACCTTCATATCATACACTAGAGGCCCGGTGCACAAAATTTGTACACAGGTAGGGTCCCTAGGACTGGCTGGCGATCAGTGCCAATTGGGGCCTTCCAGCTGCCAGCCGAGGCCTTCCTTCCCGGGATGCAGGCTGTCAGCCGGGGGCCTTCCTTCCCCACCACACCTCCTTCCTTTGTTCTGCACTGCCCCCTGGTAGCGAGCGACTGAACTCCCGGTCTCCTGGTCAAACTCCCAAGGGGACACTTTGCATATTAGAAATTAGGAAGTGTGGGAGAGTTCAAGCGAGCTATCTCAACATCCTAAATCCATTGGTGCAAAAAGAGTAGATATTGGGGGTGGAGATGGAGAGGGAATATGAATCAGTGGAAATGGTGGAAAGACAAAGAGAAAAATGAGATGAACAATTTTTTTAAAAAGGAAGATATAAGAAAAAGAAGGAGGGAATGATTTAAAAAATCAAAGAGAAAAAAAGAAGGAAAAGTAAAGGAAAGCCTCTGTTTTAGCCTTACACTAATTAGCATGACTGTTGATCAGTTCAGATTGTACACATTAATTGAATAGGAAGCACCCTTATTGCTTTCTCTCTACCTATAATTTCCCTCACCCGTTCTCAGCTTGTCTGAATTGGCAAAGTCTTCAAGGTGCAGTTCAGATCATCCATATTACAGAAGGACAGGATGACCTCTCCATTCCTGGACTACTGACACACTTGTGCTTCAACTTATTTTGATATTGAACCAAATTCTGCCTCCCTTATATGTTGGTGGTTGTTCGTAATAAATAATGTATTAAAACAGAGAGCCAGGCATGGACACTGTTGACTTAAATTCCTTTCTTTCTGATAGAGTGACCTATTTAACCAACAAGTTTATTGAGCAAGTGAAAGGAAGGTGACGGTTTATCATTTTGAAGAACATTGAAAGTTATAATATTGCATCATCAAAAGAACTTACTGTCTATTTGTTGTTGGGAGTCTTCATAGGCACTCTAACAGGCAGAGACTTTATCAAGGGAAAATTTAGCAGCCAAATCTTTCTACTAATATTTTAAAAGTTATTAATAAATAGATGCAGTCCTTTCTAGTTCTCTTTATTGATTAAAAGCACAAATGTAATTTCTTTCATCCATTCATCAGTCCAATCATTAAATAGATATTTTTAGTTTGTGTCTAATACTGATCCATTTATTATGTAAAGAATCCATCCGATAAGACCAAGGCTCTGTCTTCATAGAAGCTGAAATTCAGTGAGGGAAACCATCTTTAATTAAGGAAACACACATATAAATGTGGAATCACAAACTGTGCTACATTCTTTGAAGAATAAGGATCAGCTCCCTTATTCCTCAACAAGTCTTTACAGATTGAATACAATGATTTTAAAGAGCAAAGTGTATATAAAGAGTGGTCTTCTGCATTTCTTCAAAGACTACTGCCTTGCAATTTTTGTTATTTATTCCTGTGATTCATTCATTTATTCATGTATCTGTTGAGTCAGTCAGTGAATAGCTATTTCTTTTTTTTAATATATTTTATTGATTTTTCACAGAGAGGAAGGGAGAGGGATAGAGAGCCAGAAACATCGATGAGAGAGAAACATCGATCAGCCGCCTTCTGCACACTCCCCACTGGGGATGTGCCCGCAACCAAGGTACATGCCCTTGACCGGAATCGAACCTGGGACCCTTTAGTCCACAGGCCTACGCTCCATCCACTGAGCCAAACTGGTTAGGGCGAACAGTTATTTCTTGAGCACTCACTGTGCTTAATTGATCAAACAGGAGCTAAAGATAGTACACAAAATCGACATGACCTTCAATTAAATTTATCTAATAAAGGTGAAAGGTATCGAATCAGTGACCCAATTAATGCCTAAATAATGGAAAAAACACAGAGGGACCTAAAGCAGTTGGAAAATCTAGTACAATGCTTCGAGATTCCCAAAGAAGTGATCTGAGAATACTAGTAAAGGATGAGGTTGGATTAAATAGACAAAAGGTATGTCCTAGGTAAGTAGGCTCAGCCTATGAAAGGTCTTAACATTGAAAGAAATGAATGAAGACCAGTATGTCTGAGCAACGTCAGCAGCCCATGTTGTGATCATGGATCACATACACGGATAGACTTCATTTTCTATTATCTCCCACACAGTCTAACGCTGTGCTAGAAAACTATTGTTATTTTCCCCTTCAATAGTGCACTTGTCAGAGTGGTGGTTTCCCCAGATAATTCCTTTAAATAACAATAATCAGTGCAGACAATGCATGGGATGCACCGCTGACCAATGAGATGCTGGTAGCATCTGAAAATTAATTAACTGAATCCTCTGGTAATAAATGCAAGAAAATACAGTCTCATCTCTTCCTTTGGACACTACTTGTCTGTATATGATGCCTGGAATTGCTACATACTAACTGGAAACTGAGGAAAAAATCAATCCTTTAAAAAAGACAAAAGAGCTTGGCCTATGAACCAGGCGGTCATGGTTTGATTCCTGGTTGGGACACATGTCTGGGTTGCAGGCTCAATCCCCAGTGTGGGGTGTGCAGAAGGCAGCTGATTAATGATTCTCATCACTGATGTTTCTATCTCTCTCTCCTCCCTTCCTCTCTAAAATCAATAAAAAAAGGAAAGAAAAAGACGAACCACTTTTTCAGCATTCTTGACATCCTTAAAATAGCCTAAAGCACCTCCTCTGTCAGGATCTTTAGATTTAAGAAACAGCTTTTGGCACAGATGATACCTCCACCCTTGTTACTAACTTGTTCCTATGGCAGAGCATTGGCAATGACCCTGGTACACTAAGGGTTATATCCCAGGAGATCCATTAGTACATAATCACACTTGTACCTCCAAACAATGTTAGAAACACAAATATGCAAAACGACTTGCAATTTACTAATGATATTTTTTAAACATACAACTTAGGAAGACAACATATTGCTTACAGTAGCCCACACTCTGTGTAAAAAATAAGGTTTTGTATGGAAGAGAGGACTTCTACAAAATAATATTATGGTAAGAATAAGATATTGAGTGTTTTATGTGACTTTCCAGTCTGTATATATCTGAAGATTCTCAAGGGAAGCTTGCCACACTCTTCTTCCAAAACCTGGGTGGAAAATAAGGATCTTGGGAGTTAGGTGCAATCTAAAAGGCATGCTCACAGCATTATGATTTTTCTAATAAGTAGTATTGGATTTAAATTTGGAGGGGTTTCTTTTGGCTCTAAGTATTCTCACATTATATAGTAAGAACATATTTTAGAAAATAGGGGAGAAAAAAGAGGGCTATAGCCATAGCAAAATTAGATAACTCAGAAGACTGATTCTAACCCAATGACAACGTCAGAAAATGATATGGCATCTTTGACTGTTTAAACTCTAAAATAAATTAATGTGGAGTTGAGGTCATACAAATTGAAACTAACAATATTATTATCCATAGTAAAGACCAGCATTGAATTACCAGAAAGCCAAAGAGGCATTAATTTGTCTTAATATCTTAGATAATACCTGGAAAAAATATTCCATATTAAATAGTCATAATGCAGTACAGTTCTCACTATTTAGGATTTAATGATTAAAAGAACAAATTTTATGAATGACAACAAATGCCATCAGTGGTTTCCTTGAAACAACAGGCTCACATATACCTTTAACAAACAAAAACATATGCAAAATACCCAAATCCAAATAACCATATTTTATCCATCATTTTTCAAATAAGAATAATGTTCCATGGTTTAAAAAAATTAGTTTAGTTCACAACTTAAATAATCCACACTTGCTTTTTCCTCAAGATAATTACTCCATCTTTATTTGTATCAGAAATGCTTTATCCGTCATTTCAATTTTGTCATACTAAATATTGAAAAGGTGTGTAATCAAGTGGTGAGATACAGAATAATACTATATTTTCCTGCTTCTTAAAGGACATTCTTCAATGAAATTGGCTTTATTCTCCCCATGATTGTGTTGTAGTGAACAATTTCATACCACTGTCTGATCCATACACTGAGGGGCAGCATCTTAGCCTAGAACCATTAGTGTAAAAGTCAACACATTGAAAAAGTCCAATTACTGTCTTAGCCTTATTATGAAAATAGCTTACTTAAAAGTCACAGATCCCTAGAAAGTTTTAGTCCGTGGATCTGGGTGATAGTCTCACTTGGAGAACCACTGGTATAGGTTTTAAATGCTAAAAGCCCCCAAGCCTTTGGCTAACTCTTGGCAAAGAACTTCTGTGGGCAAACGGCCAGGTGCAGGAAAACAAGGCACACACCCCATGCTCAGGACCACGTGGAGGGAAGCCACAGTACACACTGCCTTCTTTCTAATCTTAGGAAACCAATTCTAAATGCAAGTCCTTTACGGAGGCCTCCGGATATGCTTTGACTAATACTTGTTATTGATTCCAGGGTGAAAAGATGAATCCTGTGCAACCTGTTCAATCTCACTGGCCAATCTCCTATAGTAATCTGCTCTGGGGCATTCTTTGGGCTCTGCACTATTCTGTTAGCTTGAACTATCACCCACTTGCTGGTGGGTGATAAGGCCTGATGGTGACAGACTGATAAAAGTTTTCTCTTCCTACTTTCTGAAATGGAGTTACCAGGACAGATAGCATCTGGTAATCACTGTGTCACAAAATAGCTTCCAGAGCACAGCAGCTGCAGCCCTCAAAGAATGAGAAGGAACGGAGCCTTTACAATGCACGTTGAGGGGTGTTTAAAGTACATTTATGTTACCTGTTATGACTCAACTTTATTTCGAATAGGAAATCAACACTCTTGATAGAAGTCGTAATAGAAGCAGGTAAGAAAGAGAAGAAGATGAGAACAATGGGTCAGGCCTTAGAAAATTAGTCACTTTTTATCAAGCTGCCTCTCTATTCTCCACAGGCAAAAAGGATTTCTAAACACAACATTCAGTACCCAGAGCAGAATGTAAGAAAAAAGAGCAAAATAGATTTTGGGGGGAAAAGGGGAAATAGAGGGAGAGAAAACAGTGGCAAGGTCAGAAACAACACTGAATCATTATAGAATATTACCAGTATATCTTCAAAAAAGCGAAAGAAACTAAAATGTGAAAAACACAGTATTTTGTTTCAACGGAGAAAGTAAAAAGAAAATTAAATTTTGTATGGCAGAATTATGACAGATAAAATAATTGCATGCTTACACTAAATTAACATTGCTCAACTATTCAAAATATTAATAGAACAGTCTTTAAGGCCACTATGATGTGATTCATTAATGGTTCAGTATTTCACACAATAAACATAATCTGTTATGCCAGAAGCTATACAGCACACTTTATCTCTGATGATCATGAGACTCAGTTTTTGCTCTCAAAAGTACACAAGATAATGAGAGGACAGAAACCCCTATGAGTCAATTTGAGCTCTGAGCCCCCCAGTGGACTGGAGAGCTCCATGCCTCTCCAATTCCCTCAAACCTCAAACAACCCTTCCGACCTCCTCACATTCATCTGATGAATTGGACTATAATGTTAACAAAAGGAATAGTAAGAAAGCCCTAGGCTATTTGACTCAGTGGATAGAATGTCGGGCCTGTGGGCTGAAGAGTCCCCAGTTCGATTCTGGTCAAGGGCACATGCCCGGTTGTGGGCTCAATCTCCAAGTGTGCAGGAGGCAGCCGATCAATGATTCTCTCTCATCATTGATGTTTCCATCTCTCTCTTCCTCTCTGAAATCAATTTAAAAAATAGTAATATCAAAAGGGAACTTTCACCTTCCCCTCTCAAGCACCATACCAGGCTTCTGCTTTTGTAGCTACCTACGGTGCTTTTCTTCGTGTTTCATGTGAATCATCCCTGCTCTGTATCTGAACAACCCTGATCTGTATAACACAATTTACAGTGGGTTATCTCCTTCTTGAATCCCGTTCTGCACTTGGCTTTTGGATCAATTCTCTCTCTCTCTTCTCCCCCATCTCTGTTTTTCGCCTTCTTGTGAGATTAAGCTCACCTTCCAGATCTCCAAATTGTGGGATGTCCCAGAGTTTGCCATCCATTCTCCCTCTCTTTTGGATCATATTTAATCCTAGAGCTTTAAATAACATCTCTGTACTTTCAATTCTCAATGAAAGATACTAGTCCTGATATCTATTAAAATAAGGATTCATATTTTAAAAGAGCAGTAGTGTATGAATAATAAAATAAAATAGAATAATCCGCACTTGTAAAAACCTAGTTACTGCAATTGATTTAATTTAAGTTCGAGTTTCTTCAAAACATAGATTCATTAGAAAGGAAAACATGATGGATATTATAATTTCCCTTTTCGGATAAAAGGAAGCATACTCTTTTGTTTGAAGAATAATCCTCTGCCTGGAACTGTATTCTATGAAGAATTGATTTTGTTGCCATTAAAATAAAGGATAGTACACGAATAAGATGTTTCTGAAATAATATTTGCATAATGGCTCTATGCGTAATACTTTGATTCAACTGTTATTAAACACACACTACATCCAGACACCTTTTCTTCTATCTTTTTTATAATCTCTCCAATTCTTGCTTATTATCTGTATTTACACAAACAAGAGCTGAGGCTACTAGTTTGAGGGACTAAATTGGCTCCATCTATAAGCAGTAGAGCCAGTTCTCAGCCATATATTCTCTCCCTTCCATGAAGGACAGCGTTCAGTGAAAATTCTGTAGGAGAGAAACATGAAATCTCCACATAACTGTTTTATTAAAATCACAGAATAGAATGCTTCAAAAAATAACTCAGAGAAGTCATTCTCTGGTACTTTCACAAAAAGTCCAGATTCACAAAAATTTAGTGTGTTAATCTAATTTTCATAGTTAATAAAACATAGAGGAATTTATTTTTCTCATTACCTACCTGAATTAAAGAATTATTGTGTATATGTGATATTTCACAATTAATTTGAATTGTAGGCAGGAAATATATACCCTGTGTAAGGTTCTTCTCTCTGAATATTAAGTACAATGTTGCTATATGCCAAATATTTCATTAACAGGAAATAAAGAGATGAATTAGATACGGTTTCTGTCCACAGAGAGTTTAACATGAATGAAAAATAACAGTATGACTGAATCACCAAACAGGATATATTTAGAAGAAAATTCAAGCTTAAATAACCTTTCAGAAGTTCAACAAGTTGCCAAAGTCTTACAACTACACAGAAATAAATAAATACATAAATACATAAATAGAGCCTATATAATAAAAGGGTAATATGCAATGCGACCAAACGGTGGAACGACCAGTTACTATGATGCGCACTGACCACCAGAGTGCAGACACTCAGCACAGGAGCTTCCCCCTGGTGGTCAGTGCACTCCCACAAGGGGAGCACCGCTCAGCCACAAGCCTGGCTGACAGCTGGCGAGCATAGCGGCCTGCCTCTGCAGCAGCACTAAGGATGTCCGACTGACAGCTTAGGCCCGCTACCCCAGGGCGGGGGGGGGGGGGGAGCAGGCCTAAGTTGTCAGTCGGACATCCCTCGAGGGCTTCCAGACTGCTAAAGGGCGCAGGCCGAACTGAGGGACTCCCCCAAGTGCACGAATGTCGTGCACCAGGCCTCTAGTAAATAAAATGGAAAGGCATTTCACTGAACTTTAACAACCATTTTTTTTTTTTATTTCAAGTAACACTAAAATGAAATTTAATAGTGATAGAAAAATAGTTATTGTAATTTTCAGGGAAATGTTCCCTTTTATCATATGAAAGTTAACTCATGTATTAGTAAACTTTTATGCTAAAATATCTAGGATATGTGTGTATACAGATGAAACAATGTACCAAAAAAATTTGAATCGCTCTTTTCCAGAGTTTCCGGTGAGTGCCAAAACTTACTTAACTGGCCATTCATATATTTAAGCCTAAATCATATCTATCTCACTTATACCAGGCTTATCCTTAGAAAAGCATTATAAAGGCAAATTGTTTTTTCTTTCCTTAATTAATAAAAATAAATATCAAAGATGTTTTCTTTTCAAATAAATCTAAATGTATATTTCAGTACCTGGAAAAAAGTATCATTGATTGTCTTTTTATAGTAGCAGTGACCCTTTGCACATATATTTTCTTCCCAATTATTTAGGCTCTTGAGAAAAACAACAATACTAGAAGCCATTACCATCACTAAAGTCAAGGACATTGGACTCTCACCCCAAGCACAACCTTTGGTGATATCTGAGAGTTAGTAAATAAGTGAGGATGATTTATCCTGTGTTGTTTTTGTGTTTTCTTTGTGCTGTCGTGTTTGTTTTTTTGATGTATGCTCTGATACGGAGAACAATAGTACATGGTTTCTGAGTTTGATTACAGCTTCTTGAAATTTAATAATTTTTCTGAACTAGACAGCCCCCTACGTCCAACAAAAAGCACGGAGACATTTCATGAGCTATGCCACGAGAATTTCAGATCCAGGTAGAAATGTTCTTACTGCAAATTCTATGTAGTCTTTATAACAAGTGAGAAATTTAAAATCCATTTACTGGAGGATTTTCAAATTGTGGCCCAGTCTTATAATTTGATCATTCTATTCACCTTAAAAAAATCCATGTTTTATACAGAGTTCTTATCTCTTCTTGATGGGATTGCAACACTTAATTTCATCGCCGGAGCTTTTCAATTAGCACACACATTTGACAGCCAACTGGATGGCAGTGTGACAGCTTCTGTGTAGCTTCAAAATTAAAAGCACCATCGACGGCCCAATGTATTCTAGATTGCTATTTCACAACTAAAATTAAACTGTGAGAGAAAGTCAGTTGTCTGAAAATATAGCTTTACTTTGTTGAATTCTTCACTAAGCCTGAAAGCCTGGAACACAGTGTATTTTAGTAAGTGATTACTGGGGGGAAAAATCAAGAACTTATGGAAATTACCTTTTAAAATCGTTTCATTATGATTCAGTTGGACAATTTAGCTTTACAAACATAAGATTATTTCTGAGACAATATAAACAAAAAAATGAGCAAAATTAAAATATGGGATTTAAATGATTAATAAATTACAATATACCACAGGCACTTTACTAGGGGAAATATATTTCCACTTTCCATGTGCAATTTAGTCATAATATATATTGGGAACATTCAAATATTTGTTAAAATATTAATAAATTGTAGAAAAATATTTGATTATATCCAATCAGTATATTATGAATTAATATTAGGTGATCAGATTAAAGAGGATAAATACACAATTATTCTTATTCCGATAATGTGTTTTAAATCTTAGCAATGACATGAGGTTGAAGCAGGGTCAGTTCCTAGCATAGCCACTGGGTCCTGATGAAGAGATAAGGCCCAGATGGTCAATAATGAATGTACTTGACTAGGAGCTGCTCTATCTTCCAGTTTAATGAATTCTGTAAAATGTCTTCTATCCCCAAGTACTTTCCTAAGTGCCTTTAGGACTACAGTCCTGCCTTCACTGTTTACATGCAGTTAAGTCCTAATAATAGACAAACATGGTAATTGACCGTACCTTCGCTACACCTCCCATCAGCTAATCAGCACAATATGCAAATTAACTGCCAACAAAGATGGCGGCTAATTTGCATACTAGGCAGGGCAGGCCAGTGAGAGCCGCCATCTGGGCCCCCGTTGCTGCCTAAGCCCTGTCCCCAGCCGGGACCCCTGTGAGTGGTCCTGGGCAGTGGGGCTTGGTGGAGAGAATGAGCCGCCTAAACCCCGCGGGACCCCTGTGTGCGGTCCTGGGTGGGCGGGGCTTGGTGGTGCGATCGGCCCGAGGAAGTCCTATTCTTGCAGGAATCCTCCTGCAATGGACCTCTAGTAGAATATATTAGGACTTACCTGAAGTTATTCTTCAATTAAATTAATGAAACAAGTGATCTCCAAGCAGGAATTAAATAGAAAATATAGCAACTGAGATAGTTACTAAAGTAATTTCAGTAATGCAGAGAGAAAAAAATGTAGGTTGGGAAACTGAGGGGGAGGAAGACATTTTTCAGAGAGAAGTTCCTGTCCTAGTCAATAATAAAATCAAATGAGACTTTTTGGAAACTGCATGATAACTATATAAGCGTTGGGGTGGGGGGGGGGTGTTGGGGAACAACCCAATTTACTTTTTGGAGACCTTATTTCACTATGGGCTCTGGAGTAATTTTTTGGCTCTACTACTTATTAGACTTGTAATGCTGGGCAAGACATGTAACGTCTCTGGGCCTCAGTTGTCTTATTTCTCTAAAGAAAGCCACTAATCCAAGTTACCTCACTTGTGGTAAGGATAAAGTGAAACACTGCATATGAAGCACAAATGAAACTAGTAATTACAAAAGTAACACACTATGACATGGCAAATATTGTCATATATTTTAACACTTCAAATATACCCTAAATAAGATAGATTAGTATTCATTAAATATGGAAAGCAGAAATTACTTCTGAATTCCTAGTCACTCTCTAAAGCAGAAATTATAAAGCTGACTTGTAATGGATAAGATTCTCTTAGTACTACTACCTCAGATTTTGAATAAACTAAAATCCAATTTGAAACTAATTTTTGAGAAATAGTTTTTATTCAACTAAATTGTTTTTCAAATATTGACTCAGGATGGAAACATCATTTTAGCAACCTTAATAAAACATTTGTGAATGGCCTATAATTTACATGAAAACCAGAGAATTTAATGTCTTTAATAAATTTATAGTCGATATATCTTTATTAATTTTAACTAGATGTTCTGATGTACTCTTTTCTCCTAAATGATCAATCCTGTTTTAATTTTCCTTATTACTCCTATGACCTTTTTCTTCTGCTTTGTTTAAAACAATAAGTGAAAAGTTTTATAAAGACATAAATATGTAAATAGAAATAGACTGATGAGAATGTAAATTATCACTATAAAAAACTGAATCGATAAAATGATTAATGCAATCAAATTACTTTATAGTTATTTGTTTTAAAAGAAAATCACAATATAGGTAAGATTCTTTTAAAATATATTTTTATTGATTTCAGAGAGGAAGAGAGAGGGAGATAGAGATAGAAACATCAATGAGGAGAGAGAATCATTGATCGGCTTCCTCCTGCATGCCCCCCACTGGAGACCAAGGCTACAACCCAGGCATGTGCCTTAACCAGAATATAGGTAAGATTTTAAATAATGTTTACTTCAGTAAATTTTTCTATATTTTACAGTTTTTTTAAATAGTTTTGGATTATTTTTATTTGTAAAATTAAATTAGATAAATAAAATAAAATCTAACGCAAGATCCACAAAAAGAATTGATGAGCTGGACTGCATTAACATTAAAATTTCTGTTCTGCCAAAGGCACTGTCAAGAGAATGAGAAGAAAATCTATAGACTGGTAAAAAATATTTTTAAAATAACACATTTGATAAAGTACTATTATGCAAACTATACAAAAAACATTTACGTGTCAACAATAAGGAAATTAGTAACCCAACAAAAAAGCGAGTCAAACACCTTAGCAGATATTTCACCAAGGAAGATCTAGAGATAGCAAATAAGCATATGAAAAGATGTAGCACACCATATATCACCAGAAAAGAGCAAATTAAAACAATGAGATACCACCACACACCTATTAAAATGGTCAAAATCCAGAACACTGGCAGCACCAATGCTAATGAGGCTCATGAGATAAAAAGCATGCTTGCAAAAAGAACCTCTTCTTATTCATTGCTGGTGGGAAGGCAAAATGGTGCAGCCACTTTAGAAAACATTTTGACAGTTGATTAAAGAACTAACCAGGGGTGGGCAAACTTTTTGACTCGAGGGCCACAATGGGTTCTTAAACTGGACCGGAGGGCCGGAACAAAAGCATGGATGGAGTGTTTGTGTGAACTAATATAAATTCAAAGTAAACATCATTACATAAAAGGGTACGGTCTCTTTTTTTTAGTTTTATTCATTTCAAACGGGCCTGATCCAGCCCGCGGGCCGTAGTTTGCCCACGGCTGAACTAAACCATACTCTTACCATCCAGTCCAGCAATTAAACTGCTTGGTATTTCTCCTTGGTATTTATCCAAAGGGGTTGAAAACATGTCCACATAAAAACTTGCAGCTTCATCTATAATTGCCAAAACTTGGAAGCAACCAGGTATCCTAAAAAGAGTTGAGCTGCCAAGCCAGGAAAAATCATGGAGGAAGTGGAATGAACATTATGAAGTGAAGGAAGACCATCAGAGGCAGCATAAAGGTCAGTGGTTGCCGAGGATGGGGGAGGCTGGGATGAGCAAGCAGAGCACAGGACTGCTAGGGTAGTAAAAACACTCTGTATGATGTTTTGCATGGACATATAACATTATAGATTTGTCCAAACCCATAGGATGTACACCACCAAAAGTGAACCCTAAGGTAAACTACTGGCGCTGGGTTATAATGTTGTGACAGTGTAGGTTCATCCATTGGAATAAATGTGCCACTCCAGTGGGGACGTTGACAATGGGGGAGGCTATGCATGTGTGAGGTGCGGTATATGGGAAATCTCTATCTTTTTCTCAATATTATTCTGAACTAAAACTTCTCTAAAAAAAGAAAGTCTGCAAAAATATTAAAAACAGCATGCTGGCAAAAAGAGCCCCTAAATAGAGAAAAAAATCTGAAGTAATTAAAAATCACTTTCCTAATCCACTACCCATAACTATTCATAATTGCTGAACTAACTTCCTTCCTTCCTCCCTTCCTTCCTTCCTTCCTTCCTCCTCCCTTCCTTCCTTCCTTCCTTCCTTCCTTCCTTCCTTCCTTCCTTCCTTCCTTCCTTCCTTCCTTCCTTCCTTCCTTTCCTTCCTTCCTTCTTCCCTTCCTTTCTCTTTCTCTCCCCCCTCCGCCACAAATGACACACTAGGCAGTGTTCAGCTAATTGCAAAAACTTAATTTTCCCATTAAAGCAAATACACATGGCCATCTACCAGAGCAGAATAGTAATGTAAAACAGAGGCATATATTTCTAAGAGCAGTCTTCCTCTGTACTGCGGTTAGCATCCACAAGAGAACATAACCAGCAAATTGAGCATGCCAGACACTTATAAAATATCATTAAAAAAAAGTATCATAGAATGTTTTTCTCTTGATAACAACCGTGAAGCTCATTTAGCTCAAGTTCTTATTTCATGGAAAGAAATTGCTTATTTCATGTATTGTTAATTTTTATTTTTATATTTTGAAATACATATTTCTCCTAGATGTAATACAGTTTTCTTAATTAATTTATATTGTACTGCCCCTTTAATTGTTCTGTTTGTGCTTACTGGGTTTGTGGTGTTTTTTTTCAGTGTTTACTTGATGAAAATTCCCTTCAAATAATCAGCGTTTTGTTAACTTTATTGAGTTTAATTGCAGGGCCGCACAGATCAAAAAATGAAAGTGTACAAATCTGGGTTTTGTTCATTTTTTTTCTTCTTGCAACAAATGGTTAACCATAAATACAGTAGGATTTCTTATGTTAAATTTTAAAATAAGGTGACATTGCAGGGAGTGCTTCTTTGGAAGATTTTACCCCCAATAATAGCTGTTTTGTCAAACTTGGACTTTCTACAGCTGCTGAGTTTTTGAGTTTCCTGGGAGACTGTAAGCCAGCGTCACTTTCTTAAAAACGATGAAAGCTCTCTTCAGTCTGGGTCTATGCCTTGTTGATTCACAAGAATGAATCCTTTGATAAAAACACTAGACAAGAATGCATGCATTAGATGATGGGATTTAAAACTATGACAGAATTATATAAAGTGGCAAAATCACAAAAGTATGATAAAATATGAGGATATATTACATAATTATATATGATTTTTCCCATTTTTGTCTTAATCAATACCTTTCAGGAAAATAACAACATAAAATGATGCCTTCCTTTCTCTTCTCTCCCTTTTTGTCTCTTTTTTCTTTCTTTCTCTCATTTTAAATAAATCCCCAAACCAAAAACAGGTTGAGTTACAGGAAAACTTTTTCAAACTGCTTTATAACACATTAATGATATTTTCCACTGGAATTTTTATAACTCAGCACCATTAGTTTAGAAAATCATCATAGATATCTCATTTTAAGTAGTTTCATTTTCACACACATCCCCAATTTATTACAGTGCTTTTTACATCCTTGGCACTTAAAAATTCTTAAATTTCATCAACTTGGATTGTAATTGTTGTGATTCACATCCATGGGTAAAGTGCCAAATAATCTAATCAAATGCCCAATTCAACTCCCTGAATCATGCTGCTGTACTTAACACTTTCTGTACTATACCAGAACCCTACTGTATAGAAACTACCACGTGACAAGTAGTATATTTTGAAGTAGTAAAAAATTAGAGTAAATTAAACTGTCATGGTCCACAACCTTATAAATTGAAATTTATAGGTAGTGTTTCTAATGAAAAGTTTTATATTATTATATTGGATTATATTATAGTATGCACTTCTTATAATTTTAAAAGTAAAAATAAATACAGGCAATGATTCAAAATCTTTATAAATATTGTGACACTCAGGAGAGTTTAGGCTATGTTGTAGTTACCTACAATCCCAAAGTCATATTTTAAAACAAGGGTTTATGCTTTGCTTTTGCTTCATCACCAGTGATGGTCAGCAGGGGGCGCTCTCATCACAGTCACACAGAGTCTAGAATGGTGGAACCTTCACCTTGACTGGTGCTTCAACAATCAGAGCAGTACACCAAAAAAGTGACAATGGCCACTCTTGAACTTCATTGGCCAAAGCTTGTAACATTCGAGGCCTGACTTCAGAGGCAAGCAAATAAAATCCTAGCACATATCCAAGAGGTGAGAGCTGAAAATGTTTGGTGAACACCACTAATAATTGTCAAAGCTGTGCTTTCAGGTAGCAGCCTTATGTAAACTTAAAAAATTAAAAGTGGGGGAATCACAAAACTAATGATTTTTAATTAATTTTCTTTCTTTTGTTCATTCATTGTTTGAGCAGAAACCTAAATTCATCTCTCATTTCCTGTTGCTTTTGTTCTTCTTTTTACCTCAAAAGTCAGAAAAAACCTTTTTTGGAAAACGATTACATTTAAGTACATTACACATTATTATTAGCTAGTGAATCATGGATAACTTTTCTTTTACCTGCCTAATAATTGTACCAGGTTTTATCCTAAGTCAGAATTAGAGATTTGAATAAAAAGAAAACTTTACATTATGAGTATCTATAATCAGAATAATAACCTATAATAATAAAAGTGTAATATGCTAATTAGACCAGATGTCCTTCCGGACGACCTTCTGGATGAAGCCGGGGGTGCAAGGGAAGCCCAGGTCCCAGGTGCCAGAGGAAAGCTGGTGCAGGCAGCTGGGGAAAGGAAAACCTACTCTTGCCCGAATTTTGTGCATGGGGCCTCTAGTACATAATAATGATTTAGTGCTTACTATGTACTTCATGCTATTCTGTTTAATCCTCATCACACCACATACTATATATGTTATAATAATTTTTCTGATTAGAAAACTGAAGCATGGAGAGGTTTAGTGACTTGTCCAGAGTCTAACAGCTGGTAAACAACATGGGCAGTCAAACCCCAGAGGCAGAAAGCCAGTTAATTATGTTGTGTCTACCTTGATTCTTGGAGAACATCCATGTGTCAATTTAAGTCGGGTAGTATGCATTGCGCCTGCTTCCAAAAGTAAAAAGTAGTATCTATGTAATCATAATCACAGAAGCAAAAACACAAGGGAAATAAAACAGCTTCTGTTTCATAATTAGCTATGGTTATGTGTTTGTTACATTTTTATACTTATTTTCTCATGTTCGATCAACATCTATTATCTGTTCAGCTTAGAGGTATGTTTTTCCTTTGCAAATGTATTTTAAGGAAAACTAACACATATTTGCACAATTCTAAGGTTAAATGAGATAAAGTTAAATGAGATAAGCATTTTTCAAAAACTACTAGAAATTCACATTATGTAACTGTATAATACAATGTGTATATTAATTTTATAAAATCAAACTCTAAAAGTTCATATTGTAGAAATCAAGCCATTTTTGTTATATTAATAATGACTTAGATTTGTATACCTGAGAGATATTAAACTACACATTGCCATAGGAAGAGGGAAATTTAAAACAGGTTACTAGTATTTACTTGTTCTTTGTCATTTGAACACACTAGACAAATATATTACATAATTCCAATAAATGTCAAAATATGAGTATAATTTTTTATAAATTACAACTGTTACTATCTGAGTAATTGTGTGGTGTTATGTTCTTGTGAGGCAAATATCACAGACAAAAAGATCTCTGTTGGGCTTAGCAAAAAACATAACAGTTATGGTTCCAATCACTAAAGTTATCTACTGAGTAATTCTTAATATTGTGCATTCCATTAATAAAGTAATTATTGTCTCTTGCACATACATGAGAAATCAATAAAAATGGAGATATCAGAACATTTAAAATTACAAGCATTTTTTATAAACAAGTTCCCTTTAGCTCATATTTAGAGCAGAGCATTTAATTACCCAATATATCGTTAATTACATCTTTATAAAAATACAATTTAAAAGACAATAAGTATTCTGCAGTAATAAACTTAGTGTCAGAAATATCTTGTGTGCTTTAAAAATCTTTTAAGGCCACATTTTTTAAATCCATCATTTTCACCTGCTCAAGATAACAGTTTTTAACAGACAAATATTTTGTGTTCTGTTTAAAATTACCAAGAAAAGGGGATATTGTTTTCTGTGTTCATAATTGTTTTCATGCTGTAAAGCCAAATAACAATAATCTATAACAATATTAAGGATTGATTGCATATATCATAGTGCCATCTGTCTAGCCGATGATAAATTATCTTAAATTATTTTCTTTACTTTTAGAATTAGGCATGTTTTAAGATTTGCTATAATTGTCATAATTTCCCATTACCTGCAAATCTCATTACTGTACATAGTTCAGTGATAAAATATGTTCCTCCTGGGATTGATTATAACACCTCTCCGTTTGGATAAATGTTACTACAGACACTCTCATTTCCTTTGTCCGCATTAAAAACAAGAAAGTTGAAAAAACTGTAAAATGGCCTTTTAAAAGTTGAAATAGACTGTATTTTACAATAATTATTTCCCACATACCTGTTGACTACAAAACTATAGAGTTTAAGGATATGGTTGAGATTAAATTACTTTTATAAATTTGAGTTATAATAACTAGTTCAACTGGAATAAATAATCTATTGTTTTACTGAAGGAGTATCATCAGTTCATTAAATGGATCTTACATCACATAATGTATTATAAAATGAACAACCGAAGATGAATCAAGAGTGACAAATGTTAACATCTGCTGTAGCATTATACTCATGGAAACGTATTTAGGGAGCATGGCAAAGGAACACCTGGCAAGGTATGATTTGATTAATTATAGGCAACACAAATTCAGGCAGGGGAGGTCATGCTTAACGAACCTACTACAATACTTTGAGGTTATTACTGCCACAATACATTCCAGTTCAATTCATAAAGTTGTTAGACTTTAAGAAAACTCTCAAAATGTATCATCTGCTTTAACAGATATATTAAATAATCATATAATGGAAGGAAAAATAGGATAGAAAGATAACTTTACAAGAGAAAGCAATAATATCAGGATGTAAATATTTCAAACTAAATTCTACTAAAATCTCATGTTCTCATTGATCATAATGAAAGATGAATGTGCTTAAATATGAATAATATGTTGTTAATGACCATATCAAAAGCCCGGAACACTGGGAAAATTAGAAGAGTATAAAAACACTAGTCATATAATGGGAGGCTGTATCTTGATGAACAGCGATTTTGGATTATGATTATTGCAGTTATAGAAATACTACTCATTAAATAAAGCACCAAGAAGAAAACATACATAGCTCATCACTTATGCTGAAGAAACGCAAAATTACATTACAGATATCTAAAAGAACTACATTTAGAAATAATTTCCAAAATAAAAACATATCTAAAATTTAAATTCATCAGTCAATGAACTTATAACCTGTAGCTACTTATTTCTGTAATAAAAATCCCAGAATCACATACTAGTATTCAATATTAATTCTGGTATATAAAATTCCATTCATATTTTATATTACACTTTAACTTTATAGTCACTGTAAATATTACATTATTTTTATATTCAATAACAAAATGGTTTGCTCATTTCTTGGCCACAAGGTAAGGAAAAAGCTACAATTTAGTAAAGAGTAACAATAATTAAGACATATGCACACACTAGCCACTTACAGAAGTAAACCAAAAAGATAGAGTGTATGAATATGTTTGTGATGAAATATAAACACCTTGGTGATGACATTGACCTGTGTTTCAACTCTCCATCAATAGTCCTGTGTGTATTCCTAGGAAAACATGTCTTGCTATGGCTGATGTAAAAAAAGTGTAATCTGACCCAATTATACAGCAACATGCCTGGAAAGAGTATATAATGCTAATTGTAAGAGAACAAAAATACAAAATGAGTTTAAGTGAAAAATAAATTCAGTGCATTTCCAATACTGACCAACACTCAATCACAACTCACATACAGTGCTTAACTAAACCTCGGGCAAGTATCTAAGTACTTAACATGTATTAACTTATTTAAATATAACTTTTCCGTATGTTTTAGAAACTGTTATTTTCTCCATTTAACAGAGAAGGGAACTGAGGAACAGAGAGGTTCAGCGTCAATTCCAGTGTCACACAGCATGTAAACTCTGAAGCTGGGATTTGAACCTAGGCATTATGGCTCTGGAGCAGTGATACCTATCAGCACAGTGTGAGTCACATAAAGCAATTTTAACTTTTCTGTAACCATGCTGAAAAATTAAAAAGAAATGGGTCAGATTATGATTAAGAATATATTTTATTTAAACTAATATAGCCAAATAACATTATTTCAACATATGATCAATACAACGATAATGATATTTTAACATTATTTTCCATTATAGTCTTCAAAACTCAACCTGTATTTTATACTTAACATGTCTCAATTTTGAGCTAACCACACTTCCAGTGCTCACTAGCCCTATGGGGCTAATGGCTACCATATTGAGATACACTGACCTAAAATAAGTGCTTTTAGGTATTAGTCACACTCCCTTTCAAAGTTGAGTCAATGGGAACCTGTACTCACTTTTCTCTTTGAAGGCAGAGACCTCTAATTCTAGCTCTCTGTAGCCTGATCAATTGAAAGCAATGTCGAGATTCCTATCAGGGCAAGAATCTCTTAAAACCCATAGTGACAGTTGCATCTCATTAGTGGTTATATTTGCGATTATCAATTCAAAATTTGTTGTTGGCATATAATTGCTTTTTTGCTCTTTGGGTTGGAATGAATCACCCCTGAAGGCCTGGTAAACAATGAGTGTTCTGGCATAACAGAGTCTCTGGATTGGACTTGCAAAGCCACAGATTCTGTCTTGCAGACATTGGCAGCCACTGGCCTGGGTGTGCTTGAAACATCAGCCAGGTAGGCTTTTTACTGCTCACTCAACAGACATCCACTGTGTGTCCAAGTCAGTGCAGTATAAGTAAGACCATCGATGGCAAGCTACATGCAACATAAAATAGTAAACATACAAGAGGTTATTATTGACATCTGCTAAAAATTAAATAATTGTACATATATGGCTACACAGTAAAATAATCAATATTTATACCAAGTCATAAATATACAGATAGCCTTGTTTTACACATTTCTAAGGTGCACGAATTTTGGTTACCCCAGTTTAGTTAAATAGTATTAGCTCCCACACACGGTTCAGGGCATACTGTGACCATGGAATACTGGCTATAACGCATTGTGTAAAAACATGAGTTCTAGCTGATCAGTATAAAAATTATTATGTAAATACCAGATGCTTATCGTGATCAATGACCAATCATGTCACTGTTTTCTTAGTCTATTAGTGACTGGTCACAGTGATTGTATTTATATTTAGTTCATGCACAGACTGCGAAGCTGATGGCTGTATTACCTCCTTGTCTCCCAGCGATAAACTCACAGGACATTTAACAAAAATGGATAAGAAAAATGAAATATTAGGGGAGAAAATAAAAGTGATAATGCTGAAGGTAAAATTCAAGCAAAAGATAAATGGGATTACAGAGGCAATAACTGATTGGGAAAGGTGAAACTACTGCTTTATATTTGAAAAGGCTTTCTGTATGACGCCAGAGGAACTTATTTAAGGCAAAAATCGACACAAATGGAGAACCTGATTTTGACAGAAAGGAGGAAGATATTCCAGAGAAAGTAACACCAACAAAACCTTCACATTAAGGGAACTCTTGGAGATATTTTATAATATTGAAAGAGAATAAAATTTGGAAGCTGATCCCAACTTTGAAAGAAATATGGCAGTCCACCAAGGCACAGACAAGATGTTGGCTTAGGATACAAACCATCTGCCATTTGACCCAGTAATACCATTTCTAGGAATATGTCCCAAGAAAACAGAAACACCAATCAGAAAGGATATATGCATCCCTATGTTCATAGCAGCACAATTTACCATAGCTAAGATTTGGAAACAGCCTAAGTGCCCATCAGCAGATAAGTGGATTAGAAAACTGTGGTACATCTATACAATGGAATACTATGCTGCTGTAAAAAAGAAGAAATTCTTACCATTTGCAACAGCATGGATGGAACTGGAGAGCATTATGCTAAGTGAAATAAGCCAATAAGAGAAAGATAAATATCAGATGATCTCACTCCTTTGTGGAATATAAAGAACATTATAAACTGATGAACAAAAATAGATACAGAGGTAAAGAAGTATCAAACAGACTGTCAAACTACAGGGGGAAGGCAGGGGAGAGTTTGGCGGGGTAAGAGATCAACCAAAGGACTTGTATGCATTCATATAAGCATAAATGATGGATACAAGACACTGGGGGGTGGGGGGTTAGGGCATGTGCCGGGGGATAGGGGACTCCAGGGGAAAGTTAATGGGGAAAAAAGGAAACATGTACTACTATTTGTAATACTTAAAACAATAAAATTAAATTAAAAAAATAATACAAAGAAAAGAAAGCACTGTTCAAACAACTTTGGATAAGTATTTTACAAAAAAGAAATACTTTAATTCACCATATGGCTCATGTTTTAAGCAGTGCAATAAATAAACATTAGTTTTACTATTTTCTATGGCCTTGTAATTATGGACAAGGATAAGAGATGTGTTAATGTTTTGACAAAAAATGTTAAATATCACAAAATGATCTTGATTTTTCCATTGACTGTTCACATAATCTCAGTTTATACTTACTTTTTTTTTAATCCTCACCTGAGGATGTTTTCCCACTGATTTTAGAGAGAGTGGAAGAGACCGGGAAAGACAGAAAGAAACATTGATGTGAGAGAAATACATCCATTGGTTGCCTTCTCCATGCGCCCTGACTAGGGCCCAAGCCAAGAGGGAACCTGCAACCAAGGTACATGCCCTTGACCGGAATCAAACCCAAGACCCTTTGGTCTGCAGGCAATGCTCTATCCACTGAGCCAAACTGGCTAGGGCTGCACTTGCTTTTTTAAAAAATATATTTTATTGATTTTTCACAGAGAGGAAGGGAGAGGAATAGAGTTAGAAACATCAATGAGAGAGAAACATTGATCAGTTGCCTCCTGCACACCTCCTACTGGGGATGTGCCTGCAACCAAGGTACATGCCCTTGACTGGAATCGAACCTGGGACCCTTCAGTCCACAAGCTGACACTCTATCCGCTGAGCCAAACTGGTTAGGGCTGCACTTGCTTTTTTATGATCCTGTAATGCCATGCAAAGAGGAGACGGACTACATGCCCTTCAAATCATCATTAATGTTGAATCCAATGAAACATAAAAAGAAATTCACACTGTGCATGTGGGGATTTAAAAAGAAGTGAATTAAAACATTTAAAGCCATCTTCGTATCTATGCTGTCTGAGATAAAGAAAATTGGAAAAACTTGGCAAGTACCTTTGCTGATAAGAATGTGTGGCACTGTTATCTAATGTATTAAATAAATTAACAGTAGTAAGTAAAGGGTTTTTGGTAAGACAAAGACAAAATGCAAAGGGAAATGAAGAATCTCCAAGGATGTTCCCACTGGATAGTTAAGTACTTCTCTGTTTCTCATAAACAGATGTTCTGCTTGTATTGCCTTTGATACCTATCTGCCTCATTAGTTTCTCCTCTCTTGTCTCTCACGTCCCATTTATTTTTTAAAAAAAATACATCTGTGAATTTCTGATGGGAAAGTGGAATATTCAACAGCTAATCCTTAATGGGTTCCACTCTATGTCAGATACTGTGCTAGCTTAGAAATATATATAAAGATAAATAAGTCACAGCTCTCTGAAAAATACTATGGCAAAGCTGATACTTGTATGACGTCTGAAACAAAAGATGAAAACTAACATCATGATTTTCTTTCATAGGTGATGCTCAGGTGTTCCATACTACCTTTTTACTGATACTGTTCTTTGGAACACTCATGTTCCATTGCTTTTACTTACATATGCACAAATACACAATATTGTCATTCTTTGTAGAAATTCAAATAGTTAATTATCAGCCGTTCTCCCTTAAAGAACTTATCTTTACTTTATTTCTTTATTCCATCAGTTTTTGGAATACACTTCTTGTCTACACATTTTATGTTCTTTTTCCTTTCTGTAGAAATTTTAAAGACGAAGTTAGCTCTGCCAGGAACAGATAGATAATCCTCAAATGAAAAGATTAAACGGGAGCACACAGGCTTTGAAATAATCTACTTGTTGATTTACATTCTTTAACAATTAAGTTGCAATCTCATTTTTGAATTGGCACATACTTACTTTCTAAAACACAGATATAACCTGAATTGACTTGATATTCCTCAAGACATACAAGACAACAGTCTACTTTGCCGGGAGCCGGTCCATGCTTGCTGTTTCAAGGGACCTGGCATATATGGCATACTGTTTTTAATATGTTTGCTCACCTTCTTGGCACTATGTGTTTTAACCAAGGTCTCTGAGAAAGGTTGTTTCCCCAGGTAGGGATTTTCCCCTGAAGTTAGGGAGGGAATAAAACCTCTTAACTAAAGTGCCAGGTGGGTAATTAATCACTTTAACTATGAACAATCATGCTTAAGCTACATAATCTTTACTCCCTGGAATGGAGATAAGAAACGCCCTAACCTTTGTAATACAGATTGATAGGATTGAATCAACTGGTATAAATACAGATGTAATAAGACAGCAAGACACAGAACTAAGAAGACAGAACCAGGAGGCACAGAACCTACACAGAACATTCTCTAGAGACAGAAGAACTTTGCTGGAGAGAACATGGCAAAAGATCCTGGACTGAACCTGACTATAGAACATGGCAAGAGAACCTGACTAGAACTTGGTGACTGAACCTGGCTGGAGAACCTGGACAGAACCTGGCTGGAGAACCTAGCGAGGGAACATGGCTACAGAACCTGGCTGGAGAACCTGGAGAACCTAGCAAGAGAGCATGGACACAGAACCTGGCTGGAGAACCTAGCGAGGGAACATGGCTACAGAACCTGGCTGGAGAACCTGGAGAACCTAGCAAGAGAACATGGACACAGACCCTGGCAGGAGATCCTAAGCAGAACCTCCCTGGAGATCCAGACCAGAACTTGGCTGGAGATCCTGGCTAGGCTGCTGATCAACTGAACACTGTCTCCGTGTCATTCCTTCTTCGCCGACTCCGTCTACGCCTTTGGGGACCCCTGGACCCGCTGGGGTTGGACCCCGGCACTACTTCATAAAAGAGGTCATATTGAACTACTCAACTGTTAATTCATAAATTTATATATAAAAAAGCTAATGAGCTAATTCCTTTTTAATGGTGAATATCGATGTTCAGATAAACTTAAAACTCTTTCAGAAGTCAACAATTAGGCCTCTAATATGCACCAATATCCTTCATTATTCAACGATTATGATTAATGTCCCTGTGGAAATTTTGCAAATTAGAACTGTTTAATTTGAATTTTCTTAAATCTTTATAGCTAATCTACCCTTTGAGAATTGTCTTTAAACATGTTGCTATATCTATACATAAGCTTTCAAATAATGCTGCACCTACTATCTTTGCAGAAAGATACCTTGTAATACACGTGATAAGTTCAAAACAAAACACCATATTCATTTCAGTTATTAGAAAGATCATTCAATGTGTCCCAGACCAAAACCAAAGGGCAAAGAACATTGAAAAGAAAGCCTGAATATGAGGCTGGAAGCAAAGAGACACACGAATCAATATATTGAACAATTACCTCCTGGGTCTTGGTTAGAAGATAAGCAAGGTATGTTCAAGAAATAAACACCACAGACCTTGGTGGACTGAGACCTAAGTAGAAGGCAAATCCTGAACATGCATGTGTTCTTTTAACTTGATTTCAGGCTCCTACTAGACCAGTGATGGCGAACCTTTTGAGCTCGGTGTGTCAGCATTTTAAAAAAACCTAACTTAACTCTGGTGCCGTGTCACATATAGAAATTTTTTGATATTTGCAACCATAGTAAAATAAAGACTTATATTTTTGATATTTATTTTATATATTTAAATGCCATTTAACAAAGAAAAATCAACCAAAAAAATGAGTGCGTGTGTCACCTCTGGCACGCGTGTTATAGGTTCGCCATCACTGTCCTAGACCAAGACAGAGTTCTGAAAGGAGCAGCTTTCTATGAAAAGTCATGGGATTCCAAATCTGGGATTCAATGATTCATTAATTGAATGAGCTGGGCCATCTCATTAAAAATAAAATACTGTGGGCATTTTTGTTTCATTATTCATAATAATGGATACTGAACTAGATTTTTTCTAGCATCCTTCAACGTTTACATTCCAATTTCTTATTTTGTTTGTTTCCTTTTCCCCAATACTGTAAACTGGGGTTCAGTACAGCCCATCCAAATTATATATTCTAGCCTCAAACTGCACTTGTAAGAGATGCTCTTGCTATAGAAGATGCATTAGTCAGGAATCTGGCTGAATATTAAAGAATGAATCTAGTTTCAGTCTAAGTAAGAATTATTAGCTAATGTTATCACATCATGGAAAAGGTGGGGTGAAGGTGAGTATTAATAGGACAGGGATGACCTGTATGCTATCAGTAACTTTATTATCCTTTTTCTTGGTTTCTCTTGAAAGGGTGACTACAGAGCCTTCATATTCATATCCTATTGGTCCATAATTCAAAGAGGAATTGGCTCTTCCCGCCATCTCCACTTGGAGAGATCTTTAAAGAAGACTGGATAAGCTTACAGCACTTGTCCATTTCAGTGCTGGTGACAATGCACAACGGCATCTGTCATTTGATTCTCTAACTAGAGATGATAGAGAGGCAGTTCTCAAGAGAAGAGGTATGCTAATCCAGACGAAAGGGTGAGGAGACAAAGTAGTAAGTCCATGAGGCAGCTGGAAGAATCTGATCAGCCTTCTTGGTATGTATACCCTAAGTCTGCTCTTGATCACCACTTCATTTAAACCTTGACCCCATTCATTATCCCTATGAATTGATTTCCCCGAAGTAACCAATATCGTCCTGATCTTCCTGTAATCCCTGTATTTTATGATACCTTTGGACTTGACGAAGTTATTGAAAGTTATTAAAAAGTTATGAAAGCTACAGTCAAGGTCAAGTCATTGATATTCAACTCACTGCTACAATAGTTCTGTGGAATATTTGTAACTGACATTATAGTTTGTGTTTTAGTATTTTATATAAATGTTTTTTTAAAAAAAATGTACTTAATAAATGACAATCTCAGAACATGCCACCCTAACCGGTTTGGCTCAGCGGATAGAGCATCGGCCTGCAGACTCAAGGGTCCCGGGTTCGATTCCAGTCAAGGGCATGGACCTTGGTCGCGGGCACATACCCAGTAGGGAGTGTGCAGGAGGCAGCTGATGGATGTTTCTCTTTCATCGATGTTTCTAACTCTCTATCCTTCTCCCTTCCTCTCTGTAAAAAATCAATAAAATATATTTTAAAAAAGAACATGCCTATACAAGGATATAAAATAGAGTATTATCTTCTATATATACTCATTGAGTTACGTTTCAGTTCAATGTCTTTGGAGAATCTACAATATTGAATTATATATTACATGTATGTACATGGCTTAGGTAAGATGCAAAGAGGTCAAGTTCTTATCCCAGATTTCTCAAGTTGTTTCACTTCTTTGACCTCATATTTTGTTTTCCACTTTAAAATATAAAAATCATGGTAACTAACTAGATGCTCATTTAACCTACATCTCTATTAGTATTGTGAAAAATGCTTCTCATTTTTGTATCTTCTCCTAGCACCAAAGTAGGTGGCTACTATGAGTGGCCATTATTTATAAAATTTTAAAACATACACATGCTAATGGATATTTCTATTAAATTGAAAGTAACCTTAATTAAATTTTCATTCCAGTAAATTCTTCTAGCTTAGCCATATATTTTGTAGTATATAAGGGTAAATAAATATTTTAAATTATTTTAAATATTTAAATTGAAATTCAATTAAAAAGTTATAAGAAATTAATGTCTCTAAGTCATTAAAGTAGATTAATTGCTAATTCAAAATTGCCCTCCCTTTAATTTTTTGTCTCCCACAATAGAAACTCTTGGCAATGCTGCAGAATACATTTTAATTAACTCTAAGTTAACAGACCTCCTAATCAACTTCATATTGTATTTTTTTAATATATATTTATTGATTTCAGAGAGGAAGGAAGAGGGAGAGAGAGAGATAGAAACATCAATGATGAGAGAGAATCATTGATTGGCTGCCTCCTGCAAGCCCCCCTACTAGGGATCAAGCCCACAACCCAGGCATGTGCTCTTGACCAGAATCAAACCTGGGACCTTTCAGTTCACAGGCTGACACTCTATCCACTGAGGCAAACCAGCTAGGGCTCATACTGTATTTTTTATATAGAGCATCAACTACCCCCTTCATCATAAGCAAGTTCCCAAGCATGCACTAAGAACTCAGTGCAAGAACTTACCAGTTCTATACACTAATAAATATGTCCGACATAAAATCATTTTATATTAGTCATTGTTTATCAAATATTTATTGAGTGACTATCTTTTATATATTAAAACCAAAGGTACCTACAACCAGTTCTCTAATAAATGGAGAGGACATAAATGAATAGTAGTTTTCAAGATGCTCCTGTGTGCATCCTCACAGCATTTTATCAAAAATTAAGGGAAAGGGTCTTTTAAAAATTATATCTTGAACACTGAGACATAATTATAGTAATAAATTGCATTCTATACCTTAAAATATTCTATCCAGAGTAATATATTTTAGTGTCAGATAATTATGTGGCTAACAAGTGTACTTGAGAAAGTATCAACGTTTCAAATCTCTGTCTTAGAATGATAACTGAGTAGTACTTGGAATCATATTTATTATTCTCTGTAAAATATAAAATGTTTCAAGGAGCAGTTGTATAAGATCATTTGCACTGCCATTCCGATTCAGGGGGGAGGAAACTTTCCTAAGAATAACTGTATTTTTTCATTATACAGTGTGAGATTTTTCTATTTTATTTTAAGTTGCATTTTGTTTAAACCAAGTCATATACCATAGCTCTATTATTCAATTTAGAATAGAATTGATAATGGTTAACACTAACAATAAAAAATTATTAAAGACGATATTATGTCTGCCCTTCATTAAAGATATTATGTGATAGGCACACTTGGAAGTAAGGTAATATAGTTGTAAAATTTCCAGAATGGCAGAGGAGTGAATAACCCACATGTATTTAGTGTATCTGAAAACCTGTAGAATAAGAAGACTCTAATCATAAGTTATACCTGCAATATACACTTATAATAAAATCACCTTCAGTTATATACCACTATGAAACAAATAAAATAAGCAAGTCTATAGATAAGGGAGTAATGCCACATAATTCTTAAGCAAGCATATAATCTGTTCATGCTGCACTACTAATACTATTACAAACCTACTATGCATTTGTCAAGCATGGTACTCAGATTGGGGATACAGCATGAACAAAAGATCAAAGCACCTTCTTACAAAGAATTAATGCTCTAGCAGTGCCCTCGGGGTCCCGGATCTGTCTCCTGCTTCAACAGTGTTTGGATGGAACAGACCCAGGAACGCCCCTTCCCAGCCTCCGGCCACCCTCCTGTGTCTTATCCAGTCACCACCATCAGAACCACCTCGGGAACCAACCTACACACCGTTTTTTTCCCTACCTTAACTCCTTATTGCCAAACAACCATGAGCACCCAAACTCATCAGAATTATTCAACAGAGGTGGAGGCTGCTGCCCACCGCCTGGCCAGCCTGCCTCTGCGGGCCTCCCACACCTACCTCTCTCGGGGCTTCTGTTGCGACCATGAAGATGTGGCTCTGGAGGGCATGGGCCACTTCTTCCGTGAGCTGGCGGGGAAGCCGAGGGCGCTGAGCTTCTCTGAAAGTTGCAAAACCAGCGTGATGGCCGCATTCCCTTCCAGGACGTGCTGAAGCCTCCCAAGGTGAGTGGGCAAAACTCAGGGCCCATGGAAGTCGCCCTGACCTTGGAGAGGAACCTGACCCAAGCCCTCTTGGAGCTGCAGGCCCTGGGTTCTACCCCAGACCCTCAGCTCTGTGACTTCCTGGAGAACCACTTCCGGGGTGAGGAGGTGAAACTTATCAAGAAGATGGGCGACACCTGACTCACCTCCGCAGGCTGGGCTGGCCGGATAGCTCTTCAAAATGCTCAGCCTCAAGCACGACTAGGAGCCTTTGGAACCCAGAGGCCTTTGAGGGGCCCCTCTGCATCCCCTGGTGTCTGGCTTTTAACTGAGCCTCTCCCCTAAACTACTAGCCATTCTTTTAACCACCCAGAAGCCCTCTCCAATGCATTGGACCAAATGAAACAATAAAGCTTTTTGCAGAAAAAAAAAGAATTAATGATATAGGAGTGAGAGACAGGAAATACATAAATAGAACTTACAGAATTCTCATGGTGGTAATTACGCTTGAGAAAAATCATTAGAATAGTGGGTGTTGGGGTGAGCATGGGTGGGTGGGGCTATAATTTTCCGGCTTTCATTAGAGACAGCCTCACTGTACAAATGACATTTCAGACAGCACTGAAATGGTTGAACGGCAAGACAAGCATATATATGGAAGGGAACATAGAAGCATTGTTTTTCTTTTTTAAAAAAACTGTATTTTTAATGGTTTCAAAGAGGAAGGGAGAGAGAAATAGAAACATCAATGATTAGAGAGAATCATTGATCGGCTGCCTCCTGCATACCCCTTAATGGCCATAGTATGGCTAGCTACCCAAATTGTAAAATGATGATCCCTGAAGTATAACATCTCTCTGGCTATAAATGGATATGCTCAGTAAAGAGTTTCACCAAACACTGACAGTTGCAGTGATAAATAAATCCTAAAGATCCAATGCACAGCTTAATGATTATAGTTAACATTACTGTGTAATAAACTTTGAAGTTGCTAACAGTCTATATCTTAATTGCTATCACCACAAAAAAAGAATTGATAATTATGTGACAAGATAGAGGTGTTAGCTAATGCTATAGTGCTAATAATATTGGAATTTATAAACGCATCAAATCAACACATTGTACACCTTAAACATACACAATGTTAATACATCAATTATTTCTCAATAAAGACACTCCCAAAGACTGATCCTAAGAGAAAAAAATAATCACAAAATGAAACTCTGCAATGTAAGACTATCCAAAATTTATATGCAACATGATTATCATGGTGGTTGGTTCATATTTCAGAGTTGCTCTCTCATGTGGAAATCTGAGGTAACCACATGGACATTCTGTTTTTAATTAATTATTAAAATGGGAAGAATTCCCAACATAACTTTTTTGTTGCAAATACTCAGCCCATAAATGTAATCTACACTAATAAAAGAAAAACATGCAAATTGACTGTACCTTTGCTATGCCTTAAGCCAGGCCCACCAGCCAATCAGAGCAACTATATGCAAATTAACCCACCCAGATGGCGGCCAGCAGCCACGGCGCTGGAGCAAGCAGGAGGCTTCCTTGCCCCAATGATGGAGGAAGCCAAGCTGCTGTGGCAGCTCAGAGCTCCACTCAAAGCAACAAAGTTTCAATTATAGAGGGTAAATAAACCCCAGATACCTGCTTCCAGCCAGCCATAGCCACGGAGCTCGAGCGAGCAGGAGGTTTCCCTCCCACCCGCCTTGGCTGGCTCTGAGCTCCACTCAAAGCAACAAAGTTTCAATTATAGAAGGTAAATAAGTCCCAGAATAAAAAAGAAAAAAAAGAGAGGCTGGGAGCTTCCATCGCTGGAGGGGCTTGGCCAGCCTGAAAATGGCCCTCAGCCCATCACCCAGACTGGCCAGGCACCCCAGTAGGGACCCCCCACCCTAAAGGGGGTGTGGCCAGCCTGAAAACAGCCATCGGCCCCTCACCTAGGCTGGCCAAACCTCCATGGGGTTAGGGTCCCCACTGGGTTGGGGGGGGCTTGACCAGCCTGCAAACAGCCATCAGCCCCTTACTCAGGCTGGCCAAGCACCCCAGCAGGACCCCCATCCTGATCTGGGACATCCTTCAGGACAAACCAGCTGGCCCCGACCCATGCACCATGTCTCTATCCCATATAATAAAAGGGTAATATGCAAACTGACCCTAACAGCAGAACAACTGGGAATGACTGGTCACTATGACACACACTGACCACCTAGGGGCAGATGCTCAATGCAGGAGCTGTTCCCTGGTGGTCAGTGCGCTCTCACAGGGGGTGCTCTGCTCAGCGACAAGCCAGACTGATGGC
Organism: Myotis myotis; assembly: GCF_014108235.1. Taxonomy (NCBI): domain Eukaryota; kingdom Metazoa; phylum Chordata; class Mammalia; order Chiroptera; family Vespertilionidae; genus Myotis; species Myotis myotis. The sequence continues at coordinate 202,736,669 of NW_023416324.1, read as the reverse complement.
TGCCAGCACTGCGGTGGTGGCGGGAGCCTCTCTCGCCTCCTCAGCAGCACTAAGGATATCCGACTGCAGCTTACGTCTGCTCCTTGCTGGTAAGTGGACATCCCCCAAGGGCTGCCGGGCTGCCAGAGGGATGTCTGACTGCCAGCTTGGGCCCGGCCCTGCAGGGAGCGGGCCTAAGCCAGCAGGTGGACATCCTCCGAGGGGTCCCAGACTGGGAGAGGGCACAGGCCGGGTTGAGGGACCCCCCTGAGTGCACAAATTTTTGTGCACCGGGCCTCTAGTTATATATAATTCAAATATAGTTCTTGGAGATTATTTTATTTGATATCCTGGATATTAGTACCTTAAATAATTCAATATGAATTACAATTTGACATAACCTACTGTCTATTACTCCAGCTCTGCATTATTTAAATTTTTGTTGATACTTGCTTGACTTAAAAAGGATGCAATGCTCCTGAAGTGATCTAGGAAATGCACTTTCTTAATATTTTTATTGATTGATAATCTGGATCATGTGTAACTATTTGAAAGCTACTAATTCCATATGATAGTACAAAGTAAAGACACCTTATTATTATTTAACCATGTGTCACATTCTTGCTATAAGATTATAGTTCCACAATACTTACAGCATTTCAACATACCAAAAAGTGAGAAGCTTTTTATTTCAAGACACACTTAGAGAGCTTATATGTATTTGAAAGGTGATACTCGAATAGCAAGAATGATTTCAATGACACGATTAATTCCTGACATCTTTTAGATTGAGTCCTTTTGTGCTCACACAATATTTGATCACACACAAAATCAAATATGTCACCAATAATGCCAAACCACAACTTCATCAGTTTGGCTTGCCAAAGCCAAACAGAAGACTCTTCTCAATTCTAAGACTAGGATCCAAATGAGATGCATTCTTGTTACCTTATGGAATAATCTCTCAATTTCCTGTCTCACTAGATTCCCAGTCCTGTCTGTGCTACCCAGAATGTTGAATCTCCCTGAGGACCCCACAGGACACAGATGGTACACTCCAATTAAGATCACAGCTTATTTACAAAGAGACGAATTACAAAGTTGAGTGTGATATGTTGGGGAACCATAATGGAGGGTTCAAAGACCAGGACCAGCAGCATAGAAACTGTTGCTGCCAGTTGGTACGAGGGACCAATGGGAGAAGAGCTTATCAGAGTCCAGGAGAAAAGATACTTGTGTGGACGAGGGGGGCCTGTAGGGGAAGAGTAACATTAGAATAAGACACAGTCTCAAGAAGGAAATCAAGGGAATAAATCCTCATTCCTACTCCTCTTCAGTCTCTTAAGACTCCTCACTGGCTGATCCCAACTGACTACAATACAAGTCAGTGTTTGGGACAAGAACATGGCCCAGAGGAGGGAAGAGGAAGTCTGCAGGCACAAAGAAAAGAGAAGCGTAACAAATCCTCAACAGAATGGGAAAAGTATGTTTCGAATCCTTTCACACCTGAAATTTTCTTTTTTTTAAAGATATTTTTTATTGATTTTAGAGAGGAAGGGAGAGGGAGAGAGAGATAGAAACATCAACGATGAGAGAAAATCATTGATTGGCTGCCTCCTGCATGCCCCACATTGGGGATCAAGCCTACAACCCAGGCATGTGCCCTGACTTGGAATCGAATCATGACCTCCCAGTTCATAGGTCAACACTCATCCACTGAGCCATGCTGGTGAGGTTAAAATTTTCTTTTTAATGCTAGTGATTATCATGAAAGGTTTTAATAGGAAAGGCAGTAACACATACTGTAAAGAGACAACTGAAATTCTTATGTAATTATTGTCATTTTTCCAGGAATACATATAATAACATTAGATCCACAAAATGGTAAATGTCATTATAAAAAAAAGAATAAATTAATTTATGCATTTAAAAAGTCAGGGGAATCATTTAAATTTGAAAAAAAATCAATACGACATAAGCACACCAAGAAATTATAAAGACTAAGAATAGGAAGAAAATTATACACACCCATGCATTTGAACTGGAAACTTCTTGAAACATAAAGTGTGAAGATTTAACACAAATAAAACTTCCATGTTCACTTATTCTAGTGAAATTAACTGACCACTATTACACATCTTGTTATTAAAAATCTTTCAATCTATCTAATTATAGGTTCTGAGGTAGTGACATTTTGCTACACTGAGGCACCCTGCATTGCTCCTGATGGTCCATTTCCTTCCAGCACCTCAAAGTCAACAATATGTACCCAAGCCTTGTGCCATTCTATACAATAAAACCCTAATATGCAAATTGGCCAAACGGCGGAATGACTGGTCGCTAGGATGTGCACTAACCACCAGAGGGCAGACGCTTAATGTAGGAGCTGCCCCCTGGTGGTCAGTGAGCTCCCACAGGGCGAGTGCTGCTCAGCCAGAAGCCGGACTCACCCCCAAGATAGCTCTAAGAACCTCTCGGGGAATGTAGCTGAGGGGTCCAAGACTGTGAGAGAGTGCAGGCCAGTCTGAGGGACAGCCCCCCTCACCCCCCGCCGACAACCCAGTGCACGAATGTCATGCACTGGGCTTCTAGTATACACACGAAGCAGGGAAAGATGATGAGATAAACCTATTCTGACCACATAAGAAATAGCATGTACTTGAACAGCTGTATACTGTTTGCATACAATGCTGTATTTCCATAGAATGAATGGCTGCATGTAGTTGTACTTATCTCTTGGTTTGCTAGTAGACTCTCATATCAGCAAAATGAGCTGCGGTATCAAAAGAGGACACGCTTTGGCAAAGTTTCTTTCATTTTTCCTCTGTATCTCCAAAGGCTGCTTCTATTATGCTTTGAAATAATCTTTCAGATGTCCTGAGCATGCAAAGCACTTTCTGATAGTTCAGCATCAGTAATATTGCATGGCACTTCAACTTCTACACCTTCTCTCACTTTTCCTCTTATTTATAGTAAACGCGTTGATTGATTACAAACATTCTATCTCATGTAAAGAATGTGTCCTCACACGTTATCTTTGGGTCATGTGAGAAAGCCTTCAATGTTTTCCTATAAGAAAGGTTATTCTGCAATTGAATATTAAAACTCCCTGAATATTTTCCTTTAAAATACATTTAGGCACGTTAAATTAAATCTGAAGGTGTTACATAGTTTCCATAAACTGCACGATCAATTTACTCATGAATTTCTGCAATAACCTGCATGTACTGAGTAACAGATCTGCTCTCAGATGTAAGGCAACAAGCTGATGTTAACTAACAAGAAAATGGCAATAGAAAGTAACCTTTATTCATTATGCTAAGAGTCTTCATAGCTGCCTTCAGGTGCCTACAGTCTTATCTCCTTATGTAATCCTGAAACTGTATAGAAGTCCTGGCAAAGTGGGAGAGCTTTTCAGGAAGTGGAAGCAGGGATTCAGAGACATAAGGACGTGTCAAATTAGTGAAAACCTAAGGCACCCAGTATAGCTGGTACACAGGGCAGGAGATAAACAAACTGAGGTCCTGTGAAAAATATGTGCCATAGGATGAACATAACAAATCAGCCCAATCATGCCTTCAGTTGACATCAAATACTCAGGTAAGATCCAAAAGTATCCTCTATGGTAAATGTCGAATAAAAGCACTGTAGCTATATTAATTATAGTATCATTCGGTATAATTGCAGTATTAATAATAACAAAAGTAGCAGTAATATTTAGTATCACTTTTAATAATGTCTTTAATAAAACCCAATTTTTATTGAGCTAGCTACTTTTCAAACTAAATGTAATTACCATCATGGTAATTAAATATTCTGGGAAATCGAGTAGTTAAGTGCCACTTGTATCAACAGTCAGATGATGCTCCAGATTTTTCTAAAATCAGAAATTATGACCAACTTTTCAACACAATATTAGATTGAATCCATATAACACTAGACTTCTTATTACCACCACCAAATCTTTCTTGAGCTCCAACAGGCATAAAACATGGGAAATTCTTAATAAATAATATAGCCCTTTATGTGCCAGGAGCTTACAGATCATGAGGATAGAAATTTACCTAAATAAATTAAATAAATTCAAAGAGTAATAAATGTGAAGGATGCGAATCAATGTTTCATAATGGCACTAGAGGACCGGTGCATGAAATTCTGCATAGGTGTGGTCCCTAGGCCTGGCCAGTAATTGAAGCACAGGCATCTGACATGGAAGGGCAGGTCCCAGCTGAGACCCTGGGCCCCAGTGCGCCCCTCTCCACCTGAGTCACGGAGCCCAAGTCCCTACACGGAGATGCAGTGAATATGGCCGGATGCCGCAGGCTGGGGTGCAGCGTGGGCCTCTGGGCCGCCCAGCAGTACCACACAGAATCCCGGCAGGCAGCATGCTCTCTCCTGGCTGGCCTTCCAGACTGGCTCCTGCGCAAACCCACAGCGAACCCGACCAGCCCCTGTGGTCTTAGCGGCTGCAGCCTTGCTCACTCAGAAGACAAGACGCCACCCGGGTGCGAGGTGGGCTCCTTGAGGGCGCCCGGCACCTGAGCCCAGGGGCTTCCCTAGCGTGCGAGCCCTGGAGTCCTGGGGGAAGGTAGCAGGCAGATTGAGAGCTAGCTTGGCAGACACCCCGCATTCTCACTGCACCTCCATTCCTATAACCCCCACCCCCAGGTAGCTGGAGAGAGGTTGCAGCCCCCTGCCCAGGCACCTCAGGAGGTTGGTTGCCACCCCCTGGTGGTCAGCACACATCATAGTGAGCAGTCAAACTCCCAGTCTCCTGGCCAAACTCCCAGTTGAACTCCTACCTGAGGGGACACATTGCATATTAGGCTTTTATTATATAGGATTATCAATTCTGACTTCAGAATTCTGAGATTTAGGAAATCTGAGGTGAAATTATAGCGGCATCTGTAAATATAAGCATCATTTTTCCAGGCACAGCCAGCAAGGGAAGGGCATTCTAAGGACAAGGAACAGAGAATGATTGCCATTAGAAATTGATTTTTTATTAGGGGGAATAGTGAATAGCACCAAATGTTTGAAAAATGTAATAGACACAGTGTGCCTGGATCGTGAAGGAACATTTGTGGTAAGCCAAGGAGGATAGTCTTAATGTGAAAGAGATGGAAGGCCATCAGTATTTTTAAGCAGATGAATTTCTAAGAAAATATTCTGCTGAGAGTTCAAGGGATAGACTAGGTTGATAGAGGGTAGAAATAAAAGTGAAATGAAGGAAACCATAAGAATACCACAGGAGAGAGATGGCGATGATCTGGAATGAGAAAAGTGCACAGTGAATGGAAAACTCATAGGGCAGAATTGATAAGACATGGTCATCATTTCCTCACCATTTGCTGCAATATTTTGATTCTCCTCTTCAAAGTTCTCATCATAAGCAATCAGTGTTTGATGCATCCCTTCTGAATATAAATATATTGGGGTCAAAGATGCATTTCTATCTTTAAAATATCCACTCCACAAATACTGTCAAAACTTCTCACTCATACTAGTGGCTTGCTAAAAGTCTACTGAATAAATAAAATTCTCTATTCAAGAGAAAAGCAAAAATCATCTCTAAGATGAAACAATAATTCAGAATAAATTATATGCAATTAAGCCCAAAAGAAATACCACTTTTACACATGTCTAAATTAACAAAAACAACTTTATTTACTTCTTCTATAGCCAAAGGAAAATTACCAATAAAAACTGAATTATTTGTGCCCAGCTGGCATAGCTCAGTAGTTGAGCATTGACCTATGAACCACGAGGTCATGATTCAATTCCCAGTCAGGGCACATGCCCCGGTTGCAGGCTCAGTTCCCTGTGGGGGGTGTGCAGGAGGCAGGCGATCAGTGATTCTCTCTCATCATTGATGTTTCTATCTCTCTCTCTCCCTTTCCCTTCCTCTCTAAAATCAATAAAATTATATTTTATACCTTAATCAATAAAGGAAAAAATAAATAAATAAAAGTGAGTCATTTGTGAATTTCAAACTCTTTCTTCTTTTTTGCCGATATCTAGAAAAGTCAGGGTGACAAAATAATTAATACAATAAAATTATTAATCTATTTAACCACTATAATCAGCACATGATATAAATAAACATATATACCCAAGCCTCAAATTCACACACACAAAAACAAGAAAAAAAAATCACACATAAGCACTCAAACACACACACCATATTTTCCCCTAAAAATGATATTGAGACTAAACTAGCAATAATAATAATACTGTGCCTCAATTTTATTTTATGTTAATACTAGAGGCCCAGTGCATGAAATTTGTGCACGGGGACGGGGGGTCCCTCAGCCCAGTCTGCACCCTCTCCAGGCCCGATCCCGCTAAACCAGCAGTCGGCATCCCTCTTGCAATCCAAGACTGCTGACTCCTAACCACTCACCTGCCTGCCTTCCTGATCACCCCTAACCACCTCTACCTGCCTGCCTGATACCATTAACTACTTCCCTACCTGCCTGATCCCCCTTAACTGCCTCTGCCTGACTGCCTGATCGCCCCTAACTGCTCTCCCTTGCCAGCCTGATTGCCCCTAACCACCTCTGCCTTGGCCCCCGCCATCATGGCTTTGTCCAGAAGGACATTCTGAAGACATCCGATCTATCTGGTCTAATTAGCATATAACCCTTTTATTAGTATAGATGAACAAAAGCAATACACTTCCCTTACATGTGAGATGACATATTTTACTTAAAATTGAGCCATGTTTGTTGTGATACAAATTAAAAGTTCACTGACTTCTATATTAATACTAGAGGCCTGTTGCATGAAGAGATTCGTGCAGTAGGACTTCCCTTCTCCAGGCTGCCGGCACCGGTTTTCCTCTGGCACCTGGGACCCAGGCCTTCGCTCGGGCCGGAGCCGCCTTCAGTCTTTGCTGCTCTAGCCAGAGCCGCCTTCAGTCTTCACTCCGCCGCTTCCAAGTGTGTGCAAATTAATTGCCATCTTTGTTGGGTTAATTTGCATACTCTCCTGATTGGCTGGTTAGCGTAGCAAAGGTACCGTTAATTTACATGTTCGTCTATTATTACTTAAGATTATTCTAAAATAATTCTGCTACTATTCCTGTTGTCTTAGAACCAAAGTTTGGTTCATAATTCTCTAATTGAAGTAACCTTTAAAATTCACTGTCACATCTCACTAACACCTTATTTTAAAGTGTTAAGTGCAACTTGGCCTGTGAAAATCACATGACAATTTCCTCCATATATCAACTAAATGAGCAAAATGGTGTGCCAGTAAATAAAACTGTGTACCACAAAACATTTACCTATAGTCTATTTATTTAAAAATAGTTGAAATGCACCTGTAACTCTTTTTCCATGGAGTCAGTGAATGTTCATCTGAAATCTACCTTAAAATGTTGCATTTCTGTTTTCTTCAATATGATAGAACTAGTATTTTATCTTCTTTACAGGATATACAGAATTTTGATTCTGTACTTCTCTTCAGTTTTTTACTTATAAAATTTGCATTGTAAATATGAAATCAAAGGTACTGGATTACTTGCTAGGTTATATCAAATTGATTACATAATAGCATTACCATTCACATGTGCCAGCCCCAAAATGCAATGGACCTCATTAATCTGAAATTGAGAAACAGGAATGAGAAACAAGGGTAGTTGTTTTTATTTTTATACAATGATCAGTAAATGACTCCTTCTCCATGATCCTTCAATTACCTTACAAAGGGATTTGAGGACCTATTCTATTAAGGGGAAAAATAATCCAAACCCAAAATCTATAACAGGAGGCAAAATGTTTTCTTTTTTTTAGGCTTAAACCATTTCATGTGGAGATACTGGGATGAAGTATAACACTGAATTAATTCTGATGCTACATGTAATCTACCTTAAATAATCTACCTTAAATAATCATATCCTGAGCTGCAAATCATGGAATGACTTAATCAATGATAAACACTTCATCTAAAATATCTTGTCATAAAGTTTTCTCCTTTTTTCATAAGTGAAAATATAAGATGAAGAGAAGTTGAGTAACTTGCTCAAGATCACAGATATTATATACAGAAGAAATAATTCAAAATATCATGTTTCTTTTTTTTTCAAGTTTATTTTTATTGATTTCAGGGAGAAAAAAAACTGAGAGAGAGATAGAAATATCAGTGATGAGAGGGAATCATTGATCAGCTGCCTCCTGCATGCCTGGGGATTGAGCTTGCAACTGAGGCATGTTCCCTGACTTGGAATTGAACCAGTGACTTCTGGGTTCATGGGTTGACGCTCAACCACAGAGCGATACCAGATAGGCCAAATTTCATGTTTCTAAGCACTCTATGCAACACATTCCCTCCTTTTCTATAATAAACAAGCTCTACTAATGGAAAGAAATCAGCCTCAACAATTTGGCCAGGGCTGCTGTCAACTCACTCAAAGTTGATATGCCCTTCAAAGGACAATCTTTCAAATCTCTGACTCTCACTGGCCAGATGAAAGGAGGAAGACGGGAAAGGAGTTATGCCTTATAAGAAATATTCTGCTCATTTCTGCTCCAGGACAAAGAGCCCGTTTGAGAAGAATTATATTGTTTTTCACTGGGCAAGAAAAAAAAAAAGTCAATTAGAAATCAGTATAGTTTTTCATATACATATACTTAGTTGTGAGGGCTGCAAACACTATTTTGTGCATCATATGTAATACTGAATGTCAGCAAGCTTTTTTATTTTGAAATCAATCATCTTCAAAAAGCAACAAAATGAAATGAAAGTAGGCTGACCCAGTTTTAAAACGAATGATAGTTAGGGAAGAAACAAAGGAAGATAGAGAGAATATCATGCCTCAAACTTAACTGACGACGGAGCTATAAAAATCCTTCATAAAGGAAACTAGACAAAGCAAAATGTGCACAAAAGGAAATAGTAAAAAAAAAAAAAATTAAATGGCTCTAATTTTCTGACAAATTTTCGTCAGTATAAGCCTGAAATAATTACTTCGCAAAGCATTCAAAGGGATCAGAAAAGAAACTAAGGACATCCTTTTTGTTTAAGTTGATTATTTTGGTAAATTACAAGGGCCCAAGTTTCATTATGTGCTGCGTTAAATACATAGTCAGCTTAAAAAATCTCCATAAAAGCACTATAGAACAAAGTTTTCAGTTCATTTCCCTTGTAATACAAATTATACTTTTATCAGACTTCTTTTAAACATGCTGATTTTCATGATCATATTCTTAAACTACATCATCACAAAGCTGTCCTTGTTTTTTAAAATGTAAGTTTCTAAGTTTCTCTTCAGACAAAGTTTTCATGTTTTGAAAATTAAGGTTCTCTCATTTTATATTTCTATATTGAATTATGAGAGACTGAACACCTCCATAAAGAAGTCAACATATGTTTAAGGCCTGAGCAATTATATATGCCAGGTACTCTGACTTTAGGACAAAGTGGCCATTTGCTTGAACAGCACCAGGAAGATTCATGGAACTATCATGTATGTCTACCTAAACCTCTCTACCCTGCATCACAGCCAGGCTTATCTCTGAGCCCCTGATGGCATTTGGCATTAACAAACAAAGATAGATTCAAAGGAACCACGTGCAGAACCGATTATAAATGAACAGAAGCTGTCATTTGATTGGCTGCCTCCTGCATGCCCCCTACTGGGGATCAACCCCACAACCTAACCTTGTGCCCTGAGGAGGAATCGGACCATGACCTCCTGGGTTCATAGGTCGTTGCTCAATTACTAAGACACACCAGTCTGGCTGTCCTTAAATGAGATCTTACTTTTAACCTTCTTTGCCATCACAGCTAATATACAATTATTGTGTCTCCTGGTTTTTAAATCTATCTATGTGACCTTGTAGAGAACCAAGCTATGTTAAGTAGATGCTACCTCTCAGCTAGTTTCTAGCAATACATATTATTTTTACCCATCTCAACAAACATGCATGAACTTTAAAGACATTAAGCTAAGTGAATAAGGAAGTCACAAAGGACAAATACTGTATGATTCTACTTACATGAGGTATATACAAAAGTAAAATTTACAGAGATAGAAAGTAGAATGTGGTTGCCAGGGGCTAGAGGCAGGAGGAAATTGGGAGTTATTATTTAATGTGTACAGAATTTCCATTTGAGAAGATGAAAATGTTCTGGAGATAAACGTGGTGATTGTACAACAATATGAATAATTATGGACCCTATATTGTACACTCAAAAATAGTTAAAATGGTAAATTTTCAATTATGTCTATTTACCACAGTAAAATGTTACAAATAAATCTAAAAGGCACTTTCATAAATATTTTGCATTTTTAAAACTTAAATAAAAGTCAACATACAAAATAAATATGATACCAATACAATTTATGCAACTTAAATCTGTAATAATAGATATTCAATAATTTTAGTTCTTTTAATAATACAAGTAGGATCTCTATATTTGAGACTTTCAATGAAACATTTTCAGGTCTGTATCCTTTTGTTTATGGTAACATCCCTATTAGCAGAAAGTCTTACTTATCTGGCCTCTTCTAAAACTTTTTAATGATATTTGATATCATCACAGTTTTATTGACCCTTCTGCTTTTCATTCCTCGTTGATTTCAGGGCCATGGAGTGATTTTAACTTTTTTGAGTCTGAAATGTTTCAGAAGTATTTCTTGACTTGTGTTTAAAGAAAAAAAACAACTTGAATTTTCCATAATTATATCTATTTAGTTACCAGAAAAATTTGAGTCATCATTATTTCCCTATCCACTGTTTTCCTTTACAATATATTACATTTTGAAAGGATATAGATTGTGTGGTTTCTGATAATTCCACCTCCATTGAAACCTGTCAGATTAGCTATTTTCAAATTTTCAGTTTCAAAAGTATGACAAACAATTGCACAATACACACTTTTCTTCATTTTATACCTAGCATTTATTATGAAAATGCTACTTAAATCACTCCTTCTTAGTGTAATTTTACTTTGTCAATCTCTTCAACTTTAACATTTTCTAACTAATTTTAGAGAGAGAAAGGAAGAGAGAGAGAAACATGAATTTGTTGCTCCACTTCTTTATGCATTCACTGGTTGATTCTTGTATGTGCCCTGACATGACTCCTCACCCTCTACCCAAGATACATACTAGTAATTCTAGCTCCCTATTATAAACTAAATGACCAAGTAAACATGCTATGTTCTATAATTCCTATGATTGTACAAACATATACAAACAAAATATATACAAATACATAACTAACTTTGTATAGAATTACTTTATACATATATTACTTTCCCTTAATTATTTATCATATATCATGATTGTGTTTGACTTGTAGAAGTGAACTTTTTTTCTTACAAGTAATTTAATGTAATTCTATAAAATTAATGTAAATAGAAAATTTAGATTTATACAAAAAAAAAATGTTTACCAGTGTTTGCAAAGTGGCCTGTAGAAAAGTATGATGATACAAAGGAGGGTCTAGAATGCTTTGTATTTTAATTAATGGTAATATCAGGGTTTGACTTTCCCTAAAATTCTCATACATATTGAGAAGAATCAAGTAAACTATCATTGGAAAAATGTTCATTTTTAAGATAATTACATCATCCTTATATAATCAAATATCCATATCTTAAGGTCAATATTCCATACTTCTTTGTCTATATGTTAAAAACATATACATGCAAAATATTCATTTACTTTATTCTCATATTTTATGTGCAAATATGGTATATAGTCCCTTCCTGATATATGTTTATGAAGAGTTTAACTTTTCCTATAAAAAATATTTTTCAGTAATGCTTTTTTAATTGAGTCATTATGCTCCCTCTCATGCCATGTTTAAAGATAGATAATCAAGTTTTACTTTATACATACTGACGGTGTATAGACCTACATAACTGGACATATATATATTTTAAAGATTTCCATAGAGAAGCAACATTTAGATCACACTAAGGTAACATCCTCAATAGACTGGGTATCTGTAACATGTGCTACAGTTATGTTGTGGTTTTCTCAAAACGCTAAGATCACATGAGTACTTTTCAATCAATAATTTAGGATTTCCATTGAAACACTATGACCACCGTACATTAAATACTTATCAAATTTTAGCTTTCATTTCATACATCCCTTATAGCTTTCAATGTGAACGTACTTACTACATTACTTTTAGCATGGAACTGCTTCTAAATTTCCTTTGGATTTGTAAGTAAAAGGCTCAGAACAACATAAAAGCCGACAACCTAAAATACACCATTAGAAAAACTAATTTTACCATGTTGCTTTATACTGATACTAGAGGCCCAGTGCATGAAATTCGTGCATGGGGAGGGTCCCTCAGCCCAGCCTGCACCCTCTCCAATCTGGGACCCCTGCTCACCTGCCTGCCTGCCTGATCGCCCCTAACCACTCTCCCCTGCCAGCCTGATAGCCCCTAACCACCTCTGCCTCGGACCCCGCCCCATGGCTTTGTCTGGAAGGACGTCCAGAAGATGTCCAATCTATCCTGTCTAATTAGCATATTATCCTTTTATTAGTATAGATTGAATTTTCCTGTAGGTCGAGGCATCATCAGTAGCAGAACACAAGGTCAAGTATTAGGTTAACGGCTATATTATTCCTTAGCTGACAAAAACTTAGACCACCGCCGAAACCGGTTTGGCTCAGTGGATAGAGCGTCGCCTGCGGACTGAAGGGTCCCGGGTTCGATTCCGGTCAAGGGCATGTACCTGGGTTGCGGGCATATCCCCAGTGGGAGATGTGCAGGAGGCAGCTGATCAATGTTTCTCTCTCATCAATGTTTCTAACTCTCTATCTCTCTCCCTTCCTCTCTGTAAAAAATCAATAAAATATATTTAAAAAAAAAACTTAGACCACCAATAACAGCAGAAGCAACAACACAGTAACAACAAACAAATAATAGTTTGAATTAGACATCTTTTCTAAAAAATAAATCTTTATTGTTCAGATTATTACAGTTGTTCCTCTTCCCCCCCACAACCCCCACCCCGCCCTACTGTCCTCATCCATAGGTGTACGATTAACAGCATATATATGTTCTGGAAAACAGTGTTTTCATAGTCATGAATACTATATGTGGAATAACAAATCTGGGGTCACTTTAAAATGTGCTAATATTTACATAAAAGGAACCTAAAGACTGATCTCCATTGCCTGTGAAGGATAAACTAATGAAAAAATATTTATATTCATTAACTTAAAATCTGATTATAATTTCAAACATTATTGACTTGTAAAGATGATAAATTCATCAGTAAAAGATGAATCTTGTTTATGGTTTGAATTTTACCAAATGGCATAGAGAACAACCCATGAGGAAATATCGTCCTTGTATCCCTCATTTGAAATTCACTCACTAATCACAGGACACTAAAACAAGGACACTCCCTCCTCAGTAAATCTGGAGACAGGTCATAGAGGCATCTGTTCTCCATATACCTACTTAATGAGGTCATCTGGTACACATGCCATGCACGGGGGAGCGCTTAATTTTTATTAGGAGCATTAATCTAGCTAAGAGTTAGTGAATTAAAATTATCTTTGAAATGAAATAGGACACTCCTTTGTCTAATTTGCTCAAATTTATTGACATATAACCCTTATATATAAGCCATTTTCTTAATGGCTAAGAATAAATATATTAGTAGTTCACATTCCCATTAAAATAATCAAGTACTTTTGCGACCTTGAGAAATAATTAGAACTCAAATGATTTTAAACTACAAATATTGCATTGCCTAGTAATAGCCAGTTTCGTTGATCTGGGACTTTGGAATCCCTCCTGTATATTGATTACAGGAATGACCTTTCAAGCCGTCATTTTTAATAACAAGGGATATTTACATAAGTTCAAACACTGTCAAGAAGTGTCACCTATTCAAAAATGAAGAGTATAGAAAGCATTCATGCAATGCTGTCATGTTCACAGTCTATGACATTTGGACTGTGGATTGTTTAAAGGATTTGTTGGTTTTGTTCTTGTTTTAGGGGGCTTTTGTGATCCCCAGATCACAACCTTGAGTTCTTGCAGGGTGATGATCATGGGATCAAACTGGAAAACAAAAAAACAGAAAAAACGAGGCCCGTATGATTTGGGTTTTCAAGTTAATACCTGTATTACATAGAACTCAAGAAGTACTGTTGGGCTGTAATTTCTATAATTTTGTATTACTTGTAAGACATTTGATTCTAGAAAAGAACTGATGGGAGAATAATCAAGTTCCATTGACCAAGTTCTCACCAGATTTGATTAACATATGGGGAAACATATTAACAGCCCACAACTATACAAAGTTACGATGAGCTAAAAACTAGGTCTGGAGACCTGAGATCCATGTTTCTCAGTTTTGTGGAACATGCTGTAGCATCTTATTTCTAGAAACTGTCTCTAGGAATTTCTAGAAATTAGCAATAAAAATAACGGAAAAACTGCACTTCTCAGAAAACTCTGAATCTACAATTCCTAGAATGACTCAAACGACTGGGGAACCTTTGCAGGTGGAAGGCAGAATGTGTTTTGTGGAGAAAAAGGAAATAAACGATAAGAAACCATAATGGAAGAAATGCATCGATACATCAATAAAAGAGAATAAGGATGATTTTCAATGAGCTCTGCGGTTGAAGAACTTTGGAGAAAAGATATCTAAGAAGCTTTCTGCACAGCACATTCCAGAAAGATGTTCGGTCAGTCCAGAATCTCCTAGCATCGCTCAGGTCTCAGATTACATGTCACTTCCTGCTTGCCTAACCCACCGAAAATGGTCCCTATTATTATCTCTCCATATATATCCTTTAACTTATCTTTCTTCCTGGCTGTCATCAAAATATAATTATTTGGGCAAATACTGCATTTCCATTTCAGACCAGAAACTCCACTCATGTAAGAATCCTTTCTTTTTTTATTATTATTTTACCCCCAGAATTTAACAATGTGCCCTGTAATGAATAAGCTCTTAGTAAACCTATTGAAAAAAAGTATATCTTAATTAGAATAATACCACTAATAGGTACTATAAAAAGCATTGATATTAGTTAATTAAATACATTGTACTGCATGGTGTTTGATTTTTATGTTTGTTTTTTTCTTTTTCTTTTTCTTATGTCTCACACATATTAAGGTGGGCATGTATTACTGGGAAATTATTCTCTCCCCTGACACTTAAATTTATATATGTTTTATTAAACTTCGCATTTATACATGTCATCGTTCCCATTGTGCTAAGACTGTAAATATAAGTCGTTTTTCGACTTGGGCAATTGAAAGAGTTAGCATTGATTCTCAGAGATTTTAAATCTAGTGGCCTGTCTTATAGAACTGGTTTTGCTAACAGTAGGTGAAAGGAAATGGTTAAGCAAGATGGATTTTGGTTAAAAAAAAAAAAACTATTAGATTTCTTATTTTATGTTAATGTTCATGTTCTTTCAGAGCCTTTTCACAGTGTAGATTTCTTTAGGATGAATTATAAAATTAACACTCACTGCAAAGATCCTGAGTATGTACAGTAACTGCCTCATATACTCGGAGAGGAAGGGAGAGAGAGATAGAGAGATCAATGATGAGAGAGAATCATTGATCAGCTGCCTTCTGCACACCCCACACTTGGGATCAAGCCTGTAACCCAGGCATAAACCCTGACCAGGAATCGAACTGTGACCTCCTGGTTCATAGGTTGATGCTCAACAACTGAACCATGCCAGGCAGTGACTCATATTTTGAGGACCCAAATCAATACTTCATTTCCTTTATATGTACATTATATATAATCATCTTTCTCTAACACAGAACAAACTTTTCAAGTACTGAAAAACTTATAAAAATTTTATTTAAAAAAATGATTACATTACATGAATTAAATAATAGCAGTCCAGACCCAAATAGGGGACTATAAATAGACCTTTAAAGCCTAACCACGTCAAACAAAATTTTTATTTTAAACACCCAATCAATCCCAATAACTATTTAATTTCTATTATGTTGCCACACTTAACATATATTTCAAATCAAATAAAAGGATCAAAACTTAGATTATGTTATTTAGGCATAAGCAGTATCATCTGTCTAATGCAACAATAACTGGATTAGTTAAATGCTTCCATTCAGATTATCCATTGAGGGGTTGCTGTTTTGTTTTGTCTTTAATCTAGAAAATTCTATCTCCTTTATTTCAGATAAGAAAGGAATCATGAAAGCTTATCAAGACTATTCGTATTTCTATAAAATAGATCTAAATCTAAATGGGCTCATTCTTTATCTTTAAAATGGAAAAAAAAAAGCACCTACAATTGAAAAACAAACAAACAAACAAACAAACACCTGTTTGGTATCTATAACTGTGGTTGTTAACGGTAGCCAACTAATAATCAAGCCACGGCGCAGCATAATTTGAAATGACTCTAAGACTGTATTTTCAAGACACTTTGAAAGGCTCTGTTTAATATTTCATACGGCCTTTAACTCCTTTAGAACAGAAATATCAGAGTGGCTGCAGTTGATGCAGATGGGAGCATGGGAGGCTGACGCTTCAGACTCCGGTTTATGTGCACAGCTGGTGTTTTTGCTCTCAGTAACTACTCTGAACCTTCACATTTTTTCAGACCTTATACTCTCTTTACCCCTTTCCACTTAGTACCTTACAGCAGCAAGTTCCAACCGGTGTGCCACACGAATTTTCAAAACATGCAATACCTGATTATTTAGCCAGGGGCCCTGACCTCTTTTCCCTTAGACTGTCAAATTAAAAAACAGAAAATGCCAGCAGGCAACACAGCAGTAGCCATCCAGTGTGAATGAATAAAAATTATACCTATTTTTTGTCAGATCAGCCAAAAATATAGTCTATGTTTTGGTGTGCCACAGAATTTTAGTAATTAGTTTATGTGTGCATTGAAATAAAAAAAAAAGGTTGGGAATTGCTGTGTTGGGGAGGTTCCCCTTCACACAAATTTAATTTTAAGGCCATCTTCACTTGGATTCCCTCTTAGCACTTCTAGCTGCATGCCTACTGCCCAATAATATCTCATTACTTGGGCACTGGATGACTTGCCCTCCATTATGGCCATTCTCCATCAATAGTTCCTTTCCACTTTAAATCTCCCATTTCTCCCCCTCTACTTGCTCTAATGCTCAAGTTTTTCACATTAAAATATTCCAACAAACAGGAAAAACCTTCTTCCCTTTTCCAATAAGACTAAAAATATATATTTATCTGTATATACATAAATACATACACATCTATACACATACACATCAATACTACTCATCTACCCCATTAAGCAATAATTATTGAAAAAGAGACATAGCTTGGTGTCTCAATATTGTCACTTTTTACCTCTGCTTAATGTGTAATTAATAAATGTAAACTTGTCATAATTGATAATTTTAATTAGCATTTAATATTATTAATGTTCCCAAATGTCTTGAACCTGTTGTTTCTGATAATCTTTTGATGCCTAAAATTGTCTGCTTAACAATAAATTTTACTGACTTATGACCTAGCAACCTCGCTTCTGGGTATTTAGCTGAAGAAACCCAAAACACTAATTCAGATGAATATATGCACCTCTATGTCCATTGCAGCATTATTTAAATAGCATAGATATGAAAGAAACCCAAGTGCCCATCAATAGACCAGTTAATAAAAAAGCCACAGTGCATATATTCAATGGAATGTTACTTGATCATAAAAAGAATGAAATCTTACCATTTGATACAGCATGAATATTATGCTAGAGGGTATGATGCTAAGTTAAATAAGTCAGTCAGAGAAAGATAAATGCCATATGATTTCACTTATACATGGAATCTAAAAAACAAAATAAACAAACAAAATTGAAACAGACTCATAGAAACAAAACCAGACTCATGATTGCCAAAAGGGATGGGGGTTTGGGAGACTGGGTGAAAGAAGTGAAGGGATTAAGAATTACAAATTGGTAGTTATAGAATAGTCATGGGGATGTAAAGTCTGGCATGGGGAATATAGTCAATAATAAAAAAGAATAAATTTTGAATATCTGAACACAAAACTAAAAGGGAAAAATAAGTCAACATATACCAAACAACATTTTTACCTTCAGACAAAAAAAAAAAAATTAAAGAAAATGATCCAAAATACAAAGGATTTAAACTAATAAGATACACAGACACACATACAGAGATATGATTATGCATCTATAGTTAACACATTTACATATCATTGAACACCAGCATAGGAATTAATATAATTTGATAATTGGTGACTAATATCACTGACAGTATGGTCATTTTGTTATTTTTCAGTAATGAGCTAAGTTGAAATCCATCAAAATATTATGAATTTAAACTGGGTATTATGCACAAGCAATCCTATTATATTCAGTAGTAATGGAATAAATATTTGTTATTAGTGTGTCTATACTATAATTGTCACTCATTTACAAATATGCATAAGCATGTATGAAAACAACCCTCACCTCATAATCAGATTAGTTCAGACATGTGAATAGCATATTTCTCATAGTCAATTATAATTACACAGAATCCATGAAGTTGGACATTTCCATATCTGTACAAACATACTGCAACACCTTCTAACTTCTAGAGTAGAATGTCTCAACCGTGGCACTGCTGAAGTACTGCCCTGGATAATTCTTTATTGATGGCAGTAGAGCTGTGCATGTAGGATGGTGAGCTGCATCCTTGCTCTCTATCCACAGATACTAGTAACACCCCCACACCCACACACGGTTGTGATAACCAAAAATATCTCCAGACATTGCCTAACATCTTCTGAGGAACAAAACATTCCTGTTGAAAAACCACTATTTTAGAGGTGGAGACTGAACAAATTTTCTTTGTTCAGTCACCTGTGGATGCACGCTTGGGTTGTTTCCACATCTTGTGACTAGAGCTACAAAGAACATGGGTGTGCTACTATCTTTTTGTGATCCTGATTTTAAGGTTTTTTGCATAAATACCCACAAGTAAAAATCCTGGATCTCACGAAAGTTCTATTTTTAACTTTTACAGGGACCTCCATACTGTCCTCTCTAATAGCTGCACCATCACCATTTTGCATTCCTGCCAACAGTGTACAAGAGTGCCAACTTCCCCACATCCTTGCCAACAATTATTCTCTATTTTTAATAGGCATTCTGACAGGTGTGGGATGATATCTCATTTTTTTTTAATTAAGGTAACAAACTCAAATCCTCTGAAATTCTGAAGCATGCTCTACCCATGCTATTTTCCTCCAATACCACATCTCATTAATGTCCCCAAATACCTGACTTATTTAGCTTTGAATCTTGGCATAGTGCAAGGCTCTTCCCCTGGCCTCGATCTCCCAATCTCCCTGATTTCTTCTATGTTTCTATTATATTTCAAGTATTATGCATTAGATAAAAACTACAATAATACAAAGTTGACAAATATAAAAAAAACATAAGTTCACTTCAAGCTTAAAAAGAGTTCAATGTGTGATATGGTAGATAAATAAAAGAAAACTGAAACTGCTTTAAAAAAAACTAATGTCAGTACTAGAGGAAAGAGAGAGAGAACCATCTATACACACTCATGGTCATAGAGTAGCTGGGATGTTAAACTCAGTTTTGAGTGCTATATTTTAAGCACGTATTGGAAACTGATGACCACGGACGATCCTTCAAACAGGGCACTAGAAAATCTGATGGCAGTGTAATGCAAGTTAACATAAAGACTTGTTGGCTATGGTAAGAAATGCAGTGAACAATGGAAAAGCTATTTTCAAATACTGAAAAAACTGACAGTAAGAGAAAAAATAAATGTTGTGTGTATTCACATGAAAAATTATGCCCCAATGGGTCAATGTAAAGGAGAAATTAAAAAAGAAAAAACAAAAACTATGTGTGATATTAAGTGTAGGCTGCTTCCACAAATACCTGAATATATGGCTAACAAACATGTGTCAAAATCTTTGCAAAGGATGTCCTTGAGATAGCATACTTCTGACTCAGTAACCAAAAAAGTTTCTCTTTATTTTTCTTTGAGCATATCAACAAATGCTTGGTAATGCCTTTATTATATATCAACCTAATAAAGTATTCTTTGTTTAAATACAGAATAGAAATATAAGGTGTTCCCAACATAATAAATGGAAAAACTACTTTTAGGTATCCATGAATAT
The DNA here is from genome assembly GCF_014108235.1 of Myotis myotis. Lineage (NCBI taxonomy): Eukaryota > Metazoa > Chordata > Mammalia > Chiroptera > Vespertilionidae > Myotis > Myotis myotis. The sequence continues at coordinate 202,716,548 of NW_023416324.1, read as the reverse complement.
AATGAAACTAGAGTCCCAGTGCACAAAATTCATGCACAGGTAGGGTCCCTAGCAGCTGCCAGGTGCTGGCCAAGGCTCCCTTCCCCAGTTGCCAGCTGCCAGGCAGGGCCTTCCTTTGTTTCATGCCACTCCCTGGTGGTCAGCACACGTCATAGCGAGCAATCAAACTCCCGGTCAAACTCCCAAGGGGACACGTTGCGTATTAGGCTTTTACACAGAGAGATAACATCACACTACACATACACACACACACACTCAGCAACTCAGTCCCAATATTTCTGTACTTTAAACTACGGAAAGTGAGAACAAACTGTTACTTAATCTTTCTTTTTGTCCCCTTTTCCTTGAGTTCTAAGTGCAGAAACTAGACTATGTTGGTAGAGGAAGATACTGGGGGCCACTTTGGTGCATTCCTTTTGTTAAGCACGTGCAGTCAATACACCCAGAGTTCCTGGGAATTACTCAGCACTGGTGCAGATGGTTGCTGATGAAGAGTTAGGCATTATGCTGTTTTATACAGAATTTTAGAAAATATTTTTATATATTTTTTTTATTGTTGACAGTATTACAAACAGTCTCCTGTCCCCCCCCCCCACCCGCTTTATCCCCTTCCTCCCAGCCCTACTCACCCCCCACCAGGTCTTTACCATCCTATTGCCCATGTCCAAGGGCTATGCATATAAGTATATAAGTTCTTTGGTTTATCTCTTCTTGTTCCCCCAGCCCCACATGGAGGTATGTCAGTCTGTTCCATGCCTCTATGCTCTGGTCTTATTTTGTTGGTCAGTTCATTTTGTTCATTAGATTTGTTTTGACAAGGGTCACAAAATTCTTTGAAGGAATATTTTCTATTTCCAGTGGCTGAAGTCTAAAAGAGAAAGCAGTTGGAAGATTCTGGTCTTGGGTAGGTACGGCTAATATCTGAGGGGTAGAACAGAAACAAGATGAGAGTCTCAGGAGAGAAATGGCTAGTAAGGACTCCCAGGAAACAGGCCACTTTTAGCTAGTCAACATTGTCACTTCATTCAATTATCTGCAATCCTTAGGAAGTCTTTAAAAATGGCAATTTTAAATATATGTTTATCGATTTCAGAGAGGAAGAAGAGGGAGAGAGAAATAGAAACATCAATTATGAGAGATAATCATTGATTGGCTGCCTTCTGCATGTTCCATACTGGGGATAGAGCCCACAACCCGGGCATGTGCCTTAACAGGGAATCGAACTGTGACCTCCTGGTTCACAGGTGAATGCTCAACTACCGTGTCACACCGGCCAGGCTAAAAATGATATCTTTAAAAATGCTTTGGTTAAATGTTAGACTCTCAACTGCTTGCAGAAATTTCCAATAAAATACGTTATGATTGGGAGGAAATTATGAGCAGAGAGCAAATGAGAGATGAAAAGTAACAAACAGAATGATTTTGTAGGGTTCATAAGTACTTTGTCCTGATGGGGAACACATACTTTTGGGAGATGAGTGTTTAGACATTGACAGTAAAAGTAGGGGTTGCTCAAGTCTAAAAACCTTGAGAGTAATAGGGTTACATGCATAATATCTTTAAAATTGAATTACCATTTCAAACTATGAACGCAGAATATATAACTGGTTGACCCACTAACAAATAAGTGTATCTCTTTATTACATCTCAAGAGTTACTTTGCACATGTTGCAATCGCTCTCTTTTCTTCTTCCGAATAATCTTTTGACCTTCATGTAACTGCTGCTGCAAATTCCTTATAATATTTCATCAGTCTTTAAAAAGGTTAACTTTAAAGTGCTTAAAAGGAAAGCACTTTAACTCTGTCCAGAAGTGTGCCTTTAAATCTGGTTTCAGACACCTGGATCATTCTTTTAATATTATAAATACTTTTTTGTAAGTTTATTATAAATTTAACATTATAAGTTTGGCTCTTTAAGGTTTTCTTTGGTGGGGGGCAAACATATAACAAATAAACACTTGAAGGGTGTTTTACAAAGGAGTAGGATTATGTATAACAAATATTTCATTCTAGCTTATTATTAAAGAGACTATATATATATAATGCCCACAAAATAGATTGGGAAGAAACAAAAAGCACAAAGAATCAACAGTTTGTTTTTCTTACTGTTACATGACTCTGGCTCTAATTTTTTTAAATATATTTTTATTGGTTTCAGAGAGGAAGGGAGAGGGAAAGAGAGATAGAAACATCAATGATGAGAGAGAATCATTGATCAGTTGCCTCCTGCACGCCCCCCACCGCAGATCAAGCGCTCAACCCAGGCATGTGCCCGGGCAGGGAGTCAAACCCTGACCTCCTGGTTCATAGATCGACACTCGACCCCTGAGCCAGGCTGGCTGGGCACCAGCTCTAATTCTTTAAGGGTATCTGCAAATTTGCAGGTGGCCCTTGACCGTTGCGTCATGACATCCTTACCAACCACTGTTTATTCTCCATTTTTAAAATGTTTTAATACAAAATGCACTGTGACTTCCTACAGCGGCCACAATTCAGTGATTTAAGTAACCTTGCTTTGAAGATCTGTTTTTCTTTCTTTGTGTTTTTTTTTTTTTAGGAGTAACAATAGGTCTTTTGTGATAAAGACAACACACACCTTTGTTGCTTGCTCTCCAGTGACAATTATCCATTTTTTTTTTAGTGAGTCTCTGGAGGAATTTTTGCAATTTGATACATGAGCTAGAAGAAGGGGAAACAAAACCCTACAAATGTAAAATAAAATTATTCCACCAGAAAGAAAAAAGTCAAATAAAATTGACTTACTCATTAATTTCAATTGATTTCCGCAATGCTTCTACCACTTTTCCTCACAATTATATTCAACATGCATTACTGATCAAAGTGTACATACTATTGGAAAGTTTTGTGAATGAATATGACTTTCTGGCTGTGTTTAGATCTTTAGCAGGATCCCTCTTAGTACTTAGTACTTGGTACCATTTCTAATATATAAATAGACACTGGCTCTTGCTTTCTAATTAATTGCTTGTTGTTGTTTTTCCTCTGTAGAGACAGTAGTTGGTTCTATGCAAATAAAATGCTTAAGTCAGAATATCTATTCCTTGCAGAGAACACATTTGATTGGCTACAAAGCTACTAAAATGAGGTACTTTAAGAACAGGTGTACTCTTTTATCTTTTATTCATCCTAATGGATTTTGAGTCCCACAGAAATGTGTAATATACATTTAGGGGTGTGTAAGTGTAACAATAATGGTGGAAAGAGCTAATAACTGCTGAGCATCAGATGTGCCAGGTGCTGTATTAACAAGGTTTTTCTCTTCCAATTCTTAAGTCTGTGAGTTAGGCTCCATCATTATTGTGATTTTACAAATGAGGAAATGAAGACTTAGGAAGTGTAAATTATAGCTACAGGCTGATGAAGTTACTAGTCTGATCCCATGTGGGGTGCTCCTCACCTCTACCAGCATTTCCCCACGTGCTTTCCATTTTAATATGTAATATGCTTTTGTACTTATTACTAAGGAACTATTTGTCCTTCTGAGAGTTCATTATACTTCAAACAAATTAATGAGCATAGACTAAGAAGATGGGTCAAGCAGAACTGCTTTCAAAGTATTTGAGATTGCCCGTCACTCTCCTCTACTTAGAAAGTATCCTATTAATACATTAAAACTATCACTATTTGTAATAAAGGATGGCCAATGTATTTTTTTCTTTATGAACTACTGAATAATATCTTGCTGGATCAAGAAAGATGATTCAGTTATTTTTAGAGATGATGCAGTTATTTTTAAACTATCCTTTTAGCTGCCCAGTGGGCATAATCTCATCCACACAAAAACATTTGAATAGTTTCACAGGATGCTCACATAACTGATGTCCAAGTGCTTTGGAGATCATTTGAATTTGGTGGCTTCTCTGTTTTAACCTCCAGACTCAGTTTATCCAACAATATCAAATATATCCCAATATTAAAGTTTGGTTGTCCCAAAATTAAAAGATGTGCGATAAAGAAATGCTATACATGCATTTCTTTTGTGTAGTTGACATTTTTGTTTCATTTTCCATTAAGGTGTTTGTGATATACATTCTTCTTCTGAATCTCAAGATAAAAGAAAATGGACCCTATGCAATAATGTCTTTATTTCTGCATTTAAGACATTTCATTCCAAGAAAATGTTTAACTGTAAAGACTTATGAGGCAGAAACAATATCATGGGTTATTTCCTTAGGGATAGAAGAGAAGAATCTAAAAAAGTTCTTATACTGCAAATGCATTTCCCCTTTCAACATTTAAATGTAAAACCATCATATAAATACTCAGAAGTAAATTTTAAAATTTTAATAAAGTTTATTAATAGAATTTGTTAATTCTCCAGAATTATAATGATTAGTTCTCAATGTATTCACAACGGAACATAAAAGTCACATTTCTGGACAATAAAATGATTATCTATATGAAATAAAAGATATTAAACACAAACACCCTTAAAGGGTGAGTAAAGAGTGAGAAATGGTAAAGACGATAGTGAAGCACAAATACAAAAAAAAAATACATGCAAAACAAAATTTTAAAATTGTCTATCTGAGGCTTCTGAACCCTTTGTTTTTTTTCTAAATTTCCTTAAAAGACCAGGAGTTCTGCGCTAAAATGCTAATGTTACCTATTTTTATTTTTACTTTTGGGCAAAAGAGTAAGCAGAACACTATATAATCGTATACTTTCTAATTATAGTGGGAACTCCAACTGGAGCCTAAATTGGGTTCATGTAGACTAACCTGTCTGAACTTGTCTGGTTGTCAGGAGTAATGAGTGGGCCAGCAGAGGTCTATTCGCCTAAGGGACTGAGAGGCTTCTAGAAAAAGAATTCATTGTAAGGTAAACAGAGTTTATGGGTGTGAGAGACCAGGTGATTTTTAGGGTTCAGTGTTTCGACAAGCCCTTTGGCACTTGTCTGGCATAGGCCCCATAGAATCTTTACCATGCGCTTGAGAGAAAGATGCTACAAGTCCTACCTGAAATAGAACTGGGACTAAAATCTCCATAAGGCATTGAAGAAAAAGGCATCATGAGTTTGAGTCCCAATAATAAAGCTTATTAAGATCATCGTTAAAGGATTCTCTCTTTCCTTTGAAGAACTGAACTTGTCATTAACAAAATAATTGTGGAATAAGGTCTTGGAAATGAATTACCTGAGCCACTATTTCTGATACATTAGAGACTTTTGTATTGGAGAGCGGTAAAACAGGAAATTATTGTCTTGCAGAAACAGAGAAGAGGATATCCCTACACTTTCCTGAGACCCCAAAAAGTTGGCCTGGAAGAGGAGGGGTGGACAACAGAAGGTGTGAAATAGCAGTTACAAAGTGACAGAAACATTCTACCTGCTGTTTCACACAATACACATTCTATTATGGCGTCAGACATTGTGCTAGGAGCCAAAGCTGTAATGTTGAATCCAAACAACTATTATGACTAATTTTATCTCCAGCCTAATGTAGCCTAGGAAACCTGAGTTGCAAATAATTTGGATCTGATAAAGGAGTTTGTTATGTTTCATTGTTCAGCTCAATTTGATACCCAATTATTAAACATCCACCATGTGAAAAGTTATAGCACCATGTGGGTTTCCTAGAAACAGCCTCTGAGGTGCTGTAGCATGCAGAATGTGTATTAACAAGTGCCCTTGGGATCAACAGCTGTGAAAAGGGAGGGAAGGATGCAGAATTGGGAAGAGGAAGAAGTCAAGCTGCAATACCCCTAATGACAGCCTCAGCTAACCCCACAGAAAGCTCTGCAGTAGGAAGAGTGAATGTCCCTGAGATGAGCAGTGAGGGCCTGGCCTTCTGTCTCACCTCAACTGTAAAGTGGCTACGAACAAAAGCAAGGAAAAGGTGTGACCTAAATCATGGGGCCATCTAGGGGGAAGCAATTCCTGAAGAGACTGAAGTCTGTTATTGGCATCCCTGTCTACAGTTGGGACAAAGGTCCCTTTCATCTGCACTACACATCACAGTGGACACCAAGAGCTGTTGGATCTAGAGAACTGGTTCTGAAAAGTGTCAACTTTACACTATCTTGATGAAAAGAAATCAAGACTCTTAAACTGTTACCAAATCCTATATAATAAAAGCTTAATATGCTAAGTGTCCGGTCGTCCGGTCATCCATTCAACCAATCAAAGTGTAATATGCTAATATTATGCTAAGGCTGCTCAAGCGCTCACTATGACACGCACTGACCACCAGGGGGCAGACAGCTGACCATTCGACCAGTTGCTATGACGTGCACTGACCACCAGGGGGCAGACACTCTGACCGATAGGTTAGCTTGCTGCTGGGATATGGCTGATTGGGACTGAGTGAGACAGGTCGGACACACCCTGGAACCAGCCCCTGTTGCCAAACTCCCACATCCCTCCCTGGCCCTGATGGTGCACTGGTGGGGTCCCTTGTCCTGGCCTGCACCCTCTCACAATCCAAGACCCGTCGGGGGATGTCAGAGAGCTGTTTTTGGCCTGTTCCTGTAGGCCAGGCCAAGGGACCCCACTGGTGCACAAATTCGTGCACCGGGCCTCTAGTATTTCATAATTTCCATAACGAAACTCACTTTTAAATACTGCTATCAAGTTCCCTATAACCTCAACAAAAGAATACTAAGGATACTAACAATAGCTAACATTTTTAGTTCCCACATGTCCCAAGCACTGACTCAGGGCACTGCATTCATGAACTCATTTAACTCTTATGACCATAAAGAGAATTAGGTTCTGTTTTCATTTTCATTTCCCAGATCAGGACTGTAAGATAACCAGAAGGTAATACCACTGACACTAAACATCTTTCAGGCTTTTGGCTACACCAGTGATGGGCCTTGTGGGGAATCCAAAGATGAATAAGTCACAGTGTCTAAATTTGATATGTATCATTCTAGTAGGAGAAACAAAAATGCTTTACATCCCAAACTGAAGCACTGGACTATGAAGCATAACATGGAGCTGAAAATGAAATAGAAGGAGCCAAAAGGGGTGAAGGAGAAACACAGAAAGCAGTATGAACCAATGCATCTTCTTCATTTTGACCAACTTGAGATACTAGGGTCCTGTTAATACTCATAACATCGACCCAACCTCCCAAAAAACAGCCATATGAATGACACATAGCCTCTGACTTAACTCCTGCTAAAAGCAGTGTTGGTGGAATTAAAGTTTATGGATTTTAAAATGGTCATTTCTCAGGTGCATCAAGAAAATGTATACCTTTCCTACCTCTGTCATAAATTGGGAGAGTTATGAAATCCAAATCAAGAAGTAGATCATATTAAAATAGATTCATGAGGAATAAAACCATTTTTGCATTTTACAGTACTCAATGTGAATCGAATAGAACATCCAAATTTTGTCAGTTCTAGTTAGTCGACCTGAGCAGTCATCTGATCAGTCACTTGTAGGATTACTGTGTGATTTAATAATCTAGAAGAATAATTCAGGTTGTCTTCAAATGCTCCTACCCCAATATCTCCACTTACATGCTATTTACATTTTCAAAAGCCCATTTAGAATGCATGATCTTCTGTAATAGTAACAACAATATTGAATGGAAACTTTAGCATATTAATGCCTTATGGCAACAGGCAGAGCAAAGGAGGGCTGTGCAAGTCTGAGGCTGATTCCTGTTCTCATGCTCTTTTTATTAGGCAATTCAGAAGGGTCTTTGCCATCAATTACCAATCCATTGAAAAGAATCAAACATGTAATTAGAAGCCTAATGTAGTGTTATTTTATGGACATGAAAAATTACTTTCAAATTTGATCATTATAGGGTATGTAATCTGTACAGTTTCGTTGTATCAGCAGATAAGTTAAACATAAAAATAAAGAAAACAAAATGGAAACCTAACACTGCACAATTTCCATACAGTGACTATAGAGATAAATTATGATTAATTTAACCCCATGACTCCCAAAATGTGGTTCATATTTAGATGGAGGGGAGTGGTTAAAGTAAAACAATTTGATTTCATCAATAGGCATGAGGTAAATTTTAAAGAAAAGCTATGATTTTTGCTTTGGTGATACTATAGGGAAGTACAGTAAAATTAGAAGATCATTAGTACGATGTAGTGCTAAAGGGCCCATAAAAGGAAAAAATTTGCATCAATGGACCAGTAAACAATTATATTAAGGTGGAGGCCTAACAACTTGTTTCTTTAACACTTTTCACTTTGGAAACCTGAATTTAAGAGCCCTGTTTCTGAAAATAAGTTCTAAATGACAGACCAAAAAGAAGAAACTTAAAAAAATAGTTTCATGAGAAAAGGAATCAGAAGATTAGGATTTCCCCTTTTCACATAATACAAAGTCAATTAATATATTTTTCCAAATGTTTCACTAATAAAATGTACTAAAATTTTCTAGTGCTTTTTTTAATACTTTGTCTTCATGGTCATCTTATGAGAGATGCACACACAGTATATGAGGAATTTCAGGTAAGAAAAAGTAAACCCAAGATGAAAGAATCCTTGAATATACAGAATTTGAAAAACAAAACAAAAACCATAGAATATTCTACCCCAATAAATGAGCAGTAAAAATAGCCATTAGCAAGGTAATGAGATATAAAAGAAGATAAGAAAACATCGTATAATATATTAAATATGAATTAATTTAAGTTGTTTCAATAACTTTAACTCCTGATGTTATTTGTGTATACTGTGATTTATCTCTAAAATTATACCAGTATTTTTCTGAAATTTCAGTGCATTTCCTTACTATATTCAATTCTATTAATAGAACATTTTCCATTAAATGCCATTAAACTGGATACTTTTTAGTGTTTTTTTTGTTTGTTTGTTTCAGCAACTACATCCATACCTTCAGTTAGCGTGAATTACACAAGCAAAAAAACAAACAAAAAACCTACCCATTTTTGTTGCTCATTAAACATCTGCTCATTAGCAACCTCCTGGTTAATGAATACTTAGAATCTAAATAGAAACCCATTAGTAAAACTAGTTCTGTTTCCAAGTATATTTATCAATTCTGCAAGTAATTTTTATTTTAAAAATATGTATTTAGTCAAAATTCACTTAATCATATCGAACAAATCACCAAAGAATTATAAGCATCATCTTAAATACCCCAGTAAAAGTGAAATACCCTTAGGGTATTTGCAAGTATATAATTATCATTAAAGCAAACCTAACAGAACTATTTAATTATTAATTGCATAGCTTCTCTAACTTGTGCAAACCAAGTGATTCTGAGAAAGGATATAAGCTATTTTATAAAGCAGCTACCCATACTTAGGCAGATTGCATTTATTTCAAATGTCATTAGAAAGTTGAAATATGTCCTAGGAACCACCACTAATTTTATTCTTTTAGAGATTAGTTTAATAAAATAAAGGAGATGCATAAATGAGGAAGAAGAAAAATCACTAAATACCATTTAGAGAAAAACTTCATTCTGAAAAAAATACTTATAAAATTTTCTTAGATATTTTGTTATTTGAGGTTTTTTTCCTAGTTAAGTTTTCCTTCATACTTTCTCCATTGTCAAGGAGCAGAAACTATACTTTAGTATATATTTTTTATTTGCTTATTCCTTGTCGACATTACCTTTAATTAAACTGAAAAAAACAAAAACCAAAAAAACTAAAGTTGTCTCTGAACCACAGTATCGATGCAGACATGCCACTGAGAAATGAGTTAAAAGTTCTTGTTGTTCTTACAGGAAAATCCAAGCCAAGAGATGCAGCAGAAATGGCTGCAAAGGAAAAGCTATACAATATCAGAGAGGAGTATGCTAATAAGGGTTAGCAGGAAGGACAAGTAAAGTAGTCGTTTAAATAAATACTATACATATGATTTGCCCCATATGAGGAAATTTGAGATTTAAATGTTGAGATGTATGAAAAGAGAATTCAACAGCATTACAAGCACCTATGAGCAAGATATCTAAATTCAAGAAAACGCTTTTAAAATTAAGTATAATAATCACCAAAATATTAATCCCTGCTATTTGCGTGACACTAGGATAAACTTGAAACACAGATAAGTAATAGCATTTTCCTCACCATCAGGGGGATCACAATCTCCTGTAGAAAGTAGACACATCACCTAGTATTTTGAAATACTATTATACATGATGCAGAAAACAATAGGCAACACCTAGTGAGATCTGAGTTTTTCTGAGAATCTTGCATTTAATCCTCATGCCCATCCTAGGAGTAAAGAACCATTATAATTAAATCAGACAACTAGTGACGCTACCAAACTTTAAACCCAGACTGTGTGGGTCCAACAGTTGTAAAGAATATATATGTGATATAAATCTTCTATATATCTGGTATACCAGGTAGGTTGGAGAAAATGGTTATGAAAGAAAAGACTTCTGAAGACAGACAAGAACGAAGGGAACATGACTGGCACCATGTGATATATGTTACCATGTTAAACTGAAATGAATTGAGGACTCAAATTATTGCATCCCTTTTAAATAGACCTACTTCAATTTTTAATGCAAGCATATCTGATGACAGAAACACTGAAGTATCCATTGCCATTAACATTTAGTTTCTACCTACCGTGAGGCAGATCTTGTATACTGACCCTGATTGATATATATTTTTTAATATATTTTATTGATTTTTTACAGAGAGTAAGGGAGAGAGATAGAGAGTTAGAAACATTGATGAGAGAGAAACATCAATCAGCTGCTTCCTGCACACTTCCTACTGGGGATGTGACCGCAACCAAAGTACATGCCCTTGACCGGAATTGAACCTGGGACCTTTCAGTGCGCAGGTCGACGCTCTATCCACTGGGCCAAACCAGTTAGGGCTGACTCTGATTGATGTTAAATCAGTTAATATTCAGATCCTATAATGTTTCTATTATTTTTCCCTTGCCTGTGTTTTAGAGGCATACATTTTTAACAGGAGATTCAAGTGGCATCCACAGCGGAATAGAGTGGGCTTACATTTCCTCACAATGACCATCATTTAAAACTTACATATATTTTTTTAAGATATATTTTATTGATTTTTTTACACAGGGGAAGGGAGATGGATAGAGAGTTAGAAACATCGATGAGAGAGAAACATGGATCAGCTGCCTCCTGCACACCCCCTACTGGGCAAGTGCCCGCAACCAAGGTACATGCCCTTGACTGGAATCGAATCTGGGACCCTTCAGTCCATAGGCTGATACTCTAGCCACTGAGCCAAACCTGTCAGGGCTAAAACTTACGTATCTTAAATTTAATCCTGGTAGATTAAATATACAGCAGAGTAACAGGGATGATCTTGTACAAACACTGCTCTCTGTTCCTCTTCAGAATCTTCCACAGCTTTGGAAAGAAAGATAAACTCCTAGTACAAATCTATGACAAGGTTATATTTTCAAAGTTCCAAGTACCTATAAATTGACCCTTAGGGCAAACTGACTAAAATTCTTATTTTGATAGGTAAAATGTACTTATATGTTTTGTAGTAAAATTTTCCATTAATAAGCATATTCTTTCTCCATCCATCCCTTCTCTCCCCATCACTAACACACATATATACAGTATTTACATAACATATTTGAAAAATATACTTTTTTTGGTTGAAATATCAATTAACCAAAATACTTGATTAGCTTGTTGTAAGTTCCATATCCTGTATTTTTGAATTGTTCTCATTGTCTCAAAGAGGCACATGCATGCTTTACCTTTTAAAAAAATATATTTTTATTTATTTCAGAGAGGAAGGGAGATGGAGAGAGAGAGATAGAAACATCAATGATGAGAGAGAATCATTGATTGGCTACCTCCTGCACACCCCTTACGGGGGATTGAGCCCACAACCCGGGAATCGAACCATGACCTCCTGGTTCATAAGTCTATGCTCGACCACTGAGCCACACTGTCTGGGCTTAACCTTTTAAATTACAACATAATTTGACAGTATCATCTAATAAAAAGAGAAATTACTAGCACTGTATAAAATGCTGTTCCTTCACAAATACTTTAATTCAAAAGCTACTTATTAGGTTCCAAAGATGGTGCCATCCAACTCGTCTATATTATTTCATTTAATTCTCATTTAATTCTAAAATCCGGAATAGATATTATAATCATTCTTATTTTATAGATGATTAACTTACTCATCTTAGATGCTAACCTATGTTACTAGAATTCTATATTAGGCATAGTGACTCCAGAATCCACAGAACTACATTCCTATTTAAACCTAATTACTGTATGCATGATGTTGCCATGTGTTTTAACAGAAAGCCCTTTGTAGAGGGTATAGGGCAGGGAAGGAAATAAATATGACTGTGGCTTGACATATAAATGTTTACCCTGATATAATTCACATTTGTAAATTAGTTACAACTAAACATGCTTTAAAATGTTAAAGTATCACATTTGTAATACCTTAACTAATAATAAAATGTTAAAGTACTTTAAACAAGGAGCTCATCGGACTGAGGTGGCTCGAATGCTTTGCTGGATGACATAACCAAATAAAAACCTAAGCCAGAGTCAGTGCACTCAAATTTGAAAAAAAAAAGAAACTTAAGAATAATCAATCACAAACAGCCAATAAGCCAATAAGGCAACTGCTTGAGCTGTAGCCAATCAAATAATTCCCTTGCTTTGCTTCCTAGTCTTTTCCACAAAAACCTCTCCCCTATCTTCTGTGGGTGGAGCCCTCCTAACCACTTTCAGCATGGCACTTTCCAGTTTGAGTCAATGGATGCTCAAATTCTTGAAAATTCTCAATTTATCTTTTAACAAAGAGAACGCCTTCCATTTCTTAGTCTGATTTTAGAGAGATAAATGGAAGGTGAGTTATGTGGTGGTACATGTTACAATCAAATTGAGTATTGATATTGATATCTGGATTTCACACATTTTATTTCATTTTGCCTTCTTATAAAGCTTTCAAAGACATAAAGTGTAGTAATGTGTGCTTAGAAAAATGTTTGCTGTTATTTAAACCTATTGATCAAGGACAGCTCTTGCAGAAAATAAGATCTATATAAAACTTGCTTTCCATTTATTTACTTAGCCAACTCAATTCTTCATTATTTTAGAACCTCTGGTCCATTCCAGGTCCATAATATCAACCCTGAATCACAGCTGCTATGTGAAATGAAAGGTCTACAGGGAGTAATTCACACTTCATTTTCTAAAAAGTTGGTAACATTCCTCATTTGTAGATGGAAAATCCAAGCTCAAGAAATTGAAGATAAATGACAAGAAGAATCCCTGATATTTTTGCATATTAACACACTACAGGCCTGGTGCTGGAAATTCGTGCATGGGGGGTAGGGGGTTCCTCAGTCCGGCCTGCACCCTTCTTCAATCCAAGACCCTTTGGGGGATGTCCAATGGCCGGTTTAGGCCCATAGGGATAGGCCTAAAAAGGCCTTCAGTCATCCCTCTCGCAATCCGGGACCACTGGCTCCTAACCGCTCGCCTGCCTGATCGTCCCTATCTGCCTCTGCCTACTGGCCTGATGCCCCTAACTGCTCTCCTGCCAGCCTGATCGCCTCATAACTACTCCCCCTGCCAGGCTGATCACCACTAACTGCCCTCCCCTGCCGGCTGGATCACCCCTAACTGCCTCCGCCTTGGCCCCCACCACTGTGGCTTTGTCTGGAAGATGTCTGGTCTAATTAGCATATTACCCTTTTATTAGTATAGATTTCTAAACTTAGAAAGATGAATCTCACTCCCTGTTAAATTAATTCCTAGAACTATAGAATGCTAACCCCTGGAAATTAGGAGAGATTTCTTTTTATCCCACACAACAATCTATTTATGTGGAGTCAGACCCAACAATTGCTAGATGCCTTCTGGAGGTTAGATTCTTAATTTTGTTTGGATAGCAAAATCCTCACCTCTGTACATGTGTTTTTGTTTGGGCAAAATGTGGACATATTAAAAAAGTATTCCATTATTTTTAAAGTTAATGAAATTTGACACTAATGTAACCTGTTACAAATCTGTCCACATTTCTCCATGTTATTCACAAGCTACTTTTGTTAAATGCTAAGCTCAGATTCAGATATGCAAGGTTTATATAATTTTCCTACTAATCTGTCCAATGACTAACCACTAAATCAAACAAGATCTGAACAAACACTTCTTCTGTCTCTTCCAGCTCAAGTACACACACACAAGCACGCACATACACACATGCAATATAATATATTTTGGAATCTCTTCCAGAATCAAAGTCAAGGTCACAAATCTATAGTTTGCTGTCCCTGCTTTGTAAAGACTAAAAAAAGAATCACATCTTTACAGCAACATCATTCTGCTTTCACTACTTCAAAGACTGCAGAATAAAATGTTTTCACCTAGGTTCAGGTATTACTCTGCGATATAATCTATTGGGATAAGGAAGCTGAAAAGAACTTAGAGGAGGTAATTGTTTTCTTCAAGACTCCTCACCTAACTCTACTTGTAGTGCTTCTGGACTATCTGAAAATAGTTCAGGTACCTGAACTACTGAAAATAATTCTCTCTCAAAGGATTAAAATAAATTGTACATCCACCTTTTCTCTGTCATCATCTGTGTGTGTGCGCATGCGCGCATGCACACGTGTGCTCACATGTTGTTGAGTCTGGTTTAGTTCCTGGCAATCTGGCAAATGAGTGATGTCCACAGGGTCCTGTTCTAACAGCTCTGCTCAGCTCCTGACGCTCATGCCTATGGCTTCTTTCATGGAGTCAATCCATCTTAAATTTAGTCTTTCTCTTTTCCTTCTGTGTTCCATTTTCCCAGCACTATACTCTTTTCCAAAGAACCCTGCCTTCTCACAATGTCCACAAAATAGGACAATTTCATTTATGTGATTTCTGCCTCCAGCAAAGTTTCAGGTTAACCAGGTAGCTGTTCTATTTAAAAACACCTATTTACAGTATTAATGAACGGCAACATCTTTTTACATACAGCAGGACTTCCTCAGCTAACAATGTATTGCTGTTGATATTTTCCAAAAGCTTCATCTTGCTCTCAGATGTAATCGATGTTAGTATTATTCTTACAGAGAAAGGATGTTGTTTTCTATTCTTTATTGGCTCTGTTTACAGCCCTTTGTGAATGTGAGCCTATCAGATAACCCTTTATCAATGAATACAACTTTCTTCACTTTTTTTGGTGTAAATCCAGATACTTACTATAGAATATTGCACTAATGCTATTGTGATGTTTCCATGTTTATCTATATAAATAAAAGGCTAATATGCAAAGTGTCCCCTGGGGAGTTCGACCGGGATACTGGGAGTTCAATTGCTCGCTATGATGTGTGCTGACCACCAAGGGGTGGCACGGAATGAGGGAAGGCCCTGGACGGCTGCTGGAAGCCAGGGAAGGGAGGCCCTGGCCAGCAGCCAGAAGGCCCCAATCGGTCCTGATTGCTGGCCAGGCCTAGGGACCCTATCCATGCACGGATTTCGTGCACTGGGCCTCTAGTAGTTTAATATAAAAACAATACACTTAGACTGGAATAGCAATGTTTTTAAGTAACAGTACATTAAAAGGGAAAGAGAGACAAAGACAGAGATAGTGAAAGAATAAATGAATAGGGCGCTTGAACCAAATGAGTCAGTTGTGATTTAAACAGCTTCTTGGGGCCAGAGCATAGTAAGTCCTCAATAATGAAAAGGCATCAATATCTCCAACAGGAAAATGAAGATTCAGACATAATAGTATGAATAGTCCTATATAGTCTGTCCCCTGTACCCTTTCTAAAATTCTATAACTCTATGAAAATGCACTTGGCTGGCAGCTGATAGCTTGGTACAGGGAGTAAATAACGTTATGGTGTGACAAGAATTAAAATGAAGAACTGTAGAGAGAATTACGACGGGCCAGCTAAGGTTGCCCTTAACGGTAATGCCATGAGCAGCCTCCTCACCGGTATGAAATATCTGCAGCTACTCATCACAGAGTTCCCCCTCTCCGGGAAGCTGTCAAAATAAAAAACACTCCGAACTGTTTCGAAATATAATAACTCTAGTTAATATGCTTCCCTGATCTGACAAGCACTGATTTATGACGTTAACTGAGGACGAGATATCAACAAGCAATGCAAACATTTAGTGCTGCACTTGAGAGGGAATCACATAAGTGACCCTCTGGCAAACTTTGGCGATTTGCATAAATCCAAGGCAGAAAGTTATGGGATTGCTGGGAAACTGTTCTCATTTTAATTTTTAATGTTTTCACACATCCAATCTTAAAATGATTATTGAAATATTAATTTAAAATATGCACACATTTGAATAGAGCCCTGCTTTTTTTTTCCTGGTTATATTATTTTTTTCTACAAGATGTGCTGTTCCCTCTGAAAAGGAGATCCCTTATGAACCCACTGCTGTCAAAGAACACATGTATATTAATGCACCTGTTATGCCCGCTTTCTTAGTTAACTGAAGTGTCAGAAACTGTCAAGAACAAGGGAGGGATGCATATTTCTTTATGGAGATTATACATGGAACGAACAAACCTCATAGCTAAAGGTCTTCCTTTCTCTGGCCAAGAACTACGTCGGTGAGTGGTGCCGTTGGAAAGGTGAACGGTCGGGTTAACATGTGAAGATGATAATTGTTGAAAGAATGACTTCCAGGAGAAAAAGAGGTTCTGCCTTGTCAGTGTTCCCCGCGTGGAGCCATTGTAATTGGAACCTGCTGAGCATGAGGCCTGCCTGTGCATTCAGTCCAGAGTCAAACCGAGATTAAATAAATCAGTACATTTCAGGAGTGGCAGCGAAGATGGGGACTTCGGTTTCCTTGGTAAAGAACAATTAATAGTTCCTATTTCTTTCAGAAAATAAAGCCATTTAAAATATCTAATATTAATTTTCTTTTATATACAGACATTTCAGCTCACACATATTATTGTAAATCTGTGTGTGTGTGTGTGTGTGTGTGTGTGTGTATATATATATATATATATATATATATATATATATATATATATTGGAGGGGGGGAATGACTAAACGGTTCTTAGCATGTCTAACAATCTAATCTCTGTATTCTCTATAAAAATCAATCTTGTCAGCCATTAAAACAAATTTAGATTTGAATCATGCCAATTGGTAGTTTAACATTAGCAGCAGGAAAATTATTTAAAGAATTGCGAACAGAAGTACTCAAAATACACTATAAATTAAGGCTAGAAAACAGGAGAGACCATCACTAATATCTTTTCCTCCCATTTCTCATAATTTCATGAGTGGAATAATTAATTTAATAAGATATCCCAAGACAAATGATATTATCTGCATTAATTCTTTTTGATGCAATGTCATAAAACAAGCTGGTCACAAATAATGAGCAGAGGATTTCTCTTTTGATTAAAAATTAACAAGTATATATAGAAAATATATCTTTAAAATGGGCATTCTGCCTGTCAAACAAGCATTCCCCTACCAAAATATCAAAATCATTGCTTGGCTGGCATGACTCAGCAGTAGAGCATTAACCTATGAACCAGGAGGTATGGTTCCATTCCTGGTCAGAGCACATGCCTGGGTTGTGGGCTTAATCCCCAGTGTGGGGCATGCAAGAGGCAGCCTATCAATGATTCTCTCTCTTCATTGGTTTCTATCGCTCTCTCTCCCTCTCCCTTTCTCTTTGAAATCAATAAAAAATACATTTTAAAATAAACAAATAAAAATATACCAAATTATCATAAAATTGAATCATTCTACTGCCCCCCCCCTCAATTTTAATCAAGTAAACATAAATTACCAACTTCAAGTATATGGTATAAAAAGGAACTAAGGGTCAAAATTATCAGTCCATTCAAACTAAAATTATTCTAAAGCCACAACACTTTTAGGTTGAAATATTTAAGTCACTAAATCTGAACTCCAGTAAGATCTGTACAGTGTTCTGTTAGCTTTTAGTTATGATAATCACAAAGTCTTAACACCGTCTTTTGCAACAAATTATCAAATTAGTGCTAATTGGTCTCTTATTGAATATGTAGCCTAACATAGAGCCTATAATATGATAATTGCCTGGCATTTATTATTATTATTAAGTATTATATTGAACAGAAACAACTTTAAGTGAATAATCAATTCTATATCACCAAATCTTACTCATTCTGAAGAGCCTGAATATCATCCATAAAATCCTTTGTCTTCTGGGAAATCCTTAACTGGCGTAGCTTTTAGGAGAATAATAACATACAAAATAACAGGAAAGCATGGACTACTATTGAAAAATGTGTTCTGTCATCAATATCATTCCATAGGTAAAGCAGATATACATTATTTTTCTGCCACCAAGATCTGAGCTGCAGTCACTTATCACTTTCTCATCCCTGTGCCTAAACATAATATAGTATACATTATGAATGTTGTATCAAAGAAAAAAACTGTGTGTTGTTAGGTTAGGAATTAGAGTTAAATTGAATTAGAAAGAACACAGAATAGCATTTTGCCAACATGTGTGGATAAATTAATTTTTGAATATATTTTATGTAAAGGAGATTCAGGTCACACAGAAGTAATGATGAGTTGTTCCTAGCTACGAACAACCATTAATTTACCTGATGAAATTAGGTA
The DNA here is from genome assembly GCF_014108235.1 of Myotis myotis. NCBI lineage: Eukaryota > Metazoa > Chordata > Mammalia > Chiroptera > Vespertilionidae > Myotis > Myotis myotis. The sequence goes on along the minus strand of NW_023416324.1, from coordinate 202,698,003 downwards.
ATAATTGTGTCTCTGACTATTCTATTGTTTGAGTAAATTAGTACTTGAGCACTTCAGTGAAATAACATTTTCTTATAGTTTCAAATGCACTGTAATTATATTCCTTTTAAAAAGTACTAAGAGTAATGCACATTTTAGAACTAAGGCAAAATAAAGAAGGTAGATATGAAATACTGAGAAATTTATTTTGATTTACTGTAGTAAACACATATTTTTCATTTCAAACTGAGGTAATGTAGATATTAGGATTACTTTGCTATTACCTTGCTGATGGTGTTTCTGGAAATTACAATAACATTTCCTGGTGTTAATGCATAGCCACTCTAAAATTCACAGACTAAAGCCATTGGTTTCTAGAAGACAGAATCATAGAGACTTATTAGCCTACCTGACAAGAGAAATCTTATAGAAAACTTTAAAATTTTCAAATAGCTATTTTACTTATTATGTGTAAGTAAACATAACTTATAACTTAATTTCCTTACTAAGTAATAAACATATTTTAATGGCTACAGATTTATTTCCATTGAAATAATCACTGGCTATAGCATGCTACCACTATGTGGAAATCACTTTATAAGGGAAATCATCTATGGAGTTATTCAGAATGAAACTGATTTTTTAAAATAAATTAATTGAAAAGGGTCAAAACCTGGTACAATTTTTTCCTCAATTAGTATGTTCACTATCACATTGATATCACATCAAAGTCAGTGAGGGACAATTTTGCTCAGTTTAAAAATATCTAATCAATATTGAAACCTATCAGACCACATTTGCTTTAATGTTCCTCTACTAGAAAGTATTATCTGTGTTAAGATCTCCATATGAGGATTATAAAAACATAACATCTACCTAAACCACAGAAAGAACATATGACAACAGTCAAATCATACGTTTACAAATAAAGATAATAAAATTGTCTGTATGAGAGAGGGGGGTTGGTAGGGAGAGAGAATCCTATATAATAAAAGGCAAATATGCAAATCAACTGAATGGCAGAATGACCAGTCACTATGATGCACATTGACTACCAGGGGGCATACACTCAATGCAGGAGCACCACTCAGTCAGAAGCCAGGCTCACCGCTGGTGAGCACAGTGGCTATGGAAGGAGCCTCCTCTGCTTCTGCGACAGTGCTAAGGATGTCCAACTGATGGCTTAGGCCCACACCTGAGCAGGCCTAAGCCATCAATCGGACATCCCCCGAGAGCTCCCAGACTGTGAGAGGGTACAGACTGGGCTGAGGGACTCCCCTCCCCTGAGTGCACGGATTTTGTGCACCGGGCCTCTAGTATTTAATAAATGTTAATAAATATTAAGGCAAAAGTGTTCGGCTAACATAGCAAAGGCTTATTTCAAACATTAAATATGTCTCTAGTTTGCCTGCCAATTCTAACAGCCATCACTGCCTACCTGCATACTGAAGATCTCACTTGAAGAGTTTTATAATGATGTAGGTTTCCTCTGCCAAAGTCAAGATGACCTAGATCACACCAACATAAGACTATTTATTGCCAATTACTGTATGACAGTCTTGAACCTGTATAAGTAGTAAAGTCAGAAGACTACGGGTTCATTACGTTCTAAGAATTTGGGAGGTAGTTGGGGCCAGAGATAATCACTTTAGAGTGGAATCCAGTTAACAAGGTAGCAGGCAGGCTGTGTTACAAATTAGTTATACTGGGGGATTTACTAAAACTCTCCATGTTTCTTGGATGGCATTTTCTTTATTAGGATGAATACTCTGTCTAGAATCTGAAATTTATTACAGCAGGTTATAGAACAACTCAATAAGAAATGACAAATTCAAAATTTAAAATGGCAGAAAAAACAAACAGTAAAACTAATGATACATGTTAGGTATCAGGCCTCAAGTAAGGCAATATATTTACAAAGCGGGTTTTAAAGCATCAATTCTATTACCTCCAAGATTAATGTGAGATTCAATGGGAACACAGATTAGAAAAACGTTTGCAAAGTATAAAGTACCATGCATTTAATATGTTTATTAATGTAGATGTTTTTTAATTCCAGAAAATACAACATTGAAGATAAAATACTTTCTCTATTCACTTTAATCTTTATCTTTTTAGACTGTTAAATTCATACATGTATTGATATTTAACAATTAAAATCATTGCGATAAGTTCATCACACAACTTATTCAGCTTTTAAAGCCCACTGCATTTTATATTTCTCCATTATTTAAACTATGAACAATGTTAGTTGCTGAGTTTAAATGTGTCACCATTTATCAGATTAATCACTTAATATGAAATAATCTCTTTTAAACTCTTCACAGATGGGATTAATACATTCTCCATTATATCCCTCAACACCACTCATTCTAGAAGAAAATGCAATGCCAAGAGTCAGTTAGTAGAGTACGCTTGTGGTAGAAAGAAGAATGAAACACCCTGATAAGAACCTAGCATAGAGAGTTTATCCTGAATTATTATCTGGGTTCATTATAATGTTAAAGGATCTTACAAAGGAAAATTGAGGCAGTTGATTCAGATGAAGATGAAGGAAAAAAGGAGGAGAGGGTAAGGGAGGGGAGGATGGAGAGAAATTTGAAGACTATACTGCTAGCTTTGAAGATGGGAAGCAGTGGTCATGAGACAAGGAATTGCAGATGTCCTTTAGGAGGTGGAAAAGGACAGAACACATGCTCAGTTAGAGCCTCAAGAACACAGTCTTGCCAGGCCAGTGTGGCTAAGTGGGTGAGCACTGACCTATGAACCAGAAGATCATGGTTCAATTCCTGGTCAGGTGATATGCCTGGGTTTCAGGCTCGACCCCCACCCCCCATTGTGGGGCATGCATGAGGCAGCCAATTAATTATTACCTCTCATCATTGATGTTTCTCTCTCTCCCTCTCCCTTCCTCTCTGAAATCAATTTAAAGAGTTCATTCAAAGTGTCTAACACAACCTGGGACACAGCTTGTATTAAGTATGAATTTTCATACCTTCTATTCCTATTTGTGCCTTAATAATTTGAATATACCGGAACATGTAACCACAAATAACACATTTATATAGACGACGATATGGAAGCCCAGAGAAATTAAGTCAATGCTTGATTGATCCCAGGAATTCTGTTTTCAAGCCAAGGGTGTTTTTCTTCTTCCTAAATTTGGCTAGAATATTAAACAATCTTCCAAAGAATTAAGCAAATCAGGTAACAAGTGCCCCTGAATGTTACTGACTTTCAACGCCAGTTCACAAGCAGGGAGTTTTGACACTAAAATAACATAAATAATCATATAACATGATTGCAACAGATATTTTTTTAATTTTATCGATGTTACATGAAATGTACTGAAGATTTAAACTAAAAAATAGGACAGTTTAAACAGCAAATGTAATGCTAAACAGTCTTAGTTTATGAAGATAACAATTTGTTCTCTAATTCTGAAAGCTAGCACTTTTGTTAAATATGCATTAAATGCAAATCCACTGCTCTAAGTCCTCCTGCCCCTACATTTGTTTCAAGTTGACAACCTCAAAAGTTAATCACAGACATAGATTTGGCAGGCATCCCAGCACAGAAAAAAGGATGTATGGATTAAAACTACTTTGCATTCTAGTCACAAACAGCACACTAGCAACATGACAACTAAGAATTTTACATCAGAAAGAACCTATTGTTCTCTGAATTTCATTAAATGCTTGTGATTAAGTCCAAGTATACCTTGACCACTTGTCACAGATTTCATCAGAACACATAACAATTAAAGTTTGGGGCAATGTAAGGAGTCACATCACATAAAAACAAACATTGTAAAATATTTGTGTAAAAGCACACCTCTGATTATAGAAAATGTATGTTTTTAAAATTAAAGAGTGTGGATATGTGGGTTGCAGAATAAACTTTACGTGAAGCAACATTTTAGCCTACACTTAAAGAAAGTCGAAGAAGTGCTATATTATTATTCAAATGCTCTCAGAAATAAGTTTATTCCATACTAAATTTTAATACTAAAAGTGATTTTAAACAGTCATACTTATGAAAAACATGGCTGATATATCTCTCTGATAGCATATCATATAATTTTGTTGAAAAATTTTAAATATTAAACATCTCCACACAGAGATACTTCTTGGTTTCCCCATACACCAACAGAATAGTAACTGTAATCAGGTAAACTCATATGAAAACACTGATTTTACATAACAATATTAGCATACTACTACTATAGACATGTCATACAATGCAGTGTTATACGGAAAAACAGAAGAGTAGGCACTTTGGGTACAAGTTTAATATGTTTGTCTTGCTTAAGTCGGCAATAGCCCTGTCTCATTTTAATTCCGTTAAGGTAGTCCATGCCGCATTTGTCTGTCCCTGATTACATGCAGGCTGCACACCCAAGTTTTCTGGCAATAACAATGAGATGCTGGGAAGATTAAGTACAATGACAAAAACAAAGTGACCTCAGATATGACTCAAAATCATTGAGATTGAAGGTCTGCTTAGGAAGTATGAATCACTGGGTTTGGTTTTCACTCGGAAGAGCTGGCCAGGCCTCATTAAAGAATCGGATAAGTAAATATGCTTCGCACAACATAGATTTTTGAGCTGAATTATAATTTTAACATTTGTCAATAACAAGATGATTGGGATTCGGAGGCATGTGCATTTTTTAAAAGGAGGTGTAGAGGGCTCAAACAATGTGTCCCTTTTAATGTTCACAATGAGAATTCACTATAAACTAGAAAAAATATTCCTTTTTTGTTATTCCTCACCCAAGGATATTTTTCCATTGATTTTTAGGAATAGTGGAAGAGAGGGAAAGATGGAGAGAAACATTGCTGCGAGAGAAACACATCCGTTGGTTGCCTCCTGCACGCACCCTGACCAGGGCCCGGGCCAGGGAGAAGCCTGCAACCAAGGTACATGCCCTTGATCAGAATCGAACCTGGGGCCCTTTGGTCTGCAGGCTGACATGCTATCCACTGAGCCAAACCAGCTAGAGCTAGAAAAAAGTATTTTTATTCATAGTTCTTCCTTTGAGAAAAATCAAATTTGAAATTAACATACATTCACATATTCCATGTTTGAAGAAATAATTATAAAACTGAAAACAGACTAGTAAAATAGCATGATGAATGATGTATCGGTATTAGTCCATGTTTACAAATTGTTTCCATATATGAGATGTTGGTTATAATTAGAATATCTTACTGGAACTGTCTGCTTATGTGGCTTCTTGAAAAGAGACTCCAAGTTCCTTAAGGAAAAAGACAGTGTTTTATTCTTCTCTACAAATCTAACATATCAAAATGACTGGAAAACAGGTTATTTTCCAAAGATATCTTCAATAAATACACAAGTAAACTCACCTTATCCAGCAATGGAAAATATAAAGTAAGACTTACCCCAGACGGCCTGTGGTCAATTAAAAAAAATTAGAACTCCATAAGAAAATGAGAAGTTGTCATGGTTAAATGCTGCTATAGAATGAATGTTTGCACCCCTCCACCCCAATTCAAAGGCCCAATGTGATGATATTGAGATTTGGCTAGATCATTGGGGAGGGGGGGTGCCCTCACAAAGGGGGTTAGTGCCCTGATAAAAGAAACTCCAGTGAGTGCTCCCATCCCTTCTGCCCTATGTGGACACAAGAAGAGGGGCTTTCTATGAACAGGAAGCGAGTCTTCCCCTGACACATAATCTCCTGGTACCTTTCTCCTGAATTTCTAAAAAATTTCAAGAGAATTCTCATTCTGAGCATTTAATCTCAAGCTTTAAAATGCGTTTACACCTTCTTCTTCCCTAACCACCCTCTTTCCTGAAATATACCCTAGCTGTCTCCAGATAACTAATCCTCTTTCTGCCTTTGATAAGATGTTAGAAAATGGTCAACCTAAACCTTGTTTACTTCCAGGATCACGTAGGTCAGTGGTTCTCAACCTTCCTAATGCCGCGAGCCTTTAATACAGTTCCTCATGTTGTGGTGACCCCTATCATATAATGATTTTTTCATTGCTACTTCATAACTATAATTTTGCTACTGCTATGAATCGTAATGTAAATATCTGATATGCAGGATGTATTTTTATTGTTACAAATTGAACATAATTAAAACATAGTGATTAATCACAAAAATAATATGTTATTATATATGTGTTTTCTGATGGTCTTAGGCGACCCCTGGGAAAGGGTCGTTCGATCCCCAAAGGGGTCGCAACCTACACGTTGAGAACCGCTGATATAGGTCGTCCTCTCTCCACCACCATCACCATGCTTCCAGGATAAATCCATGCTATGCTAACACTTTACAAGTTCTCAACATTCTTATGGAACTTATTTCTTGCCTTTAACATTTGAAGTGACTCTGGATAGAAAATGGCTTAGTTTATTCTCTAGTTGTCCCTGCAATTATTTACAAGTCAATAAAAAATATTGACTGTCCTTGCTTGTACTCAATTCTATCTTCACTTCATTTGCCCAAAGGCATTATCAATTTGCTCAAAACTCTTTGGCCAAGACTTTGCATACACTTGTGGATATACTTCATAAATTTGTTCCACGGGACCCACTCTCTCATTCTGATACACTCCAGTATATGCAGTTCATTAGCTATTTCATCCCAAAACTGCATTCTTAGCCCTGGAAGTATGGCAGTATTTTCATTAATTTCTTTTAAAATGAACCCTCATCTAAGAAATAAAATGTATTGGTTTGATTCCAAGTAAAATTAACACACTTAATTCAGATGCAGTAAGACTCTTATCTTAAATAATAATAATTTCAGTAGTTAAAAAGATAGAAATTAAATTCTTCCAATTAACCACAAAATATTAAAGAAACAGTGGAACATTCCTGATCTTATAAATGTCCTCTCTGATACAGAGATTATCACTCCTGGGGAGATAGAACATATTAAAACAGTTCTACTCTTTAATTTTTAAGTCCCTTTCCATTGTAATAAAGTAATATAGTGGATATTTGGGTATAATAATGTAAACAATAAACTGGCACATTTAAAATAAAAGCACTCAGAATTTGGCCTAAAAGAAACGTTTTTATTTCCTAAAATGAAGTGTTTTAAGATTTTTCTACTTAAATTGAAAAGTTGATTTAGACCAGGAGTGGGGAACCTTTTTTCTGCTAAGGGCCATTTGTATATTTATAACATCATCTGTGGGCCAGACAAAATTATTAACTTAAAAATTAGCCTGCTATATTTGGTCAAACATTTAATCAACTCATCCCTAATGCCTTGTCAGGGCCAGACCAAATGATTTTGTGGGTCTTATATGGCCTATGGCTGAACGTCTCCCACTCCTGATTTAGATCAAGCCCAAGACCATGCTACTTGCTAGCTGTGAATACTAGTAGTTAATAAACAAGTCCCTTATACCTTTAAGGAATTTTTTATTTTCATTTGTAAAATAAGGATGTTGATTAAAATAATTTGCAAGTCTTTCTCTTATAAATAAACATTGTAACTTCCTTTGTTTGTTATAGGTATTCTATGAAAACCCAAAACCTAACCATCTTCTTTGCTCCAAAGCAAGGCTCCTACCCCAGAGATAGAGTTATAATCTAGGAACTGAAAATGGTGTAGGTTTCAGAACAAAACTGGTTAAGTCTCTGGTTCTTCCTGAATCAGAGACTCAATTTCACTGTGTTATTTCAATGGAATTCTCAGCACTTGGTGCACACTCATATGATCAAATTTCATTCACAGGCTGATACCACATTTTGTCACTTATATGGAAACTAGAGGCCCGGTGCATGAAATTTGTGCACTCGGGGGGCGCCATCCCTCAGCCCAGTCTATGCCTTCTCTCAGTCCGGGAGCCCTCGGGGGATATCCTAAGCCAGCAGTTGGACATCCTTAGCACTGCCGTGGAGGCGGGGAGGCTCCTGCCACCACCACTGTGCTCGCCAGCCATGAGCCCGGCTTCTGGCTGAGTGGCACTCCCCCTGTGGGGTCACACTGACCACGAGGGGGCAGTTCCTGCATTGAGTGTCTGCCCCCTGGTGGTCAGTGCACGTCATAGTGACCTGGTCATTTTGCCTTTTGGTCGATTTGCATATTAGCCTTTTATTATATAGGATATCATATATTTCTCTGTGTTCTTGCTTTGGGAATAAGTGTATTATTACTGATGCTAGATGATAAATCTGTTGAGAAAATGATCCAGGACTTATAAATCTTTTTATTACTCATGAGTTCAATGGCTGTGCAAAGCAAAAGTTTGGCAAATAGAAATTAGTGAATGAAAATGAAGCCAAAACCCTCAAAGATACATTTGTAAACTTTTCTTTTTATTATTCATCACTCTAAATTACAGTTTAACATCTTACTATAAGGTAAAAAATCTAATATGACTGAAATATCTAAACAATATACTAAACAATAAACACTAAATAACAATGTATTTCTTTGATTTATAAATATATATATATATAAACATATATAAGTAAATATATTATAGATTAATACAACCTGCTATGTTCTAGATCAACAATTCTCAACCACTTCTTAATCTCATGGCACACATAAGCTAATTACTAAAATTCGAAGCACATCAAAAAATAAATTATAGATTTTGCCGATTTGACAAAAAAAATAAGCATAATTTTGATTCATTAACATAGAATGGCTATTGCTGTATTGGCTGTTTTCATTTTTTTATTTGGCAATCCAAGGGAAAAGAGGTCAGTATGCCTAACTAAATAATCAGGTATTGCATGTTTTAAAAATTCTTGCAGAACACAGTTAAAAATCACTGTTTTAGACTCTTGCCATGCATGATATATGGCACAACACTATTAAAAAAAATGGATCTTCATAAAATTAGAATGCAAGTCATCATCTATTTAGCTGTTTATCATTTTCTGAATTAAACAGCCAAACAATAAATTAATTTAGTTTTCCTTCTGGATAAAAACTATGGTTTCCTCACCTCATAATTAAAATTATATATCCCTTCCTTATTTTTCCTCTTTTCCCAGAAAACTCTAAGTTAAATGTAACTTTAAATGGAGCAACACAATTAATTCATATTTTGATGTTATTATTTTGCCTGTTTTTCATGTTCTTATTTAGGTTTTTAAGACTATTATATATTTTTTTTTTCACAGTGTGACTACAAATAAATGTTTGCATTTGCAGACTATACATCTTAACATATTTAGGTAAATTAAATATTTTGGAATATTTTATTTAATATCAGATACATTAGTATGAGGGTTGACTTCTCCTACTTTCTTAACAACACTTTAATCTCTCAAGGCTCTGTCCTCGAAAACAATTCCCACTGTAGCAATGGTGGGAAGAGGATACATTCTAAGCACAGGGGAGGGGATATGCAGCTTCTAATTGCTAGAGTCCAGCTTGTAGGTCAACTGGTGGTCATGTCCTCTGATGAGCTCCTCCAACACTGGCATTCCATAAGGTCTATTTCCACAGCTTGATTAATGCACAGTGGTTCCCAAACACCACCTTGGCTCCCATTGGCTCTGGTTATACTTAGAGGATTAGCAGTCCCTCCCTCATGACCTGGCTGGTGGTGTTACCCCATATGCTACTGGTTTTCCTAATTGAAGCTTTGGTGATCTTCAAAACATACACACACACACACACACCAACGCGGTTCAGTGACAATTTACTCTCCTGTAATATCTACTTCATAATAAAGGAATTATAGGAGCACTTTCTAAATCTTCCCACATTACATTAGTCAGTGATGACAGGGGACGAGCCCAACTCTGAGGCCAACTTAGACTTCCTTATTTTGTTCCCTTTTATAATCAGTCATTCTGGTGCCTCTGGGCTTACAGCTGGGAAACAAAGACAAAATCCATCTTGCTCTAGAATGTTTCCAAGATAGTGATAGTAGAGATTGGGGTGGTAGGAATGGCAGGGCAGGCTTGCCAATTGTCTTCTGGATCCAGCCCAGAATTATAATACAAGGAAGGAAAAGGTAACCATGTAAGAGACACAGTTGACAACGTTCTGTTTTCATCCTTCCCAACAATGAGGTGCATTCTTCCACTTTTAGAGAATGGTAAACTATATTTACAGCAGGTACATTCTTCTTGTACATTCATGGATCATATTTTAGTAACTCTTTAATTTGAGTTATTGGTTATTGATATTGAAAAAGACACTTGTTATGAAGATACTCCTTTCTTTCCAGTGACTGAATTTTGACACTGAAATCCTAGCATTCAAGACTATCCATTCTCGATACTCTATTTACAAGTGCAGTTTGTTTTTTTAATACATTTTTATTGATTTCAGAGAGGAAGGCAGAGGGAGAGAGAGATAGATACATCAATGATGAGAGAAAATCGTTGATCTGTTTCCTTCTGCACGCCCTACACTGGGGATCGAGCCCACAACCCAGGCATGTGCCCTTTTAGGGAAATGAACACTGGCCTCCTGGTTAATAGGTCGATGCTCCACCACTGAGCCACGCTGGCAGGGCTACAAGTGCTCTTTGGAAATCAAAGCTGATCATGACTTCTTGGTTCTCCACTCTTGCAGTCCCTGTCAAAGGGTGGCTGGCTCAGGTCAAGGGGTGAAAGTCACAGGCAATAAGGTTTGGAGAGGGGCAAGGTGATAACTACTCAATGTATAGATTTGTAGGAAATAAATAGAAATACTCAAGAGGAGAGACAATTGAGTAATTAGCGATTATTATATATGATGTACATTTGAGTTAAGGATGAAAGAGAGTGGGGAAGAGGAGGGAAGCCCTTGAAAGGGAGACTGAACTTTGCACTGATTTAAGGAGTTAAACAGTTCTGAGTTGGTTAAGTAATAAACTGAGTAATTACCCCTCATTCCTCATTCTGCCCCTCTGTGAAGCCCTGCACCATGATGCTAATGATGGCAAACATGTAATTCAGAGGAGCAGGGAGCCTAGATTCTACAAAGGCCCAAAATGCCAAACTTACCAGCTGCCATCTGCCCTTGGCAAAGGGTTTGGGGAAACTCAACAGAATGTAATCAGCGGTGCAGCGATAGCTTTCCAAAACTAATCACTGCCTCAGAATGAGCATTCTGACATCTTACCAGAGCATTGTTTTTCACGAAGCCAAATTCTCCGCAAGCCCCTCAAGGAAGCCTGGTTAATATGTTATTAAAAAATTGTATAATTATACCTTGGCTTTACAGTACTATTAAGGATGATAACATATTATTTGAACATTTACTATGTAAGTAGCACTATTGTTATCCCCATTTTACAGAAAATAATATCAAGGCATAGAGAAGTGAATCACTTGTTCAAGAGAGCAAGTGAGGCCCAGCCGGCGTGGCTCAGTAGTTGAGCGTCAACCTATGAACCAGGAGGTCACGATTCGATTCCTGGTCAGAGCACATTCCCAGGTTGCAGGCTTGATCCCCAGTGCGGGTCATGCAGGAGACAGTGAATCAATGATTCTCTCTCATCATTGGTGTTTCTATTTCTCTCTCCCTCTCTCTTCTTCTCTGAAATATATATATACACACGCACGCACGCACACACACACACACACACACACACACACACCCCTAAGTGACCTGCCAACCAGCCAGTACCTATGACACACATTGACCACCGGGGGCAGAGATGCTCAACGCAGGAGCTGCTGAGCTGTGGTACCTTGGCAGTGGGGTTTCCGGGTGATGCACCCAGAACCAGAGAGAAGGAAGCCCGATTCCGGGGTGCATCACGAAGAACTGCCCTCTCACAACCTGGGACCCCTCAGGGGATGTCAGAGAGCCGGTTTTGGCCCTATCCCCACAGGCCAAACTGAAGGACCCCACCTGCACATGAATCCATGCACTGGGCCTCTAATTATATATATATCAAGTGTGTGAGCCGGATTTGAAATGAAATCTGTCTGATTTCAGACTGTGCCCTATAGCATCACACAGCCTCTGGCATGGAAGAGTATTCTGTTGACTCAAAATGTTTGCATGCCCACAAACAAAAATAAAATTTTTTGCAAGTAAAATCATCCAAAAATTTGCTTTGATGCTAAAGGGAATGTAAAGATATTTAGATATTTAGTTTATAAATAGAGATCTGGGCTTCACTTAGTGTGAAATAATGTTGGAAATAAAACAGATGTTGAATTATTTGCTGAAGATATCATTTGGGCTGCAGAATCCAAATTTATTACCAGGAAACCACTACCAACTTGGGCATAAGAAAGAGTTCCTCCCCAGGACTAAGCAGCCACTGGCCTCAGTGCCTGGAACTGCCATGTGCTGGCAGGAATCCATTCAGTATCCAACCGGCCACGTGACGTGAATTCTGAACACTTGAGAAACAATTTTGACTGGTGTCACCAAACCATAGGGACTAAGAAAAAGAAAACAAAGAAACCTTAAAAAATGGAACCATTCAATACCATTAATAGAAAAAGGAAAGCTCCTCTCAAATCCATTTTTTATTTCCATAAAACCATAAATTAGTTGATGATAGAGTTAACAGAAACTGTCCTGTTTGAACACTCTTACTTTGCCACACATACGTAAACTCCGTTGTCATAAACACCTGCAAACATGGAAATGCTTCAGGTGGAAAACATTCTCCAACACTTCTCACAAAAGCTCTTTACACAAATGAATTTGTTCTATGTCCTCGGAAACAGAAGCAGATTATCTACTTAGTAATCCCCAAAAAAGACATGGCAATCAACCACGGAGATACAAGAGAATTTGTAGCTACAATGTGATGATCCTATCCTTACGGTGTATTACAAATATGTGAAGCAATTTGTTCAGCAGCTTTTAAACAAGAGATGGTATAACTCAGTTGTGCAGTGCAATGCAAAACAGAGTCTAACAAACACCGCTAGATACTCAGCAGCCTTCATCTCTTCAGTTACAAATTGGAGAAAACGAAAATAAAGAATCAAGCCTGGGCATGCATTTCAATCACGGCCCCTGAGCTGGAACTGAAGCAACCCTGTTCCAAATGTTGATTTTTATCTATATTCAGAGAATACATTTTGATGGAAAATATCATAAATTATGAATGCTTGCGTACTGGGACTTTGTTTAAAAAATAAGGTGTGAGAGCTGTTGAGCTGTTCATTTTGTGTAACAGAGAGACAACAGATATTGTTTTGTAGTCTTGAGAAATTAAACACTGGCTAATTAGTCTGCAGTGATGCAAAGTGTGAATAATAAGTCCAATGTTTTATCATGGAGTACATTTTATTCTTAGAGGAAAAAAACAGCAAAGAACAAGTCGACTTAAAATATTCATAAATCTCAGCACTAGTGAAACAAATGTAGCAAACATTTTGACAGAACATGGAATGATGGAATCGCTTTCTAAAGTTTTTATATGCCTATGTATATGTGTTATATATATACACACAAACTTCTACACTCACAAAAGATTATATATTTATGTATTTGACCATTCAAAAAATGCACAATGTTGATGAGAGTAACTGGTATTTAAAAAAAAACCACCACCACAAAAAACATAGAATGGCTATCTAAGAAACAGTAATTGCAGAGTAAGCACACAGTTTTATACCCTGGGGACCTCAATCTCTACCCTGACTTTTAATTTATTGTGGAGTCTAAGGAAGAAACCATCTAGAGGTGAGTAACTGGTGTAATTCACCTCTCGGTCTAGGCATGCATTAGATTAGATCCTTGATTAGTGAGTCCGCCGCATTTCAATATTTAACCTGTCTCAGCAGTCAATTTCAAGTCAATATTCCTTGTTTTTCATTTAAGCTTCTCCCTCTAAAAAATACCCAGACCTCCATTTCTATTTTTCACCCAATTCTCCTAGAAATCAAATAAATATTTTTCTTGGCCTCCTTAAACTTGAGAACATCATTCCCCTGTCTAATTTGGAAAAAAAATAAAGACAATTAAATATATTTCCTTTAAAAAGTTAGCTGCATTTACATTATAAGCTCCTGGAGGGCTCATAAGGTTTACAATTTGTTTTCCTCCAAATCTTTTCCCTACCCCTGCCATACCTTCACTACAGTCTTCAAATATTGTATAGTGGGGGGCATGCGTGCTTTCACATTCAAAATAAGCCTTCATGCAAATCCCATGTTTGATACTTCATAGCTATGGGACCTCAGGTAAATTGCTTTACTTCTCCATCTCTTAACTGGTTATTTATGTTTTTGAAAAAGACAGTAAAAGCTGAATAAATATAGACATTAAAAAATTAAGTATTTCTTAGGAATAAGAAATGGCCTATTCACAAAGGAAGTTAGTATCCTCACCTACCATTTTCACATGTAACAAACTATGCACAGTGTGGTTTTCTTTCATGGTGACTTGACTGAGAAAGATGACCGTGGCCAGCCAGCCAGCCTGGGTTCCAATTGCACCTCTGTCACTGAACAGCTTTGTGACTGTGAAGAGTCATTTAAACACTTCAAAATCTCTTTGTATCCCCTTCTATAAAACAGAATCAAACTCATAAAAGGAACCTTGAAGGATGAAATGAGGTCACATACAAAGCATGTAAATATGGTATCCTCTAAGTGCTTCCTAAATACTGACTTTTGATATTGTTTCTATACGTTGTCAAAATGGGCCCATTCAACACACCCGTGGCAGCCACATTTGACTACCTACCACATACTTAATCTCCTCCCCCATTCTTCCTTAATAAACGAACACTGGATTTTAAAAAAAAATGTTTTATTGCTTTCAGAGAGGAAGGGAGAGGGAAAGAGAGATAGAAGCATCAATGATGAGAGAGAATCATTGATTGGCTGCCTCCTGCACAGCCCCTGATGGAGATCAAGCCTGCAACCTGGGCACGTACCTGACTGGGGAATTGAACCATGACCTCCTGGTTCATAGTCGATGCTGGGCCACTGAGCCACAACGGCTGGACACAAACACTGAATTTTATTGGCCAATCAAATGCCTCAGGGGAGGTTGATCTCCACCTCAGCACCAGAAAAGAGTTGATTAGTCAAGGGAAATGACCATAATGTCATCCTCACCAACGATTGATTTGGGGGGTGGGGGTTCATATGAAACAAAAAAGAAATATTTATCTTTCCTAACTTCAGATCTTATTGCATAAGGATGTGATATATAGACTTATTGCAGCCACGCTTCTTCCATGATGTCAGGAAAAAACAGCCAAAAAGGAAAAACATGAAATCCAAACCTACTTCCAGATGGCTTCTTTCATGTTGTAATAGATTGTTATTTTTAGGCCATTTTCAATGTGTGTTTCTCTTATTTGTCCCTAACAGTGTCTTATATAGATAAAATTTCATTATGAAAGTATTCAGAAAAATTAAGCACAAACTGATGACTTATCAAATTATTAATAATTATAGTGTTTCACCTGACAAAAGCCATTTAAAATATATAGCTTTATTTAAATATTAATGTTATTTAGTCCTTAATGAATTATACTGCCCTGAAACATCAAACTGCCCCATCTTGCAACCACTCTGAACTCCTGTCTCTAAATCCTGTTACTTCTTCATGCTCATTAATTTTTAAGTCACTGAAAGATTTACTCCTTTACTAATTGGTAGTCACTCACCTAAAGTCTGGCCATTCAAAAGCAATGGCCAGAAAGAATGGTAAAAACCTGAAACTTCAGCTACTGACACTTTCCTCCTTCAGCAATTCCTTGCTACTTCAAAGAAACCATGTTTTAGTCAATGAAATGAAAAAAAAAAAAATGCTAGAAACAAATATGAACTGATTTTGCATCTCAAGTCGTTTACTTATTAGAAGCTACTTAACTTTTATGAATTTCAGATTCTTCATCTGTAATATAAGAGTTCAGAACTCCTATCTATGGTGTGAATATAAAAATGAGGTGACCTATATGAAAGAGCCTGCAGGGTGACTGACATTTTCATCTGACAATGATTCTCTCCTTCTAAACTGGCCAGACCCCACTGAGCCCTCTTCTCAGCTAGGCCTCAACCTCGGCCTCTAAAGATTTAGACAAAACGCTAACATCATTTTGAACACCTCAAGGGTGTATCCCTAAGATGACTGTAACTCCCTTTACAGCGCCTACCTGAAAAACCTCAAGGCTACCAAGAACTTTATTGTTTCTTCCAGTCCAGACCTGAAGCTAGGATCCCACAGCCAGCCTCTCAGGAGGATAGGAACCTGACTTTGACAAGCATCAGTTAACAAATCCTGATGGGTGTCACCTGAACCCACTGCCCCCATTTCTGGTTTTTGTCATTTTTCACTGCCCTGAGGCTATTGAGATCCCACTCACCTTCTCCCTACTCCCCCATTCTTCCTTTAAAAGGCCCAGTCACCTGTCAACTTCTGTACAAATCGAAGTTGAGTTCATTTCGCAATGGTTCTTGACCCTACTGAATATAATATACTAAATTCCTAATATAGTATCTTACTGATTAAAAGCTGTCCTTACCATGGCATGTCTCAGTGGTTGAGTGTTGACCTATTAACCAGGAGGTCAGGGTTCCATTGCTGGTGAGAGCACATGCCTGGGGTTGCCTGCTAGATCCCCAGTGGGGGGTGTGCAGCAGGCAAGCGATCAATGATTCTCTCTCACCATTGATGCTTCTATCTCTCTCCCTCTCCCTTCCTCTCAGAAATCAATAAAAAAATGTATGTGTGTGTGTGTGTGTGTGTGTGTATACATATTTTTTTAAAGCTGTCCTTAGCACTTTAACTAGTGTCTGTCTTTGTTGATCTTGGACACACCCTTCATTCAATTAATTCATCAAATACATATAAACAGACACTGCTTATGGAGGAAATAAGGTTGCCTATAATCAAATCATGCTGTTTTGTTGGGCAGCGCCTTCTCCCTTTGAATGCACATAACTGTGTAAGACTTTATCCCACCACCTACATTGACCCCCACACACATACTTCCTCATTCCCTTTAGCTGGTGAATTATCCTCCCTGCGACAAAAGAATGACTGATCTTTACCTAGTTTTACTTTCCTTAGGCAGTCTCGGTTTCCTGCAGGCATTTCTGCTCAGGGAAATGTGTTTCAGAGCCCCAATTAGCCTTCTTTGGAGTCACAATTAGTAAGACACTTCACACTGCTTATGGCAACATCTCTGCTCCCAATCACACATCCACAGCCACCTACATCACCTGAGACATGAGACTTCTAAATGAGGTATGGGAGTGAGAGGCAGACAAACAGGACGAGACCATGAAAGTTATCTAGTAAATAGGTCCCCTCCTCCAGCATAGTCAAGAAGTTTAATCCTTTGATTTTTCCTAGCAAGAAAAACTACAATCTGCTTAAAGAAGTCACCCTTCACCAAACGATCTCTGTATTAATGCACAGTGTAGAAAGGAGGGTATTTTTAATAAAATGCTTCATTACAATAGAAATGGAACAGGCACTTGAAAGAGAAATACATTAGCAACTTAGGGTATGTCATAATTGCTCAGAATTCTGTACTAGCTGTTATTTGAATGTGATGAGAATACTAAAGTTGAATATTTCATATTGAAATATGGCCATGAACGTTTTCAGGAGAGCACAGAGAATGGCATAATATCATTTAATAACCTATGTTGAGTTTTATTTCCAAATTGCAGGCCACATGCAGTCTCTGCAGAGATAGAATGCATTAGCAGGGGGCTTTGAAATAGAATGCCTCACGTAGATAACCAATTAAAGTGATTATAAATTATGTGAAATTTGAGGGGGAAAATGAAAGTTAAAATGGGTGAATCCGAAGCAGTAGTAATATCTGTAATTGCAAACTGCTTCAAGTTAAAAGTGACATTCACAATAATGGCAACATTAGTGGAATAATGGTAGGCAGGCAAATACATACATGATAAAGATACTCTGGATTATCTAAAAAATGTATTCTGTCCAATTAAATGCTTTTATCACTGAAGTCAGACCTAGATAACATCATCAAATCATGATAAAACACAGCTACAAGGCAAGAGAGAATGTTTTCAGTTAAACTGAATTTTGCTAAAAAATAAAATAAAATAAAAAGGCAAAATCCAAATACCTATGAAAAATAAGGTAAAATAACTCTTACTTATTTCTCTATTCATACAGTTTAGAACTGGCTTATAATAATCATTGATTGAATAATCAACTTTTAATTAACCCCAGGATTATCTTAATTTTGAGGACTTTAAATACTTGCTCTATTGACATATTAGACATTTATTATTGATAATATCTAATCTGTTTAATTATACTATTATCACTATATCTCCCACATTTATCATGATACATTGAAGACTTTGAAACCTCAACTATGTAACCATATCCTATGCCTTGGATAAGGCTTCAAAACAGCAAATCTTACAGCAAGATTTAAAAGTTGTTTGTTTTTTTTTATTCCCAGCCTAATTTGTTTTCCAGTATAGGAGATAAGGGAGGTCACCTTTGCTATTCCTACTCAATTAAATAATCACTGTGATTTGATTATTTTATAGATATTCACTTATTTTTGAAGGCCTATCACATAGATGGCAGTGATATAAACTGCCAGGGTTTTTGTCCCAGCATCAAGAAGGGTTCAGGAATCTGGAAAAGGCTGTGCGTAGATGACATAGGAATCTAGAGACTAATTCAGAGTCCAGAGACGAGATATAATTTTGTAAGGCATTGGGGGTCAGAGGACCTTCAGCTAAAGGAACTGAAGATTCCCTCCTTGTCTAGGACCCTTGTTTTTATTAACACAACTTGTCCTGAGGCAAGGCAGAGATATACACATCAAAGGGTCAGGGTTTGGTACAAAGTCCATTGTCAGAATGGGGGAATTAGCCTACAGCTGTTCAGGTGTTTGGCCAGTAGGAGGCAATAACATGTAGATTAAGATGCCCCTTACCTGTCTGGCAGCCACAATCAGTTTCCTATTCAGGTTTGGGGAAATGCCTTCAGCCATTCCCAACAGGT
The DNA here is from genome assembly GCF_014108235.1 of Myotis myotis. Taxonomy (NCBI): domain Eukaryota; kingdom Metazoa; phylum Chordata; class Mammalia; order Chiroptera; family Vespertilionidae; genus Myotis; species Myotis myotis. The sequence goes on along the minus strand of NW_023416324.1, from coordinate 202,679,138 downwards.
GACTACATGTGTGACTCAACCCTGTTGAGTCCCCAAGTCTCATCAACCTTTTGATGAAACTCTTGAAATTACGACATGCTGGAATTGGTCTATGGCAATAAACAAAATGCTTAAAAGAAATTCTCAGACCAACTTATAGTCTATATCCAGCAAACCAAATAATTACCTAAAGTACAGAGTAAATATAGGGTTTTCCCCCAAAATATGTACATACACCTTGAATAATTATAAAGGCAGTGTTTATCAAAATACATTTCATCTTCAAAATTGAGCTATCAGCTGTTAAAGTGTATATACATATTTTTGGGACATCCTGTATATTTTTAAATAGTCAGCCATTTTGTTTTTCTCCGAATGGTTAATATTGAGATATCCATTCACCACATATTTGCTAAATATCTACTAAGCTCCTGGAATACACATATAAATTTACAGTGAACACCCCAATCAAGTACATTCTATTGAATGGAAAGGCATTATTGCTCTCATGGAGCTTGCATGGAAGGTCACAGCACAGCGAAGTTGGACAAGCAAAATTCAGTATATTATCATCGTCGATTGGATCTCCAGTGCCTTGCATACTGACTGCTATGTAGGAGGCAATTAATGTATATTTGTTAGAAAGAGAAGAAAGGAAAGAAAGAAAGAAAGAAAGAAAGAAAGAAAGAAAGAAAGAAAGAAAGAAAGAAAGAAAGAAAGAAAGAAAGAAAGAAAGAAAGAAAGAAAGAAAGAGAAAGGGTGAGAGGAAGAGAAAGGGTGGGAGGGAGAGAAAGGGTGAGAGGGAGAGAAAGGGTGGGAGGGAGGGAGGGAGGGAGGAAGAAAGGAAGGAAGAAAGAGAGAGAAAGAAAAAGAAAGAAAGAAAGAAAGAAAGAAAGAAAGAAAGAAAGAAAGAAAGAAAGAAAGAAAGAAAGAAAGAAAGAAAGACAAAGAAAGAAAGAAAGAAAGAAAGAAAGAAAGAAAGAAAGAAAGAAAGAAAGAAAGAAAAAAGAAAGAAAGAAAGAAAGAAAGAAAGAAAGAAAGAAAGAAAGAAAGAAAGAAAGAGAAAGAAAGTCTTCAGTGATGAAATACTTGAGCTGAGTCTTGAAGGAAACTCAGCTGGGATGAGTAGACACAGGGTCCAAGTGTGCGAATACCAGAAACGGCACAAAAGTGTTTAACAAGTATGAAGTGAAAAAAGAAGGATTGTACAAATAAATAAAAGGCAAAAATCTTAACAGTCCCAAATAATTCAAATAATTCAAATGAAAGGTATGCCCCTAATTAAAATTAGAATGTGTTCATAAACACAGTTCAAAGGTAACTTTGTGGAAAATAATGACATAAGTTATTTTTGAGAATTGCTGTACAGGTAGGAGTAAATCATATTTAGGTAAAAACAGAGACATCATAATAGGAAAATGTGATTCATCTAGAATAAAATACTTTTTAAAATATATTTTATTGATTTTTCACAGAGAAGAAGGGAGAGGGATAGAGAGTTAGAAACATTGATGAGAGAGAAACGTCTATCAGCTGCCTCTTGCACACCCCCTACTGGGGATGTGCCTGCAACCAAGGTACATGCCCTTGACCAGAATCGAACTTGGGACCTTTCAGTCCACAGGCCAACGCTCTACTCACTGAGCCAAACCAGTTAGGGCTAGAATAAAATATTTATGCCAAGTCTTGTCTTACACTTTTTTGTATTTTTCTTCCTGAAAAAGTTATTTCACCTCTTTGAGTTTCATTTTCCTCTTTTCTAAATCAAGAATGGCATCTACCTTTCAGGATAATTATGGGACTCCTATTAGAGGTGTTTTATCAAAATAATTAAATTTAAAAAATAAAAAATAGGTAAATATCATTGATCAGTACTTTGACAAAGTACATGGCATATACTTCATGCTATATTTTAATCTTCACATAATCAATGTTGAGTATTTCTTTTATGGATGACACAAAGATATCACTACGCTATAAAAATGCAACTGCTCTCTGGTCAGACAACATGCTCAATATTTGTGATTGGAACATAATAATATTCAGAGAGAAATTAAACAGATAAACATAAAAGCAATTGGCAACACTAATATTATACTTATTGAAAAACGGGTTGGGTATGGACAAGTTTCAATAATAGAAAAATTGTCCACAAACACTCGCATACAGAGAACAAAGTACAAATGCGCTTTTTTTTCTTAAGTTGGGACTTCCTCTCTTATAGGTCTTAGCCATATTGCATTGGTTTACTTTACAGGAGGCATTTCAGCTCTAATATTGTATTTGCATCCCTAAAAAACACTGACACATAAGAAACAAAGTGAAGTAAAAAACACCATGGTTTATAGGATAAAAACAAGATGAGAGGTGAGAACACTCACAACCTCCAGATAACAGTCTGGACTAAAACACTAGAACAGTTAAATTTCTACCGGCATAGGTACCGAGCATCTCCATCTTCTTTCAAGATGCAAAGCCTGAAGGGCATTCAGATTAAAATGGAAAACTATGATCTAGGAGGGGTAACTTTTAAAAACTAGAAACATCAAACAAGTGAACAACACATCATTGTAACACAGGAGAAAATGATCTGCTAGTTTCTTCAGCTGCATTCTCAATGTTACCAAATACATAATAGTAGAAATCAAGACGGTTCTTAAAGCCACTAAACAAACTAATACTTGCACTAAAGGAAAGGCACTTGAGTTGATTTTTCATATATTTCTTAACATCCTCATGGATTGCTAAGGCGTACTCTGTAACTGTGAGAAAGCCTGCTCTGCATTACTTAAAAATTAATGAGCTTAAGAAATCATATTCCTGCATAGTCCCCCTATTTACCAATAACGTATGAGGTAATATACATCGAAGAAACACACACTGAAGCAGGGAAGACGGAATTACATCTTAAATGCATTTGATGTTCATTGGCTATAAATCTGGGTGTCAGCAACAGAATATACTTAATAATACCTGTAGGCAACTCAGAGGCTCTCAATCTCAAAACACCATCTATCCAATGAGATTGTATCAGGGTTAAATGAGATGAGTGAAAATGCTCAGCATAGCTCCCAGACATAGAGTAGGGCTTCAAAAATATTAGTTGCCTTGAATATCAGTAGAAAAATTGTCAACTCTATATACTTAATATCAAATTTATATTTTGTTTTTGCTTTTAGTTTCGTTTTTTGAGGGGCTGGTTCCTTTTTATTTTGTTGTATTTTCTTTTGTTTTTGAGTTTCCCGGAATAAGTAGAAAACAAAACCCAAACCAACTATGGCTAAGCATAAAACATGAATGAAGAATATATAATGAATGCAAATTTAACCTAAATGCTTCTGTGATTTTACCCAAAATCCAAGACATATGCTAAATAATAACAAAGTACAATCAGTGATGGAAAAATGAGATAAACACGGAAGTTAAATAAAAAAGGAGAAAAATTCTGAAGAAATGACAAACTGATATTTCTATCTAGATTTTTCATGAATATCTCAAACTAGCATTTTAGAAAACTAAAAATGAGCAAAAACAAAAAAATAAAAATAAAAAAACTCACCTAAAATAGTGGTTTTCTTTATTTCCCTATTTCTATTAAGATATAACCATTCTTTTTTTAAATTTATCTTTTTTTAAAAGTATTATAGATGTCCTCTCTTTTTTCTCCATTGACACTTCCCCCCCCCCTCCCGCAAACCCCACTCCACCCACTACCCCCAGACCTTTACCACACTATTGTCTGTGCCTTAGTTATGCATATATGCATATAAGTTCTTTGGTTACTCTTTTCCCACTCCCCCACCCCCACCCCCACCTTACCATTCTTTTTATCAAATAGGCTTGAAACTTTGGGTACTACCTTCTCCCCAATGTCCCAAATTGAATGTGTTATTAAGATCCATTAATTCCTTCATAGAAACATGTGTTATGTCCACACGTTCCTTCCCCCCTCACCCCCGCCCCCTTTCTGACCCACCCACACATGGCTAGTAGTTTTAAAAACAAAATAAGACTTTAATCATGTATGTTCCTGCCCAAGCAATGGATCCCAAAGATCTACAGAGCAGAGTCAAACTTAGCTTGGCCTCAAGGCCTTTCTGCCTCCACAAACATTCCGATAATTGAGACCAACAACTCACCTTTCCAAACCCTTAACTTAATTAAATCGGACTATCACTATCCTCTCAACACTGGCCACCTTTCCTACTTGTTCACTCATTTTTCTCTCCTGGATTATTTCCTCCATTTTCCCACCATGTTAAAACCTTGCCTGCTTCAGTGAGTGGCAAGATCGTGTCCTGGTTAAAAAGCAAGTCTTTGTTCGTATCTTGAGTTCAAAACTTTGTTTGCTTGCTGCGCAACTTAAGGCAGTTATTTAAATTTTCAATGCCTCATAGCCCTGAAGTGTAAAAGGGGAATAATAATTTGAGGGTTCATGTACTGATTAGGCTAGTTAATACACGTAAAGTACTTACAATAGAGCCTGGCTATTAGTACACTATGTTTTATAAATTTATATTTTTTGTCTTCTCAACTATCAATGCTGAAATCTATGTACCACCCGTTCCCCTACACATGCTAATTTCAAACAAATACAATACATATATTAAAACATTGGCATTGAACTAGAAATGAGAAAATTTAATCCCAATTGCAGATAACTACTAACTATAACTGATACACACAAATCAAATAATTCCTCTATAACCCAATGTTTTCATTCATAAAATAAAGTTAATAGTCCCTTGGATACTTGGTGATCATTAGTTATAAGGTGGTTAGAAGCACTTTGAACAAGTGGTGGGTATAGTTATAAGATGATGGCATTATATTTAGTTTAAGGGCTGAATAATTTGTTAATTAATTAACTGACAAAATGGCACAGAATTTAAGTATTATTATCATTACTTTGTTTTGTTGTTTTTTTAATATATTTTATTGATTTTTTACAGAGAGGAAGGGAGAGGGATAGAGAGTTAGAAACATCGATGAGAGAGAAACATCGATCAGCTGCCTCCTGCACACTCCCTACTGGGGATGTGCCCGAAACCAAGGTACATGCCCTTGACCAGAATCAAACCTGGGACCCTTCAGTCCACAGGCCGAAGCTCTATCCACTGAGCCAAACCAGTTAGGGCTATTATCATTACTTTGAGCTGAAGTAATGTTAGATTACCTTTTTTAACCAACTGAAAAGTTTGGTGTTGGAGACCTGAATTAAGAATTTAAAGACCAAAGCTCTAGTTATTATAATGCCTTTTACTTTTCTATTTGACCTTTAGTAAGTCGATAGTACAAATTGTGTACCCATCCTAAGACTATTGGTTGTTGGCCCATAGATGGGACTCAAGATACAAAAAGAAACCCCTTCTTCAAGACCCTTTACTGCCACCTGATGGAAAATTGTGACAATAATTATGCATTCTATCACCATGAGCATGAGTGGCACCCCCTAGATTTGTTCATCACACAACCAATACAACCATTTCTAGGAATGCTGCCTAATAAGGTGTGTGAGACACCACAGATATTTAAAAAGTATTTGATGAATGAGAAAATAATGGATGATCATCCATTATCAATACATTAGATTATCTCTACCCTATCAAGGTTTTTTTCTAATCACAGATTAGTTTATAATGATTTTTTAAAAGTGAGTAAGGGAGATATTTTTAAACCACAGGCAGATTTATCTGTATACATATTACACCAAAAACATAAATAGTGTCTGGCAAAGTGGGGTTGACATTTTATAAGATGTCTACACATATCTATGATCACAATTGCTCCTCATGGCAGTACAGCAAGACCAACCAGGGGAGATATATTTATATCAGACTTTCAAACAAGCAAATAATTGTTCTGAGAATTTAAGTGGCTTCTTCAAAGTCAAGAGACTCTTAGTGGTCTAGGTCTTCTGATTTCAAATACAATGTTCTTTCCCTTTGCCTACTAGTGTTAATAACAAAATGCAGCCAAGATAATTTTGATCAATTGACCTGAAATTCTTCAAACTCCCATTTGTTGATTGGTATGCTCATAACTACTCTCAAAATTCCCCATCATCTCTCTTAACTATTGATAGCTATACAAATGAATACGTGAGACCGGAAAGTACACTCATAGCTATTTGGTATCTGCACTATTATTATAATTGTAAATAGTTAAAAGTTATTAAAATATTTTAAAGAATTCCATAGAAAGCACTTTTATTTGCTGAACAATTAAAGATAGCTTGGCTCTATGAAGCTCAGGGATATTACATTTAATAAAAGCATAAAAGCACTGGTTGCATCTTAAAGTGCTCTCATATCAGATAATTTGGAAAATTAAAACTAATTTATAATCTTTTAAGTAGGCCTGTCTTCAACATAATTGGGATAGTATAAAGAGCACAAGGAATTTAGAATCTAGGTCAATAAAACTTGAAAAACAATGATTTTCCTTTTATAAGAATATTAAAGTTATTAAATTAATTTTGCATGCACCAACACCCAGAGGATTAATTTTATTTTGGACCCAAATAACAAAAGCAATTCAGACTCGCTCTACCACTTATCGGGCACTTTCTTCACGCTCTTGAAAGTTCACTGCTATGAGAGATGACCCTGAAAACAGATAAATTAAAATCATTTTCCAAATGTCAAAAGCCAGAGAAAGCAGCAGGACTAGTAGTTCCAGGACCTTCAGATTGACAACCCTGTTTCCCTCTGCATTGCTCCTTCACAAAAAAACAGACAAAAACAAATTACACTCTTCAGCTTGGTTACCAGCCTCAATCTCTGCTAGGTCCCTTCTCAGTCCCAATACAAACTAGTTCTATGTTTGAAGGAACGTCTTTTTTTTGTTTTTTACGAAATTATATGAAGTTTGACTTTCTTCTTGTACTGAATGAGGTTCTTTTGTTCCACTAATTGCTGTCTAATAGGACATTACCTCTGGGAGAACATTAGCCCCTGGGTCACTAAAAAGACTCATTGGACACCAAGGACCCACCAACTTCCCTTCTTGCTCTCTGGACTCCAAAATCACTGAAGTGACCAACTGCTCTGCTTAATTCCTTTGACGTAAAACGTAGATGGAAACCTTCTGGGTTATTCACTGATAACAATGACATTAATTTGCATAGCCTATCTTCTCTAAGTGCAAATGAATATGGAGTTGATTCAGTAGGCACCTAGCACAAGGAGGTTTACCTCAGAGAATCAGACCAGGGTAGATAGAAGAAGGATGGTAACACCCTTCACAGAAGATGGGTCTGTGGAGACCTTCCTGTAGACCTGACACTGGTAGACATCCACACACCTACGCTTTTTTCTTTGAAGGTACACTTTGCTAATGAATGATGACTTCACCATAAAGCACTTCACTACAAAGAGTAAATCCAAGCAGATGCCTGTACACGTAAGCCATTAACTGGGTAATTCATCCCCCTGTTTTTGGCTTAGGTAAGTATTCGATGTATGGTTGAACTGGACTGTAAGAAGGATGGATAGCTCTGTTTTTACCTTATATTTTCATACAACAATGCTTCTATTTTGTATATGTGAACATCCAGTGATAGACCTTAATCATACGTGGGTCCTTTTTTTTTTTAAAGAAGGAACTTATTTTAGAAATTAAAAAGGCTTCAGGAATACAACACATTTATACTACAGTTTGGGAATCTAAATTGACATAGATCCAAACAGCAAATGCACTGTGACCCCAGACTCAAGTTATCACTTGAGATTTATGATGACAGAGGATGTGACCAAGTTTTGAATACAAAGAAAACGTAACTGCAGAAGTTAGAATTATAGAACCTCCTTTCCAGTGACAATTAAATTCAGACTTGACAATGGATCCCAACCTTACTTCATTAGATATTAATCTTGCGGTGGAAATGGCAGGCTTTTAAAGAGGCATTTCTGCTACAATAGAAAAGGCTCCTGCTACAGTAGAACAATAATAACATTGTGTTGAAAGTTAGAAATAGAACTATTAGGCCGTGTTAGCTAATTATAGTATTGGCATCCACTTAAGTTAGTCCGTTTTTCATTTCTGTCATTTTCTCCTATTCAGCTGCTGCCGTTCAAAACGTTTTGACTTCTTAAAAGGGAATACATCATTGTTGCCTTTCCCCAGTCGAACAGCACACCACTTTCCAAAGCAATAGCTTCAATCATGCTTCATAAAATCCCCTGCAAGTGTATTGTTGGAAACATAAATCAGCAAGCCAGGACTTGGGTATTTCTAAGGCAAGCCCAGGGATCATGCGCGGGAGGCTTTTCCACGGCCCCCCTTATAAAAGAATAAACAAAATTATGAGTTCCACTAGGTTCATTTTTTTAAAAAACTGCTCCCAGTGGTGTGTCTGATTCTTGCTGCTACATCCTTAATTGGAGAACAAAACCCTAGCAGAGAGAGGGATTGGACTCCCGGATCAGGCTTGCTGTTTCTGAACATCTCTGACTTCATTAGGACACAGGACACAGAAGTACTACATGCTTCCGTTTCACAAAAGCGAGGGCTCTCTGGTGTGCATCTCTGCCTCTATGAGTGTCATGCATTTTTAAATTGCACTAGGTGGAGAGATCTGTAGAACGATGCTGTCCTCACCCCCGGTTTTATTACAGTGAATAGGGGCTCCCCTTCAGGCAGGCGTCGGTCCTAGAGCTCCTCTTTATAATGACCCTGCATTCTGAATTATAAATTATGGGAATCACGATTTCAGATATATGTTACCTATCCAGGCTCAGAGTATGTGTGTCTGTATGTGCTAGTTAAACATTCCTAGATTTCCCTCGTATTCCCCAAATTCCAACACACTTGATGTCTACACTGGTAAACTCACAGAATCCACAACTGAGACATTTTTTTCTTCTCCACATCAGTGACAATGAAATCGTAAGCCTGCATAAACTTGCTTCTTATTATGCCCCCATCTTGCTCTACTACACCATCTACACTTGGTTAATTGCAGTGGTATTTTAACTACAATTTTCAGGGACTGCTTCTTAGTATGCAGAAATACTTGTCTATATTATAAATGAATGGTTAAACACAATCAGCAGCTCTCCCAATATTAAAGCAGCATAGGCACAGGGTAGAAAGTATATGTTGATCCCCCCCCCCCCTTAATAGTGTCTGAATGAATCAATTGGGCTAATATGATCTTCAGATGGATATATCTGCAATTTTGCTATGACTGAAAATTTTCATACTCTGTATTACTAAGGGAAAATGAGCAGCATCTTACCAAGACACTTTACAAACTACAGCAACATCCAGTGTTTGCATTCTGAACATAAAATCTGCATCCGTTCGTGTTTCATCAACCACTAACACGATAGCTTTAGGGAGGAGAAGGGCAGAGAAAGGAAGGTTTCATATCCAAAATGTCAAACCTTGCTGAAGAATGATAGAAGGACCAGCGAGTGTAGAAGAGCAGAAAGAACCATTTCTAGGATTAAAATGGAGTTCTACCACCCCCTGCTGGACCATATGACCAACGCAGAAGAGGCTAAAAAATGCTTAGAATTGAATATAGTGGAGATATTTTAACTTGTCTTGTAATTTGTTTTTCCTCAAAAAAGAATTTCATGCTACACTAATAATATAACATTCTCTGTAATTATTAAGCATCCCCCAAATCACCGTTGTTTTCTTTTTTTTTTTCCAAAGACTTCCACCAATGCATATTTTAGCATTTTGTGTCCCCAATTAAATGTCCAAACTTGTCTGGATAGTTGGAAATGCCTCCATTTATTATAAATATGTTTTGTGTGAATGTGAACTACCTTAAAAAAGCAAAATAAATTCACATCTACCTCTATTCAGAAAAGCAGAGGTAGCTTCCACAAATTATCTCTCAGGTTACTCTAGCATGCTATTCATTTTTTTTTCTTCTTCTTAAGAAATAAAAGCTCCCACCAGTTCTCCACAAGCTTAAAAAAAAATCCCTTCAGGTATAATAGCAATCTGATGTTACCAAAATCTCCAACCTCGATGTATTAACAGGGGGTGGGGAGGGTTAAAATGAATGACTGCAACATATCCCTAGTTTTATCCATTTGCTTTTCTTACACAACATCCAGGGCCCCTCTCTCATCTCTTAGTTTCCAGCAGAAATAAGGCATCATCGTTCACTTCACAGGCAGGAATTGGGGTCTTGGGAAAGGGGAGGGGGGTGTCTAAGAATTGCATTTCTTGCACAGAACACATATTTCCCAAACGAGTTTCATTCTGATAGTTTTCACTGCTTCTGTAAAACAACCTCGTACCCTTTCCTTCCGCAATCTCAGATATTTACCTGTTCACACACACCAACAGACTCATCCAATTTTTGACAATGAAACCAGAGAAAGCCAAGATCCCAAGGTGGGGAGAGAGAGAGAGGGGGGAAAAAAAATAGGCAGTTTGTCTCAATCTCCTGCTCTCGGATGCCCATCTCCAAATCTGCATTCCCTCTTCTTTAAGGGACAGATGCAATTGTTCGCAGCCGCGAACATCACCGCAACCACCACACACCACTAGAACTTTAGTTCTTTCCTTTCCATCTTCTCCTGCCTCCCCGGGTTGGGTGGAAGGGGGAGGGAAAGTCAATGCCATAAAGCACCGCACTCCTACCTTGCCCGCGACTGACAAGCAACCCGAGCAGGTAGAAGGGGAGCAGGAGGCTCATGTTCAGGACGTGCCACCGGCGGACACTTGCAAAGTTCTTCGGTCCAGCCCTGGAGAGAGACCCTTCCGCCGCCACGGCCGCCTCCGCGAGAGCCGCCGCCGCTCCCGGGTGCCCCAGCCGCCCGCAGCCCGCGCGCTCCTCCGCGCCAAGTGCCCGCCGGCTCCGCTCCGCGCCGCACTATATCCAGGCGGCGGCGGGAGCAGCGGCAGCAGCAGCACCAGCAGCAGCACCAGCAGCAGCGGCCGCCGCGGCGGCAGCACAGCCGGGCGGGGAGGGCGGCGGGGGCGGGGGCGCGGGGAGGGGCGGGGAGGGAGGCGCGGCCGAGGCGGATCCCTCCGCGCCGCACACCGGCCGCTTTCGAGGCGCGCGGGCCCCGGATTCGTCCGCAGTGGAGCTCGGAGAGGCGGGTTCGGTTCCCGAGGCCTCCGGCTAGAGCGGCCGCGGCGATCGGGCGGCGGGGAGCACGCCGGCCATCCGCACGTGGACGGGCGCCCCTGGGCCGAGGAAGGGGGGGGGGGGGGGAGGCGGCCTGGAGCTCTGGCCGGTTCGCGGACGCAGGTGGCTGGAGTTGGTGCTGATGCGGCAGGCGCGCCCGGGCGCAGGGGCTCTGGGGGCGGGCGGTGTATTCTGCAGCTCTCACCCTTCCGAGCGCATGGGGGAGGGGGACCGGGGGGGGGGGGCGGAAGGAGGGCTGGGGCGGGGATTCTCTGTCTCTCCGGACCCCTCCAGCTCGCCCAAACCTCCAGCAGGCTGCCCCTGCCCCACGCTGCCCATTCTGCCGCCGCAGAGGAAGCAGCTGCCCGCTAGTGTCTACCCCGCCTTTTCCTGGGGCTCGAAGGGCAGGCGGAAAGGGGTGCACGGTGTTTTCTATGCATGCGCCCCACTGTCGCAGCAGGTGCCTTCGGGGAGAGACTGCGGAGGGGGCAGGTGTCGGGGGTGCTGCGTGGAAGTCGCTGTCCATGGTAGCTGAGTCCCCGGAGGAGTCCGAAGTCTCCTGGAGCCACGCTCAGCGGGATCTGCCCTCGGTGCCCAGCGCCCAGAACTGGCCACGTGGGAGGGTGTGGGAAGGGACAGACAGGAGTTGCGCGGGGGTCCTTCCCCAGGACCCCCCTCCCCCCCGTACACACACACACACACACACACACACCTGCGCGCGTGGGAATGGAAGCGATAAACCCCTGGCAATCGTCCAGAGCTAACTGTCCTTGCCCCGAGGCTGGGCACATCATTCTTTTTCGAGGAAAGGTAGGGAAAGGGTTGTCAGTTTGATGTCAGACCTGAGGCGAGAGCTAGCGAGAGGCCGCATCCCTGTCCCCAGGGCCCCTGCCAGCCGGCCTGGCTCGGCAACAGGCTGGAACTGACAATGGGGTCCTTGCCTCTGCGCCTTCGTTTTGGTCCTTTCAGCACTTAACTGCCTCACCCCAGCCCCAGCGAGGCCCCTGGTCATTTCCCTATCCGTGGGGACACAGAAGTTGGGAGGGATGGGAATATAGTAGGAGTTCAGAACCCAGTACTCCTCCCCCACACACTCACACACCTGATTGGACACTGAAATGGAGACCCCATGGCCCAGGGAGGGCAAGGGGTAAGAGGAGAAAGAAGCTGACGTGGGTAGGGGATATATTCCCTGCGATGCGTGCTCCCCAGGCAGAATCCAGTCTTCTTTGTACAGCTATTCACTCACGTGGCGTCCTGGTTTGGGGTATTGCGAAGAGTGGGGGGCAAAGGCAGCTCTCAACGTACACCTTGGCTGATCTCTGCTAACCAATGACCCTCTCAGTGCCCAGGGCTTGAAAACCTCCTCTCCCCTCTTGATTGTCTAGGGGTATGGTTAGAACAGTATATTTCAGGAGTTCTTTTGCCAAGGCTCCCTCCCCACCCCTTTTCCTCATCCTGGGAAGCAGTAACTGCGCTTAAGCAAGCACACAGTCAGCTCTTTGCAGGAAAAGGTGGACACGGCACACATAGGTATGAAGGGCAAATGATGCCTTTACTCTCACCAGAGAATCAAGAAATGCTTCACACACACACACACACACACACACACACACACACACACCCCTAAAGACAGGGGAGAAAGTTAAAAGGACACTACCTGCTGTGCCAAATTTCCCCTTCACCACAAAACCTGCAATTTTTCAATGTGGCACCATGAGTGGCCCAGTGCCTGACATGCACTACACACACTACACACACCGCACTCCTGGTAATCTTGATAATATCATTGCCCTCTTTATGGTTGGAAGTCAAATTATTAGGGTAGGATGGAGGGGGGAGAGAGGGTAGCAATGATCCATCAGACACTAATGAAATTTCTAAGTAAAGCTTTGCATTATAAGACTGTGTATAAACTGTGTGTGTGTGAGAGAGAGAGAGAGAGAGAGAGAGAGAGAGAGAGAGACTTCATGCACCTGTGTGTATGGAAACAGTGAACAAAGAAAGCATTGGTCCTCAGGAATATGCAAATTGATGCACCAATTGATCCTACCCTCAATTTGTTAATAGTCTTATTGAAGAGATCAGGCATAAACACAAAACTTGACTATATAAACCAAGTTATACAAATTGTCATAAAAGAGTGTAAACAAATTGCCATTGTGGCATAGAGGAGGGGGTTGTTTCTGAATGGGGAATTGAGAAAGGCACGAGGAAGCTCTGAAGAAAGGAGAGGAATTAGAGATGTGGGTGTGACAGAGAGGAGCTTAAGCAAAGCCCCGGGGTGTGAAGGCACACAGCTTGTGTGGGGAACCGAGAGAAGTCTAATCTGAAAAACACAGAATGTAAAACATATATACAGTTGGATGGAGTTGGAAACGAGGTCTAGGACCACAGTATACTACAGAAGCTATTTACAACCTCTCCAAATGTAAGTCCAGATATGCGTGAGCAAGAAGAGCCAGAATGGTTGTCTCCATCCCCGGGTTTAAGGCTTGGTTGCAAATTTGTAACCCACAGGAAGATTATGCTAGGGGCTCTCATCGGTTTTCTCCACAGTTAGCCTAAAGTGATGTTTCTGTGAGGTCTCAATAGCAGGCGATAGCAGGCAGCACATACTCAAAGGGTGGCAGGTCCCACACTTACCTGAACAGCTTCTTGGCCAATGGTAGAAGTGCCTCTCCAGGGCTCCCTCCAAAGCACACCCTCCCCCCCCCACCCACCCCCCACTGAGGAAGTGATATACAGCCTGATCTTTGCCTTGATCGATTCCACTTTGTAACAGATTGAAGGTGTGAAGACAACATGTAGAAAAATCACCTCAGCCCACTGTCACCCTCCCCATGCAAAGATATGGGTCCCGTTGTGCAGTCAGCACTATCACCAAACGTGCCAAGGCTGCGAATTTGACTGAGCCTCATCCACTGTGCGGAATGGCAAAGGTCTAGGGATGCAACGCCCCTCCTGTACGTGCCTCATCATTTACATTTAAGCCAAATGATCATAGTCTTCAACTACCTGAGGAAGGGTTCACAGGCTGATTTAGAGCTTTATAAGAATAAGAGAAAGTTGAAGAGAACTCAGGAACCTATGAAAAGCTGAGTAGTAGGAAATACCAACTGGCCTGCATGTGTGCATAAATGAAAGCAGATAAAATTTGTTTTAAAGAATCAATAAAATGAACATGAAGGAGTAACAGGGAGATAGAAAATGATAAGGTGCCTTATGTGTGGAAATGATCTTCTCAGAGAGATTCTGCCTCTTCCATATACACTCTCTTCTTGCAAAAAGCATGCAGGTATGCAATCCACACGTAGATCCTAGGCACGAATGGTGTGCTGTGGGTAGGATTTACACATTATTTCTGTGTGTGTAATTCTGGCCTTAATTTTGTTTGGTCTCCCTGTTGACAGGATTCATGTGTGTTAAGATTATACTATTAGGAAATGGGACATTCTGTGTGTTCATTTACATTTTCAAAATGTCACAAACCATTATACCTATGCATTTGCTTGTCTAGAAAATGTCCTGTTTTGACTTCTTTATTACTACAAAAGAAGAAAAATAGCCACTGCGTGTACACGTAGATAGCCTATAACCTGCCCAAATTGATGACTCTGCTAACTGCCCCTCCTTCTCCATTAATGCCAGTCTTCCTAATGATCATGTCTTTGAAAATAATTTCAACTTTCTTGATACAGTGACACGTTGGATGTTTTACCAGGCTCTTTGTGAGCATCTGACAGTAGCTACTTTAGTGGTAAATTTAGATTTAATACATTCCTGTGAAAATGCTTTACTTTCTCAGCCATTCCATTTGAAATTGAGACACAAAGGAGAGAGATTTATGCTACCAAGCCACCCTAATTGTCACCGATTCTTACATTTTAATTTCTTTCAAGATACATGGGGTCATTTTCCTTCATGGCTACTTCATGTTCCCTCTGGGCAAATAACTGCTCACTTCGCTCTGAAATTATGCAATAACTGCCTATAATTTGCCACTTCCCAGAATAATATTTTCTTAACTCTGAGGGGTATTATATTTTTCTTCACCAGGACATCCCTGGCAAAGATAATGATGGACAGCAGAAAAGTGTAACAGACCTTAAGCACACTGACAAAACGTGATTGACACAGCTTTAAGAATATATTTGGGATAAGGCAAGTCGGGAAAAGGGAATCAAGCAGTGGCTGGCAATGATATTTGATATGACAAGGATCATGTTGTGAAGTGCTGGTTCCCCAAATATTGATCACAGCACTCAGAACACATATTTTTGTCTATGGGGAGTATTGACCAAGGTGATGCCTGCACAAATCCTATCAAATGGAGGGCAGCTATTACACGCTAGCTGACAGCAAACCCTTCATGTCTGGAAAGTGATCCCATCCAGGTGAAGGTCTGAGAGGAAAAAGAACGTTAACTAAGTGAATTTTTGCAGGAAATATAATTGATAATTAAACTTGAAAATCTCTTATTGCGTAAGATCATTGGGTTCTTTACTTAATGGAATTATGTTTCTGTTAATTTTCAAATGAGATATGCAATTCTACTAGTGATAGGCAAGCCACTGGTAGCAATGAGATTCCTTACTCCATATCCACAAGCCATTAATATTTCTACCTAGTAATCAGCCGATACACATTATTCAAATGCACACATTATTCCATTTTAATGTGAATTATTTAGGTTAAAAAATGCTTACATTTTACATTTACATGAGATGACCCTCATTCATTTTAAGGAAAATAACACATTTTCCCTGTAACCATTTTTAATCATTAGATTTTACACTTAAATAAACATGTACTTAATATCTGTTATTGGATTCGATAACCTTTCTAAAAACAAGGATCCCAACACCTATTATCCTGGAAGAAATTTACATGTAAAGCTAGTCTTTGTGAAAAGTAGTAGACTAGAGAAATTAAACTAAACTAAACTAAACATAAATGTCTGTATATATCTTATTATAAATTAATGCTTATTATTTCAAATTTCTGCATTCTGTTAATAAGACAAAATTATAAATGTCCATACCCTGTCAACCAGAGACTATCCTTAATCATTTTGTCACATTTTATCCAATCTTTCATATATATACATATTTCTTAATAGGGCTTCAGATAATGCTATTTGGCATATTTTACCACATTTTATATTGGAAATTACTAGTAATATTTTACATTGTAATTAATGTTTGCAAATATAAATTTAATGACTTCACTTGATTATATGTGATCCTAATACACACCAGTATTCTGCACTAAGACATTACATGTTTCTCTGTAATTTTTATTATTATGAATAATACTGCAATGTGAATATCTTTGTCCACAGAGTTTTGACCTATTGTAGATTACATACCTAGGCTGCTAGATTTTAAATGTAACTTGGTTAAAAATATGGCCATTTGTAGGTACTGAATTCATATTGATTAAATTGTTTTCCAAAATGTATAGCTTACTCTCTGATCAGGAAGACCTAAAACACTCCACTCACATTAGCATTGCCTATTTATTTTTATTTTATACTAGTGACCTGGTGCATGGATTTGTGCACATTGAAAGGAAATTAATTAGAAGAAAGATTCCTGTGGTAATTATGTTACTACAAAAAAGTACATGTCAAAATAGTATATATAATATAGTATTATAAAATTAAAATATGAAATATTTTAATATTTCTATTTGCCCTTTCTCTATAATAGAAGTGTCCAATGAAGGAAATTAGTAAAATGTATATGAAAATAATATATAAGTTTATTAATAAATAAACAACAACATGATATAACAACAAAAAGAATAATATAAAAACAACGAAAACATGAGATAAAAACAATATTGATAAAAACAATAACTGGTAAATTGATTAAACTTATTCTAATATCTCCCTGTACACCACATGAAGAGTAAAATCACTTTTAGAGTGCTTGACTAATTTCCCTTGTGATGAAGTATTTACAACTTTAATGTTACAGGCTCTTCAAACTTGAGAGAAAGCAACATATAACTGACCATGTCTGAAAATGGGGGCAGGTAAAATATGTGCAAGTAAACGTTTATTTTTAAATTGTCAGTGCACATCATATGTGCCAGTCAGGCGGTTGGACAGACGGTCGGTTGGCCACTTAGCATTTTATAGAGAGAGATTTTGCGTGTGTGAATTTTCTGAGTTTCACTCAGTGGTTTCTTCCTTTAATCATCTTCAATTGCATTATTAGATTGTAGAAGTATGTGTATATTCATATTTGTTAAATGTAAGATGTATTAAAAGACTTCTTAATATTTTATATCATTTTAACCTTATTCTTCTGCTGTGGAATTCAGACATTCTCATTATACTTACTAAGATAAGATGTTGAAAAACTCTAATTGTCAGTGACTGGATATTCTTAATTGTCTAGTTCATGAGCATCAAACTTCCCACTTTATTTCCACACGACCTCCGCACAAATGAAGTAGGCTCAATATGGCAATGCATCTGCTCTAGGGATATCTGGGGATGCCTGAGGAATGCTGGCATGTTTCACACATAAGACCTAGTACTTGTTTTTCATCTCAACTCCATCTCTGCTCTACTCCCTGGAGGTTACTTATTGCCATTTTATAAATGGCTACCCAAGGCTGTACCTTCTTTTTATAGCTCTTCACTTGAAGCCTAAAACACAGACACCTGTCTTAATTCCTCAGGGCTCAAGTAGAAGTGTTTTAAAAAGCATATTGAATGCTTGAGAATAACATAGGCACAATAAAGCAAAAAGGGAAACACAGCTTTGAAAAACAGATACCAAAGGACAACCACTTTGGCAGTTTCTTACAAAACTAAACATACTCTTACCATGAGATCCAGCAATCGTGTTCCTTGGTATTTACCCAAAGGAGTTGAAAATTTACGTTCACATAAAAACTTGCACACAGATGTTTATAGCAGCTTTATGTGTAATTGCCAAAACTTGGAAGCAACCAAGATGTCCTATAGTAGGTGAATATGGTACATTCAGACAATGGTATTATCCAGCACTAAACAGAAATGAGCTATCAAGCCATGAAAAGACCTGCAAGAAATTGAATGTATAACACTAAGTGAAAGAAGACAATATAAGGAAGATACATACTCCATGATTCCAATAATATGACAGCCTAGAAAAGGCAAAACTATGGAGAGGATAAAAATGATCAGTGGTTGTCAGAGAGAAAAGGGAGGGAGATGAACAGGCAGAGCACAAATGAGTTTCAAGGCAGTGAAAATAATCTGTATGCTATTATAATAGTGGATCTATGTTTTTATCTATTTGTCCAAACCCATTGAATTTACACCAAGAGTGAGTGAACCCTCAGGAGAAATATAAACTTGGGATGATTATGATGTGTGGATGTAGGTTCATCCTTGATTTTAAAAAAAAGTACCATTCTGGTGAGTCATGTTTATAATGAAGGAAGTTATGCATGTCTGGGGGCAGGGAGTATTTGGGACATCTTTCTACCTTCCTTTCAATTTTGTTGTCAACCTAAAACTGCTATAAAAATTAAAGTCTTAAAAATAAATCCATTCTAGACTATCGGCCACTTCTCCCCTTAATAGATTCTCTTTCCTAGTGTCATGAATATTTTAGGTATTAACTACCTTCCTAAGAAGAATTTCTCTAACATAATCCTTCATAAATGAGGACTATTTTGTCCCCCAGGAAACACTTAACAATCTCTGAAGACACTTTTATTGTCATGATTCGGGGGATGGTGGTACTGGCATCCAGTGGGGAAAGACCAAGGATGCTATTAAGCATCTCCCAATGCACGAGATTATCCTCCACAATGATTATCTAAAATGTCAGGTATCCTGCTCTAATATATCTGTCTTTTCCAGGCTGAGTCTAGGAAACTACCTGGATCCCCCCCCAAAAAATGCAATTTGTTTGCTTTCTAAAACCAAAGCCTGCCCCATTTTCTATTCATAAATATTGGTAATGGTACTATCCGCATCGCACAGAGTGAAATTTGACCCTACATAGAGTGTGGTGCGACAACTTTTGGTCCAAAAAAGGGCAATAATTATTAAAGAAAAGTTTGTTTCCTCCATTTAAGTTATATCATGGGCCTTACCCCAAGGAGAAAAATACATGGGAGTGCAGCCCCAAGGGACTCCATGTTCTTCACATAAAATGTCTTTATTTAGGTATAAGTCTGTGAGTGGAACAATCTGAGATCAGTCTGCCCAGTCCTACTGACCTGACTAAAATGTTTCTCAGTTTCCATATAAATGAAATTTTGAGAATGCCATGGTTTGGGACACACATAGGGAAGGCAAACCTTAAGAACCAACTGCAATTTTAAATCCAGTATAGTCTAACCTCACTAAAATAGAAAGAGACAAACATTGTAGTTCTAGAAAGGCCTACACTTGCTAATCATACATTCAATTTATGGTTCAAAATAATGTCTTTAACATTTTAGGCGGAAACACAAAGATGACTTTAGTAGGTCAGAAATACCCCAGTATAAAAACTGGTGTACATACATGTCTTATATGTCCGTATTGAAATGGACTCATCTAGGGAACCCCTCCAAGAATGAAAACATGTCTGACCCAAGCATAAAAGTGCAGAAATTGCTGGTGGTCTTCTGGAATGGCTGCTTACAAAACATTAAGATCCAGACGCCACATAACACTCAGCAAACTGTTATATGTCCAAGTGCTAAAATAATTTTACCACTTTATGTTACTTCAACTGGTAAGTAGTTCAGGAAATAGTTCACAGAAATACACACACACACACACACACACACACACACACACACACACACACACACACCATGGAGAGTGAAAACTTAGTTTGGTTTCCAGAAGACTCATCAAAAGCATTTTGTGAATTAGAAGCATAAAAATTAGTTAATTTTGTTCACTGCTCTGTTTCCAGTGCCTAGAACACAGCACAGGGAGAATGACAAAATTCAATAAATATTTGTTGGCTGCGTATGAAAAAGTAAAAACAATAGAGGGCTGATATTTAAAGAGGAAAATAAAGATAAATGCTGCTTAAGTTACTTGTTTCCTTATGATCCACATTCAGGATCAAACCAGAAGGAACAGTTCATTTTAATCATCATTTGGAGTAATTCATTTTTCTACAAATTGCTGTTATTTCAATGGCCTTTACCATTAAATGATATGAGCCCTGTTTCAATATACTTAATATTCTTCCACATATTAAATAAAACTGGTGAAATGTCTCTCAAACTAACTTGCAGTCAACCAAGTAACAACAGAAATGTCAGTGTCTTCTTCTGCTTAAAAATGTACTCAGATAAACCCAATGGAGGTGTGCATGAAGGCCTTTGATCCATTTATGGAATTTCTCCAGACTCAACTAAAATCTCATTGTCTTTCTTGGTTCCTCTACTCCATTTTTGGTTTTATATCTTGGTTACCCAACTGCTTACAGCACATTGTATTTACATGTCAATTTTATACTGTCCCTGCTTTGATATTGACCCTATCTATCCCTTTCTCACTGCTTCAAATCATGTTTTCTGAGATTTCATAATGACCTCATGTCTGTTACCATGGTAATTGCCCCCTGCATGGATCCCACACTAGTTTAGGCCTCTGTTCCTCCATTGTTCTCATAATAACTGTTTTCATAATAACTCTAATGAATAGCCATCAAGATCAATTTCCAGAAGTGTGAACTTAGAAATTGAGGCTCTAGCATTTGTGCTGAAGGGTTGGGGTCATTCTGAAATGATTGTAGACATATTTCATTCATCAGAGTTAAAGCAGCATTGTCTTAAAATTCCTGAAGAACTGTTCTTTAATTTATCTCTGAAACAGAGCAGTTGTATTTAAGACTCTTGTATTGAGTGGTGCTAATTCCAGTTGCAGAATGGGGATGGCAAATGCCATAAGGAGGACCCAGGACCATGGCAACTTCCAAGCCTGATATTTGAATACTCTTATTACTATTGTTCTTATTTAAAAAATAATTATACCTAATGAACTTTGAAATTAGCAAATGGTAATTGCTAAAGAGTGGTCTTAAAATGTAACTTCAAAATTCATTGTTCATATAAGAAAGAAAATCAACGTTCAGAAAAGTTGACCTTTAACTACATCTTCCTCAAATTACAGGTGGCATCTCCCAAAGTGTTATGGTAACATCTAATTATAGTAAAGTTAAGTTCATTCAATATTAGCAAGGCCAAAGTGTTCTCTAATTGAATGTGCATGTCCTAACCCCATTCACTGGAACACCATATATGATAGGTTTAACAG